>NC_092040.1:21120333-22362034 GCF_003086295.3 Arachis hypogaea
ATTTGCTGTAAAAGATCAGGCTAAAAGGTGGTTGAATAACCAACCTACAGCAAGCATAAAGACATGGAAACAGTTATCAGACAAATTCCTGAATCACTTTTACCCTCCAAAAAGGATGACACAGCTAAGGCTAGACATCCAAGGTTTTAAACAAGAGGATAATGAATCCCTTTATAATTCCTGGGAGAGGTATAGAGGTATGCTAAGGAAATGCCCCTCTGAAATGTTCTCAGAATGGGTACAGTTAGACATCTTTTACTATGGGCTTACAGAAAAAGCTCAGATGTCCTTAGACCACTCAGCTGGTGGATCTATACACATGAGGAAGACAATTGAAGAAGCTCAAGAACTCATAGACACTGTTGCTAGAAACCAATATTTGTACTCTAGCAATGAGTTCTCTCCAAAAGAGGAAGTCATGGCAGTAGTCACTGACCCTAGTCCTCAAGAACAAATAATTGAGCTTAATCAACAATTGCTCCTGATGACAGAACAGTTAGCAGACTTTAAAGAGATGCTCCATGAAACTAAAGTTGCTAACAAGAGCATAGAACTGCAGTTGAAGCAGGCAAAACAACAAATATCCAAACAGATAACAGAGGAATGTCAAGCAGTTCAACTGAGGAGTGGGAAGGCACTGAATAACACTGCTCAGAAGAGCAAAAAGCCAAACAAGGAACAATTGACAGAGGACAACCAAACCACTGTGCAAAATCCCTCTGAGGACAGTAAGAGCCCAGAGAGGAATGTTATTGGCGTTCAAACGCCAGAAAGGGAAGGAAAGCTGGCGTTAAACGCCCATTCCTTACCCAGTTCTGGCGTTCAAACGCCAGAAAAGGGGGAAAAGTTGGCGTTAAACGCCCATTTTCCACCCAATCCTGGCGTTCATACGCCAAGGGATGATCAGACACCTGAAAGTGCTGACAGTAATCCCTCTAACAAGGCTTCTTCAACCACTTCTGTAAGGAATAAACCTGCAGCATCTAAGGTTGAAGAATACAAAGCCAAGATGCCTTATCCTCAGAAACTCCGCCAAGCGGAGCAGGATAAGCAATTTGCCCGCTTTGCAGACTATCTAAGGACTCTTGAAATAAAGATTCCGTTTGCAGAGGCACTTGAGCAAATACCTTCTTATGCTAAGTTCATGAAAGAAATCTTAAGTCATAAGAAGGATTGGAGAGAAACTGAAAAAGTGTTTCTCACTGAAGAATGCAGTGCAGTCATATTAAAGAGCTTACCAGAAAAGCTTCAAGATCCAGGAAGCTTTATGATACCATGCACATTAGAGGGTGCTTGCACCAAGACAGCCCTATGTGATCTTGGAGCAAGCATCAATCTAATACCTGCATCCACTATCAGAAAGCTTGGGTTGACTGGAGAAGTCAAACCAACCCGGATATGCCTCCAACTTGCTGATGGCTCCATTAAACACCCATCAGGCATAATTGAAGACATGATTGTCAAGGTTGGGCCCTTTGCCTTTCCTACTGACTTTGTGGTTCTGGAAATGGAGGAGCACAAGAGTGCAACTCTCATTCTAGGAAGACCTTTCCTAGCAACTGGACGAACTCTCATTGATGTACAAAAAGGGGAAGTAACCCTGAGAGTCAATGAGGATGAGTTCAAGTTGAATGCTGTAAAAGCTATGCAGCATCCAGACACACCAAATGACTGCATGGGCGCTGACATTATTGACTATCTGGTAGAAGAGATCAATATGACTGAAAGCCTAGAATCAGAGCTTGAAGACATCTTCAAAGATGCTCAACTGGATCAAGAAGAACCAGAAGAAACAAAGGAATTTTCGAAAATTCCTCAGGAGGAGGATAAGCCTCCCAAACCTGAACTCAAACCACTACCACCATCCCTGAAGTATGCATTTCTGGGAGGGGGTGAAACTTTTCCAGTGATTATAAGCTCTGCTTTAAATCCACAGGAAGAGGAAGCACTGATTCAAGTGCTAAGGACACACAAGACAGCTCTTGGGTGGTCCATAAGTGATCTTAAGGGCATTAGCCCAGCTAGATGCATGCACAAGATCCTGTTGGAGGATAATGCCAAACCAGTGGTCCAACCACAAAGGAGGCTAAATCCAGCCATGAAGGAGGTGGTGCAGAAAGAGGTCACTAAATTACTAGAGGCTGGGATTATTTATCCTATTTCTGATAGCCCCTGGGTGAGCCCTGTCCAAGTTGTCCCAAAAAAGGGAGGCATGACAGTGGTTCACAATGAAAAAAATGAACTGGTTCCTACAAGAACAGTCACAGGGTGGCGTATGTGTATTGACTACAGAAGGCTCAATACAGCCACCAGAAAGGATCATTTTCCTTTACCATTCATAGACCAAATGCTAGAAAGACTAGTTGGGCATGACTATTACTGCTTTTTGGATGGCTATTCAGGGTACAACCAAATTGCAGTGGATCCTCAGGACCAAGAGAAAACAGCATTCACTTGCCCTTCTGGCGTGTTTGCCTATAGGAGGATGCCTTTTGGTCTGTGCAATGCACCTGCAACCTTTCAGAGGTGCATGCTCTCTATCTTCTCAGATATGGTAGAGAAATTTCTGGAAGTCTTCATGGATGACTTTTCAGTATATGGAGATTCATTTAACTCCTGTCTTAATCACCTAGCACTTGTCCTAAAAAGATGCCAAGAGACTAACCTGGTTTTAAACTGGGAGAAATGTCACT
Organism: Arachis hypogaea; assembly: GCF_003086295.3. Classification (NCBI taxonomy): domain Eukaryota; kingdom Viridiplantae; phylum Streptophyta; class Magnoliopsida; order Fabales; family Fabaceae; genus Arachis; species Arachis hypogaea. Next base: position 21,123,027 of record NC_092040.1, read on the forward strand.
TTATGGTGACTGAAGGAATTGTCCTTGGGCACAAAATTTCAAATAGGGGAATAGAGGTGGATAAGGCAAAGGTAGAGGTAATTGAAAAATTACCACCACCTGCCAATGTTAAGGCAATCAGAAGCTTTATGGGGCATGCAGGATTCTACAGAAGGTTCATAAAGGATTTTTCAAAAATTGCAAAACCTTTGAGTAACCTGCTAGCTGCTGACACTCCATTTGTGTTTGACACACAGTGTCTGCAGGCATTTGAGACCCTGAAAGCTAAGCTGGTCATAGCACCAGTCATCTCTGCACCAGATTGGACATTGCCATTTGAATTAATGTGTGATGCCAGTGACCATGCCATTGGTGCAGTGTTGGGACAGAGGCATAACAAGCTTCTGCACGTCATTTATTATGCCAGCCGTGTTCTAAATGATGCACAGAAGAATTACACAACCACAGAAAAAGAGTTACTTGCAGTGGTCTATGCCATTGACAAGTTTAGATCCTATCTAGTGGGATCCAAAGTGGTTGTGTACACTGACCATGCTGCTCTTAAATACTTACTCACAAAGCAGGATTCAAAACCCAGACTTATAAGATGGGTGTTGCTTCTGCAAGAGTTTGATATAGAAATAAGAGACAGAAAAGGGACAGAGAACCAAGTAGCTGATCATCTATCCCGAATAGAACCAGTAGATGGGACGTCCCTCCCTTCTACTGAGATCTCTGAGACTTTCCCAGATGAGCAACTTTTTGCCATTCAGGAAGCTCCATGGTTTGCAGATATTGCAAATTATAAAGCTGTGAGGTTCATACCCAAGGAGTACAGTAGCGTGCAAAGAAAGAAATTAATTTCAGATGCCAAGTACTACCTCTGGGATGAACCATATCTCTTTAAGAGATGTGCTGACGGAGTGCTCCGCAGATGTGTACCCAGAGAAGAAGCACAAAGGATCCTATGGCATTGCCATGGATCACAATATGGAGGACATTTTGGAAGTGAGCGAACAGCCACTAAAGTCCTCCAATGTGGCTTCTACTGGCCTACTCTCTATAAAGATTCCCGAGAGTTTGTGCGTAACTGTGACAATTGCCAAAGAGCTGGTAACTTGCCTCACGAATATGCCATGCCTCAACAAGGGATATTAGAGATAGAGTTGTTTGATGTATGGGGCATTGACTTCATGGGGCCATTCCCACCATCATACTCAAACACTTACATTCTGGTAGCAGTGGACTATGTATCTAAGTGGGTAGAAGCAATTGCTACACCCACTAATGATACCAAGACCGTGCTAAAATTCCTCCAGAAACACATCTTCAGCAGATTTGGTGTTCCCAGAGTACTAATCAGTGACGGAGGCACTCATTTCTGCAATAGACAGCTATACTCTGCTATGGTTAGATATGTAATTAGCCACAAAGTGGCAACTCCGTATCATCCACAGACAAATGGGCAAGCTGAGGTCTCTAACAGAGAACTAAAAAGAATCCTGGAATGGACTGTAATGGCCCGAAGAAAGGATTGGGCAAAGAGCTTGGATGATGCTCTGTGGGCATACAGAAGAGCATTCAAGACTCCTATAGGAACCTCTCCATACCAACTGGTGTATGGGAAGGCTTGTCATCTGCCCGTGGAACTGGAACATAAAGCCTACTGGGCAACCAGATTCCTAAACATGGATGCACAGTTAGCTGGTGAAAAAAGACTGCTCCAGCTAAATGAGCTAGAGGAGTTCAGACTCAATGCCTTTGAAAATGCAAAAATTTATAAGGAAAAGGCAAAGAAATGGCATGACAAGAAGTTGTCAACCAGAGTCTTTGAGCCAGGACAAAAAGTCCTGCTCTTCAACTCTAGGCTCAGACTGTTTCCAGGAAAACTTAAATCCCGGTGGAAGGGTCCGTATGTGATTACAGGAGTATCACCATATGGATATGTTGAGCTTCAGGATATTGATTCTGACAAAAAGTTCATTGTTAATGGACAGAGAATCAAGCATTATCTTGAAGGCAATTTTGAGCAGGAATGCTCAGAACTGAGACTTGAATGATTCTCAGTGAAGGTCCAGCTAAAGACAGTAAAGAAGCGCTTGCTGGGAGGCAACCCAGTCATTAGGAGGTTATATGTTTTGTTTTTACAGAGGCAAGTATCAAAAATGAAGGAATTCACAGAGTTACAGAAGGATTCAGCTCAAAAAGCAGAGAAAAAGAGCTTACTGACGAAAAAATGCCAGTAAGGGGCATTTTGGGCGTTAAACGCCAGAATGGGTACCATTCTGGGCGTTTAACGCCAGGAATGGTGCCATTTTGGGCGTTAAACGCCAGAATGGGCACCATTCTGGGCGTTTAACGCCAGGTGTGCAGCATCCTGGGCGTTCAGAAAAACGCCCAGTGATAAAGGATTTCTGGCGTTTAACGCCAGCCAGGGCACCTGGCTGGGCGTTAAACACCCAAAAGGGGCATCCAATGGGCGTTAAACGCCAGAATGGGTGCCATTCTGGGCGTTTAAATGCCAGTAAGGTGGGGGGGACCACAATTTTGTTTTCAAATCAGATTTTTTCAAACTTTCCTTTTTCTCACCCATATTTTTCTACAAAAATACATTTCAATCTCTTATCATTCACTTTCAAATTTTCAAATATCTAAAATCATTCTTCAAATCTTTCAAATCATTCCCAAATTTTGTTCAAAAAACTCACCTTTCTCTCAATTTCTTTCCATATCTTCTCAAACCTCTTTTCAAATTTCTTTTTTTTTTTTTCGAAAACTCCCCTCCCCACCTTATAAATACACGTTTGGCTCCCTCTTCCCACCACACCATTCGAATTTCCTCTTCCTCTCTCTCTCTGTTCTTTCCTTTCTTTTGCTTGAGGACAAGCAAACCTCTAAGTTTGGTGTGCTTTTCCGTGATCACTAAGCCAAGATTCATCAAGATCATGGCTCCTAAGGGAAAACAAACCAATTTAAGAGGAAAGAAAGAGAATCATCCAAAGAATCTTTGGAATCAAGAGAAGTTCTTAACCAAAGAACATGAAGACCATTATCACAAAATAATGGGTCTGAGGTCAGTGATCCCGGAAGTTAAATTTGATCTGAAAGAAGATGAATATCCGGGGATCCAAGAGCAAATTCGAAACAGAGGATGGGAAGTTCTGACCAATCCTGAAATAAAGGTTGGAAGGAACATGGTTCAGGAATTGTACTCTAATCTGTGGCTAACAGATAAGCAAAGAATGACTGGAACTGCTTACCATACCTACAGAACCATGGTCAGAGGGAAAGTTATGTACTTCTATCTGGACAAAATAAGAGAAATCTTCAAACTACCTCAACTGCAAGATGATCCTGAATCCTTTAATAGGAGGATGGTGAGAGCAGATAAAGGGTTGGATCAAGTTCTAGAGGACATATGCCTCCCTGGAACTAAGTGGATAACCAATTCAAAGGGTGTCCCAAACCAACTCAAGAGGGGAGACCTCAAACCAATTGCAAGAGGTTGGCTAGACTTTATTGGGCGTTCCATATTGCCCACTAGCAACCATTCTGAGGTCACCATCAAGAGAGCAGTGATGATTCATTGCATTATGCTTGGAAAAGAAGTGGAGGTTCATCATGTGATTGCTTGTGAGATCTACACAATTGCAAATAAGAATTCCACTGAAGCCAAATTGGCTTACCCAAGCTTGATCTCTATCTCCTTGCTCTGTAAAGAGGCTGGGGTGAAGATGGGAGTAGATGAGTTCATACCCATTGAACACCCAATCACCAAGAAGTCAATGGAAGGACAAATGCAAGACAACTCTATCAAGAGGAGGGCGCAGGAATTCCTCCCTGAATTCCCAAGAATTGACTACTGGACCAGCCTAGAAGCATCTATCACCAAGTTGCAAGAGACTATGGAGCAACTGAAGGAAGAACAGCAGAATCAGAACTGCATGCTCTGCAAATTGCTGAAGGAACAAGAGAAGCAGGGGCGTGAACTCCAAGAGTTGAAACGCCAAAAGCTCTCCTCTCAAGCTGAGGGAGCATCCACTTCTCAAAATCAAGGTTGTTGAGTCCTAACTCTGTGAAAACCTCTATCATTAGGAGCCTATGTTTTTGCGTTTTTTTTCTTTTGTTTTGTTTTCTATTTTTATTTTTTTCTAGTCTCATCTTATATTTATCTTTGAGTCTTGTTCTTAATTCATAATTAATGAAATTGAAATTTTATGCCTTAAAGATATGAATGTCCTATGAATCCATCACCTCTCTTAAATGAAAAATGCTTTAATCACAAAAGAATAAGAAGTACAGGATTTCGAAATTTATCCTTGAAACTAGTTGAATTAGCTTGATGTGGTGACAATACTTTTTGTTTTCTGAATGAATGCTTGAACAGTGCATATGTCTTTTGAATTTGTTGTTTTGAGAATGTTAAAATTGTTGGCTCTTGAAAGAATGAGGAAAAAGAGAACTGTTATTGAGGATCTAAAAACCATTAGATTGATTCTTGAAGCAAGAAAAAGCAGTGGATACAAAAAAAAAATTTTCGAAAAAAAAGAGAAAGAAAGAAAAAGAAAAAAAATAAAGTTGTGATCCAAGGCAAGAAGAGTGTGCTTAAGAACCCTGGACACCTCCAATTGGGGACTCTAGCAAAGCTGGGTCACAATCTGAAAAGGTTCACCCAATTATGTGTCTGTGGCATGTATGTATCCGGTGGTAATACTGGAAGATAGAGTGCTTTGGGCCACAGCCAAGACTCATACACTGGCTATATTCAAGAATCATTGTACTTAACTAGGAGAATCAATAAACACTATCTGAGTTCTGAGTTCTTATAGATGCCAATCATTCTGAACTTCAAGGGATAGAGTGAGATGCCAAAACTGTTCGGAGGCAAAAAGCTACTAGTCCCGCTCATCTAATTGGAGCTATGTTTCCTTGATATTTTGGAATCTATAGTATATTCTCTTCTTTTTATCCTATTTTGATTTTCAGTTGCTTGGGGACAAGCAACAATTTAAGTTTGGTGTTGTGATGAGCGGATAATTTATACGCTTTTTGGAATTGTTTTTAGTATGTTTTTAGTGTGATTTAGTTAGTTTTTAGTATATTTTTATTAGTTTTTAGTTAAAATTCACTTTTCTGGACTTTACTATGAGTTTGTGTGTTTTTCTGTGATTTCAGGTATTTTCTGGCAGAAATTGAGGGTTCTGAGCAAAAATCTGATTCAGAGACTGAAAAGGACTGCAGATGCTGTTGGATTCTGACCTCCCTGCACTCGAAGTGGATTTTCTGGAGCTACAGAAGCCCAATTGGCGCGCTCTCAACGGCGTTGGAAAGTAGACATCCTGGGCTTTCCAGCAATATATGATAGTCCATACTTTGCCCAAGATTTGATGGCCCAAACCGGCGTGGCAAATCAGCCTCAGAAATTCCAGCGTTTAACGCTGGAACTGGCATAAAACTTGGAGTTAAACGCCCAAACTGGCATGAAAACTGGCGTTTAACTCCAGAAAAGGTCTCTACACGAAAATGCTTCATTGCTCAACCCAAGCACACACCAAGTGGGCCCGGAAGTGGATTTTTAAGTCATTTACTCATTTCTGTATACCCTAGGCTACTAGTTTACTATTAATAGGATCTTTTGACATTGTATCAGAACCTCATGACACTTTACACGTTTTCTTTGTGTACTTTCACGGCATGAGTCTCTAAGCCCCATGGTTGGGGGTGAGGAGCTCTGCTGTGTCTTGATGGATTAATGCAATTACTACTGTTTCTTATTCAATCATGCTTGCTTCCATTCTAAGATAATACTTGTTCTTAACTCGGACGAATGTGGTGATCCGTGACAATCATCATCATTCTCAACTATGAACGCGTGCCTGACAACCACCTCCGTTCTACCTTAGATTAAGTAGTTATCTCTTGGATTCTTTAATCGGAATCTTCGTGGTATAAGCTAGAACTGATGGCGGCATTCAAGAGAATCCGGAAGGTCTAAACCTTGTCTGTGGTATTCTGAGTAGGATTCAATGATTGAATGACTATGACGAGCTTCAAACTCCTGAAGGCGGGGCGTTAGTGACAGACGCAAAAGAATCACTGGATTCTATTCTGGCCTGATCGAGAACCGACAGATGATTAGCCATGCTGTGACAGAGCATAGGAATATTTTCACTGAGAGGATGGGAGGTAGCCATTGACAACGGTGAAACCCTACATACAGCTTGCCATGGAAGGAGTCTTGCGTGTTTGATGAAGAAGACAGTAGGAAAGCAGAGATTCAGAAGATGGAGCATCTCCAAAACCTCAACCTATTCTCCATTACTGCAAAACAAGTACTTATTTCATGTTCTTTTGCTTTTCACAATCAACCCTGATAATTTCTGATATCCTGACTAAGATTTACAAGATAACCATAGCTTGCTTCAAGCCGACAATCTCCGTGGGATCAACCCTTGCTCACGCAAGGTATTACTTGGACGACCCAGTGCACTTGCTGGTTAGTTGTGCGGAGTTGCAAAAGTGTGATTGCAATTTCGTGCACCAACCCCTATAGGGACCTCTCCATACTAGCTTGTGTATGGAAAGGCATGTCACTTGCCAGTGGAACTGGAACATAAGGCCTACTGGGCAACCAGATTCCTGAACCTTGATGCCAAGTTAGCTGGAGAAAAACGATTGCTTCAGTTAAATGAGCTAGAGGAATTTAGACTCAATGCTTTCGAGAATGCAAAAATATACAAAGAGAAAGCGAAAAGATGGCATGATAAGAAATTGTCATCCAGAGTCTTTGAGCCGGGGCAGAAAGTTCTGCTATTTAATTCTAGGCTCAAAATATTCCCTGGAAAATTAAAATTCCGGTGGAGAGGTCCATATGTGATTACAAGTGTATCACCATATGGATACGTAGAGCTTCAGGATAATGAATCTAACAAAAAGTTCATTGTTAATGGACAGAGAGTTAAACATTATCTTGAAAGCAATTTTGAGCAAGAATGCTCAAAACGGAGACTTGATTAAAAAGCTCAGTAATAGTCCAGCTAATGACATTAAAGAAGCGCTTGCTGGGAGGCAACCCAGCCATTCACAAAATTTAATTTTATTTGATTTTGCTAATTAATTAATTTTTATAGGTATATGTCAGAGTATCTTCAAAAGGTAAAATAGCAATTGATTGAATTCACAGAGTTACAGTAAAATTTGGAAAGCTCACTGGCATCAAAAAGCCAGTAAGAAACGTTTTGGGCATTGAACGCCCAAAAGAAGCACCTTCTGGGCGTTTAACGCCAGATTGATAGCATCCTGGGCGTTCAGAAAAATGCCCAGTGACAAAGGACTTCCTGGCGTTCAACGCCAGAAAGAAGCAACAGCTGGGCGTTGAACGCCCAGGAGAAGCAACAATTGGGCGTTAAACGCCCAAAACATGCAGCGTTTGGGCGTTTAACGCCAGAATGGTGGGGAGGAGGTAAAATTTGTTTTTCTTCACAAATTTTCTAATTTTTATGTTTCAATTCATGATTTCTTGCATAAACATGTTTCAAAATATCATCCTTCAATTCCAAAAATTTTAATCCTAATTTCTAAAATCCCTTTTTTTAAAAATATCAAATGTATCTTAATTCATAAACACAAATCTTTTTCCAATCCAAATCTTTTTCAAATCTTTTTCAACTCATCATATCTTTTGGATTTCGAAATTGCCTCTCCCTCTATTCCTCTCCTATCCTTTCTTTTGCTTGAGGACAAGCAAACCTCTAAGTTTGGTGTGATTTTCCATGATCACTGAGCTAAAACTCATTAAGATCATGGCACCTAAAGGAACAGGAAGAGCAAGGATGTGAACTGAAGGACCAAGCATCCCATAGACTAGAGGAACATCCACTTCCCAAATACAGGTTGTTAAGTTCTAATTCTAGCTTTAACTCTGTGATAGTATTATTATAGGATTTTACCTTAGAAGTTATATAGGAGTAGTAGTAATTAGCATATCTATTTTGATTTTATTTTCAATTAATTTATAATTTATTTTTCTCATCATCATCAAACATGAATAAAATAGTAGATTTTTAGAATAAAGAAGCAATAATTTTTTTTTTCGAGTTCTTAATAAGAAAAATTCTAATTATTTATATGTGGTGGCAATACTTTTTGTCTTCTGAATGAATGCTTGAACAGTGCATATTTTTGATCTTGTTGTTTATGAATGTTAAAATTGTTGGCTCTTGAAAGAATGATGAAAAAGAGAAATGTTATTGATGATCTGAAAAATCATGAATTTGATTCTTGAAGCAAGAAAAAGCAGTGAAAAAAAAAACTTTTGCAAGAAATCATTGGATCAAGAAAAAGAAAAAGCCAATAGCCCTTAAAACCAAAAGGCAAGGGTGTAAAGGATCCAAGGCTTTGAGCATCAGTGGATAGGAGGGCCCAAGGAAGTAATTCCAGGCCTAAGCGGCTAAATCAAGCTGTCCCTAACCATGTGCTTGTGGCATGCAGGTCCAAGTGAAAAGCTTGAGACTGAGTGGTTAAAGTCGTGATCCAAAGCAAAAAGAGTGTGCTTAAGAGCTCTGGACACCTCTAACTGGGGACTCTAGCAAAGATGAGTCACAATCTGAAAAGGTTCACCCAGTCATGTGTCTGTGGCATTTGTGTATCCGGTGGCAATACTGGAAAACAAAGTGCTTAGGGTCACGGCCAAGACTCATAAAAGTAGCTGTGTTCAAGAATCAACATACTTAACTAGGAAAATCAATAATACTATCTGAATTCTGAGTTCCTACGGATGCCAATCATTCTGAATTTCAAAGGATAAAGTGAGATGCCAAAACTGTTTGGAAGCAAAAAGTTACAAGCCCCGCTCATCTAATTAGAATCTGAGCTTCACTTAAAACTCTGAGATATTATTGCTTCTTGATTTCTTTTTATCCTCTTTTATTCATCTAGTTGCTTGAGGACAAGCAACAGTTTAAGTTTGGTGTTGTGATGAGCGGATATTTTATACGCTTTTTGGGGGTAATTTCATGTAGATTTTAGTATGTTTTAATTAGTTTTTAGTAGAATATTATTAGTTTTTAGGCAAAAATAATATTTCTGGACTTTACTATGAGTTTGTGTGTTTTTCTGTGATTTCAGGTAATTTCTGGCTAAAATTGAGGGAGCTGAGCAAAAATCTGAGTTAGGCTGAAAAAGGACTGCTGATGTTGTTGAATCCTGACCTCCCTGCACTCGGAATGGATTTTTTGGAGCTACATGAGTCCATTTGGCGCGCTCTCAACGGCGTTGGAAGGTAGACATCCAGGGCTTTCCAGCAATATATAATAGTCCATACTTTGCGCGAAGATAGATGACGTAACTTGGCGTTGAATGCCAAGTACATGTTGCTGTCTGGAGTTAAACGCCAGAAACACGTCATGATCCGGAGTTGAACGCCCAAAACACGTTATAACTTGGAGTTCAACTCCAAGAAAAGCCTCAGCTCGTGGATAGCTTTAGTCTCAGCCCCAGCACACACCAAGTGGGCCCCAGAAGTGGATTTCTGCACCAATTATCTTAGTTTACTCATATTCTGTAAACCTAGGTTACTAGTTTACTATTTAAACAACTTTTTGAGACTTATCTTGTACCTCATGACATTTTCAGATCTGAATTTTATACACTTTGACGGCATGAGTCTCTAAACTCCATTGTTGGGGGTGAGGAGCTCTGCAAGGTCTCGATGAATTAATGCAATTGTTTCTATTTCTCCTTTCAAACGTGTGTATTCGTATCTAAGATGTTCATTCGCGCTTAATCATGAAGAAGGTGATGATCCGTGACACTCATCACCTTCCTCAATCCATGAACGTGTGCCTGACAACCATCCCCATTTTACATCAGATTGAATGAGCTTCTCTTAGATTCTTTAATCAGAATCTTCGTGGTATAAGCTAGATTGATGGCGGCATTCATGAGAATCCGGAAAGTCTAAACCTTGTCCGTGGTATTCCGAGTAGGATTCTGGGATCGAATGACTGTGACGAGCTTCAAACTCCTGAAGGCTGGGCGTTAGTGACAGACGCAAAAGAATCATTGGATTCTATTCCAACCTGATTGAGGACCGACATATGATTAGCCGTGCTGTGACAGAGCATTTGGACCATTTTCACTGAGAGGATGGGAAGTAGCCATTGACAACGGTGACACCCTACATACAGCTTGCCATGAAGGGAACTTTGCACTTTTCCATGGATGGAATATTACATTACAGGAATAAATCAGACAAAGCATCTCCAAAACTCCAACATATTCTCCATCACTGCATAACAAGTATTTATTTTATGCCCTTTTCCCTTTCTTCACTGAACTTGAAAAACACTGTTGTTGGCATCCTGACTAAGAATAATAAGATAAACATAGCTTGCTTCAAACCAACAATCTCTGTGGGATTCGACCCTTACTCACGTAAGGTATTACTTGGACGACCCAGTGCACTTGCTGGTTAGTTGTGCGGATTGCAAAAAGTGTTATTGCAATTTCGTGCACCAGTTGTGTAGTTCTTCTGTGTGTTATTTAAAATATGACTGGCATAGTAAATGACGTGCAGAAGCTTGTCATGTCTCTGTCCCAACACTGCACCAATGGCATGGTCGCTGGCATCACACATCAGTTCAAATGGTAATGTCCAATTTGGTGCAGAGTTGATTGGTGCTGTGACCAATTTAGCTTTCAGAGTCTCAAATGCCTGCAGACACTCCTTATCAAAGATAAATGGCGTGTCAGCAGCTAGCAGATTACTTAGAGGTTTGGCGATTTTTGAAAAATCCTTTATAAACCTCCTATAGAATCTTGCATGCCCCAGAAAGCTTCTGATTGCCTTAACATTGGCTGGTGGTGGTAATTTTTCAATTACCTCTACCTTAGCTTGATCCACCTCTATTCCATTGTTCGAGATTTTGTGCCCAAGGACAATTCCTTCAGTCACCATAAAGTGACATTTCTCCCAATTTAAAACTAGGTTAGTCTCTTGGCACCTCTTTAGAACAAGTGATAGATGGTCAAGACAGGAGCTGAATGAGTCTCCAAATACTGAAAAGTCGTCCATGAAGACTTCTAGAAAATTTTTCACCATATCAGAGAAAATTGAGAGCATGCACCTTTGAAAGGTTGCAGGTGCATTGCACAGGCCAAATGGCATCCTTTTGTATGCAAATACTCCAGATGGACATGTGAATTCCATTTTCTCTTGATCTTGGGGATCTAATGCAATTTGATTATAACCTGAATATCCATCCAGGAAGCACTAGTATTCATGACCTGCTAGTCTTTCTAGCATATGGTCTATGAATGGTAAAGGAAAATGATCCTTTCTGGTAGCTGTATTGAGCCTTCTATAATCAATACACATACGCCACCCTGTAACTGTTCTTGTAGGAACCAGTTCATTTTTTTCATTATGAACCACTGTCATGCCACCCTTCTTAGGGACGACTTGGACAGGGCTTACCCAGGGGCTATAAGAAATAGGATAAATAATCCCAGCCTCTAGTAATTTAGTGACCTCTTTCTGCACCACTTCCTTCATGGTTGGATTCAGCCGCCTTTGTGGTTGAACCACTGGCTTGGCGTCACCCTCCAATAGGATTTTGTGCATGCATCTGGCTGGGCTAGTGCCCTTAAGATCATTGATAGACCATCCAAGAGCTGTCTTGTGTGTCCTTAGCATTTAAATTAGTGCTTCCTCTTCCTGTGGCTTTAGGGTAGAGCTTATGATCACAGGAAAGGTGTCACCCTCTCCCAGAAATGCATATTTCATGGAGGGTGGTAATGGTTTGAGCTCGGGTTTAGGAGGTTTCTCCTCTACCTGAGGGATTTTCAGAGGTTCTATTGTTCTCTCTGATTCCTCCAGATCAGACTGAACATCTTTAAAGATATCCTCTAGCTCTGATTCGAGACTCTCAGTCATATTGACCTCTTTTACCAGAGAGTCAATAATATCAATGCTCATGCAGTCATTTGGGGTGTTTGGATGCTGCATAGCTTTGATAACATTCAACTTGAACTCATCCTCATTGACTCTCAGGGTCACTTCCCCTTTTTGGACGTCAATAAGGTTCGGCCAGTTGCTAGGAAAGGTCTTCCTAGAATGAGAGTTGCACTCTTGTGCTCCTCCATTTCCAGCACCACAAAGTCAGTAGGAAAGGCAAATGGCCCAACCTTGACAATCATGTCTTCAATCACGCTTGATGGGTATTTAATGGAGCCATCAGCAAGTTAAAGACATATCCGGGTTGGTTTGACTTCTTCAGTCAAACCAAGCTTTGTGATAATAGATGCAGGTATTAGGTTGATACTTGCCCCAAGATCACATAGAGCTTGCTTGGTGCAAGTACCCTCTAATGTGCATGGTATCACAAAGCTTCCGGGATCCTTAAGCTTCTTAGGTAAGCTTTTCAGGATAACTGCACTGCATTCTTTAGTGAGGTAAACTTTTTCAGTTTCCCTCCAATCCTTCTTATGACTTAAGATCTCTTTCATGAACTTAGCATAAGAGGGTATTTGCTCAAGTGCCTCTGCAAACAGAATCTTTATTTCAAGAGTCCTGAGATAGTCTGCAAAGCGAGCAAATTGCTTATCCTGTTCTGCTTGGCGGAGTTTCTGAGGATAAGGAATTTTGGCTTTGTATTCCTCAACCTTAGTTGCTGTAGATTTATTGCCTACAGATGTGGGTTGAGAAGCCTTTTTATATGGGTTATTATCAGCACTTGTATGTGTCTGATCTTCCACTGGCATTTGAATGCTAGGGGTGGAAGCTGGAGTGGCGTTAGACGCCAACTCCTTACTTGTTTCTGGCGTCTGAATGCCAGAACTGTGCTACCTTTGGGCGTTCAACGCCAAATCATTGCTTGTTTCTGGCGTTGAACGCCAGGACTAAGCATGGTTTGGGCGTTCAACGCCAGCTTTCCACCCATTCTCTGGCGTTTGAGCGCTAGAATTATTCCTCTCTGGGCTCTTACTATCCTCAGAGGGATTTTGGGTAGTTTGCTCATTTCTTGGCCTCCTACTATCTTGAAGTGAGGTATTTAATGTTTTCCCACTTCTTAATTGAACTTCTTGGCACTCTTCTGTTATTTGTTTTGATAAGTTGCTGTTCTGTTTGCTTCAATTGCACTTCCATATTCATATTAGCAATTCTTGTTTCTTGTAACATCTCTTTGAATTCAGCTAGCTGTTTTGTTAGAAAATCCAATTGCTGATTGAATTCTGTAACTTGTTCTGCAGGACTTATTTCAGCAGTTACTGTTTTAGCCTCTTCTTTCATGGAAGGTTCACTGCTTAGGTACAGATGCTGATTTCTGGCAACTGTATCAATGAGCTCTTGAGCTTCTTCTATTGTCTTTCTCATGTGTATAGATCCACCAGCTGAGTGGTCTAGAGAAATCTGAGCTCTTTCTGTAAGCCCATAGTAGAAGATGTCTAACTACACCCACTCTGAAAATATTTTAGAGGGGCATTTTCTTAGCATCCCTCTGTATCTCTCCCAGGAATCATAGAGAGATTCATTATCTCCTTGTTTGAAGCCTTGGATGCTCAGCCTTAGCTGTGTCATCTGTTTCGGAGGAAAATAGTGATTCAGGAATTTTTCTGACAGCTGTTTCCATGTCTTTATGCTGTCCTTAGGTTGGTTATTTAACCACCTCTTAGCTTGGTCTTTTACAGCAAATGGGAATAGTAATAGCCTGTAGACATCCTAATCTACCTCCTTATCATGTACTGTGTCAGCAATTTGTAAAAACTGCGCCAGAAACTCTGTAGGTTCTTCTTGTGGAAGACCGGAATACTGGCAACTTTGCTGCACCATGATAATGAGCTGAGGATTCAACTCAAAACTACTAACTCCAATGGAGGGTATACATATACTACTCCCATATAAAGCAGTAGTGGGGTTAGCATATGACCCCAGAGTCCTTCTGGACTGTTCATTTTCACTTATGTTCATGTTGGAGTAAAGGGGGTAATGTAGATTTAAATTTTTAGTTTATAAATAAATAAAAAAAATGATTTTCGAAATAAAATAAAATAAAATAAAAACCAAAATAAAAATAAGATAAAATAAGAAAATTAAAATAAAAAATTATTAAGAATTTGAAAATATTTTATGAAGATTTTCAAAAAAGTGAGGAGAGAGAAAATGGTTAGGATATTTTCGAAACAGATATAATAATATTTTTTTAAATATTAAAAGGATAAGATTTGAAAAATTTTGAAATTGAAATCTAAATTTTTATAAAAAAATTTCGAAAAAAATAGCTTAAAAATAGTTAGAAAAGATATATTTTTTTTGAATTTTGAATTTTATGATGAAAGAGAAAAACACACAAAAGACACAAGACTTAAAATTTTTAGATCTAATGCTCCTTATTTTCGAAAATTTTGGAGGGAAAACACCAAAGAACACCAAACTTAAAAAATTTAAGATCAAAACACAAGAAAGACTCAAGAACACCTTGAAGATTCACAAGAACACAAGAACAAAAGAAAGAACACCAAACTTAAAATTTTTAGAAAACTTCAATAAAATTTTCGAAAATTATAGAAAGATTGACAAGAAAACACCAAACTTAAAGTTTGGCACAAGATTAAATCAAGAAAAATTATTTTTGAAAAAGATTTTAAAGAGAAGATACCCAATTACCAAGAACATAGACCAACGCTCTAGCCAATTGGGCAGCAAATGTAACACTTGTTTTGAATAGGTATATTTCTTTTGGAAGACTAATGCTTTGGAAAAACACAAGCGAAACAAGAAAAGACACAAAACAAGAAGAATTAAAGATCAACAAGAAAAATCAATAAGAACAACTTGAAGATCAAAGAGCACCAATTCGAAAATTTAAAGGGAAAATATAAAATATGTAATTGACACCAAACTTAGAACAAAACACTAAACTCACGAAAAATTAAAAATTTGATAAAGAAAAATAATATTTTTGAAAAATTTTTGAAAAGGGAATAAAGGACTCAGAATTTAATGACTCTATAGCAACAAAAATAAATTATTCCTAATCTAAGCAATAAAATAAATCTTTAGTTGTTCAAACTCGAACAATCCCCGGCAACGGCGCAAAAACTTGATGCACGAAATTTTAATCCCAATATCAAAATCAAGATTTCTTATGATTTCGTACCACTAACCAGCAAGTGCACTGGGTCGTCCAAGTAATACTTTACGTGAGTAACGGTCGATCCCATGGAGATTATTGGTTTGAAGGAAGCTATGTTTATTTTATTATTCTTAGTCAGGATATCAAATATAATTATTAGTTTGAATTATTAGAAAAATAAAAGAGCATGAAATAATTACTTGTTGTGCAATAATGGAGAATATGTTGGGGTTTTGGATATGCTTTGTCTTCTGAATTCCTGTAATGTAATATTCAACTCAATACCATAATGCAAGGTTCCTTCCATGGCAAGCTCTATGTAGGGTGTCACCGTTGTCAATGGCTACTTCCCATCCTCTTAGTGAAAATGGTCCAAATGCTCTGTCACAGCATGGCTAATCAGTTGTTGGTTCTCGATCATGTCGGAATAGAATCCATTGATTCTTTTGCATTTGTCATCACACCCAACACTAGTGAGTTTGAAGCTCGTCACAGCCATCCAATCCCAGAATCTTACTCGGAATACCACAGACAAGGTTTAGACTTTCTGGATTCTCATGAATGCCGCCATCAATCCGGCTTATACCACAAAGATTCTGATTAAGGAATTTAAGAGATATTCATTCAATCTGATGTAGAATGGAGGTGGTTGTCAGACACACGTTCATGGGTTGAGGAAGGTGATGGATCATCACCTTTTCTATAATTAAGCGCGAATGAACATCTTAGATAGGAACACGCATATTTGAATGGAAAAATATAAGTGATTGCATTAATTCATCGAGACGCTGCAGAGCTCCTCACCCCCAACAATGGAGTTTAGAGACTATAAATTTCTGATCTAAAAATGTCATGAGGTACAAAATAAGTCTCTAAAAGTTGTTTAAATACTAAACTAGTAACCTCGGTTTACAGAATATGAGTAAACTAAGATAATTGGTACAGAAATCCACTTATGGGGCCCACTTGGTGTGTGCTGGGGCTGAGACTTAAGCTTCTCACGTTCCTGGGCTGTTTCTGGAGTTGAACGCCAGGTTGTAACGTGTTTTTGGCGTTGAACTCCAACTTGTAACCTGTTTCTGGCACTGGACGCCAGTCTGCAACATGGAACTGGTGTTGAATGCCAGTTTATGTCATCTATCTTCGTGCAAAGTATGAACTATTATATATTGCTAGAAAGCCCTGGATGTCTACATTCCAACCCAATTGAGAGCGCGCCAATTGAACTTTTATAGCTCCAAAAAAGCCATTCCGAGTGCAGGGAGGTCAGAATCCAACAGCATCAGTATTCCTTTTTCAGCCTAAATCAGATTTTTGCTCAGCTCCCTCAATTTCAGCCAGAAAATACCTGAAATCATAGAGAAACACACAAACTCATAGTAAAGTCTAGAATTGTGATTTTTGTTTAAAAAATAATAAAATTCTATTAAAAACTAATTGAAACATGCTAAAATCTATATGAAATTACCCCTAAAAAGCGTATAAAATATCTGCTTATCATTCAGCTATACCTTGTGCTTCATCATCTTCTTCAACATCCTCTACCTCAACCGTGTCTGTAGCTGGGTGGTAGGCAAAATTGTGATTTCTGATAATGGCATTCATGTTCGTTCTCTCCCTGGAAATGGCGCCAAAAACTTGGTGCACGATACCATGGTCCAAACATAACTTCACAACTTCGCACAACTAACCAGCAAGTGCATTGGGTCGTCCAAGTAATAAACCTTACATGAGTAAGGGTCGATCCCACGGAGATTGTTGGTATGAATCAAGCTATGGTCATCTTGTAAATCTCAGTTAGGCGGATAATAAATGATTATGGAGCTTTCGAATAATAATAATGAATGAACAAAAAATAAAGATAGAAATACTTATGTAAATAATTGGTGGGAATTTCAGATAGGCGTATGAAGATGCTGTGCTCCTTTTGCATCTCTGCTTTTCTACTGCCTTCATCCAATCCTTTTTACTCCTTTCCATGGCAAGCTGTATGTAGGGCATCACTGTTGTCAATGGCTACATCCCATCCTCTCAGTGAAAAGGGTCCAAATGCTCTGTCACGGCACAGCTAATCATTTATCGGTTCTCGATCATGTTAGAACAGAATCCGTTGATTCTTTTGCGTTTGTCATCACGCCCAACAATCGCGAGTTTGAAGCTCATCACAGTCATTCAATCCCTGAATCCTACTCGGAATACCACAGACAAGGTTTATACTTCCGGATTCTCATGAATGCCGCCATCAATTCTACCTTATACCACGAAGATTCTGATTAAGGAATCCAAGAGATATGCGCTCGTTCTAAGGTAGAACGGAGGTGGTTGTCAGTCACGCATTCATAGGTGAGAATGATGATGAGTGTCACAGATCATCACATTCGTCATGGTGAAGTGCAACGAATATCTTAGAATAGGAATAAATTGAATTGAATGGAAAATAGTAGTAATTGCATTAAAACTTGAGGTATAGCAGAGCTCCACACCCTTAATCTATGGTGTGTAGAAACTCCACCGTTGAAAATACATAAGTGATGGTCCAGGCATGGCCGAATGGCCAGCCCCCATAAACGTGATCAATAGTCTCCTAAGATGATTAATAGAATAAAACTGAGACCAAAGATGTCTAATACAATAGTAAAATATCCTATTTATACTAGACTAGCTACTAGGGTTTACAGAAGTAAGTAATTGATGCAGAAATCCACTTCCGAGGCCCACTTGGTGTGTGCTTGGGCTGAGCTTGAGCTTTACACGTGCAGAGGCTTCTTTTGTAGTTGAACGCGAAGTCGTAACGTGTTTTTGGCGTTCAACTCTGGTTCATGACGTCTTTCTGGCGTTTGACTTCAGAATGCAGCATGGAACTGGCGTTGAGCGCCAGTTTACATCGTTTAATCTCGAATAAAGTATGAACTATTATATATTGCTGAAAAGCGCTGGATGTCTACTTTCCAACGCCGTTAAGAGCGTGCCATTTGGAGTTTTGTAGCTCCAGACAATCTATTTCGAGTGCAGGGGGGTCAGAATCCAACAGCATCATTAGTCCTTTGTCAACCTTCTATCATAGTTTTGCTTAGGTCCCTCAATTTGAGCCAGAAAATACCTGAAATCACAGAAAAACACACAAACTCATAGTAAAGTCCAGAAATGTGGATTTTACATAAAAACTAATGAAAACATCCCTAAAAGTAGCTAGATCCTACTAAAAACTACCTAAAAATAATGCCAAAAAGCGTATAAATTATCAGCTCATCAGAACACCAAACTTAAATTGTTGCTTGTCACCAAGCAACTGAAAATCAATTAGGATAAAAAGAAGAGAATATACTATAAAGCTCAGAATATCAATGAATATTAATTCTAATTAGATGAGTGGGACTTGTAGCTTTTTGCTTTTGAACAGTTTTGGCATCTCACTTTATCCTTTGAAGTTTAGAATGATTGGCATCTCTAGGAACTTAGAATTTCAGATAGTGTTATTGATTCTCCTAGTTAAGTTTGTTGATTCTTGAACACAACTACTTTTATGAGTCTTGGCCGTGACTGGATGAACGTTTTCAGATTATGACTCAGCTTTGCTAAAGTCCCCAGTTAGAGGTGACCAGAGCTCTTAAGCACACTCTTTTTGCTTTGGATCACTCAGTCTCAAGCTTTTCACTTGGACCTGCATGCCACAAGCACATGGTTAGGGACAACTTGATTTAGCCGCTTAGGCCTGGATTTATTTCCTTGGGCCCTCCTATCCATTGATGCTCAAAGCCTTGGATCCTTTTTACCTTTGCCTTTTGGTTTTAAGGGCTATTGGCTTTTTCTGCTTGCTTTTTTTCTTTTTCTTTCTATTTTTTTTGCAAGCTTTTGCTTTTTCACTGCTTTTTCTTGCTTCAAGAATCAAATTTATGATTTTTCAGATTATCAGTAACATTTCTCTTTGTTCATCATTCTTTCAAGAGCCAACAATTATAACATTCATAAACAACAAGATAAAAAATATGCACTGTTCAAGCATTCATTCAGAAAACAAAAAGTATTGTCACTACATCAATATAATTAAACTAAATTCAAGTATAAATTTGAAACTTATGTACTTCTTGTTCTTTTGTATTAAAACATTTTTCATTTAAGAGAGGTGAAGGATTCATGGAATTATTTATTGCCTTAAGACATAGTTACTACATACTAATGATCATGAAGTAGAGACACAAAACATAAACAAACATATAGCATAAAAATCGAAAAGAAAAATAATAGAGAAATAAGAACAAGGAATGAGTCTACCTTAGTGATGGTGGCGCTTTCTTCTTGAAGAACCAATGATGTCCTTGAGCTCTTCTATGTCTCTTCTTTGCCTTTGTTGCTCCTCCCTCATTACTCTTTGATCTTCTCTAATTTCATAGAGAATGATGGAGTGCTCTTGATGTTCCACCCTTAATTGATCCATATTGTAACTCAAGTCTTCTAGAGAAGTGTTGAGTTGTTCCCAATAATTGTTGGGAGGAAAGTGCATCCATTGAGGCATCTCCGGGATTTCTTGGTGATGAGCTTCCTCATGCGTCTCTTGGGATCCATGAGTGGGCTATCTTGTTTGCTCCATCCTCTGCTTAGTGATGGGCTTATCCTCCTCAATGGGGATGTCTCCTTCTATGATGACTCCAGCTGAGTAACATAGATGGCAAATGAGATGAGGAAAAGCTAGCCTTGCCATGGTGGAGGACTTTTCCGCTATTTTGTAGAATTCAAGGGAGATGACTTCATGAACTTCTACTTCCTCTCCATTCATGATGCTATGAATCATGATGGCCCGATCCACAGTAACTTCGAATCGGTTGCTAGTGGGGATGATGGAGCGTTGGATGAACTCCAACCATCCTCTAGCCACAGGCTTGAGGTCCAGTCTTCTTAATTGAACCGGCTTGCCTTTGGAGTCTCTTTTCCATTGAGCTCCTTCCACACATATGTCCATAAGGACTTGGTCCAACCTTTGATCAAAGTTGACCCTTCTAGTGTATGGGCGTGCATCTTCTTGCATCATGGGCAAGTTGAACGCCAACCTCACATTTTCCAGACTAAAATCTAAGTATTTCCCCCGAACCATTGTAAGATAATTATTTGGATTCGGGTTCACACTTTGATCATGGTTCCTAGTGATCCATGCATTGGCATAGAACTCTTGAACCATTAAGATTCTGACTTGTTGAATGGGGTTGGTCAGAACTTCCCAACCTCTTCTTTGGATCTCATGTCGGATCTCCAGATACTCATTTTTCTTGAGCTTGAAAGGGACCTCAGGGATCACTTTTTTCTTGGCCACAACATCATAGAAGTGGTCTTGATGGACTTTGGAGATGAATCTCTCCATCTTCCAGGACTTGGAGGTAGAAGCTTTTGTCTTCCCTTTCCCTTTTCTAGAGGTTTCTCTGGCCTTGGGTGCCATCAATGGTTATGGAAAAACAAAAAGCTATGCTTTTACCATACCAAACTTAGAATATTGCTCGCCCTCGAGCAACAGAAGAAAGAATAGATGAAGAAGAAGATATGGAGGAAAGGGAGAAGTGTGTGGTTTCGGCCAAGGTGATGAAGAGAGGGTTGTGGTGTGTGAAAATGAAGAAGGATAGAGGGCTTTATATAGTGAAGGGAGAGGGAGTAGGTTCGGCTATTTAGGGTGGGTTTGGGTGGGAAAGAGATTTTGAATTTTGAAGGTAGGTGGGGTTTTTGGGGAAGAGTGGATGGATGTGATTGGTGAAGAGGTTATGGGGAAGAGAGATTGAGGTGATTGATGAAGGGTTTTGGGGAAGAGTGTTTATTGGGTTGTGTGAAAAAGAGAGAGAGGGTGAGTTGAGGTAGGTGGGGATCCTGTGGGGTCCGCAGATCCTGAGATAATCCTGTGGGGTCCACAGATCCTGGGTGTAAAGGATTTACATCCCTACACCAATGAGGCGTGTAAAACGCCCTTTGCATGCAATCCTGGCGTTCAACGCTAGATTGATGCTTGTTTCTGGCGTTGAACACCAGCTTTATGCTTGTTTTGGGCGTTCAACGCCCATTTGCAGTATGTTTCTGGCGTTGAACGCCAGTTCCATGCTTGTTTCTGGCGTTCAGCGCCAGCTCTCCTCAGGGTGTATTCCTGGCGTTTAAACGCCAGGATGTTGCTTGTTTCTAGCATTCAACGCCAGATCCTTGCTCTATTCTAGCGTTGAACGCCAGCCAGATGCTCCTTACTGGTGTTTAAATGCCAGTAAGCTCTTCCTCTAGGGTGTGCTTTTTCTTCTGCTATTTTTTATTCTGTTTTTAATTTTAGTATTTATTTTGTGACTCCACATGATCATGAACCTAATAAAACATAAAGAAAAAAATAAAACAAAAATAAAATTAGATAAATAAAAATTGGGTTGCCTCCCAATAAGCACTCCTTTAATGTCACTAGCTTGACAGTGGGCTCTCATGGAGCCTCACAGGTGATAAGGTCAATGTTGTAGACTCCCAACACCAAACTGAGAGTTTGGATGTAGGGATTCAACACCAAACTTAGAGTTTGGCTTTGGCCTCCCAACACTAAACTTATAGTTTGATTGTGGGGGCTTTGTTTGACTCTGTACTGAGAGAAGCTTTTCATGCTTCCTCTCCATGTATACAGAAGAACGCCCTTGGGTCTTAAACACAAGGTAGTCCCCATTCAATTGAAGGACTAATTCTCCTCTGTTAACACATATCACAGCTCTTAGTGTGGCTAGGAAAGGTCTTCCAAGGATGATGCATTCATCTTCCTCCTTCCTAGTGTCTAAGATTATGAAATCAGTAGGGATGTAAAGGCCTTCAACCTTTACTAACACGTCCTCTACCAATACATAAGCCTGTCTTACTGACTTATCTGCCATTTTTAATGAGAATATGGCAGGCTATTGATGCCAGGGCATCTAGGCCAGTTTCACTGACCTTTTCTTTACTGTTTTAGGGTAGTTTCATGCATTTTCTTAGTGAATAAGGCAAGTTTTGGATGAAAATACAATCACACCTTGATTCAAGCAACTATTGTGAACTTTGCATGATTTCATGAGTATTTTGCTAGAATTGCATGATAAATTGATGATGCATAATCTCATGACTTTGGCTAGAGCTTTGATGCACTTTAATTGCTTGATTTCAGGGCAAAGGAAGCAAGGAAGAACCATGTTAGTATTCACGTTAACCTAGTTAATGTGAACACTAACGTGGAATGGTAAAGCTTGCAATGTTAATGAGAAAAGTGATCACCAATAATGCCTGCGAAGCCATCCATAGCCCACGTTACTTGCCACGTTAACTAAGTTAACGTGGTAGTTAACGTAGAAGCAAAAGGGAACTCCAACGTTAAGAGAAAACGTGAACACCAATAACGTTTTCCTCCAACGTTAGTGGTAAAAGTGAACACCACTAACGTTGGAGAACTTGGCAATGATCCACGTTAAGAGTCACGTTAACTTAGTTAACGTGAACTCTAACGTGGAAGAGGAAAACAAAAGCCAACGTTAGTGACACTCACTTTTGTCACTAACGTTGGACCAACTAGCATTGCCTACGTTAACTTTCACGTTAAGACCATTGACGTGAAAGTTAACTTGGAGTTAAGATCAAGGAGCCAACGTTAGTGACACTCACTTTTGTCACTAACATTGGGAGATGGCATTACCACTACGTTAAGAGCCTCGTTACTTAGTTAACGTGAGTTCTAACGTAGAGAATTTGGGCATTTGGAGCGTTAGTGACAAAGGTGAGTGTTACTAACGCTCTCGAAGGTGAAACACACCCACGTTAAGAGTCACGTTAGCTATACTAACGTGAGCTCTAACGTAGGAACAAAGGGCACTAAGCAACGTTAATAGGAAAAGTGATTCCCATTAACGTTCGCGAAGGGGTATAAGCCAACGTTATTGGGAAAAGTGAGTCCCAATAACGTTGGCCAAAATTTGAGAAAGCAACGTTAGTGGTCACGTTAAGACCACTAACTTTGGATTTAACGTGGATACATGAGGGTGGAATGTTAGTGGAAAAAGTCAATGCCACTAACGTTCTCGAACCCACAATGGCACTCAACGTTAAATCTTACTAAATACGCAAGCCTAATTCATATTTCTCTGCAAGTTGGGCCCACTAAAGCTGAGAACTGCTTCAACTCAAGATCCAGAGCCCACATCCTAGACTTGAAGAACTCACTAGAAGATCAAGAGGAGTAGTATATATAGGAGTAGTTTTGAACTATAGGGAAGCTTAGCACTTTTGGGAACTACTCTCTGTAGATTTACTTTTCTGCACTTTTAGCATGGATTCTTCTTTTCTGCCATTTTTCATTTCTAGAGCTATGAATAACTAAATGCCTTTCATTGGGTTAGGGAGCTCTGTTGTAATTTGATGGATCAATTATAGTTTTCATTCTTCTTCTTCTTTCTTTTCTCTTGATCTTACTAGAAAGCTTTCGATCTTAATTCAATTGGTTAGTTGTCTTGGAAAAGAAACTCTCCATAATCGGATCTCCTTTGAGCCTTGGAAAAGGGATGAGGAGATCATGCTAGAAATGCTTTCTCATGTTGGACCAAATTGGGGTCTGGGCGGATATAGTGACATGTAATCCTCCCAACACTTTGATTTGGAAATATATGTGGTATAATCAGTGACCACACTTCATCTCTTCCCATGAGCAATTAAATCAAGGAATTGGGCAATTGTTCAAGCTTAGAGAGATTGGATTGCCAAGGAATTGGGATCCAATCACTTAAGATTACCAAGGAGATCAATGAATGCATTAATTGAGGAAGAGATGAAAATGAACTTGATCCGGAGAATGCAACATCTCCTGAACCCAATGATTTCCCCATTTCTGATCTTACCCATTCTCTTTACTTTTTCCCATTTATTTTCATGTTCATTTCCCCAAATCTCCATTTAAGATTCTGCACTTTAATTTCTGTTATTTACTTTCCAGTCATTTAAATTCCTGCAAGTTCCCAATCTAAATTCTGTTTAGCTCAACTAGCGTATTCTTCTAACTAAAGTTGCTTGACCAATCAATCCTTGTGGGATTCGACCTCACTCTATTTTGAGTTTTACTTAATGATAATTCGGTATACTTGCCGAAGGGAAATTTGTTGAGAGACAAGTTTTCAAGCATCAAGTTTATGGCGCCATTGCCGGGGATTGATTTTGAATCAACAATGATTAAGTTTGAAGATCACTAGATTGAGCATGTTTCTTTTCATTTATTTGATTTAGTCAATTTTCTTTTAGTTTGTTTTAATTTCTTCCTCACCCCCTTCACCCTCTTTATTTTTTTCGTTCTTTCTTTCTTTGATTACAATTCTGCTCACTAACCCACTAAATGTTTGATAATTTACATCACTCACACTAACAATTACTCTAACAAGAATAGTTTCTTCATTTTATCTCCTGTTGTGCAATCTGTCTGTTGTATGACAGGGAGAAGAGAGAGAGTTTCAACATCCTTTGATTCAGAACCTGAAAGGACCCTTTGGAGACTAAGAAGGGAAGCAAGAGGGAAAAGGATTATTGGTGCTGAGGAAGAAAAGGAAGAGTACTTTGAACCCAACATGGAAGAGAATTTGGAGAACAATCATGAAGAAGAAGCTTATAATCATGCCAGAGAAGGCCATACAAACTGTGCTGGGCAAGAAAGGAGAGTTTTAAGATCCTATATCAATCGTAATCCAGGAAACTGTGGAAGCAGCATTCAGAAGCCCACCATACATGCCAACAATTTCGAACTAAAACCCCAGCTCATCACTCTTGTTCAGAACCATTGTTATTTTGAAGGAAGTGCTCAAGAAGACCCCAATCAACATTTAACCACCTTCTTGAGGATTTGTGACACTGTGAAGTCCAATGGAGTCCATCCAGATGTCTATAGGTTGCTCTTGTTCCCTTTTTCACTCAGGGACAAGGCATCCAAATGGTTTGAATCATTCCCAAAGGAGAGCTTAACAAATTGGGAAGAAGTGGTGAACAAGTTTTTGGCAAGATTTTACCCTCCTCAAAGGATCAACAGGCTGAGAATTGAGGTGCAAACTTTTAGGCAACAAGATGGTGAGACACTTTATGAGGCATAGGAGAGATTCAAAGACCTAACAAGAAGATGCCCACCAGAGATGTTTAACGAATGGGTTCAACTTCACATCTTCTATGAAGGTCTTTCCTATGAGTCAAAGAAAGCTGTGGATCATTCATCAGGAGGCTCTCTAAACAAGAAGAAAACCATTGAAGAAGCCATAGATGTCATTGAAACAGTTGCTGAAAATGACTACTTCTATGCCTCCGAAAGAAGTAACACCAGAGGAGTAATAGAGCTGAACCACATGGATGCATTGTTAGCTCAAAATAAGATGATCACCAAGCAGCTAGCAGATCTTACCAAGAAGGTGAAGGAGAACCAAGTTGCAGTAGCCATCACCTCATCATCAGCTCAAGAAGGAGTAAATATAGGAGAAGAAGGTGACTGGGAGCAAGCCAACTATGTTGGAAACTCACCTAGACAAGTCCATGATCGATACTCCAAAACTTACAACTCTGGATGGAGAAATCACCCCAACTTTGGATAGGGAAACCAACAAGACCAAGGGCAAGATCAGAGACGCCACAACCTCAATTCCAACAACAATGCAACTCATCAACTCACCTCACAGAGAACCTACCAACATCCATCTAACCACCCTTCTCAACCACCTAATCTTAACCCAACATCAATAACCGAGGAGAGATTATCAAGGATTGAGGCTCTACTTAAAAATTTATGCAAGAAAATTCAAGATAGTAAAGCTTTCCAGGAAGAAGTGCAATCCAACATACAGAATCAAGATGCTGCCATCAAGAAATTGGAAACACAGATTGAGTTCTTATTTAAGCAAGTCCCTGGACACAACAATTGTAGCAATATTAACTTAATACCAAAGGAGGAATGTGAAGCTATCACCCTCAGAAATGGGAAGGAATTGAAGGAGACCCACAAGAAACCACCAGAGAAGAAATTGGATGAAGAAAACAAAGGACATGAGGAAGCTCAACCCTCAAACCCTAAGCCACATCAAGAAGGAGAAGCACTCAAACCATGCTTCTCAAAGGCCCCATACCCCCAGCAGCTGCAATTAAAGAAGAGGGGAGAGGACAACCAATTCTCAAGATTCTTGGAAATCTTCAAGAAACTACAAATAAACATACCCTTTGTTGAAGCAATAGAGCAAATGCCACTCTATGCCAAGTTCTTGAAGGAATTGATGACCAAAAAGAGAAGCTGGAAGAATAATGAGACCGTGGTGCTCACGGAAGAATGCAGCGCCATCATCCAACACAAATTGCCCCAAAAATTGAAGGATCCTGGGAGTTTCCAAATCCCTTGTATCATTGGGGAAATCACTATAGAAAAGGCTTTATGTGATCTAGGAGCCAGCATAAACTTAATGTCTCTAGTAATGATGAAAAAAAAATGAAGATTGAGGAAGCCAAACCAACAAGAATGGCGCTACAACTAGCAGACAGATCATTCAAATTTCTCCATGGGATAGTAGAAGATTCGTTGGTAAAGGTGGGAGACTTCATCTTTCCAGCAGATTTCGTGGTATTAGACATGGAGGAAGGAGCTAAGACTTCCATCATCCTGGGAAGACCATTCTTAGCCACTGCCGGAGCCATTATTAATGTCCAAAAGGGTGAACTTGTCCTTAGGTTACATGAGGAGAAAATGACATTCAATGTGTTTAAGGCCATGAGTTACCCATACAACTCATTGGGAGAATGTATGAGGATGGACTCCGTAGAAGCTTTGGTATAAGAAACTCTTGAAGAAGAACTTGAAGCATCAACAGAAGAAGAATTAGCAGCAAGTAAAGAAGCTGTAGCCACTGAAATACATGTTCAAGGCATGCTAGAAGAAAAGGAGGAAAGAAAAGAAGTGCCCAAACTAGAGCTTAAAGCACTGCCAACCACTCTCAAGTATGCATACTTGGGAGAAAATAAAAGTTATCCAGTGATCATAAATTCAGCCCTCAGCTAAGAACAAGAGGAAGAGTTGCTTCAAGTCTTGCGAAAGCATAAGGATGCCATTGGATGGACACTTGCTGACTTGAAAAGAATCAGTTCAGCCATATGCATGCATAAGATACTCCTGGAAGAAGGTGCCAAACCATCCATTCAGCCCCAAAGAAGGTTAAATCCAGCAATGAAGGAAGTAGTGCAGAAAGAAGTTATAAAATTGTGGCAGGGAGGAGTAATTTATCCAATTTTAGATAGCCAATGGGTCAGTCCAGTTCAAGTGGTTCCCAAGAAAGGAGGAATCACTATAGTGCCCAACAAAAGGAATGAGCTAATCCCTACAAGAACCATCACAGGCTGGAGAATGTGTATTGACTACAGGAAGCTCAATGAAGCCACAAGAAAAGATCATTTTCCACTTCCCTTCATGGATCAAATGTTGGAAAGACTTGCGGAACATGCATATTATTGTTTTCTAGATGGTTATTCAGGATATAACCAAATAGTGGTTGATCCAAGAGACCAAGAGAAAACATCATTCACCTGCCCATATGGAGTGTTTGCCTACAGGCGCATGCCATTTGGGCTATGTAATGCACCCGCAACTTTTCAACGCTGCATGCTCCCCATCTTTTCAGATATGATAGAGAAGTTCATTGAAGTTTTCATGGATGACTTCTCAGTATTTGGAGATTCCTTCCCTAATTGCCTAAACCATCTTGCCTTGGTATTGAAAAGATGTCAAGAAACCAATTTAGTCTTGAACTGGGAAAAATGTCATTTCATGGTGACAGAGGGAATAGTTCTTGGCCATAAAGTTTCTAATCAAGGCATTGAGGTAGACAGAGCTAAGGTGGAGCTAATAGAAAAGTTACCTCCACCAAGTGATGTCAAGGCGATTAGGAGCTTTTTGGGACATGTTGGCTTCTACAGAAGGTTTATTAAAGAATTTTAAAAGATATCCAAGCCCTTAAGCAATCTCCTAATGTCTGATACACCATTTATTTTTGATGAGAAATGCATGCTAACATTTGAAAACTTGAAAAAGAGGCTATCCTCAGCTCCTATCATCACCCCTCCTGATTGGAATTTACCATTCGAGCTGATGTGTGATGCATCTGATTTCACAGTTGGGGCAGTGTTAGGACAGAGAAAAGAAAGTTTGGTGCATGTGATATACTATGCCAGCAAGGTCCTTAATGATACTCAAAAGAATTATACCACTACCGAAAAGGAGTTGCTGGCAATAGTTTTTGCATTTGACAAATTTAGATCATATCTTATTGGCTCTAAAGTTATTGTTTTCACTGATCACACAGCACTCAAATATCTATTTGCCAAACAAGAGTCAAAACCAAGACTATCAGATGGATCTTATTGTTGCAGGAGTTCAACATTGAAATTAGTGACAAACAGGGTGTGGAGAACAAAGTGGCAGACCATCTATCCAGAATCCCTTGTGAGAAGGATGATGCCCATGATACAAGTGTAAATGAATTCTTCCCAGATGAGCAGCTAATGATGATTCATAAAGCACCTTCGTTTGCGGATAGTGCCAATCTTAAAGCAGCCGGTGACTTACCCCCTGGAATCAACAAATATCAAAGAAGGAAACTCATCAATGATGCCAAGTATTTCATTTGGGATGAACCTTATCTCTTTAAGAAATGCTCAGATGGAATCTTTAGGAGGTGCATCTCAGAAGAAGAAGGACGAAGGGTCCTGTGGAGTTGCCATAGTGCTAGTTATGGAGGTCACTTTGGAGGAGAAAGAACTGCCACAAAGGTGCTGCAATATGGGTTCTTCTGGCCCACTATCTTCAAAGATGCTAAGGAATTGGTGAGAAGCTGCAACGAATGCCAAAGGGCTGGCAACCTGCCCAAGAGAAATGAGATGCCACAGCAATACATTATAGAACTTGAACTATTTGATGTATGAGGAATCGATTTCATGGGACCATTCCCACCCTCATATTCAAACAAGTTTATATTGGTGGCAGTAGACTATGTATCTAAGTGGGTGGAGGCAGTGGCGACCCCAACTAATGACAACAAGGTAGTCATAAACTTTCTTCGAAGGAATATCTTCACCAGGTTTGGAGTCCCACGAGCCCTCATCAGTGACGGAGGGAGCCATTTCTGCAATAGACCATTGGAAGCCCTACTCCTGCGATATGGGGTAAAGCATAAGGTTGCCACACCTTATCATCCCCAAACAAGTGGGCAAACAGAGATATCTAACCGAGAGTTGAAAAGGATTATGGAAAAGACTGTGGGGATATCAAGAAAGGACTGGGCAAAGAAGCTAGATGATGCTCTTTGGGCATACAGGACAGCCTTTAAGACACCAATTGGGATGTCCCCATATCAACTAGTGTATGGTAATGCTTGTCACTTTCCGTTAGAGCTGGAGCACAAGGCCTCCTAGGCCCTTAAAACATTGAACCTAGATAGCACTGCTACTGGTGAAAAAAAGGTCCTGCAGCTTCAAGAATTGGAAGAATTTAGATCTCAAGCCTATGAAAATACCAAGATCTATAAGGAAAAAGTAAAAAGGAGACATGATCTCAATTTGGTACCCAGAGGTTTCGAAGAAGGGCAACATGTGCTTCTCTACAACTCTAGACTGAAACTCTTTCCTGGGAAACTCAAATCCAGATGGTCGGGAGCCTTCCTAGTCATAAAAGTCTCACCTTATGGACACATAGAAATAATGGAAGAAGGCTCAAAGAGAAGATTCACTGTGAATGGACAAAGACTCAAACACTACTTGGGCAGCAT
The DNA here is from genome assembly GCF_003086295.3 of Arachis hypogaea. Classification (NCBI taxonomy): domain Eukaryota; kingdom Viridiplantae; phylum Streptophyta; class Magnoliopsida; order Fabales; family Fabaceae; genus Arachis; species Arachis hypogaea. The sequence goes on from NC_092040.1 coordinate 21,152,923, forward strand.
AGGGGAGACCCCTAAACAGAAGTATAACCTCAACTAAGGAAAGAATCGTCGAGCTAGTGACACTAAAAAAGCGTTTTGTTGGGAGGCAACACAACCTGAGGTAATTCTCTTTTCATAAGTCTCTCAATAAAAATTTCAACTTGGATTCTCTATAGTGTGAGGAGCTAAGTCTGGTGTTACACACCAAAAATAATTCAAGGGTGAATATAGGGCTCTAAGTTTGGTGTTCCACCAAAACTCCAGCTGAAGAGTGCATTGCAACCCTTATTGATGAAGCATTCCTTTAGCAATTAGAGAACTTACTTGACAGAGGCTTAACCTCTAAAACATAGATTATCTTTTTAGCTCATAGTTATTTCTTAATAAAAAGCACACAAGGTTCTTACATGCATCCAATTTTTCAAGTAAGTAAAGAACTAAGTTTGGTGTTCACACACCAAGTTAAGTTCTGAAGCTCACAAGCACACATGCATGCTAACCCTTTTCCAAGTGCTTGGAAGAACAAGCAACTTTCAATAGTGTTGCAGGAATTCAATCAATCTCAGGGAATGAACATACCCCATCATCCAAGGAAACAGACAGGGATGCAAATGCTAGGACGAGAATACCAAGGAAGATATCATGAGGTTGTTCCAAACCATCTCGAACTGCAAAACTCTAAGTGAAAATGATTAAACAGAACCTGCATCTTTTACTTGTTCCTCTTTATTCACATCTAAATGTGCTAGCTTGATGTCTTGAGTGTTCACTTTCACCTTTCTTACTTGTATGCCTGTCTCCTTAAGTTAATCAAAAAGAAAATGTTATGAAAAGAACAAGAGTGAAGTTATTTTATGAAGTGCATTCTGAATGTTTGTGGTAGGATGATTAGTAAGCTAAGTTGGTTCACCAAATAAGGAAAGAAAGCAACTATCTATCCTTAGTCCTTTGTTTGAAACACATCCTTTGAGACTAGCTAAACAATAAGATCCCAATAAGAAAAGAGAAAGAGCAATAAAAGTGAAAAAGAAAGAAATACAATAAGAAAAGAAATAATGCTAGGCACTAAGGGTTTCAAAATTGAGGCATGTGTCTGTGGTGTTTATGTACAAGGGATATACTTGGATGAATAAGCTCTTAGGGGTGCCTTATCACTTGGTAACTTGGATTAACTAATCCGGGATTATCAGTTGAAAGTCCACTATCAAGAGTAACCTTTGCTACAAAACACTTAGTAACCCAAAGAGGTGTTGGACACCAAGGTCTCAAGAAAGGAAAAATAACAAACCATGTTCCTGTGGTGTGTATGTATGAGGGAAAGAGACTTGAGGGAGTAAGTCTTTAGGGGTGTCTTAACACCTAGCACGTTAAACCAACTAGTTTGGGAGTGTTGGCTAAAAGCTTATCATAAAGAGACGCCCTCTTACAAAGCGCTTAGCAAAAAGGAAAAATAAACTTTGAAAAAGAAGGAAGGATCAATAAGAATGAAGTCTCAAAGGATGCAATTAAGAAAGTGACTAAGGATTTGATAAAGGCTTGAAACCTAAATGGGAGGAACCTAAGTTGCTATGCATGAAACCCCATAAACCAGGAATGCTACTTCTATTTTATCTTCTTGTTCTTTCATTTCATTCTTCTTATGCTTTAGTACTTGCTTAGGGACAAGCAAGCTTTAAGTTTGGTGTTGTGATGCCAGGGCATCTAGGCCAGTTTCACTGACCTTTTCTTTACTGTTTTAGGGTAGTTTCATGCATTTTCTTAGTGAATAAGGCAAGTTTTGGATGAAAATACAATCACACCTTGATTCAAGCAACTATTGTGAACTTTGCATGATTTCATGAGTATTTTGCTAGAATTGCATGATAAATTGATGATGCATAATCTCATGACTTTGGCTAGAGCTTTGATGCACTTTAATTGCTTGATTTCAGGGCAAAGGAAGCAAGGAAGAACTACGTTAGTATTCAGGTTAACCTAGTTAACGTGAACACTAACGTGGAATGGTAAAGCTTACAACGTTAATAAGAAAAGTGATCACCAATAACGCCTGCGAAGCCATCCATAGCCCACGTTACTTGCCACATTAACTAAGTTAACGTGGTAGTTAACGTAGAAGCAAAAGGGAACTCCAACGTTAAGAGAAAACGTGAACACCAATAACGTTTTCCTCCAATGTTAGTGGTAAAAGTGAACACCACTAATGTTGGAGAACTTGGCAATGATCCACGTTAAGAGTCACGTTAACTTAGTTAACGTGAACTCTAACGTGGAAGAGGAAAACAAAAGCCAACGTTAGTGACACTCACTTTTGTCACTAACGTTGGACCAACTAACATTGCCTACGTTAACTTTCACGTTAAGACCATTAACGTGAAAGTTAACGTGGAGTTAAGATCAAAGAGCCAACGTTAGTGACACTCACTTTTGTCACTAACGTTGGGAGATGGCATCACTACTACGTTAAGAGCCACGTTAACTTAGTTAACGTGAGTTCTAACATAGAAAATTTGGGCATTTGGAGTGTTAGTGATAAAGGTGAGTGTCACTAACGCTCTCGAAGGTGAAACACACCCACGTTAAGAGTCATGTTAGCTATACTAACGTGAACTCTAACGTAGGAACAAAGGGCACTAAACAACGTTAATAGGAAAAGTGATTCCCATTAACGTTCGCGAAGGGGTATAAGCCAATGTTATTGGGAAAAGTGAGTCCCAATAACGTTGGCCAAAATTTGAGAAAGCAACGTTAGTGGTCACATTAAGACCACTAATGTTGGATTTAATGTGGATACATGAGGTGGAATGTTAGTGGAAAAAGTGAATGCCACTAACGTTCTCGAACCCACAATGGCAGTCAACGTTAAATCTTACTAAATACCCAAGCCTAATTCATATTTCTCTGTAAGTTGGGTCCACTAAAGCTGAGAACTACTTCAACTCAAGATCCAGAGCCCACATCCAAGACTTGAAGAACTCACTAGAAAATCAAGAGGAGTAGTATATATAGGAGTAGTTTTGAACTATAGGGAAGCTTAGCACTTTTGGGAACTACTCTCTATAGATTTACTTTTCTGCACTTTTAGCATGGATTCTTCATTTCTGCTATTTTTCATTTCTAGAGCTATGAACAACTAAACCCCTTTCATTGGGTTAGGGAGCTCTGCTGTAATTTGATAGATCAATTATAGTTTTCATTCTTCTTCTTCTTTCTTTTCTCTTGATCTTACTAGAAAGCTTTCGATCTTAATTCAATTGGTTAGTTGTCTTGGAAAAGAAACTCTCCATAATTGGATCTTCTTTGAGCCTTGGAAAAAGGATGAGGAGATCATGCTAGAAATGCTTTCTCATGTTGGACCAAATTGGGGTCTGGGCGGATATAGTGACATGTAATCCTCCCAACACTTTGATTTGGAAATACATGTGGTATAATCAATGACCACACTTTATCTCTTCCCATGAGCAATTAAATCAAGGAATTTGGCAATTCTTCAAGCTTAGAGAGATTGGATTGCCAAGGAATTTGGATCCAATCACTTAAGATTGCCAAGGAGATCAATGAATGCATTGATTGAGGAAGAGATGAAAATGAACTTGATCCAGAGAATGCAACATCTCCTGAACCCAATGATTTCCCCATTTCTGATCTTACCCATTCTCTTTACTTTCTCCCCTTTATTTTCATGTTCATTTCCCCAAATCCTTATTTAAGATTCTGCACTTTAATTTCTGTTATTTACTTTCCATTCATTTAAATTCCTGCAAGTTTCCAATCTAAATTCTGTTTAGCTCAACTAGCGTATTCTTCTAACTAAAGTTGCTTGACCAATCAATCCTTGTGGGGTATGACCTCACTCTATTGTGAGTTTTACTTGACGACAATTCGGTATACTTGCCGAAGGGAAATTTGTTGAGAGACAAGTTTTCTTGCATCAGCTATACCTCAATGATCCCCAGCTTCTGTATTACAGAGAGTGGCATAAGATTTATGCCTGATCCTAGGTCACACAGAGCCTTCTCAAAGGTCATGGTGCCTATGGTACAGGGTATTAAGAATTTTCCAGGATCTTGTCTCTTTTGTGGTAAAGTTTGCTGAATCCATAATATCTAGTTCATTAATGAGCAAGGGAGGTTCACCTTCCCAAGTCTCATTGCCGAACAATTTGGCATTCAGCTTCATGATGGCCCCTGGATATTGAGCAACTTGCTCTCCAGTTACATCTTCATCCTCTTCAGAGGAAGAATAGTTTTCAGAGCTCATGAATGGCAGAAGAAGGTTTAATGGAATCTTTATGGTCTCTATATGAGCCTCAGATTCCTTTAGGTCCTCAATATGGAACTCCTTCTTGCTTGGGAGACGTCCCATGAGGTCTTCCTCATTGGGGTTCACGTCCTCTCCTTCCTCTCTAGGTTTGACCATTTTGATTATATCAATGGCCTTGCACTCTCTTTTTGGATTCTCTTCAGTATTGCTTGGGAGAGTACTAGGAGGAGTTTCAGTGACTTTCTTACTCAACTGGCCCACTTGTGCCTCCAAATTTCTAATGGAGAACCTTGTTTCACTCATGAAACTTAAAGTGGCCTTAGACAGATCAGAGACCAAGTTTGCTAAATTAGAAGTGCTCTGCTAAGAATTCTCTGTCTATTGCTGAGAAGATGATGGATAAGGCTTGCTATTGCTGAGCCTATTTCTTCCACCATTAGTAAAGGCTTGTTGAGGCTTTTTTGATCCTTCCATGAGAAATTTGGATGATTTCTCCATGATGAATTATAGGTGTTTCCATAAGGTTCACCCATATAATTTACCTCTGCTATTGCAGGGTTCTCAGGATCATAAGTTTCTTCTTCAGAATATGCCTCTTTAGTACCGTTGAATGCATTTTGCCAAACATGTTGACTTGCTGAGTCAATATTTTATTCTGAGCCAATATGGCATTCAGAGCATCAATTTCAAGAACTCATTTCCTTTGAGGCGTCCCATTATTCATGGAATTCCTCTCAGAAGTGTACATGAATTGGTTATTTGCAACCATGTCAATGAGTTCTTGAACTTCTGCAGGCATTTTCTTTAGGTGAATGGATCCACCAGAAGAATGGTCCAGTGACATCTTAGAGAATTCAGATAGACCATAATAGAATATATCCAAAATGGTCCACTTTGAAAGCATGTCAGAAGGACACGTTTTGGTCATCTGCTTGTATCTTTCCCAAGCTTCATAGAGGGATTCACCATCTTTTTGAGGAGGAAAGAACTTAGCCAAGAAGGCTGCGACCAGCTTATCCTAGGAGTCCAGGCTATCTTTAGGTTGGAAATCCAACTATATTCTAGCTCTGTCTCTTACAACAAAAGGGAAAAGCATGAGCCTGTAGACTTCAAGATCTACTCCATTAGTCTTAACAGTCTCACAGATCTGCAAGAACTCAGTTAAAAACTGGTAGAGATCTTCTGATGGAAGTCCATAGAACTTGCAGTTCTGTTGCAGTAGAGCAACTAGTTAAAGTTTCAGCTCAAAATTGTTTGCTCCAATGGCAGGGATTGAGATGCTTCTTCCATCAAACGTGGAAGTAGGTGTAGTGTAATCACCGAGCATCCTCCTTGCATTATTATTTTCGGCTACCATCTCCTCTTCTTTTTCGAAAGTTTCTGTAAGGTTGTCTCTGGATTGTTGTAATTTAGCTTCTCTTAGTTTCCTCTTTAGAGTCCTTTCAGGTTCATGATCTGCTTCAACAAGAATGTTCTTGTCCTTTCTCCTGCTCATATGAAAAAGAAGGGAACAGAAAATAATAATAGGGATCCTCTTTACCACAGTAGAGAGATTCCTTTATGTTAGTAGAAGAAGAAGGGAATAGAAGAAGGAAAAGGTAAAAATCCAAACACAAGGGTGAAGATAGGTTCAGATTCTTGAGATGAAGAGAAGTGTTAGTAAATAAATAAATAAATAGAATAGGATGAGAGAAGGAGAAATTCGAAAATAAATTTTGAAAAAGAGTTAGTGATTTTCGAAAATTAAGAGAAGAAATAAAATTAAAATTAAAATTTAAAATAATTAGTTAATTAAAAGAATTTTGAAAAAGAGAGAGGTAATTTTCGAAAATTAGGGAGAGGAAAGTAGTTAGGTGGTTTTGAAAAAGATAAAATATAGTTAAAACAAACAAAAAGTCAACTAGTTAGTTGAAAAGGTTTGAAATTTAATTTTGAAAAGATAAGAAGTTGGAAGATATTTTGAAATAAAATTTTTGAAAAGATAAAATTTTGAAAAAGATATGATGGAAAAGATATGATTAAAAAGATATGGTTGAAAAAGATTCAATTTTTAAAATTAAAATTAATTACTTGACTAACAAGAACTAAAAGATATGACTCTATAATTTAAAGATTGAATATTTTTTAACAAGAAAGTAACACTTCAAATTTTTGAGTCAATCACATTACTTGTTAGTTAAGTTCCAAAAATTTGAAATAAAATTAAGAAGAAGATTTTGAAAAATATTTTTAACTTTTCGAAAAATAAAAAAAATGAAAGAGAATTGATTTTTGAAAAAGTTTTTGAAAAGATAAGATTTTTAAAATTGAAAATTTGACTTGACTTATAAGAAATAGCTAAGTTTTAAAAAATTTTGACTAAGTCAACTCAAATTTTGAAATTTTGAGAAAAATAAGGACAAGATATTTTTTATTTTTGAATTTTTTATTATGAGAGAGAAAAATAAAAAAATGACTTACATCCTGAAAATTATGAATCAAAACACATGATGCATGCAAGAACACTATGAATGTCAAGATGAACACCAAGAACACTTTGAAGATCATGATGAACATCAAGAACATATTTTTGAAAAACTTTTGATGCAAAGAAAACATGCAAGACACCAAACTTAGAAACCTTTCATGTTTAAACACTATGAATGCAAAAATGAACATGAAAAACAACATACAACACAAAACAAGAAAATTTAAAGATCAAACAAGAAGACTTACCAAGAACAACTTGAAGATCACGAAGAACACTATGAATGCATGAATTTTCGAAAAATGCAAGAACAAGATGAATGTGCAATTGACACCAAACTTAAAACATGACATAAGACTCAAACAAGAAACACAATTTTTTTTTATTTTTTTTTATTTTATAAATTTTTTTTTGGATTTTATTTTATATTTTTTGAAAAATATATAGAAAAAAGAGAATAAGAAATTCAAAAAATTTTTTTAAGAAGAATTCCAAGAATCTTTCAATGTTAGCCTAAAGCTCCAATCCAAGGGTTGGACATGGCTTAATAGGCAGCCAGCTTTAGGATATAAATCAGACATACAACAGCTGATATTTCAATTAACTTGCCTCTATGCTGATGATTGGAAGCCTCAGTACAAAAGAATTAAACATGGCTTTACAGCCAGCCAGCCTTCAACATGCTTCATGAAACACTAGAATTCATTCTTAAAAATTTAGAATAATTTTCGAAAACAGATGAGAAATTTTTGAAAGATTTTTGAAAAATTCTTGAAAATAAAACAAAAAGAAAATTACCTAATCTAAGCAACAAGATGAACTGTCAGTTGTCCAAACTCGAACAATCCCCAGCAACGGCGCCAAAAACTTGGTAGGCAAAATTGTGATTTCTGATAATGGCATTCATGTTCGTTCTCTCCCTGGTAATGGCGCCAAAAACTTGGTGCACTATACCGTGGTCCAAACATAACTTCACAACTTCGCACAACTAACCAGCAAGTGCACTAGGTCGTCCAAGTAATAAACCTTACATGAGTAAGGGTCGATCCCACGGAGATTGTTGGTATGAAGCAAGCTATGGTCATCTTATAAATCCCAGTTAGGCAGATAATAAATGATTATGGAGCTTTCGAATAATAATAATGAATGAACAGAAAATAAAGATAGAAATACTTATGTAAATCACTGGTAGGAATTTTAGATAGGCGTATAAAGATGTTGTGCTCCTTTTGCATCTTTGCTTTCCTACTGCCTTCATCCAATCTTTCTTACTCCTTTCCATGGCAAGCTGTATATAGAGCATCACCGTTGTCAATGGCTACATCCCATCCTCTAAGTGAAAAAGGTCCAAATGTTCTGTCATGGCACAGCTAATCATCTGTCAGTTCTCGATCATGTCAGAATAGGATCCATTGATTGTTTTGCGTTTGTCATCACACCCAACAATCGCGAGTTTGAAGCTCGTCACAGTCATTCAATCCCTGAATCCTACTCAGAATACCACAGACAAGGTTTAGACTTTCCGGATTCTCATGAATGCTGCCATCAATTCTAGCTTATACCACGAAGATTCTGATTAAGGAATCCAAGAGATATGCGCTCGGTCTAAGGTAGAACGGAGGTGGTTGTCAGTCACGCGTTCATAGGTGAGAATGATGATGAGTGTCATGGATCATCACATTCGTCATGGTGAAGTGCAACGAATATCCTAGAACAGGAATAACTGAATTGAATGAAAAATAGTAGTAATTGCATTAAAACGTGAGGTACAGCAGAGCTCCACAACCTTAATCTATGATGTATAGAAACTGCACTGTTGAAATTACATAAGTAATGGTCCAGGCATGGCCGAGTGGCCAGCCCCCATAAACGTGATCAATAGTCTCCTAAGATGAATAATAGAATAAAACTGAGACCAAAGATGTCTAATACAATAGTAAAATAACCTATTTATACTAGACTAGCTACTAGGGTTTACAGAAGTAACTAATTGATGCAGAAATCCACTTCTGGGGCCCACTTGGTGTGTGCTTGGGCTGAGCTTGAGCTTTACACGTGCAGAGGCTTCTTTTGGAGTTGAACGCCAAGTTGTAACGTGTTTTTGGCGTTCAACTCTGGTTCGTGACGTGTTTCTGGCGTTTGACTCCAGAATGCAACATGGAACTGGCATTGAACGCCAGTTTACGTCATCTATTCTCGAATAAAGTATGGACTATTATATATTGCTGGAAAGGTCTGGATGTCTAATTTCCAACGACGTTGAGAGCGCGCCATTTGGAGTTCTATAGCTCTAGAAAATTCATTTTGAGTGCAGGGAAGTCAGAATCCAACAGCATCATCAGTCCTTTGTCATCCTTCTATCAGAGTTTTGCTTAGGTCCCTCAATTTCAGCCAGAAAATACCTGAAATCACAAAAAAACACACAAACTCATAATAAAGTCCAGAAATGTCAATTTTACATAAAAGCTAATGAAAACATCCCTAAAAGTAGCTAGATCCTACTAGAAACTACCTAAAAATAATGTCAAAAAGCGTATAAATTATCCGCTCATCACTGGGGCGTGTTCTGGCGGGCTTGGTTCCTCAGAATTTCTCTCTTGCATTGTGGTTCCAGATCATAGGGTAATGGCATTGATGCCACCCTTGGGGTTGGGTAATGGTTGATAAGGGAGTCCACCAGAGCTTGAAGACTGGTTGTTAGAGTTATTCAGTGATCCAATCTGTGAGACAAGGGCTTGCAAGGTAGAGTTCAGACCATTGAGAGTAGAAGTAAGGCTGTTTTCTATGGCCTGCTGTCTTCGATCAATAGATTGTAGTAATTCATCATTAGAAGATGAAAAGGGATAAGTGATTTGAGGGGTCTACTGAGATGCCTGAGGCTGCCTTAGATGAGGTGTTCTGTAGGCCTGATTCTGATTGTACTGCCTGAAGTTGTTATTATTATTCCACCTCTGGTTTCCATTGTTATCTCTGCCTCCTCTATTATGATTGTCCCTCCAACCCTGGTTAGAATTATCTCTCCAACCTTGGTTGGGGTTATCCTGTCATCCATTGTTGTAGCTGCCACCTTGATTCTACCCTTGATTGGGGCGGTCATAGAAGTTATGAGTGGCTGCCACAGTGTTGTCTTCCTGTTGGAGTTGCGTACATTCATCAGTATAATGACTGTAATCGGCACAGATCCTGCATACTCTTTGGGGAACCCACTATTGGCTTTACTGTGGTGGAGAAGGCTGAGTTTGCTGAGCTTGTTGTTGACTCAATTGCATCTGCTTCAGTAAGTTGGTCATTTCACATAAGCTCTGAGTTAGAGCAGCAGTCTCTTTGCTAGAGGATACCTCTGCAACAGCTCTTGACCGACTTTGTTTCTGCCTGTGATTCCTAGTAGATTCAGCTAAGTCGCTGATCAATTGCCATGCCTCATCAGTAGTCTTGTACTTTTTCATAGACCCATTGCTAGCACCTTCCAATGTGGTCTTATCTTGAGATTTCATGCCCTGTGTAAAGTAGCCGAGCACTATCTTGTCAATCATATGGTGGGGACATGCTTCCAGAAGATTATTGAAGCGCTCCCAATATTCGTAGAGAGTCTCAGATTCGTCCTGAACGATCATGGAAATGTCTTTCCTCAGTTTATCGGTAACCTCAGCTGGAAAGAATTTCTCCAAAAATTCTCTCCTAAGCGTATTCCAGTTTGAAATAGTTGCTCCGGGTTGAGTGTAGTACCACTCTCTTGCCTTTCCCTCAAGAGAGAATGGGAAGGCTTTTAACAGAATAGAAGTTTCATCAGTACCATCACGCTTAATAGTAGAACAAGCTGTCTGAAAATCCCTAAGGTGCATGATAGGCTCTTGAGCAGGTAAGCCATGAAACTTGGGCATCCAGTTGAGTAGTGTAGTCTTTATTTCAAAATCCACAGCCACCGCTGGGTGGTGCGCCTAATACGGCTGTAGTGTAAAATCAGGGGCTCCAGCCTCCTGGATAGTGACTCTCCTAGGTGCTGCCATGTCACCTGCATGTAGATCAACTGAATCAGTAGAAAGGGAGCTTGTTTCTTCCTTAAATGACGTTTCAGATTCATCCTCGGAGAGGACTAACCGACGCTGAGCCTGCCTTATACGTGAAATAGTTCTTTCAATCTTAGGGTCAAATACTAGCAAGTTTGGATCAGAAAGTGAACGCGTCATTCAATAAAAGAAACATGCAGCTCATAGTAGCAAAATAAAAAAAATGCAATTAAATAAATTCCAATCAATAAATTAGCACACTATTGCAACTTCCCCGGCAACGGCGCCAAAAATTGATGTGGACGAAAATTGGCAGATTAAGAATTAATTAGAAAAATGGCATTGCAAGTACAGTTCTTAACCGGCGAAAAATCCACTTATCAATTTAGAAAAGAGTTGTCACAAAGCTTAGAAATAAAATACTGTGAGTATGAGTCACAGGTCGTCTCCCAACGAGTTGCAGGAAAATGTGCTATTTTATCAATCAGAGGTTTTCCAAATGGGTTTTGAGTTTGATGAACAGAAAATTAAATTAGAGAATTTATATGATTTAAATAAAAATCTTGACCGGGAGAAGATTAATTTGAAGTTCTATCCTTGTTGGAATTTTGTCAAGATCAATTAATAATTAGTCATTGTTTTCATTTAGTTAACCCTCAACAAATGAAGGAAAGTCAAATTAAAAGTCAACTTCTATTCACAAGTCCTAATCCTCTCCCTTGGGAAGGATTAGAGTTAGTGACTAACAAGCCAACCAACAATGAACCAATTATAATTGAACTCTTGAGTATTCCAACTCAAGGTTCTCCTTTTAATCAACTCCCAATCAAGTTGGGGTACTACTCCATCATCATAAATATAGACTTCACAAAATTAATGGGGAAAATAAAAAGAGACATAATAAACAATAATCAAAGAGATTAAGTAAAAGTAAAAATAGTCTTATATTAATGAATTCTGAAAATAATCCAATATCAACTCTGGACAAATTAAGAATATGAAAGAGTAAATGAAAAGTAAATAACAAACTATAATGACCAGTTTCGGAGGTAGACTCTTCTCAAAAGTCAAAGCCAAAAATCTTCAAATCCTAAATTATGAATGTAGAAAGAGAAACCTAAGGGAGGAGTAAAATCTGATCTAAAACTAGAAATTATGCAGAATGAATTCTTCCTCTTGTCTCTGCATGTTCTCTGGCTCTAATCTGTGTTTCTGGGCCGAAAACTGGGTTAAAACGCGGCCCAAAATCTATGGCAGCGACTTCTGTAATTTTACAGATCGTGCGCGTCACGCGACCACGTCTTCAATGCGTTCGCGTCACTCAGCGTTTCCCGTGCCACGCGTGCGCATCATCCACGCATTTGCGTCACTCGTGCAGCTTCCAAACCACACGGTCGCATCAGGCATGCGAGCGCGTCACTGTGATATCCTCCATTTCGCGCAATCGCGTGAGCCATGTGCCTGCGTCACTTCTCACTGGTCATCTCCTCAATTCCTTGTGTTCCTTCTATTTTTTTTTGCAAGCTTCCTCTCCATTCCTTACGCCATTCCTGCCCTATGAAGCCTGAAACACTTAACACATAGATCACGGCATCGAATGGTACGAAGGAGAATAAAAATATACAATTAAAATGTCTTTAGGAGGCAAGTTTTCAATCATAGAATATTTTTAGGAAGGAATTGTAAATAAATGCAAATCATATGAATAAGTGGGCGAAGACTTGATAAAACCATACAATTAAACATAATATAAATCATAAAATAGTGGTTTATCAACCTCCCCACACTTAAACATTAGCATGTCCTCATGCTAAGTTGAAGGAGATAAATATGAATGAATAGGGACATGTAAGACTCATGTAATGCAATGCAACCTATATATATCTATGAATGCAACTATATGATTTAGTCCATATGATTGAAAATAGATAAGTTCTCTAAGACAAAGCATGGAGCAGATTCTACTAATTCAAATCATGCAGTAAAAGCAACTAAATTTGTAAGAAGATAGCTCGTGAAAGCAGGGAACACATGATCGAGCATTAAACCCTTACTGTTGGTGCGTGTGCACTCTAATATTCTCTAGTATATGGGGTAATCACTCTATCCTTCTCTAATCATGTTTTCAAAAATTTTTTTGTTTTTCACCTAACCAATCAACAACATTTAAAGTATCAATGCAAACATCATGAGGTCTTTTCACGGTTGTAATGGGGCTAAGGTAAGGGTGAGGGTACACATATGGCTAAGTGAGCTTATACATTGAATCTTTAATTAACCTATGCTCTCACCTAAGATACATATAATCTATATAATTTCAGCATTCATACCTAGCTACCCAAAATTTCCTTTTCACATTCCATACTCATGCATCAACCTCTATTTTAATTTTATCACATGTGCATTGATTATTGAACGCTGACGTATCATTAGGGTGATTTTGTCCCCTGATTCACTAAAATAAATATATTTTTTATTTTTTTTATTTTTTTATTTTTATTTTTTTTAAACATAGCTTATCAATGCACATAGATTTGTAATCTTTCTTTTTTGGTTTCACATGAATAGGTACCCAAATTTCCCTTATTTTATCATGACATATTCCCTTATTACCCTTTATTCCCACAATTTTCTCATACTCAGTTAACACACGAATTCTATTTTAAGCTAACCAAAGATTCAATTAGGATTTTCAATTATTTTTCTGCTTAAGGCTGGTAATGTGATAATATATAGAACAATTGGGATTAAAACGGCTTAAAGTTGCTAACAAAGGTAATTAAAAGGGTAGGCTTATTTGGGGTAAGTGAGCTAAGCAAGCAATGGCCTCAATCATATGCATGCATATAACACATTAACATTGGACATATAGGATAAAACAAAATTCAGATTACAATCATAGAGAAGTAAACACACAAGAAAAAAATGTTTATGGTTAAATAGTGTAACCATATATTAAGGCTCAAAGTTTTACGGGTTGTGTGTTCTTTAGCTCAAAAAACCATGTTCCAATTTCAATTTCAAACAAATTTAACATAAATGTTTTGATTTAAATTAGTGAAATTTTCAAAAAATATGGTCATAAAAGAAACTTATTATCTTTTCAATTAGGTAGAACATGCACGTAATTAACCTACTACTATGCAATCTATCCTATTCTAAAGAAAAAGAAATTGGTGTTAGGGGAAACAATTACCTCTGGAAGTCAGGTACTAACCGACTTCCCCACACTTAAGGCTTTGCACCGTCCTCGGTGCCATCTGTCAGGAACAAGGGTGGGCTGGTGGCAGTATCTCTACAGTCGGGACCGTCATGGCTCCCTGTGCTGGTAAAGGAAGTAGAGTCTGGAGTATCTGGGTCCTCTTTAGGTCTGTGGTTGCCTGTGAGTAGCTTCTTGAGGTATTTGAATCGGTGCTGGTTGCGGTGCTCTCATACCTTCGCCTTCTGTTCTAGCCGGTCCAACTTCTCCAGTATTTGATGGAGCAGCTGACTAGTAGAAGGTGGAATGTCTGCAGCATGTTCTGCGGACTGGCTGGTAGTGGTTGTTGGTGGCCTGAGATACTTCCCATTAGGGACGTACTGATCATCCCGTAGAAGTGTGGCCTTGGTATCCCTAGCTCTGTAGGAAACTCCGGTTGCTGAGACAAGATCTGAGATCAAGGCAGGAAAAGGACGGTTGTCCGTAATTTGTACGTGTCCGATGGAATTCCTAATGTGCCTTGGTAGATTTAGAGGCTGGTCTGTGAGGATGCACCATAGAAGGACGGCCATGTCTGTAGTGAAGGAAGACTCATGAGTGCTCAGAAAGACGTAATGGGACATAATCTGTGCCCATACGCGAGACTCCAAGGTGAGTACGGAAGCCGATATCCCCTTAGGACGGGAACGATGGTATCCAAAAATCCATCTGCTGCCAGGTTATGCGATAACTCCGATCACAGCGTCCCAGTCAAATTTGTACGTCTGGCGCTTGAGTGCGGCTTCTTGAAATGTGTCCAGTTCTTCTGGAGAAGGGGAAAGATCTAAGGCTCGCTAAATGGCCTCTTTTGTAATGGGGACTTGCTTCTGACGGACATAAATAGACTATAGGGCCAGCAGGTGGAAATTGGAGTAGAACTCAACTACCCAAGAAAGATTAACCTGTCGTGGCTGTCTCTGTAGGAATCCCCAGTGTCTTTGTGCAAGTCGCGGCTCAACAAATTCAGCAATACGAGGCGGAAGGATAAGAAGGTGTTCGTTGTTGTAATTTCGAGCTGCCAGAATGGGGAACATCTGCTCACAGTAGCGATTGGGAAATCGTGCAGTGTCCTTTGCTGGGAAGGCTTTCTCCTTTTCATTGACCTTTATAATCCTTTTAATTCTTTTTGTTGAGGGCTTACTACAGTTAAAGATGGCTCTTCCACTAATGCTCTTTTTGTTCCTCTCCTTGCTGTGGATTTGGGAGTAGCTTTCTCCTTGCCTTTCTTGGTGGCCATCCTGAAAGGGAACAAGTAAAGACATGAACATTTCAAGGGTTATAGCAAGGAAAAGAAAGGGAAAGGTGGTAATCAATGCATATGAAGGAATAATGATGTTAACACATGGTCATGACTACATGTGAAAAATCAACAACAGAAATATAGCAAGTGCATGTGATGACAGTTAAATGCAAGGTGTTTATTGGCATGCCGGCAAGGGCATGACAGCATAGATCAAGCATTCAATGTCCAAGTTAGATTACCAAGTCTACCAAACTAACAATATGTTTGTAATAACAATTATATAAAAATTAATAATATAGAAGAAGGGTTTTGTGAAAAGCAAGCATTTAGAGTAGTAGATTAAAAGAAATCCAAAAATAGTGCATAATGCCATATGGGCGTTTTCACAAACACATAGCATGCATGTTAAATAGGGTATGGAAAGTATTAAATTAAACATGCAAGTAACCCTATAAAAATAATATATAACTGTTAAACAAGTCCTAAACAATCCACAAGCATCATATAAAAATAATAACCCAAATAAATTTCCAACACCAATAGGAGGAAAAAGAAAGAAAAAGAAAACATGGATAGGGAAAGTAGAAGGAAAAGAGAAAAAATATGAAAATAAGAAGAAGAATGAAAAAGTAAGGAGCGAAAAAGAGAAGAAAAACTTTGATAATGGTGGTGAGAAAGAGGGAGTAAAAGGGAGGAAGAAGGGAGAAGGAAGAAGGGGGAAAAGTAGGGTTGGGGATTTGAATAATATGGCAGATTTGAATAAGTTGGGCGGCGCAAGCGACGCGGACGCGTGGGTCACGCAGTCGCGTGGATAGCCCTTGAATAAGGTGACGCGGACGCGTCAGTCATGCGGATGCGTGGCATTATTTGCGCTAGAGGTGCGAGGGCAGCTTCGCGCTTGTACAACTCTCTGTGTGAAACATGTTTTGCCAAATTTCAGGGTGACGCGGTCGCGTGGTTAACGCGATCGCGTGGATGGCCAAATTATGAAAATGGCGCGGTCGCGTGGAGCACGCGTCCGCGCGGCAGGGCTTGTGCGGTTAGCACAGGTTCAGCCCAGCTCCAGCGCAACTCACTGCCATACACCCTTTTACGTCGAGTTGTAGAGCCACGCGTTCGCGTGGTTGACGCGGACGCGTAGCGAGGCCATTTTACAAATGACGCGATTGCGTCATCCACGCGGTCGCGTGGGTTAAATGGTGCTAGGGGCACGCCTCCAGCCATACTCCTGCGTAACTCTCTGTTTCTTTTCTTCAATGTTGCAAAGGCACTATGACGCAAGCGCGTCAACGACGCTGGCGCGTCGCATGCCTTAATCCCTTTTTTTATATGAAATATGCAATATGCAGATGAGATGCAAAATATAGGCATTAGTACTGAGAAGAGTTATTGACGAAGGAAATTAAGGAGAGGGAAAGGAACGACCATACCATGGTGGGTTGTCTCCCACCCAGCACTTTGCTTTAACGTCCTTAAGTTGGACACTCCACTAGCTCAGTCTTCTGCTGTGGGCGGATCTTCCAAGAGAAAGATCTTTCGCCATCCTTTCGCCATGGAATAACTTCAAGCAATGTCCATTTTCTTTAATAAGTTCAGGGCTTGAAGGATGGCTCAAGTGAAAGACTCCGTATGGTTCCACCCTCTCTGCTCGATAGGGACCGTCCCATCTGGATCTCAGCTTGCCTGGAATGAGCCGCATTCTGGAGTTATAAAGGAGGACTAAGTCCCCAGGTTGGAACTGTCTTCTCTTGATGTTCTTGTCATGCACAGCTTTCACCTTCTCTTTATACATCCTGGAGTTTTCATAAGATTCTAAGCGAAGGTTCTCTAATTCTTGCAGTTGCAACTTCCGTTCAGCTCTGGCTATCTCATAGTCCGTGTTGCATTCCTTTACCGCTCAAAAGGCTTTGTGTTCTAACTCAACTGGGAGATGACAGGCCTTTCCATAAACTAAGTGGAAAGGACTCATCCCAATCGGTGGCTTGTATGCTGTCCGATATGCCCAAAGCGCATCTTGGAGCCTGGTGCTCCAGTCCTTTCTATGAGGTTTGACTATCTTTTGCAGTATGCGCTTTATCTCTCTGTTAGACATCTCTGCTTGCCCATTAGCCTGGGAGTGATAGGCTGTTGATACTTTATAAATTATCCCATGCCTATTTAGTAAACCTGTTAGTCTCCTGTTATAAAAGTGAGTGCCTTGATCGCTCACGATTGCTCGTGGTGATCCAAAGCGACAAATAATATGGTTTCTAACAATGGAAACAACGGTTTTAGCATCATCAGTACGGGTAGGAATTGCTTCCACCCATTTAGAAACATAATCTATAGCTAACAGTATATAAAGGTGGCCATTAGAATTTGGAAATGGACCCATGAAGTCAATGCCCCAAACATAAAAAATTTCACAAAAAAACATAATTTGTTGAGGCATTTCATCCCTCTCGGATATATTACCAAATCTTTGGCATGGAGGACAAGATTTACAAAGGTCAGCAGCATCTTTAAAAAGAGCAGGCCACCAAAATCCACAGTCTAAAACTTTTCTAGCAGTTCGTTGAGGGCCAAAATGTCCTCCACTCTCAAATGAGTGGCAGGCCTCTAAAATGGACTGGAATTCTGATTGAGGTACACACCGTCTAATTACCTGGTCAGCACCACACCTCCATAGATATGGATCATCCCATACATAGTATTTGGATTCACTTTTCAGCTTGTCTCTCTGATGCTTAGTGAAATCGGGAGGAAAAGTGTGGCTAACTAGA
Organism: Arachis hypogaea; assembly: GCF_003086295.3. Taxonomy (NCBI): domain Eukaryota; kingdom Viridiplantae; phylum Streptophyta; class Magnoliopsida; order Fabales; family Fabaceae; genus Arachis; species Arachis hypogaea. The sequence goes on from NC_092040.1 coordinate 21,170,879, forward strand.
TAATTAGCTACAGGTGCATACCAAGGAACTACATCAGATACTGCCTGTAAGCTATCAAATGGGAAATTATTATTGATAGGAATTGAGTTATCTTTAATGTGCTCAAGGCGACTCAAGTGGTCAGCCACTAAATTTTGGTTACCACTCCTATCTTTAATTTCCATATCAAATTCTTGCAGCAGTAGCATCCAACGTATTAGCCTTGGTTTAGACTCCTTTTTAGCTAATAAATATTTTAGAGCTGCATGGTTAGAGTACACTATTACCTTAGTACCAAGTAAATAGGCTCGGAATTTATCCAGAGAAAAAACAATAGCTAGAAGCTCTTTTTCGGTAGTAGTGTAATTAGATTGAGCAGTATCCAAAGTCTTAAATGCATAAGCAATTACAAAAGGATTGTTACCTTTATGTTGAGCTAGTGCTACTCCTACTGCATGATTGGAGGTGTCACACATGATTTCAAGTGGTTGGCTCCAGTCTGGTCCCCTCACAATCCAAGCTTGAGTTAGGGCGATCTTTAGCTTATCAAACGCTTGTTTGCAATCCTCATTGAACTCGAGCTCAATGTCTTTCTGCGGTAGTCTGCATAAGGGTAGTGCGATCTTACTGAAGTCCTTAATGAATCTCCTATAAAAACCTGCGTAGCCAAGGAACGAACGGACTTCCCTCATAGAGGAGGGTAAGGTGAACTAGAAATAATATCTACCTTTGCTGGATCTACAGAGATACCAGTATCAGAAACAATATGTCTTAGAACAATGCCTTGCTTCACTATAAAATGACACTTTTCAAAATTTAAAACAAGGTTTGAACTAACACAACTGTCCAATACTCTAGATAAATGATGAGCGGATAATTTATACGCTTTCTGGCACTGTTTTTAGTATGTTTTTAGTTAGTTTTTAGTATGTTTTTAGTAGTTTTTATTTAAAATTCACTTTTCTGGGCTTTACTATGAGTTTGTGCGTTTTTCTGTGATTTCAGGAATTTTCTGGCTGAAATTGAGGGACCTGAGCAAAAATCTGATTTAGAGGCTGAAAAAGAACTACAGATGCTATTGGATTCTGACCTCCCTGCACTCGAAGTGGATTTTCTAGAGCTACAAAAGCTCAATTGGCACACTCTTAATTGCGTTGGAAAGTAGACATCCTGGGCTTTCCAGAAATATATAATATTCTTTACTTTGCCCGAGAATTGATTGCCCAAACTGGCATTTCAAATTAGCTTCAGAATTCCCGGTGTTTAACGCCAAAACTGGCACAAAAGTTGGAGTTAAACGCCCAAACTGGCACAAAAGCTGGCGTTTAACTCCAGGAAAAGTCTCTACATATGAAAGCTTCAATGCTCAGCCCAAGCACACAACAAGTGTACCCCAGAAGTGGATTTTTATATCATTTACTCATTCTTGTAAACTCTAGGTCACTAGTTCACTATAAATCGGACCTTTTGCTATTGTATCTTGATCTCATGACACTTTACATGTTTCATACTGTATCTTCTATGGCATGAGTCTCTAAACCCCATGGTTGGGGTGAGGAGCTCTGCTGTGTCTTGATGGATTAATACAATTACTACTATTTTTCATTCAAACATGCTTGCTTCTATTCCAAGATATCACTTGTTCCTCAACTTGATGAATGTGATGATCTGTGACACTCATCATCATTCTCACCTATGAACGTGTGCCTGACAACCACCTCCGTTATACCTTAGATTGAGTGGATATCTCTTGGATTCCTTAACCAGAATCTTCGTGGTATAAGCTAGAATCTACTGGCAGCCATTCTTGAGAATCCGGAAGGTCTAAACCTTGTCTGTGGTATTCTGAGTAGGATTCAGAGATTGAATCACTGTGACGAGCTTCAAACTCGCGATTGTGGGGCGTTAGTGACAGACGCAAAAGAATCACTGGATTCTATTCCGACATGATCGAGAACCGACAGATGAATAGCCCTGCTGTGACAGAGCGCGTTGAACATTTTCACTGAGAGGATGGGAGGTAGCCATTGACAACGGTGAAACCTAACATACAGCTTGCTATGGAAGGAGCCTTGCGTGCATGAAGAAGAAGACAGTAGAAAAGTAAAGATTCAGAAGATATAGCATCTCCAAAACCTCAACCTATTTTCCATTACTGCAAAACAAGTATTTATTTCATGTTCTTTTACTTTTTACAATTAAACCTGAGAATTATTAATATCCTTTCTAAAAATTTTAAGTTTAGCGTCGATTTGTTGTTTTTCTCTTCCCTCATTAACTATTTTTTTAAAAAAATATCTTTCCCTTATTTACTCATAATTTTCGAAATTTTGCATTAATTTAGTCAAAGATTTTCAAAATCATATCTTTTTGCAATTCATATCAATTCCCTTTTCTCCATCATGGACATAAGTGGAAATGAACAGTCCAGAAGGACTCTGGGGTCATATGCTAACCCCATTACAGCTGCATATGGGAGTAGCATCTGTATACCCCCCATTAAAGCAAGCAGCTTTGAGCTAAATCCTCAGTTCATTATCATGGTGCAACAAAATTGCCAGTATTCCGGTCTTCCACAGGAAGAACCAACTGAGTTTCTGGCACAGTTCTTGCAAATTGCTGACACAGTACGTGATAAAGAAGTGGATCAGGATGTCTACAGATTGTTACTGTTTCTATTTGCCGTAAAAGATCAAGCTAAGAAGTGGTTGAATAACCAACCCACAGCAAGTATAAAAACATGGAGACAGTTATCAGACAAATTCTTGAATCAATTTTACCCTCCAAAAAGGATGACACAGCTAAGGCTGGATATCCAAGGCTTTAAACAATAGGATAATGAATCCCTTTATAATGCCTGGGAGAGGTATAGAGGTATGCTGAGGAAATGCCCCTCTGAAATGTTTTCAGAGTGGGTACAGTTGGACATCTTCTACTATGGGCTTACAGAAAAAGCTCAGATGTCTTTAGACCACTCAGCTGGTGGATCTATACACATGAGGAAGACGATTGAAGAGGCTCAAGAGCTCATAGATACGGTTGATAGAAACCAACATCTATACTCAAGCAGTGAGTCCTCTATAAAAGAAGAAGCTATGGCAGTAACTACTGATCCTAATCCTCAAGAACAGATTGTTGAACTTAATCAACAACTACTCCTGATGACAAAACAATTAGCAGAGTTTAAAGAGACACTCCAAGAAACTAAAAATGCTAACTAGTATATGGAAGCACAATTGAATCAGACAAGATAGCAGCTATCTAAACAGATAACAGAAGAATGCCAAGCTGTTAAATTAAGGAGTGAGAAGACATTGAATGTATCAATTCAAAGCAGCAGAAAGCCAAGAAAGGAACAACTAACAGAGGATAGCCAAACCACTGCCCAAAATCCCTCTGAGGACAGTAAGAGCCCAGAGAGGAATACTTCTAGCGTTCAAACGCCAGAAAAGGGGAAAAGTTGGCGTTAAACGCCCATTCCTTGCCCAGTTATGGCGTTCAAACGCCAGAAAAGGGTGGAAAGCTGGCGTTAAACGCCCATCCTACACCAAGTCCTGGCGTTCAAACGCCAATGAGGAATCAGACACCTGAGAGTGCTGATAGTAACCCATCTAAGAAAGCTTCTCCAACCACCTCTGTAGGGAATAAACCTGCAGCAACTAAGGTTGAAGAATATAAAGCCAAGATGCCTTATCCTCAGAAACTCCGCCAAGTGGAATAGGATAAACAATTTGCTCGCTTTGCAGATTATCTCAGGACTCTTGAAATAAAGATTCCGTTTGCAGAGGCACTTGAGCAAATACCCTCTTATGCTAAGTTCATGAAAGAGATCTTAAGTCATAAGAAGGATTGGAGAGAAACTGAAAAGGTGTTTCTCACTGAAGAATGCAGTGCAGTCATTCTGAAAAGCTTACCAGAGAAGCTTCAAGATCCAGGAAGCTTTATGATACCATGCACATTAGAAGGTGCTTGTACCAAGACAGTGCTATGTGATCCTGGAGCAAGAATCAACCTGATACCTGCAACCACTATCAGAAGGCTTGGGTTGACTAAAGAAGTCAAACCAACCCAGATATGTCTCCAACTTGCTGATGGCTCCATTAAATATCCATTAGGCATAATTGAAGACATGATTGTCAAGGTTGGGCCATTTGCCTTTCCCACTGACTTTGTAGTGCTGGAAATGGAGGAGCACAAGAGTGCAACTCTCATCCTAAGAAGACCTTTCCTAGCAATTGGACGCACTCTTATTCATGTACAAAAAGGGAAAGTGACCCTGAGAGTCAATAAGGATGAGTTCAAGTTGAATGCTGTCAAAGCTATGCAGCATCCAAACACATAAAATGACTGCATGAACGTTGATATTATTGACTCTTTGGTGGAGGAGATCAATATGACTGAGAGTCTCGAATCAGACCTAGAGGACATCTTTAAAGATGTTCAGCCTGATCAGGAGGAACCAGAGGAAATAAAAGAACTTCTGAAAATTTCTCAAGAAGAGGATAAGCCTCCCAAACCTGAGCTCAAACCACTACCACCATCCCTGAAGTATGCATTTCTGGGAGAAGGTAACACTTTTCCAGTGATCATAAGCTCTGCTTTAAATTCACAGGAAGATGAAGCACTAATTCAAGTGCTAAAGACACACAAGACAACTCTTGGATGGTCCATAAGTGATCTTAATGGCATTAGCCCAGCAAGATGCATGCACAAGATCCTATTGGAGGATAATGCCAAGCTAGTGGTTCAACCACAAAGGCGGCTAAATCCAGCCATGAAGGAGGTGGTGCAGAAAGAGGTCACTAAGTTACTAGAGGCTGGGATTATTTATCCTATTTCTGATAGCCCCTGGGTGAGCCCTGTCAATGTTGTCCCCAAGAAGGGAGGCATGACAGTGGTTCATAATGAAAAGAATAAACTGGTTCCTACAAGAACAGTTACAGGGTGGCGTATGTGTATTGACTACAGAAGGCTCAATACAGCCACCAGGAAGGATTGTTTTCCTTTACCATTCATAGACCAGATGCTAGAGAGACTAGCAGGTCATGAATATTATTGCTTTTTGGATGGCTATTCAGGTTACAACCAAATTGCAGTAGATCCTCAGGACCAAGAGAAAACAGCATTCACATGTCCTTCTGGAGTGTTTGCCTACAGAAGGATGCCTTTTGGTCTGTGTAATGCACCTGCAACCTTTCAGAGGTGCATGCTCTCTATCTTCTCAGATATGGTAGAGAAATTTTTGGAAGTCTTCATGGATGACTTTTCAATATTTGGAGACTCATTCAGCTCCTGCCTTAACCATCTAGCACTTGTTCTGAAAAGATGCCAAGAAACCAATGATAAACCCCAATTTGACGGTTTATCTTGTATTGAATTTAGAGTATTTTGATGACGTTTTCTCACATTTAACCTATGAATTAGCATGGTTTTGTTATCTCTCCCGTGTTTGTGCTTAAGTGTAAAAACATGCTTTTAAGCCTTTAATTTGATAATTTTAATTCATCCTTGATTCCATGAGATGCCTTGATGTGTTTGCTAGTAATCTCAGGTTGAAATAGGCTAGACATGGATCAAAGGAGCAAGGAAGAAACAAGTGGAGAGAAGCATAAAAGCCAAAGAATTGATCTCGACCAAGCACGCGCACGCGCACAAGGCGCCCGCGCGCACATTGCAAAATCGGCCAGGGACGCGCACGCGTACCGTGCGCACACGCGTCGATGACCACACATGACTTCATTAAAGCAACACGTGCCTGGCGATTTGGAAGGGTTTCTGAACCCATTTTGGCGCCAATTGCTGATAGAAAGGAATAAAAGGATCAAGGATTAAAGGGGAAGACAATCTTGGATCATCAATCTATCATATAGCATAACTAGGATTAGTTTAGAGTTAGTTTTTTGAGAGAGAAGCTCTCACTTCTCTCTAGAATTAGGATTAGGTTTAGGCTAATCTCTCTTCTTAGATCTAGGTTTAATTCATGCTTTGATTCACTTTTCCTTTATCAATTCTTAATCTTCTCCTCTTCCTCTTTCTAGTTATGTGCTTTAATAATTGTAATTCTTCATTTTGTTTTGGATAGATTGTTGTTTCTTTATTTTCTTTCAATAATGCAATTTGAGGTAATTCATGATAATTGTGATTTCCTTGATTGTTGTTGTTAATTCTTTGCAATAATTGTTGTTAGATTTTATTCTTGTTATCAATTTACTATGCTTTTCTTATATGCCTTCCAAGTGTTTGATGAAATGCTTGGTTGGATTTTAGTGTAGGTTTTGTTCCTCTTGGCCTAGGTAGAGTAATTAGTGACTCTTGAGTTATCTAATTCCTTTGTTGATTGATAATTAAAAGTTGCTAATTGATTTGAATGCCTCTAAGGCTAGTCTTTCCTTTAGGAGTTAATTAGGACTTGATGAATCAAATTGATTCATCCACTTGACTTCCCTCCATGGTTAGAGGTTAACTAAGTGGGAGCAATGAATAATTCTCATCACAATTGAGGAGGATAACTAGGATAGGACTTCTAGTTCTCATATCTTGCCAAGAGCTTTTATAGTTGTTAGTTTATTTTCATTGCCATTTACTTATCATGCTTCTTATCCAAAACCCCAAAACACATCACAACCAATAACAAGACACTTCATTACAATTCCTAGGGAGAACGACCCGAGGTTTGAATACTTCGGTTTATAAAATTAGGGGTTTGTTACTTGTTACAAACAATCTTTTGTATGAAAGGATTTTTGATTGGTTTAGAACTATACTTTACAACGAGATTTCATTAGTGAAATTCTAAACCGTCGAAAATCTAATCATCAAAATGGCGTCGTTGCCGGGGATTTGCAATGGTGTTATGTTATTGGTTTTTGTACATATGTGAATAGTGTAAATAGTTTGTCTTTTGCTTGTTTTCTAGTTTTTGTTAGTTTTCTTTTTGCTTTTCCATTATGAATTCTCACTATGGCTATGAGTGTGGTTCTAATTATGTTGTAGGAAATGAGAGCTTCAATGAGGATGTGTATCAAGGATGGGACAATCAAAGGTGGGAGGAGCCATATGCATATGATCAATCTTCATGGCAACAACCTCCACCAATGCACTATGAAGAAGAGCCATTCTATGATGCATATTACTCCAATGGCTATGGTGACTCACCTTGTGACTTTCAAGAACCACCACCATATGCCTATGAACCATATCCTCAACATAAACCTCAACCATACTCACAAGCCTCTCCACATCAAGCACCTTCCTATAATCCATATCCACCATATAACCAATCACCCATACTACATCCTTGTGACCATTATGAGCAAGAACCTTTAGAACCACCACAACCCAATCAAGATTACTCCCAAGAACCACCTCAATACACACCATCTCCACAATTTTACCAAGAGGAACCACCTTCCTACCATGAGCCCTCACTCCAAAATAATGAACCTTCTTACTCACCCCAAACCCCAATAGACGATCTTCTCACTTTGTTACTTCAAGGACAAGAAGTCATGAAGCGGGATACACTTGAGTTTGTGACCAATTTGACCAAGGTGGTACATACTTTAGCCCACCAATGTTTGAAGACTCAAGGTACTTCCGTGACCACATGTGAAAGGTTAAAAGAAGAGTAAAGCTTGAAGGAGAAATTGGAAAATCCGGTGGAGAAGGAGGAGTCAAATTTTGTGTTAGAACAATTGGAGGAGCCTATGATCATTGAAGAAAAGGGAGAAGTGGTTGAAGATCTAGGAGATGTCGAAAGTCCATGGGAATGTAGTACCATGGAGAACTCTTCCAAGAAGCTTGATATTGATGTTGAAGAGGGTGCGCAACCTCCAAGGCATATTCTAGTTTAAGACTTGGAAGAGGCTTATCAAGAGATGGATTCAATCATGGATGAATTTCTATCTACAATTGAATCATCTCCCATTGGACATAAATTCGAAGTTATAGAAGAGTGTGCACAACCTCTCACACCTTTGGTGAGCAAATCAAAAGAGAGCTACCAAGAGGAAAATGTGGGTATGGTGTATATTGAAATTGAAGAATATGAAGAGGTTGATCAAGAGATGGATTCATTCATCAATGAATTCCTATCCAATATTGAATCACCTCCTATTGGACAAGAGTTCAAGGTTCTTGAAGACAACACCAAGCTGAGTAATGAAAGGGAAAGGGTTGAACTTGAAGAAATTTGTCAAGAGGTGAAAATCCACAAAGAAGAGCACAAGGAGGTGGACCTTGCATTGTCTAAGTGTGGGGAAGCCTCCCTTCCCAAGTTACCATCTAATACAACATTTAAGTGGGTAAAATCTCTATCTCTAAGCTTTAATTTCTCACTTGAATATGGTTTGATTGAAAATGATGGTCAACTTAGAACTCTTTGTGGAATTAAAAGTAAGAATGAGTTGTGTAGTGGTTGGAAAGTCGGTGTTAAGCTTATCAAGGTCAAAGCTTCAAGGTATAGGGATGATGTTGGGACAAGAATCACTTTGTATGGGTCTAGAAGGAAGAATTGGTGGACTAAAGAGGATTCTATGTGTCGACCACATTTAAGTCAACCAACCGTACAAAAAAATCATGAAACTCAACTCACGGATGGGTGTGAAGATAAGATATGGGATCCCGGTTCTCTATGTGAAGACTAACTTTGGGGACTCATATCTTGGGTAGAGCTTTACCCAAGCTTGATGAAGATGGTTGGAAATTCTGTCAACCAATTGAGAAGTAAAGATCCTTGGAGATTCAAGGATGAGTACAAGCACAAGCCACCATGACAATGAGTCTCTCAACATGTCCAACTTAAGGACTTAAAATAAAAGTGCTAGGTGGGAGACACCCCACCATGGTAAACTCTTTCCATTCTCTTTTAATTTTTGCTTAATAAGTGATTTAAGTTGCCATCGTAGGTAGATGTCTCATATAGATTTGTTTGAACAATTTAATTGTTAGCATAGTCACATGTATGTTGTGTTTAGTAGTAGATGAATAATATCAAATTGCATTTTTTTGTAAATTGTATGATGGTTGATTGAATAAAGAGTTGTGAGCAGTATAGGGAGCACCTGAGCACAATTTTTCTGCTTAAAAAAAAAAAAGAGGGGTGGACGTGCGCGCACAATGTACGCGCACGCGCCCAGAAGTGGATGCATCATCACCCACATTCTAGAGAGTTGGGCCTCTCTTGGGCAAACACTGTGCCCTGAGCCCAACACAACCCACGCTGACGCGCACTACGTGCGTGCGCGCCGATAATGAGAACAAGGAAGTGCAGGCGGACGCGGCCTAAAGGAGGAATAGATGCGAGCGCATGCATCGCGCTAGCGCGCCTTACGACAAATTCTCAATGTACGCGGACGCGTGCCTGCCGCGCGCGCGTCCCTTATCTGATGCTGCCACTCCAGGCCTTTGCCCAGAGAGTTAGGCGTGCATCAAGCCCACTCTAGGCCTCCAGCCCAACCCAATGTACGCGTGCGCGCACTGTACGCGCACGCGCCCTTGTATAGTTTGCCAATCCACGCTTGAGCGCGCTGTACGCGCACGCGTGGGTCCCTAGTTTCATCAATGTACGCGGACGCGCAAGGTGCGCGCTGGCGTCGATTCAAAAAATAGGATAACCCTAATGCGCGAAGAGCATTGCGCAGTCGTGCACTTCCTCTTCTTCTCCCTCCCATCATCTTCTTCCTCTCTCCACCTCCGTTCAGCCGCTGCTCCGCCGGCCACCACCACCACACGGCCAACCCTTCTTTGCCTTATCTCTCTCTCACTTACCCACTCCGCCTCAGTCTCTCACTCTCACCTCTGCCCGTCGCCACCACCGCCGTCACTCCACCATCACCGCCGGCGACAAGCACTCAGCGGCCCCTCCCTTTCTTTCCTTGTTTCACATTCTCCTCTCACTCTCCTTCTCTCACCATCGCCGGCCTTCTTTCACTCAGTCTCTCATTCTTCCAAACGCCACCGCCGATTCTGTCATAACCGCCACCATCCACGGCGGCGCGAATCTCTGATTCTGTTGCTCCCGTTCCAACTCTAATTTCCTTTTCCATTTTTTTAGTTCTCCTCTGCCTCCAGGTTCTTGCTCCAACTCTGCCTGCTATTAATTTTTTGTTTCTGTTAGCTACTGTTAATTGTTTGTAGCTAGTTAGAATTGGAATTTTGTATGTTAGGATAGATAGAAATAATTGCTGTTAGGTAGCTAGGACTGGATAGAGGATTCTATGCCTGATAAGTGCTCCGTTTGTGCATATTCGCTGTTAGTCTGTTTGGATGTTGTATGCTGATTTTGGACGGCTTTTTTATGCACTTCTTGTTGCCAGAATGCTGTACCACTACTGCTGTGCTTAATTGATGTTGCTTTCTTGCTATTTGTGCTATTTTGCTACCCGGGAACGTCCAATTTTAAGCCGGAATGCTGCCCAATTTTCAAGGACCTATTTTCCCTTCTAATTTCTATTGACAAATTGAACTTGGCATATACATTTTCTAAACCTTTGCTTAATGCACACCAAGTTCATATTGGGCTAATTTCCGTTTCTATTTGACTCCTGGGTTCGGCATTGGCTTAAGGGAAACAAGTGTTGGTGTACTTCTATGTGCAACTTCTTCCTTCTTCCAAAAATTCGATTTCTACTTGTTCATAGTTGCACAGTCTCTTTCTAGTGTTTACAGCACCAATTCTTGTGAAAGCTACTTCTATTAGGACCATACCCTCATGCTTGTGAACATGATTTGTTTATTTGAAAGATTCATTTCTCATCATGCTACTAATTTTTAACTCCACTTTTCTAACTCACTGACTTCTTTACTTACTAACTTCACTTTCACTTCCATTTTAACCCTTGTTACCATTCTTTTGAATCATGATGATAAACATGCCTATTCCTTAAGCATTATGCTCATTGTTTGAAACATTGAATTCTTGGTTTATGGCTATGTTTTCTGTTCTTACTTGCTGCCCATGGTGCACGAATTTGTGATTCGCACAACTAACCAGCAAGTGCACTGGGTCGTCCAAGTAATACCTTACGTGAGTAAGGGTCGATCCCACGGAGATTATTGGTTTGAAGCAATCAATACTTATTTTATTGATCTTAGTCAGGAAGTCAATAAGATGATTTGGATTTAATTGTAAGAGGTCAAAGTATTTAAAATTGTAAGTTAAAATAATAGAGAATAATAGCGTTACTTGTTGTGCAGTAATGGGGAATATGTTGGAGTTTTGGAGATGCTTTGTCCTCTGAATTCCTGCAATGTAATATTTAACTCAATTGTTTGTAAAGCACGTCTACGGCAAGCTGCATGTAGGGCGTCACCATTGTCAGTGGCTACTTCCCATCCTCTCAGTGAAAACGTTCCTATGCTCTGTCACAGCACGGCTAATCATCTGTCGGTTCTCAATCAGGTTGGAATAGAATCCATTGATTCTTTTGCGTCTGTCACTAACGCCCAGCCTTCAGGAGTTTGAAGCTCGTCACAGTCATTCAATCCCAGAATCCTACTCGGAATACCACAGACAAGGTTTAGACTTTCCGGATTCTCATGAATGCCGCCATCAATCCGGCTTATACCGCGAAGATTCTGTTGGGGAATCTAAGAGAAGTTCATTCAGTCTGATGTAGAACGGAGGTGTTTGTCAGACACACATTCATAGATTGAGAGAGGTGATGAGTGTCACGGATCATCACCTCTTTCACAATTAAGCACGAATAAACATCTTAGATCGGACCATACACACGTTTGAGTGAAATAGAAACAATTGCATTAATTCATCGAGACGCTGCAGAGCTCCTCACCCCCAACAATGGAGTTTAGAGACTCATGCAGTCAAAAAGTATGTAATTCAGATCTGAAAATGTCATGAGGTACAAGATAAGTCTCTAAAAGTTGTTTAAATAGTAAACTAGTAACCTAGGTTTACAAAAAATGAGTAAACTAAGATAATTGGTGCAGAAATCCACTTCTGGGGCCCACTTGGTATGTGCTGGGGCTGAGATCAAAGCTATCCACGAGTAGGGGCCTTTCTTGGCGTTAAACTCCAGGTTATGACGTGTTTTGGGCGTTCAACTCCGGATCATGACGTTTTTCTGGCGTTTAACTCCAGACAGCAGCATGAACTTGGCGTTCAACGCCAAGTTACGTCGTCTATCTTCGCGCAAAGTATGGACTATTATATATTTCTGGAAAGCCCTGGATGTCTAATTTCCAACGCCGTTGAGAGCGCGCCAATTGGACTCCTGTAGCTCCAGAAAATCCATTCCGAGTGCAGGTTGGTCAGGATCCAACAGCATCAGCAGTCCTTTTTCAGCCTAAGTCAGATTTTTGCTCAACTCCCTCAATTTCAGCCAGAAAATACCTGAAATCACAGAAAAATACACACACTCATAGTAAAGTCCAGAAATATGATTTTTGCCTAAAAACTAATAATATTCTACTAAAAACTAATTAAAACATGCTAAAATCTACATGAAATTACTCCTAAAAAGCGTATAAAATATCCGCTCATCACAACACCAAACTTAAACTGTTGCTTGTCCTCAAGCAACTAGATGAATAAAAGAGGATAAAAAGAAATCAAGAAGCAATAATATCTCAGAGTTTTAAGTGAAGCTCAGATTCTAATTAGATGAGCGGGGCTAGTAGCTTTTTGCTTCCAAACAGTTTTGGCATCTCACTTTATCCTTTGAAATTCAGAATGATTGGCATCCATAGGAACTCAGAAGTCAGATAGTATTATTGATTTTCCTAGTTAAGTATGTTGATTCTTGAACACAGCTACTTTTATGAGTCTTGGCCGTGGCCCTAAGCACTTTGTTTTCCAGTATTACCACCGGATACACAAATGCCACAGACACATAACTGGGTGAACCTTTTCAGATTGTGACTCAGCTTTGCTAGAGTCCCCAGTTAGAGGTGTCCAGAGCTCTTAAGCACACTCTTTTTGCTTTGGATCACGACTTTAACCACTCAGTCTCAAGCTTTTCACTTGGACCTTCATGACACAAGCACATGGTTAGGGACAGCTTGATTTAGCCGCTTAGGCCTGGATTTTATTTCCTTGGGCCCTCCTATCCATTGATGCTCAAAGCCTTGGATCCTTTTTACCCTTGCCTTTTGGTTTTAAGGGCTATTGGCTTTTTCTGCTTGCTTTTTCTTTTTCTTTCTATTTCTATTTTTTTTTTCGCCACTTTTTTTTTCACAAGCTTTTGCTTTTTCACTGCTTTTTCTTGCTTCAAGAATCAATTTCATGATTTTTCAGATCATCAATAACATTTCTCTTTGTTCATCATTCTTTCAAGAGCCAACAATTTTAACATTCATAAACAACAAGATCAAAAATATGCACTGTTCAAGCATTCATTCAGAAGACAAAAAGTATTGCCACCACATATAAATAATTAGAATTTTCCTTATTAAGAACTCGAAAAAATTAAATTGCCTCTTTATTCTACAAATCTACTATTTTATTCATGTTTGATGATGATGGGAAAAATAAATTATAACTTAATTGGAAATAAAACCAAAATAGATATACTAATTACTACTACTCCTATATAACTTCTAAGGTAAAATTCTATAATAATACTGTCACAGAGTTAAAGCTAGAATTAGAACTTAACAACCTGTATTTTGGGAAGTGGATGTTCCTCTAGTCTGTAGGGTGCCTTCAAGAATTAATTTCTGATGCTTCAGCTCCCTTAAGTTCACATCCTTGCTCTTCTTGTTCCCTTAGGTGCCATGATCTTGATGAGTTTTAGCTCAGTGATCATGGCAACTCACACCAAACTTAGAGGTTTGCTTGTCCTCAAGCAAAAGAAAGGACAGGAGAGGAATAGAGGGAGAGGCAATTTTGAAATCCAAAAGATATGATGAGTTGAAAAAGATTTGAAAAAGATTTGGATTTATGAATTAAGATATATTTGATACTTTTGAAAAAGGGATTTGAGAAATTAGGATTTTTAGAAAACTAATTTGATTTGAGGGATGACAATTTGAAACATGTTTATGCAAGAAATCATGAATTGACACATAAAAATTTAGAAAAATTATAAAGAAAAATGAATTTTACCTCCTCCCACCATCCTGGCGTTAAACGCCCAAACGATGCATGTTTTGGGCGTTTAACGCCCAATTGTTGCTTCTCCTGGGCGTTCAACGCCCAGCTGATGCTTCTTTCTGGCGTTGAACGCCAGGAAGTCCTTTGTCACTGGGCGTTTTTCTGAACGCCCAGGATGCTAGCAGACTGGCGTTAAACGCCCAGAAGGTGCTTCTTTCTGGCGTTTAACGCCCAGAAGATGCTCCTTTCTGGCGTTTAACGCCCAGATGGCTACCCTTACTGGCGTTAAACGCCCAGTGGGTGCTTCTTTTGGGCGTTCAACGCCCAAAGTGTTTCTTACTGGCTTTTTCACGCCAGTGAGCTTCCAAATTTCCCTGTAACTCTGTGGCTTCAACCAATTACCATTTCACCTTTTGAAGATACTTGGACTCATACCTGTAAAAAAAGAAAATTTATTTAATTAGTAAATAAATTTTGTAAATGGCTGGGTTGCCTCCCAGCAAGCGCTTCTTTATTGTCTTTAGCTGGACTACCACTGAGCTCTAATCAAGTCTCAGTTTTGAGCATTCTTGCTCGAAGTTGCCTTCAAGATAATGTTTAACTCTCTGTCCATTAACAATGAACCTTTTGTTAGATTCATTATCCTGCAGCTCTACGTATCCATATGGCGATACACTTGTAATTACATATGGACCTCTCCACCGGGATTTCAATTTCCCAGGGAATAATTTGAGCCTAGAATTGAATAGCAGAACTTTCTGCCCTGGCTCAAAGACTCTGGATGACAGTTTCTTATCATGCCATCTTTTTGCTTTCTCCTTGTAAATTTTTTGCATTCTCGAAAGCATTGAGTCTAAATTCCTCTAGCTCATTTAACTGGAGCAATCGTTTTTCTCCAGCTAACTTGGCATCAAGGTTTAGGAATCTGGTTGCCCAGTAGGCCTTGTGTTCCAGTTCCACTGGCAAGTGACATGCCTTTCCATACACAAGCTGGTATGGAGAGGTCCCTATAAGGGTCTTAAATGCTGTTCTGTATGCCCACAGAGCATCATCCAAGCTTCTTGCCCAATCCTTTCTACGGTTAATTACAGTCCGTTCTAGGATTCTTTTGAGTTCTCTATTTGAGACTTCAGCTTGCCCATTAGTTTGTGGGTGATATGGAGTAGCTACCCTGTGGCTAACTCCATAACGTACCAGAGCAGAGTAAAGCTGTTTATTGCAGAAATGAGTGCCCCCATCACTGATTAATACTCTAGGGATACCAAATCTGCTGAAGATATGTTTCTGGAGGAATTTTAACACTGTTTTAGTGTCATTAGTGGGTGTTGCAATAGCCTCCACCCATTTGGATACATAATCCACTGCCACCAGAATATAAGTGTTTGAGTATGATGGTGGGAAAGGTCCCATGAAGTCAATGCCCCATACATCAAACAACTCAATCTCCAATATCCCTTGTTGAGGCATGGCATAACTGTGGGGTAGGTTGCCTGATCTTTGGCAACTGTCACAATTAAGCACAAATGCTCGGGAATCTTTATAGAGAGTGGGCCAGTAGAAGCCACTTTGGAGGACTCTTGTGGCTGTTCGCTCACTTCCAAAATGTCCTCCATATTGTGATCCATGGCAGTGCCATAAAATCTTTTGCGCTTCTTCCTTAGGCACACATCTATGGATTACTCCGTCTGCACATCTCTTGAAGAGATATGGTTCATCCCAAAGATAGTACTTTGCATCTGTGATTAATTTCTTTGATTGCACCCTACTGTACTCTTTGGGTATGAATCTCACTGCCTTGTAGTTTGCAATGTCTGCAAACCATGGCACTTCCTGGATGGCAAACAGTTGCTCATCCGAAAAGGTTTCAGAGATCTCAGTGAGAGGGAGGGACGCCCCTTCCACTGGTTCTATTCGGGACAGGTGATCTGCTACTTGATTCTCTGTCCCTTTTCTGTCTCTTATTTCTATATCAAACTCTTGCAGAAGCAACACCCATCTGATGAGTCTGGGTTTTGAATCCTGCTTTGTGAGTAGATATTTAAGAGCAGCATGATCAGTGTACACAATCACTTTTGATCCTACTAAATAGGATCTGAATTTGTCAATGGCGTAAACCACTGCAAGTAGCTCTTTTTCTGTGGTTGTGTAATTCTTCTGTGCGTCATTTAAAACACGGCTGGCATAGTAAATGACGTGCAGGAGCTTGTCATGCCTTTGTCCCAACACTGCACCAATGGCATGGTCACTGGCATCACACATCAATTCAAATGGTAATGTCCAGTCTGGTGCAGAGATGATTGGTGCTGTGACCAATTTAGCTTTCAGAGTCTCAAAAGCCTGCAGACACTCTTTATCAAAGATAAATGGCGTGTCAGTAGCTAGCAGGTTGCTCAGAGGTTTGGCGATTTTTGAAAAATCCTTTATAAACCTCCTATAGAATCCTGCATGCCCCAGAAAGCTTCTGATTGCCTTAACATTAGCAGGTGGTGGTAATTTTTCAATTACTTCTACCTTAGCTTGGTCCACCTCTATTCCCTTGTTCGAAATTTTGTGCCCAAGGACAATTCCTTCAGTCACCATAAAGTGACATTTTTCCCAGTTTAAAACCAGGTTAGTCTCTTGGCATCTTTTCAGAACAAGTGCTAAATGGTTAAGGCAGGAGCTAAATGAGTCTCCAAATACTGAAAAGTCATCCATGAAGACATCCAGGAATTTTTCCACCATATCAGAGAAAATTGAGGGCATGCACCTCTGAAAGGTTGCAGGTGCATTGCACAGGCCAAATGGCATCCTTCTGTATGCAAATACTCCAGATGGGCATGTGAATGCCGTTTTCTCCTGATCCTGGGGATCTACTGCAATTTGATTATAACCTGAATATCCATCCAGGAAGCAGTAGTATTCATGACCTGCTAGTCTTTCTAGCATCTGGTCTATGAATGGTAAAGGAAAATGATCCTTTCTGGTGGCTGTATTGAGCCTTCTGTAATCAATGCACATACGCCACCCTGTAACTGTCCTTGTAGGAACCAGTTCATTTTTTTCATTATGAACCACTGTCATGCCTCCTTTCTTAGGGACAACTTGGACAGGGCTCACCCAGGGGCTGTCAGAAATAGGATAAATAATCCCAGCCTCTAGTAATTTAGTGACCTCTTTCTGCACCACTTCTTTCATAGCTGGGTTCAGCCGCCTTTGTGGTTGGACCACTGGTTTGGCGTCATCCTCCAGTAAGATTTTGTGCATGCATCTGGCTGGGCTAATGCCCTTAAGATCACTGATGGACCACCCAAGAGCTGTCTTGTGTGTCCTTAGCACTTGAATTAGTGCTTCCTCTTCCTGTGGCTCTAAGGTAGAACTTATAATTACAGGAAAGGTATCACCTTCTCCTAGAAATGCATATTTCAGGGATGGTGGTAATGGTTTGAGTTCGGGTTTTGGAGGTTTCTCCTCTTCTTGAGGGATTTTCAGAGGTTCTATTATCTTCTCTGATTCCTCCAAATCAGGCTGAACATCTTTAAAGATGTCCTCTAGCTCTGATTCGAGACTCTCAGCCATATTGACCTCTCTTACCAGAGAGTCAATAATATCAACACTCATGCAGTCATTTTGGGTGTCTGGATGTTGCATGGCTTTGACAACATTCAACTTAAACTCCTCCTCATTGACTCTTAAGGTTACTTCCCCTTTTTGGACGTCAATGAGGGTTCGGCCAGTTGCTAGAAAAGGTCTTCCTAGAATGAGAGTTGCACTCTTGTGCTCCTCTATTTCCAGCACCACAAAGTCAGTAGGAAAGGCAAATGGCCCAACCTTGACAATCATGTCTTCAATCACGCCTGATGGGTATTTAATGGAACCATCAGCAAGTTAAAGACATATCCTGGTTGGTTTGATTTCTTCAGTCAAACCAAGCTTTCTGATAGTAGATGCAGGTATTAGATTGATACTTGCCCCAAGATCACATAAAGCTTGCTTGGTACAAGTACCTTCTAATGTGCATAGTATCATAAAGCTCCCAGGATCTTTAAGCTTCTCAGGTAAGCTTTTCATAATGACTGCACTGCATTCTTCAGTGAGGTAAACTTTTTCAGTTTCCCTCCAATCCTTCTTATGACTTAAGATCTCTTTCATGAACTTAGCATAAGATGGTATTTGCTCAAGTGCTTCTGCAAACGGAATCTTTATTTCAAGAGTCCTGAGATAGTCTGCAAAGTGGGCAAATTGCTTATCCTGTTCCGCTTGGCGGAGTTTTTGAGGATAAGGCATTTTGGCTTTGTATTCCTCAACCTTAGTTGCTGCAGGTTTATTACCTACAGAAGTGGGTTGGGAAGCCTTTTTAGAAGGGTTGTCATCAGCACTTGTATGTGACTGATCCCCCACTGGCGTTTGAATGCCAGGGGTGGAAGCTGGAGTGGCGTTAGACGCCACTTTCTTATTGGTTACTGGCGTTTGAACGCCAGAACCATGTTCCCTTTGGGCGTTCAACGCCGGATTCATGCTTGTTTCCGGCGTTGAACGCCAGGAATGAACATGGTCTGGGCGTTCAGCGCCAGCATCATTCCTCTCTGGGCTCTGATTGTCCTCAGAGGGATTTTGAGTAGATATCTGTTCATTTCTTGGCTTCCTGCTGCTTTGAAGTGAGGTATTTAATGTTTTCCCACTTCTTAATTGAACTGCTTGGCATTCTTCTGCTATTTGTTTTGACAGTTGCTTTTCTGTCTGCTTTAATTGCACTTCCATATTCCTGTTAGCCATTCTTGTTTCCTGTAATATTTCCTTGAATTCGGCTAGCTGCTGAGTTAGAAAGTCTAATTGCTGATTAATTTCATTAGCCTGATCCACTGGACTGAGTTCTGCAGTTACTGTTTTAGCTTCTTCTTTCATGGAAGATTCACTGCTTAGGTACAGATGCTGATTTCTGGCAACTGTATCAATAAGCTCTTGAGCTTCTTCAATTGTTTTTCTCATGTGTATAGATCCACCAGCTGAGTGGTCTAGAGAAATCTGAGCTTTTTCTGTAAGCCCATAGTAGAAGATGTCTAATTGCACCCATTCTGAAAACATTTCTGAGGGGCATTTTCTTAGCATCTCTCTGTATCTCTCCCAGGCATCATAAAGGGATTCATTATCTCCTTGTTTGAAGCCTTGGATGTTTAGCCTTAGCTGTGTCATCCGTTTGGGAGGGAAATAGTGATTCAGGAATTTTTCTGACAGCTATTTCCATGTTTTTATGCTGTTCTTAGGCTGGTTATTTAACCACCTCTTAGCTTGATCTTTTACAGCAAATGGAAACAGTAATAATCTGTAGACATCCTGATCTACTTCCTTATCATGTACTGTATCAGCAATTTGCAGAAATTGTGCCATAAACTCTGTAGGTTCTTCATGTGGAAGACCAGAATACTGGCAGTTTTGCTGCACCATGATAATGAGCTGAGGATTCAGCTCAAAGCTACTAACTCCAATGGAGGGTATACAGATACTACTCCCATATGAAGCAGTAGTGGGGTTAGCATATGACCCCAGAGTCCTCTTGTCTTGTCCATTCATACTTACTGTTGTAATGGAATACAAGATTGATGATATGTATGTTGATATTATTTATTTTATAATAATGGAATAAATAAAAATGGAATTTGTAAAAATATTTTGAAAATACTTTGTGAAAATTTTCGAAAAATTTGAAATTGAAATTTGGATTCTATATCAAAAATTTCGAAAATGTAGTTTTTTTTTTTGAATTTTGAATTTTGAATTGATGAAAGAGAAAAACACACAAAAGACACAAGACTTAAAAAAATTTTTTAAATTTAGTGCTCCTTGTTTTCGAAAATTTTTGGAGGGAAAACACCAAGGAACACCACACTTAAAAATTTTAAGATCAAGATACAAGAAAAACTCAAGAACACCTTGAAGATTCACAAGAACACCAAGAACAAAAGGAAGAACACCAAACTTAAAATTTTTAGAAAACTTTAATAAAATTTTCGAAAATTAAAAAAAAAGATTAACAAGAAAACACCAAACTTAAAGTTTGGCACAAGATTAAATCAAGAAAAATTATCTTTGAAAAAGATTTTCAAAAGAACTGGTGCCCAATTGCCAAGAACATAAGCCAACGCTATAACCAACTGAGTTAAAAATGTAATGTATTTCAAAGATGTATTATTTTTGTGGATAAAAGTATAATTTTTGAAAGTTAATGTTTTGAAAAAGCACAAGAAAAACAAGAAAAGACACAAAACAAGAAAAACTCAAGATCAAACAAGGAAAATAAACAAGAACAACTTGAAAATCAATGAAGAACAAAGAACACAAGTCGAAAATTTAAAGAAAAATATCAAATATGCAATTAACACCAAACTTAAAATAAGACACTAAACTCACGAAAAATTAACACTTAATTAAGAAAAATATTTTTTTTGAAAATAAATTTTTGAAACGAAACTATCCTATCAAAATTTAATGACTCTATAAAAACAAATTATTCCTAATCTAAGAAATAAAATAAGCCTTCAATTGTCCAAACTCAATAATCCCCGGCAACGGCGCCAAAAACTTGGTGCACGAATTTGTGATTCGCACAACTAACCAGCAAGTGCACTGGGTCGTCCAAGTAATACCTTACGTGAGTAAGGGTCGATCCCACGGAGATTATTGGTTTGAAGCAATCAATACTTATTTTATTGATCTTAGTCAGGAAGTCAATAAGATGATTTGGATTTAATTGTAAGAGGTCAAAGTATTTAAAATTGTAAGTTAAAATAATAGAGAATAATAGCGTTACTTGTTGTGCAGTAATGGGGAACATGTTGGAGTTTTGGAGATGCTTTGTCCTCTAAATTCCTGCAATGTAATATTTAACTCAATTGTTTGTAAAGCACGTCTACGGCAAGCTGCATGTAGGGCGTCACCATTGTCAATGGCTACTTCCCATCCTCTCAGTGAAAACGTTCCTATGCTCTGTCACAGCACGGCTAATCATCTGTCGGTTCTCAATCAGGTTGGAATAGAATCCATTGATTCTTTTACGTCTGTCACTAACGCCCAGCCTTCAGGAGTTTGAAGCTCGTCACAGTCATTCAATCCCAGAATCCTACTCGGAATACCACAGACAAGGTTTAGACTTTCCGGATTCTCATGAATGCCGCCATCAATCCGGCTTATACCGCGAAGATTCTGTTGGGGAATCTAAGAGAAGTTCATTCAGTCTGATGTAGAATGGAGGTGTTTGTCAGACACACATTCATAGATTGAGAGAGGTGATGAGTGTCACGGATCATCACCTCTTTCACAATTAAGCGCGAATAAACATCTTAGATCGGACCATACACACGTTTGAGTGAAATAGAAACAATTGCATTAATTCATCGAGACGCTGCAGAGCTCCTCACCCCCAACAATGGAGTTTAGAGACTCATGCAGTCAAAAAGTATGTAATTCAGATCTGAAAATGTCATGAGGTACAAGATAAGTCTCTAAAAGTTGTTTAAATAGTAAACTAGTAACCTAGGTTTACAAAAAATGAGTAAACTAAGATAATTGGTGCAGAAATCCACTTCTGGGGCCCAGTTGGTGTGTGCTGGGGCTGAGATCAAAGCTATCCACGAGTAGGGGCCTTTCTTGGCGTTAAACTCCAGGTTATGACGTGTTTTGGGCGTTCAACTCCGGATCATGACGTTTTTCTGGCGTTTAACTCCAGACAGCAGCATGAACTTGGCGTTCAACGCCAAGTTATGTCATCTATCTTCGCGCAAAGTATGGACTATTATATATTGCTGGAAAGCCCTGGATGTCTACTTTCCAACGCCGTTGAGAGCGCGCCAATTGGACTCCTGTAGCTCCAGAAAATCCATTCCGAGTGCAGGTAGGTCAGGATCCAACAGCATCAGCAGTCCTTTTTCAGCCTAAGTCAGATTTTTGCTCAACTCCCTCAATTTCAGCCAGAAAATACCTGAAATCACAGAAAAATACACACACTCATAGTAAAGTCCAGAAATATGATTTTTGCCTAAAAACTAATAATATTCTACTAAAACCTAATTAAAACATGCTAAAATCTACATGAAATTACTCCCAAAAAGCGTATAAAATATCCGCTCATCAGCCCATGTTTCACATCATGTTTGCTTGCCATCTATTTTACATCCTGAACATGTTTTCGTGTCTGTGCTAAGTGCTTTATTGCTTATATTCTATTATATTTTTTTTCAGGATGACGGATAAAGGAAAGGCTATAGCCACTGCCTCCAAGAAAAGAAAATATTCTGCACCATTTATTCCCTCCATTTACAAGAATTATGCTAAGAATCCTTTGAATGACGAAGAAAAGGAAAATCAGTTGCTACCTTCTACCGATCCAACCAAGTTTCCCAATCTTTACTGTGAGCTTCGCCTTTCCAAGTATCGGACGACGAAACTAAACACCGAGAAGAAACTTGTCCTTCCCAATGATGTGAGACGGTCAATTACTAGTTGGATCCTAGAGTTGGGTATGGATTTTGTTGATAGAGATTTAGGGGACATCAACATTTCTTGGGTAAAGGAATTTTATTGCAACTTCTTCCGTCCTACTCTGGATTCAGTTCAGTTGAGGGGTAGAGAGGTTATGATCACTGAGACTGCTATAGAAGAGGCATTGCAATGCCGGCATCTTCCTGATGGCACCTGCGCTCATCAGCAGGCTGAGTTGGCTATTCACAGCATGACCTTTGACTATGAGGCGCTTATGCGCGTGATCGGTCTACCAGATGCTACTTGGGTCATGGATGTGAACAACACTAAGCCTAAGGGGATGCTCTTTGCTCATCTGACTAGAGAGGCCAAGACTTGGCAGATGATATTTGCCCACTATGTCTTGCCCACCACTCACTTCTCTGAGATCCCTATGGAGATGCTACTTCTGATTGGGTGTGTTATGGAGGGGAAGGAAGTTTATTTTCCTCGATTGATCCGGCAGTGTATGTGGCAAGCACATATTTGTGGCCTCCTTCCATTCCCTACCTTGGTTACCAGCATGGCCGCCCTAGCTGAGGTCCCCTGGTCAGATGATGATGTGACGCCGCCGCCCCCAGATGACGATGACAAGGAGGTTACTATTCCTTGGGGTGGTTGGGTGCACGAGACGCCCCCAGCTAGACGCCGATCTAGGGCTAGGGCGGTGGCCGGGACAGCCGGACCTCCAGCAGCAGCTTCATCTTCTCCAGCTCCTTCTTTAGCACCTGAGCCCACTTATCTATTGGTCCAGCGCCTGTTTCGGTTTTTGGAGCGCGAGAGGCGCCATGTTAGGCGGCGACTGGACCGGATGGATTAGGCCCTCATCTCCCTTGGCGCTGAGTTACCTCCACTTCCAGACTCTCCGGCCTCCGATGAGCAGGATCATCAGGAGGAGGATGCGGATGAACCTCCAGCTGCTCCTCACACTACAGAGACACCACAGACCGATGAGGAGCCGGTCCCACAGCCTCAGACAGATTCAGCACCTATCGTTGTACCTTCCACTGATCCTCCGGTTTAGCATCGAGGACGATGCTTGATCTTAAGTGTGGGGAGGTCACCGGTAGCATCATTGGAAAACCGGTGAACATTTTGGCCACTTTCTTAGTTACCTTGCTTTGCATACCTTTTGTATATATTTGATGCATTTTGAGTTTATTTTGGATACCTTTACTGCTTATTTTGGATTTTAGATATTTTGATGCTTTTGGATATCTTTAGATGTTTTAGATGATAGATTTCATACTTTTAGTTGGATTTTTCTTTATACATTTTTGCATATCTTTCCTTTTAGTTTGTTATTGTGATTAGAAACCAAAGGGTAAACTAAGGAAAATTTTTGAATTTTTCAATCACAACAATGCTTAGTCAAACATTGAGATTTTTCAAGGAATTTAATTATAGGGCACTAACCCAATTGATTGAAAAAAAATTTTGGTGAAAACTTGCTTGAATTCTTACTTTGTGAAGCATGTATTGAATTAAGAACATAAGCTTGTGAGACTTGAGCCTATTGATGTGGTTACATTTTATAACCACTTATTTTCCATTCTTGTGTGCAATTGTTCTCTTTCTATGATTGTGATCCTTGATTTGCTTGATTCTTTATGTCCATTTATTTATTGTATTTATGCATTTGTATGATTGAGGCCATTATTTCATTAGCCCACTTACCCAAATAGCCTACCTTTTACTCTCCATTGTTAGCCAATTTTGAGCCTATGCTTAACCAACTTATTCTCATTTTAGCTCATTACAAGCCCAAAGCAAAAAACCAATGAAAGTCCCTTGTTTGGATCTTTGATTAGCCTAGGCTAGTGAGAGTGTTTATTATTCAAAGTTGGTGAGGCTTGGGAACATTGGTGGGGAATAAAAAGGGTAGTACACTCTCATATTTAGGAATTGGGAATATATTCATGTATTGATTGAATGTATAAGACCTTATGCAATTGATGCCCTTGTAGAAAGTATAAAAAAGAAAAAAAATAAGAAGAAAATGAAAATGAAGAAAAAAATGGAAAGAAAAGAAAAAATAATAATAATAAAAGGGGACAAAATGCCCCAAAGTGAAGTTAAAAAAAAAAAAGGAATCAATGCATATGTGTTATGAAGTAAGGAATAGAATGCATGAATATGTAAGAAAAAAAATGAAGAATGGGTAGTTAGAATAGTTTGAATTTGTATAGGTCATTATATAGGTTAGGTGGGAAAGTCTATACTAATCAAAGATCTAAACTTTAGTCCACTTAACCATAAATGATCCTACCTTAACCCTAACCCCATTACAACCTAAATGAAAGACCTCATGATGAATGTGTGCATGCATTGAATGGGTGTTGATTGTTAGAAGAAAACCAAATTTTGGAAAGCATAATTAGAAGAGAATTGAGTGAATTAACCCTTAAACACTTGAGTGAATGGAGCGGATACACATCCGGTGAGGGTTCAAAAGTTCAATCACATGTGTTCACCCATATTATTCATATTCTTGCAAGCTTGAACTCTTTTTGATAATTTGATACAATTGTGGTTGGGACTTAACTCCTATTGCCCTAGCTATTGTGCTTATGCATGTCTCTTGGGAATTGATTTGTTTGAACTAAGCATTTACATTCACTTTAGGTAGTCGCATTTAGATAGGACTCATATAGTTTAGTTTGCATTCAATAAATGTCATACCCCTTAGTTCCTTCTTATTTTAGCATGAGGGCATGCTAAGGTTTAAGTGTGGGGAGGTTGATAAACCCCAATTTGACAGTTTATCTTGTATTGAATTTAGAGTATTTTGATGACCTTTTCTCACATTTAACCTATGAATTAGCATGGTTTTGTTATCTCTCCCGTGTTTGTGCTTAAGTGTAAAAACATGCTTTTAAGCCTTTAATTTGATAATTTTAATTCATCCTTGATTCCATGAGATGCCTTGATGTGTTTGCTAGTAATCTCAGGTTGAAATAGGCTAGACATGGATCAAAGGAGCAAGGAAGAAGCAAGTGGAGAGAAGCATAAAAGCCAAAGAATTGATCTCGACCAAGCATGCGCACGCGCACAAGGCGCCCGCGCGCACATTGCAAAATCGGCCAGGGACGCGCACGCGTACCGTGCGCACACACGTCGATGACCGCACATGACTTCATTAAAGCAACACGTGCCTGGCAATTTGGAAGGGTTTCTGAACCCATTTTGGCGCCAATTGCTGATAGAAAGGGATAAAAGGATCAAGGATTGAAGGGGAAGACAATCTTGGATCATCAATCTATCATATAGCATAACTAGGATTAGTTTAGAGTTAGTTTTTTGAGAGAGAAGCTCTCACTTCTCTCTAGAATTAGGATTAGGTTTAGGCTAATCTCTCTTCTTAGATCTAGGTTTAATTCATGCTTTGATTCACTTTTCCTTTATCAATTTTTAATCTTCTCCTCTTCCTCTTTCTAGTTATGTGCTTTAATAATTGTAATTCTTCATTTTGTTTTGGATATATTGTTGTTTCTTTGTTTTCTTTCAATAATGCAATTTGAGGTAATTCATGATAATTGTGATTTCCTTGATTGTTGTTGTTAATTATTTGCAATAATTGTTGTTAGATTTTATTCTTGTTATCAATTTACTATGCTTTTCTTATATGCCTTCCAAGTGTTTGATGAAATGCTTGGTTGGATTTTTGTGTAGGTTTTGTTCCTCTTGGCCTAGGTAGAGTAATTAGTGACTCTTGAGTTATCTAATTCCTTTGTTGATTGATAATTAGAAGTTGCTAATTGATTTGAATGCCTCTAAGGCTAGTCTTTCCTTTAGGAGTTGATTAGGACTTGAGGAATCAAATTGATTCATCCACTTGACTTCCCTCCATGGTTAGAGGTTAACTAAGTGGGAGTAATGAACAATTCTCATCACAATTGAGGAGGATAACTAGGATAGGACTTCTAGTTCTCATATCTTGCCAAGAGCTTTTATAGTTGTTAAGTTTATTTTCATTGCCATTTACTTATCATGCTTCTTATCCAAAACCCCAAAACACATCACAACCAATAACAAGACACTTCATTACAATTCCTAGGGAGAACGACCCGAGGTTTGAATACTTCGATTTATAAAATTAGGGGTTCGTTACTTGTGACAAACAATCTTTTGTATGAAAGGATTTTTGATTGGTTTAGAACTATACTTTACAACGAGATTTCATTAGTGAAATTCTAAACCGTCGAAAATCTAATCATCAACCAACCTAGTTTTAAACTGGGAAAAATGTTACTTTATGGTGACTGAAGGGATTGTCCTTGGGCATAAAATTTCAAACAAGGGAATAGAGGTGGATCAAGCTAAAGTTGAAGTAATTGAAAAATTACCACCACCTACCAATGTTAAGGCAATCAGAAGCTTTCTGGGTCATGCAGGATTCTACAGAAGGTTTATAAAGGATTTTTCAAAAATTGCAAAACCTCTGAGTAATCTGCTAGCTGCAGAAACGCCATTTATCTTTGATAAGGAGTGTCTGCAGGCATTTGACCTTCTGAAAGCTAAGCTGGTCACAGCACCAGTTATCTCTGCACCAGACTGGACACTGCCATTCGAACTAATGTGTGATGCCAGTGACCATGCTATTGGTGCAGTGTTGGGACAGAGGCACAACAAGCTTTTGTACGTCATTTATTATGCTAGCCGTGTTCTAAATGACGCACAGAAGAATTACACAACCACAGAAAAAGAGTTACTTGCAGTGGTTTATGCCATTGACAAGTTTAGATCCTATTTAGTATGATCAAAAGTGATTGTGTACACTGACCACGCTGCTCTTAAGTACTTACTCACAAAGCAGGATTCAAAACCCAAGCTCATAAGATGGGTGTTGCTTCTGCAAGAGTTTGATATAGAAATAAGGGACAGAAAAGGGACAGAGAACCAGGTAGCTGATCACTTGTCCTAGATAGAACCAGTAGCTGGGGCATCCCTCCCCTCTACTGAGATCTCTGAGACCTTTCCAGATGAGCAACTCTTTGCCATTCAGGAAAAACCATGGTTTACAGATATTGCAAACTATAAAGCTGTGAGGTTCATACCCCAGGAGTACAGCAGGGTGCAAAGAAAAAATTAATTTCATATGCCAAGTACTACCTATGGGATGAGCCATATCTCTTTAAGAGATGTGCAGACGAAATGATCCGCAGATGTGTACCTAGAGAGGAAGCACAAAGGATCCTATGGCATTGCCATGGATCATAGTATGGGGGACATTTCGGAAGTGAGCGAACAGCCACTAAAGTTCTCCAATGTGGCTTCTACTAGCCTACTCTCTATAGGGATGCCCGAGAGTTTGTGCGTAACTGTGACAGTTGCCAAAGAGCTGGCAACTTGCCTTATGGTTATGCCATGCCTCAACAAGGGATCTTAGAGATTGAATTGTTTGATGTATGGGGTATTGACTTCATGGGTCCCTTCCCACCATCATACTCAAACACTTATATTCTGGTGGTAGTAGACTATGTATCTAAATGGGTAGAAGCAATTGCCACACCCAATAATGATACCAAAACCATGCTGAAATTCCTCTAGAAATACATCTTCAGCAGGTTTGGTGTTCCCAGAGTACTAATCAGTGATGGGGGCACTCATTTCTGCAACAAACAGCTGTACTCTGCTATGGTCCGATATGGAATTAGCCACAAATTAGCAACTCCGTATCATCCACAGACAAATGGGTAAGCTGAAGTCTCTAATAGAGAGCTAAAAAGAATCCTGGAACGGACTGTAATTGCCCATAGAAAGGATTGGGCAAAGAGCTTGGATGATGCTCTGTGGGTATACAGAACAGCATTCAAGACTCCTATAGGAACCTCTCCATACCAACTTGTGTATGGCAAGGCCTGTCATCTGTCTGTGGAACTGGAACATAAAGCCTACTGGGAAACCAGATTCCTAAACCTGGATGCTAAGTTAGCTGGTGAAAAAAGATTGCTCCAGCTAAATGAGCTAGAGAAATTCAGACTCAGTGCCTTTGAAAATGCAAAAATTTATAAGGAAAAGGCAAAAAAGTGGCATGACAAGAAGTTGTCATCCAGAGTCTTTGAGCCAGGACAAAAAGTTCTGCTCTTCAACTCTAGGCTTAGACTATTCCCAGGAAAACTGAAATCCCGGTGGAGGGGACCGTATGTGATTACAGGAGTGTCACCATATGGATATGTTGAGCTTCAGGATATTGACTCTGACAAAAAGTTCAATGTTAATGGACAGAGGATCAAACATTATCTTAAAAGCAATTTTGAGTAGGAATGCTCAAAACTGAGGCTTGAATGAGTCTTAGTAAAGGTCCATCTAAAGACAATAAAGAAGCGCTTGCTGGGAGGCAACCCAGTCATTAGCAGGTTATTTGTTTTACTTAATAAAAGTTTGATATATATTCTTCAAGGTTGATCATCGAAATTGAAGGAATTCACAGAGTTACAAAAAAATTCAGTGAAAAAAAGCAGAGAAAAGTAGCTTGCTGGCAAGAAAACGCCAGTAAAGGGCACTTTGGGTGTTAAATGCCAGGATACCATTCTGGGCGTTTAGCGCCATAATTGCAGCATCCTGGGCGTTCAGCAAAACGCCCAGTGATAAAGGGGTTTCTGGTGTTTAACGCCAGCCAGGGTGCCTGGCTGGGCATTAAACGCCCATAATGGCCACCAATTGGGCGTTAAACGCCAGAATGGATACCATTCTGGGCGTTTAACGCCAGAAAGGCAGGGGAAGGAGATTTTGCTTTCCACTTCAAATTTTTTTCACACTTTCATGTTTTGACCCATAATTTTCTACATAAACATGTTACAAATTTTCATCATTCACCCTCAAATTTCAAAAATTCAACAATTTTCTAAATTATTTCTCAAATCTTTTTCAAATCCTTTCCAAATCTTCTTCAAAAACTCAAGTATTTTCTCAAATTCTTTCCATATCTTCTCAAATCTCTTTCAAAACTCTCGAAATCCCCCCCTCCCTTATAAATACACATTTGGCCATCCCCCTCTCTTCACCATTCAAATTTGCTTCTCCTTCTCTCTCTCCCCTTTCCTTTCTTTTGATTTAGGGCAAGCAAACCTCTAAGTTTGGTGTGCTTTTCCGTGATCACTAAGCTAAGGCTCATCAAGACCATGGCTCCCAAAGGAAAACAAACCAATTCAAGAGGCAAGAAAGAGAATACTCCAAAGAATCTTTGGAGTCAAGAGAGGTTCTTAACCAAAGAACATGCAAACCATTACCACAAAATAACGGGTCTAAGGTCAGTGATCCCAGAAGTTAAATTCGATCTGAAAGAAGACGAATATCTGGAGGTCCAAGAGTAAATTCAAAATAGAGGATGGGAAATTCTAGCCAATCCTAAGACAAAGGTTGGAAGAAACATGGTTCAGGAATTCTACTCAAATCTGTGGTTGACAGATAAGCAGAGAATGACTGAAACTGCTTTCCATACCTTCAGAACCATGGTCAGAGGGAGAACTATTTACTTCCAACTGGATAAAATAAGAGAGGTCTTCAAACTGCCTCAACTACAAGATGATCCTGAATCCTTTAATAGGAGAATGGTGAGAGCAGATAAGGGGTTGGATCAAGTTCTAGAGGACATATGCCTCCCTGGAACTAAGTGGATAACCAATTCAAAAGGTGTCCCAAACCAACTCAAGAGGGGAGACCTCAAACCAGTTGCAAGAGGTTGGCTAGACTTCATTGGGCATTCTATTTTGCCCACTAGTAACCGTTCTGAGGTCACTGTCAAGAGAGCCGTGATGATTCATTGCATTATGTTGGGAAAAGAAGTGGAGATTTATCATCTGATTGCTTGTGAGATTTACAAAATTGCAAACAAGAACTCCACTGAAGCCAAACTGGCTTACCCAAGCTTAATCTCTTTGCTATGTAAAGATGCTGGGGTGAGGATGGGAGTAGATAAATTCATCCCAATTGAACATCCAATCACCAAGAAGTCAATGGAAGGACAAATGCAAGATAACTCTATCAAAAGGAGGGCGCAGAAATTCCTCCCTAAACTTCCTGAATTTGACTACTGGGCCCGCCTAGAAGTATCTGCTGCCAAGCTGCAAGAAGCTATGGAACAAATTAAGGAAGAACAGCAGAATCAAAACTGCATGCTTTGCAAATTGCTGAAGGAACAAGAGAAGCAGGGGCGTGAGCTACAGGAGCTGAAGCGCCAGAAGCTCTCCCTTGAAGGGTCAAACACCCCACAAGTTGAGGGAGCATCCACTTCTCAAAATCAAGGTTGTTGAGTCCTAACTCTGTGATAACCTCTATCATTAGGAATCTATTTTAGAGTCATTTAAATTTCTGTTTTCAATTTTTTGTTTTCTGTTACTATTGGTCTTATCTTATATTTATTTTTGAATCTTGTTCTTCATCCATGATTAATAAAATTTAAGGTTCATGTCTAAAAGCTATGAATGTCCTATGAATCCATCACCTCTCTTAAATGAAAAATGCTTTAATCACAAAAGAACAAGAAGTACAGGATTTCGAATTCATCTCTGAAACTAGTTGAATTAGTTTGATGTGGTGACAATACTTTTTGTTTTCTGAATGAATGCTTGAACAGTGCATATGTCTTCTGAATTTGTTGTTTAAAGAATGTTAAATTTGTTGGCTCTTGAAAGAATGATGGAAAAGGAGAAATGTTATTGAGGATCTGAAAAATCATCAAATTGATTCTTGAAGCAAGAAAAAGCAGTGAAAAAAAGAGAAAAAAAAAGGAGAGAGAGAAGAAGAGAGAAGAAGAAAAAGCAAGCAGAAAAAGCCAATAGCCCTTTAAACCAAAAGGCAAGGGTAAAAATAAAAAGGATCCAAGGCTTTGAGCATCAGTGGATAGGAGGGCCCACATGGAATAAAATCCTGGCTTAAGCGGCTAAACCAAGCTGTCCCTAACCATGTGCTTGTGGCGTGAAGGTGTCAAGCAAAAACTTGAGACTGAGCGGTTAAAGTCGTGATCCAAAGCAAAAAGAGCGTGCTTAAGAACCCTGGACACCTCTAATTGGGGACTCTAGCAAAGCTGAGTCACAATCTGAAAAGGTTCACCCAGTTATGTGTCTGTGGCATGGATGTATTCAGTGGTAATACTGGAAAGCAGAGTGCTTTGGGCCACGGCCAAGACTCATAAAGTAGTTGTGTTCAAGAATCAACATACTTAACTAGGAGAATCAATAACACTATCTGAATTCCAAGTTCCTATAGATGCCAATCATTATAAACTTCAAAGGATAAAGTGAGATGCTAAAACTGTTCAAAGACAAAAAGCTGCTAGTCCCGCTCATCTAATTGGAGCTAAGTTTCATTGATATTTTAGAGTCTATAGTATGTTCTCTTCTTTTTATCCTATTTGATTTTCAGTTGCTTGGGGACAAGTAAAAATTTAAGTTTGGTGCTGTGATGAGCGGATAATTTATACGCTTTCTGGCACTGTTTTTAGTATGTTTTTAGTAAATTTTAGTTAGTTTTTAGTATTTTTTAGTAGTTTTTATTTAAAATTCCTTTTTCTGGACTTTACTATGAGTTTGTGTGTTTTTTTGTGATTTCAGGTATTTTCTGGCTGAAATTGAGGGACCTGAGCAAAAATCTTATTCAGAGGCTAAAAAAGGACTGCAGATGCTGTTGGATTCTGACCTCCCTGCACTCGAAGTGGATTTTCTGGAGCTATAGAAGCCCAATTAGCGCGCTCTTAATTGCATTGGAAAGTAGACATTCTGGGCTTTCCAGCAATATATAATAGTCCATACTTTGCCCGAGAATTGATGGCTCAAACCGGCATTTCAAATCAGCTTCAGAATTCCCGGCATTTAACGCCGGAACTAGCACAAAAGTTGGAGTTAAACGCCCAAACTGGCACAAAAGCAGACGTTTAACTCCAGGAAAAGTCTCTACACATGAAAGCTTCAATGCTCAGCCCAAGCACACACCAAGTGGACCCCGGAAGTGGATTTTTATGTCATTTACTCATTCTTGTAAACTCTAGGTCACTAGTTCACTATAAATAGGACCTTTTGCTATTGTATCTTGATCTTATGACACTTTACATGTTTCATACTGTATCTTCTATGGCAGGAGTCTCTAAACCCCATGGTTGGGGGTGAGAAGCTCTGCTGTGTCTTTATGGATTAATACAATTACTATTGTTTTTCATTCAAACACGCTTGCTTCTATTCCAAGATATCACTTGTTCCTCAACTTGATGAATGTGATGATCTGTGACACTCATCATCATTCTCACCTATGAATGTGTGCCTGACAACCACCTCCGTTCTACCTTATATTAAGTGGATATCTCTTGGATTCCTTAACCAGAATCTTCGTGATATAAGCTAGAATCTACTGGCAGCCATTCTTGAGAATCCGGAAGGTCTAAACCTTGTCTGTGGTATTCTAAGTAGGATTCAGGGATTGCATGACTGTGATGAGCTTCAAACTCGCGATTGTGGGGCGTTAGTGACAGACGCAAAAGAATCACTGGATTCTATTCCGACATGATCGAGAACCGACAGATGAATAGCCATGCTGTGACAGAGCGCGTTGAACATTTTCACTGAGAGGATGGGAGGTAGCCATTGACAACGGTGAAACCCAACATACAGCTTGCCATGGAAGGAGCCTTGCGTGCATGAAGAAGAAGACAGTAGAAAAGTAGAGATTCAGAAGATATAGCATCTCCAAAACCTCAACCTATTCTCCATTACTGCAAAACAAGTATTTATTTCATGTTCTTTTACTTTTTACAATTAAACCTGAGAATTATTGATATCTTGATTAAGAGTTACAAGATAACCATAGGTTGCTTCAAGCCGACAATCTCCGTGGGATCGACCCTTACTCACGTAAGGTATTACTTGGACGACCCAGTGCACATGCTGGTTAGTTGTGCAGAATTACAAAAGTGTGATTGTGATTTCGTGCACCAATAAACTATCCAAGCAAAGGCTAAATGAATCACCATATACGCTAAAGTCATCCATAAAAACTTCCATACAGGTCTCAATGAGATCAGAGAAAAGACTCATCATACACCTTTGGAAAGTAGCTGGTGCATTGCATAAGCCAAAGGGCATTCTTTTATAAGCATAATTCCCAAAAGGACATGTAAAACTTGTCTTTTCCTAATCTTCAGGAGCTATATGGATTTGAAAATAACCCGTATAACCATCTAGAAAGCAGTAATGAGATTTACCTGACAGGCGATCAAGCATCTGATCAATGAATGGTAAGGGATAATGATCCTTGCGAGTGGCTTGGTTGAGACGCCTGTAGTCAATGCAAACTCTCCATGCGTTCTGCACTCTGGTTGTCAGAAGTTCTCCTTGCTCATTCCTTATTGTTGTGACTCCAGACTTTTTGGGCACCATTTGTACTGGACTGACCCATTCACTATCTGAAATGGGGTAAATGATATCTGCTTCAAGTAGTCTGGTTACTTTCTTCTTGACAAATTCTAAGATGGTGGGATTCAATCTTCTCTGAGGTTGACGGACAGGCTTTGTTCTTTCCTCTAAGAATATTCTATGTTCACAAACTTAAGGGCTGATGCCTACTATATCCGCCAAGCTCCATCCAATTGCTTTCTTATGCATCCTCAATACACTAAGCAGTTATTCTTCTTGTTGGGAAGTGAGCTCCCTTGCATTGATGATTGGAAACTTATGCTTGTCCTCAAGGTATGGATACTTGAAGTGTGGAGGAAGGGGCTTTAATTCTATTTTCCACTCATGGTTTGGTTCTGGATTACCTGGGCCTGGTGAAAATGGTAATGAATCTTCAATATGTTCAGAGGTTGTCCCCACACTTGGATCGTGCTCCATGTGGTTCTCTTCCATCTCTTCCTGGGGAGTTACAGCTATAATTTCGTCAATGATGTCACATTGGAATATGGAGTGATCTTCTAGGGGTGTGATGAGCGGATAATTTATACGCTTTTTGGCATTGTTTTTAGGTAGTTTTTAGTAAGTTCAAGCTACTTTTAGGGATGTTTTCATTAGTTTTTATGTTAAATTCACATTTCTGGACTTTACTATGAGTTTGTGTTTTTTTCTGTGATTTCAGGTAAATTCTGACTGAAATTGAGGGATTTGAGCAAAACTCTGAAGAAGGCTGACAAAAGGACTGCTGATGCTGTTGGAATCTGACCTCCCTGTACTCGAAATGGATTTTCTGGAGCTACAGAACTCCAATTAGCGCGCTCTCAACGGCGTTGGAAAGTAGACATCTAGAGCTTTCCAGCAATATATAATAGTCCATACTTTATTCGAATAAAGACGACGTAACGTGGCGTTGAACGCCAAGTTTATGCTGCTGTCTGGAGTTAAACGCCAGAAAAACGTCATGATCCGGAGTTGAACGCCCAAAACACGTCATAACTCGGAGTTCAACTCCAAGAGAAGCCTTAGCTCGTGGATTGATCAAGCTCAGCCCAAACATACACCAAGTGGGCCCCGGAAGTGAATTTATACATCAATTACTTACTCATGTAAACCCTAGGAGCTAGTTTATTATAAATAGAACATTTATCTATTGTATTAGACATCTTTTGACCACTTTAAGTCTTTTATCATTCGGTCACTTGATCATGGAGAGGGCTGGTCATTCGGCCATGCCTGAACCTTTTACTTATGTATTTTCAACGGTGGAGTTTCTGCACACCATAGATTAAGGGTGTGGAGCTCTGCTGTACCTCAAGTATTAATGCAATTCCATTATCTTTTATTCAATTCTCTCTTATTCTTATTCCAAGATATTCATTCGTACCCAAGAACATGATGAATGTGATGATAAGTAACCCTCATTATCATTCTCACTTATGAACGCACGTGATTGACAACCACTTCCGTTCTCCATGCAACTGAGCTTGAATGTGTATCTCTTAGATTCCCCAACAGAATCTTCGTGGTATAAGCTAGATAGATGGCGGCATTTATGAGGATCCGGAAAGTCTCACCTTGTCTGTGGTATTCCGAGTAGGATTCCGGTAATGAATGACTGTGACGTGCTTCAAACTTGCAAGTGCTGGGCGTTAGTGACAGACGCAAAAGAATCAAGGGATTCTATTCCAGTAGGCGCAGGAACCAACCAGTGATTAGCCGTACTGTGACAGAGTGCGTGAGCATAGTTTTCACTACGAGGATGGGATGTAGCCATCAACCATGGGTGATGCCTCCAGACGATTAGCCATGCGAGTGACAGCCGCAGAGGATCATTTTCCCAAGAGGATTGAAAGTAGCCACCGCTGATGGTGAACCCCTATACACAGCTTGCCATGGAAAGGAGTAAGAAGGATTGAGTAGAAGCAGTAGGAGAGCAGGCGTTCTTGAGCCATACAGCATCTCCATTCGCTTATCTGAAATTCCTACTAATGAATTTGCATAAGTTCTCTATCCCTTTTTATAATCTATTCTCTTATTTCTATTTTCGAAAACCCATAAACCATTTTAATCTGCCTAACTGAGATTTGCAAGGTAACCATAGCTTGCTTCATACCAACAATCTCTGTGGGATCGACCCTTACTCACGTAAGGTTTATTACTTGGACGACCCAGTACACTTGCTGGTTAGTTGAATGGAGTTGTGAATTCAAATAAAGACAATTATTGAATAAATCCATACAAGTGCAAAGAACAGTGATCACAATTTCGTCCACCAAGTTTTTGGCGCCGTTGCCGGGGATTGTTCGAGTATGGACAACTGACGGTTCATCTTGTTGCTCAGATTAGGTAATTTTCTTTTCAAAAACTTTTTCAAAAATTTTTCTTTTCTTTTTCGTTTTTCCAAAAATGTTTTTCGAAAAAAAATTAATAAAAATACAAAAAAATTAGAAAATCATAAAAACCAAAAAATATTTTGTGTTTCTTGTTTGAGTATTGTGTTAATTTTAAAGTTTGGTGTCAATTGCATGCTTTTAAAATTTTTCTTGCATTTTTCGAAAATCCCATGCATTCATAGTGTTCTTCATGATCTTCAAGTTGTTCTTGACAAGTCTTCTTGTTTGATCTTGATGATTTCTTGTTTTGTGTCTTTTCTTGTTTTTCATGTGCATCTTTGCATTCATATTTTTCATGCATAAAAGATTTCTAAGTTTGGTGTCTTGCATGTGTTCTTTGCATTAAAAAATTTTTCAAAAATATGTTCTTGATGTTCATCATGATCTTCAAAGTGTTCTTGGTGTTCATCTTGACATTCATACCATTCTTGCATGCATTCATTGTTTTGATCTAAAAATTTCATGCATTGAGTCTTTTTGTTGTTTTTCTCTTTCATAATTAAAGATTCAAAAATCAAAAAAAAAATATCTTTTCCTTATTTTCCTCTAAATTTTCGAAATTTTGGGTTGACTTGGTCAAAAATTTTTAAAATTAGTTGTTTCTTACAAGTCAAGTCAAAATTTCAATTTTGAAAATCTTATCTTTTCAAAATCTTTTTCAAAAATCATATCTTTTTCATTTTTTTATAAATTTCGAAAATTTCAAAAATCTTTTTCAAAATATTTTCAAAATCTTTTTCTTATCTTTATATCATATTTTCGAAAATTAAGCTAACAATTAATGTGAATGGTTCAAAAAAATTTTGAAGTTTGTTACTTTCTTGTTAATAAAGGTTCAATCTTTAAATTCTAGAATCCTATCTTGTAGTTTCTTGTTAGTTAAGTAATTTTTAAAATTAAATCTTTTTCAAAATATCTTTTTCTTAAAACTTTTATTTTATCTTTTATCTTATCTTTTTCAAAAATTTTATTTTTTAAAAAATTTGATTTCAAAAATATCTTATCTAACTTCTTATCCTCTTATCTTTTTCAAAATTTGATTTCAAAATCTTTTTCAATCAACTAACTAACTTTTTGTTTGTTTCTTATCTTTTTCAAAACCACCTAACTACTTTTCCCTCTCTAATTTTCGAAAATTCTCCCTCTCTTTTTCAAAAAAATTCTTTTTGTTTTAAATTTTAATTTTAATTATATTTTGTCTTTGATTTTCGAAAATTACTAACCTCTTTTTCAAAAATTATTTTCGAAATCTTCCTTCTCTTTTCTTCTTCTATTTAATTAATTAATTACTAACACTTCTCTTCACCTCTCTTCATCTAAGAATCTGAACTTCTTATATCCCTTGTATTTGGATTCTTCTACCCCCTTTCTTCTTCTACTAACATAAAGGAATCTCTATACTGTGACATAGAGGATTCCTCTTTCTTTTCTTGTTTTCTTCTCTTTCATATGAGCAGGAACAGGGAAAAAGGCACTCTTGTTGAAGTTGATCCAGAACCTGAAAGGACTCTGAAGAGAAAATTAAGAGAAGCTAAATTACAACAATCCAGAAATAGCCTTTCAGAAATTTTCGAACAAGAGAAGGACATGGCAGCCGAAAATAATAATAATAATGCAAGGAGAATGCTTGGTGACTTCACAAAGCCAACGTCCAAGTTTGATGGAAGAAGCATCTCCATTCCTGCCATTGGAGCCAATAACTTTGAGCTTAAGCCTCAACTAGTTGCATTAATGCAACAAAACTGCAAGTTTTATGGACTTCCATCTGAAGATCCTTATCAGTTTTTAACTGAGTTCTTGCAGATCTGTGAGACTGTAAAGACAAATGGAGTTAATCCTGAAGTCTACAGACTCATGCTTTTCCCTTTTGCTGTAAGAGACAGAGCTAGAATATGGTTGGATTCACAACCTAAGGATAGCCTGGACTCCTGGGATAAGCTGATCACAGCCTTCTTGGATAAATTCTTTCCTTCTCAAAAGCTGAGCAAGCTAAGAGTGGATGTTCAAACTTTCAAGCAAAAAGATGGTGAATCCCTCTATGAAGCTTGGGAAAGATACAAGCAGCTGACCAAAAGATGTCCATCTGACATGTTTTCAGAATGGACCCTATTAGATATATTCTATTATGGTCTCTCTGAATTTTCGAAAATGTCATTGGACCATTCTGCAGGTGGATCTATTCACCTGAAGAAAACGCCTGAAGAGGCTCAAGAACTCATTGACATGGTTGCAAACAACCAGTTCATGTATACCTCTGAGAGGAATTCTGTGAATAATGGGATACCTCAGAAGAAAGGAGTTCTTGAAATTGATGCTCTGAATGCCATATTGGCTCAGAACAAAATGTTGACTCAACAGGTCAACATGATCTCTCAAAATCTGAATGGATTGCAACATGCATCCAACAGTACTAGAGAGGTAGCTTCTGAAGAAGCTTATGATCCTGAGAACCCTGCCAT
This sequence comes from Arachis hypogaea, assembly GCF_003086295.3. Lineage (NCBI taxonomy): Eukaryota > Viridiplantae > Streptophyta > Magnoliopsida > Fabales > Fabaceae > Arachis > Arachis hypogaea. The sequence goes on from NC_092040.1 coordinate 21,209,637, forward strand.
GGCAGAAGTTAATTACATGGGTGAACCTTATGGAAACACCTATAACCCATCATGGAGAAATCACCCAAATTTCTCCTGGAAGGATCAACAAAAGCCTCAACAAGGCTTTAACAATGGTGGACGCAATAGGCTAAGCAATAGTAAGCCATATCCATCATCTTCTCAGCAACAGACAGAGAATTCAAAACAAAACACTTCTAATTTAGCCAATATTGTCTCTGATCTGTCAAAGGCACAAGTGGGCCAGCTGAGTAAGAAAGTTATTGAAACTCCTCCCAGTATTCTCCCAAGCAATACAGAAGAGAATCCAAAAGGAGAGTGCAAGGCCATTGATTTGATCAAAGTGGCCGAATGCACTAGGGAGGAGGAGGACGAAAATCCTAGTGAGGAAGACCTCCTGGGACGTCCTTCAAGCAAGAAGGAGTTTCCTATTAAGGATCCAGAGGAATCTGAGGCTCATACAGAGACCATAGAGATCCCATTAAATCTCCTTCTGCCATTCATGAGCTCTGAAGACTATTCATCCTCTGAAGAGGATGAAGATGTGACTGGAGAGCAAGTTGCTCAATATTTAGGAGCTATCATGAAGCTGAATGCCAAGTTGTTTGGTAATGAGACTTGGGAAAGTGAACCTCCCTTGCTCATTAGTGAACTAGATACTTGGATTCAGAAAACTCTACCTCAAAAGAAACAAGATCCTGGCAAGTTCTTAATACCTTGTACCATTGGCACCATGAGTTTTGAAAAAGCTCTATGTGATCTGGGGTCAGGGATAAATCTTATGCCACTCTCTGTAATGGAGAAGCTAGGGATTATTGAGGTACAACCTGCCCTGTTCTCATTACAATTGGAAGATAAGTCAATGAGACAAGCTTATGGAATAGTAAAGGACGTGTTAGTAACGGTTGAAGGCCTTTACATCCCTGCTGATTTCATAATCCTAGACACTAGGAAGGAAGATGATGAATGCATCATCCTAGGAAGACCTTTTCTAGCCACAGCAGGAGCTGTGATAGATGTCAATAGAGGTGAGTTAGTCCTTCAATTGAATGGGGACTACCTTGTGTTTGAGGCACATGGCCATCCCTCTGTGACAGAAGAGAGTAAGCAGGAAGAGCTTCTCTTAGTTCAGAGTCAAGAAGAGCCCACACAGTCAAACTCTAAGTTTGGTGTTGTGAGGCCACAACCAAACTCTAAGTTTGGTGTTCAAACTCCATATCCAAACTCTAAGTTTGGTGTTAGGACTACACACTAAAATTGACCTGATCACCTTGTGGCTCCATGAGAGCCACTGTCAAGCTATTGACATTAAAGAAGCGCTTGTTGGGAGGCAACCCAATTTTATTTATCTAATTTTATTTTATTTTGTTTCTTTGTTATTTTTGTGTTTAATTAGGTACATGATCATGAAGAGTCACGAAAAAATCAAAAAAATTAAAAACAGAGTCAAAAACAGAAGAAAAAAATTTTCACCCTGGAGGTAGCACAGACTGGCGTTCAACGCCAGTAAGATGCATCTGGCTGGTGTTCAACGCCAGAACAGAGCACCATTCTGGCGCTGAATGCCAGAAACAAGCAACAACCCGGCGTTAAACGCCAGGATGTGCACAGAAAGGACAAACTGGCACTGAACGCCAGTAACAAGCATGAAACTGGCGTTCAACGCCAGAAACATGCATTACATGGGCGTTGAACGCCCAGAACGTGCACCAATGGGCGTTTGAACACCAGAATGATGCACGAAGGCATTTTACATGCCTATATGGTGAAGGAATGGTATTTCTTTTCACCTCAGGATCTGTGGACCCCACAGGATCCCCACCTCAGGATCTGTGGACCCCACAAGATCCCCACCTACCATATTCCCACCTTACCTCCTAATCCTATTTTTGTGATTTGTATTCCCCATGTCACAAAACCCAACACTCCTCACCAATCACCTCAAATCCTCTTCCCAATTACCCCATTCACCACTCACATCAACCCACTCTTCCCCATAAACCCCACCTACCTTCATACAATTCAAATTCAATTTCCCACCCATTCCCACCCAAATTGGCCGAACCTATACCATCCCCTCTCCCTATAAATACCCTTCCACTCTTCTTCATTTTCACACATCACAAACCCACATTCTCCCACATAGCCGAACCAACTCTTCTCCCTCTCTTCCCTATTATCTTCTTCTTCTTCTTCTACTTTTCTTTTCTTTCTTGCTCGAGGACGAGCAAAATTTTAAGTTTGGTGTGGTAAAAGCATAAGCTTTTTGTTTTTCCATTACCATCAATGGCACCTAAGACCGGAGTATCCTCTAGAAAAGGGAAAGGGAAGACAAAAGCTTCCACCTCCGAGTCATGGGAGAAGGAGAGATTCATCTCCAAGAGCCATCAAGACCACTTCTATGATGTTGTGGCAAAGAAGAAGGTGATCCCCGAGGTCCCTTTCAAGCTCAAAAAGAATGAGTATCCGGAAATCCGACATGAAATTCAAAGAAGAGGTTGGGAAGTCATAACCAACCCCATGCAACAAGTCGGAATATTGATGGTTCAAGAGTTCTATGCCAATGCATGGATCACTAGGAACCATGATCAAAGTATGAACCCGAATCCAAAGAACTATCTCACAATGGTTCGGGGGAAATACTTAGATTTTAGTCCGAAAAATGTGAGGTTGGCATTTCACTTGCCCATGATGCAAGGTGATGAACGCCCCTACACAAGAAGGGTCAACTTTAATCAAAGGTTGGACCAAGTCCTAATGGACATATGTGTGGAAGGAGCCCAATGGAGAATAGACTCCAAAGGCAAGCCAGTCCAACTAAGAAGACTGGATCTCAAGCCTGTGGCTAGAGGATGGTTGGAGTTCATCCAAAGATCCATCATTCCTACTAGCAACCGATCTGAAGTTACTGTGGATCGGGCCATCATGATCCATAGCATCATGATTGGAGAGGAAGTAGAAGTTCATGAGGTCATCTCCAATGAACTCTACAAAATAGCCGATAAGTCCTCCACCATGGCAAGGCTAGCTTTTCCTCACCTTATTTGCCATCTGTGCTACTCAGCTGGAGTCATCATAGAAGGAGATACCCCCATTGAAGAAGACAAGCCCATCACCAAGAAAAGGATGGAGCAAGCAAGAGAAGCTCCTCACGGCCTTCAAGAAGTGCATGAGGAAGCTCATCATCAACAAATTCCTGAGATACCTCAAGGAATGCACTTTCCTCCCAACAACTATTGGGAGCAACTCAATACCTCCTTAGAAGATTTGAGCCATAATGTTGAACAATTAAGGGTGGAACATCATGAGCACTCCATCATTCTCCAAGAAATAAGAGAAGATCAAAGAGCAATGAGGGAGGAGCAACAAAGGCAAGGAAGGGACATAGAAGAGCTTAAGGACATTGTTGGTCCTTCAAGAAGAAGACGCCACTAAAAGGTGGATTCATTCCTTGTTCTTTATTTCTTTCTGTTTTCGGTTTTTAAGTATTGTGTTTATCTATGTTTTGTGTCTTTATTTCATGATCATTAGTATGTAACCATGCCTTAAAGCTATGAATAAAATCCATTAATCCTTCACCTCTCTTAAATGAAAAATGTTTTTAATTCAAAAAGAACAAGAAGTACATGAATTTCGAATTCATCTTTGAATTTAATTTAATTATATTGATGTGGTGACAATACTTTTGTTTTCTGAATGAATGCTTGAACAGTGCATATGTCTTTTGATCTTGTTGTTTATGAGTGTTAAAATTGTTGGCTCTTGAAAGAATGATGAACAAAGAGAAATGTTATTGATGATCTGAAAAATCATGAAATTGATTCTTGAAGCAAGAAAAAGCAGTGAAAAAGGAAGCTTGCGAAAAAAAAAAAGTGGCGAAAAAAATAGAAAGAAAAAGAAGGAGCAGTAGAAAAAGCCAATAGCCCTTAAAACCAAAAGGCAAGGGTAAAAAGGATCCAAGGCTTTGAGCATCAATGGATAGGAGGGCCCAAGGAAATTAAATCCAGGACTAAGCGGCTAAATCAAGCTGTCCCTAACCATGTGCTTGTGTCATGAAGGTCCAAGTGAAAAGCTTGAGACTAGGTGGTTAAAGTCGTGATCCAAGGCAAAAGAGTGTGCTTAAGAGCTCTGGACACCACTAACTGGGGACTCTAGCAAAGCTGAGTCACAATCTGAAAAGGTTCACCCAGTTATGTGTCTGTGGCATTTGTGTATCCGGTGGTAATACTGGAAAACAAAGTGCTTAGGGCCACGGCCAAGACTCATAAGTAGCTGTGTTCAAGAATCAAACATGCTTAACTAAGGAAAGTCAATAACACTATCCAAAATTCTGAGTTCCCAGAGACGCCAATCACTCTAAACTTCAAAGGAAAAAGTGAGATGCCAAAACTGTTCAGAAGCAAAAAGCTACAAGTCCCACTCATCTAATTAAATTAATATTCATTGATATTCTGAAATTAGTATATTCTCTTCGTCAACTCTGGCATCTAGGTTGGCAAGGAACACTCCAGAGGCTTCCTTAGATTTCTTCCTCAGAGAGAGGCTGGCGTTATCGCAAGCGACTGCCGTTTCTAAATTTCCTCTTATGGATCCTACGGATCCGTCATCAGCAACAAACTTCATTATCAGCAACCTCGTGTTGATTACCGCCTCAACGTCATTAATCGTTTTCCTCCCCAGGATGATGTTGTAGGCAGTGGAGTCTTGTAGAACCACGAACTTGGCCATTATTGACCTTTGCCCTTGGCCCTGCCCCAGGGAGACCGGCAGTGATATTACCTCGTTTGGCTTGATGAAGTGATCGTCTAGCCCTATGACACTGTGCTGGTGAGTCGTTAGGTCGGTGTCCCGTAATCCAGTGCATCAAATACGTTGCGGAACATATTGTTCGAGTCTGCCCCAGTATCCACAAGGATTCGTTTGACGAGGCCGGTTCCCATCCTGGCCATGATGACCATGGCTGGGCTCTCAAGGACCTCGTCGAACCATTGATCTTCTGGGCCGAAAGAGATGACTGGCGGCCTCTTGGAATTTCGCACCGACGAAGAGGAGACTGCCAGGACTTTGGCGTCTTTCCTATGCGCTGATCTCGACTTTGGCGCTCTGTTTTTGGCGGTCACCACGTTTATTATGGTAAGACCGCGGTCACTGTCCTCTGGCTCTTGTCTTCGTTTTGCCGATCGGGTCTTGCCATTTTCATCGTGGTCCCGATGTCGTCTCCTCGGTTCCCTGATAAGTTGGGAGAACTCGGTCAGTTTACCGTCCCTGATCGCGTGTTCTAGCACATCTTCCAGGTCGAAGCAGTACTGTGTTTGGTGCCCATAACCTTTATGGTAATCATAGTAAAGGCTCTTATTCCCCCTTGTACGGTCTTTCAAAGGTCAGGGCTTCGTCAATATTCCCTTTTCGGCAATTTGCTGGTAAACTTCCATGATGGGGAGGGTGAGTGGGGGTGTATTTAGTGAATTTTCTTACCCGGGGAAATGATCTGGGTGTCTTGCTCGGGCCCCCATCTCTGGCTTGCTCCTTCTGCCTTTCTCTGTTACCGTGTTGCCTGGGTTGATTGTAGGAGGGCTGCCGTTTGTTGGCAACCATAACTTGGCTAACTTCCTCATCATTTATGTACTCCTTGGCTACGGTTTAGATCTCGTGCATCGTCCAGACCGACTTTGTGGTGAGGTGTTTTCGGAAGTCCTCATTAAGGAGGCCGTTTGTCAGACAAAGGCTGGCCACCGAATTGGTTAATCCCTCGATTTCCAAGCATTCGTCGTTGAACCGGTCTAGATACTTCCTGGTCATCTCCCTAGTGCATTGAGTCATGCCGAGGAGATTGATTGGGTGTTTTGCCTTCGCAATTCTGGTGGTGAATTGTGCTAGGAAGGTGCGGCTGATGTCGGAGATGCCGGTCACCGAGCCCTGCGGGAGGCTATTAAACCACCGTATCGTAGGTCCTGCCAGGGTGACCGGGAAGGCGTGGAACCTTACCTCGTCTCCTACTCCCTCCAGATTCATTCTGGCCTCAAAGGCCGTGAGGTGTTCCAGTGGGTCCTGGGTTCCATCCTACCTCATGTTCGTTGGTTTGTCGAAGTGTTTCGGTAACCGGACTTCGAGGATGGATTGATAGAACGGGGTGGCGCCCATTATCATGGGCCGCCGTGTCCTCTTGGACCTCCCTTCTGCGCCTTCACGATCTCACCCCGCGGTGCGTGTTTTCTTACCTCGGGCGTAGATAACTGTGTCATTTCGTCTTCTCCGGATAGGCGTGTCTTCTCGACTACTTTCCGCTTCCGTTTGGGAGGCGGAGGTGTGCCGGGAATGACTTCAGTGGGAGGCTCTCTCTCGGCTTTCGGAAGACGAGAAGTAGGTGGGGTCGGTATTTTGTTGGTGGGCATCTAGGCCAGTTTTACTAACCTTTCCTTTACTGTTTTAGGGTAGTTTCATGCATTTTCTTAGTGAATAAGGCAAGTTTTGGGTGAAAATATACTTACACATTGATTCAAGCAACTATTGTGAATTTTGCATGATTTCATGAGATTTTTGCTAGAATTGCATGATAACTTGATGATGCATAATCTCATGACTTTGGCTAGAGCTTTGATGCACTTTAATTGCTTAATTTCAGGACAAATGAAGCATGGAAGAACCACGTTAGCATTCACGTTAACTTAGTTAACGAGAACACTAACGTGGAATGGCAAGGAGCTTGCAACATTAATGAGAAAAGTGATCACCAATAACGCCTGCGAAGCCATCCATAGCTCACGTTAATAGCCATGTTAACTAAGTTAACGTGGTAGTTAACGTAGAAGAAAAAGGGGAACTCCACGTTAACGAGAAAAGTGAACACCGCTAACGTTGGGAAACTAGGCAATGCCCCACGTTAAGAGTCACGTTAACTTAGTTAACGTGAACTCTAACGTGGAAGAGGAGCAACAACGCCAACGTTAGTGACACTCACTTTTGTCACTAATGTTGGATCATGAGCATCGCCTACGTTTATTCTCACGTTAAGATTGTTAACGTGAAAGTTAACGTGGAGTTGAATTTAAAGAACCAACGTTAGTGACACTCACTTTTGTCACTAACGTTGGGAGATGGCTTCATTTACTACGTTAAGAGCCATGTTAACTTAGTTAACGTGAGTCCTAACGTAGGAACTTTAGGCAATTGGAGCGTTAGTGACAAAGGTGAGTGTCACTAACGCTCTCGAAGGTGATGAACACCCACGTTAAGAGCCACGTTAGCTAAGCTAATGTGAGACTTAACTTAGGGGCAAGAGGCAAGCCAATGTTAATGGGAAAAGTGAGTCCCATTAACGTTTGCGAAAAGGGGCACAAGCCAACGTAACAGGAAAAGTGAGTCCCATCAACGTTGGCCAAAGATTGAATAGGAGATGTTAGTAGTCACGTTTAGACTACTAACGTTGGAGTTAACGTGGGTATATAAGGGTGGAACGTTAGTGGAAAAAGTGAATGCCACTAACGTTCTCGCACCCAAAAATGTGACTCAATGTTAATCCCACTAAATGCCCAAGCCTAACTCATATTTCTCTGCAAGCTGGGCCCACTAAAGATGAGAACTTCTTCAACTCAAGGTCCATAGCCCACATCTAAGACTTGAAGAACTCACTAGAAGATCATGAGGAGTAGTATATATAGGAGTAGTTTTGAACTAGAGAGGAGCTTGGCACTTCTGGGCACTACTCTCTATAGATTTACTTTTTCTGGACTTTAGCATGGATTCTTCATTTCTGCTATTTTTCATTTCTAGAGCTATAAACAACTAAACCCCTTTCATTGGGTTAGGGAGCTCTGTTGTAATTTGATGGATCAATTATAGTTTTCATTCTTCTTCTTCTTTCTTTTCTCTTGATCTTACTTGAAAGCTTTCAATCTTAATTCAATTGGTTAGTTGTCTTGGAAAAGAAACTCTCCATAATTGGATCTCCTTTGAGCCTTGGAAAAGGGATGAGGAGATCATGCTAGAAATGCTTTCTCATGTTAGACTAAATTGGGGTTTGGATGGATATTGTGACATGTAATCCTACCAACACTTTGATTTGCAAATATATGTGGTATAATCAGTGACCACACTTCATCTCTTCCCATGAGCAATTAAACCAAGGAATTGGGATCCAATCACTTAAGATTGCCAAGGAGATCAATGAATGCATTGATTGAGGAAGAGATGAGAATGAACTTGATCCGGAGAATGCAACATCTCCTGAACCCAATGATTTCCCCATATCTTATCTTACCCATTCTCTTTACTTTCTGCCATTTAATTTCATGCTTAATACCCCAACTCCCCATTTAAGATTCTGCACTTTAATTCCTGCTATTTACTTTCCAGTCATTTAATTTTCTGCAAATTCCAAATCCAATTTCTGCTCAGCTCAACTAGCACTTTCTTCTAACTAAAATTGCTTGACCAATCAATCCCTATGGGATTTGACCTCACTCTACTGTGAGTTTTACTTGATGACAATTCGGTATACTTGCTGAAGGGAGATTTGTTGAGAGACAAGTTTCCACGCATCAAGTTTATGGTGCCTGATGAGCGGATAATTTATACGCTTTTTGGCATTGTTTTTAGTATGTTTTTAGTATGTTTTAGTTAGTTTTTAGTATATTTTTATTAGTTTTTAGTTAAAATTCACTTTTCTGGACTTTACTATGAGTTTGTGTGTTTTTCTGTGATTTCAGGTATTTTCTGGTTGAAATTGAGGGACTTGAGCAAAAATCTGATTCAGAGACTAAAAAGGACTGCAGATGCTGTTGGATTCTGACCTCCCCACACTCGAAGTGGATTTTCTGGAGCTATAGAATCCCAATTGGCGCGCTCTCAACGGCGTTGGAAAGTAGACATCCTGGGCTTTCCAGCAATATATGATAGTCCATACTTTGCCCAATATTTGATGGCCCAAGCTGGCGTTCAAAGTCACAATCAGAATTCCCAGCGTTAAACGCCGGAACTGGCACAAGAGTGGGAGTTAAACGCCCAAACTGGCACAAAAGCTGGCGTTTAACTCCAAGAAGAGTCTCTACATAAAAATGCTTTAATGCTCAGCCCAAGCACACACCAGTGGGCCCGGAAGTGGATTTTTATGTCATTTACTCATATTTGTAAACCCTAAGCTACTAGTTCTTTATAAGTAGGACCTTTTGCTCTTGTATTTTCATCCTTGGGATTTCTTTTGATCTTAAGATCATCTTTGGACATCTAGTTCTTAGATCATGTTTGGGGGCTGGCCTCACGGCCATGCCTAGACCTTGTTCTTATGTATTTTCAACGGTGGAGTTTCTACACACCATAGATTAAGGTGTGGAGCTCTGCTGTACCTCGAGTATTAATGCAATTACTATTGTTCTTCTATTCAATTCAACTTGTTCTTGTTCCAAGATATCACTTGTTCTTCAACTTAATGCAATTACTATTGTTCTTCTATTCAATTCTCACCTATGAACGTGTGCCTGACAACCATCTCCGTTCTACCTTAGATTGAGTGGGTATCTCTTGGATCCCTTAATCGGAATCTTCGTGGTATAAGCTAGAACTGATGGCGGCATTCAAGAGAATCCGAAAGGTCTAAACCTTGTCTGTGGTATTCTGAGTAGGATTCAATGATTGAATGTCTGTGATGAGCTTCAAACTCCTGAAGGCTGGGCGTTAGTGACAGATGCAAAAGAATCACTGGATTTTATTCCAACCTAATTGAGAACCGACAGATGATTAGCCGTGCCGTGACAGGGTGCGTTGAACATTTTCACTGAGAGGATGGGAGGTAGCCACTGACAACGGTGAAACCCTACATACAGCTTGCCATGGAAAGGAGTAAGAAGGATTGGATGAAGACAGTAGGAAAGCAGAGAGACGGAAGGGACAAAGCATCTTCATGCGCTTATCTGAAATTCCTACCAATGAATTACATAAGTATCTCTATCTTTATTTTATGTTTTATTCATCATTCATAACCATTTGAGTTTGCCTGACTAAGATTTACAAGGTGACCATAGCTTGCTTCATACCAACAATCTCTGTGGGATCGACCCTTACTCGTGTAAGGTTTATTACTTGGACGACCCAGTACACTTGCTGGTTAGTTGTGCGAAATTGTGTTTATGCCATGGTATTGAGCACCAAGTTTTTGGATTCATCACCGGGGATTATTTGAGTTGTAGTGATCACAATTTCGTGCACCAGTGCCGTTGCCAGGGATTGATTTTGAATCAACAATGATTAAGTTTGAAGATCACTAGATTGAGCATTTTTCCTTTTTGTTTAGTTTATTCAGTCAATTTCTGTTAGTTGTTTTGATTTCTTCCTCACCCCTACACCCCCTTAGTTTTGTTTCATTCTTCATTTCTTTGTTATTATAATTCTGCTCACTAACCCACTAACTGTTTGATAATTTGCATCACTCACACTAACAATTACTCTAACAAAACTAGTTTTAGCATTTCATCTCCTGCTGTGCAATCTGTTGTATGACAGGGAGAAGAGAAGGAGCTTCAACATCCTTTGATTCAGAACCTGAAAGAACCCTTTGGAGACGACGAAGGGAAACAAGAGGAAAAAGGATTATTGGTGCTGAGGAAGTAGAAGAAGAGTATTTTGAACCCAACATGGAAGAGAATTTGGAGAACAACCATGACGAGGAGGCTTATAATCAAGGCCATGCCAACCGTGCTGGGCAAGAAAGGAGGTTCTTAGGATCCTATATCAATCCTAATCCTGGAAACTGTGGGAGCAGCATTCAGAAACCCACCATACATGCCAACAATTTTGAGCTAAAATCCCAGCTCATCACTTTGGTGTAAAATAATTGCTCATTTAGAGGAGGTGCTCAAGAAGACCCTAACCAACACTTGACCACCTTCTTGAGGATTTCTGACACGGTGAAGTCCAATGGAGTCCACCCCGATGTCTATAGGTTGCTCTTGTTCCCCTTTTCACTCAGGGACAAGGCATCCAAGTGGCTTGAATTCTTTCCAAAGGAGAGCTTGACTAATTGGGAAGAGGTAGTGAACAAGTTTTTGGCAAGGTTTTACCCCCCTCAAAGGATCAATAGGCTGAGAACTGAAGTGCAGACGTTCAGATAGCAAGATAGGGAGACACTTTATGAAGCTTGGGAAAGGTTCAAGGATCTAACATGGAGATGTTTAATGAGTGGGTCCAACTTCACATCTTCTATGAAGGTCTCTCATATGAGTCAAAGAAGGCTGTGGATCATTCATCAGGAGGCTCTCTAAACAAGAAGAAAACCATTGAAGAAGCCATATATGTCATTGAAACAGTTGCTGAAAATGACTACTTCTATGCATCCGAAAGAAGTAACATCAGAGGAGTCATGGAGCTGAACCACATGGATGCCTTGCTAGCTCAAAACAAGATGATCACCAAGCAGCTAGCAGATCTTACCAAGAAGGTGGAGGAGAACCAAATTGCAGCAGCCATCACTTCATCACCAGCTCAAGAAGGAGCAAACTTAGGAGAAGAAGGTGACTAGGAGTAAGCCAACTATGTTGGAAACTCACCTAGACAAAGCCATGATCCATACTCCAAAACTTACCATTCTGGATGGAGAAATCACCCCAACTTTGGATGGGGAAATCAACAAGACCAAGGGGAAGATCAGAGATGCGACAACCTCAACTCCAACAACCATGCAACTCATCAAAACACCACACAGAGACATTACCAACACCCATCCAACCAATCTTCACAACCACCTAATCCCAACTCCACATCAATCATCGAGGAGAGGCTCTCAAAAATTGAGGCTCTACTTGAAAGCTTATGCAGAGAAGTTCAAGATAACAAAGTGTTTAAGGAAGAGGTACGAGCCAACATCAAAAACCAAGGAGAGAACATCAAGAGGTTGGAGTCCCAAGTAGGGTACCTATCTCAACAACTTTCCAAGTCCACTGATGGATTCCTTAGTGACACAGAGAAGAATCCAAGAGGAGAAACAAGGAAAGTAAGATGGGAAGAATGTAAAATGATAACCACAAGTGATGGAGAGAGTATGAATGGAGTAGAGCACCTTCAAAACAATCATAAAGAAAGCCAGGAGGATGGAAGTTGTACAACTCAACCTACATCCAAGGAAGAGCTAAGGAAGAAGGATGTGTTGAACCCATATGCACCTTTTCCCCACAGGCTTAAAGGTGGTGTAGCAGGGAGAATGTACTCAAGGTTCCTTGATATGTTTGCATCTCTTAATGTAAATATACCATTCATTAGAGCCCTCCAGCAAATGCCTTTCTACATTAAGTATATAAAGGAGCTACTAGCCAAAAAGAGTCCATTGAAAGGTGGACAAACCATAAAGATGAACAAGGACTGCAGTGCCCTCATTCAACCAGGGGCACCGACAAAGAAGGAGGATCCAGGGAGTTTTCACATCCCTTGTGCCATAGGAGAAACAATAATTGACAAAGGGCTTTGTGACTTGGGAGCAAGCATCAATGTAATGCCTCTCTCCCTCATGAAGAGGCTCCAAATCAATGAACTAACTTCCACTGATGTAATTATCAGATTGGCTGACAAAACTCAAAGACAAGCAATAGGAGTGGTTAAAAATGTGCTGATAAAGGTTGGGAGCTACTACCTTCCCACAGATTTTGTTGTTCTGGAAATGGATGAGAATCCTATCTACCCCATCATTCTGGGAAGACCATTCCTAGACAAAGCCAAAGCACTCATAGATGTAGAGCGAGGAGAGCTGGTATTGAGGATACATGATGAGCAACTCACCTTCAATGTCTTTAAACCCTCACAAGAATCAGATCATGATAACAGAGAGTTGATGGAGGAGCCAACCAAGGAAGTATTGATGCAAGAAACAAGCAGTGAACTGAAAACAATACAAATAGAAGCCCCATTGGTTGGAAAGCCATGTGCTCAGGAAGAACCACATCAAAAGGGGATCCAAAAGAAACCAGAACCACCAGAGCCATGCAAAGCTAGCAACAAAAATTCCTTAGAAAAAGAATCCGTAGAAAGCAAGATAGCACTAAGAGAAACAAGGAAGAAAGTACCCAGAAGATGGAGAAACAAGAAAATTCCTACAGAAGATTTCTCTCCAGGTGATGAAGTGATCTCTACATACTTTCCAACCATACCACCTCACCTTCCCACTATTCCATCTCAGCTGCCCCCAGTGTATACCATTAACAAAATCATGTCATTAGAGCATATGGAGCTTATCAACAAAGCTAATGGACATAGGTTCACTGCAAGAGGGGAGGACTTCAAGCACTATCAGCCACCTTGACAAGAACCAAACGTCAAGCTAGTGATGCTAAAGAAGTGCTTCATGGGAGGCAACCCATGTTCTATAACTCTCTCTCTCTTAAATCTCTAATAATAGTAATAATGCAAAGTTCATGGATTTTCAGATCAATTTTGACAACCAATATAAGACTCCGTTACATGCAAAGTATAGTACATGATAAGTTTGGTGTTCAAAGCACACCAAGTGGGTTTGAACAACTTTTTGAAAAAAGAAATTCATTCCCCAAACTTGTTGCACCATATGACCATAAACAAGTTTGGTGTACCAACGTTGCATGCATGGGCAGCTTAATGGTTGATTGATGTGTATTCATGAATTCATAGAAAGAAATTAGCCAAAAAAAAGAGATTTTTGTTTAGTTAGTTCACCCCTTGAATTTTCCCACCATTTTTTCAATTAATTTTCACATTCTCTCTTTTTCAGGAATAAAAAAGGACATTGATGGTACTTGATAGGACAAATGAGGAAGAGGGGTTCGGCCACTACACCAAGAGAATTTCACACTTGTCCTCATGAGGAATGTCCTTGGAAGTGTTGCCATGCAACATTGGGAGTGGATGGCTTTGGAGACCGAACCAAGACCATCATAAAAGAGGTGATCCTTGTGCTTATTCAATCTCAAAACCCCAACCGTCCACTATCAAACAACACCATCAATCCACACCCTTCAACAATTGCCATCTCTCTATATAAATCCCTTCACACAACATTTCTGTACACACCCTATTCCCCATCTTTTTCACTTCTTTCTCAAAACACATTCCTCTAAGACACATTCTGCCTCACATCAACCAAACTCCATCTTCAAACTCATAACCCTCACTATTTTCGAAGACCAATTCTCACTTATGGCATCATCAAGCTCCAAAAGGCAAAAGAGGAAGGAACCAATGGAGCAGCCTTCCTTCGATGCCGGGAGGTTCAAAACAGCCTTCCATGAGCTCGAGTTCGAGCGAATAAAGAACAAGAAGATACTGCCTGAATCAACCTTCCAGTTTGATGAAGATGAGTGCCCACAAATTCGGGAGAAGATCGAAAAAAGGGGTTGGCAAAAGCTCACTAACCTGGAAGCAAGGGTAAATGCAAATCTCATCAGGGAATTTTATGCAAATGTGGTTAGAGAAGACAAGACCATGACCCCCACCTTCACAAGCTATGTAAGAGGGAAGGAGGTAGATTTCAGCCCAAATGCTATAACTAGAGTTCTTCATCTGAAATCACCATAATTTGTTGAGCTCGGGTACCAAGAAAGAATGAACAATGGCCCCGATAATGATGAACTGAAGGAAATTGTAGGTGACATATGCATTGTGGGGTCTGACTGGGAAAGGTATTCGGATAAGAGACCCCGTTTCATCAGGAGAGGAGACCTCATCCCAGAAGCCAAGGGATGGTTTGAGCTTGTGAGACGATCTATCCTTCCAGCTGCAAATAATTCTGAAGTTAATATTTCTCGAGCTACCATGGTACATTGCTTAATAAGAGGTGGAAGCATAAATGTGCACAAAATTATAGCTGAAGGAATCCAAGAATCAGCCGAGAAGAAGGATTCAGGTGCTAGACTTTGGTACCCCAGCATCATCCTTAGATTATGCATGAAGGCCAAGGTAGTCTTTAAAGACAGCAATCCAACTTGGATAGGGTCTTGGGAGATCACTCACACTCCAACGCATAACCCATGTGACTCCAGCTCAACAACAGAAAAGTCCCCATCTAAGAAAGAGAACATCAGAAGAAGCACAAGAGGAAGAACCTATCCATGAAGAAACTTGACAAACAGAACAGCATCAAGAAGGGTATTATACCCAACCAACATCAATTTGGGTCACATCCGAGGAGCCATTGACGATTTATCAAGAATATACATGGAAGGGCAAGAACAACAATTGCAACTTCAATCTCAGAGAATGGATCAACAAGAAGAAATGCTAACAAACTGGATGAACCAAAAAAGGGAATGGCAGCAACAACTAATGGAGCAGCAACAAGAACACTACTCTCAGCTCACTCAAGCCATCAGTCAGGTGTCTAAAAGGCAGGAAAGCCAAGATAAACGCCTCCAGGAACTCAATCAACGCCAGATAAATCAAATAAAAGCATTTAATGAATTCAGCGTGCTCAACAAAGGAAGGCAACTGCATCGAGAAGAATTCAGCATCAACACTCAGGCAAGGTTAAACTATGTGACTGAGCATATGCATCACCTGCACCCTGACATCTGATGACATGTCATCATATACCTATTTTTCTATGCTTTTTCATACAAGAAATTGATGAATTGTGCTTAAATATTGAATGCTTTTGTACTTAAATGATATATTTTCTTGATATTTTAATTTTATAAATCTTGTAGGAAATAAGAAGAAAAAGAAGCAAAGAAGCACAAAAAAAGAGGAAAAAAGAGCTTTGGAGCACACTTTGAAGTTGGAGCACACTTTGGAGGCTTAGGCCACGCTTTTAAAAGCGTGGCCCATGACCAAATTAATGAAGAATAGGCAAACAGCACACACTGCCCTGCTCTTGCCAAGGGCAGGGCAGAATCGTGATGCAAAGTGAGGTTGGAAGCAAGAATTTCGCTAAGGTAAAATCTGGGCGCTCACAGCATGACCATGCCTCTTTCAAAGGGCTATAACTTGAGCTACAGACGTCCAATTGATGTGCTTCCAGTTGCGTTGGAAAGCTGACATTCAGAGCTTTCCAACGATATATAGCAATCCATATTTGGCGTACAATTGAGGCAGGAACGAAAGGCATCTTTAAGGGGCAAATATAAGCAAAAATAAACCAAGGAAAAGAAGTAGCGTGTGCATCCACCAAGTCTCGAACGCGGAGCTTCATTTTTGGAAACATTGCCCTGCCCTCCGCGAGGGCAGGGCAGCATTTTGTTGTGGCATGGCCAGCGGACCAAACTGGCGCACCAAGGCATCACTCGGCAGCACCATCAGCACGCACCGTGGCACATCTCTGGCGCACCAATTTTTCCTGCCCTGCCCTCCGCGAGGGCAGGGCAGCGTTCTGCGCACCAAGACCGCACCAGCCCGCACCAAGCCGCACCACATATCAATTTTCTGCCCTGCTCTCCACAAGGGCAGGGCAGCCTCCTGGGAGCTATTATTTTTGGGCCGAAAATTCAATTAAAATTCCAATTTAATTCATTTCTTCACCAAATCAAAAGCCCATCCAAATCCCAAAATCCAAGAATAGAAAGTGTATAAATAGGAGCTAGTTTGATGTAATTAGGACCTTTTGCTTAGCTTTTGAATTTTGCACTTTCTTTTGAGCTTTGAATTTTAGCAACTTTCCTAGAGAGACTGAACCGAGCTTTCAGAGAATTGGGGAGGAGAATTGATCTCTCTTCTTCCTCATTCTTGCTTGGGCACTTTTATTTTTCTTGTTTGAGTCTTGGGTGTTAAGAATTGAGGAAATTCTGTCTCAATCTCCACTCAAGAGCTCTTTAATTTCTCGTCTGCATAATTGAATCCATTCACATTCTCTTTACTGTTTCTTCTTCAATTTCTTGTTAATTGCTTTGAGAACTTGGATCTAGGAAGGTAATTGAGATCTAGGCTCTGCTACCTAGTCTCTGGAGTCCTGAGATCCCAATTCACTTTTGGTTCTTCTGTGAACCTTTGCTGCAGAATTAATTTCTGTTTCTATTTGAATTTTAGTTTATTCCAATTCATCTTCTATTTCACTAATTGTTGCAATTTACTTTCTCTTGCTGGAATTCTGAATTCCCAATCCTTAATTCCCCTTTTATATTCAAGCAATTTACATTTCTTGCACTTTAGGTTTCTGCAATTTACATTTCTTGCACTTTAAGTTTCAGTCATTTACTTTCTTGTTCTTTAAGATTCAGCAATTTTACTTTCCTGCTCTTTAATTTACTGCAGTTTCCCCTTCTCCCTTTATATTCCAAGCAATTTAGTTTCTGTCAAATACAACCCACTCAACCAAAACTTGATTCGCTTGACTAAATCAACCACTAAACTAAAATTGCTCAATCCTTCAATCCCTGTGGGATCGACCTCACTCATGTGAGTTATTATTACTTGATGCGACCCGGTACACTTGCCGGTGAGTTTTGTGTTGGATCGTTTTCCACACATCAACTTTTTGGCGCCGTTGCCGGGGATTGATTAGATCAACAATGATTAAGTGGGTGAGAAGTCTAGATCAAGCATTTTTTTTGTTTTTGTTCTTTGTTTTAAAGTGAAACCAAGGTGTTTGAGTTTTTGCCTCACTAAGAAATTCTCATCTCTGATATGAGTAATTTCAATTTTTCTTGGTGTTGTGTTTTCCAAAATTTAAATGGAGTTCAACTCATCTTATGATCAAACAAATTTTATGGGATATTACCCACCATCACCAATCTCTAATAGTAGTTGGGAATATCACCAAGAAATCACAGATTCTGAGCACTCCAATCCATGGAGATTTGCTTCACAGACACAAGATGAGCAAGAAAATCATATGGTATATTTTCTTCCACCACAAAATGATGCTAGTCATGATTCTAATGGTGGCTGGGAAGGAAATTCTAATGCTCCATATGATATTCATCCAAAGATATCATCACTTGACCATGCTTCAACAGAAAGCTTCTATCAAAATTCACCACCCACACAAACTTCCATGAACCAAAGCCTCTCAAAGCTTGAGACCATGATTGAAAAATATGAGAGGGAGGCACAGATATCCTGGAACGGGCAAGAGAATTCATTCAAAAACATGGAAATAATGTTAGCTCAATTGGTGAGTGCAACAAGGAAAGAGGAAAAACAAGAGGAAGAGGCTACTAAGTCAAGTGAATCTTTAGTGAAGAAGGAAGAGGTGGTGGAAATATTTGAACCTGAAACTGCCCTTGAGATGACAAGAGCACATGACAACTCACAACTCTCACAAACTTCCCTGGACCAAAACGCCTCAACACTTGAATCCATGATTGAAAGGTATGAAGAGGAGATGAAGAAAGCTTGGGAAGATCAACAAACCTCCTCCATGAAAGAGCTATTAAAGCAAATGTTGAGTGTAAAAGAGGAAGTGGAAGAACAAGCTAGTGAGGAGGATAATCAAGAACGTCCAAACTCAAGGGAAACAGAGAGGCACATGAAGGACAAGCTCATTGAACCACCAATTCAAAAAGCTCTGGATGAATACAAAACTCCAATAATCACACAGCAACCAAGTCTTGAATTCAAAGAAGTGAAGGCAACTAACAAGAGCACCAATCCTGTCCCTAATCCAGCAAGCAAGATCAATCAAGCCATTTGCAAAAGGAAGCTTGCTGAGGAAAAGCCAAGGCAAGGGACAGTAGCTGAATCTTCTCCCCCTTTGAGTTCATTCCTCTTAACAAATTGGAAGAAGAGGAAGAAAGTAAAGAACAGGTAGACAGTAGGTACATTTCTTCTCCATGCTTTGTTTAAATTTCAATAAATTGGCATATGATTACATTCTAAGTTTGGTGTTGCCTTGCAACAAAATTGTTTTCAATCTTTTTGGATGATTGCATCAAATCAAAAATGAAAGTGACGCACCAAGATTCTAAGTTTGGTGTGCCACTTATTTTTCTATGCAATTCATTCAAGCAACACCACTTGTTTACATAATCATAATGCCGCTGCAGTGTTATTTTTTTTAGTTAGACAATTTTAGTTTTCTTGATTGTTTTAGTCATTTCCTTGTTTTTAATGCTTTCTTTTATTAACTGTGTTTGTTAATACATCACCCAAAACATCCTTACTCATGATAGATTCTTCACTTGGTGATTGTATTCAACAAATAACAGTTTCTTTTGTTTAATTTTAGTTCAAATAAATTGACATATGGTTGCATTCTAAGTTTGGTGTTGCTATGCAACAAAATTTGGTTCCAATGCTTACTAGATACTTGCATTAATTTAAAGTGAAAGTGTCACACTAAGTTTGGTGTGCCACTTATTTTTTTTATGCAATGTATCATGCACACCCTCTTATGTTTGCAATCAAAATGTCTTTGTCTCTTGTGCCTTGATTGTTATCTTTAATTTTGCTTGCTTAAAACACATGTGCTACTAACATTTCATTGTGTAAGACATTCATGATCTATCTTAGCCCTATAGCCATTGTTCTAATTGATGCTTGAGGATGAGCAAGCATTCTGAGTTTGGCAAGGGAAAGAAGAAGAATAGAGGAAAAAGGACAACAATAATGAAGATGAACTACAAGGTTGTAGAGCTCCTTTTCTTCTCATTTGTTTCCAGCACTTAAATTTCATGATTGTCTTCATCTTTTCTGTTTACATGTGTGTATGAATAAGCATAGCTTGAATTTTGATTTATAATATGTTGCTGTGGCATTATAACTACCAACTTGAGCTTTGTGAATTCAAAAGCAATGAAGCATCATGATCATAAACAAACAAGGCATTAAAGAAGAATTTAGCATGTGCATACAAGTATTGGAAAGCTAGTATGTTTGATTGTTGCTCAATTGCATTAGATTTTATTTAATTGAAGTTTCATCTAGTACATTTTGTGAAATCTTTTGAAATCATGAAAACCTTGAAGAAGCAAATATAATTAAAGCAAGAAAAGAAAAAGGGAAGGAATGAGAAAGCTGAAGGCTCTGAGTACCAATGGCAATTTATTTGCTAAGTGCTTGTGGTGTTTATGTATCAAGCCAAATGCTTGAAAACAAAACACTTAGAAGTCAAGGCTAGGCTCAAGTGCAAAAGCACTCCCTCAAAGCTCAAGGTTCTGAGCATCAATGATTAGAGAGTCAAAGAAAAGAAAAAAATGAGCTTAATGAAGTCCTCTAATTCAAATGCTTGTGGTGCTTATGTATCAAGTGGTAATACTTGAAAACAAAGTATTTAGAAGTCGTAGCTTTGTTATTTACTCATGGGGAAAAGCACCCAAAAGGAGAAGCTAAAAAAAAAAAATCAAAAGCTTGTTTCAAGGAAGAATTATAAGAAAAAGATTTCATAAAATAAGCTAGATAGAAGCATCAATCATTTACATCTCTTTTGTAATTGTAGCATGCATAGAAAACTAGCTTGCCATGAACATTGAGTTGTTATTCTTCTTACCTTGGATTGTCAATCTTTATTGCATTATTCTTTTCTTGCTTGGGGACAAGCAAGGTTTAAGTTTGGTGTTGTGATGACATGTCATCATATACCTATTTTTCTATGCTTTTTCATACAAGAAATTGATGAATTGTGCTTAAATATTGAATGCTTTTGTACTTAAATGATATGTTTTCTTGATATTTTAATTTTATAAATCTTGTAGGAAATAAGAAGAAAAAGAAGCAAAGAAGCACAAAAAAAGAGGAAAAAAGAGCTTTGGAGCACACTTTGAAGTTGGAGCACACTTTGGAGGCTTAGGCCACGCTTTTAAAAGCGTGGCCCATGACCAAATTAATGAAGAATAGGCAAACAGCACACACTGCCCTGCTCTTGCCAAGGGCAGGGCAGAATCGTGATGCAAAGTGAGGTTGGAAGCAAGAATTTCGCTAAGGTAAAATCTGGACGCTCACAGCATGACCATGCCTCCTTCAAAGGGCTATAACTTGAGCTACAGACGTCCAATTGATGTGCTTTCAGTTGCGTTGGAAAGCTGACATTCAGAGCTTTCCAACGATATATAGCAATCCATATTTGGCGTACAATTGAGGCAGGAACGAAAGGCATCTTTAAGGGGCAAAAATAAGCAAAAATAAACCAAGGAAAAGAAGTAGCGTGTGCATCCACCAAGTCTCGAACGCGGAGCTTCATTTTTGGAAACATTGCCCTGCCCTTTGCGAGGGCAGGGCAGCATTTTGTTATGGCACGGCCAGCGGACCAAACTGGCGCACCAAGGCATCACTCGGCAGCACCATCAGCACGCACCGTGGCACATCTCTGGCGCACCAATTTTTCCTGCCCTGCCCTCCGCGAGGGCAGGGCAGCGTTCTGCGCACCAAGACCGCACCAGCCCGCACCAAGCCGCACCACACATCAATTTTCTGCCTTGCCCTCCACAAGGGCAGGGCAGCCTCCTGGGAGCTATTATTTTTGGGCCGAAAATTCAATTAAAATTCCAATTTAATTCATTTCTTCACCAAATCAAAAGCCCATCCAAATCCCAAAATCCAAGAATAGAAAGTGTATAAATAGGAGCTAGTTTGATGTAATTAGGACCTTTTGCTTAGCTTTTGAATTTTGCACTTTCTTTTGAGCTTTGAATTTTAGCAACTTTCCTAGAGAGACTGAACCGAGCTTTCAGAGAATTGGGGAGGAGAATTGATCTCTCTTCTTCCTCATTCTTGCTTGGGCACTTTTATTTTTCTTGTTTGAGTCTTGGGTGTTAAGAATTGAGGAAATTCTATCTCAATCTCTACTCAAGAGCTCTTTAATTTCTCTTCTGCATAATTGAATCCATTCACATTCTCTTTACTGTTTCTTCTTCAATTTCTTGTTAATTGCTTTGAGAACTTGGATCTAGGAAGGTAATTGAGATCTAGGCTCTGCTACCTAGTCTCTGGAGTCCTGAGATCCCAATTCACTTTTGGTTCTTCTGTGAACCTTTGCTGCAGAATTAATTTCTGTTTCTGTTTGAATTTTAGTTTATTCCAATTCATCTTCTATTTCACTAATTGTTGCAATTTACTTTCTCTTGCTGGAATTCTGAATTCCCAATCCTTAATTCCCCTTTTATATTCAAGCAATTTACATTTCTTGCACTTTAAGTTTCTGCAATTTACATTTCTTGCACTTTAAGTTCCAGTCATTTACTTTCTTGTTCTTTAAGATTCAGCAATTTTACTTTCCTGCTCTTTAATTTACTGCAATTTCCCCTTCTCCCTTTATATTCCAAGCAATTTAGTTTCTGTCAAATACAACCCACTCAACCAAAACTTGATTCGCTTGACTAAATCAACCACTAAACTAAAATTGCTCAATCCTTCAATCCCTGTGGGATCGACCTCACTCATGTGAGTTATTATTACTTGATGCGACCCGGTACACTTGCCGGTGAGTTTTGTGTTGGATCGTTTTCCACACATCAACATCCCAAGTTATGAGGAAGTGTGCAAGAACTTAACTGAACAAGAAGAGGGGAAGGTGAAACAGCAAAAGGAAGCATTAAAGAAGAAGATGGAGGATGCCAATTTCTGGAAAAGGTTGATGGGGAAGCACAAGGGAAATGGAGACTCAAGTAATCAAGGAGAATCCCAAGGGAGCAGAAGAGATTGAGTATGCCAACAAGTGAAAGGTGGTGAAGTTCCTCCTTAGTTTACTTTCTTTTTCAAAGCTTTAAATAAGGAAAATCATGTATGAAGTAGAACATGCTTCCATGGTAGTTTAGAATTTTCAATTATGCATTTAAGTTTCATTGCTTAGGTCTATGTTATTGAGCCTAATGTCTTGAAGGCTCACTTTCATCTTCCTTACTTGTATGCTTGTCTCTCTAAGTTTATCTAAAAGAAAATGTTATGGGAAGAACAAGAGTGGAGTCATTTTGTGAAGTGCATTCTGAATGTTTGTGGTAGGTTGATTAGTAAGCTAAGTTGGTTCACCAAGAAAGGAAAGAAAGCAACTATCCATCCTAAGTCCTATGTTTGAGACACATTCTTTGAGGCTAGCTAAACAATAAGATCCCAAAAAGAAAAGAAAAAGATCAATACAATTGAAAATAAGAAAAGGAACACAATAAGAAACAATGCTAGGCACCAAGGGTTTCAAAATTGAGGCATGTGTCTGTGGTGTTTATGTACAAGGGATATACTTGGATGAATAAGCTCTTATGGGTGCCTTATCACTTGGTAACTTGGGTTAACTAATCCGGGATTATCAGCTGAAAGTCCACTATCAAGAGTAACCTTTGCTACAGAGCACTTAGTAACCCAAAGAGGTGCTGGACACCAAGGTCTCAAGAAAGAAAGAATAACAAACCATGTGCCTGTGGTGTGTATGTATGAGGGAAAGAGACTTGAGGGAGCAAGACCTTAAGAGTGTTTTAACACCTAGCACCCTAAAACCAACTGGCTTGGGAGTGTTGGCTGAAAGCTTATCATAAAAAGTCGCCCTCTTACGAAGCACTTAGCAAAAAGAAAAATAAACTTTTGAAAAGGAAGGAAGGATCACTAAGAAAGAAGCCTCCAGGGATGCAATCAAGAGAGTGACTAGGGATTTGATAAAGGCTTGAAACATAAAGGGAAAGAACCTAAGTTGCTATGCATGAAACTCCATGAACCAGGAATGCCACTTCCATTTTATCTTCTTGTTCTTTCATTTCATTTTTCTTATGCTTCAGTACTTGCTTAGGGACAAGCAAGCTTTAAGTTTGGTGTTGTGATGCCAGGGCATCTTGGCCAGTGTCACTGACATTTTCTTTACTGTTTTAGGGTAGTTTCATGCATTTTCTTAGTGAATAAGGCAAGTTTTGGGTGAAAATACACTTACACATTGATTCAAGCAACTATTGTGAATTTTGCATGATTTCATGATATTTTTGCTAGAATTGCATGATAACTTGATAATGCATAATCTCATGACTTTGGCTAGAGCTTTGATGCACTTTAATTGCTTGATTTGAGGACAAATGAAGCATGGAAGAACCACGTTAGCATTCACGTTAACTTAGTTAACGAGAACACTAACGTGGAATGGCAAGGAGCTTGCAACGTTAATGAGAAAAGTAATCACCAATAACGCCTGTGAAGCCATCCATAGCTCACGTTAATAGCCACGTTAACTAAGTTAACGTGGTAGTTAACGTAGAAGAAAAAGGGGAACTCCACGTTAACGAGAAAAGTGAACACCACTAAAGTTGGGAAACTAGGCAATGCCCCACATTAAGAGTCACATTAACTTAGTTAACCTGAACTTTAACGTGGAAGAGGAGCAACAATGCCAACGTTAGTGACACTCACTTTTGTCACTAACGTTGGATCATTAGCATTGCCTACATTAATTCTCATGTTAAGATTGTTAACGTGAAAGTTAACGTGGAGTTGAATTCAAAGAACTAACGTTAGTGACACTCACTTTTGTCACTAACGTTGGGAGATGGCTTCATTTACTACATTAAGAGCCACGTTAACTTAGTTAACGTGAGTCCTAACGTAGGAACTTTAGGCAATTGGAGTGTTAGTGACAAATGTGAGTGTCACTAACGCTCTCGAAAGTGAAGAACACCCACGTTAAGAGCCACGTTAGCTAAGCTAACGTGAGACTTAACGTAGGGGCAAAAGGCAAGCCAACGTTAATGGGAAAAGTGAGTCCCATTAACGTTTGCGAAAAGAGGCACAAGCCAACGTTAATAGGAAAAGTGAGACCCGTTAACGTTGGCCAAGGATTGAATAGGAGACGTTAGTAGTCACGTTAAGACTACTAACGTTGGAGTTATCGTGGGTATATAAGGGTGGAACATTAGTGGAAAAAGTGAATGCCACTAACGTTCTCGCACCCAAAAATGTGACTCAATGTTAATCCCACTAAATGCCCAAGCCTAACTCATATTTCTCTACAAGCTTGGCCCACTAAAGATGAGAACTGCTTTAACTCAAGGTCCAGAGCCCACATCCAAGACTTGAAGAACTCACTAGAAGATCATGAGGAGTAGTATATATAGGAGTAGTTTTGAACTAGAGAGGAGCTTGGCACTTCTGGGCACTACTCTCTATAGATTTACTTTTTCTGCTCTTTAGCATGGATTCTTCTTTTCTGCTATTTTTCATTTCTAGAGCTATGAACAACTAAACCCCTTTCATTGGGTTAGGGAGCTCTATTGTAATTTGATGGATCAATTATAGTTTTCATTCTTCTTCTTCTTTTTTTTCTCTTGATCTTACTAGAAAGCTTTCAATCTTAATTCAATTGGTTAGTTGTCTTGGAAAAGAAACTCTCCATAATTGGATCTCCTTTGAGCCTTGGATAAGGGATGAGGAGATCATGCTAGAAATACTTTCTCATGTTGGACCAAATTGGAGTTTGGATGGATATTGTGACATGTAATCCTACCAACACTTTAATTTGGGAATACATGTGGTATAATCAGTAACCACACTTCATCTCTTTCCATGAACAATTAAATCAAGGAATTGGGCAATTGTTCAAGCTTAGAGAGATTGGATTGCCAAGGAATTGGGATCCAATCACTTAAGATTGCCAAGGAGATCAATGAATGCATTGATTGAGGAAGAGATGAGAATGAACTTGATCCGGAGAATGCAACATCTCCTGAACCCAATGATTTTCCCATATCTTATCTTACCCATTCTCTTTACTTTCTGCCATTTAATTTCATGCTTATTACCCCAACTCCCCATTTAAGATTCTGCACTTTAATTCCTGCTATTTACTTTCCAGTCATTTAATTTTCTGCAAATTCCAAATCTAATTTCTGCTCAGCTCAACTAGCACTTTCTTCTAACTAAAATTGCTTGACCAATCAATCCCTGTGGGATTCGACCTCACTCTACTGTGAGTTTTACTTGACGACAATTCGGTATACTTGCCGAAGGGAGATTTATTGAGAGACAAGTTTTCACGCATCAATCTCCATTCACGAGAATTCCCCACAGACGGCGCCAATGTTCGGTAGGTCGAGTACCAGACGGTTCGGAGTGATCCTCGTGTGGATAGCTGGGGCGTGATCTAGAATGGGTCATGAGGGCGAGACGGGGAACCGACGTTCCGAGCTCTCGATGAAGAGGGGGGTGCCACCTGCAATGGCACTCCGACGCTCAAGTCAGTCGAATGTGCAGGCGAAAAGGGGGTAAGGCAGTATGTGACGTACCTTGGGGGAAGGGCAGGTCCTTCCCCATTGATACTATGTCAGAGGTGTGCCCTGCAAGGACAGGCCCACCTTCCTCGAAGCTTCCTCACAGCTGCAGTGGAGAGCTGTCAAAGACGCGTGTCCGGGTCGCGTAGTGAGTTGTACGTGCCCGACCGTTTGGGTTGGGTCATCAGTGGGTCGGGTTGACCCGTAAGTGGCCTGGGCCAGGCCGTAACAACACCAATGATCTGAGTTAAGAAGATAAGTTAAAAAATTTCTAATATAGATATGTATCCCTTTTATAAGCAATTCAAATTTTGGATGAGTTACAAATTTCAGCAGCTTTCTCTCCTTCACAAGAATCCTTGCATTTTTGCTAAGAACTAGCTCTTTTGTAGGATTTTTTTTAAATAAAAAATAAATATTTTATTTATCAAAATAAATAATTTGTAATAATTTTATGAAAATACACTTTATCTCTTATCTTGTTTAAAGTTTAAACGACATACGTGCAATCACTACAAGAAACACCGTTAAAATTGACGGCTAAATCGACAGTTAGACTGTCGATAATATTAAAAATCGACGGTTTTTCGAAATTCCTATTAAAATCGACGGCTTATCAGGCCATCGATAATAATTCATTAAAATCGACAATCTTCTCATCTATAATATGAGTTTGAGAATTTTACCTGCTTAATAAAATCGACAATTTTGCCGTCGATATTATTATACAAAATCGACAACATTTTTGTCAATATTATTATACGAAATTGACATCATTTCTGTTGATATTTGATTCAATAAAATTGACAAAAGAGTTGTCGATTTAATTATTAAAATACCAATAAGTTCGTCTATATTTTATTTTCTTTTGTCTATTTTAAATTTAAAAAGCGACAACTTTACCGTCGATTTTAATAGCCACATTTTTTTAATTATTTTTTTATTTGAAAAATAGTAAACAATTAATAGAAATAAGATTTTAAATATCAAAATAAAATTTATACAAAATATTAGATAACAATAAACTTTTAAATATAATTTATACTAAATATTAGATAATGAATTTACAAACTTATCAAAATAATAAAGAATTCTATAACATAAAAACTCAAAACAATATAAATAACTAAACTCAAACTTATATTCGTTTAAATTACAATCCACTAATAATACAAAATATTCATACTGCTCCATTTCACTCTACCTCTTACAAGTCAGGGTAACACTAACATGTAAATATTATTACAAAAAAAGTTAAGTTTAAGAATTCATTGCAGCAACTAATATGACTTTAAAACCATGACCTAACATGTTCAGCAGCTCAATGCTTTAGGTTCATTACTATATGACTCTGGACAGGTGTAGCACCAGCTATGAAATGATAGTTCACTACAAAAATAATCATTTTTAGCAGCCATTTATTTTGTTTTTAGTGGAAATAAAAATAGTCGCTAATACATTTGTCGGCAATTAGACATTAGCCGTTATATGCTTTGTCGCTAAAAGGTTTTAACGGCAATTATAACATTTGCCGGTAAAGACATTTTTAATGGCCGCAAAAAGTATATAACTTTTAGTGATTATTTTCTCGGCATTTTATATAGCCACCAAAAGTAGTTCTAAAATTGCAATGTTATTCACTTTTAGCGGCCATTAATATTGCCGCCAAAACCCATTTTACCGGCAATTTATATGGCCACTAAAATAATTCTAAAATTATAATATTATTTAGTTTTAGTTGCCATTACAATTGCCACTAAAATCTTAAGACTTTTTTTTGTTATATTATACTCATTTTCTTAGAAGCAACAAACTATCCTTTTTTTCTAGAATCTCAATTATTTTTACTAACAATTATTATTATTATGCATAATATAAATATACTGAAATTAATTACTACAAAATGAGATATTTTATTAAACTCAAAATATTATTACACAAATTTCTCTTGAAAAGTAATTAATCATGTTACAAATCTAAACAACAACAAAAATTACAAGCTTATAACTATGTCGCATCAATGTTACAATACGAGTGTTAGCAATGATCTAAAGTTGCACCTCATAGAGCAAATAGGGGCAATGATTGCAACTTTCTCTTAGAGATACTGTGATCATCTTCTCCATTTTGTTCACTTCTATTAAGAAGAAGATCATCAGGAAATTCAAGCTCACTGAGATTGATATGTACTCCCAATGCCAAAAGCTTTTGTTTGTAAGCCAATACTTGGAACTCGAGCACTGGTTTCTATCTCCTTCTGATACATAAGCTCTTCAAAGACTTCAAGAGTTTCCTCAGCATGACCTATCTTCTCCTCTTCCATTCTCTTGTAGTGACTTGCCTCCATCTTCACGGCAGCTTTTTTGATTTGCAGACGAAGTATCATGCCCATAGCTTCACTGGCTATAGTAGCAGAGGCTTCTCTTTCCTGATCCAACTTTACATGTAGCTGCTACAGAATAATTTGTTGGGCTCGAAGTGTTTCCTTCATTGCTGTTATATCAGCCTCAGCCATCGGAGACACCGTGCTAGTTCAACCATTCTAAAAGTTCACTTACATTACTTCTAAAAACAAGAGATAGCAGCATTTTAATCACAACTATATGATGACACAAACAAGGATTGAATTTTCTTTGTACCTATGTGATCAATTTCATAATTCAAAAAATAGTGATGCATTTGAGCATACAAAATAGATATAAACATATAAGAAATCAGCTTTCAGGAGTTTGAAGCTCGTCACAGTCATTCAATACCGGGATCTTACTCGGAATACCACAGACAAGGTTAGACTTTCCAGATTCCCGGAATCCTACTCGGAATACCACAGACAAGGTTAGACTTTCTGGAATCCCATGAATGCCGCCATCTATCAAGCTTATACCACGAAGATTCTGTTGGGGAATCTAAGAGATATGCGCCCGGCCTAAGGTAGAACGGAAGTGGTTGTCAGTCACGTGCGTTCATAGGTGAGAATGATGATGAGTGTCACGGATCATCACATTCATCAAGTTGAAGTGCAACGTATATCTTGGAATAAGAATAAAAGAGAATTGAATAGAAGATAATAGTAATTGTATTGAAACTTGAGGTACAGCAGAGCTCCATACCCTTAATCTATGGTGTGTAGAAACTCCGCCGTTGAAAATACATAAGTGAAAGGTTCAGGCATGGCCGAATGGCCAGCCCCCTAAAACATGATCAATAGCCTCTTAAGATGAAGAATAAAACAAAACTGAGACCAAAAATGTCTAATACAATAGTAACTTATCCTATTTATACTAGACTAGCTACTAGGGTTTACATGAGTAAGTAATTGATGCATAAATCCACTTCCGGGGCCCACTTGGTGTGTGCTTGGGCTGAGCTTGATCTATCCACGAGCTGAGGCTCCTCTTGGAGTTGAACGCCAAGTTGTAACGTGTTCTGGACGTTCAACTCTGGGTCGTGACGTGTTTCTGGCGTTTAACTCCAGACAGCAGCATGTACTTGGCATTGAGTGCCACTTTACGTCGTCAATTCCTGAATAAAGTATGAACTATTATATATTACTGTAAAGCTATGGATGTCTACTTTCCAACGCCGTTGAGAGCGCGCCATTTGGAGTTCTGTAGCTCCAGAAAATTCATTTTGAGTGCAGGGAGGTCAGATTCCAATAGCATCAGCAGTCCTTTTGTCAGCCTTTTTCAGAGTTTTGCTCAAGCCCTCAATTTCAGCCAGAAATTACCTGAAATCACAGAAAAACACATAAACTCATAGTAAAGTCCAGAAATGTGAATTTTACATAAAAACTAATGAAAACATCCCTAAAAGTAACTAGATCATACTAAAAACTACCTAAAAACAATGCCAAAAAGCGTATAAATTATCCGCTCATCACAACACCAAACTTAAATTGTTGCTTGTCCCCAAGCAACTGAAAATCAAATAGGATAAAAAGAAGAGAATATACTATAAATTCTAAAATATCAATGAATATTAATTCTAATTAGATGAGCGGGACTTGTAGCTTTTTGCTTCTGAACAGTTTTGGCATCTCACTTTTTCCTTTGAAGTTTAGAATGATTGGCATCTCTAGGAACTTAGAATTTCAGATAGTGTTATTGATTCTCCTAGTTAAGTATGTTGATTCTTGAACACAGCTACTTTTATGAGTCTTGGCCGTGGCCCTAAGCACTTTGTTTTCCAATATTACCACCTGATACATAAATGCCATAGACACATAACTGGGTGAACATTTTCAGATTGTGACTTAGCTTTGCTAAACTCCCCAGTTAGAGGTGTCCAGAGCTTTTAAGCACACTCTTTTTGCTTTGGATCACGACTTTAACCACTCAGTCTCAAGCTTTTCACTTGGACCTGCATGCCACAAGCACATGGTTAGGGACAGCTTGATTTAGCCGCTTAGGCCTAGATTTTATTTCCTTAGGCCCTCCTATCCATTGATGCTCAAAGCCTTGGATCCTTTTTACCCTTGCCTTTTGGTTTTAAGGGCTATTGGCTTTTTTCTGCTTGCTTTTTCTTTCTTTCTTTCTTTTTTTTCGCCAATTATTTTTTTATATTTTTTTCGTCATTCACTACTTTTTCTTGCTTCAAGAATCAAATTTATGATTTTTCAGATTGTCAATAACATTTCTCTTTGTTCATCATTCTTTCAAGAGCCAACAATTTTAACAACAAGATCAAAATTTATGCACTGTTCAAGCATTCATTCAGAAAACAAAAAGTATTGTGACCACATCAATATAATTAAACTAAATTCAAGGATAAATTTGAAATTCATGTACTTCTTGTTCTTTTGAATTAAGAACATTTTTCATTTAAGAGAGGTGAAGGATTCATGGAATTTATTCATAGCTTTAAGACATAGTTACTACATACTAATGATCATGAAGTAGAGACACAAAACATAGACAGACATGAAGCATAAAAACCGAAAAAGCAGAGAAAATAAGAACAAGGAATGAGTCCACCTGAGTGAGGGTGGTGCCTTCTTGAAGGTCCAACGGTGCTTTTTGAGCTCCTTTATGTCTCTTCCTTGCTTCTGTTGCATGATCCCTAGTGATTTTGGTGTTCCTATCCTTAGTTGCTTCCAATAATTATGTGGAGGAACATGTATCCCCTGAGGTATCTCAGGGATTTCTTGAAGAGGGAATTTCTCATACTCTCTTGATGTGCAGTCAAATGCTCTTCTACTGAGCTATAGACCCTTGAGATGAATTTCTCCATCTCCCATGACTCAGAGGTAGAAGCTTTTGTCTTCTCTTAGTTTCCTCTTCAGAGTCCTTTCAAGTTCAGGATCAGCTTCAACAAGAATGCCTTTTTCCTTGTTCCTGCTCATATAGGGAAGAAGAGAACAAGAAAAGAAAGAGGAATCCTCTATGTCACAGTAAAGAGGTTCCTTATTGTTAGTAGAAGAAGAAAGGAATAAAAGTGGAGAATCTAATCACAATGGTGAGGATAGAGACAGTGATTGGAGATGAAGAGAGGTGAAGAGAAGTGTTAGTAAATAAATAATTAAATAGAAGAAGAGGAGAGATAGAGGATTTTGGAAATAATTTTGAAAAAGTAGTTAGTGATTTTCGAAAATTAAAGATAAGATATAATTAAAATTAAAATTTATAACAATTAATTAATTAAAAAGAATTTTTGAAAAAGGGATGAGATATTTTCGAAAATTAGAGAGGGAAAAGTAGTTAGGTGGTTTTGAAAAAGATAAGAAACAAACAAAAAGTCAAATAGTTAGTTGAAAAAGATATTAAAATCAAATTTGAAAAGATAAGAAGATAAGAAGTTAGATAAGATATTTTGAAATCAAATTTTTGAAAAAGATAAATTTTTGAAAAAGATAAGATATAGAAAGATATGTTTGAAAAAGATTTATTTTTTAAATTAAAATTAATTACTAACAAGAAACTAAAAGATAAGATTCTAGAACTTAAAGATTGAACCTTTCTTAACAAGAAAGTAACAAACTTCAAATTTTTGAATCAATCACATTAATTGTTAGTGAATTTTTGAAAATATGATATAAAGATAAGAAAAAGTTTTTGAAAATATTTTGAAAAAGATTTTTGAAATTTTTGAAAAATAGACAAAAAAATGAAAAAGATATAATTTTTGAAAAAGATTTTGAAAAGATAAGATTTTTAAAATTGAAAATTTGACTTGACTTGTAAGAAACAACTAATTTTGAAAATTTTTGACTAAGTCAACTCAAATTTACGAAAATTATGAGAAAAATAAGGAAAATATATTTTTTTGATTTTTTTGAATTTTTAATGATGAGAGAGAAAAACAACAAAAATGACTCACAACATGAAAATTATGAATCAAAACTCATGATGCATGCAAGAACACTATGAATGTCAAGATGAACACCAAGAACACTTTGAAGATCATGATGAACATCAAGAATATATTTTTGAAAAATTTTTGATGCAAAGAAAACATGCAAGACACCAAACTTAGAAATCTTTAATGCATGAACTCTAACAAACAAAAAATGCATATGAAAAACAACAAACAACACAAAACAAGAAAACATCAAGATCAGACAAGAAGACTTGTCAAGAATAACTTGAAGATCATGAAGAACACCATGAATGCATGAAATTTTTGAAAAATGCAAGAAAAATTTTTAAAGCATGCAATTGACACCAAACATAAAAATTGACTCAAGACTCAAACAAGAAACATAAAATATTTTTGATTTTTATGATTTTATGATTTTTTTTTGAATTATTATTAAATTTTTTTGAAAATATTTTTGGAAAAATGAAAAGAAAAGAAAATTTTGAAATAGATTTTTTTTAAAAAAACGTTGAAAAGAAAATTACCTAATCTAAGCAACAAGATGAACCGTCAGTTGTCCATACTCAAACAATCCCCGGCAACGGCGCCAAAAACTTGGTGGACGAAATTGTGATTGCCCTCTTTGTATTTGCATGAGATTTATTTAATGGCTCTTTGGCATATGTGATCACAACTACGTTCAACTTAACCAGCAAGTGTACTGGGTCATCCAAGTTGTAATACCCGGTCTAACCGAAATTAATTAAATAATGAGTTAAGTAGGAGCGAATATGATTGGAATATTTGGCAATTGGAATTTGATGATTTAAATATAATATTTGGATTCAGTGAATTTTTCCGAGTCGGAAGACATAGTTTTCTGCGTAAAAGCGCGCAGTGGAATTTTGACCGACAGTACCGGCTGAGACCTGTCTGGTACTGCAGCTGAGAAAATTGATTATGAGTAAATAAGATTAAGAAATGAGGAATTATGATTAGGGGAGGTAGAAATATTTAAAGTGCGATTTGAAGTGCTAATCTTAAAGGTTTTGGCCCAAAATTGGGCCAACGGACAAAAATAAGTGAACCGGGCCTAAGTGGGCCCAAGACCCAACATATATAAACATTAGTTATGAGCATTTCAGCTCATTTTACCCTAAAAAGAAGGGTTGGGGCGCTGAATTAAGAAGAGAGAAGAGAAGAGAGAAAACCTAACTCTCTTTGATCTTCAAACCACCATAACTTGAGCTACGGAGCTCCGATTGACGAGCCGTTTGCGGCCACGCGTCGCTCTTCTCATCCTCTACAATTATATCTAAGTTTTGTGGTGAGTATTCCATTCATCTCTGCCCAGTTTTCGAAATTCCCCACTGTTACACGTTTTTGGGAAGTTAGTGTTGAAATTTTGTGATTTTGGGTGTTTAGGGATACTCCAACATGGATTCTAAGTGGGTTCTATCCCTACTTCATATGGGCTGAGGTAAGAAGTGCTCAAACCCTTCTGATTTATCATCTTTATGAGCCCTAGGTTGATGTATGTATGTAATATTGGTTATGTTAGTGCATTTGATGGTTTTGGTGCACGATTGGGAGATTGGTGTTGCTTTAGGAGCTTTGGTGAGGCTTGGAGCTAAGGTTGGTGGAGACTTCCAAAGAAGAGGCTCAATTGATTTGGCTACAAGAGGTACGGTTTAAGTTTCATTTAAGTACCGTGTGGTGTGATGAGAATTCCTAGGCTAGATGCCCCTAGGATTAAGTTTGGATTGTGTAAATGGTTGGTGCTAATATGCATAGTTGGTATGTAATGTGAATTAATGATTGGGTTGAGAATTGTGTGGCCTTGTATGTTTGGTGTATTGAGAATTGAATGTATGGGGTAATGAGTATTGATTGTGGTTTATACTTTTAAATTGTGAAATTGGGCCAGAGGCCGTGAATTTTGGGCTGGAGGCCGAGAAGATGTAAGGAAGGTAAGTTGATGTGTGCATTGTATGATGACACAAGTGATTGGATGAGTTTTAAATAATGAATATATGCATGATTGGGTTGGTTATTGAATAATAAGGTTTGAGGAGTTGAAGTGTGGAATTTGGTAATTTTGGGTGAAATTATGTAGATGAGGTATGTTTGGTTTTGGTTGGGATATATTATGTGGTCATATATGTGATTATGATTATTGATGCCTTGATGGTATGATGATGCATGAGAGATATGTATGTTGTGATATATGCTTGAGGAATGATTAAGGTTGATTTGTGGGTGAAACCACGTGATAGTGAGTATGATATTGATTATGTATAATGATGACCGATTGGAAATAGTATTGTTGGAAATTGGGATGGGGAAGGATGTGTGACATGTTAGTGTGTTTGTAATTTCGCCATTTGTCGAAATGGGTAAAATTGGTTATATGGTGGTTCTGTGAATCGTGGTAAAGTATTAATGTATGAGTTGAGGAGGCTTGATGTTGATCTTGGTATATTTTGATTGATTTCAAAAAGGGTTAAAAATTGGCATGTTTTGGTTGATTTTGAAAAGAGTTGAAAATGGCTTGTTTTGAAAATGGCACTTTGTGGTTTTGTATGAAAAATATGGTTTTTGGGCATACTTTGACGGGACATAACTTGGACTACGGATTTCTGTTTTGTGCCAAATCTGTTTAGAAATGAAATTGGATCCGGGATGTCCATGCCGTTCGAAGAACGGGTGAAAAACGATTTAAAATGAGAGAGTTATGTCCGTCGGAAGATTAGGGGTTGAATCTGTGAATTCTGCAGCTTTTAACTTAGAAAAGTTTTAGCAGAATGACCCTCCACGCTTGGGCGCACTTAGCGCGTACGCGTCGTTCTTCGAGAAGGCACCATCCACGCGTGCGCGTGATGTGCGCGTGCGCGTCGATGCGCTGCACCCAATGCCCAGCCATTTTCCTGAGAGTTGTGCCAGAGTTGTGCCAGTTTTGTGCCTGGGGCGCAAATGCACCCACGCGTACGCGTCGTTGTCTATTTTTAATCCGCGCGTCCGCGTGAATGGCGCATATGCGCCGATGAGTTTTGTGGCCATCCACGCGTGCGCGTAGAGTACGCGTACGCGTGAACCTGCTTTCATGCCAAAGTTGATTTTTGAGTTTTAAAAGTCAAATCCCATACTTCTAAGCCTCCGATCTCACCACTTATATCTTAAATCGTTATGATATGCCTAGCTCTGAGGGAAGGAGTTAGGGGATGTGGTAACTTGCGAGTAAAGCAAGGGAAAAGTTATGATCAATGATGATCAACGATGATTATATGAGATATGGAGGATGACGGTAGGAGTACCGTGTATGCCATGAGCCGAAGGGCTATATCTATTGATAAATGACTGGTTTTTGATTGATCCATGAGCCGGATGACTGAGTTATTGCCGGGTCACGGCAAAGTCATTATTGATTATGGCTGAGTATAAATGCATATATGATTAATGAATGAATGTGTTAAATGGATAATAGTGGAAGATGTTGAAATGTGATGTGTAACCCCGGGTAGTAGGCAGTGGCGTTGTCCACTTGCTCCGGGTATGAGACGGAAAAGGATGTTTATAATAAATGAGTTAATTATGGAGTTTTGAATGAATGTATTTGTGATACCTGGGTAGTAGTAAGGGTTGTGGTTCGTCCCACTTGCTCCAGGTTAATGTTTGAGATTTGATAACAATGAGGATTGATAATATGAATTAAGATTGAATGAATATATGTTTGAGATACCTGGGCAGTAGCAAGGGTTGTGGTTCGTCCTGCTTGCTCCGGGTTAATGCTTAAGATACCTGTGCAGTAGCAAGGGTTGTGGTTCGTCCCACTTGCTCCACGTCAGAGATTGTGACGCCTGGGTAGTAGCGGCAGTAGTGGTGAATCCACTCGCTCCAGGTTGAGCTTTTAAACACCCGCCTGGGTAGTAGCCGCAGTAGTGGTTGTTCCACTGGCTCTGGGTTGAGCGGGTAGTAGCAAGGGGGTTGTAGCTCAAACCTACTTGCTCCGCAAGGGGTGTTTCTGTCCAATGGTTAGCTACCAAGACATGTCGGTTTGGCTATATAACCGACAGATGATATCATCAGCCATAGGGCAGGCATACATCATTTGCATATGTTTGAAGTATTTGGGTTTGCCTATTTGTTTTGGATTTCTACATCATATATGCTATGCTACCTGATTATGTGCTACTTGTTCTACTTGTACCTTATTTGTGTATTACTTGTCTGTATTGCTTGTGTTTGTACAACTGAGAGATCCCTCATGTTGGTGTCGCTGGATGTTGAGGGCTGTTCTTGATGAGATGAATTGATGATGCGATAGCATGATGATGATGATTTTTGGAATGAGATAATTTGAGTCCCCTGGGTAGACGCAGTGATGTGATTTCACTAGCTCCAGGCGAGGGTATGATGTATTGATATAGAGTTGCTGAGACAGAACAACTGGTGATGGTTTTGCTTATGATTCTGAGTCTGATTCGTGTAAGAATCAGCGAGTTGGGAAACATGTGTAACATGAACTAGATTTAGTATCCCCTTACGACAAATGCCTATTCTTGGATTAGTGAGAATCTAGGCTGGATACTTGGAGAAAAGGAGTTTAGGATGCTTAGTGAGTTTTTATTGCAGTGCATTGTATTTATTTGGCACTTTTACCGTACTGGGAACCCATGGGCCCGGGGTTTTCATTCCGTATATATCTCTTGTTTTTCAGAAACAAGTTCAGGTGCTCAGAAGTGAGCTGCGGTTCGTCTGAGAAACGGCGAAGATATTTATTTTCTCTACTTTGTGTTTTCCTTAGAATCTCTCCAGCTTTGTTTTGAAAAGATTATATTATGTGTTGAACTCTTTTGGAACTTGCCTATAGAGGCTCTTATGTTTCCTTTGGGAGAGATTAGGATGTACTGTTGTCAGTTACTTTCATACTGTACCCTAGCCGGCCTAAACTTCGCGGGTCGCGACTAGTGGCTATTTACTTATGTTATATATATCTATCTGTTATCTATATCTTAATCTCCTTTATGCCTTGTCCATATATCGCTTTCGGCTTCACGTTTTATCTTTTCGTTGTCGAAACGTGAGTGATACGTCTTCGCGATTTTATTTCTACTCTTTTCAGGCTTCTCGATTAATACTCCTTTCGAAATTACCTATGTTTATATATTAAAAAAATCTACCTGAGAGTCGTACCACCGTAATATCATTGACTTATGACTCGAGCATAAGGATTTGAATATTAGGGTGTTACATTATGGTATCAGAGCAGTTCGTCCTCGTAAGCCTGAGGGATGGAACTGCTTATGCTTCAATGCATACTCTGAGTTTGTGCCTGTGCTAGTTAGGGTATCTAATTGATACATCTAGCATGAAGTCCATGAGTGTACCTTTGGTACTTTGAAGCACTATACTTCCGATATTGAGACTGATCAACTTGATATCGATTGTTTGGTGTGTATAGGAACTAGATGGCGCCTCGTGGACCTGATCGGGGACGTGAGAGAGATCGTTCTAGTACACAGGAACCGGAAATCAACTCGAATAACCCGGTAAACCTTATGGCGGCGTTGGAGAATATGGCTGCTGCTATGCAGGCCACTGGGGAGGCCCTTGGGCAACAGATAAACAATAATGGCAATGGCGGAAGGGAAGCTCAGGGCCCGATGACACTGGCAACTTTCTTAAAGGTTAATCCACCTAAGTTCAAGGGAACCACCAATCCGACTGAAGCTGATACTTGGTTTCAGGCCATGGAGCGAGCACTGCAAGCGCAGTTGGTGCCTGAAGAGCAGCGTGTTAAATTTGCTACCTATCTGCTCATGGGGGAAGCATCGCATTGGTGGCAAGGGGCTCGATGTCTCCTGCAACAGGGGAATGATCCTATCACTTGGGATGCCTTCCAGGTGGAATTCTATAAGAAGTACTTTCCAAATTCCGCCAGGACAGCCAAGGAATTGGAGTTACTACAGTTGAAGCAAGGTGCTATGTCCGTATCTGAGTATACAGACAAATTTGAGAAGCTATTCAGGTTTTCCCGCACGTGTCATGGAGCTCCGGAAGACTGGAAATGCATTAAGTATGAAGGAGGGCTTCGGAGCGACATCTTAAGTTCAGTGGGACCAATGGAGATCCGAACTTTTTCAGAGTTAGTGAATAAGAGCAGAATTGCTGAAGAGTGTGTGAAAAGGAGGGTTGCAGAGGAGGGAAGTCATAGAGAGCACAACCAAGGATTCGCACCAAGGGGTCGAGAGTTTAAGGAGAGAGGATACATACAACACTTTTCCCAAGGACGGAATAACTTTGCGACGAGTGAGGAGTCCCAAAGGAATGGTAAGGGAAAACGGGCAGCGGCTGCTTCTAATGTTTTGAGCTGTCAGAGGTGTGGAAGTCGTCACCCAAATAGGCCATGCCGATTCGGGTTAGGCGTATGTTACAAGTGCGGGTTACCAGGGCATGTATCAAGAAATTGCCAACAAGGAGAGAGTCAGGATGTGGGCCGATTGCGGCAGTAAGATTGAGGTAATTTCAATAATCAAGCTTAAATGGTAGTGTGTGATTTTATAATACCACCTGTACAGTAAAAACTCGGAATGCCGAGCTTAATATTAGACTGAGAAGCAAACCGGATGGTCCGAGTAAGGCATTGCCTTAATACAAATGGATAAATGCCTGTGATGTAAATGATTTTCTGTTAAGAATGATGTGTTGTGTTTGTTATATAGTTGGGTAATTTCTGGATTTTTGGTGAAACGGGTTGAACCCGTGACTTTTAGTTCCTTTGATTTAAATAGATAAGGAATGGTCCTAAATGATGGATTTGGAAACGTTGATTTGAAATACCAGTCATGCTAAGTTGTGGTTGGGTACTTGAGGAAATTATCATTGATGCATAGTCGGATTTAGATGATGATTGAGTGCAAGTTGTCGTGTTCGAGAGATGAGTGCTATGATGTTTGGTCATGGTGACCTTGGATTTAGATCAAGATTTGTAATGATCGGTTTCAGAGGAATCGTTTGGAAACCTTTAAATTGCAATACTGATGCGGTACTGAGATTGGTTTGAGGGAACCCGTGACGGGTGGTAAACTCCAATTTTTGGGGAGGTGCTGTTGAATTTCTTTTTCCCAAGAATTTGAAGGAGTGTTGGTTATATTTTTGAAAATGATTTTTGATCTGGGTGACTTCAACAAAAGAGATGTGTCTCGAAAGCTTTTATAGATTAGTAAAAGAAAGCGGATTCTTAAGAGTTTGTTAGCTTCTTAGTCCAAACTCATTGAATTCTAAAAATGAAGAAAGCTTTGATTGATTATAGTGATGTGGGATGATGGCTATGATTTACGAAGATGGCAATATTATTGATGACATGATTTGAGATTTAATAGGGTGTGGGTTGATGAGACGATAAAAGTAAGGAACGACGCTGTTGGTCGGTGTTGAACGAATGACCGAGACCCTTGAAGATAGAAAAATCAGAGCGCGGTAGCGCAAGCGCGCAGAGTAAAAGGACATTGAAACTGTTATGTGTTGAATATAAAGGCAGACTACGCTCGCGTACTCGTAGTGATGGATGAAATTTTCGAGGGCGAAAATTTCTGTTAGGGGGTAGAATGTAATACCCGGTCTAACCAAAATTAATTAAATAATGAGTTAAGTAGGAGCGAATATGATTGGAATATTTGGCAATTGGAATTTGATGATTTAAATATAATATTTGGATTCAGTGAATTTTTCCGAGTCGGAAGACATAGTTTTCTGCGTAAAAGCGCGCAGTGGAATTTTGACCGACAGTACCGGCTGAGACCTGTCTGGTACTGCAGCTGAGAAAATTGATTATGAGTAAATAAGATTAAGAAATGAGGAATTATGATTAGGGGAGGTAGAAATATTTAAAGTGCGATTTGGAGCGCTAATCTTAAAGGTTTTGGCCCAAAATTGGGCCAACAGACAAAAATAAGTGAACCGGGCCTAAGTGGGCCCAAGACCCAACATATATAAATATTAGTTATGAGCATTTCAGCTCATTTTACCCTAAAAAGAAGGGTTGGGGCGCTGAATTAAGAAGAGAGAAGAGAAGAGAGAAAACCTAACTCTCTTTGATCTTCAAACCACCAAAACTTGAGCTACGGAGCTCCGATTGACGAGCCGTTTGCGGCCACGAGTTGCTCTTCTCATCCTCTACAATTCTATCTAAGTTTTGTGGTGAGTATTCCATTCATCTCTGCCCAGTTTTCGAAATTCCCCACTGTTACACGTTTTTGGGAAGTTAGTGTTGAAATTTTGTGATTTTGGGTGTTTAGGGATACTCCAACATGGATTCTAAGTGGGTTCTATCCCTACTTCATATATGCTGAGGTAAGAAGTGCTCAAACCCTTTTGATTTATCATCTTTATGAGCCCTAGGTTGATGTATGTATGTAATATTGGTTATGTTAGTGCATTTGATGATTTTGGTGCACGATTGGGAGATTGGTGTTGCTTTAGGAGCTTTGGTGAGGCTTGGAGCTAAGGTTGGTGGAGACTTCCAAAGAAGAGGCTCAATTGATTTGGCTACAAGAGGTACGGTTTAAGTTTCATTTAAGTACCGTGTGGTGTGATGAGAATTCCTAGGCTAGATGCCCCTAGGATTAAATTGTGTAAATGGTTGGTGCTAATATGCATAGTTGGTATGTAATGTGAATTAATGATTGGGTTGAGAATTGTGTGACCTTGTATGTTTGGTGTATTGAGAATTGAATGTATGGGGTAATGAGTATTGATTTGTGGTTTATGCTATTAAATTGTGAAATTGGGCCGGAGGCCATGAATTTTGGGCTGGAGGCCGAGAAGATGTAAGGAAGGTAAGTTGATGTGTGCATTGTATGATGACACAAGTGATTGGATGAGTTTTAAATAATGAATATATGCATGATTGGGTTGGTTATTGAATAATAAGGTTTGAGGAGTTGAAGTGTGGAATTTGGTAATTTTGGGTGAAATTATGTAGATGAGGTATGTTTGGTTTTGGTTGGGATATATTATGTGGTCATATATGTGATTATGATTATTGATGCCTTGATGGTATGATGATGCATGAGAGATATGTATGTTGTGATATATGCTTGAGGAATGATTAAGGTTGATTTGTGGGTGAAACCACGTGATAGTGAGTATGATATTGATTATGTATAATGATGACCGATTGGAAATAGTATTGTTGGAAATTGGGATGGGGAAGGATGTGTGACATGTTAATGTGTTTGTAATTTCGCCATTTGTCGAAATGGGTAAAAATGGTTATATGGCAGTTCTGTGAATCGTGGTAAAGTATTAATATATGAGTTGAGTAGGCTTGATGTTGATCTTGGTATATTTTGATTGATTTCAAAAAGGGTTAAAAATTGGCATGTTTTGGTTGATTTTGAAAAGAGTTGAAAATGGCTTGTTTTGAAAATGGCACTTTGTGGTTTTGTATGAAAAATATGGTTTTTGGGCATACTTTGACAGGACATAACTTGGACTACGGATCTCTGTTTTGTGCCAAATCTGTTTAGAAATGAAATTGGATCCGGGATGTCCATGCCGTTCGAAGAACGGGTGAAAAACGATTTAAAATGAGAGAGTTATGTCCGTCGGAAGATTAGGGGTTGAATCTGTGAATTCTGCAGCTTTTAACTTAGAAAATTTTTAGCAGAATGACCCTCCACGCGTGGGCGCACTTGGCGCGTACGCGTCGTTCTTCGAGAAGGCAACATCCACGCGTGCGCGTGGTGTGCGCGTGCGCGTCGATGCGTTGCACCCAATGCCCAGCCATTTTCCCGAGAGTTGTGCCAGAGTTGTGCCAGTTTTGTGCCTGGGGTGCAAATGCACCCACGCGTACGCGTGGCTGACGCGTACGCGTCGTTGTCTATTTTTAATCCGCGCGTCCGCGTGAATGGCGCATATGCGCCGATGAATTTTGTGGCCATCCACGCGTGCGCGTGGAGTACGCGTACGCATGAACCTGCTTTCATGCCAAAGTTGATTTTTGAGTTTTAAAAGTCAAATCTCATACTTCTAAGCCTCCGATCTCACCACTTATATCTTAAATCGTTATGATATGCCTAGCTATGAGGGAAGGAGTTAGGGGATGTGGTAACTTGCAAGTGAAGCAAGGGAAAAGTTATGATCAATGATGATCAACGATGATTATATGAGATATGGAGGATGACGGTAGGAGTACCGTGTATGCCATGAGCCAAAGGGCTATATCTATTGATAAACGGCTGGTTTTTGATTGAACCATGAGCCGGATGACTGAGTTATTGCCGGGTCACGGCAAAGCCATTATTGATTATGGCTGAGTATAAATGCATATATGATTAATGAATGAATGTGTTAAATGGATAATAGTGGAAGATGTTGAAATGTGATGTGTAACCCCGGGTAGTAGGCAGTGGCGTTGTCCACTTGCTCTGGGTATGAGACGGAAAAGGATGTTTATGATAAATGAGTTAATTATGGAGTTTTGGATGAATGTATTTGTGATACCTGGGTAGTAGTAAGGGTTGTGGTTCGTCCCACTTGCTCCAGGTTAATGTTTGAGATTTGATAACAATGAGGATTGATAATATGTATTGAGATTGAATGAATATATGTTTGAGATACCTGGGCAGTAGCAAGGGTTGTGGTTCGTCCCGCTTGTTCCGGGTTAATGCTTAAGATACCTGGGCAGTAGCAAGGGTTGTGGTTCGTCCCACTTGCTCCAAGTCAGAGATTGTGACGCCTGGGTAGTAGCGGCAGTAGTGGTGAATCCACTCGCTCCAGGTTGAGCTTTTAAACACTCGCCTGGGTAGTAGCCGCAGTACTGGTTGTTCCACTGGCTCTCGATTGAGCGGGTAGTAGCAAGGGGGTTGTAGCTCAAACCTACTTGTTCCGCAAGGGGTGTTTCTGTCCAATGGTTAGCTACCAGGACATGTCGGTTTGGCTATATAACCGACAGATGATATCATCAGCCATAGGGCAGGCATACATCATTTGCATTTGTTTGAAGTATTTGGGTTTGCCTATTTGTTTTGGATTTCTACATCATATATGCTATGCTACCTGATTATGTGCTACTTGTTCTACTTGTACCTTATTTGTGTATTACTTGTCTGTATTGCTTGTGTTTGTACAACTGAGAGATCCCTCATGTTGGTGTCGCTGGATGTTGAGGGCTGTTCTTGATGAGATGAATTGATGATGCGATAGCATGATGATGATGATTTTTGGAATGAGATAATTTGAGCCCCCTGGGTAGATACAGTGATGTGATTTCACTAGCTCCAGGCGAGGGTATGATGTATTGATATAGAGTTGCTGAGACAGAACAACTGGTGATGGTTTTGCTTATGATTCTGAGTCTGATTCGTGTAAGAATCAGCAAGTTGGGAAACATGTGTAACATGAACTAGATTTAGTATCCCCTTACGACAGATCCCTATTCATGGATTAGTGAGAATCTAGGCTGGATACTTGGAGAAAAGGAGTTTAGGATGCTTAGTGAGTTTTTATTGTAGTGCATTGTATTTATTTGGCACTTTTACCGTACTGGGAACCCATAGGCCCGGGGTTCTCATTCCGTATATATCTCTTGTTTTTCAGATACAGGTTCAGGTGCTCAGAAGTGAGCTGCGGTTCGTCTGAGAAACGGCGAAGATATTTATTTTCTCTACTTTGTGTTTTCCTTAGAATCTCTCCAGCTTTGTTTTGAAAAGATTATATTATGTGTTGAACTCTTTTGGAACTTGCCTATAGAGGCTCTTATGTTTCCTTTGGGAGAGATTAGGATGTACTGTTGTCAGTTACTTTCATACTGTACCCTAGCCGGCCTAAACTTCGCGGGTGATCTAGCCATAAACTTGATAGCTACGATTTTAGGAAATTGCACAATCGGCAAAATTCCTTCCGGCAAGTGCACCGGTTATCGTCAAGTAAAAACTCACAATAGAGTGAGGTCGAATCCCACAAGGATTGGTTGAATGAGCAATT
This sequence comes from Arachis hypogaea, assembly GCF_003086295.3. Classification (NCBI taxonomy): domain Eukaryota; kingdom Viridiplantae; phylum Streptophyta; class Magnoliopsida; order Fabales; family Fabaceae; genus Arachis; species Arachis hypogaea. The sequence goes on from NC_092040.1 coordinate 21,253,970, forward strand.
CGGATTAGAAGTGTGTTCTAGTTGAGCGGATCAAGAATTAGATGAGAATTGCGGAATCTTAAATTGCATGAATTAAAGAGCGAGAAGTTAAAGTGCTGAAATTAAAAAGGGATGGGGGTGATTGCATGAATTGAAATTTGCAGAATGTAAATAGAAAGGGATAGATCAGAGAGAGGGGTTCATTGGGGTCAGGAGATATTGAAATCTCCGAATCAAAACATTTTCATCTCTTCCTCAACCAATGCATTCATTGAATCTTGCTTGGCAATCTTATATGATTGGATCCCAATTCCTTGGCTCACCAATTCTCTCTAAAAACAAACAAATTCCCAATCCCTTGGTTTAAATGTTCATAAGAAGAGATGATGCTCGATCACTGATTATACCACACAGTTTCATGGACCACAATTTGGTAGGATTACATGTCACAATATCCATCCAAACCCCAATCCAATTCACTGTGAGAAAGCTTCTCTAGCATGAATCCTCCATTCCTTTCCCAAGGTTCCGAAGGATTCCAATTATGGATAGTTTCTTTCCCAAGACAACTAACCAATGGAATTAGATCGAGAAGCTTTCTAACAAAATTCAAGAGAAAAGATTGAAGAAGAAGATAAAAACTATTATTGATTCATTGAATTACAATAGAGCTCCCTAACCCAATGAAAGGGGTTTACTGATTCATAGCTCAGAATTCAATTACAAAATATGAAAAGTGATTTCCAAAACTCAAGGTAAAAGTCCCCCTCAGGGGCTGGATTCCCCTTCAATCCCCCCTCTCAAATGCAGAAACTAAGGCCTTTAAATAGGCTCCCTAAATTACAAAATGAAAATGAAATTAAAAGCAAATGAAATAAACTATTCTAGATGATTCTTGTGGCCTTGATTTGGTGTTGTTGATGGGCCTTGCTTGCTTGAAGGGTAGAGTGACATAATTGATCCAAAAAGGATAATGATCCATTAAACTACACTCAAACATTGCACCCCCCTTTCTTGCGTCGTCACTTTGTTCTCTTGTCAACCTTGCCAATTTGATGCCAAATATAGACTATTATACCTCGTTGGAAAGCTATGGATGTCAGCTTTCTAACGCAACTGGAAGCACCTCAATTGGATCTCTATAGCTCAAGTTATGTTTGATTGAAGATGACAAGGTCAGCTGGCCTTATTGCATGTTGGTACTATGCTCTTCTATGCACATTACGGGGCTGTTTTCTCCCTCAATTTTTAGTATCCACCATGCATGCCATATATGCTTGGAAAGCTCTAGATGTCTTCTTTCCAATGCAATTTGAATCACCTCATTTGGAGTTTTGTAGCTCAAGTTATTTATGTTTGAAGAAGGCATGGTCAAGCTGTTCCATATAACACGTTTAAGCTCCAGTTTAAGCTTAAACTGGAGCTTAAACGTGGAAATGGCTTCCTGGTGCATAATTTGGGTCGAACACGTTTAACCTCCAGTTTAAGGTTAAACTGGAGGTTAAACGTGGAAATGCTCCCTTGGTGAAATTCTCATTCTGGCGTTTAACTTCCAGTTTAAGGTTAAACTGGAGGTTAAACGCCAGTTTCAGCATTTCTCAACTTCCATGATTCTGGCGTTTAACTTCCAATTTAACCTTAAACTGGAGGTTAAATGCCACTTTCAGCATTATATGGCTTGGCAGTTTAAGTTCCAGTTTAAGCTTAAACTGGAACTTAAACTCCACATGTGATCTTCAAGCTTCCTTTATTGATTTTGTTGCTTCCTTGCCTAGCCTCTTCTTCCCTGAAATCATCCAAACAACTGCATCAAAGTCTTGCAAAATTTCATGAGAAATCTTCCATTCATAGCATTCAAGGAATATAACTAAAAACTCATGTAATTTGCATCAAAATCTTCATGTTTGAATGATTTAAGACAAGCATGACTATTTGGCCCAAATGATTACTTAAGGCTCAAGAAAATGCATAAAACAACTAAAAATAAAAGAAAAAGGCTAGTGAAACTAGCCTAAGATGCCTTGGCATCAGCGGGTCGCGACTAGTGGCTATTTACTTATGTTATATATGTCTATCTGTTATCTATCTCTTAATCTCCTTTATGCCTTGTCCATATATCGCTTTCGGCTTCACGTTTTATCTTTTCGTTGTCGAAACGTGAGTGATACGTCTTCGCGATTTTATTTCTACTCTTTTCAGGCTTCTCGATTAATACTCCTTTCGAAATTACCTATGTTTATATATTAAAAAAAATCCACCTGAGAGTCGTACCACCGTAATATCATTGACTTATGACTCGAGCATAAGGATTTGAATATTAGGGTGTTACATTATGGTATCAGAGCAGTTCGTCCTCGTAAGCCTGAGGGATGGAACTGCTTATGCTTCAATGCATACTCTGAGTTTGTGCCTGTGCTAGTTAGGGTATCTAATTGATACATCTAGCATGAAGTCCATGAGTGTACCTTTGGTACTTTGAAGCACTATACTTCCGATATTGAGACTGATCAACTTGATATCGATTATTTGGTGTGTATAGGAACCAGATGGCGCCTCGTGGACCCGGTCGGGGACGTGAGAGAGATCGTTCTAGTACACAGGAACCGAAAATCAACTCGAATAACCCGGTAAACCTTATGGCGGCGTTGGAGAATATGGCTGCTGCTATGCAGGCCACTGCGGAGGCCCTTGGGCAACAGATAACAATAATGGCTATGGCGGAAGGGAAGCTCAGGGCCCGATGACACTGGCAACTTTCTTAAAGGTTAATCCACCTAAGTTCAAGGGAACCACCAATCCGACTGAAGCTGATACTTGGTTTCAGGCCATGGAGCGAGCACTGCAAGCGCAGTTGGTGCCTGAAGAGCAGCGTGTTGAATTTGCTACCTATCTGCTCATGGGGGAAGCATCGCATTGGTGGCAAGGGGCTCGACGTCTCCTGCAACAGGGGAATGATCCTATCACTTGGGATGCCTTCCAGGTGGAATTCTATAAGAAGTACTTTCCAAATTCCGCCAGGACAGCCAAGGAATTGGAGTTACTACAGTTGAAGCAAGGTGCTATGTCCGTATCTGAGTATACAGACAAATTTGATGAGCTATTCAGGTTTTCCCGCACGTGTCATGGAGCTCCGGAAGACTTCGAGGAATGGAAATGCATTAAGTATGAAGGAGGGCTTCGGAGCGACATCTTAAGTTCAGTGGGACCAATGGAGATCCGAACTTTTTCAAAGTTAGTGAATAAGAGCAGAATTGCTGAAGAGTGTGTGAAAAGGAGGGTTGCAGAGGAAGGAAGTCATAGAGAGCACAACCAAGGATTCGCACCAAGGGGTCGAGAGTTTAAGGAGAGAGGATACATACAACACTTTCCCCAAGGACGGAATAACTTTGCGACGAGTGAGGAGTCCCAAAGGAATGGTAAGGGAAAACGGGCAGCGGCTGCTTCTAATCTTTTGAGCTGTCAGAGGTGTGGAAGTCATCACCCAAATAGGCCATGCCGATTGGGGTTAGGCGTATGTTACAAGTGCGGGTTACCAGGGCATGTATCAAGAAATTGCCAACAAGGAGAGAGTCAGGATGCGGGCCGATTGCGGCAGTAAGATTGAGGTAATTTCAATAATCAAGCTTAAATGGTAGTGTGTGATTTTATAATACCGCCTGTACAGTAAAAACTCGGAATGCAGAGCTTAATATTAGACTGAGAAGCAAACCGGATGGTCCGAGTAAGGAATTGCCTTAATACAAATGGATAAATGCATGTGATGTAAATGATTTTCTGTTAAGAATGATGTGTTGTGTTTGTTATATAGTTGGTTAATTTCTGGATTTTTGGTGAAACGGATTGAACCCGTGACTTTTAGTTCCTTTGATTTAAATAGATAAGGAATGGTCCTAAATGATGGATTTGGAAACGTTGATTTGAAATACCAGTCATGCTAAGTTGTGGTTGGGTACTTGAGAAAATTATCACTGATGCATAGTCGGATTTAGATGATGATTGAGTGCAAGTTGTCGTGTTCGAGAGATGAGTGCTATGATGTTTGGTCATGGTGACCTTGGATTTAGATCAAGATTTGTAATGATTGGTTTCAGAGGAATCGTTTGGAAACCTTTAAATTGCAATACTGATGCGGTACTGAGATTGGTTTGAGGGAACCCGTGACGGGTGGTAAACTCCAATTTTTGGGGAGGTTCTGTTGAATTTCTTTTTCCCAAGAATTTGAAGGAGTGTTGGTTATATTTTTGAAAATGATTTTAGATCTGGGTGACTTCAACAAAAGAGATGTGTCTCGAAAGCTTTTATAGATTAGTAAAAGAAAGCGGATTCTTAAGAGTTTGTCAGCTTCTTAGTCCAAACTCATTGAATTCTAAAAACGAAGAAAGCTTTGATTGATTATAGTGATGTGGGATGATGGCTATGATTAACGAAGATGGCAATATTATTGATGACATGATTTGAGATTTAATAGGGTGTGGGTTGATGAGACGATAAAAGTAAGGAACGAGACTGTTGGTCGGTGTTGAACGAATGACCGAGACCCTTGAAGATAGAAAAATCAGAGCGCGGTAGCGGAAGCGCGAAGATTAAAAGGACATTGGAACTGTTATGTGTTGAATATAAAGGCAGACTACGCTCGCGTACTCGTAGTGATGGATGGAATTTTCGAGGGCGAAAATTTCTGTTAGGGGGGTAGAATGTAATACCCGGTATAACCAAAATTAATTAAATAATGAGTTAAGTAGGAGCGAATATGATTGGAATATTTGGCAATTGGAATTTGATGATTTAAATATAATATTTGGATTCAGTGAATTTTTCCGAGTCGGAAGACATAGTTTTCTGCGTAAAAGCGCGCAGTGGAATTTTGACCGACAGTACCGGCTGAGACCTGTCTGGTACTGCAGCTGAAAAAATTGATTATGAGTAAATAAGATTAAGAAATGAGGAATTATGATTAGGGGAGGTAGAAATATTTAAAGTGCGATTTGGAGCGCTAATCTTAAAGGTTTTGGCCCAAAATTGGGCCAACGGACAAAAATAAGTGAACCGGGCCTAAGTGGGCCCAAGACCCAACATATATAAACATTAGTTATGAGCATTTCAGCTCATTTTACCCTAAAAAGAAGGGTTGGGGCGCTGAATTAAGAAGAGAGAAGAGAAGAGAGAAAACCTAACTCTCTTTGATCTTCAAACCACCATAACTTGAGCTACGGAGCTCCGATTGACGAGCCGTTTGCGGCCACGCGTCGCTCTTCTCATCCTCTACAATTATATCTAAGTTTTGTGGTGAGTATTCCATTCATCTCTGCCCAGTTTTCGAAATTCCCCACTGTTACATATTTTTAGGAAGTTAGTGTTGAAATTTTGTGATTTTGGGTGTTTAGGGATACTCCAACATGGATTCTAAGTGGGTTCTATCCCTACTTCATATGGGCTGAGGTAAGAAGTGCTCAAACCCTTCTGATTTATCATCTTTATGAGCCCTAGGTTGATGTATGTATGTAATATTGGTTATGTTAGTGCATTTGATGGTTTTGGTGCACGATTGGGAGATTGGTGTTGCTTCAGGAGCTTTAGTGAGGCTTGGAGCTAAGGTTGGTGGAGACTTCCAAAGAAGAGGCTCAATTGATTTGGCTACAAGAGGTACGGTTTAAGTTTCATTTAAGTACCGTGTGGTGTGATGAGAATTCCTAGGCTAGATGCCCCTAGGATTAAGTTTGGATTGTGTAAATGGTTGGTGCTAATATGCATAGTTGGTATGTAATGTGAATTAATGATTGGGTTGAGAATTGTGTGGCCTTGTATGTTTGGTGTATTGAGAATTGAATGTATGGGGTAATGAGTATTGATTTGTGGTTTATGCTTTTAAATTGTGAAATTGGGCCGGAGGCCGTGAATTTTGGGCTGGAGGCCGAGAAGAGGTAAGGAAGGTAAGTTGATGTGTGCATTGTATGATGACACAAGTGATTGGATGAGTTTTAAATGATGAATATATGCATGATTGGGTTGGTTATTGAATAATAAGGTTTGAGGAGTTGAAGTGTGGAATTTGGTAATTTTGGGTGAAATTATGTAGATGAGGTATGTTTGGTTTTGGTTGGGATATATTATGTGGTCATATATGTGATTATGATTATTGATGCCTTGATGGTATGATGATGCATGAGAGATATGTATGTTGTGATATATGCTTGAGGAATGATTAAGGTTGATTTGTGGGTGAAACCACGTGATAGTGAGTATGATATTGATTATGTATAATGATGACCGATTGGAAATAGTATTGTTGGAAATTGGGATGGGGAAGGATGTGTGACATGTTAATGTGTTTGTAATTTCGCCATTTGTCGAAATGGGTAAAAATGGTTATATGGCGGTTCTGTGAATCGTGGTAAAGTATTAATGTATGAGTTGAGGAGGCTTGATGTTGATCTTGGTATATTTTGATTGATTTCAAAAAGGGTTAAAAATTGGCATGTTTTGGTTGATTTTGAAAAGAGTTGAAAATGACTTGTTTTGAAAATGGCACTTTGTGGTTTTGTATGAAAAATATGGTTTTTGGGCATGCTTTGACGGGACATAACTTGGACTACGGATCTCTGTTTTGTGCCAAATCTGTTTAGAAATGAAATTGGATCTGGATGTCCATGTCGTTCGAAGAACGGGAGAAAAACGATTTAAAATGAGAGAGTTATGTCCGTCGGAAGATTGGGGGTTGAATCTGTGAATTCTGCAGCTTTTAACTTAGAAAATTTTTAGCAGAATGACCCTCCACGCGTGGGCGCACTTGGCGCGTACGCGTCGTTCTTCGAGAAGGCACCATCCACGCGTGCGCGTGGTGTGCGCGTGCGCGTCGATGCGCTGCACCCAATGCCTAGCCATTTTTCCGAGAGTTGTGCTAGAGTTGTGCCAGTTTTGTGCCTGGGGCGCAAATGCACCCACGCGTACGCATGGCTGACGCGTACGCGTCGTTGTCTATTTTTAATCCGCGCGTCCGCGTGAATGGCGCATATGTGCCGATGAGTTTTGTGGCCATCCACGCGTGCGCGTGGAGTACGCGTACGCGTGAACCTGCTTTCATGCCAAAGTTGATTTTTGAGTTTTAAAAGTCAAATCTCATACTTCTAAGCCTCCGATCTCACCACTTATATCTTAAATCGTTATGATATGCCTAGCTCTGAGGGAAGGAGTTAGGGGATGTGGTAACTTGCGAGTGAAGCAAGGAAAATGTTATGATCAATGATGATCAACGATGATTATATGAGATATGGAGGATGACGGTAGGAGTACCGTGTATGCCATGAGCCGAAGGGCTATATCTATTGATAAATGGCTAGTTTTTGATTGAACCATGAGCCGGATGACTGAGTTATTGCCGGGTCACGGCAAAGCCATTATTGATTATGGCTGACTATAAATGCATATATGATTAATGAATGAATGTGTTAAATGGATAATAGTGGAAGATGTTGAAATGTGATGTGTAACCCCGGGTAGTAGGCAGTGGCGATGTCCACTTGCTCCGGGTATGAGACGGAAAAGGATGTTTATGATAAATGAGTTAATTATGGAGTTTTGAATGAATGTATTTGTGATACCTGGGTAGTAGTAAGGGTTGTGGTTCGTCCCACTTGCTCTAGGTTAATGTTTGAGATTTGATAACAATGAGGATTGATAATATGAATTGAGATTGAATGAATATATGTTTGAGATACTTGGGCAGTAGCAAGGGTTGTGGTTCGTCCCGCTTGCTCCGGGTTAATGCTTAAGATACCTGGGCAGTAGCAAGGGTTGTGGTTCGTCCCACTTGCTCCAGGTCAGAGATTGTGACGCCTGGGTAGTAGCGGCAGAAGTGGTGAATCCACTCGCTCCAGGTTGAGCTTTTAAACACCCGCCTGGGTAGTAGCCGCAATAGTGGTTGTTCCACTGGCTCTAGGTTGAGCGGGTAGTAGCAAGGGGTTGTAGCTCAAACCTACTTGCTCCGCAAGGGGTGTTTCTGTCCAATGGTTAGCTACCAGGACATGTCGATTTGGCTATATAACCGACAGATGATATCATCAGCCATAGGGCAGGCATACATCATTTGCATATGTTTGAAGTATTTGGGTTTGCCTATTTGTTTTGGATTTCTACATCATATATGCTATGCTACCTGATTATGTGCTACTTGTTCTACTTGTACCTTATTTGTGTATTATTTGTGTATTGCTTGTGTTTGTACAACTGAGAGATCCCTCATGTTGGTGTCGCTGGATGTTGAGGGCTGTTCTTGATGAGATGAATTGATGATGCGATAGCATGATGATGATGATTTTTGGAATGAGATAATTTGAGCCCCCTGGGTAGACGCAGTGATGTGATTTCACTAGCTCCAGGCGAGGGTATGATGTATTGATATAGAGTTGCTGAGACAGAACAACTGGTGATGGTTTTGCTTATGATTCTGAGTCTGATTCGTGTAAGAATCAGCGAGTTGGGAAACATGTGTAACATGAACTAGATTTAGTATCCCCTTACGACAGATGCCTATTCATGGATTAGTGAGAATCTAGGCTGGATACTTGGAGAAAAGGAGTTTAGGATGCTTAGTGAGTTTTTATTGCAGTGCATTGTATTTATTTGGCACTTTTACCGTACTGGGAACAAATGGGCCCGGGGTTCTCATTCCGTATATATCTCTTGTTTTTCAGATACAGGTTCAGGTGCTCAGAAGTGAGCTGCGGTTCGTCTGAGAAACGGCGAAGATATTTATTTTCTCTACTTTGTGTTTTCCTTAGAATCTCTCCACCTTTGTTTTGAAAAGATTATATTATGTGTTGAACTCTTTTGGAACTGGCCTATAGAGGCTCTTATGTTTCCTTTGGGAGAGATTAGGATGTACTGTTGTCAGTTACTTTCATACTGTACCCTAGCCGACCTAAACTTCGCGGGTCGCGACTAGTGGCTATTTACTTATGTTATATATATCTATCTGTTATCTATCTCTTATTCTCCTTTATGCCTTGTCCATATATCGCTTTCGGCTTCACGTTTCATCTTTTCGTTGTCGAAACGTGAGTGATACGTCTTCGCGATTTTATTTCTACTCTTTTCAGGCTTCTCAATTAATACTCCATTCGAAATTACCTATATTTATATATTAAAAAAATGCACCTGAGAGTCGTACCACCGTAATATCATTGACTTATGACTCGAGCATAAGGATTTGAATATTAGGGTGTTACATTATGGTATCAGAGCAGTTCGTCCTCGTGAGCCTGAGGGATGGAACTGCTTATGCTTCAATGCATACTCTGAGTTTGTGCCTGTGGTAGTTAGGGTATCTAATTGATACATCTAGCATGAAGTCCATGAGTGTACCTTTGGTACTTTGAAGCACTATACTTCCGATATTGAGACTGATCAACTTGATATCGATTGTTTGGTGTGTATAGGAACCAGATGGCGCCTCGTGGACCTAGTCGGGGACGTGAGAGAGATCGTTCTAGTACACAGGAACCGGAAATCAAGTCGAATAACCCGGTAAACCTTATGGCGGCGTTGGAGAATATGGCTGCTGCTATGCAGGCCACTGCGGAGGCCCTTAGGCAACAGATAAACAATAATATCAATGGCGGAAGGGAAGCTCAATGCCCGATGACACTGGCAACTTTCTTAAATGTTAATCCACCTAAGTTCAAGGGAACCACCAATCTGACTGAAGCTGATACTTGGTTTCAGGCCATGGAGCGAGCACTGCAAGCGCAGTTGGTGCCTGAAGAGCAGCGTGTTGAATTTGCTACCTATCTGCTCATGGGGGAAGCATCGCATTGGTGGCAAGGGGCTCAACGTCTCCTGCAATAGGGGAATGATCCTATCACTTGGGATGCCTTCCAGGTGGAATTCTATAAGAAGTACTTTCCAAATTCCGCCAGGACAGCCAAGGAATTGGAGTTACTACAGTTGAAGCAAGGTGCTATGTCCGTATCTGAGTATACAGACAAATTTGAGGAGCTATTCAGGTTTTCCCGCACGTGTCATGGAGCTCCGGAAGACTTCGAGGAATGGAAATGCATTAAGTATGAAGGAGGGCTTCGGAGCGACATCTTAAGTTCAGTGGGACCAATGGAGATCCGAACTTTTTCAGAGTTAGTGAATAAGAGCAGAATTGCTGAAGAGTGTGTGAAAAGGAGGGTTGCAGAGGAAGGAAGTCATAGAGAGCACAACCAAGGATTCGCACCAAGGGGTCGAGAGTTTAAGGAGAGAGGATACATACAACACTTTCCCCAAGGACGGAATAACTTTGCGACGAGTGAGGAGTCCCAAATGAATGGTAAGGGAAAACGGGCAGCGGCTGCTTCTAATGTTTTGAGCTGTCAGAGGTGTGGAAGTCATCACCCAAATAGGCCATGCCGATTGGGGTTAGGCGTATGTTACAAGTGCGGGTTACCAGGGCATGTATAAAGAAATTGCCAACAAAGAGAGAGTCAGGATGCGGGCCGATTGCGGCAGTAAGATTGAGGTAATTTCAATAATCAAGCTTAAATGGTAGTGTGTGATTTTATAATACCGCCTGTACAGTAAAAACTCGGAATGGCGAGCTTAATATTAGACTGAGAAGCAAGCCGGATGGTTCGAGTAAGCAATTGCCTTAATACAAATGGATAAATGCATGTGATGTAAATGATTTTCTGTTAAGAATGATGTGTTGTGTTTGTTATATAGTTGGTTAATTTCTGGATTTTTGGTGAACCGGATTGAACCCGTGACTTTTAGTTCCTTTGATTTAAATAGATAAGGAATGGTCCTAAATGATGGATTTGGAAACGTTGATTTGAAATACCAGTCATGCTAAGTTGTGGTTGGGTACTTGAGAAAATTATCATTGATGCATAGTCGGATTTAGATGATGATTGAGTGCAAGTTGTCGTGTTCGAGAGATGAGTGCTATGATGTTTGGTCATGGTGACCTTGGATTTAGATCAAGATTTGTAATGATCGGTTTCAGAGGAATCGTTTGGAAACCTTTAAATTGCAATACTGATGCGGTACTGAGATTGGTTTGAGGGAACCCGTGACGGGTGGTAAACTCCAATTTTTGGGGAGGTGCTGTTGAATTTCTTTTTCCCAAGAATTTGAAGGAGTGTTGGTTATATTTTTGAAAATGATTTTTGATCTGGGTGACTTCAACAAAAGAGATGTGTCTCGAAAGCTTTTATAGATTAGTAAAAGAAAGCGGATTCTTAAGAGTTTGTCAGCTTCTTAGTCCAAACTCATTGAATTCTAAAAACGAAGAAAGCTTTGATTGATTATAGTGATGTGGGATGATGGCTATGATTAACGAAGATGGCAATATTATTGATGACATGATTTGAGATTTAATAGGGTGTGGGTTGATGAGACGATAAAAGTAAGGAACGAGGCTGTTGGTCGGTGTTGAGCGAATGACCGAGACCCTTGAAGATAGAAAAAACAAAGTGCAGTAGCGGAAGCGCGCAGAGTAAAAGGACATTGGAACTGTTATGTGTTGAATATAAAGGCAGACTACGCTCGCGTACTCGTAGTGATGGATGGAATTTTCGAGGGCAAAAATTTCTGTTAGGGGGGTAGAATGTCATACCCGGTCTAACCAAAATTAATTAAATAATGAGTTAAGTAGGAGCGAATATGATTGGAATATTTGGCAATTGGAATTTGATGATTTAAATATAATATTTGGATTCAGTGAATTTTTCCGAGTCGGAAGACATAGTTTTCTGCGTAAAAGCGCGCAGTGAAATTTTGACCGACAGTACCGGCTGAGACCTGTCTGGTACTACATCTGAGAAAATTGATTATGAGTAAATAAGATTAAGAAATCAGGAATTATGATTAGGGGAGGTAGAAATATTTAAAGTGCGATTTGGAGCGCTAATCTTAAAGGTTTTGGCCCAAAATTGGGCCAACGGACAAAAATAAGTGAACTGGGCCTAAGTGGGCCCAAGACCCAACATATATAAACATTAGTTATGAGCATTTCAGCTCATTTTACCCTAAAAAGAAGGGTTGGGGCGCTGAATTAAGAAGAGAGAAGAGAAGAGAGAAAACCTAACTCTCTTTGATCTTCAAACCACCATAACTTGTGCTACGGAGCTCCGATTGACGAGCCGTTTGTGGCCACGCGTTGCTCTTCTCATCCTCTACAATTCTATCTAAGTTTTGTGGTGAGTATTCCATTCATCTCTGCCCAGTTTTCAAAATTCCCCACTGTTCCACATTTTTGGGAAGTTAGTGTTGAAATTTTGTGATTTTGGGTGTTTAGGGATACTCCAACATGGATTCTAAGTGGGTTCTATCCCTACTTCATATGGGCTGAGGTAAGAAGTGCTCAAACCCTTCTGATTTATCATCTTTATGAGCCCTAGGTTGATGTATGTATGTAATATTGGTTATGTTAGTGCATTTGATGGTTTTGGTGCACGATTGGGAGATTGGTGTTGCTTTAGGAGCTTTGGTGAGGCTTGGAGCTAAGGTTGGTGGAGACTTCCAAAGAAGAGGCTCAATTGATTTGGCTACAAGAGGTACGGTTTAAGTTTCATTTAAGTACCGTGTGGTGTGATGAGAATTCCTAGGCTAGATGCCCCTAGGATTAAGTTTGGATTGTGTAAATGGTTGGTGCTAATATGCATAGTTGGTATGTAATGTGAATTAATGATTGGGTTGAGAATTGTGTGGCCTTGTATGTTTGGTGTATTGAGAATTGAATGTATGGGGTAATGAGTATTGATTTGTGGTTTATGCTTTTAAATTGTGAAATTGGGCCGGAGGCCGTGAATTTTGGGCTGGAGGCCGAGAAGAGGTAAGGAAGGTAAGTTGATGTGTGCATTGTATGATGACATAAGTGATTGGATGAGTTTTAAATGATGAATATATGCATGATTGGGTTGGTTATTGAATAATAAGGTTTGAGGAGTTGAAGTGTGGAATTTGGTAATTTTGGGTGAAATTATGTAGATGAGGTATGTTTGGTTCGGGTTGGGATATATTATGTGGTCATATATGTGATTATGATTATTGATGCCTTGATGGTATGATGATGCATGAGAGATATGTATGTTGTGATATATGCTTGAGGAATGATTATGGTTGATTTGTGGGTGAAAACACGTGATAGTGAGTATGATATTGATTATGTATAATGATGACCGATTGGAAATAGTATTGTTGGAAATTGGGATGGGGAAGGATGTGTGACATGTTAATGTGTTTGTAATTTCGCCATTTGTCGAAATGGGTAAAAATGGTTATATGGCGGTTCTGTGAATCGTGGTAAAGTATTAATGTATGAGTTGAGGAGGCTTGATGTTGATCTTGGTATATTTTGATTGATTTCAAAAAGGGTTAAAAATTGGCATGTTTTTGGTTGATTTTGAAAAGAGTTGAAAATGGCTTGTTTTGAAAATGGCACTTTGCGGTTTTGTATGAAAAATATGGTTTTTGGGCATGCTTTGACGGGACATGACTTGGACTACGGATCTCTGTTTTGTGCCAAATCTGTTTAGAAATGAAATTGGATCCGGGATGTCCATGCCGTTCGAAGAACGGGTGAAAAACGATTTAAAATGAGAGAGTTATGTCCGTCGGAAGATTGGGGGTTGAATCTGTGAATTCTGCAGCTTTTAACTTAGAAAATTTTTAGCAGAATGACCCTCCACGCGTGGGCGCACTTGGCGCGTACGCGTCGTTCTTCGAGAAGGCACCATCCACGCGTGCGCGTGGTGTGCGCGTGCGCGTCGATGCGCTGCACCCAATGCCCAGCCATTTTCCCGAGAGTTGTGCCAGAGTTGTGCCAGTTTTGTGCCTTGGGCGCAAATGCACCCACGCGTACGCGTGGCTGACGCGTACGCGTCGTTGTCTATTTTTAATCCGCGCGTCCGCGTGAATGGCGCATATGCGCCGATGAGTTTTGTGGCCATCCACGCGTGCGCGTGGAGTACGCGTACGCGTGAACCTGCTTTCATGCCAAAGTTGATTTTTGAGTTTTAAAAGTCAAATCTCATACTTATAAGCCTCCGATCTCACCACTTATATCTTAAATCGTTATGATATGCCTAGCTATGAGGGAAGGAGTTAGGGGATGTGGTAACTTGCAAGTGAAGCAAGGGAAAAGTTATGATCAATGATGATCAACGATGATTATATGAGATATGGAGGATGACGGTAGGAGTACCGTGTATGCCATGAGCCAAAGGGCTATATCTATTGATAAACGGCTGGTTTTTGATTGAACCATGAGCCGGATGACTGAGTTATTGCCGGGTCACGGCAAAGCCATTATTGATTATGGCTGAGTATAAATGCATATATGATTAATGAATGAATGTGTTAAATGGATAATAGTGGAAGATGTTGAAATGTGATGTGTAACCCCGGGTAGTAGGCAGTGGCGTTGTCCACTTGCTCCGGGTATGAGACGAAAAAGGATGTTTATGATAAATGAGTTAATTATGGAGTTTTGAATGAATGTATTTGTGATACCTGGGTAGTAGTAAGGGTTGTGGTTCGTCCCACTTGCACCAGGTTAATGTTTGAGATTTGATAACAATGAGGATTGATAATATGAATTGAGATTGAATGAATATATGTTTGAGATACCTGGGCAGTAGCAAGGGTTGTGGTTCGTCCCGCTTGCTCCGGGTTAATGCTTAAGATACCTGGGCAGTAGCAAGGGTTGTGGTTCATCCCACTTGCTCCAAGTCAGAGATTGTGACGCCTGGGTAGTAGCGGCAGTAGTGGTGAATCCACTCGCTCCAAGTTGAGCTTTTAAACACCCGCCTGGGTAGTAGCCGCAGTAGTGGTTGTTCCACTGGCTCTGGGTTGAGCGGGTAGTAGCAAGGGGGTTGTAGCTCAAACCTACTTGCTCCGCAAGGGGTGTTTCTGTCCAATGGTTAGCTACCAGGACATGTCGATTTGGCTATATAACCAACAGATGATATCATCAGCCATAGGGCAGGCATACATCATTTGCATATGTTTGAAGTATTTGGGTTTGCCTATTTGTTTTGGATTTCTACATCATATATGCTATGCTACCTGATTATGTGCTACTTGTTCTACTTGTACCTTATTTGTGTATTACTTGTCTGTATTGCTTGTGTTTGTACAACTGAGAGATCCCTCATGTTGGTGTCGCTGGATGTTGAGGGCTGTTCTTGATGAGATGAATTGATGATGCGATAGCATGATGATGATGATTTTTGGAATGAGATAATTTGAGCCCCCTGGGTAGACACAGTGATGTGATTTCACTAGCTCCAGGCGAGGGTATGATGTATTGATATAGAGTTGCTGAGACAGAACAACTGGTGATGGTTTTGCTTATGATTCTGAGTTTGATTCGTGTAAGAATCAGCGAGTTGGGAAACATTTGTAACATGAACTAGATTTAGTATCCCCTTACGACAGATGCCTATTCATGGATTAGTGAGAATCTAGGCTGGATACTTGGAGAAAAGGAGTTTAGGATGCTTAGTGAGTTTTTATTGCAGTGCATTGTATTTATTTGGCACTTTTACCGTACTGGGAACCCATGGGCCCGGGGTTCTCATTCCGTATATATCTCTTGTTTTTCAGATACAGGTTCAGGTGCTCAGAAGTGAGCTGCGATTCGTCTGAGAAACGGCGAAGATATTTATTTTCTCTACTTTGTGTTTTCCTTAGAATCTCTCTACCTTTGTTTTGAAAAGATTATATTATGTGTTGAACTCTTTTGGAACTTGCCTATAGAGGCTCTTATGTTTCCTTTGGGAGAGATTAGGATGTACTGTTGTTAGTTACTTTCATACTGTACCCTAGCCGGCCTAAACTTCGTGGGTTGCGACTAGTGGCTATTTACTTATGTTATATATATCTATCTGTTATCTATCTCTTAATCTCCTTTATGCCTTGTCCATATATCGCTTTCGGCTTCACGTTTTATCTTTTCGTTGTCGAAACGTGAGTGATACGTCTTCGCGATTTTATTTCTACTCTTTTCAGGCTTCTCGATTAATACTCCTTTTGAAATTACCTATGTTTATATATTAAAAAAATCCACCTGAGAGTCGTACCACCGTAATATCATTGACTTATGACTCGAGCATAAGGATTTGAATATTAGGGTGTTACACAAGTAATACCTTACGTGAGTAAGGGTCGATCCCACAGAGATTGTTGGTATGAAGCAAGCTATGGTCACCTTGTAAATCTCAGTTAGGCAGATTAAATGATTATGGATTTCGAAAATTAATAATAAAAAGAAAATAAAATAGGATAGAAATACTTATGTAAATTAATGGTGGGGATTTTAGATAGGCGTGTGGAGATGCTAGAATCCTCTCGGATCTCTACTTTCTTATTACATTCATCCAATTTCTTCTTACACCTTTCCATGGCAAGCGGTATGTAGGGCATCACCGTCGTCAATGGCTACTTTTAATCCTCTCGGGAAAATGGTCCTATGCGCTGTCACTGCATGGCTAATCGTCTGGAGGCATCACCCTTGCCGATGGCTACATCCCATCCTCTCAGTAAAAATGGTCCAAATGCTCTGTCACAGCACGGCTAATCATCTGTCGGTTCTCAATCAGGTTGGAATAGAATCCCTTGATTCTTTTGCGTCTGTCACTGATGCCCAGCCTTCAGGAGTTTGAAGCTCGTCACAGTCATTCAATACCGGGATCTTACTCGGAATACCACAGACAAGGTTAGACTTTCCAGATTCCCGGAATCCTACTCGGAATACCACAGACAAGGTTAGACTTTCCGGATTCCCACGAATGCCGCCATCTATCTAGCTTATACCATGAAGATTCTGTTGGGGAATCTAAGAGATATGCGCCCGGCCTAAGGTAGAACGGAAGTGGTTGTCAGTCACGTGCGTTCACAAGTGAGAATGATGATGAGTGTCACGAATCATCACATTCATCAAGTTGAAGTGCAACGTATATCTTGGAATAAGAATAAAAGAGAATTGAATAGAAGATAATAGTAATTGTATTGAAACTTGAGGTACAGCAGAGCTCCACACCCTTAATCTATGGTGTGTAGGAACTCCACCGTTGAAAATACATAAGTGAAAGGTTCAGGCATGGCCGAATGGCCAGCCCCCTAAAACATGATCAATAGCCTCTTAAGATGAAGAATAAAACAAAACTGAGACCAAAGATGTCTAATACAATAGTAACTTATCCTATTTATACTAGACTAGCTACTAGGGTTTACATGAGTAAGTAATTGATGCATAAATCCACTTCCGGGGCCCACTTGGTATGTGCTTGGGCTGAGCTTGATCTATCCACGAGCTGAGGCTCCTCTTGGAGTTGAACGCCAAGTTGTAACGTGTTTTGGGCGTTCAACTCCGGGTCGTGACGTGTTTCGGGCGTTTAACTCCAGACAGCAGCATGTACTTGGCGTTGAGCGCCCCTTTACGTCGTTAATTCCCAAATAAAGTATGGACTATTATATATTTCGGGAAAGCTCTGGATGTCTACTTTCCAACGCCGTTGAGAGCGCGCCATTTGGAGTTCTGTTGCTCCAGAAAATCTATTTTGAGTGCAGGGAGGTCAGATTCCAACAGCATCAGCAGTCCTTTTGTCAGCCTTTTTCAGAGTTTTGCTCAAGTCCCTCAATTTCAACCAGAAATTACCTGAAATCATGGAAAAACACACAAACTCATAGTAAAGTCCAGAAATGTGAATTTTACATAAGAACTAATGAAAACATCCCTAAAAGTAACTAGATCATACTAAAAACTACCTAAAAACAATGCCAAAAAGCGTATAAATTATCCGCTCATCATAAATCTACACTACTCAATTGCAATGAATTAAACAACAACAAATCTAAATCAACAATAAAGGAACATAAATCATAAATTGCATTGAATTGAAAATAGAAGAACAAAAATACATCAACATAAAAGTAAGCAATTACAAGAATTAGATACAAAATTAAAGGGAGAAAGAGTAGAGGAACAAGAAATTGTAAAGGAAAAGTAAATCAAAGCATGAATTAAACCTAGATCTAAGAAATTCTAATCCTAATTCTAGAGAGAAGTGGGAGGTTCTCTCTCTAGAAAACTAACTAAAGGCTCATGTTGGCTAAACTAATTGCTCCCCCCTTTGCTTGGACTTCAATTCTGCATGAAATACACTCAGAAACAAGTTGGAGTTGGGCCTGGGCTGCTCAGAAATCGCCCCCAGCGTTTTGCCTTTAAGTGGGCCAAGTAAGAGTATCGGTGCGTGCGCGCCATGTGCGCGTGCGCGTCGATTGGCAAATCCTCATCCGCGCAGAAGCGGTATGTACGCGTGCGCGTCCTTGTGGAAAACCACTTTTGCGAGTGTGCGCCTTGTACGCGTGCGCGTCCATTGGTGCATTCCAAATCTTTGTTTCTTCATGCATTCTCCTCTTAGCATGCTTTCCTCTTCATTTCTTCCATCCAATACTTGCCTTATGGACCTGAAATTACTTAACAAACACATCAAGGCATCGAATGGGATTAAAGTGAATTAATATCACCAATTTAAGGCCTAAAAAGCATGTTTTTACATTTAAGCACAATTCAAGGGAGAATTACAAAACCATGCTATTTCATTGAATAAATGTGGGAAAAAGTGGATAAATCCCCCGAAATAAGGACAAAATAAACTACAAAATCGGGATTTATCAAATCTCTCCACACTTAAACTAAGCATGTCCTCATGCTAGAATCAAGAAAGAAGCAAAGGGTATCACATTTATTCAATGCAAACTACTAAATGCAATCTATCTATATGCAATCTATCTACATGAATGCATCCACTTGGTCAAAACATGTCAATTTCCAAGAATACATATATAAGTATAAGGGCTAAAGCAATAGCAATCAAATCAACCCACAATTGAATTGAATCATTGAAAGATTTTACAAACTTGCAAGAAAAGATGATTAAGGGTGGAAACATGTACTTGAGCGACCGAACCCTCACCAGACGTGTATCCGCTCTAGGCACTCAAGTGTATGGGGTTGGTTCACTCAATTCTCCCCTAATCATGCTTTCCAAGATTTTTTTTTATCTAACAATCAACAATTACTTTATGCATGCATATAAATATGATGAGGACTTTTCCATAGGTTGTAATGGGGCTAGGGTCAAGGTAGGATGCATATGGTCAAGTGAGCTAGAAATTTGAATGTTTGATTAACTTAAACTTCCCACCTAACCTATGACAACCTATACAATTCTAAACAAAACTAACTACCCATTCTTCACTTTTTCACACACTCATGCATTCCTTCTTGATCACCACACATATGCATTGATTATTATTGAACTTCACTTTGGGGCATTTTGTCCCCTTTTTATTACAATTCTTTTTCTTTCTTTTTCTATATTAAATTTTTTTTTCATCAAGTATATATACAAGTACCAATGCATATGGTTTCACATTTGATTAATACATGAGTATGTACCCAATTCCCAAGATTTTTCAACAAAGATGTAAACACACTTTTATCTCTACCCAATGTCCCCAACTCTCCCAAACTTGAATGATAAGCACTCTCACTAGCTTAAGCTAATCAAAGATCCAAACAAGGGACATTTATTGTTTTTCACTTAAAGCTTTTAATGTGCTAACATTAAGAACAAATGGGTTAGGCATAGGCTCAAAATTGGTTAACAATGGAAGATAAAAGGTAGGCTATTTAAACAATGGCCTCAATCATATAAATGCATGTATACACAAATAATGGACATAAAGAATCAAACAAATCAAAGATTACAATCATAGGAAGAGAACAATGCACACAAGAATGAAAATAAGTGGCTATATGATGTAACCACACAATTAGGCTCAAATCTCACATGCTTGTGTTCTTAGCTCAAAAACATGATCCACAATTGTATAATTCAAGCAAGTTCTTAAATTTTTTTTTTCAATCAATTGGGGTGCCCTATAGATAAAATTCTTGGAAAATATCATGATTTTGGCTAAGCTTAATATATACATATGCGAAACAAGAAAATGCAACTAAAAATCCTAAAATGAAATGCAAAAGTGTTGGGATTAGAGACTTGTTACCCAAAAACGCCGAGTGGTCGGACGACCTCCCCACACTTAAAAGTTTGCACCGTCTTCGGTGCATCCAAAGATGAGCAAGGGGATACGGCGACTCTCCTAGTTGCTACCTTCAGCTGGAAGGTCAACCGGTTGCTGCGTGTTCTTCCTTCTGCTTCCATTTTTGCTTATGGTGCATCAATCATGAAAAACAAAATAAACACCGTAAGATGAGAAAATACAAAAGCTAGGAAGCGTACATTGTTGGAATGAGGTAAGAACCGCTAGAATGGAGTGAGTGAATTAGTGTGACATTGATGAAAAATAGGTGTGTGGGTTCTAAAATTGCGCGCGGTTTGGAACACACACACACTAGTATATATAAAAAATTATGTCACAATTACATAAAAGAAAACATGCACTTCACTCATTCTAGTGTGCTTGAGATACTTTAAAAGACTTGTAGGCTTAAAACAACCCAACAAGTAGTGAAGAAGAATAAAAGCATTCAAGCAAAAAAATCAAGCAATTGTGAAATTGGATAATGAATGGACATTGATTGATGTATAAGTAAACTTGGTGAACAAAATGGTAATAAGAGCTCACACAACAATCAATGACACATATTTAAGTTGTTGCAACACCTAAGTGACATAGAGGTGGACACATGAGTGCTATGGGCGTTAGAGAAAAGAATATAGAAGTGAAAATCAATCACATAGCAAGCAGGGCCCACAAAGCTTGGAAAGCTCAAAAATATGTTACTAGGTAAGCTTTCGATCCAATTTTTCAACCATACAATTTCAATGCATGAAATAGGTGAGTACAGGTAAATCCTAAACAAGTATCGCCTAAAAAAATGCAATGATAATGTACAATTGCCTAACAATGGATGATGAATGCATGGCGGCCAGAACATGCAATTCAAGAAGTTAAGATGCATGAAGGCAATGTAACATGTACTTGGTTTTCAAAAACATTAAGCATTAAGAACCCGAAACCAAGTGACAAAATACAACCTCAATAATTAAATCCAACAATAAGAATTAACAATAATTATGCTAAGATAACATTCAGTTAATAATAGGCAGCAAGAATTAGCAACAAAATCAGAAATCCAACACTTATAATGGAAAATAGAAAATTAAAGGAAAAATTAAACTAATTAAATAATCAACTAAAAGAAATGGTTATGGATGGTGTTTGGTAGTGTTGGATGATGGGTGAGAGAAGGGAAAAAAAAAGAGAGGGAAAGAAATGGAAAGAGATGAGAAGAAGAAAAGGCGGGTGAAATAGAGCAATCCACGCGTGCGCGCACTGTGCGTGCGCGCGCGGATGGACGAGAGGAGAGGGGGTGCGGAGGCGCCAGGTGCGCTCACGCGTGGGTATGGAAATGTGAAGGGGCGCGGGCGCGCACTATGTGCGTCCGCGCTAGTTTAGGCACAGAGTTAGCCCAGAGTTGGCACAACTCTTGGGTCTTTAGCCTGGAGGTGGAACTTCTAGATTCACGCGTACGTGTACATGGCGCGTGCGCGTGGATGGTCGAGAATGCATAAGGCATGCGTACGCGTGCATGGCGCGTACGCGTGGGTTGGTGCTCTGTTTTTCAAAATTTGTCTATGTTCTTGCGCCAAACCAAGCATTCCAAACCTCCAAACAACTACCAAAACATCATAAAACCTTATTTAACCTACTAGACTCCCAAATAAACTAAACTAACTAAACAAAACATGAATTCAAACTAATTTACCATATATACAAAAGAGAAAAAGGGAAAGATGTTACCCCGGTGGGATGTCTCCCACCTAACACTTTTATTTATTGTCCTTAAGTTGGACTTATGGAGGCTCCTTGTCATGGTGGCTTATGCTTGAAGCCATCTTGGAACATCTACCAATGCTTGGTTCTCCATTGTGCCTCAAGATTCTTTATCATTTGCACCAAGTGTTGATGGAGTTCTTCACAAACCGTAGGCTCCCAAAATTGATTTTCCTTGTGTGATCCGGGATCCCACACTTTGTTTTTGCACCCGTCTTGAAGCTGACTCTCATTATTAGCCCATCCGGGTGGTGAGCAAGGTGAATTCTCTATAAAGTGACCAACAATCCTCCTAGACCCAGCTAGGTGAGCACTACTCCAACCTTTATATCTCATGTTTGATGCATCAACCATAATGAGCCTTGATTTGCAACACCAACCACGAAACATCTTTCTTTTACGCTTCATCCCACAAAGCATCCTAAGTTGGCCATCCGTTTCAAGCAAACCATATTCAAGTAGGATAATAAAGCTAATAGAAATGAGTTTCACCCACTCAAATGAAGGTGTAGATGGCAACCTAGACAAAGGTGATTCCAAGGGTCTTGACAAGGCGTATTCAATTGCCATCCTCCTTTTACTAAGGACTTCCACCTCTCCACAAGATCTCTTGTTTTCAATCCTTTGTTCAACAATTTTATCTAAACCTTTTCCCTTACACAAATCATAAATGGGAGGATGAGAGAGATTTACCTCCATATTGTTATCAAATCCAATGGGGGAAGGTTCTTCACGTTCCAAGGATTCTTCACCACTAAGGGAACTCAATGCTTGCTCTATCCCATCCAAGGCTTCATAAGGGGTATACCTTGGAAGGTGTGCACTTTCCTCCCTAGCATCAATTTCAATCATCTTGGAGGGATTTTCTTCAACTCTATGTTCCCAAGGAGGTTCCGCATCTCCTAAGTCTTCAACTACTTCTTCCCCTTGTTCAATAATCCCTACCTGCTCCTCTTGTTGCATTTCTTGCTTTAACTCCTCTTCTTCACCTTGGAGCTTCAAGTTCACTCCCTCGCTAAGCTCCTTAGTTGCTTCTCCACATTCCACAATGGAAGTGCCTTGATCGCATAGGCTTAGGCGGGATGAGACGATGTTGCTAATTGCTTCTACCATGATAACCGTTTTTGCTCTTAACTCCTCAAATCTCTTTTCATCCTCCTCGTGTTGCCTTAAGATATGAGATTCAAGATCCCTTAATTCTAGCATAAAGGCTTCATCAGAAGGTGATGGTGGAAAAGAGGGTTTATCGTTTGAGGGAAGGGTATTGTAGTTGGAAGGTGATTCTTCTTGGTAAGGTTGTGGTGGTTCAATATTTTCCATTCTTTCCATTTGTTGCACAAAACACTCCATGGTTGCTTGAAATTGATCCAATGTCTCCTTGAAACGATCCCTTGACTCTTGTTCTTCTTGGATATCATGGGTAGGATCATATGACTCTTGGATTGGAGGGCATGAATATTCTCCCATGGGAGGTTGTGGTGGAAAGTGGTATTCATCTTGTGGTTGGAATTTTTCATACATTAGAGGTGGTTCATCTTGGCAATAATATGGAGGGGCGGCTCTTGAAAATGTTGATGTTGGAATGGTGGTGGCTCTATATGTGGTTCATATGGCTCATATGGTTGTTGGTAGGATGTATATGGATTAGGGTCATATGAAGATGGTTGGTAAAAAGGGGCTTGTGAGTATGGTTGAGGGCTATGTTGAGGATATGGCTCATAGGCATATGGTGGTGGTTCTTGAAAGTCAAAAGGGGATTCACCATAACCATTGAATTGGCATGCATCATAGAATGGCTATTCTTCATAGTGCATTGGTGGAGGTTGTTGCCATGAGGATTGATCATATGCATATGGCTCCTCCCACCTTTGGTTATCCCATCCTTGATGCACATCTTCATTGAAGATCCCATTTCCTACAACATAGTTGTAATCACACTCATAGCTAAAATGAGAATTCATAGTGAAAGAGAAAATAAAAATAAAAGCTAACAAGAAATGAAGAAAACTAAATCCTACAACTAGCAAAAATCAACAAACAAACCAAAAACAAAGCTATTCACAATATATACAATAACCAATAATATAACACCATTGCAACTCCCCGGCAGTGGCGCCATTTTTGATGTGACGACTTTTCGTGTGGTATAGAATTTTCCTCAAGTGAATGAATTCTCGTTGCAAAGTATAGTTCTACACCAACAAAGAGTCCTCACATGCAAAAATTTTGGTTGTCACTAGTAACAAACCCCAAATGAATTTATAACCGGAGTATTTGGACTCTGGGTCGTCTCACGAAAAGTTGCAATAAAATGTATGATTATTGGCTATGAGGGTTATATGGGGTTTTGGTTGATTAGAAGGGCAATAAAATAAAAAGACAAGAAAAGTAAATTGAGCAAGTAATTAAAGAAAGCAAGTAATAAAGAGAGACATTCATGGCAGTGGATTGAGATCATAGGCTTTCTATCCTAGTCATGCATGATTAATTCATCTTATTTAGTTAACTCCAACAATTAGGGAGAATGTCAAACAAGATTAACCAATCATATCACAATAATAAACAAGAATTTATCTTATTACGTCAACTCCAACGAATAGGGAGAAAGTCTAATGAGACTAGCTAATCTCAATCCAAAAGTCCTAATCGACTTACTAATTAAACTAGCAAAAGATTAGGGTCAATGGAAACAATCTTCCATAAGTCCTAATCAACTCACTAATTAAATTAGCAAAAGATTAGCGTCAATGGAAACAATACTAGCTAACAACTCTTGATCACCAACATAAGTTGGGTTTTCATGACTCAAGATTGCCCAATCACTCTTTCCAAGCCAAGAATGCTCAAAATCTACTCTAACATCCTACCAAGCATTTTGTCAAACACCTGGTAGGCATAAAAGGAAAGCATAGTAAAATTGCAAGGAATGTAAATCTACACTACTCAATTGCAATGAATTAAACAACAACAAATCCAAATCAACAATAAAGGAACATAAATCATAAATTGCATTGAATTGAAAATAGAAGAACAAAAATGCATCAACATAAAAGTAAGCAATTACAAGAATGAGATACAAAATTAAAGAGAGAAAGAGTAGAGGAACAAGAAATTGTAAAGGAAAAGTAAATCAAAGCATGAATTAAACCTAGATCTAAGAAATTCTAATCCTAATTCTAGAGAGAAGAGGGAGCTTCTCTCTCTAGAAAACTAACTAAAGGCTCATGTTGGCTAAACTAATTGCTCCCCCCTTTGCTTGGACTTTAATTCTGCATGAAATACACTCAGAAACAAGTTAGAATTGGGCCTGGGCTGCTCAGAAATCGCCTTCAGCATTTTGCCTTTAAGTGGGCCAAGTAAGAGTATCGGCGCGTGCGCGCCATGTGCGCGTTGGTGCACGAAATTGCAATCACACCTTTGCAACCCCGCACAACTAACCAGCAAGTGCACTGGGTCATCCAAGTAATACCTTACGTGAGTAAGGGTCGATCCCACGGATATTGTCGGCTTGAAGCAAGCTATGGTTATCTTGTAAATCTTAGTCAGGATATCAGAGATTATCAGGATTGATTGTGAAAAGTAAAAGAACATGAAATAAGTACTTGTTTTGCAGTGATAGAGAATAGGTTGAGGTTTTGGAGATGCTCCATCTTCTGAATCTCTGCTTTCCTACTGTCTTCTTCTTCAAACACGCAAGGCTCCTTCCATGGCAAGCTGTATGCAAGGGTTTCACCGTTGTCAGTGGCTACCTCCCATCCTCTCAGTGGAAATGTTCAACGCACCCTGTCACAGGCACGGCTATCCATCTGTCGGTTCTCAATCAGGCCGGAATAGAATCCAGTGATTCTTTTGCGTCTGTCACTAACGCCCCACCTTCAGGAGTTTGAAGCTCGTCACAGTCATTCAATCATTGAATCCTACTCAGAATACCACAGACAAGGTTTAGACCTTCCGGATTCTCTTGAATGCCGCCATCAATTCTAGCTTATACCACGAAGATTCTGATTAAAGAATCTAAGAGATATCTACTTAATCTAAGGTAGAACGGAGGTGGTTGTCAGGCACACGTTCATAGTTGAGAATGATAATGATTGTCACGGATCATCACATTCATCCGGTTTAAGAACAAGTAATATCTTAGAATGGAAGCAAGCATGATTGAATAAGAAACAGTAGTAATTGCATTAATCCATCAAGACACAGCAGAGCTCCTCACCCCCAACCATGGGGTTTAGAGACTCATGCCGTGGAAAGTACACAAAGAAACGTGTAAAGTGTCATGAGGTACAGATACAATGTCCAAAGATACTATTAATAGTGAACTAGTAACCTAGGGTGTACAAAAATGAGTAAATGACGTAAAAATCCACTTCTGGGTCCACTTAGTGTGTGCCTGGGCTGAGCATTGAAGCTTTCATGTGTAGAGACCTTTTCTGGAGTTAAACGCCAGCTTTTATGCCAGTTTGGGCGTTTAACTCCAAGTTTTATGCCAGTTCCAGCGTTAAACGCTGGAAATTCTGAGGCTGATTTGCCACGCAGGTTTTGGCCATCAAATCTTGGGCAAAGTATAGACTATTATATATTTATGGAAAGCCCAGGATGTCTACTTTCCAACGCCTTTGAGAGCGCGCCAATTGGGCTTCTGTAGCTCCAGAAAATTCACTTCGAGTGCAGGGAGGTCAGAATCCAACAGCATCTGCAGTCCTTTTCAGTCTCTGAATCAGATTTTTGCTCAGGACCCTCAATTTCAGCCAGAAAATACCTGAAATCACAGAAAAACACACAAACTCATAGTAAAGTCCAGAAAAGTGAATTTTAGCTAAAAACTAATAAAAATATACTAAATACTAACTAAATCATACTAAAAACATACTAAAAACAATGCCAAAAAGCGTATAAATTATCCGCTCATCACAACACCAAACTTAAATTGTTGCTTGTCCCCAAGCATCTGAAAATCAAAATAGGATAAAAAGAAGAGAATGTACTATAGACTCCAAAGTATCAAGGAAACTTAGCTCCAATTAGATGAGCGGGACTAGTAGCTTTTTGTTTCCGAACAGTTTTGGCATCTCACTCTATCCTTTGAAGTTCAGAATGATTGGCATCTATAAGAACTCAGAACTCAGATAATGTTATTGATTCTCCAAGTTAAATATAATGATTCTTGAACATAGCTAGTGTGTGAGTCTTGGCTGTGGCCCAAAGCACTCTGTTTTCCAGTATTACCACCGGATACATACATGCCACAGACACATAATTGGGTGAACCTTTTCAGATTATGACTCAGCTTTGCTAGAGTCCCCAATTAGAGGTGTCCAGGGTTCTTAAGCACACTCTTTTTTTGCCTTGGATCACAACTTTATTTCTTTCTTTTTCTTTCTCTCTCTCTTCTTTTTTTTTCGAAAATTTTTTTTCGAAAATATTATTTTGTATTCACTGCGTTTTCTTGCTTCAAGAATCAATCTGATGAAATTTTTTTTAGATCCTCAATAACAGTTCTCTTTTTCCTTCATTCTTTCAAGAGCCAACAATTTTAACATTCTCAAAACAACAAATTCAAAAGACATATGCACTGTTCAAGCATTCATTCAGAAAACACAAAGTATTGTCACCACATCAAACTAATTCAACTAGTTTCGAGGATAAATTCGAAATCCTGTACTTCTTGTTCTTTTGTGATTAAAGCATTTTTCATTTAAGAGAGGTGATGGATTCATAGGACATTCATAGCTTTGAGACATGAATTTTAAATTTTATTAATTATGAATTAAGAACAAGACTCAAAAATAGATATAAGATGAGACTAGAAAATAAAAATAGAAAATAAAAAAAAGAAAAAAGATTAAATAGGCTCCTAATGATAGAGGTTTTCACAGAGTTAGGACTCAACAACCTTGATTTTGAGAAGTGGATGCTCCCTCAACTTGAGAGGATAGCTTTTGGCGTTTCAACTCTTGGAGTTCACGCCCCTGCTTCTCTTGTTCCTTCAGCAATTTGCAGAGCATGCAGTTCTGATTCTGCCGTTCTTCCTTCAGTTGCTCCATAGTTTCTTGTAATTTGATGATAGATGCTTCTAGGCTGGTCCAGTAGTCAATTTTAGGGAATTCAGGGAGGAATTCCTGCGCCCTCCTCTTGATAGAGTTGTCTTGCATTTGTCCTTCCATTGACTTCTTGGTGATTGGATGTTCAATGGGTATGAATTCATCTACTCCCATCTTTACCCCAGCCTCTTTACAGAGCAAGGAAATCAAGCTTGGGTAAGCCAATTTGGCTTCAGTGGAATTCTTATTTGCAATTGTGTAGATCTCACAAGCAATCACATGATGAACCTCCACTTCTTTTCCAAGCATAATGCAATGAATCATCACTTCTCTCTTGATAGTGACCTCAGAACGGTTGCTAGTGGGCAGTATAGAGCGCCCAATAAAGTCTAGCCAACCTCTTGCAATTGGTTTGAGGTCTCCCCTCTTGAGTTGGTTTGGGACACCCTTTGAATTGGTTATCCATTTAGTTCCAGGGAGGCATATGTCCTCTAGAACTTGATCCAACCCTTTATCTGCTCTCACCATTCTCCTATTGAAGGATTCAGGATCATCCTGCAGTTGAGGCAATTTGAAGATTTCTCTTATTTTGTCCAGATGGAAGTACATAACTTTTCCTCTGACCATGGTTTTGTAAGTATGGTAAGCAGTTCCAGTCATTTTCTGCGTATCTGTTAGCCACAGGTTTGAGTAGAATTCCTGAACCATATTCCTTCCAACCTTTATCTCGGGATTGATTAGAACTTTCCATCCTCTGTTTCGAATTTGCTCTTGGATCCCCGGATATTCATCTTCCTTCAGATCAAATTTAACTTCCGGGATCACTGACCTCAGACCCATTATCTTGTGATAATGGTCTTCATGTTCTTTGGTTAAGAACTTCTCTTGATTCCAAAGATTCTTTGGGTTATTCTCTTTCTTTCCTCTTAAATTGGTTTGTTTTCCCTTAGGAGCCATGATCTTGATGAATCTTGGCTTAGTGATCACGAAAAAGCACACCAAACTTAGAGGTTTGCTTGTCCTCAAGCAAAAGAAAGGAAAGAAGAGAGAGAGGAGAAGAGCAAATTCAAATGGTGTGGAGGAATGAGGAGGCCAAACGTGTTTTATAAGGGGGGAAAGAAGAGATTTCAAAAAATTGAAAGGGGATTTAAAAAGATATGGAGAGAATTTGAGAGAAGGGTGAGTTTTTGAACAAGATTTGGGATTGATTTGAGAGATTTGAAGAATGATTTTGATTTTTGAAGATTTGAAAGTGAATGATGAAAGGTTGAGATGTATTTATGTGGAAAAGTATGGGTAAGAAAAGGAACGTTTGAAAAAAATTTGATTGGAAATCAAAATCGGGGTCCCCCACCTTTCTGGCGTTAAACGCCCAGAATGGCACCCATTCTGGCGTTTAACGCCCATTTGTTGCCCATTGTGGGCGTTTAACGCCCAGCTAGGTGCCCTGGCTGGCGTTAAATGCCAGAATTCCCTTTATCACTGGGCGTTTTGCTAAACGTCCAGGATACTGCACACCTGGCATTAAACGCCCAGAATGGTGCCTATTCTGGCGTTTAACGCCCAAAATGGCACCTTTACTGGCGTTAAACGCCCAGAATGGTGCCTATTCTGGCGTTTAACGCCCAAAATGCCCCTAACTGGCATTTTTTCGCCAGTAAGCTCTTTTTCTCTGCTTTTTGCGCTGAATCCTTCTGTAACTCTGTGAATTCCTTCATTTTTGATACTTGCCTTTGTAAAAACAAAACATATAACCTGCTAATGACTGGGTTGCCTCCCAGCAAGCGCTTCTTTACTGTCTTTAGCTGGACCTTTACTGAGAATCACTCAAGTCTCAGTTTTGAGCATTCCTGCTCAAAATTGCCTTTAAGATAATGCTTGATTCTCTGTCCATTAACAATGAACTTTTTGTCAGAATCAATATCCTGAAGCTCAGCATATCCATATGGGGACACTCCTGTAATCACATACAGACCCCTCCACCGGGATTTAAGTTTTCCTGGAAACAATCTGAGCCTAGAGTTGAAGAGCAGAACTTTTTGTCCTGGCTCAAAGACTCTGGATGACAACTTCTTGTCATGCCACTTCTTTGCCTTTTCCTTATAGATTTTTGCATTTTCAAAGGCATTGAGTCTAAACTCCTCTAGCTCATTTAGCTGGAGCAATCTCTTTTCACCAGCTATTTTCCAAAAATCACCCAATTGTGCTTCACAGCATGCTCGAGCTCCAACTCTTGAATTAATTTTCTTGAAGAGTCTTGGACTCCTTTGGCAACCAATATTCCTTCTTCCACCATGTCCCAACCCAAGAAGGACCTTGAGTTGGTAGTCCGTCTCCAAGGTAGCATATTGATGGGGGCCAATGAAGGTCATAGATAAAATTGCCACCCACCCAATATGCTCTTGGACCGGAATTGCTTCCTCACCAACTTTCTCTTCCCCATAACTCAAGTCATAATAAGGAGGTTATGAGAAGTCTACCTTCATGTCTCTCTCAAACTCAATGGGAAGAGGCTTATTAGGATCATTGAGGGGATTGACCAAGGAGGACAAAAAATCACTTATGATGGAATCCTTATTTTGATCAATCTTCCTCAACTCCTCCTTTTTCTCTTCTGGTTTACCTACTTCGCTTTCTCTCTTTTGTTACACTTCAAGCTCTAAACCTTCTTCTTTCCCTTATGGCTCCATGCTCTCATCTTTACTACATGCATTAGTTGACCCTCCACATTCGTTAAGAGAAATGCCTTGATCGGATGAGTATAGGAGAACTAAGTGGTTTACCGCTTCGGCTATAGTTGCCACAAATTGCCCTTGTGTCCTTCGGAACCCTTCTTGCTCTTGGAGAAAGGCTTAAATTTCTTGATAGTCTTGGGTCAAGGGTGGAAAAGCTTCACAATTAGGTAAGAAGGAAGGTTCATTGGTTGGGAAGAAGGTTGGATATGTGGGAGGTAGTTCATGTTGATGAGTATCTTGAGGTGGTGTGTAAGAAGGTGTATGATTGTGGTGGTGTGGTGATTGAAAATATGGTGATTGAGGGTTGTGTTTGGGGTATGAGTCATAGGTATATGGTAGTGGAGGGGTATAGTCATAGTGAAATCCACCATATCCTTGGTTTGGGTATGCATATTAGGGAGGGTATGATTCATTGTAATATGGAGGAGGTTGCTCCTCCCAAAATTGATGCTCCAATCCTATGATGGAATCCAAAATTGAAGTTATCACACCCTACAAAATGACCACAACCAAACTCCAAACCAAGAGGGTGATAACTCATAGAGAAAATTGGAAATAAAAGCTAAAGACATCAATTAACAAAAGAAGCAAAAATCCTAATTAATAGCAAAAACAAACAAACAACAAAAAAGTATCTATTCACACTATGGATATATTTACAACAACCAAGATATAGCACTCATGTCGCTAGATCCCCGGTAATGGCACCAAAAACTTGATGAGTAAGAATTAGTGCTGATTCAGAATTTCTCAAAATAAGATCACTTCGTTGCAAGTATAGCCAAATCAACAACCAACTCTCAACATCAAAGTTTATATTAAAATATAAACCGAGATCGAGAGTACTTCAACCTCAGGTCGTTCTCCCTAGGAACCAGTGACAACAAGTGCATACAATTTTGGTTGTAGAAAGCAAAGGGTGTTTTCAATGAAGATGTAAGCAATAAAGGAATTAAAGAACAAGGCAAAAATTGCAATTAATAAACTAATAGAGGAATAAAAGAACTATGTATACAATATAAATAAGTAAGACTATAAAGTGATGAAAATGTAATTTAAAACATAAATAAAACCTTGATTTTGGATGAGTTATGGAATCCCTTCCTTGCCATAACCACAACTATGATAATTATGATGGATTAATCTCACTAAGTCAACCCTTAACATCGAAGGATAAGTCAAGTGAGCATAATTGTTATTAATCCACAAATCCTAGCTAACTTACTAATTACCTTAGTAAAAAGCTAGCGTTAGTAGAAACAATAACAACTAACAACCCAAGAATTATCACTAAATGTTGGACATTATTGCTCTAGTAATCCATATACTCATTTTCCCCTAGCCAAGGGGTGGAAATTACTCCATAACTAAAATTGGCATTTTATCAAACACATAGAGGGTACAACAAAAAACATGGCAAAATTGGGAAAATGATAAAAGCTATGAACCATAAATGATCAAAATCAATAAAGGCAAGTCAAACAAACTTAAAGTAAGCATCAAATATCAAATTAACCAACTAGAAATCCAAAATTACAAAACTATATAAATTGGTAAGAGAAATGAAAAGTAGAAGAAATTGTAGAACAAGTAATGTCATAAAAGAGGAAATTAAGGAATACTTACAATGGGAAAGCAAAATCCAAAAGCAAAACTTGAACTATAAAATTCTAAAGTGAAAACCTAATTAAAACCCTAATGAACTAGAGATAAAACCTAAGCTAACTACCCTAAAACTACTCTTGAAATGTGTTCTATCAAGTATGGTAGTGTATGTTATGATATATAGTTGCTTCCCCCTTCAAATATGCTCCAAGGCCTTCAAAAATGGGCCAAAAAGCCCCCAAAATGCGAGTCCATGTGCAATTTTAATGGAGGCACGCGCTGGTACCTGTGCGTACACACAGGTATGTGCATGGGCACAGCCTGTGCGTAGGCACAGACCTGTGCATGGGCACAGGTGCTGATTTTCATTCTGTTCTGAGCATGGGCACAGCCTGTGCGTGGGCACAAGTGCTGTTTTTGACCACTGGCATGGGCACAGAAGCTGTGCGTGGGCACAGTGATGTGTGAGCATTTTCCCTTCCTTTTTCTAGTGAATTTGTAATTAATTTGTTGAGTTTAATCAAGAATTAATTTTCTTTTAGCCACTATGGATGCTACTTTGAGTCGTGTGCAATTCTATTTCTTTTAGGTAGCATTCGGATGGATTTGATGGAGTTTCTGCAGAAAAAGAGAAGAAGGCGAATGATGTTGTCAACCTTGACCTCTCTGCACTCAAACCTAAATAACTCAAGTTATAGAGGTCCAATTGATGTGATTCTAGTGGTGTTGAAAAGCTAACTTTCAGAGATTTCCATCGATATATAATAGTGCATACTTCTTCTCCATCAATTCGGCCAAGGCTGCGCCTAACTTGAGATTTCTCAAGTTAGGCGTGGATTATTAAGGAATCAAGTGGTCCCCAACTTTCCAAGAAGCAAGCACGCAATCTCCTATTAATTATGATTTAAACTTTATTTTATTTAAAAATAGGAAAATATATTATTTAGTTTTAGGAAATATATTTTATATTAATTATGATTAGCTATAAAAGGGAAAAGAATCTCTTCTCTTCTTGTTCATACCCTGGGTCGAGCTGTGCAACCCGAGCTAATTGAAGACAAGTCAACCGACCTGTTCAGACCAGGATTATCCGACCTCTTCATAAAAGAGCTTGGCCAAACCGCTACAGAGGCCCAAGGAGGCCCCAAACAGAGGAACACGACCCAAATTTAAAGGCAGCCCAAAGCCTAGAGAGATAAGGGCGGTTCCCTCCAAAAGATAAGATGACTTCACTCAAAAGATAAGATAATATAACTATCTTATCTCAAGAAAGATCACTTCACACCATTATAAATACACTGGAGCACCCAGGTATAACTCATACTCTGATTCTACTAAAAACCTGCTTAATACCCTTGCTAACTTAAGCATCAGAGTCCTTTGCAGGTATCACCATCCTCCGATGACGAAGGATCAGCACCACCACCAAGTCCAACAAGTCGGACACGGCGGCTCCATTCACCATAATCAAGTCGGACACAACAGCTCCATCTAGTACAGAAGATCTCGTCCGAGATCGATCTACAGTTTCAGGTAACCCTCAGAACATTGGCGCCGTTGCCAGAGACCTGGAAGTCATCCCATCATCATGGCAGACAACCTTGACAATGACCACAACTCAGATCTAGAAAATAGAACGCCACAGAAAGACGCGGACACTACACCAAAGGAAACGTCTCAACCAAACGGAGACAAAAGCTCACCAAACATACAAATCCTGGAGGCACTTCAGGCTCAACAAGATCGTCTCAAACAACTAGAAAAAAAGGCTGAGCACCAACAGGAAGCTGAGAAGGACCTTCGAAGAGAAACTAGGCGACGTAAAGAGTTAGAAGACAAACTCTTAAAACTTGAAGCAGATCTAAAGGCCAAGACTACTCGATCCAATCACGAAGATAACACCCGTAAAGATCAAGACCCATTCACCAGAGAAATTATGATAGCTAATGTCCCAAAGGACTTCAAAGCTCCCGACATGAACCCATACAATGGCACATCAGATCCAAGTCATCATCTCAGTAATTTCAGAAGCAGAATGTATCTAACCGATGCCTCATATGCAATTCAATGCAAAGCCTTCCCAACTACCTTAACCAATACGACAATTAAGTGGTTTGACAGCCTGCCCCCAAGGTCCATCACAAGCTTTGACGACTTAGCTGGAAAGTTTCTTGCTAGATTCTCTATCCAGAAGGACAAAATCAAGCACGCCCCAAGTTTGTTAGGGATCAAGCAAGAAGATCGAGAAAGTCTTCGCAACTACATGGAAAGATTCAACAAAGCATGTCTGGATATACAAAGTCTACCAACTAAAGCAGCCATTATGGGTCTCATCAATGGCCTACGAGAGGGACCTTTTAGTCACTCCATATCAAAGAGACATCTCACATCTCTAAATGAAGTGCAAGAACAAGCAGATAAGTACATCAACATGGAGGAAAACTCTCGACTAGGGGAGACCTCAAAATCGGGATCCTTTTACTCCTCCCAAGATAAGGTTAAAGAGTCCAAGAAAAAAGAATATCAGCAGGGAGAGAAGATTAAAAAATACCACAACTACACCCCTCTCTGGGTATCTCTTGTGGAAATATACCGAGAAGTATGCCACACTGACAAGATCCCACCACCTCGCCCACATAAAAGAAAAAAAAGGAGGTGAAAATCGGACGAAATAATGCGAATACCACCGAATTTATGGACATCCCACTAACGAGTGCTTCGACTTGAAGAATGTCATAGAAAAATTGGTAAGGGAGGGGAGACTAGATCGGTACCTAGCCAGTAAGACAGATGAGCCCAAAAAGAGAAGAAGAGATGAAGAGGTCGGACGAACTGAACGACCACCTCGTACCCCGGAAAGACATGTTCACATGATACATAGAGGATTTGCAGGAGGAGAAATCTCCAAATCATCTCACAAAAGACACCTCAAAGAAGTATATCACGTTGAGGAAGGAGAAGGAGTGTCCGACCTCCCTACTATTACTTTCACTAAAGAGGACGTAGCTGGCATCATCTCGAGACATGACGATCCCATGGTCTTCACTATCATATTGGCCAACGCTAATCTCCACCACACACTAGTGGACCAAGGAAGCTCGGCTGACATCTTGTTTAAAACCGCCTTCGACAAACTCGGCTTGGAGGAAAAAAAGCTCAGAGCATATTCGAATAGCTTATTCAAACTAGGAGACACTCTAATCCAACCACTTGGATACGTCTCACTAAACATAACCTTCAAAAAAGGAATCCGGTCAAAGACGCTCAACATAGACTATATCGTAGTCAACGTGAGTTTAGCCTACAATGCCCTAATAGGTCGGACAATGCTAAATCATCTCGCCGCGGTAGTCTCGACTCCACATCTATGCATGAAGTTCCCAACTACAGAAGGGATCGCTACGATAAAAGGAGACCAAAAAATAGCGCTCTGCTGTTACAACAAAAGTCTGAACCTCAGAGGCAAAGGAGAAGAAATCCACACCATCGAACTCGGGGGAGTTCGAGGTCGGGATGAACTTCGTCCACAACCTGAAGGCGAGATAGAAAAAGTCCAGATCGGAGATGTCCCATATAAAACAACTAATATTGGCGCAATCCTAAAAGAAAATGTAAAGGAGTCCCTCATACAGTTCCTAAAAGATAATGTCGACCTCTTCGTATGGAAGGCCGCAGACATGCTGGGCATAGACCCAAAACTAATTTGCCACAAGCTGGCAGTGTATCCAGGATCTCGGCCAGTACAGCAGAGGCGTAGAAAGCTCAGACCAGAAAGATCCCAAGCTGTGGAGGAACAGGTACAGGCTCTACTAGAGGCAGGATTCATAAGAGAAGTCAAGTACCCCTATGGCTAGCCAAGGTCGTCTTGGTGAAAATATCAAATGGGAAGTGGTGGAAGTGCACAGATTACACCGATCTCAATCAAGCTTGCCCAAAATATCCTTATCCACTCCCAAGTATCGACGCTCTGGTGGATGCCTCCTCCGGATACAAATACCTCTCGTTCATAGACGCCTATTCGGGATACAATCAAATCCCGATGTACCCACCTGATCAAGAAAAAACCTCATTCTTAACTCTAAAAGCAAACTACTACTACGTCGTCATGCCGTTTGGACTCAAAAAAAGCATGAGCCACCAATCAAAGATTGATGAATAAAGTCTTCGTAGACCATGTTGGGAAACTCATGGAGGTATATGTGGATTACATGTTAGTAAAAATCCAAAGTGAGGAATCATTATTGTCCGATCTCGCCCAAGTATTCAATACTATAAGAAAGCATGGCATGCGACTTAACCCTGTAAAATGCACTTTCGCAGTAGAAGCTGGCAAATTTTTGGGTTTTATGCTTACACAAATTTTCGACTTACCCAGACAAGTGCCAGGCCATACTCAATTTGAAAAGCCCGACCTGTGTCAAAGATGTACAATAGCTCAACAGGCGACTGGCAGCCTTATCCAGATTTCTAGCCAGATCAGCCATAAGATCTATCCCCTTCTACGCCACACTAAGGAAGGGAAAAAAGTTAGAATGGACACCAGAGTGCGACCAAGCCTTCAAGGATTTCAAAAGATTCCTGGGACAACCACCCATCCTTACCCGACCACGGGAAGGAGAAGCACTCATATTATACCTAGCAGTAGGAAGCCGGGCAGTAGCTTCAGCACTAGTCAGAGAGGACAAAAGTGGACAGCAACTTATATACTTCATCACCAAAGCGCTACATGGGTCCGAATTGAACTATCAAAAGATAGAGAAGTTCGCCTATGCTCTCATATTAACCTCTCGACGACTTTGCCCATACTTCTAGGCTCACACCATTAAAGTACGAACAAACTAGCCCATAAAAGGCATTCTGCAGAAAACATATTTAGCGGGAAGAATCCTACAGTGGGTAGTCGAGTTGTCCGAATTCGACCTCCAATATGGAGCACGGACAGTAATCAAATTACAGTATCTGGCTGACTTCATTGTGGAGTACACTGACACCCCAAAAATCCCTATAAATTGGAATCTTTACGTGGACGGCTCTTCAAATAAAAATGGGAGTGGAGCATGCGTGATAATAGAAAGTAATCAGGGAACCCAAATCAAACTCTCCCTGAAGTTCGAGTTCCCTGCCTCTAATAACCAGGCTGAGTATGAGGCGCTATTGGCTCGTTTGAAGCTGGCTAAAGAAGTCATAGCCCAAAAACTTATCATCTTCAGTGACTCACAAGTCATCACCTCACAAATAGCAGGGACCTACCAAGCCAAAGGCCCTGCCATGAAAAAGTACTTGGACAAAACTAAGGAACAGCTCGAACAATTCAAAGAATGCGAGATCCGGCATATACCTCAGGAAGAAAATACACGAGCCGACACACTCTCAAAATTAGCCAGCACCAAACCAGGGGGCAATAATAAGAGTCTCATCCAGGAAACACTACAGAGCCCATCAATCTCGGAGGGAGAAAAGATCCTAACTATATCAGGTCAGAATCAAGGGTGGGTGACTCCCATAATCAGCTACCTCAAATCAGAGATACTCCCTACAGATCAAAAGGAGGTAAAGAGGTTAAAGCGGGAGGCACAGTATTACACCATCATAAACGATATCCTATACAAGAGAGGGATGTTGACACCTCTACTAAAATGTGTACCGACCTCAAACACAAACAAGGTCTTAGAAGAAATACACAATGGCACATGTGGCAATCATCTCGAAGCACGAGCTCTTGCCAAGAAAGTACTCCGAGTCGGATTCTTTTGGCCGACTTTACAAAAAGAAGCCAACGAGTTCGTTAAGACATGTCCACCATTTCAGAAGCATGCTAACTTTCATATCGTTCCACCAGAAGAACTCATCAGCGTAACATCACCTTGGCCATTTGCAAAGTGGGGACTCGACCTCCTCGGGCCCTTCCCCTAAGGATCGGGACAGGTCAAATTCCTCATTGTAGGGGTAGATTATTTCACAAAATGGATAGAGGCAGAGCCCCTAGCCAATGCCACTATCCAAAAAAGTCAAAAATTCCTATATAGGAACATTGTCACGAGGTTTGGGGTTCCTTACTCTATCACCACGGATAATGGCACTCAATTCACAGATACAGCCTTTAGAAAATTGGTAGCTGACTTGAAAATAAAGCACCAATTCATATCCGTAGAACACCCACAGGCTAATGGACAAGTAGAAGCTGCTAATAAAGTCATATTAGCCGGGTTAAAATAGAGGTTACAGGATGAAAAGGGAGCCTGGGCTGAAGAGCTCCCACAAGTCCTATGGGCATATCGGACAACTCCACATTCCACCACAAAGGAATCACCCTTCCAATTGGCTTATGGAATGGAGGCAACGATACCAGGAAAAGTCGAAGAGGAGTTGATGAGCGGATATTTTATACGCTTTTTGGGGGTAATTTCATGTAGATTTTAGTATGTTTTAATTAGTTTTTAGGCAAAAATAATATTTCTGGACTTTACTATGATTTTGTGTATTTTTCTATGATTTCAGGTATTTTCTGACTGAAATTGAGGGAGCTGAGCAAAAATCTGATTTAGGCTGAAAAAGGACTGCTGATGCTGTTGGATCCTGACCTCCCTGCACTCGGAATATATTTTCTGGAGCTACAGAAGTCCAATTGACGCGCTCTCAATTGGTTTGGAAAGTAGACATCCAGGGCTTTCCAGCAATATATAATAGTCCATACTTTGTGCGAAGATAGATGACGTAAACTGGCGTTCAACTCCAGTTCCATGCTGCAGTCTGGCGTCCAGCGCCAGAAACAGGTTACAAGTTGGAGTTCAACGCCCAAAACATGTTACAACCTGGCGTTCAACTCCAGAAACAGCCCAGGCACATGAGAGGCTTAAGTCTCAGCCCCAGAGCACACCAAGTGGGCCCCAGAAGTGGATTTCTGCACCAATTATCTTAGTTTACTCATATTTTGTAAACCTAGGTTACTAGTTTACTATTTAAACAACTTTTAGAGACTTATTTTGTATCTCATGACATTTTTAGATCTGAATTTTATACACTTTGATGGCATGAGTCTCTAAACTCCATTGTTGGGGGTGAGGAGCTCTGCAGCGTCTCGATGAATTAATGCAATTGTTTCTATTTCTCCATTCAAACGTGTGTGTTCCTATCTAAGATGTTCATTCGCGCTTAATTATGAAGAAGGTGATGATCCGTAACACTCATCACCTTCCTCAATCCATGAATGTGTGCCTGACAGCCACCTCCGTTCTACATCAGATTGAATGAGCTTCTCTTAGATTCCTTAATCAGAATCTTCGTGGTATAAGCTAGAATTGATGGCGGCCACTCTTGAGGATCTGGAAAGTCTAAACCTTGTCTGTGGTATTCCGAGTCGGATTCAAGGATTGAATGGCTGTGACGAGCTTCAAACTCGCGATAACTGGGCGTGATGACAAACGCAAAAGGATCAATGGATCCTATTCCAACATGATCGAGAACCAACAGCTGATTAGCCGTGCTGTGACAGAGCATCTGGACCGTTTTCACTGAGAGGATGGCAGGTAGCAACTGACAATGGTGACACCCTACATACAGCTTTCCATGGAAGGAACTTTGCACCTTGGAATCGAGTTGAATATTACATTACAGGAATTCAGAAGACAAAGCATCTCCAAAACTCCAACATATTCTCCATTACTGCATTACAAGTAATTAATTCACGCTCTTTTATTTTTCTAATAATTCAAACTGATAATTTTAATTGAAATCCTGACTAAGAATAATAAAATAAACATAGCTTGCTTCAAACCAATAATCTCCGTGGGATTGACCCTTACTCACGTAAGGTATTACTTGGACGATCCAGTGCACTTGCTGGTTAGTTGTGCGGATTGCAAAAGTGTGATTGCAATTTCGTGCACCAAGTTTTTGGCGCTGTTGCCGGGGATTGTTCGAGTTTGAACAACTAAAGGCTTATTTTATTTCTTAGATTAGGAAGATTTTGGCAATTGGGTCAGAGTCTTTTATTTTCTTTTCAAAAATATTATTTTTCTTTATTAATTTTTTATTTTTCTTTTAGTCTAGTGTCTTGTTATAAGTTTGGTGTTAATTGCATATTTTATATTTTTCTTTTAAATTTTCGAATTTCTTTTCTTTGATCTTTAAGTTGTTCTTGTTTATTTTTCTCGTTTGATTTTTAGTTTTTCTTGTTCTGTGCCTTTTCTTGTTTTTCTTGTTCTTTTCCAAAGCATTAGTCTTCCAAAAGGAATAATCCAAATATACCTATTCAAAACAAGTGTTACATTTATAACTCAGTTGGTTAGAGCGTTGGCTTATGTTCTTGGCAATTGGGTATCTTATTTTTAAAATCTTTTTCAAAAATAACTTTTCTTGATTTAATCCTGTGCCAAACTTTAAGTTTGGTGTTTTCTTGCTAATTTTGATATAATTTTCGAAAATTATTTTGATTTCTAAAAAATTTTTAAGTTTAGTGTTCTTTCTTTTGTTCTTGGTGTTCTTGTGAATCTTCAAGGTGTTCTTGAGTCTTTCTTGTGTTTTGATCTTAAAATTTTTAAGTTTGGTGTTCCTTGGTGTTTTTCCTCCAAATTTTCGAAAATAAGGAGCATCAGATCTAAAAAATTTTAAGTCTTGTGTCTTTTATGTGTTTTTCTCTTTCATCATAAAATTCAAAATTCAAAAAAAAAATTTCTAACTAATTTTAAACTAATTTTTTCGAAATTTTTTTATAAAAATTCAGATTTCAATTTCAAAATTTTTCAAATCTTATCCCTTTTAAGAATTAGAAAAAAAATTTTATATCTTTCTCAAAAATATCCTAACCACTTTCTCCCTCCTTACTTTTTTGAAAATCTTCATAAATTTTTTCAAATATTTATTAATTTTAATTGTTAATTTTCTTTCTTTATTTATTTTATTTTTATTTCGGTTTTTATTTTATTTTATTTTATTATTTCGAAAATCAATTTTCTTTATATAATAAATTAAATAAAATAAACAATATCAACATCCATACCATCTCCCTTGCTCCATCATGGAACTAAGTGGAAATGAACAGTCCAGGAGGACTCTAGGGTCATATGCTAACCCCACTACTGCTTCATATGGGAATAGTATCTGTATACCCTCCATTGGAGTTAGTAGCTTTGAGTTGAATCCTCAGCTCATTATTATGATGCAGCAAAGCTACCAGTATTCCGGTCTTCCACATGAAGAACCTACAGAGTTCTGGCACAATTTTTACAAATTACTGACACAGTACATGATAAAGAAGTAGATCAGAATGTCTACAGATTATTACTGTTTCCATTCACTGTAAAAGATCAAGCTAAGAGGTGGTTAAATAACCAACCTAAGGACAGCATAAGGACATGGAAACAGCTGTCAGAAAAATTTCTGAATCACTATTTTCCTCCAAAACGAATGACACAGCTAAGGCTAAGCATCCAAGGCTTCAAACAAGGAGATAATGAATCCCTTTATGATGCCTGGAAGAGATACAGAGAGATGCTAAGAAAATGCCCCTCTGAAATGTTTTCAGAGTGGGTGCAGTTAGACATCTTCTACTATGGGCTTATAGAAAGAGCTCAGACTTCTCTAGACCACTCAGCTGGTGGATCTATTCACATGAGAAAGACAATTGAAGAAGCTCAAGATCTCATTGATACAGTTGCCAGGAATCAGCACCTGTATCTAAGCAGTGAACTTCCCAAGAGGGAAGAGGCTAAAACAGTAACTGCTGAACTCAGTCCTGCAGATCAAGCTGCTGAATTCAATCAGCAATTAGATTTTCTTACAAAACAGTTAGCCGAATTCAAGGAGATACTACAAGAAACAAGAATGGCTAATAAAAATATGGAAGTACAGTTGAAGCAAACAGAACAACAGCTATCAAAACAAATAACAGAAGAATGTCAAGGAGTTCAATTAAGAAGTGGGAAAACATTAAATACTTCACTTCAAGGTAGCAGGAAGCCAAGAAATGAGCAAACCACCCAAAATCCACCTGAGGACAGTCAGAGCCCAGAGAGGAATACTTCTGGCGCTCAAACGCCAGAAAATGGGTGGAAAGCTGGCGCTGAACGCCCAGACCATGCTCAGTTCTGGCGTCCAACGCCAGAAACAAGCAATGAATCGGCGTTGAACGCCCAAAGGAAGTACAGTTCTGGCGTTCAAACGCCAGGAACAGGCAAGGAGCTGGCGTCTAATACCGCTCCAGCTTCCACCCCTGGCATTCAAATGCCAGTGGGGGATCAGACACATACAAGTGCTGATAACAACCCTTCTAAAAAGGCTTCCCAACTCACTTCTGTAGGTAATAAACCTACAGGAACTAAGGTTGAGGAATACAAAGCCAAAATACCTTATCCTCAAAAACTCCGTCAAGCGGAACAGGATAAGCAATTTGCCCGCTTTGCAGACTATCTCAGGACTCTTGAAATAAAGATTCCGTTTGCAGAGGCACTTGAGCAAATACCATCTTATGCTAAGTTCATGAAAGAGATCTTAAGTTATAAGAAGGATTGGAGGGAAACTGAAAAAGTTTACCTCACTGAAGAATGCAGTGCAGTCATTCTGAAAAGCTTACCTGAGAAGCTTAAGGATCCGGGAAGCTTTATGATACCATGCACATTAGAAGGTACGTGTACCAAGCAAGCTCTATGTGATCTTGGGGCAAGTATTAATCTAATATCAAAAAGCTTGGGTTGACTGATGAAGTTAAACCAACCCGGATATGTCTTCAACTTGCTGATGGCTCCATTAAATACCCATCAGGCGTGATTGAAGATATGATTGTCAAAGTTGGGCCATTTGCCTTTCCTACTGACTTTGTGGTGCTGGAAATGAAGGAGCACAAGAGTGCAACTCTCATTCTAGGAAGACCTTTCCTAGCAACTGGCCGAACCCTCATTGACGTCCAAAAAGGGAAAGTAACCCTGAGAGTCAATGAGGAGGAGTTCAAGTTGAATGTTGTCAAAGCTATGCAACATCCAGACACCCCAAATGACTGCATGAGTGTTGATATCATTGACTCTCTAGTAAGAGAGGTCAATATGGCTGAGAGTCTCGAATCAGAGCTAGAG
The DNA here is from genome assembly GCF_003086295.3 of Arachis hypogaea. NCBI lineage: Eukaryota > Viridiplantae > Streptophyta > Magnoliopsida > Fabales > Fabaceae > Arachis > Arachis hypogaea. Next base: position 21,297,254 of record NC_092040.1, read on the forward strand.
AACATCTTTAAAGATGTTCAACCTGATTTAGAGGAATCAGAGAGAATAATAGAACCTCTTAAAATCCCTCAGGAAGAGGAGAAACCTCCCAAACCCGAGCTCAAACCATTACCACCATCCCTGAAATATGCATTTCTGGGAGAAGGTGATACCTTTCCTGTAATCATAAGCTCTACCTTAGAGCCACAGGAAGAGGAAGCACTAATTCAAGTGCTAAGGACACACAAGACAGCTCTTGGGTGGTCCATCAGTGATCTCAAGGGCATTAGCCCAGCCAGATGCATGCACAAGATCTTACTGGAGGGTGACGCCAAGCCAGTGGTTCAACCACAAAGGCGGCTGAATCCAGCCATGAAGGAAGTGGTGCAGAAGGAGGTCACTAAATTACTAGAGGCTGGAATTATTTATCCTATTTTGGATAGCCCCTGGTTAAGCCCTGTCCAAGTCGTCCCTAAGAAGGGAGGCATGACAGTGGTTCATAATGAAAAAAATGAACTGGTTCCTACAAGAACAGTTACAGGGTGGCGTATGTGTATTGATTATATAAGGATCAATACAGCTACCAGAAAGGATCATTTTCCTTTACCATTCATAGACCAGATGCTAGAAAGACTAGCAGGTCCTGAATACTACTGCTTCCTGGATGGATATTCAGGTTATAATCAAATTGCACTAGATCCAAAAGATCAAGAGAAAACGGCATTCACATGCCCATCTGGAGTATTTGCATACAGAAGGATGCCATTTGGCCTGTGCAATGCACCTGCAACCTTTCAGAGGTGCATGCTCTCAATTTTCTCTGATATGATGGAAAAATTTCTAGAAGTCTTCATGGATGACTTTTCAGTATTTGGAGACTCATTCAGCTCCTGTCTTGACCATCTAGCACTTGTTCTAAAGAGATGCCAAGAGACCAACCTAGTTTTAAACTGGGAGAAATATCACTTTATGGTGACTGAATGAATTGTCCTTGGGCACAAAATCTCGAACAAAGGAATAGAGGTGGATCAAGCTAAGGTAGAGGTAACTGAAAAATTACCACCACCAGCCAATGTTAAGGCAATCAGAAGCTTTCTGGGGCATGCAAGATTCTATAAGAGGTTTATAAAAGTTTTCAAAAATAGCCAAACCTCTAAGTAATCTGCTAGCTACTGACACGCCATTTATCTTTGATAAGGAGTGTCTGCCGGTGTTTGAGACTCTGAAAGCTAAGCTGGTCACAGCATCAGTCATCTCTGCACCAGACTGAACATTACCATTTGAATTAATGTGTGATGCCAGTGACCATGCCATTGGTGCAGTGTTGGGACAGAGACATGACAAGCTTCTTTACGTCATTTACTATGCCAGTCGTGTTTTAAATGAAGCACAAAAGAATTACACAACCACGGAAAAAGAGCTGCTTGCAGTGGTTTACGCTATTGACAAGTTTAGATCCTATTTAGTAGGATCAAAAGTGATTGTGTACACTGATCATGCTGCTCTTAAATATCTACTCACAAAGCAGGATTCAAGACCCAGACTTATCAGATGGGTGTTGCTTCTGCAAGAGTTTGATATAGAAATAAGAGACAGAAAAGGGACAGAAAACCAAGTAGCAAATCACCTGTCCCGAATAGAACCAGTAGAAGGGGCGTCCCTCCCTCTTACTGAGATCTCTGAAACCTTTTCGGATGAGCAACTCTTTGCCATCCAGGAAGTGCCATGGTTTGCAGACATTGCAAACTACAAGGCAGTAAGGTTCATACCCAAAGAGTACAGTAGGCAGCAATCAAAGAAGTTGATCACGGATGCAAAGTACTATCTTTGGGATGAACCATATCTCTTCAAGAGATGTGCAGACGGAGTAATCCGTAGATGTGTGCCTAAAGAAGAAGCGCAGAGGATCCTATGGCACTGCCATGGATCACAGTATGGAGGACATTTTGGAAGTGAGCGAACAGCCATAAGAGTCCTCCAATGTGGCTTCTACTGGCCTACTCTCTATAAAGATTCCCGAGTGTTTGTGCTTAATTACGACAGTTACCAAAGATCTGGCAATCTGCCTCACAGTTATGCCATGCCTCAACAAGGGATCTTGGAGATTGAGTTGTTTGATGTATGGGGTATTGACTTCATGGGACCTTTCCCACCATCATACTCAAATACTTATATTCTGGTGGCGGTGGATTATGTATCCAAATGGGTGGAAGCTATTGCTACACCCACTAATGACACTAAGACAATGTTAAAATTCCTCCAGAAACACATCTTCAGCAGATTTGGCACCCCTAGAGTACTAATCAGTGATAAGAGCACTCATTTCTGCAATAAACAGCTCTATTCTGCTTTGGTTCGTTATGGAGTTAGCCATAGGGTGGCCACTCCGTGTCACCCACAGACTAATGGGCAAGCTGAAGTTTCAAATAGAGAACTCAAACGAATCCTAGAACGGACTGTAATTAACCGTAGGATTGGGCAAGAAGCTTGGATGATGCTCTGTGGGCATACAAAACAGCATTCAAGACCCCTATAGGGACCTCTCCATACCAGCTTGTATATGGAAAGGCATGTCACTTGCCAGTGGAACTGGAACATAAGGCCTACTGGGCAACCAGATTCCTGAACCTTGATGCCAAGTTAGCTGGAGAAAAATGATTGCTCCAGTTAAATGAGCTAGAGGAATTTAGACTCAATGCTTTCGAGAATGCAAAAATATACAAAGAGAAAGCAAAAAGATGGCATGATAAGAAATTGTCATCCAGAGTCTTCGAGTTAGGGCAGGAAGTTCTGCTATTTAATTCTAGGCTCAAATTATTCCCCGAGAAATTGAAGTCTCGGTGGAGAGGTCCATATGTGATCACAAGCGTATCACCATATGGATACGTAGAGCTTTAGGATAATGATTCTAATAAAAAGTTCATTGTTAATGGACAGAGAGTCAAACATTATCTTGAAGGCAATTTTGAGCAAGAATGATCAAAACTGAGGCTTGATTAAAGCTCAGTAATAGTCCAGCTAATGACAATAAAGAAGCGCTTGCTGGGAGGCAACCCAGCCATTTACAAAGTTTATTTGTTAATTAATTGATTTTTACAGGTATATGTCAAAGTATCTTCAACGTAAAATAGCAATTGATTGAATTCACAAAGTTACAAGGGAATTTGGAAGCTCACTGGCGTGAAAAAGCCAGTAAGAAACAGTTTGGGCGTTGAACGCCCAAAAGAAGCACCCACTGAGCATTCAACACCAGTAAGGGTAGCCATCTGGGCGTTAAACGCCAGAAAGGAGCATCTTCTGGGCGTTGAACGCCAGAAAGAAGCACCTTCTGGGCGTTTAACGCCAGATTGACAGCGTCCTGGGCATTCAGAAAAACGCCCAGTGACAAAGGACTTCCTGGCGTTCAACGCCAGAAAGAAGCAATAGCTGGGCGTTGAACGCCCAGGAGAAGCAGCGTTTGGGTGTTTAACGCCAGAATGGTGGGGAGGAGGTAAAATTCGTTTTTCTTCACAAATTTTCTAATTTTTATATTTCAATTCATGATTTCTTGCATAAACATGTTTCAAAATATCATCCTTCAATTCCAAAAATTTTTATCCTAATTTCTAAAAACCCTAATTTCTAAAATTCTTTTTCAAAAATATTAAATGCATCTTAATCCATAAAGACAAATCGTTTTCCAATCCAATCCAACTTTTTTTAAGTTTTTTCAAAACTCATCTATCTTTTTGAACTCTTTTCAAATCTTTTTAATTTCTTCTCATATCTTTTTCAACTCATCATATCTTTTGAATTTCAAATTTGCTTTTCCTACTATTCCTCTCCTTTCCTTTCTTTTACTTGAGGACAAGCAAACCTCTAAGTTTGGTGTGATTCACCATGATCACTGAGCCAAAACTCATCAAGATCATGGCACCTAAGGGAACAGGAAGGGCAATGATGTGACTTAAAGGAACTGAAGCGTCAGAAATTATCTCTTGAAGGACCAAGCACCCCACAGACTAGAGGAACATCCACTTCCAAAAATAAAGGTCGTTGAGTTCTAATCTTTGCCTTAATTCTGTGATAACTGTTCTTGTCAGGAATTTACCTTAGAAGTTATATATTAGTAGTAGTAATTAGTATCTCTACTTTGATTTTAATTCCAATTAAGTTATAATTTATTTTTCTCATCATCATCAAACATGAATAAGATAGTAGATTTTTAGAATAAAGAGGCAATATTTTTTCCGAGTTCTTAATAAGAAAAATTCTAATTATTTATATATGGTGGCAATACTTTTTGTCTTCTGAATGAATGCTTGAATAGTGAATTTTTTTATCTTGTTGTTTATGAATGTTAAAATTGTTGGCTCTTGAAAGAATGATGAAAAAGAGAAATGTTATTGATGATCTGAAAAATCAAAAAAATTGATTCTTGAAGTAAGAAAACGTAATGAAAAAGCAAAAGCTTGTGCAATATATATATATAGAAAGAAAAAGAAAAAGTAAGCAGAAAAAGCCAATAGCCCTTAAAACTAAAAGGCAGGGGTAAAAAGTATCCAAGGCTTTGAGCATCAATGGATAGGAGGGCCCAAGGAAATAAATCCAGGCCTAAGTGGCTAAATCAAGCTGTCCCTAACCATGTGCTTGTGGCATGAAGGTCCAAGTGAAAAGCTTGAGACTGAGTGGTTAAAGTCGTGATCCAAAGCAAAAAGAGTGTGCTTAAGAGCTCTGGACACCTCTAACTGGGGACTTTAGCAAAGCTGAGTCACAATCTGAAAAGGTTCACCCAGTCATGTGTCTGTGGCATTTATGTATCCGGTGGTAATACTGGAAAACAAAATGCTTAGGGTCACGGCCAAGACTCATAAAAGTAGCTGTGTTCAAGAATCAACATGCTAAACTAGGAGAATCAATCACACTATCTGAATTCTAAGTTCCTATAGATGCCAACCATTTTGAATTTCAAAGGATAAAGTGAGATGCCAAAACTGTTCAGAGGCAAAAAGCTACTAGTCCTGCTCATCTAATTAGAATCTGGGCTTCACTTAAAACTCTGAGATATTATTGCTTCTTGACTTCTTTTTTCCTCTTTTATTTATCTAGTTTCTTAGGGACAAGCAACGCTTTAAGTTTGGTGTTGTGATGAGCGGATATTTTATATGCTTTTTGGGGGTAATTTCATGTAGATTTTAGTATATTTTAATTAGTTTTTAGTAGAATATCATTAGTTTTTAGGCAAAAATCATATTTCTGGACTTCACTATGATTTTGTGTATTTTTCTGTGATTTCAGGTATTTTCTGACGGAAATTTAGGGAGCTGAGCAAAAATCTGATTTAGGCTGAAAAAGGACTGCTGATGCTGTTGGATCCTGACCTCCCTGCACTCGGAATGGATTTTCTGGAGCTACAGAAGTCCACTTGACGCGCTCTCAATTGGGTTGGAAAGTAGACATCCAGGGCTTTCCAGCAATATATAATAGTTCATACTTTGCGCGAAGATAGATGACGTAAACTGGCGTTCAACTCTAGTTCCATGCTGCAGTCTGGCGTCCAGCGCCAGAAACAGGTTACAAGTTGGAGTTCAACGCCCAAAACACGTTACAACCTGGCGTTCAACTCCAGAAACAGCCCAGGCACGTGAGAGGCTTAAGTCTCAGCCCCAGCACACACCAAGTGGGCCCCAGAAATGGATTTCTGCACCAATTATCTTAGTTTACTCATATTCTGTAAACCTAGGTTACTAGTTTACAATTTAAACAACTTTTAGAGACTTATTTTGTATCTCATGACATTTTTAGATCTGAATTTTATACACTTTGACGGCATGAGTCTCTAAACTCCATTGTTGGGGGTGAGGAGCTCTGCAGCGTCTCGATGAATTAATGCAATTGTTTCTATTTCTCCATTCAAACGTGTGTGTTCCTATCTAAGATGTTCATTCGCGCTTAATTATGAAGAAGGTGATGATCTGTGACACTCATCACCTTCCTCAATCCATGAACGTGTGCCTGACAACCACCTCCGTTCTACATCAGATTGAATGAGCTTCTCTTAGATTCCTTAATCAGAATCTTCGTGGTATAAGCTAGAATTGATGGCGGCCACTCTTGAGGATCCGGAAAGTCTAAACCTTGTCTGTGGTATTCCGAGTAGGATTCAAAGATTGAATGGCTGTAACGAGCTTCAAACTCGTGATTGCTAGGCGTGATGACAAACGCAAAAGGATCAATGGATCCTATTCCAACATGATCGAGAACCAACAGCTGATTAGCCGTGCTGTGACAGAGCATCTGGACCGTTTTCACTGAGAGAATGGGAGGTAGCAACTGACAATGGTGACACCTTACATACAGCTTGCCATGGAAGGAACTTTGCACCTTGGAATTGAGTTGAATATTACATTACAGGAATTCAGAAGACAAAGCATCTCCAAAACTCCAACATATTCTCCATTACTGCATTACAAGTAATTAATTCACGCTCTTTTATTTTTCTAATAATTCAAACTGATAATTTTAATTGAAATCCTGACTAAGAATAATAAAATAAACATAGCTTGCTTCAAACCAATAATCTACGTGGGATCGACCCTTACTCACGTAAGGTATTACTTGGACGACCCAGTGCACTTGCTGGTTAGTTGTGCGGATTGCAAAAGTGTGATTGCAATTTCGTGCACCAGGAGTCTCCCGAAACGATCCTCTATAGTGAAGAAGCCAACTCCCAACTTCAAAGGGAAGAGCTCGAACTGCTTCCAAAAGTCCGAGAAAGAGCTCGTATCAGAGAGGAAGCGTTAAAACGCTGCATGGCCTCAAGGTACAATCGAAAGGTAGTACAGCAAAGCTTCGCCAACAATGACCTCATCCTAATCCGAAATAATATTAGAACAAGTCGACCCAGAGAGGGAAAGCTAGCAGCTAATTGAAAAGGACCCTATTGAGTCACAGAGGCACTGGAAAAAGTCTACTACAAAGTGTTCAAACTCGAGGGATGAGAGCTATCGAGATCATGGCATGCCTACAACCTAAGAAGGTACTATAGTTAAAAGGTAATAAAAGATCTTAAGACAAAGGTGCACTCTTTTTCCTGAAAAAGGTTTTTTAATGAGGCACCAAGCCAAGATCTACAAAATTATCTAGGGTAAGCACCCACATGTATATATGTTGCATATTTTCTATTTTGAATAAAGTTTTTCAAATTTTCTACAAAATCTCTTTATCAAGAAGCATTAATCTGAAAATGCAAAAATTCATCGCCCGATTATAAAGCTACAGATCGGCAAAAGTGAAAACCAAATTCACTACCTGACGTGGTCGACAAGAATGAAAACCGAATTCATCAAAGGTCGGCCAGGTGAGGATCAAACTCTACAAAATCGGCAAAATGAAAAAGCGATAAAAACAGAATAATGCAAGAAGTTATAAAAAGCGATCCATGAATAGAGACCTGACGAGGTTACCCTCTCTCCCTTAGCTTATAAATAACCCTCCTTACCACCTTCCGTTTCACACATCTCCAACACTTAACCCCCTTGGCCAAATTCCCACACACCTCCATCTCCTCTATTTCTTCTTCTTCTCCTCCTTTCTTTCTTTTTTTGCTCGAGGATGAGCAAACCTTTTAAGTTTGGTGTGGAAAAAGCATTGCTTTTTATTTTTCCATAACCATTAATGGCACCTAAGGCCAGAGAAACCTCTAGAAAGAGGAAAGGGAAGGTAGTGGCTTCCACCTCCGAGTCATGGGATATGGAGAGATTCATCTCAAGAGCCCATCACTAAAAAGAGGTTGGAGCAAACAAGAGAGCCCACTCATGAACCTCAACAAGAGCATGAGGAAGTCCCTCATCAAGAAATCCTTGAGATGCCTCAAGGGATGCATTTTTTTCCACACAATTATTGGGAGTAACTCAACACCTCTTTAAGCACTAGCCGCCATCACTAAGGTAGACCCGTTCTTTAATTTCCTTGTTATTCCTTTTTTTGTTTTTCATTTCTTATGCTTTATGTTTTGTCTATGTTTGTGTCTTTATTACATGATTATTAGTGTCTAGTGTCTATGCCTTGAAGCTATGAATGTCCCATGAATCCTTCACCTTTCTTAAATGAAAAATGTTTTTAATTGCAAAATGTTCCGATGGTTACTTGTAACTATAGGTCGATCTCGGACGAGATCTTCTGTGCTGGTCGGGGGTGTTGTGTCCGACTTGGTGATGATGCTGATCCTTTGTCCCCAGAGGGTGGGGGGTACCTGCAAGGGACTCCGATACTTAAGTTAGCAAGGGTATTAAGCAGGTATTGAGTATAATCAGAGTATGAGTTATACCTGGGTGCTCCAATGTATTTATAATGGTGTAGAGTGACCTCTTTAGATGAGATAAGTTAGTTATCTTATCTTTGACTGGGGTGCTCTTATCTTCAAGGAAACTGCCTTTATCTCTACGGGCTTGGGCTGCCCTTGGATTTGGGACGTGTTCCTCTATTTGGGCCCTTTGTTTGGGCTTTCCTGTGACTTGGCCGAACTCTTTGAGAAGAGGTTGGGTTGTCCTGACCTGAAAAGGTCGGTCGCTTTGTCTGTAGAACATCCCGGGTCAGACAGCTCGACGCAGGGTATGAACAGTGCCCCTGCTCGAGCTCGGTCTTCCTTTTTGAGGTCAAGTCTTTAGTTTTAGGACTTCGATCTTTTTTTGGTGAAGCCGAACTCGAGCATTTTGTCGATTTCTTTTTGTAGAGTTCTCCTTTTTTGAATGCGGAACGTTTCTGTTCTGTTTCCTCTGAAAGCACGCGCTGTTTAGTTCCCTGGCCTTGGGCCCATTAATTGGTTTTCAATGCCCCATTTCTCTTACTTCTTTTATTTTGAACTTCACACACGGAGACGATTTTTTCTCCTTTCTGTAACTTCCCCTTTTCTTTCTCACTTTTGTTTTCCCCTGAAAGCTTATGTTTCTTGGTGTCTCAACGTGGTTTCGACGATCGTGAGTGCTTCCAACGGTAGTTTCTGGCCTCCTCGTCTTCAACCCACTTCCGCATTCTTCTCCTTTTTTAGGTTGGTTTTTCTTTTTCTTTCGTCGTCTATTTTGCTGCTCCGTATTTGTTTTTTTGAAGTTCTGACTGAGTGCGTGTTGGAAAGCTTGGATCTTTGTATATTATCATGCTCACTGTGATGCATGCCTTCTGGTCTTCTTATTGCCTTTATGTATGCTTTTGGGTGTTTTCTCCTGTTTTTGCCTTTTAGGGCTTCGTATGCTACTCCTGTTTTGCTGAACTTTGTTTGTTTTGAGGGAGTTTGCTCCTTTTGATGGCTTTTTAGATCTTCTTCGCGTTTGTTTTTCTTGGAAAGGGTTTTTGCTGAGACATTAGTCATGTGGATTTTCCTGAGTCTTTATTCCCTGATTGCCTTCAAAGGATGCCCCTGGACTCTGGGTTGTGTCCTGGGGTTTTGCTTTTTATCTGCTGTACCGCGCTGGAATGTGTTGTCTGAGTTGTTTTGATTTCGTCTGGGATGTCTTTACCTTTTTAGTAACCTAATCTTTTTTTTGCTTTGTAGGATTAGTTGGCCATGTCTTCTCGAAAAAATATTGTCGAGGCGTCTTCTAAGGTTCCTGAAGGGATGTTCGATTGGCTGGACTCTCTTGTCTTGCTGTGTGTTTCTTTAGTCGATTCAGAATTTTGTGCGACGCTTAGAAAGCATCATCATGTCTGTAGCAGTGCAGATCAGGAGGGCAATTATGAGTTGGTAGCACTTGATTCTGGCGATAGAGTTTGCTTCCCAGTCCTGATCCAGGGGGAGCGTCCATTCTTCTATGCTTATAACTTCTTTTTTAGCCAAATGAACATCACCTTTCCTTTTACTTCTTTTGAAACTGACCTGTTATGGTCTTGTAACGTAGCCCCTTCACAGCTCCATCCGAATTCATGGGGCTTCATCAAGATTTTCAGCTTGTTTGTCAAGAATTTGGTGTTACGCCTTCTCAAACTCTTTTTCTGTATCTTTTTGTGTTGACCAAACCTAGGACTTCCAAGAAGAAAGCTTCTTGGATTTCCTTTAGGTCTGCCCAGGGGCACAAGGTTTTTTCCATGTATGACAAATCTTTCTGGGATTTTATGAACTACTTCTTTAATGTCTGGGCTGTTGAAGGAGCCCGACCTTTCTTTCTGGATGAAAATAATGAGCCCTGCTTTCCTTTAGAGTGGCAGAGGAACGTAGTGGTATCCCGATACACTTGGGAGATGTTGAGCGAGGTCGAGCAGTCCTTTGTGAGTGTTTTGGAGGATATTTGGGGAGAACCTCCTCACTTGGATACTAAAAAGTCTTTGGGAGATCCGTCCCTTATTCGAACTGCTTTGGGTGCTGCCTTGATATATCTTGTTATCTTGTTTTTCTCCTGCTTTCTTCCTGACGTGATAAATTGTTGTTTTTCATTTTGCAGAGATGGCCAAGAATAATGATGCAATGAAGGCCTTCAAGAAGGCAAGGAAAGCTACAGCGGCTCAAAACATCTCGCCCCGGGCTGATGGGGAAGGAACTTCCAAGCTCCTTTGAAGCCATCCGTGCCGAGCTCTCCTGGCCCGAGGAGAATGATCCCTACACCTTGGGTCCGTTTAGTGGATCCCCCTCAATCTTCTATTGCTGCTGTGGTTTCTTCTTCAGCCGCTCCTCCTCCAAAAAGACCTCGAACTGTTGAACCTTTCAATCTAGATGCCCCAGATTTTGATCCTATTGGTTTTGTTGACCAGCAGATCGCACCTTATGGTGCTCTTTCAATGGATGATGTATCTCTCCTTCATCACTTGGATTTTATAACTCGAAGTAGTGTCAAGATGGCTCATATGGGAGCTGCTTTGTATCGTACTACCCAAAATCTACCTCTGCATGCTACCAAAGCTTTTATGGAGGAAGCTAAGCGAGAATTTGATCGAATGAAGGGTCTCAAGGAGGAGTTTGAAGCGGAGGTGACTAAACTGAAGAAGGAGCTGGAAGGGGAGAAGGCTAGCTCTCTTGCCTTGGCGGCCTCTGTCCGATTGGCTGAGGATGTGGCTTTGAAGCATAAAGAAAGCTATGTCACGTCCTACCGAGAAGTGATGCATCTTCGGGGGAAGCTAGAGTCGGTCTGGGTTGATTATTCCGAGCTCCAGGGTCATCTTGTGGGCAGCGTAACTGCTGCCTATGAGAACCTGAAGGAACAGGTTCGGGTTATTGCCCCGGAGGCTGACCTTGCCTTGTTTAGCTTGGATAATGTTGTGAAGGATGGCAAAATCGTTCCCGAGGACCCTGATGATGATGATGTTGAGCCTCTTCCTGTTCCTTCTACCAAAGTCTCTGTTGTGCCGCCCTCTTCTTCTCAGGCAGCTGAAGTCATTCAGCCTGAGTCTGATCCTAATGTCCAGATCCTGAACCGGGTTGATGGGACAGTAGATGCAGTGCCTCTTCAGACTTGTCCTCCTTTACCCCGGGATGCTGCTACTGGGAAACCTTTGGACTCTCTTTGATTATTTCTTATGTATTTGTGTATAGCTCGGCCTACGGGCTTTAAACTCTTTTATTTTGTAAATGGTTTTTTGTTTGACTGTTGATACTTCTGTTTCTTGTTTAGCAACTTTGTTTTGAAAAACAAAGTGACTTTCGAGCTTCCTGGGTTGATTTGGGTGGCCTCTAAAGCTTGCTATTATCATAACTTAGTAGTTTTTATATCCTCTCTGCTTTGCACTCCTCTTGGCACCTTCGTAGGTTTTTGTCTGACATGATCAACTTGATTCTTTGGCCTGACGCTGCTCTCATCAATCTTAAACTGTTGTTTATCGTGATACTGAGATTGCTGATTTTTCAACTTGGTTTTTGTTTGTTTGTAGCCCTTCTTTTTTGGACCTTACTTAAGGTCTCTTCCAAGGGTAGCTTTATCATGTCAGTTCCTGTCAATTTACTCGGTAATCCTTTTTCTTGGACTTTGTTCAGGGCTCTTTCAGGGATTACCTTTGTAGCTTTGTATCTTGGACCGACTTCGTCATGTCGGGCTTTGTCGAGTTACTTGATAATCCTCTTTCATGGACTTTGTTCAGGTCTCTTTCAGGGATTCATCTTTTGTAACTTTATCTTTCCGGGCCGACTTTGTCACGTCGGGCCCTATCGAGTTACTTGATAATCCTCTTTCTTGGACCTTGTTCAGGTCTCTTTCAGGGATTTATCTTTTGTAACTTTATCTTTCTGGGCCGACTTTGTCACGTCGGGCCCTGTTGAGTTACTTGATAATCCTCTTTCTTGGACCTTGTTCAGGTCTCTTTCAGGGATTATCTTTTGTAACTTTATCTTACCGGGCCGACTTTGTCACGTCAGGCCCTGTCGAGTTACTTGATAATCCTCTTTCTTAGACCTTGTTCAGGTCTCTTTCAGGGATTATTTTTTGTAACTTTTTGTAGGAGTCTGACTTCTTCATGTCGGGCTCTTCGAAGTTATAGTAATCCTTTTTTATAGGGTTGGCCAGACCTCTTTCCAAGGCTTTACTTATAACTTGGGTTGTTGTGGCTGGTCCGACTTTTTGTGCCGGCCAGTCTTTAAGTTATTTTATAGCAATCCATTTTATTAGGACCTCGTCAGGTCCTTTCTATGGATCACTTTCTATAACTTCTTGCATTATTCTATTTTCATCTTTGCCGATTTTGTAGAATTTGGGTTTTTAGCCCTCGTTTTTATCGTGATCGTGTAGTGAATTCGGTTTTCACTTTCTGTCAATCTGTAGCTTTACAATCGGGCGATGAATGTTTTCAGAATAATACGACTTGAGCATTTGTAGAGAATCTAAATAAATTTTATTAAAAGAAAATGCAAATATACATGAGGAGTTAATTTCCTAGGTCGGGTGATTTGTAGGTCTTGGCGGGACACCTCGTTAAAAAACATTTTTCAGGAAAAAGAGTGTGCTTTGTCCAAGATCTTTTATCATCCCTAGCTATAGTACCTTCTTAGGTTGCAGGCATGCCATGATCTAGGAAGCTCTCGCCCGTCGAGTTCGAAAAGCCTGTAGTAACCCTTTCCCAGTACTTCTATGACTCGAAAGGGTCCTTTCCAATTTGCTGCCAGCTTTCCTTCTCCAGGTCGAGTTGTTCCTATATCGTTTCGGATTAGGATGAGGTCATTTTTAGCAAAGGCCCACTGTATTACTTTTCGGTTGTATCTAGAGGCCATTCGTTGTTTCAGCGCCTCTTCCCTTATCCGAGCTTTTTCTCGGATTTCTGGAAGAAAGTCGAGCTCCTCCCTTTGAAGTTGGGAGTTGGCGTTTTCGCTAAAATGGATTACTCTGGGTGATCCTTCTTCGACCTCCACTAGGATCATTGCCTCCATTCCGTAGGCTAATCAGAAAGGTGACTCCTTTGTCGTGGAATGTGAAGTTGTTCGATATGCCCATAGGACTTGCGGGAGCTCTTCAGCCCAGCTCCCTTTGCATCCTGTAATCTCCGTTTTAACCCTGCTAATATACATTTGTTAGCAGCTTTAGCTTGCCCATTGGCTTGGGGGTGCTCAACAGAGGTGAATTGTTGTTTTATATTCAGGTCGGCCACTAGTTTTCTGAAGCTTGTGTTTGTGAACTGGGTACCATTGTCTGTAGTGATGGAGTATGGAACTCCGAACCTTGTGATGATGTTTCTATATAGGAGTTTCTGACTTCTTTGAGCTGTGGCATTGGCTAGGGGTTCTACCTCGATCCATTTTGTGAAGTAGTCTATTCCTACTATGAGGAATTTGACTTGTCCTGATCCTTGAGGAAAAGGTCCGAGGAGATCGAGTCCCCATTTTGCAAATGGCCAAGGTGAGGTTACGTTGATGAGTTCCTCTGGCGGAGCGGTGTGGACGTTGGTATGCTTTTGACATGGTGAACATGTCCTTACAAATTCTATGGCTTCTTTTTGTAGAGTTGGCCAATAGAATCCTGCCCGAAGTACTTTTTTGGCGAGTGCTTGCGCTCCGAGGTGATTGTCACAAATGCCACTGTGTACTTCTTCTAGGATATCCTTAGTGTTGGAAGTTGACACGCATTTTAGCAATGGTATTGAAATCCCTCTTTTGTATAAAGTATTATTTATGATGGTGTAGTATTGTACTTCTCGTTTTAACCTCTTTGCCTCTTTCTCGTCTGTAGGGAGGGTTTCTGTTGTGAGGTAATTAATTATGGAGGTCATCCATCCCTGATCGCGACCTGTTATGGCTAGGACCTTTTCTTTTTTTGGGATTGATGGATTCTGTAGAATTTCTTGGATGAGGCTTCTATTGTTGCCTCCTGGTTTGGTGCTGGTTAGTTTTGAGAGTGCATCGGCCCGGGCATTCTGTTCTCGGGGTATGTGTCGAATCTCATTGATACCAGGGCATCTAGGCCAGTTTCACTGACCTTTTCTTTACTGTTTTAGGGTAGTTTTATGCATTTTCTTAGTGAATAAGGAATGTTTTGGATGAAATTACACTTACACCTTGATTCAAGCAACTTTTGTGAACTTTGCATAATTTCATGAGTATTCTGCTAGAATTGCATGATAAATTGATGATGCATAATCTCATGACTTTGGCTAGACCTTTGATGCACTTTAATTGCTTGATTTTAGGGCAAAGGAAGCAAGGAAGAACCACGTTAGTATTCATGTTAACCTAGTTAACGTGAACACTAACGTGGAATGGTAAAAAGCTTGCAACGTTAATGAGAAAAGTGATCACTAATAACGCCTGCGAAGCCATCCAAAGCTCACGTTACTTACCACGTTAACTAAGTTAACGTGGTAGTTAATGTAGAAGAAAAAGGGAACTCCAACGTTAAGAGAAAACGTGAACACCAATAACGTTTTCCTCCAACGTTAGTGGTAAAAGTGAACACCACTAACGTTGGAGAACTTGGCAATGATCCACGTTAAGAGTCATGTTAACTTAGTTAACGTGAACTCTAACGTGGAAGAGGAAAACAAAAGCCAACGTTAGTGACACTCACTTTTGTCACTAACGTTGGACCAACTAGCATTGCCTACGTTAACTTTCACGTTAAGACCATTAACGTGAAAGTTAACGTGGAGTTGAGATCAAAGAGCCAACGTTAGTGACACTCACTTTTGTCACTAACATTGGAAGATGGCATCACTACTACGTTAAGAGCCACGTTAACTTAGTTAACGTGAGCTCTAACGTAGAGAATTTGGGCAATTGGAGCATTAGTGACAAAGGTGAGTGCCACTAATGCTCTCGAATGTGAAACACACCTACGTTAAGAGTCACGTTAGCTACACTAACGTGAACTCTAACGTAGGAACAAAAGGCATCAAGCAACGTTAATGGGAAAACTGATTCCCACTAACGTTCGCGAAGGGGTACAAGCCAACGTTATTGGGAAAAATGAGTCCCAATAACGTTGGCCAAAAATTGAAAAGGCAACGTTAGTGGTCACGTTAAGACCACTAACGTTGGATTTAACGTGGATAGATGAGGGTGGAACGTTAGTGGAAAAAGTGAATGCCACTAACGTTCTCGAACCCACAATGGCACTCAACGTTAATCTCACTAAATACCCAAGCCTAATTCATATTTCTCTGTAAGCTGGGCCAACTAAAGATGAAAATTGCTTCAACTCAAGATCCAGAGCCCACATCCAAGACTTGAAGAACTCATTAGAAGATCAAGAGGAGTAGTATATATAGGAGTAGTTTTGAACTATAGGGAGGCTTGGCACTTTTGGGAACTACTCTCTATAGATTTACTTTTCTGCACTTTTAGCATGGATTCTTCTTTCCTGCCATTTTTCATTTCTAGAGCTATAAACAACTAAACCCCTTTCATTGGGTTAGGGAGCTCTGTTGTATTTTGATGGATCAATTATAGTTTTCATTATTCTTCTTCTTTCTTTTCTCTTGATCTTACTAGAAAGCTTTCGATCTTAATTCAATTGGTTAGTTGTATTGGAAAAGAAACTCTCCCTAATTGGACCTCCTTTGAGCCTTGGAAAAGGGATGAAGAGATCATGCTAGAAATGCTTTCTCATGTTAGACCAAATTGGGGTCTGGGCGGATATAGTGACATGTAATCCTCCCAACACTTTGATTTGGAAATACATGTGGTATAATCAGTGACCACACTTCATCTCTTCCCATGAGAAATTAAATCAAGGAATTGGGCAATTGTTCAAGGTTAGAGAGATTGGATTGCCAAGGAATTGGGATCCGATCACTTAAGATTGCCAAGGAGATCAATGAATGCATTGATTGAGGAAGAGATGAGAATGAACTTGATCCGGAGAATGCAACATCTCCTGAACCCAATGATTTCCCCATTTTTGATCTTACCCATTCTCTTTACTTTCAGCCATTTAATTTCATGTTCATTACCCCAAGTCCCCATTTAAGGTTCTGCACTTTAATTTCTGCTATTTACTTTCCAGTCATTTAAATTTCTGCATCTCAATCTAAATTCTATTTAGCTCAACTAGCATATTCTTCTAACTAAAGTTGCTTGACCAATCAATCCTTGTGGGATTCGACCTCACTCTATTGTGAGTTTTACTTGACAACAAATTCGGTATACTTGCCAAAGAAAAATTTATTAAGAGACAAATTTTCATGCATCAAGTTTATGGCGCCGTTGCCGGGGATTGATTTTGAATCAACAATGATTAAGTTTGAAGATCACTAGATTGAGCATTTTTCTTTTTGTTTATTTGATTCAGTCGATTTCCTTTAGTTTATTTTAATTTCTTCCTCACCCTCTGCACCCTCTTTAATTTTTTGTTCTTTCTTTCTTTGTTAATTACAATTCTGCTCACTAACCCACTAACTGTTTGATAATCTGCATCACTCACACTAACAATTACTCTAACAAGAATAGTTTCTTCATTTTATCTCCTGTTGTGCAATCTGTCTGTTGTATGACAGGAAGAAGAGAAGGAGTTTCAACATCCTTTGATTCAGAACCTGAAAGGACCCTTTGGAGACTAAGAAGGGAAGCAAGAGGGAAAAGGATTATTGGTGTTGAGGAAGAAGAGGAAGAGTACTTTGAACCCAACATGGAAGAGAATATGGAGAACAATCATGAAGAAGAAGCTCACAACCATGCTAGAGAAGGCCATGCAAACCGTGCTGGGCAAGAAAGGAGAGTTTTAAGCTCCTATATCAATCCTAATCCAGTAAACTGTGGAAGCAGCATTCAGAAGCCCACCATACATGCCAACAATTTCGAACTAAAATCCCAGCTCATCACTCTTGTTCAGAATAATTGTTCATTTGGAGGTGGTGCTCAAGAAGATCCCAATCAACATTTAACCACCTTCCTGAGGATTTGGGACACTGTGAAGTCCAATGGAGTCCATCCAGATGTCTATAGGTTGCTCTTGTTCCCTTTTTCACTCAGGGACAAGGCATCCAAATGGCTTGAATCCTTCCCAAAGGAAAGCTTAACAAATTGGGAGGATGTGGTGAACAAGTTTTTAGCAAGATTTTACCCTCTTCAAAGGATCAATAGGCTGAGAGCTGAGGTGCAAACTTTCAGGCAACAAGATGGTGAGACTCTTTATGAAGCATGGGAGAGATTCAAAGACCTAACAAGAAGATGCCCACTAGAGATGTTTAATGAATGGGTTCAACTTCACATCTTTTATGAAGGTCTTTCCTATGAGTCAAAGAAGGCTGTGGATCATTCATCAGGAGGCTCTCTAAAAGAAGAAAACCATTGAAGAAGCCATAGATGTCATTGAAACAGTTGCTGAAAATGACTACTTCTATGCCTCTGAAAGAAGTAACACCAGAGGAGTAATGGAGCTGAACCACATGGATGTATTGTTAGCTCAAAACAAGATGATCACCAAGCAACTAGCAGATCTAACCAAAAAGGTGGTGGAGAACCAAGTTGCAGCAGCGATCACCTCATCATCAGCTCAAGAAGGAGTAAACATAAGAGAAGAAGGTGACTGGGAGCAAGCCAACTATATTGGAAACTCACCTAGACAAGTCCATGATCCATACACCAAAACTTATAACTCTGGATGGAGAAATCACCTTAACTTTGGATGGGGAAACCAACAAGACCAAGGGCAAGATCAAAGATCCCACAACCTCAACTCCAACAACAATGAAACTCATCAAAGCACCTCACAGAGATATTACCAACATCCATCTAACCAACCTTCTCAACCACCTAATCTCAACCCACTATCATTAACAGATGATAGGCTCTCAAAGATTGAGGTTCTACTTGAAAACTTATGCAGAGAAGTCCAAGAAAGCAAAGTGTTTAAGGACGAAGTGCGAGCCAATATCAAGAACCAAGGAGAAAAAATCAAGAGATTGGAGTCCCAAGGAGGGTATCTATCTCAACAAATTCCCAAACCCACTGATGGATTCCCTAGTGATACAGAGAAGAATCCAAGAGGAGAAACAAAGAAAGTGAGATGGGAAGAATGCAAAATGATAACCACAAGTGATGAGGGGAGTATGAATGGAGTAGTGGTGGACGAAATTGTGATCATCAATGTTGTATTCTTTGTTGTTGTATGGAATAATTATAATGGCTCTTTGCTATGTGTGGACACAACTCCATTCAACTAACCAGCAAGTGTACTGGGTCGTCCAAGTAATAAACCTTACGTGAGTAAGGGTCGATCCCACAGAGATTGTTGGTATGAAGCAAGCTATGGTCATCTTGTAAATCTCAGTCAGGCGGATTATAATTGATTATGGATTTTCGAATAATAATAAATAATAAGCAGAAAATAAAGATAATTAAAATAGGATAGAAATACTTATGTAAATTAATGGTGGGAATTTCAGATAAGCGTATGGAGATACTGTGCCCTTTCTTTTTCTACTTTCCTACTTCTTCCTTCAATCCTTTTTACTCCTTTCCATGGCAAGCTGTATGTAGGGCATCACCGTTGTCAATGGCTACATCCCATCCTCTTAGTGAAAAAGGTCCAAATGCTCTGTCACAGCACGGCTAATCATCTGTCGATTCTCAATCAGGTTGGAATAGAATCCCTTGATTCTTTTGCGTCTGTCACCAATGCCCAGCCTTCAGGAGTTTGAAGCTCGTCACAGTCATTCAATCCCGGAATCCTACTCGGAATACCATAGACAAGGTTAGACTTTCTGGATTCCCATGAATGCCGCCATCAAGCTAGCTTATACCACGAAGATTCTGTTTAAGGAATCCAAGAGATATGCGCCCGGCCTAAGGTAGAACGGAAGTGGTTGTCAGTCACGCGCGTTCATAGGTGAGAATGATGATGAGTGTCACGGATCATCACATTCATCAAGTTGAAGTGCAACGAATATCTTAGAATAGGAATAAAGAGAATTGAATAGAAACAGTAGTAATTGTATTAAAACTTGAGGTACAGCAGAGCTCCACACCCTTAATCTATGGTGTGTAGAAACTTCACCGTTGAAAATACATAAGTGAAAGGTTCAGGCATGGCCGAATGGCCAGCCCCCCAAAACGTGATCAATAGCCTCCTAAGATGAAGAATAAAATAAAACTGAGACCACAGATGTCTAATATAATAGTAAATTATCCTATTTATACTAGACTAGCTGCTAGGGTTTACATGAGTAAGTAATTGATGCATAAATCCACTTACGGGGCCCACTTGGTGTGTGTTTGAGCTGAGCTTGATCTATCCACGAGCTGAGGCTTCTTTTGGAGTTGAACGCCAAGTTGTAACGTGTTTTGGGAGTTCAACTCCAGGTCGTGACGTGTTTCTAGCATTTTACTCTAGACAGCAGCATGAAACTGGCGTTGAGCGCCAGTTTACCTCGTCAATTCCCGAATAAAGTATAAACTATTATATATTGCTGGAAAGCTATGGATGTCTAATTTCCAACGCCGTTAAGGGCGCGCCATTTGGAGTTATGTAGCTCCAGAAAATCCATTTCGAGTGCAGGGAGGTCAGATTCCAACAGCATCAGCAGTCCTTTGTCAGCCTCCTATCAGAGTTTTGCTCAATTCCCTCAATTTCAGCCAGAAAGTACCTGAAATCATAGAAAAATACACAAACTCATAGTAAAGTACAGAAATGTGAATTTAACATAAAAACTAATGAAAACATCCCTAAAAGTAGCTTGAACTTACTAAGAACTACCTAAAATAATGCCAAAAAGCGTATAAATTATCCGCTCATCACAACACCAAACTTAAATTGTTGCTTGTCCCCAAGCAACTGAAAATCAAATAGGATAAAAAGAAGAGAATATACTATAAATTCCAGAATATCAATGAATATTAATTATAATTAGATGAGCGAGACTTGTAGCTTTTTGCTTCTGAACAGTTTTGGCATCTCACTTTTTCCTTTGAAGTTTAGAATGATTGACTTCTCTAGAAACTTAGAATTTCGGATAGTGTTATTGACTTTCCTAGTTAAGTATGTTGATTCTTGAACACAACTACTTATGAGTCTTGGCCGTGGCCCTAAGCACTTTGTTTTCCAGTATTACCACCTGATACATAAATGCCACAGACACATGACTGGGTGAACCTTTTCAGATTGTGACTCAGCTTTGCTAAAGTCCCCAGTTAGAGGTGTCCAGAGCTCTTAAGCACACTCTTTTTGCTTTGGATCACGACTTTAACCACTCAGTCTCAAGCTTTTCACTTGGACCTTCATGACACAAGCACATGGTTAGGGACAGCTTAATTTAGCCACTTAGGCCTGGATTTTATTTCCATGGGCCCTCCTATCCATTGATGCTCAAAGCCTTGGATCCTTTTTACCCTTGCCTTTTGGTTTTAAGGGCTATTGGCTTTTTCTACTTGCTTTTTCTTTTTCTTTCTATATTTTTTTCGCCAATTTTTTTTGGCAAGCTTTTCTTTTTTCACTGCTTTTTCTTGCTTCAAGAGTCAATTTTTGATTTTTTAGATTATCAATAACATTTCTCTTTGTTCATCATTCTTTCAAGAGCCAACAGTTTTAACATTCATAAACAACAAGATCAAAAATATGCACTGTTTAAACATTCATTCATAAAACAAAAAGTATTGTCACCACATCAATATAATTAAACTAAATTCAAGGATAAATTCGAAATTCATGTACTTCTTGTTCTTTTGAATTAAAACATTTTTCATTTAAGAGAGGTGAAGGATTAATGGAGTTATTTATAACTTTAAGACATAGTTACTAACTACTAATGATCATGAAGTAGAGACACAAAACATAGGTAAACATATAATATAAAAACCGAAAAGCAGAAGGAAATAAGAACAAGGAATGAATCCACCTTAGTGGCGTCTTCTTCTTGAAGGACCAACAATGTCCTTAAGCTCTTCTATGTCCCTTCTTTGCCTTTGTTGCTCCTCCCTCATTGCGCTTTGATCTTCTCTTATTTCATGGAGAATGATGGAGTGCTCATGATGTTCCACCCTTAATTGTTCCACATTGTAGCTCAAATCTTATAGGGAAGTGTTGAGTTGTTCCCAATAGTTGTTGGGAGGAAAGTGCATCCCTTGAGGCATTTCAGGGATTTCTTGATGATGAGCTTCCTCATGCATCTCTTAAGGCCCGTGGAGGGTCTCTCTTGCTTGCTCCATCCTCTTCTTGGTGATGGGCTTATCCTCTTCAATGAGGATGTCTCCTTCTATGATAACTCCAGCTGAGTAAGATAGATGGCAAATAAGGTGAGGAAAAGCTAGCCTTGCCATGGTGGATGACTTATTGGCTATTTTGTAGATTTCATAGGAGATGACTTCATGAACTTCTACTTCCTCTCCAATCATGATGCTATGAACCATGATGGCCCGATCCACAGTAACTTCAGATCGGTTGCTAGTGAGAATGATGGAGCGTTGAATGAATTCCAACCATCCTCTAGCTATAGGCTTGAGGTCCAGTCTTCTCAGTTGAACTGGCTTGCCTTTGGAGTCGCTTTTCCATTGAGCTCCTTCCACACATATGTCCATAAGGACTTGGTCCAACCTTTGATTAAAGTTAACCCTTCTAGTGTAGGGGCGTTCATCTCCTTGCATCATGGGCAAGTGGAATGCCAAACTCACATTTTCCTGACTAAAATCTAAGTATTTCCCCCGAACCATTGTGAGATAATTCTTTGGACTCGGATTCATCCTTTGATCATGGTTCCTAGTGATCCATGCATTGGCATAGAACTCTTGAACCATTAAGATTCCGACTTATTGCATGGGGTTGGTTCGGACTTCCCAACCTCTTCTTCAGATTTCATGTCGGATCTCCGGATACTCATTTTTCTTGAGTTTGAAAGGGACCTCAGGGATCACCTTCTTCTTTGCCACAACATCATAGAAGTGGTCTTAATGGCTTTTGGAGATGAATCTTTCCATCTCTCATGACTCGGAGGTGGAAGATTTTGTCTTCCCTTTTCCTTTTCTAGAGGATTCTCCGGCCTTAGATGCCATTGATGGTAATGGAAAAACAAAAAGATTATGCTTTGACCACACCAAACATAAAATATTGCTCACCCTCAAGCAAGAGAAGAAAGAAGAGAAGAAGAAGAAGAAGAAAATATGGAGGAGAGTGAGGGAAGGTGTTTCGGCCAAGGTGTAGAAGAGGGGGTTTGTGTTGTGTGAAAATGAAGTAGAATGGAAGGGTATATATAGGGAGGGGAGTGGGTGTAGTTTCGGTCATACAGGGTGGGTTTTGGGTGGGAAAGATTTTTGAATTTTGAAGGTAGGTGGGGTTTATGGGGAAGAGTGGACGGATGTGAGAAGAGGGGAGAATATGTTAGGTGGGGATCATGTGGGGTTCACAGATCCTGAGATGATCTTGTGGAGTCCACAGATCCTGAGGTGTCAAGGATTTACATCCCTGCACCAATTAGGCATGTAAAATGCCTTTGCACACCATTCTGGCGTTTAAACGCCAAATTGATGCACACTCTGGGCGTTCAACGCCCATGTATAGCATGTTTCTGCGTTGAACGCCAGTTCTATGCTTGTTATTGGCGTTCAGCGCCAGCTTTCCTCAAGGCACATTCCTGGCGTTCAAATGCCAAGATGTTGCTTGTTTTTGGCATTCAGCGCCAGAAACATGCTCTGTTCTGGTGTTGAACGCCAGCCAGATGCACCTTACTGTCGTTTAAACGCCAGTAAGTCCTTCCTCCAGGGTGTGATTTTTCTTCTACTGTTTTTGATTCTGTTTTTAATTTTAGTATTTTTTCGTGACTCCACATGATCATGAACCTAATAAAACACAAAATAACAATAAAATAAAATTAAAATTAGATATATAAAAATTGGGTTGCCTCCCAACAAGCGCTTCTTTAGTGTCATTAGCTTGACAGTGGGCTCTCATGGAGCCTCACAGATATTCAGAGCATGATGAGGGCCTCCCAACACCAAACTTAGAGTTTGAATGAGGGGGCTTCTCAACACCAAACTTAGAGTTTGGTTGTGGCCTCCCAACACCAAACTTAGAGTTTGACTGTGGGGGCTCTTTTTGACTATGTACTGAGAGAAGCTTTTCATGCTTCCTCTCCATGGTTGTAGAGGAAGGTCCTTGAGCTTTAAACACAAGGTAGTCCCCGTTCAATTGAAGGACTAATTCTCCTCTGTTAACATCAATCACAGCTTCTGCTATGGCTAGGAAGGGTCTTCCAAGGATGATGCATTCATCTTCTTCCTTCCTAGTGTCTAAGACTATGAAATCAGTAGGGATGTAAAGGCCTTCAACCTTTACTAACACGTCCTCTGCTAATCCATAAGGTTGTCTTACTGACTTGTCTGCCAACTGTAATGAGAATAAGACAGGCTGTACCTCAATGATCCCTAGTTTCTCCATTATAGAGAGTGGCATAAGATTTATGCCTGACCCCAGGTCACACAGAGCCTTGTTAACGGTCATGGTGCCTATAGTACAGGGTATTAAGAATTTACCAGGATCTTGTTTCTTTTGAGGTAAAGTTTTCTGAATCCATGTATCTAGTTCACTAATGAGCAAGGGAGGTTCACCTTCCCAAGTCTCATTACCAAACAACTTGGCATTCAGCTTCATGATAGCTCCTAGATATTGAGTAACTTGCTCTCTAATCACATCTTCATCCTCTTCTGAGGAAGAATAGTCTTCAGAGCTCATGAATGGTAGAAGGAGATTTAGTGGAATCTCTATGGTCTCTATATGAGCCTCGGATTTCTTTAGGTCCTCAATGGGGAACTCCTTCTTGTTTGAGAAACGTCCCAGGAGGTCTTCCTCACTAGGATTTTCGTCCTTCTCCTCCCTTGTGCATTCGGCCATATTGATTACATCAATGGCCTTGCACTCTCCTTTTGGATTTTCTTCTGTATTGCTTGGGAGAATACTGGGAGGAGTTTCAATGATTTTCTTACTCAGCTGGCCCACTTGTGCCTCCAGATTCCTAATGGAGGACCTTGTTTCACTCATGAAACTTAAAGTGGCCTTTGACAGATCAGAGACTAAGTTTGCCAAATTAGAGGGGCTCTGTTCAGAATCCTCTGTCTGTTGCTGAGAAGATGATGGAAAAGGCTTGTTATTACCGAGCCTATTTCTTCCACCATTATTAAAGCCTTGTTGAGGCTTTTGTTGATCCTTCCATAAGAAATTTGGATGATTTCTTCATGATGAGTTATTGGTGTTTCCATAAGGTTCACCCGTGTAATTAACCTCTGCCATTGCAGGGTTTTCAGGATCATAAGCTTCTTCAGAAGCTGCCTCTTTAGTACTGTTGGATGCATTATTTCATCCATTCAGACTTTGAGAGATCATGTTGACTTGCCGAGTCAACACTTTGTTCTGAGCCAATATGGCATTCAGAGCATCAATTTCAAGAACTCCCTTCCTCTGAGGCGTCCCATTATTCACGGAATTCCTCTCAGAAGTGTACATGAATTGGTTATTTGCAACCATGTCAATAAGTTCTTGAGCTTCTGCAGGTGTTTTCTTTAGGTGAATGGATCCACTTGCAGAATGGTCCAATGACATTTTCAAAAATTCAGATAGACCATAATAGAATATATCTAATATGGTCCATTCTGAAAACATGTCAGATGGACACCTTTTGGTCAGCTGCTTGTATCTTTTCCAAGCTTCATAGAGTGATTTACCATCTTTTTGCTTGAAGGTTTGAACATCCACTTTAAGCTTGCTCAGCTTTTGAGGAGGAAAGAATTTATCCAAGAAGGCCGTGACCAACTTATCCCAGGAGTCCAGGCTATCTTTAGGTTGTGAGTCCAACCATGTTCTAGCTCTGTCTCTTACAGAAAAAGGGAAAAGCATGAGCCTGTAGACTTCAGGATCGACTCCATTCGTCTTAACAGTCTCACAAATCTGCAAGAACTCAGTTAAAAACTGGTAAGGATCTTCAGATGGAAGTCCATAAAACTTGCAGTTCTGTTGCATTAAAGCAACTAATTAAGGTTTAAGCTCAAAATTGTTGGCTCCAATGGCAGGAATGGAGATGCTTCTTCCATCAAATTTGGACATTGGTTTTGTGAAATCACCAAGCATTCTCCTTACATTATTGTTGTTGGGTTCGGTTGCCATCTCCTTCTCTTGTTCGAAAATTTCAGAAAGGTTGCCTCTGGATTCTTGTAATTTAGCTTCTCTTAGTTTCTTCTTCAGAGTCCTTTCAGGTTCTGGATTAGCTTCAACAAGAGTGCCTTTTTCCTTGTTCCTGCTCATATAGGGAAGAAGAGAACAAGAAAAGAAAGAGGAATCCTCTATGTCACAGTAAAGAGGATTCTTATTGTTAGTAGAAGAAGAAAGGGAAGAAGAGTGAAGAAGAATGGGTAAGAATAGAGGTGGTGATCTGAGATGAAGAGAGATGAAGAGATGTGTTAGTGAATAAATAAATAAATAGAAGGAGAAGAGAAATAGAATTCGAAAATTACTTTAAAAAGAAGTTAATAATTTTAAAAATTAGAGATAAGATATAATTAAAATTAAAATTTAAAAGAATTTTTTTGAAAAAGAGAGAGGTATTTTCAAAAATTAGAGAGGGAAAAGTAGTTAGGTGGTTTTGAAAAAGATAAGAAACAAACAAAAAGTTAATTAGTTAGTTGAAAAAGATATTAAAATCAAATTTGAAAAGATAAGAAGATAAGAAGTTAGATAAGATATTTTGAAATCAAATTTTGAAAAAGATAAAATTTTGAAAAAGATATGATAAAAAGATAAGATAAGAACATAAGATAAAAGATATGATAAAGAGATAAGATTTTTAAGAAAAAGATATTTTGAAAAAGATTTAATTTTTAAAATTAAAATTAATTGCTTAACTAACAAGAAACTAAAGATAAGATTCTAGAATTTAAAGATTGAACCTTTCTTAACAAGAAAGTAACAAACTTCAAATTTTTGGATCAATCATATTAATTGTTAGTGTAATTTTCGAAAATCATGAAATAATATTAAGAAAAGGATTTTTTTGAAAAAATTTTAAAATTTTCGAAATTAATAAGATAAAAATGAAAAAGATTTGATTTTTGAAAAAGTTTTGAAAAGATAGGATTTTTAAAATTGAAAATTTGACTTGACTTGTAAGAAACAACTAATTTTAAAAATTTTTGACCAAGTCAACCCAAAATTTTTGACAATTTGGAGGGAAATAAGGAAAAGATATTTTTTTATTTTTTTTAAATTTTTAATGATGAGAGAGAAAAACAACAAAAATGACTCAATGCATGAAATTTTTAGATCAAAACAATGAATGCATGCAAGAATGCTATGAATGTCAAGATGAACACCAAGAACACTTTGAAGATCATGATGAACATCAAGAATATAATTTTGAAAAATTTTTTATGCAAAGAAAATATGCAAGACACCAAACTTAGAATTCTTTAATGCATGGACTATAACAAACGAAGAATGCATATGAAAAACAACAAACAACACAAAACAAGAAAACATCAAGATCAAACAAGAAGACTTACCAAGAACAACTTGAAGATCATGAAGAACACTATGAATGCATGGAATTTTCGAAAAAAAATAATGCATAAATTTTAAAACTTGCAATTGACACCAAACTTAAAAATTGACCCAAGACTCAAACAAGAACACAAAATATTTTTGGTTTTTATGATTTTATGATTTTTTTGTATTTTTATTAATTTTTCGAAAATATTCTTTAGAAAAAACGAAAATAAAGAAAAATTTTTGAAAACTTTTTGAAAAGAAAATTACCTAATCTGAGCAACAAGATGAACCGTCAGTTGTCCATACTCGAACAATCCCCGGCAACGGCGCCAAAAACTTGGTGGACGAAATTGTGATCATCAATGTTGTATTCTTTGTTGTTGTATGGAATAATTATAATGGCTCTTTGCTATGTGTGGACACAACTCCGTTCAACTAACCAGCAAGTGTACTGGGTCGTCCAAGTAATAAACCTTACGTGAGTAAGGGTCGATCCCACAGAGATTGTTGGTATGAAGCAAGCTATGGTCATCTTGTAAATCTCAGTCAAGCGGATTATAATTGATTATGGATTTTTGAATAATAATAAATATTAAGTAGAAAAATAAAGATAATTAAAATAGGATAGAAATACTTATGTAAATAAATGGTGGGAATTTCAGATAAGCGTATGGAGATATTGTGCCCTTTCTTTTTCTACTTTCCTGCTTCTTCCTTCAATCCTTCTTACTCCTTTCCATGGCAAGCTGTATGTAGGGCATCACCGTTGTCAATGGCTACATCCCATCCTCTCAGTGAAAAAGGTCCAAATGCTCTGTCACAGCACGGCTAATCATCTGTCAGTTCTCAATCAGGTTAGAATAGAATCGCTTGATTCTTTTGCGTCTGTCACTAATGCCCAACCTTCAGGAGTTTGAAGCTCGTCACAGTCATTCAATCCCGGAATCCTACTCGAAATACCACAGACAAGGTTAGACTTTCCAGATTCCCATGAATGCCGCCATCAATCTAGCTTATACCACGAAGATTCTGCTTAAGGAATCCAAGAGATATGCGCCCGGCCTAAGGTAGAACGAAAGTGGTTGTAAGTCACGCGCGTTCATAGGTGAGAATGATGATGAGTGTCACGGATCATCACATTCATCAAGTTGAAGTGAAACGAATATCTTAGAATAGGAATAAAGAGAATTGAATAGAAACAGTGGTAATTGTATTAAAACTTGAGGTACAACAGAGCTCCACACCCTTAATCTATGGTGTGTAGAAACTCCACCATTGAAAATACATAAGTGAAAGGTTCAGGCATGGCCGAATGGCCAGCCCCCCAAAATGTGATCAATAGCCTCCTAAGATGAAGAATAAAATAAAACTGAGACCACTGATGTCTAATACAATAGTAAATTATCCTATTTATACTAGACTAGCTACTAGGGTTTATATGAGTAAGTAATTGATGCATAAATCCACTTCCGGGGCCCACTTGGTGTGTGTTTGGGCTGAGCTTGATCTATCCACGAGCTGAGGCTTCTTTTGGAGTTGAACGCCAAGTTGTAACATGTTTTGGGCGTTCAACTCCGAGTCGTGACGTGTTTCTGGCGTTTTACTCCAGGCAGTAGCATGGAACTGGCGTTGAGCGCCAGTTTACGTCCTCAATTCCCAAATAAAGTATGAACTATTATATATTGTTGGAAAGCTCTGGATGTCTACTTTCTAACGCCGTTAAGAGCTCGCCATTTGGAGTTCTGTAGCTCCAAAAAATCTATTTCGAGTGCAGGGAGGTCAGATTCCAACAGCATCAGTAGTCCTTTGTCAGCCTCCTATCAGAGTTTTGCTCAATTCCCTCAATTTCTGCCAGAAAGTACCTGAAATCACAGAAAAACACACAAACTCATAGTAAAGTACAGAAATGTGAATTTAACATAAAAACTAATGAAAACATCCCTAAAAGTAGTTTGAACTTACTAAAAACTACCTAAAAACAATGCCAAAAAGCGTATAAATTATCCGCTCATCAAGTAGAACACCTCCAAAGTAATCAGAAGGAAAGCCAGGAGGAAAGAAGCTATACACCCCAACCTACATCCAAGGAAGAGCTGAAGAAGAAGGAGGTATTGAACCCATATGCACCTTTTCCCCACAGGCTTAAAGGTGGTGTAGCAGGGAGAATGTATTCAAGGTTCCTTGATATGTTTGCATCTCTTGATGTAAATATACCATTCATTAAAGCCCTCCAGCAAATGCCTTTCTACATCAAGTATATAATGGAGCTACTAGCCAAAAAAAGTCCATTGAAGGGTGGACAAACAATAAAGATGAACAGGGATTGCACTACTCTCATTCAACCAGGGCCACCCACAAAGAAGGAAGATCCAGGGAGTTTTCACATTCCTTGCGCCATAGGAGAAACAATGATTGACAAAGGGCTTTGTGACTTGGGAGCAAGCATCAACTTAATGCCTTTCTCCCTCATGAAGAGGCTCCAAATCAATGAAATAACTCCTACTGATGTAATTATCAGATTGGCTGACAAAACTCAAAAACAAGCAATAGGAGTGGTTAAAAATGTGCTGGTGAAGGTTGGGAGCTACTATCTTCCCACAGATTTTGTTGTTCTGGAAATGGATGAGAATCCTATTTGCCCCATCATTCTGGGAAGACCATTCCTAGCCACAGCCAGAGCACTCATAGATGTAGAGCGAGGATAGCTAGTGCTGAGAATACATGATGAGTAGCTCACTTTCAATGTTTTCAACCCTTCACAAGAATCAAGTTAAGAGAACAAAGAATCGAGAGAAGAGCAGAATGAAACACTGATGCAAGAAACAAGCAGTGAAGCACAAACAACACAACTAGAAATCCCACTGGTTGGCAAGCCATGTATTCAGGAAGAACCTCATTTCAAGGTAACTCAAGGAGAGTTAAGCCCACCAGAGTCATGCAAAGCTAGCAACAAAGAGTCCTTAAAGAAAGAATCTGTAGAAAGCAAGAAAGTGTCAAGAGGTACAAAGAAGAAAGTTCCAAAGGGATGGAGAAATAAGAAAATTCCTACAAAAAATTTCTCGCCAGGTGATGAAGTGATCTCTACATACTTTCCATCTATACCACCTCACCTCCCCATTATTCCATCTCAGCTGCCTCCTGTGTACACTATCAACAAAATCTTGTCCTTAGAGCATATGGAGCTTATCAACAAAGCCAATGGACATAGGTTCACTGCAAGAGGAGAAGACTTCAAGCACTATCAGCCACCTTGACAAGGACCAAACGTCAAGCTAATGACGCTAAAGAAGTGCTTCATAGGAGGCAACCCATGTTTTATACCTCCTCTCTTAAATCTCTAATAATAGTAATAAGGCAAATTCCATGGAATTTCAAATCAATTTTGACAACTAATATAAAGCTCCTCTACATGCAACGTATA
The DNA here is from genome assembly GCF_003086295.3 of Arachis hypogaea. Lineage (NCBI taxonomy): Eukaryota > Viridiplantae > Streptophyta > Magnoliopsida > Fabales > Fabaceae > Arachis > Arachis hypogaea. The sequence goes on from NC_092040.1 coordinate 21,327,494, forward strand.
GTACATGATAAGTTTGGTGTTCAAAGCACACCAAGTGAGGTTTGAACACACCCTATGAGGAAGATTTATTCCCCAAACTTGTTACACCATGTGATCACAAACAAGTTTGGTGTACCAACGTGCATGCATGGGAAGCTTAATGGTTGATTGATTTGCATTCATGGAAAGCATTAGTCATGTAAAACCAAAAAAAAAAAAGAATTTTCTTTTACTAGTTCACACTTTAAATTTTCCCACCAAAAATTTCAATTAACTATTTGCAATTTCTATACGTGTATAGGGAATCAAAAAGGACATTGATGGTACTTGATAGGACAATTGAGGAAGAGAGATTCGGCCACTACACTAAGAGAATTTCACACTTGTCTTTATGGGGAATGTCCTTGGAAGTGTTGCCATGCAACATTGGGAGTGGACAATCTTGAAGACCGAACCAAGACCCCTATAAAGGAGGTGATCCTTGTGCTCATTCAATCCCAAAACCCCAACCGTCCACTATCAAACAACACTATCAATCCACACCCTTCAATCAATTGCCATCTTCCTATATAAACCCCTTCACACAACCTCTCCGTACACACTTCAGATTCTCACCCTTCCCGCTCCCTCCTTTCGGGCATATCCTCCGCCAAAGGCTTCACATACACCCTCCTAGCCATCTTGAGAATTGACCAATATATCAACTATCCTGCATGGCATCATCAAGTTCCAAAAGGCGAAGAGGAAAGGAACCCATGGAGCAGCCTTCCATCGACGCCGGGAGATTCAAAACAGCCTTCCATGAGCTCGAGTTTGAACGAATAAAGGACAAGAAGATATTGCCTGAGTCAACATTCCAGTTTAACGAAGATGAATGTCCACAGATTCGAGAGAAGATTGAGCAAAGGGGTTGGCAAAAGCTCATTAACCCGGAAGCAAGGGTAAATACAACTCTCATCAGGGAATTTTATGCAAATGTAGTTAGACAAGACAAGACCATAACCCCCACCTTCAAAAGCTATGTAAGAGGAACAGAGGTAGATTTCAGCCCAAATGCTCTAATTAGAACTCTTCATCTGAAATCACCACAATTTGTTGAGCTCGAGTACCAAGAAAGAATGAACAATGGCCCCGACAATGATTAACTGGAAGAAATTGTAGGTGACATATGTATTGTGGGATCTGACTGGGAAACGTATTCGGATAAGAGGCCTAGGTTCATCAGGAGAGGAGGCCTCATCCCAGAAGTCAAGGGATGGTTTGAGCTTGTGAGACGATCTATCCTTCCAGTCGCAAACAATTCTAAGGTCAATATTGCTTGAGCTTCCATGGTACATTGTTTAATAAAGGGTGGAAGCATCAATGTGCATGAAATTATAGCTGAAGGAATCCAAGAATCAGCCGAGAAGAAAGATTCGGGTGCTAGACTTTGGTACCCCAGCACCATCCTTAGATTATGCATGAAAGCCAAGGTAGTCTTTGAAGACAGCAATCCAACTTGGGTAGGTCTTGGGAGATCACTTACACTCCAACGCATAACCCATGTGACTCCAGCTCAATAGCAGAAATGACCCCATCTAAGGAAGAGGACATCAGAAGAAGCACAAGAGGAAGAACCTATCCAAGAAGAAACCCAACCAACAGAACATCATCAAGAAGGGTATTATGACCCAACCAACATCAATTTGGGTCACATCCGAAGAGCCATTGACGATTTATCAATAATATACATGGAAGGACAAGAACAACAATTGCAATTTCAATCTCAGAGAATGGATCGTCAAGAAGAAATGCTAACAAATTGGATGAATCAACAAAGGGAATGGCAGAAAAAGCTAATGGAGCAGCAACAAGAGCACTACTCTCAGCTCACTCAAGCCATCAGTCAAGTGTCTGAAAGGCAAGAAAGCCAAGATAAATGCCTCCAAGAACTCAATCAACGCCAGATGACTCAGATGAAAGCATTCAATGAATTCAGTGTGCTCAATGAAGGAAGGCAACTGCATCGAGAAGAATTTAGCATCAACACTCAGGCAAGGTTAAACTATATGACTGAGCATATGCATCACTTGCACCCTAACATCTCAAGTTATGAGGCAGCTTGCAAGAACTTAACAAAACAAGAAGAGGGGAAGGTGAAACAGCAAAAGGAAGCATTAAAGAAGAAGATGGAGGATGCCGGTTTCTGGAAAAAGCTGATGGGGAAGCGCAAGGAGAATGGAGACTCAAGTAATCAAGGAGAATCCCAAGGGAGCAGAAGAACATGAGCATACCAATAAGTGAAAGGTGGTGAAGTTCCTTCTTAGTTTACCTTTTTCAAAGTTTTAAATAAGGAAAATCATGTATGAAATAGAACATGCTTCCATGGTAGCTTAGGATTTTCAATTCTGCATTTAAGTTTCGTTGCTTAGGTTAAGTGTGCTAGCTTAATGTCTTGATTGTTCACTTTAACCTTTCTTACTTGTATGCTTGTCTCCTTAAGTTAGTCAAAAAGAAAATGTTATGAAAATAACAAGAGTGGAGTTATGTTGTGAAGTGCATTTTGAATATTTGTGGTAGGTTGATTAGTAAGCTAAGTTGGTTCACCAAAGAAGGAAAGAAAACAACTATCTATCCTAAGTCCTTTGCTTGAAACACATCCTTTGAGAATAGCTAAACAATAAGATCCTAATAAGAAAAGAGAATGAGCAATAAAAGTGAAAAAGAAAGAAACACAATAAGAAAAGAAACAATGCTAGGCACCAAGGGTTCCAAAATTGAGGCATGTATGTGGTGTTTATGTACAAGGGATATACTTGGATGAATAAGCTCTTAGGGGTGCCTTATCACTTGGTAACTTGGATTAACTAATCCGGATTATCAGCTGAAAGTCCACTATCAAGAGTAACCTTTGCTACAGAACACTTAGTAACCCAAAGAGGTGCTGGACACCAAGGTCTCAAGAAAGGAAAATAACAAACCATGTGCCTGTGGTGTGTATGTATGAGGGAAAGAGACTTGAGGGAGTAAGTCCTTAGGGGTGCCTTAACACCTAGCACCTTAAAACTAACTAGTTTGGGAGTGTTGGCTGAAAGCTTATCATAAAGAGTCGCCCTCTTACAAAGCACTTAGCAAAAAGAAAAATAAACTTTGAAAAAGAAGGAAGGATCAATAAGAAAAAAGTCTCAAAGAATTCAATAAAAAAAGTGACTAAGGATTTGATAAAGGCTTGAAACCTAAAGGGAAAGAACCTAAGTTGCTATGCATAAAACCCCCCATAAACCAGGAATGCTACTTCAATTTTATCTTCTTATTCTTTTATTTCATTCTTCTTATGCTTCAGTACTTTCTTAGGGACAAGCAAGCTTTAAGTTTGGTGTTGTGATCCCAGGGCATCTAGGCTAGTTTCACAGACCTTTTCTTTACCATTTTAGGGTAGTTTCATGCATTTTCTTAGTGAATAAGTTAAGTTTTGGATGAAATACACTTACACCTTGATTCAAGCAACTTTTGTGAACTTTGCATAATTTCATGAGTATTCTGCTAGAATTGCATGATAAATTGATGATGCATAATCTCATGACTTTGGCTAGAGCTTTGATGCCCTTTAATTGCTTGATTTCAGGGCAAAGGAAGCAAGGAAGAACCACGTTAGTATTCACGTTAACCTAGTTAATGTGAACACTAACGTGGAATGGTAAAAAGCTTGCAACGTTAATGAGAAAATTGATCACCAATAATGCCTGCGAAGCCATCCAAAGCTCACGTTACTTGCCATGTTAACAAAGTTAACGTAGAAGAAAAAGGGAACTCCAATGTTAAGAGAAAACGTAAACACCAATAACGTTTTCCTCCAACGTTAGTGGTAAAAGTGAACACCACTAACGTTGGAGAACTTGGCAATGATCCACGTTAAGAGTCACGTTAACTTAGTTAACGTGAACTCTAACGTGGAAGAGGAAAACAAAAGCCAACGTTAGTGACACTCACTTTTGTCACTAACGTTGGACCAACTAGCATTGCCTACGTTAACTTTCACGTTAAGACCATTAACGTGAAAGTTAACGTGGAGTTGAGATCAAAGATCCAACGTTAGTGACACTCACTTTTGTTACTAACATTGGAAGATGGCATCACTACTATGTTAAGAGCCATGTTAACTTAGTTAACGTGAGCTCTAACGTAGAGAATTTGGGCAATTGGAGCGTTAGTGACAAAGGTGAGTATTACTAACGCTCTCAAAGGTGAAACACACCTACGTTAAGAGTCACGTTAGCTACACTAACGTTAACTCTAACGTATGAACAAAAGGCATCAAGCAACGTTAATGGGAAAAGTGATTCCCACTAACGTTCGCGAAGGGGTACAAGCCAACGTTATTGGGAAAAGTGAGTCCCAATAACGTTGGCCAAAAATTGAAAAGGCAATGTTAGTGGTCACGTTAAGACCACTAACGTTGGATTTAATGTGGATACATGAGGGTGGAACGTTAGTGGAAAAAGTGAATGCCACTAACGTTCTCGAACCCACAATGGCACTCAACATTAATCTCACTAAATACCCAAGCCTTATTCATATTTCTCTGCAAGCTGGGCCCACTAAAGATGAGAACTGCTTCAGCTCAAGATCCAGAGCCCACATCCAAGACTTGGAGAACTCACTAGAAGATCAAGAGGAGTAGTATATATAGGAGTAGTTTTGAACTATAGGGAGGCTTGGCACTTTTGGGAACTACTCTCTATAGATTTACTTTTCTGCACTTTTAGCATGGATTCTTCTTTCCTGCCATTTTTCATTCCTAGAGCTATGAACAACTAAACCCCTTTCATTGGGTTAGGGAGCTCTGTTGTAATTTGATGGATCAATTATAGTTTTCATTCTTCTTCTTCTTTCTTTTCTCTTGATCTTACTAGAAAGCTTTCGATCTTAATTCAATTGGTTAGCTGTATTGGAAAAGAAACTCTCCATAATTGGATCTCCTTTGAGCCTTGGAAAAGGGATGAGGAGATCATGCTAGAAATGCTTTCTCATGTTGGACCAAATTGGGATCTGGGCGGATATAGTGACATGTAATCCTCTCAACACTTTGATTTGGAAATACATGTGGTATAATCAGTGACCACACTTCACCTCTTCCCATGAGCAATTAAATCAAGGAATTGGGCAATTGTTCAAGCTTATAGAGATTGGATTGCCAAGGAATTGGGATCTAATCACTTAGGATTGCCAAGGAGATCAATGAATGCATTGATTGAGGAAGAGATGAGAATGAACTTGATCCAGAGAATGCAACATCTCCTGAACCCAATGATTTTCCCATTTCTGATCTTACCCATTCTCTTTACTTTCAGCCATTTAATTTCATGTTCATTATCCCAAATCCCCATTTAAGATTCTGCACTTTAATTTCTGTTATTTACTTTCTAGTCATTTAAATTTCTGCATCTCAATCTAAATTCTGTTTAGCTCAACTAGCATATTCTTCTAACTAAAGTTGCTTGACCAATCAATCCTTGTGGGATTCAACCTCACTCTATTGTGAGTTTTACTTGATGATAATTCGGTATAGTTGCCGAAGGAAAATTTGTTGAGAGACAAGTTTTCATGCATCACTTATACTCTTTGAGTTGTCTGAGCTATTCCTTGGTTTTGTCCAAGTACTTTTTTCATAGTGGGATCTTTGGCTTGGTAGCTTCCTGTTATTTGTGAAGTAACTACCTGTGAGTCACTGAAGATGATAAGTTTTTGAGCTCCAACCTCCCTAGCCAGCTTCAAACCAGCTAGTAGTGCCTCATATTCCGCTTGATTGTTTGAGGCAGGGAACCCGAATTTTAGGGAGAGTTCAATTTGGGTCCCCTGGTCGCTTTCAATTATTACGCCTGTGCCACTTTCTGTTTTATTTGAGGAGCCGTCCACGTATAGATCCCATTCTGCGGGGATTTTCGGTGTGTCCGTAAATTCCGCAATGAAGTTGGCCAGATATTGAGATTTGATGGCTGTCTGAGCTTCGTATTGAAGGTCGAATTCAGGCAACTCGACTGCCCATTGCAAGATTCTGCCTGCCAAGTCTGTTTTCTGTAAGATTCCTTTTATCGGCTGGTTGGTCCGAACTTTAATGGTGTGAGACTGGAAATATAGGCAAAGTCGTCGAGTGATCTAGCCATAAACTTGATAGCTACGATTTAGGAAATTGCACAATCGGCAAAAATTCCTTCCGGCAAGTGCACCGGTTATCGTCAAGTAAAAACTCACAATAGAGTGAGGTCGAATCCCACAAGGATTGGTTGAATGAGCAATTCGGATTAGAAGTTTGTTCTAGTTGAGCAGAATCAAGATTTAGATGAGAATTGCGGAATCTTAAATTGCATGAATTAAAGAGCGAGAAGTTAAAGTGCTGAAATTAAAAAGGGATGGGGGTGATTGCATGAATTGAAATTTGCAGAATGTAAATAGAAAGGGATAGATCAGAGAGAGGGGTTCATTGGGGTCAGGAGATATTGAAATCTCCGAATCAAAACATTTTCATCTCTTCCTCAACCAATGCATTCATTAAATCTTGCTTGGCAATCTTATATGATTGGATCCCAATTCCTTGGCTCACCAATTCTCTCTAAAAACAAACAAATTCCCAATCCCTTGGTTTAAATGTTCATAAGAAGAGATGATGCTCGATCACTGATTATACCACACAGTTTCATGGACCACAATTTGGTAGGATTACATGTCACAATATCCATCCAAACCCCAATCCAATTCACTGTGAGAAAGCTTCTCTAGCATGAATCCTCCATTCCTTTCCCAAGGTTCCAAAGGATTCCAATTATGGATAGTTTCTTTCCCAAGACAACTAACCAATGGAATTAGATCGAGAAGCTTTCTAACAAAATTCAAGAGAAAAGATTGAAGAAGAAGATAAAAACTATTATTGATTCATTGAATTACAATAGAGCTCCCTAACCCAATGAAAGGGGTTTAGTGATTCATAGCTCAGAATTCAATTACAAAATATGAAAAGTGATTTCCAAAACTCAAGGTAAAAGTCCCCCTCAGGGGCTGGATTCCCCTTCAATCCCCCTTTTCCTTTTTCAATGCAGAAACTAAGGCCTTTAAATAGGCTCCCTAAATTACAAAATGAAAATGAAATTAAAAGCAAATTACAATCAAATGAAAATAAACTATTCTAGATGATTCTTGTGGCCTTGATTTGGTGTTGTTGATGGGCCTTGCTAGCTTGAAGGGTAGAGTGACATAATTGATCCAAAAAGGATAATGATCCATTAAACTACACTCAAACGTTGCACCCTCCTTTCTTGAGTCGTCACTTTGTTCTCTTGTCAACCTTGCCAATTTGATGCCAAATATAGACTATTATACCTCGTTGGAAAGCTATGGATGTCAGCTTTCTAACGCAACTGGAAGCACCTCAATTGGATCTCTATAGCTCAAGTTATGCTCCATGGAAGGTGAAGAGGTCAGCTGGCCTGATTGCATGTTGGTACTATGCTCTTCTATCCACATTACGGGGCTGTTTTCTCCCTCAATTTTTAGTATCCACCATGCATGCCATATATGCTTGGAAAGCTCTAGATGTCTTCTTTCCAATGCATTTTGAATCACCTCATTTGGAGTTTTGTAGCTCAAGTTATTTATGTTTGAAGAAGGCATGGTCAAGCTGTTCCATATAACACGTTTAAGCTCCAGTTTAAGCTTAAACTGGAGCTTAAACGTGGAAATGGCTTCCTGGTGCATATTTTGGGTCGAACACGTTTAACCTCCAGTTTAAGGTTAAACTGGAGGTTAAATGTGGAAATGCTCCCTTGGTGAAATTCTCATTCTGGCGTTTAACTTCCAGTTTAAGATTAAACTGGAGGTTAAACGCCAGTTTCAGCATTTCTCAACTTCCATGATTCTGGCGTTTAACTTCCAGTTTAACCTTAAACTGGAGGTTAAACGCCACTTTCAGCATTATATGGCTTGGCAGTTTAAGTTCCAGTTTAAGCTTAAACTGGAACTTAAACTCCACATGTGATCTTCAAGCTTCCTTTATTGATTTTGTTGCTTCCTTGCCTAGCCTCTTCTTCCCTGAAATCATCCAAACAACTGCATCAAAGTCTTGCAAAATTTCATGAGAAATCTTCCATTCATAGCATTCAAGGAATATAACTAAAAACTCATGGAATTTGCATCAAAATCTTCATGTTTGAATGATTTAAGACAAGCATGACTATTTGGCCCAAATGATTACTTAAGGCTCAAGAAAATGCATAAAACAACTAAAAATAAAAGAAAAAGGCTAGTGAAACTAGCCTAAGATGCCTTGGCATCACAACACCAAACTTAATACTTGCTTGTCCCTAAGCAAGTCCTGAGTTATTTGAGAATAAAGTATGAAACAGAAAGCAATTACATTGGTTATATTAGCAAGCATTTGAAGTTCATCAGAAGGGTTTTATGCAGAAAGTTGCAGCATCACTTTTTCCTTCTTATCAGGTAAGATTATCACTTTTTCATTGCATCCATCAAACACTGCTATGGCCTCTTGTTATTCTTATGTCCTTGGCACTTTTCCCTTCTTTGTTTTTCTTTTTCTTAGAGTTCCTTTGCTCCTTGTTTGCTCAGTGTCATGTGTTGCACAAGCCTTTGGCATTTTCTTTTTCTTATCAGTGCACTACACATATCCACTACAGGCATTTTAGTTCACATTTCTTCTTGAGACATTGGTGCCCAGCACCTCTTTGTGTGACTAAATGTTTTGTATTTAGGTTGCTCTTGATAATAGACTTTTGGTTGATAATCCCGGGTTAGTTAACCCAAGTTACCAAGTGTTGAAACACTCCTCAGAACCTATTCATCCAAGCATATCCTTAATACATAAACACCACAGGCATTTGTCTCAGAAGTTCAAACCATTGGTGCCTAGCTTATTTTCTCAATTTTCTTGCTTTTTGGTTGCCCTTTTTCAGTGGCTTTTTCTTCTTCTTTTTCTTTCTTTTTCATGGCCAAAGACATTTATTCATCAAGATCCATAGACAGTATTCAACTTCTACACAAAAATGATAATTCTACACTCAATTTCCAGTGAGCTGACTAAACAATCAAGCATGCATACCACCACTTAATTCTACTTGATTTGTCACTAATTGAGCCAAGTTACTTTTGTTCAAACTTTTCTTTTATTTTTGGAAACAGAACAAGCATGGCAAGCATTTGTTTAAGACGGTGAAGTTTATCCAGACACTTAGACTATCACTTATTTGGAGATTAAACAAACAGACAAACCAAAAACTGCACTGACTCAAACTTAAAGCAGGGGTGCATGCAAACTTCCAATATTGGCAATTCAAAGTACAAGCAATTAAGTGACAATACAACCTTTTAGCATCTTCTTTGTTGTTCATCATCCTTCCTAGCCTTGGTGTTCTCTTTGATGATGATGTATATTCCTTCCATGAGATTGATTGTCTTCCTGCAAAGCTATTAGAAGTTGCTTGTTCCCCAAGCACTTTGAGAATTGGTTAGCATGCATGTATGTTTGTAGGCCTCTGAACTTAGATTGGTGTGTGAACACCAAACTTAGTTCCTTGCCATATGCAGCGATTTGGATCATATGCAGAAAACCTCATGTGCTTTTATTAAGAAAATAACTATGAACTAGAAAAAGAAACTAGGAACTAGAAATTAAACTATTGTTTAAGTAGTTTCCCTGATTGGTTGGAGCTAGTGACTAGTCATGCTGAGGTAGAAATGTGCTTTTAATGAAGTTTTTGGTGGAACACCAAACTTAGAATCTCACATTCACCCTTGAATTGTTTTGGTGTGCAACACCAAACTTAGCTCCTTGCAATACAGATAAATCTACTTAACTCTTTTATTGAAATAACTAGAAAATAAAAACTACCTCTGGTTGGGTTGCCTCCCAACAAGCGCTCGTTTACTGTCATTAGCTTGACATGCTGTTCCTGACTTTCTTCCTCTTCCTCTAGTTTGTTAAGAGGAATGACTTCAAGTGGATAAAGGAGCTAGTTAGTGCCCCTTGTTGTGAATGCCTCTTTCCAGCAAGCTTTCCCTTGTGATTGGCTTGAGTGAACTTGCTTGTTGGCTCAGGAGTTGGATTGTTCTTCGACCTTCTCTTCTTCATGGATATGGTCCTTTGTTTCTCGGTCACAATCCTCATTTTGGTGCTTGTTTCTACTGCCTTCACATCCTTGATCTCAGAACTTGGTTGTTGTTGGACAGTTGGAGTATCCTGTTCATCAAAAGCTTCCTAAATTTGTGGTTCAATGAACCCTTCCTCTTTGCAACTCTCTGTTTCATTGGAGTGTGATCTCCCTTGATTGACTTTCTCCCTTTCTTGTTCTTCTGATTCCTCCCTTGGGTTTGCCATGGTATCACTAGAAGAATTGTGGGTAGGGATTTGCTTTGATAGATATCCAATTTGTGCTTCTAGCTTTTGAATGGCGGCACCTTGATTTTGCAAGTTGGATATCACTTCTTCCTTAAAGCCTTTCAAATCGGCCACATCTCTGCCCATAGTTGCAAGCATTCCTTCTATCCTGTTTAATTGATCTTGAAATTGTTGGTTCGGATTGGGTTGATGAGGTTGATTATCTTGGCTGTGATATGGTGGCTGGGAGTATGTGTTTTGTGTGGGCTGATAGGGTCTTTGGTTGGAGTTTTGGTAGTGGTATGATTCTTGTGTGTAGTGGAATGAGTCTTGTGGATAGTGAAATGAATTGTATGAATTTGAGAAGGAATTTTGTGCTGAGAAATGCTCAAGTGATGAAGAATTTGGATATGTAAAATTAGGAGGTGAGGTCGGATAATTAAGAGGTGATGGCTCTTGATGAATGGGGTGTGAATAAGTGAAATCTCTTTGATTTTGATCTTCCCAGCCACAACTTGAGTAGTGATCAAATTCACCAAAACATGGACCATTTTGTGGCTCTGGGAAGTACCCCGTTTCCTGTTCCTGATACTCCCACCCACCATGAGCATAATAACATGAATCATTCTGTGGTGGTGGAGAGTTTCTCATGAATTTTGATTGACCAAAAGATGATGGATACTCCTTTCTTTTTTGCAATGTGCTCAGTCTCAAACAATACTCATCCAAAGATAGTGGAAATCCCATAGTGAGGCAATATCACAAACAGCTAGTGGTTAGTATGCTAACAAGTGAATAAACAAAGAAAACAAATTAAAATTTGCAGAAATTAGCAGTAATAAACTGAAACAAAAACTATTAACAAAAGAAAAGAAAAATTGCTCAATCTAGTTAACTTCCAATTGGAGAATTGTCAATCGAAAACCAATCCCCGGCAACGGCGCCATAAACTTGATCTAGCCATAAACTTGATAGCTACGATTTAGGAAATTGCACAATCGGCAAAAATTCCTTCCAGCAAGTGCACCGGTTATCGTCAAGTAAAAACTCACAATAGAGTGAGGTCGAATCCCACAAGGATTGGTTGAATGAGCAATTCGGATTAGAAGTTTGTTCTAGTTGAGCGGAATCAAGATTTAGATGAGAATTGCGGAATCTTAAATTGCATGAATTAAAGAGCGAGAAGTTAAAGTGCTGAAATTAAAAAGGGATGGGGGTGATTGCATGAATTGAAATTTGCAGAATGTAAATAGAAAGGGATAGATCAGAGAGAGGGGTTCATTGGGGTCAGGAGATATTGAAATCTCCGAATCAAAACATTTTCATCTCTTCCTCAACCAATGCATTCATTAAATCTTGCTTGGCAATCTTATATGATTGGATCCCAATTCCTTGGCTCACCAATTCTCTCTAAAAACAAATTCCCAATCCCTTGGTTTAAATGTTCATAAGAAGAGATGATGCTCGATCACTGATTATACCACACAGTTTCATGGACCACAATTTGGTAGGATTACATGTCACAATATCCATCCAAACCCCAATCCAATTCACTGTGAGAAAGCTTCTCTAGCATGAATCCTCCATTCCTTTCCCAAGGTTCCGAAGGATTCCAATTATGGATAGTTTCTTTCCCAAGACAACTAACCAATGGAATTAGATCGAGAAGCTTTCTAACAAAATTCAAGAGAAAAGATTGAAGAAGAAGATAAAAACTATTATTGATTCATTGAATTACAATAGAGCTCCCTAACCCAATGAAAGGGGTTTAGTGATTCATAGCTCAGAATTCAATTACAAAATATGAAAAGTGATTTCCAAAACTCAAGGTAAAAGTCCCCCTCAGGGGCTGGATTCCCCTTCAATCCCCCTTTTCCTTTTTCAATGCAGAAACTAAGGCCTTTAAATAGGCTCCCTAAATTACAAAATGAAAATGAAATTAAAAGCAAATTACAATCAAATGAAAATAAACTATTCTAGATGATTCTTGTGGCCTTGATTTGGTGTTGTTGATGGGCCTTGCTTGCTTGAAGGGTAGAGTGACATAATTGATCCAAAAAGGATACTGATCCATTAAACTACACTCAAACGTTGCACCCCCCTTTCTTGAGTCGTCACTTTGTTCTCTTGTCAACCTTGCCAATTTGATGCCAAATATAGACTATTATACCTCGTTGGAAAGCTATGGATGTCAGCTTTCTAACGCAACTGGAAGCACCTCAATTGGATCTCTGTAGCTCAAGTTATGCTCCATGGAAAGTGAAGAGGTCAGCTGGCCTGATTGCATGTTGGTACTATGCTCTTCTATGCACATTACGGGGCTGTTTTCTCCCTCAATTTTTAGTATCCACCATGCATGCCATATATGCTTGGAAAGCTCTAGATGTCTTCTTTCCAATGCATTTTGAATCACCTCATTTGGAGTTTCGTAGCTCAAGTTATTTATGTTTGAAGAAGGCATGGTCAAGCTGTTCCATATAACACGTTTAAGCTCCAGTTTAAGCTTAAACTGGAGCTTAAACGTGGAAATGGCTTCCTGGTGCATATTTTGGGTCGAACACGTTTAACTCGTGGAAATGCTCCCTTGGTGAAATTCTCATTCTGGCGTTTAACTTCCAGTTTAAGGTTAAACTGGAGGTTAAACGCCAGTTTCAGCATTTCTCAACTTCCATGATTCTGGCGTTTAACTTCCAGTTTAACCTTAAACTGGAGGTTAAATGCCACTTTCAGCATTATATGGCTTGGCAGTTTAAGTTCCAGTTTAAGCTTAAACTGGAACTTAAACTCCACATGTGATCTTCAAGCTTCCTTTATTGATTTTGTTGCTTCCTTGCCTAGCCTCTTCTTCCCTGAAATCATCCAAACAACTGCATCAAAGTCTTGCAAAATTTCATGAGAAATCTTCCATTCATAGCATTCAAGGAATATAACTAAAAACTCATGGAATTTGCATCAAAATCTTCATGTTTGAATGATTTAAGACAAGCATGACTATTTGGCCCAAATGATTACTTAAGGCTCAAGAAAATGCATAAAACAACTAAAAATAAAAGAAAAAGGCTAGTGAAACTAGCCTAAGATGCCTTGGCATCATCGAGATGTTATTATGAGAGCGTAAGCGAACTTTTCTATTTTCAGGTAGTTCTACTCGGACCCTTGTAACGCTTTGCTGATAAAGTATATGGGTTGTTGCTCACTGTTGTCTTCTCGGACCAGTGCTGATGCTATTGCCTGATTTCCCACTGCGAGGTACAAGATGAGTGGTTCTCCTTCCCGTGGCCGACTTAATATAGGTGACCGTCCCAGAAATTTTTTGAAGTCTTGGAAGGCTTGCTCGCATTCAGCTGTCCATTCAAACTCCTTTCCCTTCCTTAGAATGCCGTAGAAGGGGAGAGATCTTATTGCTGATCCAGCCAGGAATCTAGACAAGGGTGCCAACTGCCTGTTGAGTTGTTGTACCTCTTTGATACAAGTCGGGCTTTTCATGTCGAGTACCGCCCTGCACTTGTCCGGGTTTGCCTCGATTCCTCTCTGTGTGATCATAAAACCCAAGAATTTACCAGCTTCTACTGCGAAGGTACATTTCATGGGATTGAGTCGCATGTCGTGTCGTCTTATGGTGTTGAATACTTGTGCCAGGTCGGATAATAACATCTCTTCGTTTTGCGTCTTCACTAGCATGTCGTCTACGTAGACCTCCGTGATATTTCCAATGTGATCCGAAAAAACTTTGTTCATTAATCTTTGGTAAGTGGCTCCCGCATTTTTGAGACTGAAGGGCATAACAATGTAGCAGTAATTTGCCTTTGGGGTTAAGAAAGAGGTTTTTTCTTGGTCGGGTGGGTATATTGGGATTTGGTTATATCCCGAGTATGCATCCATAAAGGAGAGGTATTTGTATCCGGAGGAGGCATCTACCAGTGCATCGATGTTTGGGAGCGGATAAGGATCTTTTGGGCAAGCTTTGTTGAAATCGGTATAGTCGGTGCATATTCTCCACGTCCCATTTGACTTTTTTACCAAAACGACATTAGCAAGCCATAGCGGGTATTTAACTTCTCTTATGAAGCCTGCATCCAGTAGAGCTCGTACCTGTTCTTCCACCACTTGAGAGCGTTCTGGTCCTAGCTTTCTGCGCCGTTGTTGTATTGGCCGAGATCCTGGGTAGACTGCTAGCTTGTGGCACATTAGTTTGGGATCTATTCCTGGCATGTCTGTGGCCTTCCACGCAAAGAGGTCGGCTTTGTCGCGTAGGAACTGTATGAGTAATTCTTTTATGTCCCCTTTTAGGAGTGTGCCAATGTTGGTTGTTTGGTCCGGGGTGTTCCCGATCTGGATTTTCTCTATTTCTCCTTCAGGTTGTGGGCGGAGCTCCTCCCGCCTCCGAACTCCACCGAGCTTGATTGTGTGGAATTCTTCTCCTCTGCCTCCGAGGTTTAGACTTTCGTTGTAACAGCGGCACACCATCTTCGGATCTGCCTTTACTGTAGCTATTCCACCTGCAGTTGCGAACTTCATGCATAGATGCGGAGTCAAGACTATTGCGCCGAGCTGATTTAACGTTGCCCGACCTATTAGGGTATTGTAGGCTGAGCTTACGTTGACGACGATGTAATCTATTTTGAGTGTTCTTGACTAACTTCCTTTTCCAAAAGTTGTGTGGAGCGAGATGTATCCCATCAGTTGAACTGGGGTATCTCCTAGCCCGAACAGGCCGTCTGGATATGCTCTGAGTTCTTTTTCTTCCAAACCGAGTTTGTCGAAAGCGGTTTTGAATAAGATATCGGCATAGCTCCCTTGGTCTATCAACGTGCGTTGAAGATTTGCGTTTGCCAGTATAATAGTGATGACCATGGGATCGTCATGCCCTGACGCGACGCCGGATGCGTCTTCCTTGGTAAAAGTGATCGCCGGGATGTCGGGTGCTTATTCCTTTTCTGTGACGTGATATACGTCTTTGAGATGTCTTTTGCGGGATGATTTGGAGATTCCTCCCCCGGCGAATCCGCCGTGTATCATATGGACATGTCTTTTTGGCGACCGGGATGATCGCGCGGTTGGTCCGACATCTTCTGCTCTTCTTCTTTTCCTTTGTTCATCATCATGGGTGGCCAGGTATCGATCTAGCTTTCCTTCTCGTATGAGCTTTTCTATGACATTTTTTAAGTCAAAACACTCATTGGTGGAATGCCCGCGGATCCGATAGTATTCATAATATTCAGCCCGGTTTCCTCCTCCTTTTTTTCCTTTGAGTGGTCGAGCTCGTGGTATTTTTTCTGTGTTGCAAACCTCTCTGTAGACATCCACAAGAGACACCCGAAGAGGAGTGTAATTGTGGTATTTTTTATTTTCTCTCCATGGCGATCTTCCTTCTTTCTGGAATCTTTGTCTTTATCCCGAGAGATAAACCCGGCCTTTGAGGTCTCTCCTAATCGGGAGTTTTCTTCCATGTTAATGTATCTTTCCGCTCGTTCCTACACCTCGTTTAGAGACGTGGGGTACTTCTTTGATATAGATTGACTAAAAGGCCCTTCTTGCAGGCCATTAATGAGGCCCATGATAGCGGCTTCTGTTGGCAGGTTTTGTATATCCAGGCATGTCTTGTTGAATCTCTCCATGTAGTTGCGTAGGGTTTCCCTTTCTCCTTGTCTGATTCCTAGTAAGCTCGGCGCATGTTTAGCTTTGTCCTTTTGGATGGAGAATCTGGCCAGGAATTTCTTGGCCATATCGTTGAAACTCGAGATGGATCTAGGAGGGAGGTTGTCGAACCATTTAATTGTTGTTTTTGTTAAAGTAGTTGGAAAGGCTTTGCAACGAACTGCATCTGAGGCGTCGGTGAGATACATTCTGCTCTTGAAGTTGCTGAGATGATGGCTGAGATCCGTAGTGCCGTCGTACAAGGTCATGTCTGGGAGTTTAAAGTCTTTTGGGATTCTTGCCTTCATGATCTCCTTGGTGAATGGATCTTGCTCCTTGCGGGTGCTATCTTCGGGAGTGGATCGGCTGGCTTTAGTCTTGACATCGGCATCAAGTTTTAAGAGTTTGTTCTCAATTCCCGGCGTTACCTTATTTCTCTTTGTAGATCCTTCTCGGCCTCTCGTTGACGTAGAGCATCTTCCTCAAGTTGTTTTAACCGATCTTGAAATGCATCCAGGGCTCCCTCGTTCGGAGAGTTCTTATTGTTGATTTGGGGAGTATCTTTTGGTGTGGAGTCCGCGTTTTTATGCGGCGTTCTTTCTTCTAGATCTAAGGTGTGATTGTCGTCATGATCGTCCGCCATGGTAATGGGATGACTTCCGATTCCTCGGCAATGGCGCCAATGTTCCGAGGGTTACCTGTAACTGTAGGTCGATCTCGGACGAGATCTTCTGTGCTGGTCGGGGGTGTTGTGTCCGACTTGGTGATGATGCTGATCCTTTGTCCCCGGAGGGTGGGGGTACCTGCAAGGGACTCCGATGCTTAAGTTTGCAAGGGTATTAAGCAGGTATTGAGTATAATCAGAGTATGAGTTATACTTGGGTGCTCCAATATATTTATAATGGTGTAGAGAGACCTCTTTAGATGAGATAAGTTAGTTATCTTATCTTATCTTTATCTTATCTTTGACTGGGGTCCTCTTATCTTCAAGGGGACCGCCTTTATCTCTACGGGCTTGGGCTGCCCTTGGATTTAGGACGTGTTCCTCTATTTGGGCTCTTTGTTTGGGCTTTCCTGTGACTTAGCCGAGCTCTTTGAGAAGAGGTCGGGTTGTCCTGACCTGAAGAGGTCGGTTGCTTTGTCTGTAGAACATCCCGCGTCAGACAGCTCGACCCAGGGTATAAACACAAAAGAATAAGAAGTACATAAATTTTGAATTCTATCTTGAACTTAGTTTAATTATTTTGATGTAGTGGCAATACTTTTTGTTTTCTGAATGAATGCTTGAATAGTGCATATTTTTTATAGTGAAGTTTATGAATGTTAAAATTGTTGGCTCTTGAAAGAATAATAAAAAAAAGAGATGTTATTGATAATATGAAAAATCATAAAATTGATTCTTGAAGCAAGAAAAAGTAGAGAAAAATAAAAAGCTTGCGGAAAAAAATGGCGAAAAAATAAAGGAAAAAAAGGGAAGAAAGAAAAAGAAAAAGCAAGCAGAAAAAGCCATTAGCCCTTTAAACCAAAAGGCAAGGGTAAAGAGGATCCAAGGCTTTGAGCATTAATGGATAGGAGGGCCCGAAGGAATAAAATCCTGGCCTAAGCGGCTAAATTAAGCTGTCCCTGACCATGTGCTTGTGTCATGAAGGTCCAAGTGAAAAGCTTGGGATTGAGTGGTTAAAGTCGTGATCCAAAGCAAAAGAGTGTGCTTAAGAACTCTGGACACCTCTAACTGGGGACTCTAGCAAAGCTGAGTCACAATCTGAAAAGCTTCACCCAGTTATGTGTCTGTGGCATTTATGTATCCGGTGGTAATATTGGAAAACAAGATGCTTAGGGTCACGACCAAGACTTATAAGTAGCTGTGTTCAAGAATCAACATACCGAACTAGGAGAATTAATAACACTATCTTAATTCTGAGTTCCTATAGATGCCAATCATTCTGAATTTCAAAGGATAAAGTGAGATGCCAAAAACTGTTTAGAAGCAAAAAAAGCTACAAGTCCCGCTCATCTAATTAGAACTAAGCTTCATTGATATTTTGGGATTTATTGTATATTCTCTTCTTTTTATCCTATTTTGTTTTCAGTTGCTTAGGGACAGGCAACAATTTAAGTTTGGTGTTGTGATGAGCGAATAATTTATACGCTTTTTTAGTCACTTTTTAGTATATTTTTATTAGTTTTTATGCAAAATTTACATTTCTGGACTTTACTATGAGTTGGTGTGTTTTTCTGTGATTTCAAGTATTTTCTGGCTAAAATTGAGGGACCTGAGCAAAAATCTGATTCAAAGGCTGAGAAAGGACTGCAGATGCTGTTAGATTCTGACCTCCCTGCACTAAAAGTCGATTTTCTGGAGCTACAGAAACTAAATTGGCGCACTCTCAATTGCATTGGAAAGTAGACATCTTGGGCTTTCCATCAATGTATAATAGTCCATACTTTTCTCGAGATTTGATAGCCCAAACTGGTGTTCAAACGACCACTAGAGACCTTTTTCTGGAGTAAAACGCCAGAACTGGCACCAAAGCTGGAGTTAAACGACCAAACTGGCACCAAAGCAGGTGTTTAACTCCAAGGATGGGCTATGCACGTGAAAGCTTCAAAGCTCAGCCCAAACACACGCTAGGTGGGCCTCGGAAGTGGATTTCTGCACTATCTGCACTTAGTTACTCATTTTCTGTAAACCTAGGTTACGAGTTTAGTATAAAAACTACTTTTAGGCTTTTATTTGGGAACTTATGACATTTTTACATTTCATATTGTATCTTTGATGACATGAGTCTCTATACCCCATAGGTGGGGGTGAGGAGCTCTGTTGTGTTTCAATGGATTAATGCAATTACTATTGTTTTCTATTCAATCACGCTTGCTTCCATTCTAAGATACTCATTCGTACTTCAATGTGATGAATGTGATGATCCGTGACAATCATCATCATTCTCAAACTTATGAATGCGTGCTTGACAACTGTTCCGAGGGTTACCTGAAACTGTAGGTCGATCTCGGTCGAGATCTTCTGTGTTGGTCGGAGCCGACGTGTCCGGCAGGTGTATAGGAGCTGGTGTGTCCGACTTGTAGAACTGAGAGTGCTACTGATCCTTTATCACCGAAGGGTGGGGGGTACCTGCAAGGGACTCCGATGCTTAAGTTAGCAAGGGTATTAAGTAGGTATTGAGTATAATAAGAGTATGAGTTATACCTGGGTGCTCCAGTGCATTTATAATAGTGAGGAGTGACCTCTCTGGAGATAAGATAGTTATCTTATTTTATCTTATCTTATATTTGAGTGAAGTTATCTTATCTTTAAGGGAACCGCCTTTATCTTTCTGGGCTTTGGCTGTCTTTAGATTGGGCTGTGTTCCTTCATTTTGGGCCTGCTTTGGGCTCCTTTGGTGATTTGGCCGAGCTCTTTGAGAAGAGGTCGGGCATTGGCCGAGCTCTTTGAGAAGAGGTCGGATAGTCTGACCTAAAGAGGTCGGTCGGCTTGTCGCTAAACATCCCAGGTCAGACAGCTTGACCCAGGGTATGAACAGTGCCCTTGCTTGAGTTCGATCTTTCCATGAGATCATGCTTTTCAGAGCTTCGATCTCTTTGGAAGTAGTGCTCAAGCATCTGTCTTGCTTGTTTCTTGATTGCTTTGCAATCTTGCAGATTTTCTAGAGGTTTGGTACTTCACAATACAACATCTTTTGAGTGGTAGCGTGGGTTTTCTACCCTTTGGGTTTTCTACCCTTTCCTTCTGGATCACGCCTTGCTTTAAGTTTGTGTTGACAACCCTCTGCTTTGGCGAAGTTTGTAGAACCTTTTTTTAGTCTTGGATGATGTTCGTAGCCCTGTTTGAGATTGTGCCTTCTTTGAGTGGAGTTGTATCCTTTTTGGCTAAGCGCATTTGAGCCTTAAGTTGTTTCCCAACCTTTTGGCTTGTTCTTTTTTGAAGTTGTACTTGCGCCTCTTCTTTAGCTGACGTCGACCTATATGACTTTGCCCCTGCTTGAGTTCGGACTTTTCTGTGAGACCGTGCTTTCAGAGTTTCGATCTCTTCGGGGAAGTCGTGCTCAAGCATCCTGACTTTGGTCGATCTTTGAGTAGTTTCTCCTTGTGCGAGTCTGGTATTGCCCCTTTTACTTTGTTGAGGGGACTTTTCTGCCTTCTTCCAACTTGTTTGTCTTCGCTGTTCGGGCTTTTTAGTCATAATCCAACAACTTTTTAGGTAGTGTTCCGATGGGGAACCTTTTTATAGTTTGTTTGGATGACTTTTTAGCTCTGTCTTTGAGGTTGTGCTTTTCGCTTTTTAAGTAGTGTCTTTTTTCAAGACTTCGTACCTTTTAGCAAAACATTACTGGCCTTCCTCTGGCCGTTTGCGAGATGTCTTTGTTCATTTTTGTGGATCTTTGTAGAGTGTCGGTACTTTGTTGTCCGACCTCTTTTGATCACTTCTGATTTTGTCCACTTTCTGCTTGGTCGAGGTGATCCTTGGGGCTAATTTGTCCAACGACCTTTTAGTGTTTTCGTAGAACACTTTTTAGTCATTCTGAACAATTTTGATAGCCTTGTTGTGGAGCCGTGGTTTTTGGGTGGAGCTATGTCCGTTTTAGTGCACATTTTTCGTTGGTCCGACTTCTTCTTGTCGGTCCAAGCTATAGCTTTTGTTGGTCTAACTTCTTCTTGTCTTATCGGTCCAAGCTGTAGCTTTCGTTGGTCCGACTTCTTTTTGTCGGTCCAAGCTGTTGCTTTCGTTGGTCCGACTTCTTCTTGTCGGTCCAGCTATAGCTTTCGTTTGGTCCGACTTCTTTTTGTTGGTCTCTTCTGAGTTATGCCTGTAATCCTCTTTCTTGGACCTTGTGCAAGTCTCTTTCAGGGATTACTTTTATAACTTTTGTTGCTTGGGCCGACTTTGTCATGTCGGGTCCTCCTAAGTTATTTCTGTAATCCTCTTTCATGGACCTTGTTCAAGTCTCTTTCAGGGATTACTTTTATAACTTTTGTCGTTTGGGCCGACTTTGTCATGTCGGGCTCCTCTAAGTTATATCTGTAATCCTCTTTCTTGGACCTTGTTCAGGTCTCTTTCAGGGATTACTTTTATAACTTATTTTGTAGGAGACCAACTTCGTGAGGTCGATCTCTTCTAGGTTATTTTTGTAATCCTCTTTCTTGGACCTTTGTTAGGTCTCTTTCAGGAATTACTTTTATAACTTGTGTTGTAGGAGACCGACTTTGTTAGGTCGATCTCTTCTAAGTTATAGCAATTCCTCTTTAATAGGGTTAGCCAGACCTCTTTCCAGGGATTTGCTGATAACTTGGGTTGACTTGGTCCGACTTTTTAGTGTCAGCCAGTCTTTTTAAGTTATTATATAGCAATCCATAAGACCTTGTCAGGTTCTTTTTGGGATCACTTTCGATAACTTCTTGTATTATTCTGTGTTCATCTTTGCCGATTCGTAGATGGTGGTTTTTGTCCCAGTTTGATCGTCCTTTAGGTGAATCGCGTTTTCACCTTTGTCGGACGATCATTCCTATCGAGATCGTACAGTGAATCTGTTCTTCACTTTCTATCGATCTGTTACTTTATAATCGGACGATGAATGCTTCAGATTAATGCGTCCTGGGAGTTTGTAGAGTAGTGAATTTTGGTTTTCACTTTATCGACCTTTGTCAAAATCAAACGATGAATTCGCTTTTCATCGTGGTCGGGCGGTGAAGTTGGTTTTCACCTTGCAGACTTGTCGCTTTGTAATCAGACGATGAATTTGGTTTTCATCTTGCTGACTTTGTTGTGATCGGGCGACGAATCTGGTGTTCACCTTGCCGACCTGCCGTAGTCGGGTGTCTTGGTAGGAAACTTTTTAAGGAATCTGCAATTTTTTAATAAAATTAAGATAAGAGTGTGTACATGTTAGTACTTACCTTTCTAGGTCGGGCAATCTTTTTGGATCTTGGCCTGGCGCCCTTTGCAGGCATGCCATGACCTTGGTAGCTCTTGCCCCTTGAGGTTGGACACTTTGTAGTAACCTTTCCCCAGTTCTTCTGAACAACTTGGTATTATCCTTTCCAGTTGGTTGCTAGCTTCTCTTCTCCTGACTGACCTATTCTGATGTCATTTCAGATTAGGATGAGATCGTCGTTGCTAGGTTACCTTCCGGTTGTATCTTGAGGCCATTTGACATTTTAACACCTCTTCCTTGGTCCGAGCTCTTTCTCATATTTCTGGAAGTAGCTCGAGTTCTTCCTTTTGAAGTTGGGAGTTGGCCTCTTCGCTGTTGTGGATCAGTCTGGGCAATCCTTCTTCGACCTCCACTGGGATCATTGCCTCCATTCTGTAACCTAATCGGAAATGTGATTCCTTTGTGGTGGAGTGTGGAGTTGTCCGATATGCCCATAGGACTTGCTGGAGCTCTTCTGGTGGGGCTATGTTTTTTATGTAAAGCTTTGACTCTGTAGTTGGGTTTTTGCTCTGATGAACTTTGGTTCATTCTGCAAAAAGCTTGCGTCTTTGATCATTTGTTATGACTTTTCTTTTGTCATTCGCCTTTGAGAAAAATGTGGGCTTTTAGGGTTTTGTTGCTGTTCCTGTTTCTTTTCATCGTTGCCCGACTCCTTTTGTATAAAAGTTCTAGCTTTTGTTTTGACCTTTTGTCTGAGATGTGTTCGGACTGTTTGGGTATAGATTGTCGGCTTCTCTTCTCTGTGTTCTTGCCCTGTTGTTGCCTCCAAAGGGTGCCCTTGGACTTTCGTGTGAGTCCTGGAGTTTCTCTTTTACTGTTGTATCTGACATCCGATGTTTTGCTGTTATTGTCCGAGTTGTTTTCTTATTTGCCTGAGTTGTTTGGTAATAACCCCATGGTTGACCTATGTCTTCTTGAAAAAATATTGCTGAGATGTCTACTAAGATCCCGGATGGCATGTCTGATTGACTGGATTCCATAGTTTTAATGCGTGTTACTGTGGCTGACCCTGAGTACTGTGTGCGACTTAGGAGGTTCCGTAGAATTTGTAGGGATAGGGATGAGGAGAAGAATTATGAGCTGGTGTCGCCAGACTCTGAGGAGAGGGTTTGTTTTCCTTCCTTGTTGTGGTCTTGTAATGTAGCCTGGATGAGGCTTCTATTATTGCCCCCTGGTTTGGTGTTGACTGATTTTGAAAGTGCATCAGCTCGGGCATTCTGCTCCCGAGGTATGTGTCGGACTTCATATTCCCCGAAATGTCCGAGCTGTTTTCTGTTTTTGTCCAGGGTCCCTCGAATTGTCCGAGCTGTTCTCTAGTTTTGTCCAGGGTCCCCCGAATTACCCGAGGTATTTTTTCATGGTGGGATCCTCAGCTTGGTTGCTCCCTTCTATTTGTGAGGTGACTACTTGTGAATCACTGGACATGGTAAGCTCCTACCTTCTTAGCTAGCCTTAAACCAGCGAGTAATGCCTCGTATTCAACTTGGTCATTTAGCTTGATTTGGCTTCCCTGATCGCTTTATATAATTACGCCTGCACCACTTCCAGTTTTGTTTGAAGAGTCATCCATGTAGAGTTTCCATTTTGTAGGATTTCCCGGGGTGTTAGTGTACTCTGTAATAAAGTCGGCCAGATACTGTGATTTGATGGCTGTCTGAGCTTTATGTCGAAGATCGATTTCGAATAACTTGACTGCCCACTGTAGAATTCTTCCTGCTAAGTCTATTTTTTGTAGGATGCTTTCTATGGGCTGCTTGGTCCGAACTCTGATAGTGTGAGCTTGAAGGTATGGGTGGAGTCATCGAGAGGTGAGTATGAGGTTTGGTGCACGAAATTGTGATCATCAATGGTGCCATCAACATGGTACGCTCAATTGCAATCTCGACTCTTTATCACAACTTCGCACAACTAACCAGCAAGTGCACTGAGTCGTCCAAGTAATAAACCTTACGCGAGTAAGGGTGGATCCCATGGAGATTGTTGGTATGAAGCAAGCTATGGTCATCTTGTAAATCTCAGTCAGGCAGATTCAAATGGTTATAGATGATTTATGAATAAAGCATAAAATAAAGATAGAGATACTTATGTAATTCATTGGTGAGAATTTCAGATAAGCGTAGGGAGATGCTTTGTCCCTTCCGTCTTTCTGCTTTCCTAATGTCTTCATCCAATCCTTCTCACTCCTTTCCATGGCAAGCTGTATGTTGGGCATCACCGTTGTCAATGGCTACAGTCCCGTCATCTCAGTGAAAATGTTCTACGCACTCGGTCACAGCACGGCTAATCATCTGTCGATTCTCAATCAGGTTGGAATAGAATCCAGTGATTCTTTTGCGTCTGTCACTAACGCCCAGCCTTCAGGAGTTTGAAGCTCGTCACAGTCATTCAATCCTCGAATCCTACTCAGAATACCACAGACAAGGTTTAGACCTTCCGGATTCTCTTGAATGCCGCAATCAATTCTAGCTTATACCACGAAGATTCTGATTAAGGAATCCAAGAGATAAACATTCAAGCCTTGTTTGCTTGTAGAACGGAAGTGGTTGTCAGGCACGCGTTCATAAGTGAGAATGATGATAAGCGTCACATAATCATCACATTCATCATGTTCTTGGGTGCGAATGAATATCTTAGAACAAGAATGAGCTGAATTGGATAGAAGAACAATAGTAATTGCATTAACACTTGAGGTACAGCAGAGCTCCACACCTTAATCTATGGTGTGTAGAAACTCCACCTTTGAAAATACATAAGAACAAGGTCTAGGCATGGCCGAATGGCCAGCCTCCCATAATCTAAGAACTAGACATCCAAAGATGATCCTAAGATCTAAAGTGATCAAAAGATTCTAGGATGTTAAATACAATAGTAAAAGGTCCTATTTGTAGAGAACTAGTAGCTTAAGGTTTACAAAGATGAGTAAATGACATAAGAATCCACTTCCGGGCCCACTTGGTGTGTGCTTGGGCTGAGCATTGAAGCTTTCATGTGTAGAGACTTTTTTTGGAGTTAAACGCCAGCTTTTGTGCCAGTTTGGGCGTTTAACTCCCATTCTTGTGCCAGTTCTGGCGTTAAACGCCAGAATTCTTGAGCTGATTTTGAATGCCTGTTTGGGCCATCAAAACTCGGGTAAAGTATGGAGTATTATACATTGCTGGAAAGCCCAGGATGTCTACTTTCCAACGAAATTGAGAGCGCACCAATTGGGCTTTTGTAGCTCTAGAAAATCCACGTCGAGTGCAGGGAGGTCAGAATCCAACAGCATCTGCAGTCCTTTTCAGCCTCTGAATCAGATTTTTGCTCAGAAAATACATGAAATCACAGAAAAACACACAAACTCATAGTAAAGTCCAGAAAAATGAATTTTAAATAAAAACTAATAAAAATATAATAAAAACTAACTAAAACATACTGAAAACATACTAAAAACAATGCCAAAAAGCGTATAAATTATCCGCTCATCATGGGCGTAGGCGAACTGCTCTATCTCTTGATAGTTAAGTTCGGCCCCTTGTAGAGCCTTGATGATGAAGTAGATGGGTTGTTGCCCACTTTTGTCTTCTTTAACTAGTGATGAGGCTATTGCTAGTCTTCCCACTACGAGGTATAATATGAGCTTTTCACTTTCCCTTGGTTGGGTAAGAATGGGTGGTTGCCCCAAAAATTTTCAAGATCTCGGAAGGCTTGTTTGCACCCCGTAGTCCTATTCAAACCTCTCTCCCTTCCTTAATATACCTCTTTGAGGTGTCCTTTGCGAGATGATTTAGAGATCCTTCATCCTGCGAATCCTCTATGAACATGTCTCTCAAGGGTGTGAGGTGGACGTTTAACTCGTTCGACTTCTTTTGTGTGAGACGTTCGACTTGTCCGACCTCTTTGGTGTGAGGTTGACCTTCAACTCGTCCGACCTCTTTGGTGTGAGGTGGACCTTCAACTTGTCCGACCACTTTGGTGTGAGGTGGACCTTCAACTTTGTCTGACCTCTTTGGTGTGAGGTGGACCTTTAACGCGTCTGACCTCTTTGGTGTGAGGTGGACCTTCAACGCATCCGACCACTTTGGTGTGGGATGGACTTTCATTTTTGTCCGACCACTTTAGTGTGGGATGGACCTTCATTTTTGTCCGACCTCTTTGGTGTGAGGTGGACCTTCAACTTGTCCGACCACTTTGGTGTGAGGTGGACCTTCAACTTTGTCTGACCTCTTTGGTGTGAGGTGGACCTTTAACGCGTCTGACCTCTTTGGTGTGAGGTGGACCTTCAACGCATCCGACCACTTTGGTGTGAGGTGGACCTTCAACTTTGTCTGACCTCTTTGGTGTGAGGTGGACCTTCAACTCGTCCGACCTCTTTGGTTTGAGGTGGACCTTCAACTCGTCCGACCTCTTTGGTGTGAGGTGGACTTTCAACGCGTCTGACCTCTTTGGTGTGAGGTGGACCTTCAACGCGTCCGACCTCTTTTGTTTTTGATTGGGTGAGTTGATGGGATCTTCTCAGTGTTGCATATTTCTAGGTAGACATCCACAACAGACACCCGAAGGGGGGTGTAATTGTGGTATTTTCTAGGCTTCTCTCCATGTTAATCTTCTTTTTTCTTGGACTCTTTATCCTTATCCCGAGAGGAGTAGGAATGTTCGATTTTTGAGATCTCTCCTAGTCGAGAGTTTTCCTCCATGTTGATGTACTTCTCTTCTCGTTCTTGTACCTCGTTTAGAGATGTTTGGGTGCTTCCTGGATATTGAGTTGCTAAAAGGTCCTTCTCGTAGACCATTGATGAGGCCCCTGATAGCTGCTTTTGTTGGCAGACTTTATATGCCCATACATGTTTTGTTGAATCTTTCCATGTTGTTGCGAAGGCTCTCTCGATCTCCTTGCTTGATCCCTAATAGGCTCGGTGCATGTTTGGCTTTGTCCTTCTGGATGGAGAATAACAGATTGCATCTGAGGCCTCCGTGAAATATATCCTGCTTCTGAAATTGCTAAGATGATGGCTTGGATCTGATGTGCCGTCGTACGGGGTCATGTCTGGAGCTTTGAAGTCCTTTGGGACCTTTAGCTTTCATGATCTCTTTGGTGAATGGATCTTGGTCCTTGCAGGAGCTATCCTCATGAGAGGATCGATTAGCTTTGGCCTTGAGATTGGCTTCGAGTTTTAGGAGTTTGTCCTCCAATTCCCGGCGTCGCTTTATCTCCCTTTGTAGGTCTTTCTCAGCCTCTCGTTGATGTAGGGCTTCTTCTTCCAGTTGTTTTAAATGGTCTTGAAGTGCCTCCATGGCTCCCACATTTGGAGAATCCTTTTCGTTGTTAAGTTGAGGAGTATCCTTTGTTGTAGTGTCCGTGTTTTTGTGTGGCGTTCTATCCTCTAGATCTGAATCGTGGTCGTTGTCATGGTTGTCTGCCATGGTGGTGGGATGACTTCCAAGTTCCCTGGCAACGGCGCCAATGTTCCGAGGGTTACTTAAAATTGTAGGTCGATCACGGTCGAGATCTTCTGTGTTGGTCGGAGCCGACGTGTCCGGCAGGTGTATAGCGGCCGGGGCTGGTGTGTCTGACTTATGGAACTGAGAGTGCTGCTGATCCTTTATCACCGAAGGCTGGGGGGTACCTGCAAGGGGCTCCGATGCTTAAGTTAGTAAGGGTATTAAGCAGGTATTGAGTAGAATCAGAGTATGAGTTATACCTGGGTGCTCCAGTGTATTTATAATGGTGAGGAGTGACCTCTCTGGAGATAAGATAGTTATCTTATCTTATCTTATCTTATCTTTGAGTGAAGTCATCTTATCTTTAGGGGAACCGCCTTTATCTTTCTGGGCTTTGGCTGCCTTTAGATTGGGCTGTGATCCTTCATTTTAGGCCTGCTTTGGGCTCCTTTGGCGATTTGGCCGAGCTCTTTGAGAAGAGGTCGGGCATTGGCCGAGCTCTTTGAGAAGAGGTCGGATAGTCTAACCTAAAGAGGTCGGTCGGCTTGTCGCTAAACATCCTAGGTCAGACAGCTTGACCCAGGGTATGAACAATAACCACTTCCGTTCTATCTGAGCTCAATGTAGTCATTGGGCGACAGCTTGAGTGCGTATCTCTTGGGTTTCTGATCCACGAGTTTGAATTGCCTCTCCTGACAACAGAGCTTTCGAATCCGTGAGACTAGAATCTTCGTGGTAAAGGCTAGAACCAATTGGCAGCATTCCTGAGATCCGAAAAGTCTAAACCTTGTCTGTGGTATTCCGAGTAGGATCTGGGAAGGGATGACTGTGACGAGCTTCAAACTCATGAATGTTGGACACAGTGACAGTGTGCAAAAGGATAACTGTATCCTATTCCAACACAAGTGAGAAGCGACAGATGATTAGCCATGCAGAAACGTACATGGACCATTTTCACTGAGAGGACGGATGGTAGCCATTGACAATGGTGATCCACCAATATAAAGCTTGCCATAGAAGGAGCCATGTGCGGTTGAAGAAGAAGGCAGTAGGAAAGCAGAAATTTAGAAGGCAAAGCATCTTCGAAACCTCGACCTGTTCTCCATTACTGAATAACAAGTACTTTTTATTTCATGTTATTTATTCTTCATAAACAAAATCATTTTTATCATTAATCTCCTGACTAAGAGCTACAGGATAACTATAGCTTACTTCAAGCCAGCAATCTCCGTGGTACTCACGTAAGGTATTACTTGGACGACCCTGTGCACTTGCTGGTTAGTTGTACGAGTTGTGAAAAGTGTGATTTATAATTTCGTGCACCAACCGACATAAAAGAAGTCGGACCAAATCAAAGCGACGAAAAGATATAAAACGTAATCCATAGAAAAAGGCCTATCCAGCCCTAAAAAGAGGATTACTAGAAATAACTTAGAAGGGACTGGCATGATGAAGTCGGCCCGACAAAGTGACAAAAAGTTATAAAAAGTAATCCATAAAAAGAGACTGGACAAGGTCCCAAAAAATGGATTACTAGAAATAACTTAAAAGGGACCGGCATGATGAAGTCGGCCCGACAAAACGACAAAAAGTTATAAAAAGTAATCCATAAAAAGAGACTGGAAAAGGTCCAAAAAATGGATTACTAGAAATAACTTAGAAGGGACCGACACGAAGAAGTTGGCCCAAGCCGATCAAAACGACGAAAGTTATAAAAAGTAAATCCATAAAAAGAGACCGAACAAGGTCCAAAAAATAGATTACTAGAAATAACTTAGAAGGGACCGACATGAAGAAGTCGGCCCAAGCCAAAATAAAGCAAACAGAGTTATAAAAAGTAAACCCAAAAGATTACTAAAAATAACTCAAGATGAAAAACATGCACTTGAAGAGACCTAGCTCGACCCATAGCAAGCCACGACCTTGCAAAGGGAACCAAAAAAGAGGTCGGACAACAAAACTCCAACACTCTCAAGATTCCTGAAAAGTACTAAAGAAAGCTTCAGAGGAGCATATCACAAAGAACAAAGCTGTTATATTAAAACAGACTCAAGAGGCCATTTGAAAGTCGATCGGAAGAGCTTGAGAAAATACTTTATTTTTCTAAATAAAGTTGCTAAAGAAAAAGCAACTAGAAGTATCCAAAGTCAAAACAGATCAAACAGTCACAAAATTGAAGTCCAAAGACCCACATGTCAGGCCATCACAAGATATGAAAGTAAAACAGAAACTATAAAGGATGTAAAGATTCCTTAGTGGCAGCATCTCGAGGCAAAGGAGGACGGGTCGCAAGCGGGACAGCAGTAGCGGTTCCATCTGGTTGGTTCAGGATCTGAACATCAGGATCTGACTCAGGATGGCCAACCTAAGTTGTAGGATCCGAAGAAGCCAGGGCAGCAGGAGCTTTGGCAGATGGCACAGAAGGCGGATCTACATCGTCATCATCGTCATCTGGGGCAGGGACAATCTTCCCATCTTCTAAAATATTGTCTAAACTGCGAGCTCGGGAGCAAGAACTCAGACCTGAGACTTCAGATTCTCATAAGCAGTAGTCACACTACTCACAAGATGACCTTGGAGCTCGGCATAATCAGATTGAGCAGATTCCAAACTCTCCCGAAACCCTACCATCTCCCTATAAGTCCAGACATAGCTATCCTTATGCTTTTGGGCCATCTCCTCAGCCAAATTTGCGTAGTGAAGCCCAAATGATGAAGAATGGATACATCATTCAAAGGCACAATACCATAGGGAGCAATTTGCTAATCAACAAATCCCACAGCATCAAAATCAGGGGCATCCGAATTGAAGGGCTCAGCAGTTCTCTGCTTCTTGGGAGAAGGACCGGCAGCAGATGGGGAGGCAACACTGGAGGTCGGTAAAGGAGGAACAGATGAGGCCAGCCAAATGTTAGGAGTCGGGATGACCTTCTCTGGTCCAGAAGTATCCGAGGTCGACCTCTTCAGGGAAACCTTAGACGACCCCTCTTTGAGAACCTTGGCCGAGATGTTTAGGGCTGCAGTTGCCTTTCTCTCCTTTTTAAAGGCCTTCATGGAATCATTGTTTTTAACCATCTCTGAAAATATACAACAATAAACCAAGTTATAAATCGGAAAGAAAAGGAATAAACGCCACAAAGCAAACAAACACAACAGATGCAAAAGAAGTCGACCACTACCCAGCTCAGCTCGCAGAAGTGAGGGATCTCCTAGAAGTTTCTTGGTATCAAGATGGGGAGGCTACCCCCAGTTCTCTTCCAACTCAGTCACAAAGGCTTGCTCAACTTCATCCAATATCTCCCAAGAATATCTAGATACCACTACATTCTGTTACCACTCTAAAAGAAAAACGGGCTCATCATTCTCATCTAGAAAAAAGGGCCGAGTTCCTTCAACAGCTCGGACCTTGAAAAAATAGTTCTTAAAATCACGGAAGGATTCATCATACATGGAAAAAACCTTTTTCCTTGGGAAGCTCAAAAAGAGACCCAGGCGGCCTTCTTCTTAACAACACCAAGCTTTGTCAGAACAGAAAGATAAAAGAAGAGGGATTGGGAAGGCTGGACACCCAATTCACGGCACAATAATTGAAAAATCTTTATAAAACCCCAATAGTTGGGATGTAGCTGGGATGGAGATACATTGCACGACCACAATAAATTGGTCTCAAAAGGAGTAAATGGAAAAGTAATGTTCAGTTGGCTGAAAAAATAGTCATACGCATAAAAGAAGGGACGCTCCCCCTGGACCGAAGTAGGGAAACACCATTATAAATACACTAGAGCACCCAGGTATAACTCATACTCTGATTCTACTAAAAACCTGCTTAATACCCTTGCTAACTTAAGCATCAGAGTCCCTTCTAGGTACCACCACCCTCCGGTGATGAAGGATCAGCAGCACCACCAAGTCCAACAAGTCGGACACGGCGGCTCCGGCCTACATCATCAAGTCAAACACAACAGCTCCATCCAGTACAGAAGATCTCGTCCGAGATCGATCTACAGTTTTAGGTAACCCTTGGAACACTTCTCTTCTACCTCATTCCGCAATTTATAGTTTTTACGAATCCTAGTTTTTCTCTCTAAACCATGAGCAACTAAACCTCCACTGTTAAGGTTAGGAGCTCTGTCTATTGTATGGGTTGATACTTTTATTTTTCTATTTTAATTCATGTACTAATTTATATTTCAAGAATTGTTTTCGTTCTTTAATTTATGAACTTGGGTAGAATGGAAGTATGACCCTTGTTCTAATTGAGTTCTTGTATAACTTGGAAAAGCTCTTTACTTGAACAATAGCTTGAAAACAATTTCTCCTAAATTTTTAATTATCTGGACTTAACGGGATACATGACATATAATGCTCTTATATTTGGGTAATTAGGGTTTTTGTGGCATATTAACTAGAATTAAACTTCACCCTCTAATTGGAATTAAGTGACCAAGGAATTAGCGGTTGATGAATTTTAGAGGAGACTAAAAAGATCTAAGGAATTAGAGTTTAGTCACATATAGTTTGCCATGAATTAAATCTTGCATGATTAAAATAGTTAGTAAGAAAAGTCAATCCGGAAGATAGATAACTCTGAAGCCTTAATTATTTTCTCTATATATATTTCACCTCAATTTATTGCTTACTTTCTGATTCTTTGAATTACTGTTTAATGCTTTTGAACACTCAAACACTATTTTCTGCTTGTCTAACTAAGTAAATCACTTAACTATTGTTGCTTAATCCATCAATCCTCGTGGGATCGACCCTCACTCACCTGAGGTATTACTTGGTATGACCCGGTGCACTTGCCGGTTAGTTTGTGCATTATAAATTCCGCACCAAGTTTTTGGCGCCATTGCCGGGGATTGATTGTGATTGACAACTACTAGTTGTTTGGTTTCTTAGATTAGACATTTTTGCTTTAATTTCATTTAACTTATTTCTTTAAATTTTCAAAAAAAATTTAAATAAATAAATAAATAAAGCATTTTTTATTTATTTTATATAAATTTTTTTCTCTTAATTTCTAAGATTAAGTTTTGTCTACCCTTAGTTGTTTTATTCTTCCTAGTTAATTTATTTATTGAGTTTAAATTTTATAGTCCTTTTTGCTTATTAGTTGTTTTATTTTTTTATTATTTAGTTTATTTTTTTTATTTTATTTTTCTTTTATTTTTGTTTTCTTTTATATTTTATTTTATTTTTCTTTACGTTCTTTCTTCTTTGCTTACCTGTTTACCACATGGTGAGTTTAATCCTGTTTGGTGTTTGTGCTAAGGAAAAATAATAGAGAGAGATCACATGGGTTACTACTCACACCCAAGTAGTGATTCATATTATTGTGGATGGAGGAACTATCCGAATTTTGGTTGGCAAAGTCAAAACCAAAGAAACTTCAGTGCTCCATGTTCCAACTATCAAGAGCCACCACCTCTCTATTCATATCACGAACCACCATCTCCATATACATATCAAGAACCATCATCTTTCTACCCATATCAAGAGCCATCATCTCCCTATTCATATCAAGAACCATCCTCTTTTTACTCTTATTAAGAATCATCATCTCCTTTTTATTCATATCAAGAGCCACCATCTCCTTATTCATATAAAAAATGATAAGCTCTTTAGCTTCTCATGAAAGAATTCATACATGATATAAAGACGAGTGTCAAAAACGTAGAGAAATATGTACAGTTGATTATCAAGCCCTAGGAAGAGGAACAACCAAATTCCTTCCCAAGAGATATAATGCAAGATCTTATGGAAGAAAGTGAGGAAATCAATTAAAGGAGCTCATACTCCAGTGAATTAGAGAACTTTTCACCCTCATACATGGAAGAAGAGGAAGATGCAAAAACAAAGGAGGAAGACGCACCAACAAAGAAAAAAGATGCACAAACAAAGAAGGTTGTAAGGGATGAAAATAATTATGGGAATCTACACTCCAATGAAGCAAAGAGTGGCATAGAGGGTTAGTTTATTGAACCACCAATTCAAGAAGTTCTTGATGAAGGGTACACTCTAACCATCACACAAACGCAAATTTTGACATCAAAGAAGTGAAGGCAACCAAGGAAAGCACTAAAAAGGGGACTGTGACCAAGAAACAGAAGAAAATATCCATGAAAAAGAGAAGGTCAAAAAAAATAATCCAACCTCTACACCAATAAGCAAGGTGAATCAAGCTAATTGGTGCACGAATTTGTAATCCGCACAACTAACCAGCAAGTGCACTGGGTCGTCCAAGTAATACCTTACGTGAGTAAGGGTCGATCCCACGGAGATTATTGGTTTGAAGCAATCTATGTTTATTTTATTAATCCTAGTCAGGATGCCAATAAGATTAATTGGATTTAATGATAAGAAGTCAAAGTATTTGGAATAAGGAATTGTTACTTTATTAATGGAGAATATGTTGGGGTTTTGGAGGTGCCTTATCCTCTGAACTTCAACTCTTCCTTGAAATCCTTTTCCCACACGCAAGGTCCCTTCCATGGCAAGCTCTATGTAGGGTGTCACCGTTGTCAATGGCTACTTCCCATCCTCTCAGTGAAAACGTTCCTATGCTCTGTCACAGCACGGCTAATCATCTGTCGATTCTCAATCAGGTTGGAATAGAATCCATTGATTCTTTTGCGTCTGTCACTAACGCCCAGCCTTCAGGAGTTTGAAGCTCGTCACAGTCATTCAATCCCAGAATCCTACTCGGAATACCACAGACAAGGTTTAGACTTTCCGGATTCTCATGAATGCCGCCATCAATCCGGCTTATACCACGAAGATTCTGATTAAGGAATCTAAGAGATACTCATTCAATCTGATGTAGAACGGAGGTGGTTGTCAGACACACGTTCATGGATTGAGGAAGGTGATGAGTGTCACGGATCATCACCTTCTCCATAATTAAGCGCGAATGAACATCTTAGATAAGAACAAGCGTGTTTGAATGGAAAACAAAGGAATTGTATTAATTCATCGAGACGCCGCAGAGCTCCTCACCCCCCACAATGGAGTTAGAGACTCATGCCATCAAAAAGTATGTAATTCATATCTGAAAATGTCATGAGGTACAAGATAAGTCTCTAAAAGTTGTTTAAATAGTAAACTAGTAACCTAGGTTTACAGAATATGAGTAAACTAAGATAATTGGTGCAGAAATCCACTTCTGGGGCCCACTTGGTGTGTGCTGGGGCTGAGACTAAAGCTATCCACGAGTTGAGGCCTTTCTTGGAGTTGAACTCCAAGTTATAACGTGTTTTGGGCGTTCAACTCCGGATCATGACGTTTTTCTGGCGTTTAACTCCAGACAGCAGCATGTACTTGGCGTTCAACGCCAAGTTACATCGTCTATCTTCACGCAAAGTATGAACTATTATATATTGCTGGAAAGCCCTGGATGTCTACTTTCCAACGCTGTTGAGAGCGCACCAATTGGACTCCTGTAGCTCCAAAAAATCTATTTCGAGTGCAGGGAGGTCAGGATCCAACAGCATCAGCAGTCCTTTTTCAGCCTAACTCAGATTTTTGCTCAGCTCCCTCAATTTCAGCCAGAAAATACCTGAAATCACAGAAAAACACACAAACTCATAGTAAAGTCCAGAAATATGATTTTTGCCTAAAAACTAATAATATTCTACTAAAAATTAATTAAAACATACTAAAATCTACATGAAATTACCCCCAAAAAGCGTATAAAATATCCGCTCATCACTAATCACAATAAAAGAAAGATTGTTAGGATGAATTTTTATCAGGAGGCACTAATTTTCACCTCTCCCCCCTTGGAGACATTTTCTTTTAACCAACAAGAAGAAGAGGAAGAAAATTCAACAATCAAATGTCAAACTAGTGACATTAAAGAAGCGCTTGTTGGGGGGGCAACCCAACTACTAGTATCATTGTTTTTGTAGTTACTGTGGTTTTAATTTTATAGTTATTTTGATTTTAGCATTATAGTTATTTTAGTTTTGGTTTTAAATTACTTTATCTAATTTTTTTAGAATTTTACTTAGTTTACATGTGTTTTGGTCATGTAGAATGAATAGAACAGGAACAGGAGCAATTAAAAAGAATATTTGACACCCTGTTTTCAGATTTTCTTTACTTGAGGACAAGCAAACTTTTAAGTTTGGTGTTGTCGCTTCGCTTTTGGCCTTTTCTATTTATTTTAATAGCACCAAAGGGAGATGAATGTTCTTCATGGAGGAATGAGATGGCCACCAGCATAACTGAGGTGGTTGAGATCCTTTCATTCTATTTCTCTTCCATTTTTATTTTGTTGTCTTCTATTTTCTATTGCTTTGATTTCTTGCATGATCTTTAGTACTTTCAGTTCTTGGATTTAGTTTCATTCAGTTATTTGCTTTTAGTAAAAAAAATAATTGTCTCATGTACCACTCACTGAGCTTAAATCTAAAAAGAAAAGAAAAGAAGTGATGTATTGCATGAGAAATTGAGTTTATATTTAAGATTAGTCTTGTTTACTTAAATGTGGTGGTATTATTTGTGATTTTGAATGAATGACAAGAACAGTGTATATTTGAATTTGAATAAAAGGATGTTGATGTATAAGGAACAAGACTTTAGAGAACTATTATGACTTCTCTGAAATTAGTGAAAGCTAAATCCTTGAAGCAAAAGAAATAGCAAAAGAAAAATAAAAGCAAGGTCCAAGGCTCTAAGCATCAATGACTAAGGAGGTCAGACATGATTAATAGCTCAACGAGTTGTTTCCTTAGTCATATGCTTGTGGTGTTCTTGTGTCAAGTAATCCTTGAGATAGAATATCTAGAGTCGAGGCCAAATATATTTAGCAGAGTATGCCAAAGGCTTTGAGCACCACTATCTGGGAGTAATTGAAAGAAAAAATCAGAACTTAAAGAGAGTTTCCCAGTCAAGTGCTTGTGGTGTTTTTGTGTCAAGTGAAGCTTGAGACAAAACATTTAAAGTCACGGCTGGAATCAAGGTTCAAAGCACCAATTCATTGAGATGTAAAGGATGTATGCTGTGTTCAAGGATTAAACTAGAATACAAAGAGCAGAGAATTCATAATATGTTCAAGAATCAACATACTAAACTAGGAGAATCAATAATACTATCTGAATTTTGAGTTCCTATGGATGCCAATCATTCTGAATTTCAAAGGATAAAGTGAGATGCCAAAACTGTTTGGAAGCAAAAAGCTACTAGCCCCGCTCATCTAATTAGAATCTGAGTTTCACTTAAAACTCTGAGATATTATTGCTTCTTGATTTCTTTTTATCCTCTTTTATTTATCTAGTTGCTTGAGGACAAGCAACAGTTTAAGTTTGGTGTTGTGATGAGCGGATATTTTATACGCTTTTTGGGGGTAATTTCATATAGATTTTAGCATGTTTTTATTAGTTTTAATAGAATTTTATTAGTTTTTAAGAAAAAATCATATTTCTGGACTTTACTATGAGTTTGTGTGTTTTTCTGTGATTTCAGGTATTTTCTGGCTGAAATTGAGGGAGCTGAGCAAAAATCTGATTTAGGCTAAAAAAGGACTGCTGATGTTGTTGGATTCTGACCTCCATGCACTCGGAATGGATTTTTTCGAGCTACAGGAGTCCTGTTGGCGCGCTCTCAATTGGGTTGGAAAGTAGACATCCAGGGCTTTCCAACAATATATAATAGTCCATACTTTGCACGAAGATAGATGACGTAAACTGGCGTTCAACGCCAGTTCCATGCTGCAGTCTGGCGTCCAGCGCCAGAAACAGGTTAAAAGTTGGAGTTTAACGCCAAAAACACGTTACAACCTGGCGTTCAACTCCAGAAACAGCCCAGGCACGTGAGAAGCTTAAGTCTCAGCCCCAGCACACACCAAGTGGGCCCCAGAAGTGGATTTCTGCACCAATTATCTTAGTTTACTCATTTTCTATAAACCTAGGTTACTAGTTTAGTATTTAAACAACTTTTAGAGACTTATTTTGAATCTCATGACATTTTTACATCTGAATTTTATACTCTTTGATGGCATGAGTCTCTAAACCCCATTGTTGGGGGTGAGGAGCTCTGCAGTGTCCCGATGAATTAATGCAATTCTTTCTGTTTTCCATTCAAACACACTTGTTCCTATCTAAGATATTCATTCGCGCTTCACTACGAAGAAGGTGATGATCTGTGACACTCATCACCTTCCTCAACCCATGAACGTGTGCCTGACAACCACCTCCGTTCTACATTAGATTGAATGAGTATCTCTTAGATTCCTTAATCAGAATCTTCGTGGTATAAGCTAGAATTGATGGCGGCATTCATGAGAATCCTGAAAGTCTAAACCTTGTCTGTGGTATTCCGAGTAGGATTCAAGGATTGGATGGCTGTGATGAGCTTCAAACTCGCAATTGTTGGGCGTGATGACAAACGCAAAAGAATCAATGGATTCTATTCCGGCATGATCGAGAACCAACAGATAATTATTTTTTAAAAATACTATTCTGAAGTCCTTTTTTCCCTTTTCAAAAATTTTTCAAAAATATTATTTTTCTTTATCAATTTTTAATTTTTTTTCGTGAGTTTAGTATCTTGTTCTAAGTTTGGTGTCAATTGCATATTTTATATTTTCCTTTTAAATTTTCGAATTTGTGTTCTTTGATCTTTAAGTTGTTCTTTTTTATTTTTCTTATTTGATTTTTAGTTTTTCTTGTTCTTTTCCAAAGCATTAGTCTTCCAAAAGGAATAATATAAATATACCTCTTCAAAAAAAAAGTGTTACCTTTACTGCCCAATTGGCTAGAGCGTTTGTCTATGTTCTTGATAATTGGGTATCTTCTTTTTAAAATCTTTTTTAAAAATAATTTTTCTTTGATTAATTCTTGTGTCAAACTTTAAGTTTGGTGTTTTCTTATTAATCTTTTTTATAATTTTCAAAAATTTTATTGAAGTTTTCTAAAAATTTTAAGTTTGGTGTTCTTTCTTTTGTTCTTGTTGTTCTTGTGAATCTTCAAAGTGTTCTTAAGTCTTCTGTATGTTTTGATCTTAAAATTTTTAAGTTTGGTGTTCCTTGGTGTTTTCCCTCCAAAATTTTCGAAAACAAGGAGCATTAGATCTAAAAATTTTAAGTCTTGTGTCTTTTGTGTGTTTTTCTCTTTCATCATAAAATTCAAAATTCAAAAAAATATCTTTTCTAACTATTTTTAAGCCACTTTTTCAAAATTTTTTTATAAAAATTCAGATTTCAATTTCAAAATTTTTCAATCTTATCCTTTTAAGATTAAAAAAAATATATTATTATATCTTTTTCGAAAATATCCTAACCATTTTCTCTCTCCTCACTTTTTTTGAAAATCTTCATAAAATATTTTCAAATTCTTATTAATTTTTTAATTTTAATTTTCTTATTTTATCTTATTTTTATTTTGGTTTTTATTTTATTTTATTTTATTTCAAAAATCATTTTTTTATTTTTTTATTTATTTATAAACTAAAAATTTAAATCCACATTACCCCCTTTACTCCAACATGGACATAAGTGAAAATGAACAGTCCAGAAGGACTTTGGGGTCATATGCTAACCCCACTACTGCTTCATATGGGAGTAGTATATGTATACCCTCCATTGGAGTTAGTAGTTTTGAGTTGAATCCTCAGCTCATTATCATGGTGCAGCAAAGTTGCCAGTATTCCAGTCTTCCACAAGAAGAACCTACATAGTTTCTGGCACAGTTTTTACAAATTGCTGACACAGTACATGATAAGGAGGTAGATCAGGATGTCTATAGGCTATTACTGTTCCCATTTGCTGTAAAAGACCAAGCTAAGAGGTGGTTAAATAACCAACCTAAGGACAGCATAAAGACATGGAAACAGCTGTCAGAAAAATTTCCGAATCACTATTTTCCTCCGAAACAGATAACACAGCTAAGGCTGAGCATTCAAGGCTTCAAACAAGGAGATAATGAATCTTTCTATGATGCTTGGGAGAGATACAAAGAGATGCTAAGAAAATGCCCCTCTGAATTGTTTTCAAAGTGGGTGCAGTTAGACATCTTCTACTATGGGCTTACAGAAAGAGCTCAGATTTCTCTAGACCACTCAGCTGGTGGATCTATACACATGAGAAAGACAATAGAAGAAGCTCAAGAGCTCATTGATACAGTTGCCAGAAATTAGCATCTATACCTGAGTAGTGAACCTTCCATGAAAGAAGAGGCTAAAACAGTAACTGCTAAAATGAGTCCTGCAGAACAAGTTATAGAATTCAATCAGCAATTGGATTTTCTAACAAAACAGTTAGCCGAATTCAAGGAGATATTACAAGAAACAAGAATGGCTAATATGCATATGGAAGTACAATTGAAGCAAAGAGAACAGCAGCTATCAAAACAAATAATAGAAGAGTGCCAAGCAGTTCAATTAAGAAGTGGAAAAATATTAAAAACATCACTTCAAGATAGCAGGAAGCCAAGAAATGAGCAAACTACCCAAAATCCCTCTGAGGACATTAAGAGCCCAGAGAGGAATAATTCTGGCGTTCAAACGCCAGAAAATGGGTGGGAAGCTGGCGCTGAACGCCCAAACCATGTTCAGTCCTGGCGTTCAACGCCTGAAACAAGCAAGGAATTGGTATTGAACGCCCAAAGGAAGCATAGTTCTGGTGTTCAAATGCTAGAAACAGGTGAGGAGTTGGCGTCTAACGCCACTCCAGCTTCCACCCCTGGCATTCAAAT
Organism: Arachis hypogaea; assembly: GCF_003086295.3. Taxonomy (NCBI): domain Eukaryota; kingdom Viridiplantae; phylum Streptophyta; class Magnoliopsida; order Fabales; family Fabaceae; genus Arachis; species Arachis hypogaea. Next base: position 21,367,533 of record NC_092040.1, read on the forward strand.
GCCAGTGGGGGATCAGACACATACAAGTGCTAATAATAACCCTTCTAAAAAGGCTTCTCAACCTACATTTGTGGCAATAAACCTACAGCAACTAAGGTTGAGGAACACAAAGCCAAAATGCCTTATCCTCAGAAACTCCGCCAAGCGGAACAGGATAAGTAATTTGCCCGCTTTGCAGACTATCTCAGGACTCTTGAAATAAGGATTCTGTTTGCAGAGGCACTTGAGCAAATACCCTCTTATGCTAAGTTCATGAAAGAGATCTTAAGTCATAAGAAGGATTGGAGGGAAACTGAAAAAGTTTACCTCACTGAAGAATGCAGTGCAGTCATTCTGAAATGCTTAACTAAGAAGCTTAAAGATCCTGGAAGCTTTATGATACCATGCACAATAGAGGGTACTTGTACAAGCAAGCTCTAGTGATCATGGAGCAAGTATCAAGCTAATACCTGCATCTATTATCAGAAAGCTTGGTTTGACTGAAGAAGTCAAACCAACCCGGATATGTCTCCAACTTGCTGATGGCTCCATTAAATACCCATCAGGCATGATTGAAGACATGATTGTCAAGGTTGGGTCATTTTCCTTTCCTACTGACTTTGTGGTGCTGGAAATGGAGGAGCACAAGAGTGCAACTCTCATTCTAGGAAGACCTTTCCTAGCAACTGGCCGAACCCTTATTGATGTCTAAAAAGGGAAAGTAACCCTGAGAGTCAATGAGGAGGAGTTCAAGTTGAATGTTGTCAAAGCTATGCAGCATCCAGACACCCCAAATGACTGCATGAGTGTTGATATTATTGACTCTCTGGTAAAAGAGGTCAATATGACTGAGAGTCTCGAATCAGAGCTAGAGGATATCTTTAAAGATGTTCAGTCTGATCTGGAGGAATCAGAGAGAATGATAGAACCTCTGAAAATCCCTCAGGAAGAGGAGAAACCTCCTAAACCCGAGCTCAAACCATTACCACCATCCCTGAAATATGCATTTCTGGGAGAAGGTGATACCTTTCCTGTAATCATAAGCTCTACCTTAGAGCCACAGGAAGAGGAAGCACTAATTCAAGTGCTAAAGACACACAAGACAGCTCTTGGGTGGTCCATCAGTGATCTTAAGGGCATTAGCCCAGCCAGATGCATGCACAATATTCTATTGGAAGGTGACGCCAAGCCAGTGGTTCAACCACAAAGGCGGTTGAATCCAGCCATGAAGGAAGTGGTGCAGAAGAAGGTCACTAAATTACTAGAGGTTGGGATCATTTATCCTATTTCTGATAGCCCCTGGGTAAGCCATGTCCAAGTTGTCCCTAAGAAAGGTGGCATGACAGTAGTTCCTAATGAAAAAAATGAACTGGTTCCTACAAGAACAGTTACAGGGTGGCGTATGTGTATTGATTATAGAAGGCTCAATACAGCCACCACAAAGGATCATTTTCCTTTACCATTCATAGACCAGATGCTGGAAAGACTAGCAGGTCATGAATATTACTGCTTCCTGGATGGATATTCAGGTTATAATCAAATTGCAGTAGATCCCCAGGATTAAGAGAAAATATCATTCACATGTCCATCTGGAGTATCTGCATACAGAAGGATGCCATTTGGCTTGAGCAATGCACCTGCAACCTTTCAAAGGTGCATGCTCTCAATTTTCTCTGATATAGTGGAAAAATTTCTAGAAGTCTTCATGGATGACTTTTCAGTATTTGGAGACTTATTCAGCTCCTGTCTTGACCATCTAGCACTTGTTCTAAAAAGGTGCCAAGAGACTAACCTGGTTTTAAACTGGGAAAAAGTCACTTTATGGTGACTGAAGGAATTGTCCTTGGGCACAAAATCTCGAACAGGGGAATAGAGGTGGATCAAGCTAAGGTAGAGGTAATTGAAAAATTACCACCACCAGCCAATATTAAGGTAATCAGAAGCTTTCTGGGGCATGCAGGATTTTATAGGAGGTTTATAAAGGATTTTTCAAAAATTGCCAAACCTCTAAGTAATCTGCTAGCTACTGACACGCCATTTATCTTTGATAAGGAGTGTCTGTAGGCGTTTGAGACTCTGAAAGCTAAGCTGGTCACAGCACCAGTCATCTCTGCACCAGACTGGACATTACCATTTGAATTAATGTGTGATGCCAGTGACCATGCCATTGGTGCAGTGTTGGGACAAAGGCATGACAAGCTTCTGCACGTCATTTACTATGCCAGTCATTTTTTAAATGATGCACAGAAGAATTACACAACCATAGAAAAATAGTTGCTTGCGGTGGTTTACGCCATTGACAAGTTTAGATCCTATTTAGTAGGATCAAAAGTGATTGTGTACACTGATCATGCTGCTCTTAAATATTTACTCACAAAGCAGGATTGAAAACCCAGACTCATCAGATCGGTGTTGCTTTTGCAAGAGTTTGATATAGAAATAAGAGACAGAAAAGGGACAGAGAACCAAGTAGCAGATCACCTGTCCCGAATAGAACCAGTAGAAGGGGCGTCCCTCCCTCTTACTGAGATCTCTGAAACCTTTCCGGATGAGAAACTCTTTGCCATCCAGGAAGTGCCATGGTTTGCAGACATTGCAAACTACAAGGCAGTGAGGTTCATACCCAAAAAGTACAGTAGGCAGCAATCAAAGAAATTGATCACAGATGCAAAGTACTATCTTTGGGATGAACCATATCTCTTCAAGAGATGTGCAGACGGAGTAATCCGTAGATGTGTGCCTAAAGAAGAAGCGCATAATATCCTATGGCATTGCCATGGATCACAATATGGAGGACATTTTGGAAGTGAGCGAACAGCCACAAGAGTCCTCTAATGTGGTTTCTACTGGCCTACTCTCTATAAAGATTCCCGAGTGTTTGTACTTAATTGTGACAGTTGCCAAAGATCTGGTAATCTGCCTCACAGTTAAGCCATACCTCAACAAGGGATCTGGGAGATTGAGTTGTTTGATGTATGGGGTATTGACTTCATGGGCCCTTTCTGATGAGCGGATAATTTATATGCTTTTTGGCATTGTTTTTAGTATGTTTTTAGTATGTTTTAGTTAGTTTTTATTATATTTTTATTAGTTTTTAGTTAAAATTCACTTTTCTGGACTTTACTATGAGTTTGTGTGTTTTTCTGTGATTTCAGGTATTTTCTGGCTGAAATTGAGGGACCTGAGCAAAAATCTGATTCAGAGGCTAAAAAGGACTGCAGATGCTGTTGGATTCTGACCTCCCTGCACTCAAAGTTGATTTTCTGGAGCTGCAGAAGCCCAATTGCCGCGTTCTTAACTGCGTTGGAAATTAGACATCCTGGGCTTTCCAGAAATGTATAATAGTCCATACTTTTCCCGCGATTTGATGGCCCAAACAGGCGTTCCAAGTCAGCTCAAGAATTCTGGCGTAAAACGCCGGAACTGGCACAAGAATGGGAGTTAAACGCCCAAACTGGCACAAAAGCTGGCGTTTAACTCTACATGAAAATGCTTCAATGCTCAGCCCAAGCACACTCCAAGTGGGCCCGGAAGTGGATTTTTATGTCCTTTACTCATCTTTGTAAACCCTAAGCTACTAGTTCTCTACAAATAGGACCTTTTGCTATTATATTAGACATCTGGGTAGCTATCTTTGAGTAGTCTTATGCTATCTTAGATCATGGGGCTGGCCATTTGGCCATGCCTAGACCTTGTTCTTATGTATTTTCAATGGTGGAGTTTCTACACACCATAGATTAAGGTGTGGAGCTCTGCTGTACCTCGAGTATTAATGCAATTACTATTATTCTTCTATTCAATTCAGCTTATTCTTGTTCTAAGATATCACTTGTTCCTCAACTTGATGAATGTGGTGATCCGTGACACTCATCATCATTCTCACCTATGAACGTGTGCCTGACAACCACCTCCGTTCTACCTTAGATTGAGTGGATATCTCTTGGATTTCTTAACCGGAATCTTCGTGGTATAAGCTAGAATTGATGGCGGCATTCAAGAGAATCCGGAAGGTCTAAACCTTGTCTGTGGTATTCTGAGTAGGATTCGAGGATTGAATGACTGTGACGAGCTTCAAACTCGCGATTGTGGGGCGTTAGTGACAGACGCAAAAGAATCACTGGATTCTATTCCGACATGATCGAGAACCGAGAGCTGAATACCCGTGCTATGATAGAGCGCGTTGAACATTTTCACTGAGAGGACGGGACTGTAGCCATTGACAATGGTGATGCCCAACATACAGCTTGCCATAGAAAGGAGTAAGAAGGATTCGATGAAGACAGTAGGAAAGCAGAGAGACAGAAGGGACAAAGCATCTCCATACGCTTATATGAAATTCTCACCAATGAATTACATAAGTATCTCTATCCTTATTTTATGTTTTATGTTATCCTCCATAACCATTTGAGTTTGCCTGACTGAGATTTACAAGATGACCATAGCTTGCTTCATATCAACAATCTCCGTGGGATCGACCCCTACTCGTGTAAGGTTTATTACTTGGACGACCCAGTGCACTTGCTGGTTAGTTGTGCAAAGTTGTGATAAAGAGTTGAGATTGCAATTGAGCGTACCATGTTGATGGCACCATTGATGATCACAATTTCGTGCACCAAGTTTTTGGCGCCGTTGCCGGGGAATTAAATGTCCTAACTACAGTTTCACATTTGTTCCCTGCAATAACAGTGCCAAGTTTTGATCCGGCAACAACACCAAGTTTTTGGCGCCGTTGCCGGGGATTGTTTGAGTTTGGACAACTGACGGTTCATCTTGTTGCTTAGATTAGGTATTTTTCAGAATTTTTAAGAATGAATTCTAGTGTTTCAAGGTGATGTTCTTATCATCACCAAAGCTGATTGATCTTCATCAATTTAGCTCTTGAATGTAATGTCCTGCTGAAGCTTGGCTAGCCATGTCTAATTCCTTTAAACTAAAGCTTTAGACTAACATTGCATGATTCCTGGAATTCTTATTAAAAATTTTGAATCTCTTTATTTTCTTTTTCCACATAATTTTCAAAAAATCCAAAAAAAATTACAAAATAAAAAAAAAACCAAAAATATTTCTTGTTTGAGTCTAGTGTCTCATTTTAAATTTGGTGTCAATTGCATGTTTCTGTTCTTCCTGCATTTATCATGTGTCTTCATTGATCTTCAAGTTGTTCTTGATGATTTACTTGCTCTGATCTTTAAATTCTCTTGTTTTGTGTGTTTTGTTGTTTCTCATATGTATTCTCAATTTGTTAGTTTCAGTAGTATACAAACTTCTAAGTTTGGTGTCTTGCATGAATTGTTTAGTTGATCTTAGTTTCATTTTTTATTATTCCTCATTTTAAAAAATCCAAAAAATTTTAATTTGTGTCTTTTCAAGTCAATAATACAGAGAATTGAAGATTCAGAACATACAGCAGAGGATTTACACAGAAAAAGCTGGGCGTTCAAAACGCCCAGTAAGGAAGGAAAACTGGCGTTTAAACGCCAGCCAGGGTGCCTGGCTGCGCATTTAACGCCCAAAAGGGTAGCATTTTAGGCATTAAACGCCATAATGGATACCATTCTGGGCGTTTAACGCCAAGATGGCACAAGAGGGAAGATTTTGTTTTTAATGCAAATTTTTTTTCAAGTTTTCATAATTTTTCAAAATCAAATCTTTTTCAAATCATATCTTTTCAATCATATATTTTCAAAATCAATTTCTTTTCATTTTCAAAAATACTTGCTAACAACTAATAATTTGATTCAACATTTCAAGTATGTTGCCTTTTCTGTTGAGAAAGGTTTAATGTTTGAATCATATCTTTTCTTGTTAGCCAAGTCATTAATTTTAAAAATCGAATTTTTTTTAATTGTTTTTCAATCATATCTTTTTAAAACCATAACTTTTCAATCATATCTTCTTAATCACATCTTTTTCAAAATAGTTTTCAAATCATATCTTTTTTATTTCTAATTTCAAAATCTTTTTCAAAAATCACTTAATTTCTTTTCCACTCTTGGTTTTCGAAAATCAATTTCCATTTTTCAAAATTTCTTTTAATTAATTCACTTTTATTTTCGCAAATTTCTTTCCCTCTTCTCACATCCTTCTATCTATGGACTAACAATCCTCCTCAATGCACAATTCGAACTCTATCTTTCTAAGTTCGAATTCTTTTACCTCTTCCTTCTATTTTTCTTTTCCTCTGACACCTCAAGAAATCACTATACAGTGGCATAGAGGATTCCATATTTTCTTGTTTTCTTCCCTTTCATATGAGCAGGAGCAAAGACAAAAGCATTCTTGTTGAGGCTGACCCTGAACCTGAAAGGACCTTGAAGCAAAAGCTAAGAGAAGCTAAAGCACTACTCTTTGTAGAGGACCTAACAGAAATCTTCAAAGAAGAAGACATGGAAGCCGAAAACAACAACAATGCCAACAATGCAAGGAAGGTGTTGGGTGACTTTACTGCACCTACTCCCGACTTCTATGGGAGAAGCATCTCTATCCCTGCCATTGGAACAAACAACTTTGAGCTTAAGCCTCAATTAGTTTCTCTAATGCAACAGAATTGCAAGTTCCATGGACTTCCATTGGAAGATCCTCATCAGTTTTTAGCTGAATTCTTGCAAATCCGTGACACTGTTAAGACCAATGGGGTTAACCTTGAGGTCTAAAGACTTATGCTATTCCCTTTTGCTGTAAGAGACAGAGCTAGGATATGGTTGGACTCACAACCTAAAGAAAACCTGAACTCTTGGGAAAAGCTAGTCAATGCCTTATTGGCAAAGCTCTTCCCACCTCAAAAATTGAGTAAGCTTAGAGTGGAAGTCCAAACCTTCAGACAGAAGGAAAGTGAATCCCTCTATGAAGCTTGGGAAAGATACAAACAATTGATCAGAAAGTGTCCTTCTGACATGCTTTCTGAATGGAGCATCATAGGTATTTTCTATGATGGTCTGTCTGAACTGTCCAAGATGTCATTGGACAGCTCTGCTGGAGGATCTCTTCATCTGAAGAAGATGCCTGCAGAAGCTCAAGAACTCATTGAAATGGTTGCAAATAACCAATTCATGTACACTTCTGAAAGGAATCCTGTGAACAATGGGACGAATCAGAAAAAAGGAGTTCTTGAGATTGATACTCTGAATGCCATATTGGCTCAGAATAAAATATTAACTCAGCAAGTCAATATGATTTCTCAAAGTCTATCTGGAATGCAAGCTGCACCAAGCAGTACTAAGGACGCTTCATCTGAAGAAGAAGCTTATGATCCTGAGAACCCATCAATGGAAGAGGTGAATTACATGGGAGAACCCTATGGAAACACCTATAATCCTTCATGGAGAAATCATCCAAATCTCTCATGGAAGGATCAACAGAGACCTCAACAAGGTTTCAACAACAATAATGGTGGAAGAAACAGGTTTAGCAATGGCAAGCCTTTTCCATCATCTTCTAATGAGCGGATAATTTATACGCTTTTTGGCACTGTTTTTAGTATGTTTTTAGTATGTTTTGGTTGGTTTTTAGTATGTTTTTATTAGTTTTTATTTAAAATTCACTTTTTTAGGCTTTACTATGAGTTTGTGTATTTTTATATGATTTCAGGTAATTTCTGGCTGAAATTGAGGGACCTGAGCTAAAATCTGATTCAGAGGCTGAAAAGGGACTGCAGATGCTGTTGGATTCTGACCTCCCAGCACTCGAAGTGGATTTGCTGGAGCTAAAGAAGCCCAATTGGCGCGCTCTCAATTGCGTTGGAAAGTAGACATCTTGGGCTTTCCAGCAATGTATAATAGTCCATACTTTTCCCGAGATTTGATGGCCCAAACCGGTGTTGCAAATCAGCTTCAGAATTCCCGGCGTTTAACGCTGGAACTAGCACAAAAATTGGAGTTAAACGCCCAAACTGGCACAAAAGCTGGCGTTTAACTCCAGGAAAAGTCCCTACACATGAAAGCTTCAATGCTCAGCCCAAGCACACACCAAGTAGACCCCGGAAGTGGATTTTTACGTCACTTACTCATTTTTGTATACCCTAGGTTACTAGTTCACTATTAATAGGACCTTTTGACATTGTATCTTTACCTCATGACACATTACAGGTTTCTTATTATATCTTCTACGGCATGAGTCTCTAAACCCCATGGTTGGGGGTGAGGAGCTCTGCTGTGTCTTGATGGATTAATGCAATTACTATTATTTTTCATTTAATCACGCTTGCTTCTATTCTAAGATATTACTTGTTCCTCAACTTGATGAATGTGATAATCTGTGACACTCATCATCATTCTCACCTATGAACATGTGCCTGACAACCACCTCCGTTCTAATTTAGATTGAGTGAATATCTCTTGGATTCCTTAATCAGAATCTTCGTGGTATAAGCTAGAATTAATGGCGGCATTCAAGAGAATCCGGAAGGTCTAAACCTTGTCTGTGGTATTCTGAGTAGGATTCAAGGATTGAATGACTGTGACGAGCTTCAAACTCCTGAGGGCTGGGCGTTAGTGACATACGCAAAAGAATCACTGGATTCTATTCCAACCTGATTGAGAACCGACAGATGATTAGCCGTGCTGTGACAGAGCACGTTGAACATTTTCACTGAGAGGATGGGAGGTAGCCATTGACAACAGTGAAACCCTATATACAGCTTGCCATGGAAGGAGCCTTGCGTGCATGAAGAAGAAAACAGTAGGAAAGCAGAGATTCAAAAGATAGAGCATCTCCAAAACCTCAACATGTTCTCCATTACTGCAAAACAAGTATTTATTTCATGTTCTTTTACTTTTCACAATTAAACCTGAGAATTATTGATATCCTGACTAAGAGTTACAAGGTAACCATAGCTTGCTTCAAGCCGACAATCTCCGTGGGATCGACCCTTACTCACGTAAGGTATTACTTGGACGACCCAGTGCACTTGCTGGTTAGTTGTGCAGAATTGCAAAAGTGTGATTGCGATTTCGTGCACCAAGTTTTTGGCGCCGATACTGGGGATTGTTCGAGTTTGGACAACTGACGGTGTATCTTGTTGCTTAGATTAGGACTATTTTATTTTTGTTGGTTTAGAGTCTTTTATCTGAGTTTAGTTTCATATTTTAAGTTTGGTGTCAATTGCATGTTTTTGTTTTCTTTTAATTTTTTGAATTTGCATGTTCTTAGTCCTTTCTTGATCTTTAAAAGTTCTAAGTTTGGTGTCTTCTTTGTGTTTTCCTTTAAAATTTTCGAGAATTTGTGTTTGATTTCCTAAAAAAATTTTAAGTTTGGTGTCATTTTGTTGTTTTTCTCTTTCCTCATTTCCAAAAAAAAATATTCTATACTTTACTTGTGAATCCATATCATTTCCCTTTCTCCATCATGGACCTAAGTGAAATTGAGCAGTCCAGAAGGACTCTGGGTCATATGCTAACCCCATTACAGCTGCATATGGGAGTAGCATCTGTATACCTCCCATTAAAGCAAGCAGCTTTGAGCTAAATCCTCAACTCATTGTCATGGTGCCGCAAAACTGCCAGTATTCTGGTCTTCCACAGAAAGAACCTACTGAGTTTCTGGCACAGTTTTTACAAATTGCTGACACAGTACGTGATAAAGAGGTGGATCAGGATGTCTACAGATTATTACTGTTTTCATTTGCTGTAAAAGATCAAGCTAAGAGGTGGTTGAATAACCAACCCACAGCAAGCATAAAAACATGGAGACAGTTATCAAACAGATTCCTGAATCAATTTTACCCTCCAAAAAGGATGACACAGCTAAGGCTGGACATCCAAGGCTTTAAACAAGAGGATAATGAATCCCTTTATAATGCCTGAGAGAGGTACAGAGGTATGCTAAGAAAATGCCCCTCTGAAATGTTTTCAGAGTGGGTACAGTTAGACATCTTCTATTATGGGCTCACAGAAAAAGCTCAGATGTCTTTAGACCACTCAGCTGGTAGATCTATACACATGTAGAAGACGATTGAAGAGGCTCAAGAGCTCATAGATACAGTTGCTAGAAATCAAAATTTATACTCAAGCAGTGAGTCCTCTATAAAAGAAGAAGCTATGGCAGTAACTACTGATCCTAACCCTCAAGAACAGATGGTTGAGCTTAATCAGCAATTACTCATGATGACAAAACAGTTAGCAGAATTTAAAGAGATGCTCCAAGAAACTAAAATTGCTAACAAGAATATGGAAGCACAATTAAATCAGACAAGACAGCAACTATCTAAATAGATAACAGAAGAATGCCAAGCTGTTAAATTAAGGAGTGGAAAAACATTGAATGTATCAACTCAAAGCAGCAGAAAGCTAAGAAAGGAACAACAGACAGAGGATAACCAAACCACTGTCCAAAATCCCTCTAAGGACAGTAAGAGCCCAGAGAGGAATACTTCTGGCGTTCACACGCCAGAAAGGGGGGAAAAGTTGGCGTTAAACGCCCATTCCTTGCCCAGTTCTGGCGTTCAAACGCCAGAAAAGGGGGAAAAGTTGGCGTTAAACGCATATTCCTCACCCAATCCTGGCGTTCAAACGCCAATGAGGAATCAGACACCTGAGAGTGCTGATAGTAACCCCTCTAAGAAGGCTTCTCCAACCACTTCTGTAGGAAATAAACCTGCAGCAACTAAGGTTGAAGAGTATAAAGCCAAGATGCCTTATCCTCAGAAACTCCGTCAAGCAGAACATGATAAGCAATTTTCTCGCTTTGCAGACTATCTCAGGACTCTTAAAATAAAGATTCCTTTTGCAAAAGCACTTGAGCAAATACTTTCTTATGCTAAGTTCATGAAAGAGATCTTAAGTCATAAGAAGGATTGGAGAGAAACTGAAAAAAAAGTGTTTCTCACTGAACAATGCAGTGCAGTCATTCTGAAGAGCTTACCAGAGAAACTTCAATATCCAGGAAGCTTTATGATACCATGCACATTAGAAGGTGCTTGTACCAAGACAGCCCTATGTGACCTTGGAGCAAGTATCAATCTAATACCTGCATCCACTATCAGAAAGCTTGGGTTGACTGAAGAAGTCAAACTAACCCGGATATGCCTCCAACTTGCTGATGGCTCCATTAAATACCCATCAGGCATAATTGGCATAATTGAGGACATGATTGTCAAGGTTGGGCCATTCGCCTTTCCAACTGACTTTGTAGTGCTGGAAATAGAGGAGCACAAGAGTGCAACTCTCATCCTAGGAAGACCCTTCCTAGCAACTGGACGAACTCTCATTGATGTACAAAAAGGGGAAGTGACCCTGAGAGTCAATGAGGATGAGTTCAAGTTGAATGCTGTCAAAGCTATGCAGCATCCAGACATATCAAATGACTGCATAAGCGCTGATATTATTGACTCTTTAGTGGAAGAGATCAATATGACTGAGAGTCTCGAATCAGAGCTAGAGGATATCTTTAAAGATGTTCAACCTGACCTGGAGGAACCAGAGGAAATAAAAGAAATTCTGAAAATTCCTGAGGAAGAGGATAAGCCTCCTAAACCCGAGCTCAAGCCATTACCACCATCCCTAAAATATTCATTTCTGGGAGAAGGTGACACTTTTCCAGTGATCATAAACTCTGCTTTAAATCCACAGGAAGAGGAAGCACTAATTCAAGTGCTAAGGACACACAAGACAGCTCTTGGGTGGTCCATAAGTGATCTTAAGGGCATTAGCCCAGCAAGATGCATGCACAAGATCCTATTGGAGGATGATGCTAAGCCAGTGGTTCAACCACAGAGGCGGCTAAATCCAGCCATGAAGGAGGTGGTGTAGAAAGAGGTTACTAAGTTACTAGAGGCTGGGATTATTTATCCTATTTCTGATAGCCCCTGGGTAAGCCCTGTCCACGTTGTCCCCAAAAAAGGAGGCATGATAGTGGTTCATAATGAAAAGAATGAACTGGTTCCTACAAGAACAGTTACAGGGTGGCGTATGTGTATTGACTACAGAAGGCTCAATACAGCTACCAGAAAGGATCATTTTCCTTTACCATTCATAGACCAGATGCTAGAGAGACTAGCAGGTCATGAATACTACTGCTTTTTGGATGGCTATTCAGGTTACAACCAAATTGCAGTAGATCCTCATGACCAAGAGAAAATAGCATTCACATGTCCTTCTGGAGTATTTGCCTACAGAAGGATGCCCTTTGGTCTGTGTAATGCACCTGCAACCTTTCAGAGGTGCATGCTCTCTATCTTCTCTGATATGGTGGAGAAGTTCCTGGAAGTCTTTATGGATGACTTCTCAGTATTTGGAGACTCATTCAACTCCTGCCTTAACCATCTAGCACTTGTTCTGAAATGATGCCAAGAGACCAACCTAGTTTTAAACTGGGAAAAATGTCACTTCATAGTGACTGAGGGGATTGTCCTTGGGCATAAAATTTCAAGCAAGGGAATAGAGGTGGATCAAGTAAAGGTAGAGGTAATTGAAAAATTACCACCACCTGCCAATGTTAAGGCAATCAGAAGCTTTCTCGGACATGCAGGATTCTACAGAAGGTTTATAAAGGATTTTTCAAAAATTGCAAAACCTCTGAGTAACCTGCTAGCTGCTAACACACCATTTGTGTTTGACACATAGTGTCTGCAGGCATTTGAGACCCTGAAAGCCAAGCTAGTCACAACACCAGTCATCTCTGCACCAGACTGGACATTACCATTTGAACTAATGTGTGATGCCAGTGACCATGCCATTGGTGTAGTATTGGGACAGAGGCATGACAAGCTTCTGCACGTTATTTATTATGCTAGCCGTGTTCTAAATGATGCACAGAAGAATTACACAACCACAGAAAAAGAGTTACTTGCAGTAGTTTATGCCATTGACAAGTTTAGATCCTACTTAGTAGGGTCAAAAGTGATTGTGTACACTGACCATGCTGCTCTTAAATACTTACTCACAAAGCAGGATTCAAAACCCAGGCTCATAAGGTGGGTATTGCTTCTGCAAGAGTTTGACATAGAAATAAGAGACAGAAAAGGGATAGAGAACCAGGTAGCTGATCATCTGTCCCGAATTGAACCAATAGCTGGGGCGTCCCTCCCTTCTACTGAGATCTCTGAAACCTTTCCAGATGAGTAACTCTTTGCCATCCAAGAAGAACCATGGTTTGCAGATATTGCAAATTATAAAGCTGTGAGGTTCATACCACAGGAGTACAGCAGGGTGCAAAGAAAAAAATTAATTTCAGATGCTAAGTACTACCTATGGGATGAGCCATATCTCTTTAAGAGATGTGCAGACGGAATATTCCGCAGATGTGTACCTAGAGAGGAAGCACAAAGGATCCTGTGGCATTGCCATGGATCGCAGTATGGGGGACATTTCGGAGGTGAGCGAACAGCCACTAAGGTCCTCCAATGCGGATTCTACTGGCCTACTATCTATAGGGATGCCCGGGAGTTTGTGCATAACTGTGACAGTTGCCAAAGAGCTGGTAACTTGCCTCATGGTTACGCCATGCCTCAACAAGGGATCCTAGGGATTGAATTATTTGATGTATGGGGAATTGACTTCATGGGTCCCTTCCCACCATCATACTCAAACACTTATATTCTAGTGGCAGTACACTATGTGTCTAAATGGGTAGAAGCAATTTCCACACCCAATAATGATACCAAGACCGTACTGAAATTCCTACAGAAATACATCTTCAGCAGGTTTGGTGTTCCCAGAGTACTAATCAGTGATGGGGGCAATCATTTCTGTAATAAACAGCTGTACTCTGCTATGGTCCGATATGAAATTAGCCACAAAGTAGCAACTCCGTATCACCCACAGACAAATGGGCAAGCTGAAGTCTCTAATAGAGAGCTAAAAAGAATCCTGGAACGGACTATTATTGCCCATAAAAAGGATTGGGCAAAGAGCTTGGATGATGCTCTGTGGGCATACAGAACAGCCTTCAAGACTCCTATAGGAACCTCTCCATACCAACTTGTGTATGGGAAGGCTTGTCATCTGCCCGTGGAACTGGAACATAAAGCCTACTGGGCAACTAGACTCCTAAACATGGATGCTAAGTTAGCTGGTGAAAAAAAGATTGCTCCAGCTAAATGAGCTAGAGGAGTTCAGACTCAGTTCCTTTGAAAATGCAAAAATTTATAAGGAAAAGGCAAAGAAGTGGCATGACAAGAAGTTGTCATCCAGAGTCTTTGAGCCAGGGCAAAAAGTTCTACTCTTCAACTCTAGGCTCAGACTATTCCCAGGAAAACTTAAATCCCGGTGGAGGGGTCCGTATGTGATTACAGGGGTCTCACCATATGGATATATTGAGCTTCATGATATTGATTCTGACAAAAAGTTCATTGTTAATGGACAGAGAATCAAACATTATCTTGAAAGCAATTTTGAGCAGGAATGCTCAAACCTGAGGATTGAATGAGTCTCAGTAAAAGGTCCAGCTAAAGACAATAAAGAAGCGCTTGCTGGGAGGCAACCTAGTCATTAGCAGGTTAATTGTTCTTTAAAAGTTTGATATACATATTCTCAAAGGGCGATCATCAAAATTGAAGGAATTCACAGAGTTACAGAAGGATTCAGTGTAAAAAGCAGAGAAAAGGAGCTTGCTTGCGAAAAAATTCCAGTAAGGGGTACTCTGGGCGTTAAACGCCAGAATGGATACCATTCTGGGCGTTTAACGCCAGTAAAGGTACCATTTTGGGCGTTAAACGCCAGAATGGGCACCATTCTGGGCGTTTAACGCCAGGTGTGCAGCATCTTGGGCGTTTAGCAAAACGCCCAGTGATAAAGGGGTTTCTGGCATTTAACGCCAGCCAGGGCACCTGGCTGGGCGTTAAACGCCCATAATGGCCACCAAGTAGGCGTTAAACACCAGAATGGATACCATTCTGGGCGTTTAACGCCAGAAAGGCAGGGGGAGGAGATTTTGTTTTCCACTTCAAATTTTTTCAAACTTTCTTGTTTTGATCCATAAATTTCTGAATATACACATTACAAACTTTCATCATTCATCCTCAAAATTTGAAAATTAAACAATTTACTAAATCATTCTTCAAATCTCTTTCAAATCCTTTCCAAATCTTCTCCAAAAACTCAATTATCTTCTCAAATTCTTTCTATATCTTCTCAAATCTCCTCCAAAATTTTCGAAATCTCTCCCCCTCCCTTTATAAATAAAGCTCGGCCATCCCCCTCTCCCCACCATTCGAATTCACTCTCCTCCTCTCTCTTCTCTTTCCTTTCTTTTACTTGAGGACAAGCAAACCTCTAAGTTTGGTGTTCTTTTCCGTGATCACTAAGCCAAGATTTATCAAGATCATGGCTCCTAAGGGAAAACAAACCAATTCAAGAGGCAAGAAAGAGAATACTCCAAAGAATCTTTGGAGTCAAGAGAAGTTCTTAACCAAAGAACATGCAGACCATTACCACAAAATAATGGGTCTAAGGTCAGTGATCCCGGAAGTCAGATTCAATCTGAAAGAAGATGAATATCCGGAGATCCAAGAGCAGATTCGAAACAGAGGATGGGAAGTTCTAACCAACCCTGAGACAAAGGTTGGAAGAAACATGATTCAGGAATTCTACTCAAATCTGTGGCTGACAGATAGCAAAGAATGACTGGAACTGCTTTTCATACCTATAGAACCATGGTCAGAAGGAGAATTATTTACTTCCATCTGGACAAAATAAGAGAGATATTCAAATTGCCTCAACTGCAAGATGATCCTGAATCCTTTAATTGGAGAATGGTGAGAGCAGATAAGGGGTTGGATCAAGTTCTAGAGGACATATGCCTCCCTGGAACTAAGTGGACAACCAATTCAAAAGGTGTCCCAAACCAACTCAAGAGGGGAGATCTCAAACCAATTACAAGAGGTTGGCTAGACTTCACTGGGCGTTCCATATTGCCCACTAGCAACCGTTCTAATGTCACTATCAAGTGAGCAGTGATGATTCATTGCATTATGCTGGGAAAAGAAGCAGAGGTTCATCATCTGATTACTTGTGAGATCTACACAATTGCAAATAAGAACTCCACTGAAGCCAAACTGACTTACCCAAGCTTAATCTCTTTGCTATGTAAAGATGTTGGGGTGAGGATGGGAGTAGATGAATTCATCCCAATTGAACACCCAATCACCAAGAAGTCAATGGAAGGACAAATGCAAGATAACTCTATCAAAAGGAGGGCATAGGAGTTCCTCCCTGAACTTCCTGAAATTGACTATTGGACCCGCTTAGAAGCATCTGTTGCCAAGCTGCAAGAAGCTATGGAACAAATTAAGGAAGAACAATAGAATTAAAACTGCATGCTCTGCAAATTGCTGAAAGAACAAGAGAAGCAGAGGCGTGAGCTACAGGACCTAAAGCGCCAGAAGCTCTCCCTTGAAGGGTCAAATACCCCACAAGTTGAGGGAGCATCCACTTCTCAAAATCAAGTTTGTTGAGTCCTAACTCTGTGATAACTTCTATCATTAAGAGTCTATTTTAGAGTCATTTAAATTTTTGTTTTCTATTACTATTAGTCTTATCTTATATTTATTTTTGAGTCTTGTTCTTAATTCATGATTAATAAAATTCAAGGTTCATGTCTTAAAGCTATGATTGTCTTATGAATCCATCACCTCTCTTAAATGAAAAATGCTTTAATCACAAAAGAACAAGAAGTGCAGGATTTTGAATTCATCTCTGAAACTAGTTGAATTAGTTTGATGTGGTGACAATACTTTTCGTTTTCTGAATGAATGCTTGAACAGTGCATATGTCTTTTGAATTTGTTGATTAAAGAATGTTAAACTAGTTGGCTCTTAAAAGAATGATGGAAAAGGAGAAATGTTATTGAGGATCTGAAAAATCATCAAATTGATTCTTGAAGCAAGAAAAAGCAGTGTATTCAAAAAAAAAAAGATCCAAGGCAAAACGAGTGTGCTTAAGAACCCTGGACATCTCTAATTGGGGACTTTAGCAAAGTTGAGTCACAATCTACAAAGGTTCACCCAGTTATGTGTCTGTGGCATGTATGTATCCGGTGGTAATACTGGAAGACAGAGTGCTTTGGGCCACAGCCAAGACTCATAGAATAAATATGTACAAGAATCATCACACTTAACTAGGAGAATCAATAACACTATCTGAATTATGAGTTCCTATAGATACCAATCATTCTAATCTTCAAAGGATAAAGTGAGATGCCAAAACTGTTCAGAAGCAAAAAGCTACTAGTCCCGCTCATCTAATTGGAGCTAAGTTTCATTAATATTTTGGAGTCTATAGTATGTTCTCTTCTTTTTATCCTAATTGATTTTCAGTTGCTTGGGGACAAGCAACAATTTAAGTTTGGTGTTGTGATGAGCGGATAATTTATACGCTTTTTGGCACAGTTTTTAGTATGTTTTTAGTATGTTTTGGTTAGTTTTTAGTATGTTTTTATTAGTTTTTATTTAAAATTCACTTTTCTGGGCTTTACTTTGAGTTTGTGTGTTTTTCTGTGATTTCAGGTGATTTTTGGCTGAAATTGAGGGACCTGAGCAAAAATCTGATTCAGAGGCTGAAAAAGGACTGCAGATGCTGTTGGATTCTGACCTCCCTGCACTTGAAGTGGATTTTCTAGAGCTATAGAAGCCCAATTGGCCGCTCGCAATTGTGTTGAAAAGTAGACATCTTGGGCTTTCCAGCAATGTATAATAGTCCATACTTTTCCTGAGATTTGATGGCCCAAACCGGCATTGCAAATCAGCTTAAGAATTCCCGGCGTTTAACGCCGGAACTGGCACAAAAATTGGAGTTAAACGCCCAAACTGGCACAAAAGCTGGCGTTTAACTCCAGAAGAAGTCTCTACACATGAAAGCTTCAATGCTCAGCCCAAGCACACACCAAGTGGACCCCAGAAGTGGATTTTTACATCATTTACTCATTTCTATATACCCTAGGTTACTAGTTCACTATTAATAGGACCTTTTGACATTGTATCTTTACCTCATGACACATTACACATTTCTTATTGTATCTTCTATGGCATGAGTCTCTAAACCCTATGGTTGGGGGTGAGGAGCTCTGCTGTGTCTTGATGGATTAATGCAATTACTACTATTTTTCATTCAATCACGCTTGCTTCTATTCTAAGATATCACTTGTTCCTCAACTTGATGAATGTGATGATCCGTGACACTCATCATCATTCTCACCTATGAAGGTGTGCCTAACAACCACCTTCGTTCTACTTTAGATTGAGTGAATATCTCTTGGATTCCTTAATCAGAATCTTCGTGGTATAAGCTAGAATTGATGGCGGCATTCAAGAGAATCCGGAAGGTCTAAACCTTGTCTGTGGTATTCTTAGTAGGATTCAAGGATTGAATGACTGTGATGAGCTTCAAACTCCTGAGGGCTGGGCATTAGTGACAGACGCAAAAGAATCACTGGATTCTATTCCAACCTGATTGAGAACCGACAGATGATTAGCCGTGCTGTGATAGAGTGCGTTGAACATTTTCACTGAGAGGATGGGAGGTAGCCATTGACAACGGTGAAACCCTACATACAGCTTGCCATGGAAGGAGCCTTGCGTGTATGAAGAAGAAGACAGTAGGAAAGCAGAGATTCAAAAGATAGAGCATCCCCAAAACCTCAACCTGTTCTCCATTACTGCAAAACAAGTATTTATTTCATGTTCTTTTACTTTTCACAATTAAACCTGAGAATTAAGATATCCTGACTAAGAGTTACAAGATAACCATAGCTTGCTTCAAGCTGACAATCTCCGTGGGATCGACCCTTACTCACGTAAGGTATTACTTGGATGACCCAGTGCACTTGCTGGTTAGTTGTGCAGAATTGCAAAAGTATGATTGCGATTTCGTGCACCATCTTCTCAGCAACAGACAGAGAATTCTAAGCAGAGCCACTCTGACTTAGCAACCATGGTCTCTGATCTAATCAAAACCACTCAAAGTTTCATGACTGAAACAAGGTCCTCCATTAAAAACTTGGAAGCACAAGTGGGTCAGCTGAGTAAGAAAGTTACTGAACTCCCTCCTAGTACTCTTCCAAGCAATACAGAAGAGAATCCAAAAGGAGAGTGCAAGGCCATCAACATGGCCGAATTTGGAGAGGAGGAAGAGGCAGTGAGCGCCACTGAGGATAGATGTCCACTGGCCTCCAATGAGTTCCCTAATGAGGAACCATGGGAATCTGAGGCTCACACTGAGACCATAGAGATTCCATTGGATTTACTTCTGCCATTCATGAGCTCTAATGAGTATTCTTCCTCTGAAGAAGATGAAGATGTCACTGAAGAGCAAGTTGCTAAGTACCTTGGAGCAATCATGAAGCTAAATGACAAGTGATTTGGTAATGAGACTTGGGAGGATGAACCCCCTTTGCTCACCAAAGAACTAGCTGACTTGTCTAGGCAGAAATTACCTCAAAAGAGACAGGACCCTGGAAAGTTCTCAATACCTTGTACAATAGGCACCATGACCTTCAAGAAGGCTCTGTGTGACCTAAGGTCAAGCATAAACCTCATGCCTCTCTCTGTAATGGAGAAGCTAGGGATCTTTGAGGTATAAGCTGCAAGAATCTCACTAGAGATGGCAGACAATTCAAGAAAACAAGATTATGGACTTGTAGAGGATGTTTTGGTAAAAGTTGAAGACCATTACATCCCTGCTGATTTCATAGTCCTAGAGACTAGGAAGTGCTTGGATGAATCCATCATCCTTGGCAGACCCTTCCTAGCCACAGCAAAGGCTGTGATTGATGTTGACAGAGGAGAATTGATCATTCAAGTGAATGAAGAATCCTTTGTGTTTAAGGCTCAAGGATATCCCTCTGTAACCATGGAGAGGAAGCATGAAGAGCTTCTCTCAAAACAGAGTCAAACAGAGCCCCTACAGTCAAACTCTAAGTTTGGTGTTGGGAGGCCACAACCAACTTCTAAGTTTGGTGTTGAACACCAACAGTCAAACTCTAAGTTTGGTGTTGGGAGGTTCCAACATTGCTCTGAGTACCTGTGAGGCTCCATGAGAGCCTACTGTCAAGCTAATAACATTAAAGAAGTGCTTGTTGGGAGGTAACCCAATGTTATATTTATCTATATTTCCTTTGTTATTTTATGTTTTCTGTAGGTTGATGATCATGGGAAGTGACAAAATCAAGTGAAAAAGCAAAAACAGCATGAAAAATAGAAAGAAAAACAGCACACCCTGGAGGAAAAACTTGCTGGCGTTTAAACGCCAGTAAGGGCAGCAAATGGGCGTTTAACGCCCAGTCTGGCACTTTTCTGGGCGTTTAACGCCCGAAAGGGGCACCAAACTGGCGTTAAACGCCAGGAAAGGGCAAGAAGCTGGCGTTAAACGCCAGAAATGGGCACCAGCCCTGCGTTTAACACCAGAATTGGCAGAAAGAGCATTTTTGCTCGCCACTTGGTGCAGGGATGAATTTTCCTTGACACCTCAGGATCTGTGGACCCCACAGGATCCCCACCTACCCCACCACTCTCTCTTCTCTTCACCCATTCACACAACCTAAACACTACTTCTCCCCCTTGGCCAAACCACAAAGCCACCTCCATCTCCTCTATTTCTTCTTCTTCTACTCTCTTCTTTCTTCTTTTGCTCGAGGACGAGCAAACCTTCTAAGTTTGGTGTGGTAAAAGCATTGCTTTTTGTTTTCCCATAACCATTTATGGCATCTAAGGCCGGAGAAACCTCTAGAAAGAGGAAAGGGAAGGCAAAAGCTTCCACCTCTGAGTCATGGGA
Organism: Arachis hypogaea; assembly: GCF_003086295.3. Taxonomy (NCBI): domain Eukaryota; kingdom Viridiplantae; phylum Streptophyta; class Magnoliopsida; order Fabales; family Fabaceae; genus Arachis; species Arachis hypogaea. Next base: position 21,388,211 of record NC_092040.1, read on the forward strand.
GATGGAGAGATTCATCTCAAGGGTGCATCAAGACCACTTCTATGAAGTTGTGGCCAAGAAGAAGGTGATCCCTGAGGTCCCTTTTCAAACTCAAAAAAGGTCAACTTTAATCAAAGGTTGGACCAAGTCCTCATGGATATCTGTGTGGAAGGAGCTCAATGCAAACAGGAGATCCCACTCATAGACATGAGCATGAGGAAATTTCTCATCATGAAATCCCTGAGATGCCTCAAGGGATGCACTTTTCTCCACAAAATTATTGGGAGCAAATCAACACCTCCCTATGAGAATTGAGTTCCAACATGGGACAACTAAGGGTGGAGCACCAAGAACATTCCATTCTCCTCCATGAAATTAGAGAAGATCAAAGAGTAATGAGAGAGGAGCAACAAAGGCAAGGAAGAGACATTGAGGAGCTCAAGCACTCCATAAGATCTTCAAAAGGAAGAACAAGCTGCCATCACTAAGGTGGACCCGTTCTTTAATCTCCTTGTTCATTATTTTCCTGTTTTTCGAATTTTCATGCTTATGTTTATCTATGTTTGTGTCTTATGATCATTAGTGTCTTAGTGTCTATGCCTTAAATTTATGAATTTCCTATGAATCCATCACCTTTCTTAAAAAAAAATTGTTCTTAATTGAAAAAGAGAAGAATTGCATGAATTTTGAATTTTATAGCAGATTAATTATTTTGATGTGGTGGCAATACTTTGACTTCTGAATGTATGCTTGAACAGTGCATATGTCTTTTGAATTTGTTGTTCATGAATGTGGGCTCTTGAAAGAATGATGAAGAAGGAGACATGTTACTAAGGATCTGAAAAATCATAAAAATGATTCTTGAAGCAAGAAAAAGCAGTGAATTCAAAAAAAAAAGATAGTACATGCGAAAAAAAAAAGAAAGAATAAAGTTGTGATCAAAATCAAAAAGAGTGTGCTTAAGAACCCTGGACACCTCTAATTGGGGACTCTAGCAAAGCTGAGTCACAATCTAAAAAGGTTCACCCAGTTATGTGTCTGTGGCATGTATGTATCCGGTGGTAATACTAGAAGACAGAGTGCTTTGGGCCACGGCCAAGACTCATAAAGTAGCTATGTTCAAGAATCATCATACTTAACTAGGAGAATTAATAACACTATATGGATTCTGATTTCCTATAGAAGCCCATCATTCTGAATTTCAGAGGATAAACTGAGATGCCAAAACTGTTCAGAGGCAAAAAGCTAAAAGCCCCGCTCATCTAATTAATACTGATCTTCATAGATGTTTTTGGAATTCATTGCATATTCTCTTCTTTTTATCTTATTTGATCTTCAGTTGCTTGGGGACAAGCAACAATTTAAGTTTGGAATTGTGATGAGCGGATAATTTATACACTTTTTGGCATTGTTTTTAGTATGTTTTTAGTATATTTTAGTTAGTTCTTATTATATTTTTATTAGTTTTTAGTTAAAATTCACTTTTCTGGACTTTACTATGAGTTTGTGTGTTTTTCTGTGATTTCAGGTATTTTCTGACTGAAATTGAGGGACCTGAGCAAAAATCTGATTCAGAGGCTGAAAAGGACTACAGATGCTATTGGATTCTGACCTCCCTGCACTCGAAATGGATTTTCTGGAGCTACAGAAACCCAATTGGCGCGTTCTCAACTGTGTTTCATGGGCTCAAGAATTCTGGCGTAAAACGCCGGAACTGGCACAAGAATGGGAGTTAAACGCCCAAACTGGCACAAAAACTGGCGTTTAACTCCAAGAAGAGTCTCTACACGAAAATGCTTCAATTCTCAGCCCAAGCACACACCAAGTGGGCCCGGAAGTAGATTTTTATGTCATTTACTCATCTTTGTAAACCCTAAGCTACTAGTTCTCTACAAATAGGACCTTTTGCTATTGTATTAGACATCTGGGTAGCTATCTTTGAGTAGTCCTATGCTATCTTAGATCATCGGGCTGGCCATTCGGCCATGCCTAGACCTTGTTCTTACGTATTTTCAATGGTGGAGTTTCTACACACCATAGATTAAGGTGTGGAGCTCTGCTGTACCTCGATTATTAATGCAATTACTATTGTTCTTCTATTCAATTCAGCTTATTCTTGTTCTAAGATATCACTTGTTCTTCAACTTGATGAATGTGATGATCCGTGACACTCATCATCATTCTCACCTATGAACGTGTGCCTGACAACCACCTCCGTTCTACCTTAGATTGAGTGGATATCTCCTGGATTTCTTAACCAGAATCTTCGTGGTATAAGCTAGAATTGATGGCGGCATTCAAGAGAATCCGGAAGGTCTAAACCTTGTCTGTGGTATTCTGAGTAGGATTCGAGGATTGAATGACTGTGAGGAGCTTCAAACTCGCGATTGTGGAGCGTTAGTAACAGACGCAAAAGAATCACTGGATTCTATTCCGACATGATCGAGAACCGATAGCTGAATAGCCATGCTGTGACAGAGCGCGTTGAACATTTTCACTGAGAGGAAGGGACTGTAGCTATTGACAACGGTGATGCCCAACATACAGCTTGCCATAGAAAGGAGTAAGAAGGATTGAATGAAGACAGTAGGAAAGCAGAGAGATGGAAGGGACAAAGCATCTCCATACGCTTATCTGAAATTCTCACCAATGAATTACATAAGTATCTCTATCCTTATTTTATGTTTTATGATATCCTCCATAACCATTTGAATTCGCCTGACTGAGATTTACAAGATGACCATAGCTTGCTTCATACCAACAATCTCAGTGGGATCGACCCTTACTCGCGTAAGGTTTATTACTTGGACGACCCAGTGCACTTGCTGGTTAGTTGTGCGAAGTTGTGATAAAGAGTTGAGATTGCAATTGAGCGTACCATGTTGATGGCGCCATTGATGATCACAATTTCGTGCACCACTTTCCCACCATCATACTCAAACACTTACATTCTGGTGGTAGTGGATTATGTATCCAAATGGGTGGAAGCTATTGCTACACCCACTAATGACACTAAGACAGTGTTAAAATTCCTCAAGAAATACATCTTCAGCAGATTTGGCACCCCTAGAGTACTAATCAGTGATGGGGGCACTCATTTCTGCAATAAACAGCTTTAGTCTACTTTGGTTCGTTATGGAGTTAGCCACAGGGTGGCCACTCCATATCACCCACAGACAAATGGGCAAGCTGAAGTCTCAAATAGAGAACTCAAAAGAATCCTAGAACGGACTGTAATTAATCGTAGAAGGGATTGGGCAAGAAGCTTGGATGATGCTCTGTGGGCATACAGAACAGCATTCAAGACCCCTATAGGGACCTCTCCATACCAGCTTGTGTATGGAAAGGCATGTCACTTGCCAGTGGAACTGGAACATAAGGCTTACTGGGCAACCAGATTCCTGAACCTTGATGCCAAGTTAGCTGGAGAAAAACGATTGCTCCAGTTAAATGAGCTAGAGGAATTTAGACTCAATGCTTTCAAGAATGCAGAAATTTACAAAAAGAAAGCAAAAAGATGGCATGATAAGAAATTGTCATCCAGAGTCTTTGAGCCAGGGCAGAAAGTTCTGCTATTTAATTCTAGGCTCAGATTATTCTCCAGAAAATTAAAATCCCGGTGGAGAGGACCATATGTGATTACAAGTGTGTCACCATATAGATATGTAGAGCTTCAGGATAATGATTCTAACAAAAAGTTCATTGTTAATGGACAGAGAGTCAAACATTATCTTGAAAGAATTTTTGAACAAGAATGCTCAAAACTGAGACTTAACTAAAGCTCAGTAATAGTCCAGCTAAAGACAATAAAGAAGCGCTTGTTGGGAGGCAACCCAGCCATTTACAAAGCTTATTTGTTAATTAATTAATTTTTACAGGTATATGTCAAGTATCTTCAAGGTAAAATAGCAACTGCTTAAGTTCACAGAGTTACAGAAGGAATCAAAGGATAAAACAGCAAAAAAGGAAGCTCACTGGTGCGAAAAAGCTAGTAAAAGCTGTTTTGGGCGTTGAACGCCCAAAAGAAGCACCTACTGGGCATTCAACGCCAGTAAGGATAGCCATCTGGGCGTTAAACGCCAGAAAGGAGCATCTTCTGGGCGTTGAACGCCAGAAAGAAGCACCTTCTGGGCGTTCAACGCCAGATTTACAGCGTCCTGGGCGTTCAGAAAAACGCCCAGTGACAAAGGACTTCCTGGCGTTCAACGCCAGAAAGAAGCAACAGCTGGGCGTTGAACGCCCAGGAGTAGCTGCACATGGGCGTTAAACGCCCAAAACATGCAGCGTTTGGGCGTTTAATGCCAAGATGGTGGGGAGGAGGTAAATTCGTTTTTACTTCAATTTTTTAATTTTTTTTTCGTTTCAATTCATGATTTCTTGCATAAACATGTTACAAACTCTCATCCTTCAATTCCAAAAAAAAAATTTATCCTAATTTCTAAAATCCCCTTTTCAAAAATATCAAATGTATCTTAATCCATAAACACAAATCTTTTTCCAATCCAACTCTTTTTCAAATCTTTTTCAACTCATCATATCTTTTGAATTTCGAAATTGCCTCTCCCTCTATTCCTCTCCTATCCTTTCTTTTGCTTGAGGATAAGCAAACCTCTAAGTTTGGTGTGATTTGCCATGATCACTGAGCTAAAACTCATAAAGATCATGGCACCTAAGGGAACAGGAAGAGCAAGGATGTGACTTGAAGGAACTGAAGCATAAGAAATTATCTCTTGAAGGATCAAGCATCCCACAGACTAGAGGAACACCCACTTCCCAAAATAAAGGTTGTTGAGTCCTAATCTTTGCCTTAACTCTGTGATAACTATTCTTATTATGAATTTACCTTAGAAGTTATATATTAGTAGTAGTAATTAGTATCTCTATTTTGATTTTATCTCCAATTAAGCTATAATTTATTTTTCTTATCATCATCAAACATGAATAAAATAGTAGATTTTTAGAATAAAGAGGCAATATTTTTTCGAGTTCTTAATAAGGAAAATTCTAATTATTTATATGTGGTGGCAAAACTTTTTTGTCTTCTAAATGAATGCCTGAATAGTGCATATTTTTTATATTGAATTTTATGAATGTTAAAATTGTTGGCTCCTGAAAGAATGATGAACAAGAGAAATGTTATTGATGATCTGAAAAATCATGAAATTGATTCTTGAAGCAAGAAAAAGCAGTGAAAAACAAGCTTGAGAAAAAAAAAATAAAAAGTCAGTAATTTGTGAAAAAAAAGCAAAAGAGGTAGAAAAAGCCAATAGCCCTTTAAACCAAAAGGCAAGGGTGAAAAGGATCCAAGGCTTTGAGCATCAATGGATAGGAGGGCCCAAGGAAATAAATCCAGGCCTAAGCGGCTAAATCAAGCTGTCCCTAACCATGTGCTTCTGGCATGTAGGTCCAAGTGAAAACTCTGGACACCTCTAATTGGGGACTTGAGCAAAGCTAAGTCACAATCTGAAAAGGTTCACCCAGTTATGTGTCTGTGGCATTTATGTATCCGGTGGTAATACTGGAAAACAAAGTGCTTAGGGTCACGGCCAAGACTCATAAAGTAGCTGTGTTCAAGAATCAACATACTAAACTAGGAGAATCAATAATACTATCTGAATTCTGAGTTCCTATGGATGCCAATCATTCTGAATTTCAAAGGATAAAGTGAGATGCCAAAACTGTTTGGAAGCAAAAAGCTACTAGCCCTGCTCATCTAATTAGAATCTGAGCTTCACTTAAAACTCTAAGATATTATTGCTTCCTGATTTCTTTTTATCCTCTTTTATTTATCTAGTTTCTTGAGGACAAGCAACAGTTTAAGTTTGGTGTTGTGATGAGCGGATATTTTATACGTTTTTTGGGGGTAATTTCATATAGATTTTAGCATGTTTTTATTATTTTTAAATATAATTTTATTAGTTTTTAAGCAAAAATTATATTTCTGGACTTTACTATGAGTTTGTTTTTTTTTCTGTGATTTCAGGTATTTTCTGGCTGAAATTGAGGGAGTTGAGCAAAAATCTGATTTAGGCTGAAAAAGAACTGCTGATGCTGTTGGATTCTGACCTCCATTCACTCGGAATGATTTTTTGGAGCTACAAGAATCCAATTGGCGCGCTCTCAATTGGGTTGGAAAGAAGACATCCAGGGCTTTCCAGCAATATATAATAGTTCATACTTTGCGTGAAGCTAAACGATGTAAACTGGTGTTCAACGCCAGTTTCATGCTGTAGTCTGGCGTCCAGCGCCAGAAACAGGTTACAAGTTGGAGTTCAACGCCAAAAACACATTACAACCTGGCGTTCAACTCCAGAAACAGCCCAGGCACGTGAGAAGCTTAATTCTCAGCCCCAGCACACACCAAGTGAGACCCAGAAGTGGATTTCTGCACCAATTATCTTAGTTTACTCATTTTCTGTAAACCTAGGATACTAGTTTAGTATTTAAACAACTTTTAGAGACGTATTTTGAATCTCATGACATTTTTAGATATGAATTTTATACTCTTTGATGGCATGAGTTTCTAAACCCCATTGTTGGGGGTGAAGAGCTCTGTAGCGTCCCGATGAATTAATGCAATTCTTTCTGTTTTCCATTCAAACACGCTTGTTCCTATCTAAGATATTCATTCACGCTTCACTACGAAGAAGGTGATGATCTGTGACACTCATCACCTTCCGCAACCCATGAATGTGTGCTTGACAACCACCTCCGTTCTACATTAGATTGAATGAGTATCTCTTAGATTCCTTAATCAGAATCTTTGTGGTATAAGCTAGAATTGATGGCGGCATTCATGAGAATCCGGAAAGTCTAAACCTTGTCTGTGGTATTCCGAGTAGCATTCAAGGATTGGATGGTTGTGATGAGCTTCAAACTCGCGATTGTTGGGCGTGATGACGAACGCAAAAGAATCAACGGATTCTATTCCGGCATGATCTAGAACCAACAGATGATTAGCCGTGCTGTGACAGAGCATTTGGACCATTTTCACTGAGAGGATGGGAAGTAGCCATTGACAACGGTGACACCCTACATACAGCTTGCCATTGAAGGAGCCTTGTGTGTGGGAAGAGGAATACAAGAGGAAATCTTAAATAAGAAGGACAAAGCATCTCCAAAACTCCAACATATTCTCCATTATTGCATAACAAGTAACTATTTCACGCTCTTTTATTTTTCTAATAATTCAAACTGATAATTATAATTGATATCCTGACTAAGAATAATAAAATAAACATAGCTTGCTTCAAACCAATAATCTTCGTGGGATCGACCCTTACTCACGTAAGGTATTACTTGGACGACCCAATGCACTTGCTGGTTAGTGGTACGAAGTCATAAGAAATCTTGATTTTGATATTGGGATTACAATTTCGTGCACCAGTGAGCATCTTTCCTACCTTTTCCTAATGAATTTGCATTTAATTTGTTGAGTTTAATCAAGAATTAATTATCTTTTAGCCACTATAGATGCTACTTTGAGTCCTGTGCAATTCTGTTTATTTTAGGTAGCATTTGGATGGATTTGATGGAGTTTCTGCAGAAAAAGAGAAGAAGGCGAATGATACTGTCAACCTTGCCCTCTCTGCACTCAAACCTAAATAACTCAAGCTACAAAGATCCAATTGATGTGATTCTAGTGGCGTTGAAAACCTACCTTTCAGAGCTTTCCAACAATATATAATAGTCTATACTTCTTCTCCATCAATTCGGCCAAGGCTGCTGGTGGACGAAATTGTGATCATCAATGTTGTATTCTTTGTTGTTGTATGGAATAATTATAATAGCTCTTTACTATGTGTGGTCACAACTCCGTTCAACTAACCAGCAAGTGTACTGGGTCGTCCAAGTAATAAACCTTACGTGAGTAAGGGTCGATCCCACAGAGATTGTTGGTATGAAGCAAGCTATGGTCATCTTGTAAATCTCAGTCAGGCAGATAATAATTGATTATGGATTTTCGAATATTAATAAATAATAAACAGAAAATAAAGATAATTAAAATAGGATAGAAATACTTATGTAAATTAATGGTGGGAATTTCAGATAAGCGTATGGAGATAGTGTGCCCTTTCTTTTTCTACTTTCCTACTTCTTCCTTCAATCCTTCTTACTCCTTTCCATGGCAAGCTGTATGTAGGGCATCACCATTGTCAATGGCTACATCCCATCCTCTCAGTGAAAAAGGTCCAAGTGCTCTGTCACAGCACGGCTAATCATCTGTCGGTTCTCAATCAGGTTGGAATAGAATCCCTTGATTCTTTTGCGTCTGTCACTAACGCCCAGCCTTCAAAAGTTTGAAGCTCGTCACAGTCATTTAATCCTGGAACCCTACTCGGAATACCACAGACAAGGTTAGACTTTCCGGATTCCCATGAATGCCACCACCAATTCTAGCTTATACCACGAAGATTCTGATTAAGGAATACAAGAGATATGCGCCTGGTCTAAGGTAGAACGGAAGTGGTTGTCAATCACGCGCATTCATAGGTGAGAATGATGATGAGTGTCACGGATCATCACATTCATCAAGTTGAAGTGCAACGAATATCTTAGAATAGGAATAAAGAGAATTGAATAGAAACAGTAGTAATTGCATTAAAACTTGAGGTACAACAGAGCTCCACACCCTTAATCTATGGTGTGTAGAAACTCCACCGTTGAAAATACATAAGTGAAAGGTTCAGGAATGGCCGAATGGCCAGCCCCCAAAACGTGATCAATAGCCTCCTAAGATGAAGAATAAAATAAAACTGAGACCAAAGATGTCTAATACAATAGTAAATTATCCTATTTATACTAGACTAGCTACTAGGGTTTACATGAGTAAGTAATTGATGCATAAATCCACTTCCGGGGCCCACTTGGTGTGTGTTTGGGCTGAGCTTGATCTATCCACGAGCTGAAGCTTCTTTTGGAGTTGAACACCAAGTTGTAACGTGTTTTGGGCGTTCAACTCCGGGTCGTGACGTGTTTCTGGCGTTTTACTCTAGATAGCAGCATGGAACTGGCGTTGAGTGCCAGTTTACATCATCAATTCTCGAATAAAGTATGAACTATTATATATTGCTGGAAAGCGCTGGATGTCTACTTTCCAACGCCATTGAGAGCACGCCATTTGAAGTTCTGTAGCTCCCGAAAATCCATTTCGAGTGCAGGAAGGTCAGATTCCAACAGCATCAGCATTCCTTTGTCAGCCTCCTATCAGAGTTTTGCTCAATTCCCTCAATTTCAGCCATAAATTACCTGAAATCACAGAAAAATACACAAACTCATAGTTAAAGTCCAGAAATGTGAATTTAACATAAAAACTAATGAAAACATCCCTAAAAGTAGCTTGAACTTACTAAAAACTACCTAAAAACAATGCCAAAAAGCGTATAAATTATCCGCTCATCACAACACCAAACTTAAATTGTTGCTTGTCCCCAAGCAACTGAAAATCAAATAGGATAAAAAGAAGAGAATATACTATAAATTCCAGAATATCAATGAATATTAATTATAATTAGATGAGCGGGACTTGTAGCTTTTTGCTTCTGAACAGTTTTGGCATCTCACTTTTTCCTTTGAAGTTTAGAATGATTGGCTTCTCTAGGAACTTAGAATTTCAGATAGTGTTACTGACTTTCTTAGTTAAGTATGTTAATTCTTGAACACAGCTACTTATGAGTCTTGGCCGTGGCCCTAAGCACTTTGTTTTCCAGTATTACCACCGGACACATAAATGCCACAGACACATGACTGGGTGAACCTTTTCAGATTGTGAGTCAGCTTTGCTAAAGTCCGCAGTTAGAGGTGTCCAGAGCTCTTAAGCACACTCTTTTTGCTTTGGATCATGACTTTAACCACCCAGTCTCAAGCTTTTCACTTGGACCTTCATGACACAAGCACATGGTTAGGGACAGCTTAATTTAGCTGCTTAGGCCTGGATTTTATTTCCTTGGGCCCTCCTATCCATTGATGCTCAAAGCCTTGGATCCTTTTTACCCTTGCCTTTTGGTTTTAAGGGCTATTGGCTTTTTCTGCTTGCTTTTTCTTTTTCTTTCTATATATATATATATTTTTTTTTTCGCCACTTTTTTTTTCGCAAGCTTTTCTTTTTTCACTGCTTTTTCTTGCTTCAAGAATTAATTTTTGATTTTTCAGATTATCAATAACATTTTTCTTTGTTCATCATTCTTTCAAGAGCCAACAGTTTTAACATTCATAAACAGCAAGATAAAAAATATGCACTGTTTAAGCATTCATTCAGAAAACAAAAAGTATTGTCACCACATCAATATAATTAAACTAAATTCAAGGATAAATTCGAAATTCATGTACATCTTGTTCTTTTGAATTAAAACATTTTTCATTTAAGAGAGGTGAAGGATTAATGGAGTTATTCATAACTTTAAGACATAGTTACTAACTACTAATGATCATGAAGTAGAGACACAAAACATAGGTAAACATATAATATAAAAACCGAAAAGCAGAAGGAAATAAGAACAAGGAATGAATCCACCTTAGTGGCGTCTTCTTCTTGAAGGACCAACAATGTCCTTAAGCTCTTATATGTCCCTTCCTTGCCTTTGTTGCTCCTCCCTCATTGCTCTTTGATCTTTTCTTATTTCATGGAGAATGATGGAGTGCTCATGATGTTCCACCCTTAATTGTTCCACATTGTAGCTCAAATCTTCTAGGGAAGTGTTGAGTTGTTCCTAATAGTTGTTGGGAGGAAATTTTGTCCCTTGAGGCATTTCAGTGATTTCTTGATGATGAGCTTCCTCATGAATCTCTTGAGATCCGTGGAGGGTCTCTCTTGCTTGCTCCATCCTCTTCTTGGTGATGGGCTTATCCTCTTCAATGAGGATGTCTCCTTCTATGATAACTCCAGCTGAGTAACATAGATGGCAAATAAGGTGAGGAAAAGCTAGCCTTGCCATGGTGGAGGACTTATCGGCTATTTTGTAGATTTCATGGGAGATGACTTCATGAACTTCTACTTCCTCTCCAATCATGATGCTATGAACCATGATGGCCCGATCCACAGTAACTTCAGATCGGTTGATAGTGGGAATGATGGAGCGTTGAATGAATTCCAACCATACTCTAGCTATAGGCTTGAGGTCCAGTCTTCTCAGTTGAATTGCCTTGCCTTTGGAGTCTCTTTTCTATTGAGCTCCTTCCACACATATGTCCATAAGGACTTGGTCCAACCTTTGATTAAAGTTGACCCTTCTAGTGTAGGGGCGTTCATCTCCTTGCATCATGGGCAAGTGGAATGCCAACCTCACATTTTCCGGACTAAAATCTAAGTATTTCCCCCGAAGCATTGTGAGATAATTCTTTGGACTTGGATTCATACTTTGATCATGGTTCCTAGTGATCCATGCATTGGCATAGAACTCTTGAACCATTAAGATTCTGACTTGTTGCATGGGGTTGGTTAGGACTTCCCAACCTCTTCTTCGGATTTCATGCCGGATCTCTAGATACTCATTTTTCTTGAGTTTGAAAGGGACCCCAGGGATCACCTTCTTCTTTGCCACAACATCATAGAGGTGGTCTTGATGGCTTTTGGAGATGAATCTTTCCATTTCCCATGACTCGGAGGTGGAAGCTTTTGTCTTCCCTTTTCCTTTTCTAGAGGATTCTCCGGCCTTTGGTGCCATTGATGGTAACGGAAAAACAAAAAGATTATGCTTTGACCACACCAAACTTAAAATATTGCTCACCCTCGAGCAAGAGAAGAAAGAAGAGAAGAAGAAGAAGAAAAAAATATGGAGGAGAGTAAGGGAAGGTGTTTCGGCCAAGGTGTAGAAGAAGGGGTTTGTATTGTGTGAAAATAAAGTAGAATGGAAGGGTATATATAGGGAGGGGAGTGGGTGTAGTTTCGATCATATAGGGTGGGTTTGGATGGGAAAGATTTTTTAATTTTGAAGGTAGGTGGGGTTTATGGGGAAGAGTGGATGGATGTGAGTGGTGAAGGGGTTAATTGGGAAGAGAGATTGAAGTTATTGGGAAGCGTGTTTATGGGGAGGAGAGAATGAATAGTGAGAGTAGGGGAGAATATGTTAGGTGGAGGTCCTGTGGGGTCCACGGATCCTGAGATGATCCTGTGGGGTCCACAGATCCTGAGGTGTCATGGATTTACATCCCTGCACCAATTAGGCATGTAAAATGCCTTTGCACACCATTCTGGCATTTAAACGCCGAAGTGATGCACACTCTGGGCGTTCAACGCCCATGTGTAGCATGTTTCTAGCGTTGAACGCCAGTTCCATGCTTGTTACTGGCGTTCAACGCCAGCTTTCCTCAAGGCACATTCCTGACGTTCAAACGCCAAGATGTTGCTTGTTTCTGGCGTTCAGCGCCAGAAACATGCTCTGTTTTGGCGTTGAACGCCAGCCAGATGCACCTTACTGGCGTTTAAACGCCAGTAAGTCCTTCCTCCAGGGTGTGATTTTTCTTCTGCTGTTTTTGATTCTGTTTTTAATTTTAGTATTTTTTTCGTGACTCCACATGATCATGAACCTAATAAAACATAAAATAACAATAAAATAAAAATAAAATTAGATATATAAAAATTGGGTTGCCTCCCAACAAGCGCTACTTTAGTGTCATTAGCTTGACAGTGGGCTCTCATGGAGCCTCACAGATATTCAGAGCATGATGAGGGCCTCCCAACACCAAACTTAGAGTTTGAATGAGGGGGCTTCTCAACACCAAACTTAGAGTTTGGTTGTGGCCTCCCAACTCCAAACTTAGAGTTTGACTGTGGGGGCTCTTTTTGACTCTGTACTGAGAGAAGCTTTTCATACTTCCTCTCCATGGTTGCTGAGGAAGGTCCTTGAGCTTTAAACACAAGGTAGTCCCCATTAAATTGAAGGACTAATTCTCCTCTATTAACATCAATCACAGCTTCTGCTGTGGCTAGGAAAGGTCTTCCAAGGATGATGCATTCATCTTCTTCCTTCCTAGTGTCTAAGACTATGAAATCAGCAGCGATGTAAAGGCCTTCAACCTTTACTAACACGTCCTCTACTAATCCATAAGGTTGTCTTACTGACTTGTCTGCCAATTGTAATGAAAATAAGGCAGGCTGTACCTCAATAATCCCTAGTTTCTCCATTATAGAGAGTGGCATAAGATTTATGCCTGACCCCAGGTCACACAGAGCCTTGTTAAAGGTCATGGTGCCTATAGTACAGGGTATTAAGAATTTACCAGGATCTTGTTTCTTTTGAGGTAAAGTTTTCTGAATCCATGTATCTAGTTCACTAATGAGCAAGGGAGGTTCTCCTTCCCAAGTCTCATTACCAAACAACTTGGCCTTCAGCTTCATGATAGCTCCTAGATATTGAGCAACTTGCTCTCCAATCACATCTTCATCCTCTTCTGAGGAAGAATAGTCTTTAGAGCTCATGCATGGCAGAAGGAGATTTAGTGGAATCTCTATGGTCTCTATATGAGCCTCAGAAGGTCCTCAATGGGGAATTCTTTCTTGTATGGGAGACGTCCCAGGAGGTCTTCCTCACTAGGATTTTCGTCCTGCTCCTCCCTTGTGCATTCGGCCGTATTGATTACTTCAATGGCCTTGCATTCTCCTTTTGGATTCTCTTCTGTATTACTTGGGAGAATACTGGGAGGAGTTTCAATGATTTTCTTACTCAGCTGGCCCACTTGTGCCTCCAGATTTCTAATGGAGGTCCTTGTTTCACTCATGAAACTTAAAGTGGCTTTTGACAGATCAGAGACTAAGTTTGCTAAATTAGAGGGGTTTTGTTCAGAATTTTCTGTCTGTTGCTGAGAAGATGATGGAAAAGGCTTGTTATTACTGAGCCTATTTCTTCCACCATTGTTAAAGCCTTGTTGAGGCTTTTGTTGATCCTTCCATGAGAAATTTGGATGATTTCTCCATGATGAGTTATAGGTGTTTCCATAAGGTTCACCCATGTAATTAACCTCTGTCATTGCAGGGTTCTCAGGATCATAAGCTTCTTCAGAAGCTGCCTCTTTAGTACATGTGGATGCATTTTTCCATCCATTCAGAATTTGAGAGATCATGTTGACTTGCTGAGTCAACACTTTGTTCTAAGCCAATATGGCATTCAGAGCATCAACTTCGAGAACTCCCTTCCTCTGAGGCATCCCATTATTCACGGAATTCCTCTCAGAAGTGTACATGAATTGGTTATTTGCAACCATGTCATTAAGTTCTTGAGCTTCTGCAGGTGTTTTCTTTAGATGAATGGATCCACCTGCAGAATGGTCCAATGACATTTTCGAAAATTCAGATAGACCATAATAGAATATATCTAATATGGTCCATTCTGAAAACATGTTAGATGGACACCTTTTGGTCAGCTGCTTGTATCTTTCCCAAGCTTCGTAGAGGGATTCACCATCTTTTTGCTTGAAGGTCTGAACATCCACTCTAAGCTTGCTCAGCTTTTGAGGAGGAAAGAATTTATCCAAGAAGGCCGTGACCAGCTTATCCCAGGAGTCCAGGCTATCTTTAGGTTGTGAGTCCAACCATGTTCTAGCTCTGTCTCTTACAGCAAAAGGGAAAAGCATGAGCCTGTAGACTTCAGGATCTACTCCATTCGTCTTAACAGTCTCACAAATCTGCAAGAACTCAGTTAAAAACTGGTAAGGATCTTCAGATGGAAGTCTATAAAACTTGCAGTTCTGTTGCATTAAAGCAACTAATTGAGGTTTAAGTTCAAAATTGTTGGCTCCAATGGCAGGAATGGAGATGCTTCTTCCATCAAATTTGGACGTTGGTTTTGTGAAATCACCAAGCATTCTCCTTGCATTATTGTTGTTGGGTTCGGCTGCCATCTCCTTCTCTTGTTCGAAAATTTCAGAAAGGTTGCCTCTGGATTGTTGTAATTTAGCTTCTCTTAGTTTCCTCTTCAGAGTCCTTTCAGGTTCTGGATCAGCTTCAATAAGAGTGCCTTTTCCTTGTTCCTGCTCATATAGGGAAGAAGAGAACAAGAAAAGAAAGAGGAATCCTCTATGTCACAGTAAAGAGGATCCTTATTGTTAGTAGAAGAAGAAAGGGAAGAAGAGTGAAGAAGAATGGGTAAAAATAGAGGTGGTCATCTGAGATAAAGAGAGATGAAGAGATGTGTTAGTGAATAAATAAATAAATAGAAGGAGAAGAGAAATAGAATTCGAAAATTACTTTGAAAAGAAGTTAATAATTTTAAAAATTAGAGATAAGATATAATTAAAATTAAAATTTAAAAGAATTTTTTTGAAAAAGAGAGAGGTATTTTCAAAAATTAGAGAGGGAAAAGTAGTTAGGTGGTTTTGAAAAAGATAAGAAACAAACAAAAAGTTTATTAGTTAGTTGAAAAAGATATTAAAATCAAATTTGAAAAGATAAGAAGATAAGAAGTTAGATAAGATATTTTGAAATCAAATTTTGAAAAAGATATGATAAAAAGATAAGATAAGAAGATAAGATAAAAGATATGATAAAGAGATAAGATTTTTAAGAAAAAGAAATTTTGAAAAAGATTTAATTTTTAAAATTAAAATTAATTGCTTAACTAACAAGAAACTAAAGATAAGATTCTAGAATTTAAAGATTGAACCTTTCTTAATAAGAAAGTAACAAACTTCAAATTTTAAATCAATCATATTAATTGTTAGTGTAATTTTTGAAAATCATGAAATAATATTAAGAAAAGGATTTTTTTTAAAAAAATTTTAAAATTTTCGAAATTAATAAGATAAAAATGAAAAAGATTTGATTTTTGAAAAAGTTTTGAAAAGATAGGATTTTTAAAATTAAAAATTTTACTTGACTTGTAAGAAACAACTAATTTTAAAAATTTTTGACCAAGTCAACCCAAAATTTTCGAAAATTTGGAGGGAAATAAGGAAAAGATATTTTTTTATTTTTTGAATTTTGAATGATGAGAGAGAAAAACAACAAAAATGACTCACAACATAAAAATTATGAATCAAAACTCATGATGCATGCAAGAATATTATGAATGTCAAGATGAACACCAAGAACACTTTGAAGATCATGATGAACATCAAGAACATAATTTTGAAAAATTTTTGATGCAAAGAAAATATGCAAGACACCAAACTTAGAATTCTTTAATGCATGGACTCTAACAAACGAAGAATGCATATGAAAAACAACAAACAACACAAAACAAGAAAACATCAAGATCAAACAAGAAGACTTACCAAGAACAACTTGAAGATCATGACAACACTATGAATGCATGGAATTTTCGAAAAAAAATGCATAAATTTTAAAACATGCAATTGACACCAAACTTAAAAATTGACTCAAGACTCAAACAAGAACACAAAATATTTTTGGTTTTTATGATTTTATGATTTTTTGTATTTTTATTAATTTTTTTCGAAAGTATTCTTTAGAAAAATGAAAATAAAGAAAAATTTTTGAAAACTTTTTGAAAAGAAAATTACCTAATCTGAGCAACAAGATGAACCGTCAGTTGTCCATACTCGAACAATCCCCGGCAACGGCGCCAAAAACTTGGTGGACGAAATTGTGATCATCAATGTTGTATTCTTTGTTGTTGTATGGAATAATTATAATAGCTCTTTACTATGTGTGGTCACAACTCCGTTCAACTAACCAGCAAGTGTACTGGGTCGTCCAAGTAATAAACCTTATGTGAGTAAGGGTCGATCCCACAGAGATTGTTGGTATGAAGCAAGCTATGGTCATCTTGTAAATCTCAGTCAGGCAGATAATAATTGATTATGGATTTTTGAATATTAATAAATAATAAATAGAAAATAAAGATAATTAAAATAGGATAGAAATACTTATGTAAATTAATGGTGGGAATTTCAGATAAGCGTATGGAGATAGTGTGCCCTTTCTTTTTCTACTTTCCTACTTCATCCTTCAATCCTTCTTACTCCTTTCCATGGCAAGCTGTATGTAGGTCATCACCGTTGTCAATGGCTACATCCCATCCTCTCAGTGAAAAAGGTCCAAATGCTCTGTCACAGCACGGCTAATCATCTGTCGGTTCTCAATCAGGTTGGAATAGAATCCCTTGATTCTTTTGCGTCTGTCACTAACGCCTAGCCTTCAGGAGTTTGAAGCTCCTCACAGTCATTCAATCCTGGAATCCTACTCGGAATACCACAGACAAGGTTATACTTTCCGGATTCCCATGAATGCCGCCATCAATTCTAGCTTATACCACGAAGATTCTGATTAAGGAATCCAAGAGATATGCGCCCGGTCTAAGGTAGAACGGAAGTGGTTGTCAATCACGCGCGTTCATAGGTGAGAATGATGATGTGTGTCACGGATCATCACATTCATCAAGTTGAAGTGCAACGAATATCTTAGAATAGGAATAAAGAGAATTGAATAGAAATAGTAGTAATTGCATTAAAACTTGAGGTACAGCAGAGCTCCACACCCTTAATCTATGGTGTGTAGAAACTCCACCGTTGAAAATACATAAGTGAAAGGTTCAGGAATGGCCGAATGGCCAGCCCCCAAAACGTGATCAATAGCCTCCTAAGATGAAGAATAAAATAAAACTGAGACCAAAGATGTCTAATACAATAGTAAATTATCCTATTTATACTTGACTAGCTACTAGGGTTTACATGAGTAAGTAATTGATGCATAAATCCACTTCCGGGGCCCACTTAGTGTGTGTTTGGGCTGAGCTTGATCTATCCATGAGCTGAGGCTTCTTTTGGAGTTGAACGCCAAGTTGTAACGTGTTTTGGGCGTTCAACTCCGGGTCGTGACGTGTTTCTGGCGTTTTACTCCAGACAGCAGCATGGAACTGGCGTTGAGCGCCAGTTTACGTCGTCAATTACCGAATAAAGTATGGACTATTATATATTTCTGGAAAGCTCTGGATGTCTACTTTCCAATGCCATTGAGAGCGCACCATTTGGAGTTCTGTAGCTCCAGAAAATCCATTTCGAGTTCAGGGAGGTCAGATTCCAACAGCATCAGCAGTCCTTTGTCAGTCTCCTATCAGAGTTTTGCTCAATTCCCTCAATTTCACCCAGAAATTACCTGAAATCACAGAAAAACACACAAACTCATAGTAAAGTCCAGAAATGTGAATTTAACATAAAAACTAATGAAAACATCCATAAAAGTAGCTTGAACTTACTAAAAACTACCCAAAAATAATGCCAAAAAGCGTATAAATTATCCGCTCATCAGCTGCGCCTAACTTGATATTTCTCAAGTTAGGCATGGATTATTAAGGAATCAAGTGGTCCCCAACTCTCCAAGAAGCAAGCTCGCAATCTCCTATTAATTCTGATTTAAACTTTATTTTATTTAAAAATAGGAAAAGATATTATTTAATTTTAGAAAATATATTTTACAATAATTAGGATTAGATATAAAATGGAAAAGAATCTCTTCTCTTTTCTTCTATGTCATTCCGCAATTCACAGTTTTTACGAATCCTAGTTTTTCTCTCTGAATCATGAGCAACTAAATCTCCACTGTTAAGGTTAGGAGCTCTGTCTATTGTATGGATTGATACTATTATTTTTCTATTTTAATTCATGTACTAATTTATATTTCAAGAATTGTTTTTGTTCTTTATTTTATGAATTTGGGTAGAACGGAAGTATGAGCCTTGTTCTAATTGAGTTCTTGTATAATTTGGAAAATCTCTTTACTTGAACAACAGCTTGAAAACAATTTCTCCTAAATTTCTAATTATCTGGACTTAACAGGATATGTGACATATAATCCTCTTATATTTGGGTGATTAGGGTTTTTGTGGCATATAAACTAGATTAAACTTCACCCTCTAATTGGAATTAAGTGACCAAAAAATTGGCGGTTGATGAATTTTAGAGGTGACTAAAAAGGTCTAAGGAATTAGGGTTTAGTCACATATAGTTTGCCATGAATTAAATCTTGCATGATTAAAATTGTTAGTAAGAAAAGTCAATCTGGAAGATAGATAACTCTGAAGCCTTAACTATTTTCTCTATATATTTCACCTCAATTTATTGCTTGCTTTCTGATTCTCTGAATTACTATTTAATGCTTTTGAACACTCAGACACTATTTTCTACTTGTCTAACTAAGTAAATCACTTAACCATTGTTGCTTAATCCATCAATCCTCGTGGGATCGACCCTCACTCACCTAAGGTATTACTTGGTACGACCCAGTGCACTTGTCAGTTAGTTTGTGCGTTATAAATTCCGCACCACACAGAAGCTGTGCATGGGCACAGGCTGAGATGCTTTTCTCCTTTGTTTTCTTTATGTTTTCTCCCTTTTTGATTGCTTTCTTCCACTTCTACCAAACCATTCTTGCCTCTTGGACCTGAAATCACTCAGCAAATATATCACGGCATTGAATGGAATAAAAGTGGAATTAAATTGCTTAAGCACAAAAATGCATGTTTTCACATTTAGGTTCAATTTAGGGATCAAACACAAAAGTATGCTATTTTAGTGAATATGTGTGAGTTTATATGATGAAATCCATCCAATTTAAGATAAAATATATCGTCAAATATGGACTCATCAGTGTCCCTCAGAGTACTGTACAGCATTGATTTCACATATTGTTCCAAGATAACAACTCTGCAGTGCTTGCAGCAACCTCGATACCTTATTATATGACTCTTCCCAATTACTGTATATCTACGCAATTGCCTTTTACTTCGTCATCCACACATTTCTATACGAGGATTTGAAGTGATAGCTTTGCCTAACTGCACCTTGTAGGACAGAAATGCTGATGAATGGGCTGGATTATATCAACAGGAGGATGACACGACAGATGAGAGTGTTGTCCAACTATTGGTGGTCCTGAGACATGGCGGGTGCTAAACACGTGTGTGCTCCTCCCACTCTACGCACCTCCCTAATGAAATAGAATAATTGTGGTTGAGATGTACAATAAGCATAACAATGATAACTAAGAATATATAACACAATTGAACCTAGACTTACCAATATTTGAGATTCTATTGGAGAGCAATACGGAGACGTCAAGGGCAGCCTGCTTGAGATTATCAGCAATGCATATGGTACTTTAATCGATTCGACTACACAACTTTGTAGTCAGCACTTCTCGGAATGTTGTAATTCTTCATGCCCTGCAATACTGCATTTCGGCTTTTGAATCTATGTCCAAACCAAAACTCCACCTAAGCGTCTAAGTTGTAGTTGTCTTCACCGGCATTGGAAAATGGATTTTTCTCTTTAAAAGAACCGCTTTCTTTGCTATCTGCAACATACTCCTCGTCTAATTCCTCAGCATCAACATCCATCTGTTACACTGGACGAGCAACATCTAGCGATGGTGGTGCGAGCGGTGGGTCATCCTGCACGAAGTTCGACTGCTTATATCCACCGCCATTGACATCACCAACCTCTACAGAAAGCTCTATCACTTGTTCCACCATGATTCTCCTATGGATGTCAAACTTTAGGTGCAAATGCTCGTCGCCATGGAGCCAAAATAAACGAAATCGAAAAATGACTGGAATTCACCCCCATATAAAATGAATCTGTTCTTTGGCAAGCGCACCAAATTATTATCAAGTAATAACCCATAGTGGAGTGGGATCGAATCCACAGAGACTGATTGATTGAGCAATTTTAGCTAATGAGTGAATTTAGTCAAGCTAATCAATGTAGAGGATACTAAGTGCCAAATTTTAAATAGCAAAAATGTAAATGGCTCAAGAGTAAAGGAAAGCAATAAAGTGCTGGAAAGTAAATAGCAAGAATGTAAAAGACTGAAACATAAATGGCTGAATTGTACATGGGAATAGGGAATAACAAAAAGTAAAGAAAGCTAATAAGAATAGGAAAGATAAGAATAGGGAAAATTCATTGAGATTAGGAGATGTTGTTCTCTTTGGATTAAATTCAGCTCATCTCTTCTTCAATCATGCAACTCATTGACCTCTTGGCAATCATGATTGATTGAACCCTAATCACTTGGTGATTCAATCTCTCAAATATTGATAATCTGCCAATTCCTTGGTCTAATTGCTCATGAAGAGAGATATGCTTGGTTCCTGATTATACCGCACATCCTCATCGATCTAAATAATGGGTGGATTATATGTCACCATATCCAATCCCAAAACCCAGATATACTCAAGTATGAGAAAGGATTTCAGGCATGGTTTCATGTTTCCTTTTCCAAGGTTCCCCTGAAACCCATTTTGCATTCAACCTCTTTCCCAAGATGATTGAACACTAGCATGAGGAACGAAATTCCTTCTAGCAAATCAAAAAGAAGATGAAGAGAAGAAGAAATTCACTATCATTAATCTATCAAGTACAACAGAGCTCTATCTCCCAATGAGAGGGAGTTTATCTACTCAAAGCTTAGAGAAAGGTACAAGCGATGAAAGAGATGAAGTGAAGTGTAAAAGTAAAACTAACTTGTCAATCCAACCCCCCCTTTTTTTCAGTAATTCTAGGGGTTATTTATACTATACCTATCACTAGAATTAAGAAAATACAAAAGAGAAAAAAATTACAGCTAGAAGGAAAAGGAAACACTCAAAATGTGGCCCATATGCTTGGCGTGTGGCTAGCGTTTGAGTGGCGTGCCACACCTAGCCACTCAGCTTGGCTTGGCGCGCTACGCCTGGCTATTCAAGTGGCACGCCCCTTTCATTAACCACCCTGGCGTGCCATGCTTTCGAACTTAAGTGGCACGCCCAAGGTCCTCCCCTTACATAGTTAACCTGGCATGCCACGCCTTCAAACTCAAGTGGCACGCCCAGGTTCTTCCTTCTTGTTCTTTTTCTCTGGAACCTTGAACTAGCGTGGCACGCCCAGGTCTGGCGTTCCACACCTATGTGTGCACTCTATCCATCCTCTCTGGAAAATAATGCTGGCGTACCATGCCCAGTAGGTGGCATGCCACGCCCTTGATAATGCTCCAATCTTCCTTTCTGGAAAACAACCCTAGCGTGCCACGCACAGTGGGTGGTGTGCCACGCCTTTAAGATGCCTTTCTCATTCTTTTCAGAAAAATAGTATTAGCGTGCCATGCCCGTTAGGTTGCGTTCCATGCCTTTGGTAGTGCATGAATGAGTCCCCCATGGTCCAGTGACTGGCGTGCCACGCCTTAAGTCCCAAGTGGCACGCCCATGTCTTCTTCTTCCTTGGTGGTAAAGCTGGCGTGCCACGCCTTCGACACCAAGTGGCACGCCCAGCTTTGGTACTTCCTTCATGCTCCTCTGGTTAAGTGTATTGGCGTGCCACGCCCTTATTAGTGTGAGCTTCTTCAAGCTTGGCGTGCCACGCCTAGAACCAAAGTCCCACGCCCAAGTCATAAGTAGATTTGGCGTGCCATGCCTTCGATACTAAGTGGCACGCCCAGTGTTTAGCTTTCAAGTCTCTCTTCTAGACCAATGGACTGGCATGCCACGCTTTCGAATTCAAGTAGCACCCCCATAGAGGGTTTGGCGTGCCACGTCCAACCTGGCGTGCCACGCCCCCTTTGTGATCTTCAAACTTGCTCTCTGGAAATTGATGCTCGCGTGCGATGCCCCATTACTGGCATGCCACGCCCATTTTAAGGCTTCCAAGTCCCCCTTCTGGGGTTTATAACTGGTGTGCGACGCTTGGCCTTGGTGTGTCACGCCCCTTTGTACTTCCTCTCTCTGGCGTGCCATGCCCATAGTGAGCTCCATGGACTTCTTCTCTGGACAATGACGCTGGCGTGCCACACCTTTGATGTCAAGTGGCACACCCCTTATAGTTCTCCCGCTTTGCCTTCTGGGATTGTCAACTAGTGTGCCATGCCCCATTGCTGGCGTGCCACGCCCATACTAATTGTTGGTGTTTGTTCCAAGTGGCACGCCCAGCTTCACACGCCCAACTTCACACGCCCAGCTTCTTTTTGTTGATTCTTCATTTCGTTGTTGCTCTTTTCACCTAAAATTCAACACAAACTCATTGATTAAATGAGATTATGCTCTTTTTATGACCCTTTTAGATAATAGAAAGAGGTAGATGATGCAAGTCATCACCCATCGGTGCTAGCAACCTATACCCTACCCTTCCGATATCTTTTCTCCCGCTACCATCGATGCTACTCAATATCAGACTCTTCAGCTCAGACAAAGAACTTACTCATTAGGTATGCAACTGAATGGGATTCACATACTCAAGTATCATCCTATTATCACTATTTTTCATATGATAATTGGGAGACACACTTACAAGTAAATATCAACTACTACTTGATATTTTGACTTATTTTCAGAAGAAAAATGTAGAGAAGAAGTAGTGAAATATTTGTGGAGAATACAAAGGGTTGCACATTGATGCGTGCGCATCATGTTGTGTTTTTCTATGCTTTTTCATATAAGAGATAAATGCATAATGCTTAATTATGAAGATTTTTGGTGCTCAAATTGGATATTTCTTTGATCCTTTTGGTTTCATGATTCTTGTAGAAAATTGTTAGAAAAAAGAAGCAAAAGAACAAGGAGGAACCAAGAATTAAAGGGAAGTTCAAAGAGAATTCGTGGATGCTGTCAATCCTGACCTCTTTACACTCCAACAAGCATAACTAAAGCTACCGAGGTTCGATTGACGTAATTCTTGTAGAACTAGAAAGACAACTTTCAGAGCTTTCCAATGATGTATAATAGTATACACTTCTTCTCCAACATGCACGGCCATATTGGCACCTAACTTGGCTTTTCCCAGGTTAGGCGCCGGAAGAAGAACTTATGCTTCAATGGCTTGCTGCCAGGGCAGCGCCTAACTTTAAAATCTTGAAGTTAGGCACCAAGATCAATGAAAAGCGCTCCAAATCACACTGCCATAGTGGTGCCTAACTTGGGATTTCCCAAGTTAGGTGCCAATCACCATGTTAGCAATGGTCCCCACGCCTATTTGAGCTATGCAATAAGATTTTATTTGATTTTTATTAAAACTTTTATTTTATTTACAAATAGGAAAATATATTATTTAGTTTTAGAAAATATATTTAACATTAATTAGGATTAGATATAAAAGGAGAAGAGATCGTGACCTAGGACTCTCCAAATTTTCATTCCACACTTTCAAACTTTTCTCTACTAGGGCTTATTTTCTCCACGAGGAACTAAGCTTCCATTGTTAAGGTTAGGAGCTCTATTTGTTTTGATGGATTAATAATTATTTGTTCGATCTTTTACTCTTGATTAATGTTTATTTTTTAATAATTGGTTTCGTTCTTCATCCTAAGAATTAATGATTATTGGGGAATAACTCTAATTCAACTTGAATTCTCTTTGAATCTTGGATAAGTTATATCATTAGAATTACATCTTGAAATCAATTCCTCACAACTCTCTATTTATCTGGATTTAACACGATACGTGACATATAATCGTCTTATTTTTGGGTATCTAGGGTTTGTGTGGCTCAAAAACTAGTTTTGAACTTAACCCTCAAATCGGTATCAAGTGACCAAGGAATTGGCGGTTGATGAAAGATAGAGGAGACTAAAAAGGTCTAAGGAATTAGGGTTTAGTCACATATATTTTTCCATGAACATAATCTTTGCATGATCAAGGTAGTTAACATTGAATATTAATCCGGAAATTTAAATATCTCTGACACCTTAACTATTTTTATCATATTATTTTTTTAACCAATTTTAGTTTACTTTTATTTAATTATATGTTTTTATGTTATTTCTATTGAAACCCTAAATTTTGATTGTCTGACGAGAATAATCAATTGACTATTGTTGCTTGATTCATTAATTTCCGTGGGATCGACCCTCACTCACCTGAGGTATTACTTGGTATGACTCGGTGCACTTGCCGGTTAGTTTGTGGTATTCAAATTCTGCACTATACATCCTTTTATAGGTGCTGAAAATTTGTAATAATGTATCTCATTTACATTGTAAATGTCATAATTATTCACATATCTCCTTTATAGTGTAAATGAAATAAGATTGTACATATCTCGTACACACTGTAAATGAAATATACCTGTCAACGTTATGTGGCCTTATCTTGTTTATAGTGTAAACGAGATACGTGCAATCTTATTTTATTTACATTGTAAATGAGATAAGAGATAAGGTGCATTTTTGTAAAATTACTACAAATTATTTATTTTGATAAATAAAAATTTATTTTTATTTATTTAAAAAATCCCTTTTTGTGTCAATTTCTCATTTTAATATTGGTGTGAAGTTAGTATATTACAGTCTTATTGGAGGAAACTATGGTGTACAGTTTATAACTAATTGAACAGTTTGATTTGAGAATACAATAAATTAGACAGTCCCTGCATGTGAGGTACAATAATCGATGAATAGTCCAATTTCAATATCATGCACATGTGGCGTGGTTGTGGTTGCGAAATAACGATTGTGTCTTCTCTTTCTGCAGCAAACGCTTCCCTCTCACACTTAACCCATCACTTTCACAAATATCTCATCTCAACTTTCTCTCCCCGAACCGAAAAAAGAAAGGAATGAAGAACAACAAGGGTCTATCATTATCATCATCTAACAATACCTAAAAGACATAGAGTTAAAGATTTTGATCGTCCTATGCTTCACATTATTAATTATCTGAGTCAACCTAATAATATAAGTAATTAATTTGGTAGGTGCTGTTTTGAGAGAAACTTGCCATTAGAAGAACTCTACTCATGTTATCACAGAGTATTATAGGTGCTGTCTTGAGAGAAACTTCTAACTCGAGTAGCAAGTTCTTGAGCCAATCCAACTCAGCTTCACAAAAGGTTTCAGAATTCTACCTCTATAGACGATCTACTAGTCTTGTGTTGTTTCCCGCATGTCCAAGAAATTAAATTAGTGCCTAAGAACACACAAAAACTAGAGATAGATTTGCGATCTTCCAGGTCAGCAGCCAAGTCTAAATCTGAAAAATCATAGTCTATAATTCGTGCATTTATGTATCATAAGTCCATGCTCTTTAGTTTCTTGAAGGTATCTAAGAACGCGTTTAGTAGTTTTCCAAAGGTCAAAGTGGAGAAAGCATGATAATTTATACGCTTTTTGGCATTGTTTTTAGGTAGTTTTTAGGAGGATCTAGCTACTTTTAGGGATGTTTTCATTAGTTTTTATGCTAAATTCACATCTCTGGACTTTACTATGAGTTTGTGTGTTTTTCTGTGATTTTAAGTATTTTCTGGCTGAAATTGAGGGACCTGAGCAAAAGTCTGATAGGAGGCTGACAAAGGACTGCTGATGCTGTTGGATTCTGACCTCCCTGCACTCGAGATGGATTTTCTGGAGCTACAAAACTCTAAATGGTGCAATCTCAACTTTGTTGGAAAGTAGAGATCCAGGGCTTTCCAAAAATATATAATGGTTCATACTTTGTTTGAGCTTAGATGACGCAAACCGGTGTTCAACGCCAGTTCCATGCTGCATTCTGGAGTAAAACGCCAGAAACACGTCACAAACTAGAGTTAAACACCAAACAGATGTTACAACTTGGCGTTTAACTCCAAGAGAAGCCTATGCACGTGTAAAGCTCAAGCTCAGCCCAAGTACACACCAAAGTGGGCCCCAGAAGTGGATTTCTGCACTTAGACTTATTTCTATAAACCCTAGTAGCTAGTCTAGTATAAATAGGACTTTTTACTATTGTAATTTGATCTTGGTTTCATCTTGGTTTTCATCTTGGTATCTATCTTTGGACGTTTAGTTCTTAGACTTTGGGGGGTTGGCCATTCGGCCATGCCTGAACCTTGATTACCTATGTATTTTCAACGGTGGAGTTTCTACACACCATAGATTAAGGTGTAGAGCTCTGTTGTACCTCGAGAATTAATGCAATTATTATTATTCTTCTATTCGATTCAAGCTTATTCTTGTTCTAAGATATTCGTTGCACTTCAACATGATGAATGTGATGATCCGTGACAGTCATCATCATTCTCACCTATGAACGCGTGACTGACAACCACTTTCGTTCTACCATAGACTGAGCGTGTATCTCTTGGATTCCTTAATCAGAATCTTCGTGGTATAAGCTAGAACCCTTTGGCGGCCTGATAAACCACTATTTTATGGTTTATATTGTATTTAATTGAGTGGTTTTATCAAGCTTTTCACCCACTTATTCATATGATTTGCATGATTTTACAATTCCTTCCTAGTTTAGTTCTATGATTGAAAACATGCTTCTTTGGTCTTAATTTAGCTAATCTTAATCCTTTATTACTACCATTCGATGCCTTGATCTGTGTGTTAAGTGTTTCAGGCTTCATAGACCAGGAATGGCTTAGAGAATGAAGAGGAAGCGTGCAAAAATGGAAGGAACACAAGGAATTGAGGGGATGACCAACGAGAAGTCACGCGGTCGCCTGGCTCACGCGACCGCGCGAAATGGAAGAAATTAGAGTGACGCGTGCGCGTGCCTGACACGACCGTATGGATTGGAAGCTGCACAAACAACGTGAATGCGTGGACGACGCGCACGCGTGGTACGAAAAACGTTGAGTGATGCGATTGTGTGGACGATGCGGCCGCATGACGTGCGCGATCTGCAGAATTACAAAAGTCGCTGGCAGAGATTTTGGGCCGCATTTCAACCCAGTTTTTGGCCCAGAAACACAGATTAAAGTCAGGGAACATGCAGAGGCTCAAGACATCACTGGGGATGGAATCATTACTCACAATTTTAGGTTTTAGATGTAGTTTCAGAGAGAGAGAGAGGATCTATCCTCTCTTAGGATTTAGGATTAGGATTTTTAGAATTTAGGAATATTTCTTCTTCATCTCAGGTTCAATGTTCTTTTTAGTTATTTACTTTTTTATTTGTTTAATGACCATTCATGTTATAATTTTCTTTAATTGATATAAATTGAGGTATTTCAAACTTAGGATTGCTTTTCCCTATTTTTTATTTAGATTATTTACTATTGGCTTTGGTTGATTAATTGGTGACTCTTGAGTTATCAAACTCATTGTGATTGATAATTGCTATTTTTGCTAATTGAATTGAATTTCAATAACTCTAGTCCTTTCTTAGGAATTGACTAGGACCTGAGGATCAAACTAATTAGTCCACTTGACTTTCCTTTGCTTTAGTAAAGGTGAACTAGGTGGGATTAAAACTCAATTCTCATCACCATCGATAAGGTTAACTAGGATAGGACTTCCAATTTCTCATATCTTGCCAAGAGTTTATTTTATAGTTATTTATTTATTTTACTTGTCATTTAACATACTTCTTCCTTACTTTCAAAACCTCCAATCTACAAAACTCATAACCAATAATAAGAACATACCTCCCTACAATTCCTTGAGAAGATGACTCGAGGTTTAAATACTTCGATTATCAATTACAAAGGGGTTTGTTACTTATGACAACCAAAACGTTTGTAAGAAAGGATTTTTGTTGGTTTAGAAACTATACTTGCAACGGGAATTTATTCTGAATTCTAGACCACACAAAAGTTCTCTCTTCAAAATGGCGCCGTTGCCGGGGAATTGCAAACGTGTGCCTTATTATTGGTTATTGTAAATATTTTTCAAAAAAAATATCTTATCTTATTTTTCAAAATTATCTTATCTTATTTTTTTCAAAAAAATCAAATATTTTTCAAAATATTTTCTTTTTGTTAGTTTTTGTTTTTATTTTTTTCTACTACTATGAACTCTCACCCCTCTGGCTTCAAGTTTGATTCCAATGTTGTTGTTAGGAATGAAAACTATAATGAGAACAGGCATCAAGGTTGGATGAATCAAAGATGGGAGGAGCCACGAGGATTTGATCAACCCTCATGGCAACAACCACCTCCAATGGACTATCAACAACCATTCTGTGATGCATATCCTTATTAAGAGGAACCACCTCCGTGTTATGAGCCTTTTCTCCCGACAAATGAACCCTCCTACCCACCCCAAACCTCTATGGAGAGCACACTTGCCTCTATCACTAGTCTCACCTCTACTCTTCAAGCACTTATATCCCGCATGGACCGACCCTCTACCCCCAATATTCAACCCTCAAGCTCCAATGCACTTCCATCTCAACCACATAATGATCAACCCATCCCGTCATCACCATCCATGGAAGAGCACCCACATCCATCAACCCATGAGCAACATGATCCCAATGATACTATTAACATGGAACAAGAGAGAGAGGATCATCTTCGCAAATCCATACTTCATAAGGAGTTAGAGGAGGCACTAAAGGTGAAGGTAGTAGAGACCCTTGAAGTTGACAGCGCGGTTGAAGAACTAGTGAAGGAAGACAACGAGGAGGATTTTGTACTTGAAGATAAAGAAATAGTTGAACAGGAAATCATCAAGGATGAATACGATTTCATACTTAAACACCTGGATCAAGCAATAAATCGATTACCTTTCCGATGTTCAGACATTCAAGGAACCCTCATGGCTTCATGTAGAGAATCTACTGAAGAACGTAGCAGGAAGGAGAAGTTAGGCATTCCGATGGATAGTAAGCAGCACGATTTGGTATTGGAACAAGTGGAGGAAGCCGGAATTATTGAAGAAGAAGAAGTGGTTCAAGACTTAGGAGATGCTGAACTTCCATGGGAAAGTCAAGTTATAGAGCCTCCTTCAAAGACGTTTGAAACTGATGTTGAGGAGGGTGTACAACCTCTAAGGCATATCATGGTTGAAGACTTTGAAGGGGACGATCAAGAGATGGATTTAATCATTAATGAATTCTTATCTACATTTGAATCCTCTCCCATTGGACTTGACATGGAGATTAAAGAACAAAAAGCACAACCTCCCATGCCCTTGATGAACAATGAGGAAGAAATTGAATCAGAAGAAAGCTACCAAGAGGAAGAGGTTGAAATTGAAGAAGCTTGCAAAGAGGTGGAAGATGTCGAAGAAGAGCACAAGGGAGTGGAGCTTGCACGTTCATTAGAAACACCTCCCCCTAAGTTGCCATCATCCTTCACAACATTCAAGTGGGTAAAATTCATATCCCTTAGCTTTCTAATTCCACTTGAATACGGGCTACTGGAGACGGATGGTCAACTTAGAGCTCTTTGTGGCATTAAGAGTAAGAGGAACATGGTCAATGGTAAGAATTGTCCTGCAAGGTTCATTATGGTTGGAAGCTTTAAGTTTAAACGCAAGGGTTGGTGTAGAGCTCAACTGAATAGGTCTAAGAAGTTGTTTGGCCGCTTTAGTGAGAATTCAGACTGCTTGCCACCCGGATAGAATCATGATAATCAACTTGAAGATGGGTGTAGAAACAAGATTTGGGATCCAGGAATATATGAGGACCAACTTTGGGAGCTCGAAGCTTATGGAGAACTTCATCAACGCTTGGTAAATTTACTTGGTATTAATAGAGCTTATTGGAAGTCCAAGCATTGGTGGAAGTTTCAGGATGAGTTCAAGCACAAGCCGCCATAACAAGGAGCTCACTAAATGTCCAACTTAAGGACTTTAACTAAAAGTGCTAGGTGGGAGACAACCCACCATGGTATGATCGTTCCCTTTCCATTTTGCTTTGTTTTTGAATTTTGTTTGAACCTGAAATTTTTGCATGACATTCAATGCATTTTTCATTCTGCATACTGCATAAACAAAAACAAAATCGCACGCGATGCAACAGCGTCGTTGACGCGTCCGCATCACAAGTGCATTCAGAAGAAAAGATAATTGAACAGAGAGTCACGCGAAAGCGTGGCTGGAGGCGTGCTTTGGCACAATTTGCCACACGCGACCGTGTCACTGACGCGTCCGTGTCATGTGGGAGAAAACGCCTCCCACGCGTCCGCGTCACCCACGCGAACGCGTGCCTCAAAATCGACGTAAAAGGGGCGTATGGCCGAAAGTTGAGCTAGAATTGGACTGGACTCGTGCTAGAAGCACCAGCCCTGCCACGCGTATGCATGCCCCACGCGTCCGCACCCTTTTCAAATTTAGTTCATCGACGTGATCGCGTCAACCACGCGACCGCGTCACCCTGAAATTTGGCAAAATGAGTTTTCACACAGAGAGTTGTGCGAGTGCGAGGCTACCCTCGCGCGACTAGCATTAATCATGTCACGCATCCGCGTGACCGACGTATCTGCGTCACCTCATTTAAGCGCTATCCACGCGAATGCGTGACCCACGCGTCCGCGTCGAATGCGACGCACAAACTATCTTAATCTGCCAAAATATCTTATCTTTTTCTTCCCGAAATCCTATTTTTTTCTTTTCCTTTCTTATTTCTTTCCCCCTTCCTTCTTCTTCCTTCTTCTTCCTTCTTTCTCCCTTCTTTTTTTTATTTTACATGCATTTTTATGTTGGTGTTGGAAATTTATCTAGGTCTTTTACTATTACTTGTGGATTATTATGGAGTTGTTTGACAATTCATATTATTTGTTTTCGAAATGCTTGCATGTTCCATATTCATTCTTCCCTTATCATATTAAACATGCATACTATGTGTTTGTGAAAAAGCCCGTATGGCATTGTGCATTCTTCATTATTCTATCCTTCTACTCTAATGCCTGTCTTTCACAAAACCCTTTCTGACATTTTATTAATTAAATATGATTGTCAATACAAACGTTATTGTTAGTTTCTCACGACTAATAATACATTATGGCATTTAATGCTTGATTTATGCTACGCATGCCTTTTCCAGCATGCCAATAAACATCTTTCATCTAATTGCCTCAATTTATCATGCCCTGTTTCCTTTATTGTCCTAATTTCATGGAATCGCGACCATGTGTTAACGACATTCTTCTTTACTTTGGCATGATTATCACTCATACTACCCTCCTCTCTGCTCTATCCCTTTGACTTCATGTCCCTTTCTCTTCTCCCTTTTCAAGATTGCCACCAAGAAGGGTAAAGAGAAAGACTTTTCTAAGAGCACCAACTGAGGAACCACAACACCCACCTACCTGTACAGCTTTGCATGCACCGAGGACAGTGCACTCTAAGTGTGGGGAGGTCAATACCGATCTCTGTGGGTTAGTCACCTTCTTCTCAACACCAATTTTTATTTTTCATTGTTGCATTTGCATATCTGATTGCATGTTTGTTTGATTTTGTGCATACATTACCATTACTTGGTTGAAATGATGAATTCTTTTTCAAGAAACTTTTTAGAGCATTTCACTAATTTGAATTAAAAACTTTTTGAAAAACTTGTCTGAAGAAATATTATTTTGGAACATGATTTAGAGCTCAAACACACAAAACCAGTAAGATTTTAAGCCTATTTGATTGGTTGCATTTTATGAACCAATATTTTATTTTTTTTGGTGTGTATTTTTCTCTCTAAAATTGTGATCTTTGTCTTGCTTAATTCTATATTTCCATTATTTGATGTATGCATACACTTATATGATTGAGGCCTTGTTTCATTGAGCTTACATACCCATATGGCCTTACCTTTCATTATCCTTTGCAAACTAATGTTGAGCATATTTTACCCCTTGTTCTTTACTTTAGCTCATCACTAACTCTAAGCGAAAAACAATAATGTCCTTAATTTGAATCCTTGATTAGCTTAGACTAGTGAATGTGCTCATGAATTAAGTGTGGGAAAAAGTGGGTTTGGAAACGTTTGGTTTGAGAATTGAGTATGTTAGACTTTGTGTGAAAATGTGAAAAATGTTAAGAACATGTTTATGCATTCAAAACCTTAATCATATCCATAAAAAAAAAGAAAAAAAAGAGAGCAGAAAAATAAAAAGGGGACAAAATGCCCCAAAGTAAATGGCAATAGCAACGCATATGTACTGTACTTAAAACTTGGAATGCATAAATATGTAGTAAACGCAGTTAATGGGTAGTTATTGATTTTATATTACATGGATTGTCCTAAGTTAGGTGGAAAGTTTATGTTAATTAAGGATTCAGATTTTAATCCACTTGGCCAAATACAATCCTACCATGACCCTAACCCCATTACAACCCTTAAAAGACCTCTTGATTTGTGTATTGGTGCATTAAATTTTTTGTTGATTGTTAGATGAAAAGAAAGCTACAGAAAGCAAGATTAGTAGAGAATTGAGAGAATTGACCCTAGACACTTGAGAGTTAGAATGATATACACTACCAGAAAGGGTTCCGTGCTTAATTATATGTTCCCTGCTTTCATGAGCTATCGTCTTCTTGCAAGTTATTTGTATTGTATTTTGTTATTTGAATTAGTGAAATCCAATTTATATTTATTCTTGAAGGATTTATTTACTTTTTCACCAAGTAGGTAGAATCATTTTAGCATGTAGTTACATTCACATTCATAGGTTGCATTGCATGAGTCCTACTTTTCCCTACTCATTTATTTTGTCTCCTTGAGCTTAACATGAGGACATGCTAATGATTAAGTGTGGGGAGGTTGATAAACCACTATTTTATGGTTTATATTGTATTTAATTGAGTGATTTTATCAAGCTTTTCACCCACTTATTCATATGATATGCATGATTTTACAATTCCTTCCTAGTTTATTTCTATGATTGAAAACATTCTTCTTTGGTCTTAATTTAGCTAATCTTAATCCTCTCTTATTACCATTCGATGCCTTGATCTATGTGTTAAGTGTTTCAGGCTTCATAGGGCAGGAATAGCTTAGAGAATAAAGAGGAAGCGTGCAAAAATGGAAGGAACACAAAGAATTGAGGGGATGACCAGCGAGAAGTCACGTGGTCGCATGGCTCACGCGACTGCGCGAAATGGAAGAAATCAGAGTGATGCGTGCGCATGCCTGACGCAACCGCGCGGATTGGAAGCTGCACGAACAACGCGAATGCGTGGACGACGCGCACGCGTGGTACGAAAAACGCTGAGTGACGCGATCGCGTGGACGACACAGCCGCGTGACGTGCGCGATCTGCAGAATTACAAAAATCACTGGCAGAGATTTTGGGCCGCATTTCAACCCAATTTTCAGCCCGGAAACACAGATTAAAGTCAGGGAACATGCAGAGACTCAAGACATCACTGGAGATTGAATTATTACTCACAATTTTAGGTTTTAGATGTAGTTTTAGAGAGAGAGGAGCTCTCTCCTCTCTCTTAGAACTTAGGATTAGGATTTTTAGATTTTAGGAATATTTCTTCTTCATCTCAAGTTCAATGTTCTTTCTAGTTATTTTCTTTTTTATTTATTTAATGACCATTCATGTTATGATTTTCTTTAATTGATATAAATTGAGGTATTTCAGACTCATGATTGCTTTTTCCTATTTTTTATTTAGATTATTTACTATTGGCTTTGGTTGATTAATTGGTGACTCTTGAGTTATCAAACTCATCGTGATTGAAAATTGCTATTTTTGCTAATTGAATTGAATTCCAATAACTCTAGTCCTTTCTTATGAATTGACTAGGACCTGAGGATCAAACTAATTAGTCCACTTGACTTTCCTTTGCTTTAGTAAAGGTTAACTAAGTGGGATTAAAACTCAATTCTCATCACCATCGATAAGGATAACTAGGATAGGACTTCCAGTTTCTCATATCTCGCCAAGAGTTTATTTTACAGTTATTTATTTATTTTACTTGTCATTTAACATACTTCTTCCTTACTTTCAAAACCCCCAATCTACAAAACTCATAACCTATAATAAGAACATACCTCCCTGTAATTCCTTGAGAAGATGACCCGAGGTTTAAATACTTCGGTTATCAATTCCAAAGGGGTTTGTTACTTGTGACAACCAAAACATTTGTAAGAAAGGACTTTTGTTGGTCTAGAAACTATACTTGCAACAGGAATTTATTCTGAATTCTATACCACACAAAAGTTCTCTCTTCACAGCCATTCTTGAGAATCCGGAAAGTCTAAACCTTGTCTGTGGTATTCCGAGTAGGATTCAGGGATTGAATGACTGTGACAAGCTTCAAACTCGCGATTGTTGGGCGTGGTGACAGATGCAAAAGAATCAATAGATTCTATTCCGACATGATCGAGAACCGACAGATGATTAGCTGTGCTGTGATAAGAGCATTTGGACCATTTTCACTGAGAGGATGGGAAGTAGCCATTGACAACGGTGATGCCCTACATATGGCTTGCCATTGAAAGGAGTAAGAAGGATTGGATGAAAGTAGTAGGAAAGTAGAGATTCAGAAGGAACACAACATCTCCATACACTTGTCTAAAATTCCTACTAATGAATTACATAAGTATCTCTATCTTTACTTTTTGCTTTATTTATCTTTATTTTCGAAAAATCCATAACCATTTATTATCCGCCTAACTGAGATTTACAAGATGACCATAGCTTGCTTCATACCAACAATCTCTGTGGGATCGACCCTTACTCACGTAAGGTTTATTACTTGGACGACCCAGTGCACTTGCTGGTTAGTTGTGCGAAGTTGTGAAGAATGTGAGTGAACCATAGTAGTGTGCACCAAGTTTTTGGAGCCATTGCTAAGAATTGTTCAAGTTATGAAAAGAGTGAATCACAATTTTTCCTATCAAGTTTTTGGCGCCGTTGCCGGGGATTGTTTGAGTTTGGACAACTGACGGTTCATCTTGTTGCTCAGATTAGGTAATTTTCTTTTCAAAAAGTTTTAAAAAATCTTTCAAAATTCTTTCTTTGTTTTTGTTTTTCAAAAAGATAATTTTCGAAAAAAAAATAATACAAAAAAATTACAAAATCATAAGACTAAAAAAATATTTTTTGCATTTTTCAAAAACTCATGCATGGTGTTCTTCATGATCTTCAAGTTGTTCTTGGTAAGTCTTCTTGTTTGATCTTGATATTTTCTTGTTTTGCGTTTTTTGTTGTTTTTCATATGCATTCTTGCATTCATAGTGTCTAAGCATGAAAAATTTCTAGGTTTGGTGTCTTGCATGTTTTCTTTTCTTGAAAATTTTTCAAAAATAAGTTCTTGATGTTCATCATGATCTTCAATGTGTTCTTGGTGTTCATCTTGACATTCATAGTGTTCTTGCATGCATTAAGTGTTTTGATCCAAAATTTTCATGTTTTGGGTCATATTTGTGTTTTTATCTCTCCTCATTAAAAATTCAAAAATAAAAAAAAAACAAAAATATCTTTTCCTTATTTTGCTCATAATTTTCGAAAATTTGAGTTGACTTAGTCAAAAATTTTTAAAACTTAGCTATTTCTCATAAGTCAAGTCAAATTTTCAATTTTAAAAATCCTATCTTTTCAAAATCTTTTTCAAAAAAATCAAATCTTTTTCATTTTTTTATTATTTTTGAAAATTTTTTAAATTTTATTTTCAAAATCTTTTTCTTATCTTTATTTCAAAATTTCGAAAACTTTACTAACAATTAATGTGATTGATTCAAAAATTTGAAGTTTGTTACTTTCTTGTTAAGAAAGGTTCAATCTTTAAATTCTAGAGTCATATCTTTTAGTTTCTTGTTAGTCAAGTAATTAATTTTAATTTTAAAAATCAAATCTTTTTCCAAAATATCTTTTTCAATCATATCTTTTCAAAATGTCTTTTTCAAATTATATCTTTTTCAAAATCAATTTCAAAATCTTTTCCAACTTCTTATCTTTTCAAAATTGATTTTCAAATCTTTTTCAACTAACTAGCTGACTTTCTATTTGTTTCACTATTTCTTATCTTTTTCAAAATTACCTAACTACTTTTCTCTCTTTAATTTTCGAAAATTCCCTCCTCTTTTTCAAAATTCTTTTAATTAACTAATTGTTTCAAATTTTAATTTTAATTTTAATTATTCTCTTAATTTTTGAAAATCACTAACCCTTTTTTCAAAATTAATTTTTTGAAATTCTCTCTCTTTCATCTCTTTCTATTTATTTATTTAATTACTAACACTTTTCTTCGTCCTAAAATTCAAACCCCCTCTTCCTCTCTGAGTTCGAATTTTCCTCCTTTCCTTCTTCTATTCTTTTCTTCTTCTACTAACATAAAGGAATCTCTCTACTGTGGTAAAGAGGATTCCTATTATTATTTTCTGTTCCCTTCTTTTTTCATATGAGCATGAGCAAGGACAAGAATATTCTTGTTGAAGCAGATCCTGAACCTGAAAGGACTCTGAAGAGGAAACTAAGAGAAGCTAAATTACAACAATCCAGAGACAACCTTACAGAAATTTTTGAAAAAGAAGAGGAGATGGCAGCCGAAAATAATAATGCAAAGAGGATGCTTGGTGACTATACTACACCTACTTCCAAATTTGATGAAAGAAGCATCTCAATCCCTGCTATTGGAGCAAACAATTTTGAGCTGAAACCTCAACTAGTTGCTCTAATGCAACAGAACTGCAAGTTTCAAGGACTTCCATCAGAAGATCCCTATCAGTTTTTAATTGAGTTCTTGCAGATCTGTGAGACTGTTAAGACTAATGGAGTAGATCCTGAAGTCTACAGGCTCATGCTTTTCCCTTTTGCTGTAAGAGACAGAGCTAGAACATGGTTGGACTCACAACCTAAAGATAGCCTGGACTCTTGGGATAAGCTGGTCACGTCCTTCTTGGCTAAGTTTTTTCCTCCTCAAAAGCTGAGCAAGCTTAGAGTAGATGTTCAGACCTTCAAACAAAAAGATGGTGAATCCCTCTATGAAGCTTGGGAAAGATACTAGCAGATGACCAAAAGGTGTCCTTCTGACATGCTTTTAGAGTGCACCATTTTGGATATATTCTATTATGGTCTATCTGAGTTCTCTAAAATGTCACTGGACCATTCTGTAGGTGAATCCATTCACCTAAAGAAAATGCCTGCAGAAGCTCAAGAACTCATTGACATGGTTGCAAATAACCAATTCATGTACATTTTTAGAGGAATTCTGTGAGTAATGGGACGCCTCAGAGGAAGGGAGTTCTTGAAATTGATGCCCTAAATGCCATATTGGCTCAGAACAAAGTGTTGACTCAGCAAGTCAACATGATTTCTCAAAGTCTGAATGGATGGCAAAATGCATCCAATAGTACTAAAGAGGCATCTTCTGAAGAAGAAGCTTATGATCCTGAGAACCCTGTAATGGCAGAGGTGAATTACATGGGTGAACCCTATGGGAACACCTACAATTCTTCATGGAGAAATCATCCAAAATTCTCATGGAAGGATCAACAAAAGCCCCAACGAGGCTTTAATAATGGTGGAAGAAACAGGCTTAGCAATAGCAAGCCTTTTCCACAATCTTCTCAGCAACAGACAGAGAATTCTGAACAGAGTCCCACTAGCTTAGCAAACATAGTCTCTGATCTGTCTAAGGCCACTTTAAGTTTCATGAGTGAAACAAGGTCCTCCATTAGAAATTTGGAGGCACAAGTGGGCCAGCTGAGTAAGAAAATCACTGAAATTCCTCCTAGTACTCTCCCAAGCAATACATAAGAGAATTCAAAAAGAGAGTGCAAGGCCATTGATATAATCAACATGGCCGAACCTAGAGAGAAAGGAGAGGACGTGAATCCCAATGAGGAAGACCTCATGGGACGTCTCCCAGACAAGAAGACGTTCCCTATTGAGGACTTAAAGGAATCTGAGGCTCATGTAGAGATCATAGAGATTCCATTAAACCTCCTTCTGCCATTCATGAGCTCTGAAAACTATTCTTCCTCTAAAAAGGATGAAGATGTAACTAGAGAGCAAGTTGCTCAATATCTAGGAGCTATCATGAAGCTGAATGCCAAGTTATTTGGTAATGAGACTTGGGAAGATGCACCTCCCTTGCTCATTAGTGAACTAGACACATGGGTTCAGCAAACTTTACCCCAAAAGAAACAAGATCTTGGTAAATTCTTAATACCATGTACCATGGGAACCATGACCTTTGAGAAGGCTCTGTGTGACCTGGGGTCAGGTATAAATCTTATGCCACTCTCTGTAATGGAAAAACTGGGAATCTTTGAGGTACAAGCTGCCACTTTCTCATTAGATATGGAAGACAAGTCAATAAGACAAGCTTATGGATTGATAGAGGACGTATTAGTAAAGGTTAAAAGCCTTTACATCCCTGCTGATTTCATAATCTTAGACACTAGGAAGGATAAGGATGAATGTATCATCCTTGGAAGACCCTTCCTAGCCACAGCAGGAGCTGTGATTGATGTTAACAGAGGAGAATTAGTCCTTCGATTGAACGGGAACTACCTTGTGTTTAAAGCCCAAAGGTATCCCTCTGTAAACATGAAAAAGAGGCACGATAAGCTTCTCTCAATACAGAGTCAAACAAAGCCCCCACAATCAAACTCTAAGTTTGGTGTTGGGAGGCCACAACCAAACTTTAAGTTTGGTGTTGAACCCCCACATTCAAATTCTAAGTTTGGTATTGGGAGGTCTCAACAATGCTCTGAACATGTGTAAAGCTCCATGAGAGCTCACTGTCAAGCTATTGACATTAAAGAAGCGCTTATTGGGAGGCAACCCAATTTTTAGTTATTTATATTTTTATTGTTCTTTTATGTTTTATTAGGTTCATGATCATGTGAAGTTATAAAACAATTACTAAAATTAAAAACAGAATCAAAAATACTAGAAGAAATAGCACACCCTGGAGGAAGAGCACGCCAGTAAGGAGCATCTGTCTGGTGTTCAACGCTAGAACAGAGCATGAATCTGGCGTTGAACGCCAGAAACAAGCAACAGCTGGTGTTCAAATGCCAGGATTACACCCTGAGGAAAGCTAGCGTTAAACGCCAGAAACAAACATGGAACTGGCGTTCAACGCCAGAAACATGCTGCAGACTGGCGTTGAACACCCAAAACAAGCATAGAACTGGCATTTAACGCTAGAAACGAGCATCAATCTAGCATTAAACGCCAAGATTGCATGCAGAGGGTGTTTTACATGCCTAATTGGTGCAGGGATGATAAATCCTTGACACCTCAGGATCTGTGGACCCCACAGGATCACCTCAGGATCTATGGACCCCACAGGATCCCCACCTACCTCAACTCACCCTCTCTCTTCCTTCACACAATTCAATAACACTCTTCCCCAAACACCCTTCACCAATCACCTCAATTTCTCTTCCCCATCACCTTTTCACCACTTACATCTATCTACTCTTCCCCATAAACCCCACCTACCTTCAAATTCAAATTCTCTTTCCCACCCAAACCCACCCTAAATAACCGAACCTACCCCCCTCTCCCTCCACTATATAAACACCTCCATCCTTCTTAATTTTCACACCACACAACCCTCTCTTCTCCCTCTTGGCCGAATACACCTCTTTCTCTCTCTCCTCCATTTCTTCTTCTTCTTCTTCTTCTATTCTTTCTTCTCTTCCCCGAGGGTGAGCAGTATTCTAAGTTTAGTGTGGTAAAAGCATAGCTTTTTTTATTTTTCCATAACCAGTGATGGCACCTAAGGCCGGAGAAACCTCTAGAAAGAGGAAAGGGAAGACAAAAGCTTCCACCTCCTAGTCATGGGAGATAGAGAGATTCATCTCAAAAGCCCATCAAGACAACTTCTATGAAGTTGTAGCCAAGAAGAAGGTGATCCCTGAGCTCCCTTTCATGCTCAAGAAAAATGAGTACCCGAAAATCTGACATGAGATCCAAAGAAGAGGTTAGGAAGTTCTGACCAACCCCATTCAACAAGTCAGAATCTTAATGGTTCAAGAGTTCTATGCCAATGCATGGATCACTAGGAACCATGATCAAAGTATGAACCCGAATCCAAAGAATTATCTTACAATGGTTTGGGAAAAATACTTAAATTTCAGTCCAGAAAATGTAAGGTTGGCATTCAACTTGCCTATGATGCAAGAAGATGCACGCTCCTACACTAGAGGGGTCAACTTTGATCAAAGGTTGGACCAAGTCCTTATGGGCATATGTGTTAAAGGAGCTCAATGGAAAAGAGACTCTAAAGGCAAGTCGGTTCAATTGAGAAGACTGGACCTTAAGCCTTTGGCAAGAGGATGGTTGGAGTTCATCCAATGCTCCATCATCCCCACTAGCAACCGATCCGAAGTTACTGTGGATCGGGCCATCATGATCCATAGCATCATGATTGTAGAGGAAGTAGAAGTTCAAGAAGTCATCTCTCTTGAATTCTACAAAGTAGCCGAAAAGCCCTCTACCTTGGCAAAGCTAGCTTTTCCTCATCTCATTTGCCATCTATGCTACTCAGCTGGAGTTATCATAGAAGGAGACATCCTCATTGAAGAGGACAAGCCCATCACTAAGAAGAGGATCGAGCAAACAAGAGAGCCTACTCATGGATCTCAAGAGACGCATGAGGAAGCTCATCATCAAGAAATCCCTGAGATACCTCAAAGGATGCATTTTTCTCCAACCAACTATTAGGAACAACTCAACACTTCTCTAGAAGACTTGAGTTATAACATGGACCAATTAAGGGTGGAGCACCAAGAGCACTCCATCATTCTCCATGAGATTAGAGAAGATCAAAGAGCTATGAGGGAGGAGCAACAAAGGCAAGGAAGAGACATAGAAGAGCTCAAGGACATCATTGGTCCTTTAAGAGGAAGACGCCATCATCACTAAGGTGGACTCATTCCTTAACTTCTTTGTTCTTATTTATCTGTTTTTCGGTTTTAAGCTTCATGTTTGTCTATGTTTGTGTCTTTATTACATGATCATTAGTGTTTAGTAACTATGTCTTAAGGCTATGAATAATTCCATGAATCCTTCACCTCTCTTAAATGAAAAAATGTTTCTAATACAAAAGAACCAAAAGTACATGAGTTTCAAATTTATCCTTGAAATTAGTTTAATTATATTGATGAGGTGACAATACTTTTTGTTTTCTAAATGAATGCTTGAACAGTGCATATTTTTTAATCTTGTTGTTT
This sequence comes from Arachis hypogaea, assembly GCF_003086295.3. NCBI lineage: Eukaryota > Viridiplantae > Streptophyta > Magnoliopsida > Fabales > Fabaceae > Arachis > Arachis hypogaea. Next base: position 21,429,895 of record NC_092040.1, read on the forward strand.
ATGAATGTTAAAATTGTTGGCTCTTGAAAGAATGATGAAAAAGAGAAATGTTATTGATGATCTAAAAAATCATAAAATTGATTCTTGAAGCAAGAAAAAGCAGTGAAAAACAAAGCTTGCAAAAAAAAAGTGGCAAAAAAAATATGAAAGAAAAAGAAAAATAAAGCAGAAAAAGCCAATAGCCCTTAAAACCAAAAAGGCAATGGAAAAAAAAGGATCCAAGGTTTTGAGTATCAATGGATAGGAGGGCCCAAGGAAGTAAAATCCAGGCCTAGGCGGCTAAATCAAGCTGTCCCTAACCATGTGCTTGTGGCATGCAAGTCCAAGTGATCCAAAGCAAAAAGAGTGTGCTTAAGAGCTCTGAACACCTCTAACTGGGGACTTTAGCAAAGCTGAGTCACAATCTGAAAAGGTTCACCCAGTCATGTGTCTGTGGCATTTATGTATCCGGTGGTAATACTGGAAAACAAAGTGCTTAGGGCCACGGACAAGACTCATAAAAGTAGCTGTGTTCAAGAATCAACACACTTAACTAGGAGAATTAATAACACTATCTGAACTCTGAGTTCCTATAGATGCCAATCATTCTGAACTTCAAAGGAAAAAGTGAGATACCAAAACTGTTCAGAAGCAAGAAGCTACAAGTCCCGCTCATCTAATTAGAACTAATATTTATTGATAGTTTAAGATTTATAGTATATTCTCTTCTTTTTATCCTTTTTTTTCAGTTGCTTGGGGACAAGCAACAATTTAAGTTTGGTGTTGTGATGAGCGAATAATTTATACGCTTTTTGGCATTGTTTTTAGGTAGTTTTTAGGAGGATCTAGCTACTTTTAGGGATGTTTTCATTAGTTTTTATGATAAATTCACATTTCTGGACTTTACTATGAGTTTGTGAGTTTTTCTATGATTTCAGGTATTTTCTGGCTGAAATTGAGGGACCTGAGCAAAAGTCTGATAAGAGGCTGACAAAGGACTGCTGATGTTGTTGGATTCTGATCTCCCTGCACTCGAGATGAATTTTCTAGAGCTACAGAACTCCAAATGGCGCACTCTCAACTGCTTTGGAAAGTAGACATACAGGGCTTTCCAGAAATATATAACAGTACATACTTTGTTCGAGCTTAGACGACGCAAACTGGCGTTCAACGCCAGTTCCATGCTGTATTCTGAAGTAAAACGCCAGAAACACGTCACAAACCAGAGTGAAACGCCAAATAGACGTTACAACTTGGCGTTTAACTCCAAGAGAAGCCTCTGCATGTGTAAAGCTCAAGCTCATCCCAAGCACACACCAAAGTGGACCTCAAAAGTGGATTTTTGTACTTAGACTTATTTCTGTAAACTCTCGTAGCTAGTCTAGTATAAATAGGACTTTTTACTATTATAATTTGATCTTGGTTGCTTCTTGGTTTCATCTTGGTTTTCATCTTGGTATCTATCTTTGGACGTTTAGTTCTTAGACTTTGGGGGGGCTGGCCATTCGGCCATGCTTGAACCTTGATCACTTATGTATTTTCAACGTTGGAGTTTCTACACACCATAGATTAAGGTGTGGAGCTCTGCTGTACCTCGAGAATTAATGCAATTATTATTGTTCTTCTATTCGATTCAAGCTTATTCTTGTTCTAAGATATTCGTTTCACTTCAACATGATGAATGTGATGATCCGTGACAGTCATCATCATTCTCACCTATGAACGCGTGACTGACAACCACTTCCATTCTACCTTACACCGAGCGTATATCTCTTGGATTCCTTAATCAGAATCTTCGTGGTATAAGCTATAACCCTTTGGCGGCCATTCTTGAGAATCCGAAAAAGTCTAAACCTTGTATGTGGTATTCTGAGTAGGATTCAGGAATTGAATGACTATGACAAGCTTCAAACTCACGATTGTTGGGCATGGTGACAGACGCAAAAGAGTCAATGGATTCTATTCCGACATGATCGAGAACCGACAGATGATTAGCCGTGCTATGACAAGAGCATTTGGACCATTTTCACTGAGAGGATGGGAAGTAGCCATTGACAACGGTGATGCCCTACATACAGCTTGCCATGGAAAGGAGTAAGAAGGATTGGATGAAAGCAGTAGGAAAGCAGAGATTCAGAAGGAACATAGCATCTCCATACACTTGTCTGAAATTCCTACCAATGAATTACATAAGTATCTCTATCTTTACTTTATGCTTTTTTATCTTTATTTTTGAAAACTCCATAACCATTTATTATCCGCCTAACTGAGATTTACAAGATGACCATAGCTTGTTTCATACCAACAATCTCCATGGGATCGACCCTTACTCACATAAGGTTTATTACTTGGACAACCCAGTGCACTTGCTAGTTAGTTGTGCGAAGTTGTGAAGAATGTGAGTGAACCATAGCAGTGTACACCAAGTTTTTGGAGCCATTGCTAAGAATTATTCAAGTTATGAAAAGAGTGAATCACAATTTTGTCTATCACACATCTCGCTAGTCTTGTAATCATTAAGTATTGCAAAGATCGAATCTCTGTTTAGAAGAGCTTTGGATCTTCAAAGGTTTCTGAGCCTGGTGAAAAAGGTTGAAAGGAAGAGATCACTGGAGTAAACATAGAACTAGATCCTGCCATCCCCAATTTTGTCAACAAATCAATGATATACTTTGTTTGTGACAAATGTAATTGTCTTGAGTTGGTTCTGTGAACCTCAATGCCAAGAAATAATTTAAATGTCCTAAATCCTTAAATGGAAACACTTTGTCCAGTGAGTTGATTAAGGATTGAACTTCAATAGCATTGTTCCCTATAATAATTATGTCGTTTATATAACACAAAAGTTAGATAACTAAACTATCATTGTGCTTAACAAATAAAGATGTGTCAGATTTAGTGTTATGAAATCAAAGGAGTGAATAGTAGTTCTGAGTTTAGTAAACCATTCCCTTTTCAATCCATAAATGGATTTATGTACTTTGCAAACATAGTTAGAAGGAATTTGCTAAAAACCAACTGGTTGTTGCATATATAGAATTTGATTTAAATCTAAATTTAGAAATGCATTATTAAAATCAAATTACCTCAAAATCCAATTTTTAGATAAAGCTATGCCCAAAACCAATCAAATTGTAACTGGCCTAATTACAAGACTAAAGAATAGCTTAAAATCCATGCCTTACTATTGAAAGAAGGCTTGAGCAACATGTCTAGCTTTATTCTTTTGTATAGTTCCATCTGGATGTTTTTTAATGGTAAAATTCTATTTGCTGCCTATAATTTTAGTATTATATGGTGGTAAAATTATAGACCAGGTTTTAGCTTCCATTTTGGCTTTATGCTGCAATGTCGTATAGTTACTACTATTGTAGCTAATTTTGGTGGATGCTGTGTGTAATCAGTGGCAGTAATGATAGAATTTAAGATTTTAGGATTGCTATTGTTAGCCTTAAACCTAGTAGTCATAGAAAGTCTATTTGTATTAGGAGCAAAATATTGCATATAAGGTAAATTTAGTTTAGTGACATCATTATCTAAGGGAGGAAGTTGAATTTTGATGCCTGAAATTGGAAGTAGGGAGGAATTAAAGGGTAAATTAGAGCTAGATGATTGATTATTGGTTTCACTAGTAGTAATATCAAAGCAATGAGATTTTGAATTAATGGTGGCTAGTGTTTGATGTAGAAGTAGTATGATTAGTAGTACTAGAAGGATCTATTTGCAGTAAAGAGTGTTTGGTAAAAGAGGATACAAAATCATGAGTATTAGTGTGGTATACGAAATTGTGATCAATACTTTTCACAACACAAATAATCCCCGGTGATGAATCCAAAAACTTGGTGTTCAATACCATGGCATAAACACAACTTCGCACAACTAACCAGCAAGTGTACTGGGTCATCCAAGTAATAAACCTTACGCGAGTAAGGGTCAATCCCACAGAGATTGTTGGTATGAAGCAAGCTATGGTCACCTTGTAAATCTTAGTCAGGCAGACTCAAATGGATATGAATGATGATATACGAAAACATAAAGATAAAGATAGAGATACTTATGTAATTCATTGGTAGGAATTTCAGATAAGCGTATGAAGATTCTTGTCCCTTCCGTCTCTCTGCTTTCCTACTGTCTTCATCCAATCCTTCTTACTCCTTTCCATGGCAAGCTTATGCAAGGGTTTCACCGTTGTCAGTGGCTACCTCCCATCCTCTCAGTGGAAATGTTCAACGCACCCTGTCACGGCACGGCTATCCATCTGTCGGTTCTCAATCAGGCCGGAATAGAATCCAGTGATTCTTTTGCGTCTGTCACTAACGCCCCGCCTTCAGGAGTTTGAAGCTCGTCACAGTCATTCAATCATTGAATCCTACTCAGAATACCACAGACAAGGTTAGACCTTCCGGATTCTCTTGAATGCCGCCATCAGTTCTAGCCTATACCACGAAGACTCTGATCTCACGGAATGGCTGGCTCGGTTGTCAGGCGAGCACTCGGTTGTCAGGCGATCAACCATGCATCGTGTATCAGGAATCCAAGAGATATTCACCCAATCTAAGGTAGAACGGAGGTGGTTGTCAGGCACACGTTCATAGGTGAGAATGATGATGAGTGTCACGGATCATCACATTCATCAAGTTGAAGAACAAGTGATATCTTGGAACAAGAACAAGCGGAATTGAATAGAAGAACAATAGTAATTGCATTAATACTCGAGGTACAGCAGAGCTCCACACCTTAATCTATGGTGTGTAGAAACTCCACCGTTGAAAATACATAAGAACAAGGTCTAGGCATGGCCGAATGGCCAGCCTCCCAAAGAGGGTTCAATCATAAAAACATGATCAAAAAGCTCTAAATACAATAGTAAAAGGTCCTATATATAGAGAACTAGTAGCCTAGGGTGTACAGAGATGAGTAAATGACATAAAAAATCCACTTCCGGGCCCACTTGGTGTGTGCTTGGGCTGAGCATTGAAGCATTTTCGTGTAGAGACTCTTCTTGGAGTTAAACGCCAGCTTTTATGCCAGTTTGGGCGTTTAACTCCCATTCTTGTGCCAGTTCCGGCGTTTAACGCTGGAAATTCTGAGGGTGACTTTGAACGCCGGTTTGGGCCATTAAATCTTGGGCAAAGTACGGACTATCATATATTGCTGGAAAGCCCAGGATGTCTACTTTCCAACGCCGTTGAGAGCGCGCCAATTGGGCTTCTGTAGCTCCAGAAAATCCGCTTCGAGTGCAGGGAGGTCAGAATCCAACAGCATCTGCAGTCCTTTTTAGTCTCTGAATCAGAATTTTGCTCAGGTCCCTCAATTTCAGCCAGAAAATACCTGAAATCACAGAAAAACACACAAACTCATAGTAAAGTCCAGAAAAGTGAATTTTAACTAAAAACTAATAAAAATATACTAAAAACTAACTAGATCATACTAAAAACATACTAAAAACAATGCCAAAAAGCGTACAAATTATCCGCTCATCACAACACCAAACTTAAATTGTTGCTTGTCCTCAAGCAACTGAAAATCAAACAAGATAAAAAGAAGAGAATATGCAATGAATTCCAAAAACATCTATGAAGATCAGTATTAATTAGATGAGCGGGGCTTTTAGCTTTTTGCCTCTGAACAGTTTTGGCATCTCACTCTATCCTTTGAAATTCAGAATGATTGGTTTCTTTAGGAACTCAGAATCCAGATAGTGTCATTGATTCTCCTAGTTAAGTATGATGATTCTTGAACACAGCTACTTATTGAGTCTTGGCCGTGGCCCAAAGCACTCTGTCTTCCAGTATTACCACCGGATACATACATGCCACAAACACATAATTGGGTGAACCTTTTCAGATTGTGACTCAGCTTTGCTAGAGTCCCCAATTAGAGGTGTCCAGGGTTCTTAGGCACACTCTTTTTGCCTTGGATCACAACTTTATTTCTTTCTTTTTCTTTCTATTTCTTTTTCTTTTTCCTTTTCTCTTTTTTTTCGAAATTTTTTTTTGTATTCACTGCTTTTTTCTTGCTTCAAGAATCATTTTTATGATTTTTCAGATCCTCAGTAACATGTCTCGTTTTTCATCATTCTTTCAAGAGCTAATATTCATGAACCACAAATTCAAAAGACATATGCACTGTTTAAGCATACATTCAGAAAACAAAAGTATTGCCACCACATCAAGATAATTAAACTGTTATAAAATTCAAAATTCATGCAATTCTACTCTTTTTCAATTAAGAACATTTTTTTATTTAAGAGAGGTGATGGATTCATAGGACATTCATAACTTTAAGGCATAGACACTAAGACACTAATGATCACAAGACACAAACATAGACAAACATAAGCACTAAAATTCGAAAAACAGGAAAATAAAGAATAAGGAAATTAAAGAACGGGTCCACCTTAGTGATGGCGGCTTGTTCTTCCTCTTGAAGATCTTATGGAGTGCTTGAGCTCCTCAATGTCTCTTCCTTGTCTTTGTTGCTCCTCTCTTATGATTCTTTGATCTTCTCTAATTTCATGGAGGAGAACAGAGTGTTCTTGGTGCTCCACCCTTAGTTGTCCCATGTTGGAACTCAATTCTCCTAGGGAGGTGTTTAGTTGCTCCCAATAGTTTTGTGGAGGAAAGTGCATCCCTTGAGGCATCTCAGGGATTTGATGATGAGAGGGGTCTCTTGTTTGCTCCATCCTCTTCTTAGTGATGGGCTTGTCCTCATCAATGGGGATGTCTCCCTCTATGTCAACTCCAACTGAATAACAGAGGTGACAAATGAGATGAGGAAAGGCTAACCTTGCCAAGGTAGAGGACTTGTCCGCCACCTTATAAAATTCTTGGGATATCACCTCATGAACTTCTATTTCTTCTCCAATCATGATGCTATGAATCATGATAGCCCGGTCTATAGTAACTTCGGACCGGTTGCTAGTGGGAATGATTGAGCATTGGATAAACTCCAACCATCCTCTAGCCACAGGTTTGAGGTCATGCCTTCTCAGTTGAACCGGCTTCCCTCTTGAATCTCTCTTCCATTGGGCGCCCTCTTCGCATATGACTGTGAGGACTTGGTCCAACCTTTGATCAAAGTTGACCCTTCTAGGGTAAGGATGTTCATCTCCTTGCATCATGGGCAAGTTGAATGCCACCCTTACATTTTCCGGACTAAAATCTAAGTTTTTCCCCCGAACCATAGTAAGCCAATTCTTTGGATCTGGGTTCACACTTTGGTCATGGTTCTTGGTGATCCATGCATTGGCATAGAACTCTTGAACCATTAAGATTCCGACTTGTTGAATGGGGTTGGTAAGAACTTCCCAACCTCTTCTTCGGATCTCATGTCGGATCTCCGGATATTCACTCTTTTTGAATGAAAAAGGGACCTCGGGGATCACCTTCTTCAAGGCCACAACTTCATAGAAGTGGTCTTGATGCACCCTTGAGATGAATCTTTCCATCTCCCATGACTCAGAGGTGGAAGCTTTTGCCTTCCCTTTCCTCTTTCTAGAGGTTTCTCCGGCCTTGGATGCCATAAATGGTTATGGAAAAACAAAACGCAATGCTTTTACCACACCAAACTTAAAAGGTTTGCTCGTCCTCGAGCAAAAGAAGAAAGAAGAGAGTAGAAGAAGAAGAAATGAGGAAGAAGGGAATGGCTTTTTGTTCGGCCAAAAAGGGGGAGAAGTGGTGTTTTGGTTGTGTGAAAATGAAGGAGTGAAGATGGGTTTATATAGGAGTGGGGGGCTCATGGTTCGGTCATGTATGGGTGGGTTTGGGAGGGAAAGTGGTTTGAATTTGAAGGGTGAGGTAGGTGGGGTTTTATGAAGGATGGATGTGAGTGGTGAAGAGAAAGATGGGATTTGAAGGGTTTTTGGGGAAGAGGTGTTGAGGTGATTGGTGAATGGGTGAAGAAGAGAGAGAGTGGTGGGGTAGGTGGGGATCCTGTGGGGTCCACAGATCCTGAGGTGTCAAGGAAAAGTCATCCCTGCACCAAGTGGCAAGCAAAAATGTGTTTTGAGCCAATTCTGGCGTTAAACGCCGGGCTGGTGCCCATTTCTGGCGTTTAACACCGAATGCTTGCCCTTTTCTGGCGTTTAACGCCAGTCTGGTGCCCCTTTCTGGCGTTAAACGCCCAGAATGGTGCCAGACTGGGCGTTAAACGCCCAACAGCTAGCCTTACTGGCGTTTAAACGCCAGCACGCTCTCCTCCAGGGTATGATGTTTTCCTTTCTGTTTTTCATTCTGTTTTTGCTTTTTCAATTGATTTTGTGACTTCTCATGATTATCAACCTACAAAAGAACATAAAATAACAAAGGAAAATAGATAAAATATAACATTGGGTTGCCTCCCAACAAGCGCTTCTTTAATGTCAGTAGCTTGACAGAGGGCTCTCTTGGAGCCTCAGAAATACTCAGAGCAATGTTGGAACCTCCCAACACCAAACTTAGAGTTTGAATGTGGGGGTTCAATACCAAACTTAGAAGTTGGTTGTGGCCTCCCAACACCAAACTTAGAGTTTGACTGTGGGGGCTCTGTGTGGCTCTGTTTTGAGAGAAGCTCTTCATGCTTCCTCTTCATGATGACAGAGGGATATCCTTGAGCCTTAAACACAAAGAATTATTCATTCACTTGAATGATCATTTCTCCTCTATCAACATCAATCACAGCCCTTGCTGTGGCTAGGAAGGGTCTGCCAAGGATGATGGATTCATCCATACACTTCCCAGTCTCTAGGACTATGAAATCAGCAGGGATGTAATGGTCTTCAACTTTTACCATAACATCTTCTACAAGTCCATAGGCTTGTTTTCTTGAATTGTCTGCCATCTCTAGTGAGATTTTTGCAGCTTGCACCTCAAAGATCCCTAACTTCTCCATTACAGAGAGAGGCATGAGGTTTACACTTGACCCTAAGTCACACAAGGCCTTCTTGAAGGTCATGGTGCCTATGGTACAAGGTATTGAAAACTTCCCAGGATCCTGTCTCTTTTGAGGCAGTTTCTGCCTAGACAAGTCATCCAGTTCCTTGGTGAGCAAAGGGGGTTCATCTTCCTAAGTCTCATTCCCAAATAACTTGTCATTTAGCTTCATGATTGCTCCAAGGTATGTAGCAACTTGCTCTTCAGTGACATACTCATCCTCTTTAGAGGAAGAATACTCATCAGAGCTCATGAATGGCAGAAGTAAGTCCAATGGAACCTCTATGGTCTCATTTTGAGCCTCAGATTCCCATAGTTCCTCATTGGGGAACTCATTGGAGGCCAGTGGACGTCCATTGAGGTCTTCCTCAGTGGCGTTCACTGCCTCTTCCTCCTCTCCAAATTCGGCCATGTTGATGGCTTTGCACTCTCCTTTTGGATTTTCTTCTGTATTGCTTGGAAGAGTACTAGGAGGGAGTTCAGTAATTTTCTTGCTCAGCTGACCCACTTGTGCCTCCAAATTTCTAATGGAGGACCTTGTTTCAGTCATGAAACTTTGAATGGTTTTGATTAGATCAGAGACCATGGTTGCTAAGTCAGAGGTATTCTACTTAGAACTCTCTGTCTATTGCTGAGAAGATGATGGAAAAGGCTTGCTATTGCTAAACCTGTTTCTTCCACCATTATTGTTGTTGAAACCTTGTTGAGGTCTCTGTTGATCCTTCCATGAGAGATTTGGATGATTTCTCCATGAGGGATTATAGGTGTTTCCATAGGGTTCTCCCATGTAATTCACCTCTTCTATTGAAGGGTTCTCAGGATTATAAGCTTCTTCTTCAGATGAAGCTTCCTTAGTACTGCTTGGTGCATTTTGCATTCCAGACAGACTTTGAGAAATCATATTGACTTGTTGAGTCAATATTTTATTCTGAGCCAGTATGGCATTCAGAGTGTCAATCTCAAGAACTCCTTTCTTCTGATTGGTCCCATTGTTCACAGAATTCCTTTCAGAAGTATACATGAATTGGTTATTTGCAACCATTTCAATCAGCTCTTGAGCTTCTGTAGGCATCTTCTTCAGATGAAGAGATCCTCCAGCAGAGCTATCCAAAGACATCTTGGATAGTTCAGAGAGACCATCATAGAAAATTCCAATGATGCTCCATTCAGAAAGCATATCAGTGGGACACTTTCTGATTAATTGTTTGTATCTTTCCCAAGCTTCATAGAGGGATTCTCCTTCCTTCTGTCTGAAGGTTTGGACTTCCACTCTAAGCTTACTCAATTTTTGAGGTGGAAAGAACTTTGCCAAGAAGGCATTGACTAGCTTTTCCCAAGAGTTCAGGCTTTCTTTAGGTTGTGAGTCCAACCATATTCTAGCTCTGTCTCTTATAGCAAAAGGGAATAGCATAAGTCTGTAGACCTCAGGGTCAACCCCATTAGTCTTGACAGTGTCACAGATTTGCAAGAACTCAGCTAAAAACTGATGAGGATCTTCCAATGGAAGTCCATGGAACTTGCAATTCTGTTGCATTAGAGAAACTAATTGAGGCTTAAGCTCAAAGTTGTTTGCTCCAATGGCAGGGATAGAGATGCTTCTCCCATAGAAGTCGGGAGTAGGTGCAGTAAAGTCACCCAGCACCTTCCTTGCATTGTTGGCATTGTTGTTGTTTTCGGCTGCCATGTGTTCTTCTCCTTTGAAGATTTCTGTTAGGTCTTCTACAGAGAGTTGTGCCTTGGCTTCTCTTAGTTTTCGCTTCATGGTCCTTTCAGGTTCAGGATCAGCCTCAACAAGAATGCTTTTGTCCTTGCTCCTGCTCATAAGAAAGAGAAGAGAACAAGAAAATGTGGAATCCTCTATGTCACAGTATAGAGATTCCTTGAGGTGTCAGAGGAAAAGAAAAATAGAAGGCAGAAGTAGAAAATTCGAACTTATCAAAGAAGATGGAGTTCGAATTTTGCATTAAGGAATAGTGTTAGTCCATAAATAGAAGGATGTGAGAAGAGGGGAAGTAATTTTCGAAAATCAAGTAAAAGATTTTGAAAACATTTTGAAAAATACTAATTGATTTTCGAAAATAAAAGTGGGAAAGAAATCAAGTGATTTTTGAAAAAGAATTTGAAATTAGAAATCAAAAAGATTTGATTGAAAGTTATTTTGAAAAAGATGTGGTTAAGAAGATATGCTTGGTTTTAAAAAGATGTGATTGAGAAGATATGATTTGAAAAACAAAAAAAAATTGATTTTGAAAATTAATGACTTGGCTATCAAGAAAAGATATGATTCAAACATTAAACCTTTCTCAATAGAAAAGGCAACATACTTGAAATGTTGAATCAAATCATTAATTGATAGCAAGTATCTTTGAAAATAGAAAGAAATTGAATTTGAAAAAGATTTGATTGAAAAGATATGATTTGAAAAAGATTTGATTTTGAAAAGATTTTGAAAACTTGAAAAAATTTGCATTGAAAACAAAATCTTCCCTTTTGTGCCATCGTGGCGTTAAACGCCCAGAATGGTGCACATTCTAGCGTTTAACGCCTAAAACTCTACCCTTTTGGGCGTTAAACGCCCAACCAGGCACCCTGGCTAGCGTTTAAACGCCAGTCTGTCCTTCTTCACTGGGCGTTTTGAACGCCCAACTTTTTCTGTATAATTCCTCTACTGTATGTTCTGAATCTTCAATTCTTTGTATTATTGACTTGAAAAGACACAAATTAAAAATATTTTTGGATTTTTAATAGTGAGGAATAATCAAAATGCAACTAAAATCAAATAATAATCCATGCATGACACCAAACTTAGCAGTTTGTATACTACTGACACTAATGAGAATGCATATGAGACACATAAACAATCAAGTCAAGAGGAATTAAAGATCAGAGTAATGAAATCATCAAGAACATCTTGAAGATCACTAAGACACATGAATGAATGCAAGAAAAACAGAAACATGCAATTGACACCAAACTTAAAATGAGACTCTAGACTCAAACAAGAAATTTTTGGATTTTATGATTTTCTAAATTTTTTGTGCTTTTTCGAAAATTAAGTGGAAAAAGAAAATGAAGGTATCAAAATTCTTAAAGGGAATTCCAGGAATCATGCAATGTTTAGTCTAAGACTCCGGTCCAAGAATTAGACATGGCTTCACAGCCAGCCAAGCTTTCAAGGAAAGCTTTGGTCCAAAACACTAGACATGGCCAAAGGCCAGCCAAGCCTTAGCAGATCACTGCTCCAATAGCAAGATTGATAGAAATCAACAAGCTCTTGTGATGATAAGTTGAAACCTCGGTCCAATGAAATTAGACATGGCTTCACAGCCAGCCAGATTTCAACAGATCATCATGAAACTCTAGAAATCATTCTTAAGAACTCTGAAGAAAAAATACCTAATCTAAGCAACAAGATGAACCGTCAGTTGTCCATACTCGAACAATCCCCGGCAACGGCGCAAAAAACTTGGTATGCGAAATTGTGATCAATACTTTTCACAACACAAATAATCCCCGGTGATGAATCCAAAAACTTGGTGTTCAATACCATGGCATAAACACAACTTCGCACAACTAACCAGCAAGTGTACTGGGTCGTCCAAGTAATAAACCTTACGCGAGTAAGGGTCGATCCCACAGAGATTGTTGGTATGAAGCAAGCTATGGTCACCTTGTAAATCTTAGTCAGGCAGACTCAAATGGATATGAATGATGATATACGAATAAAACATAAAGATAAAGATAGAGATACTTATGTAATTCATTGGTAGGAATTTCAGATAAGCGTATGAAGATGCTTGTCCCTTCCGTCTCTCTGCTTTCCTACTGTCTTCATCCAATCCTTCTTACTCCTTTCCATGGCAAGCTTATGCAAGGGTTTCACCGTTGTCAGTGGCTACCTCCCATTCTCTCAGTGGAAATGTTCAACGCACCCTGTCACGGCATGGCTATCCATCTGTCGGTTCTCAATCAGGCCGGAATAGAATCCAGTGATTCTTTTGCGTCTGTCACTAACGCCCCGCCTTCAGGAGTTTGAAGCTCGTCACAGTCATTCAATCATTGAATCCTACTCAGAATACCACAGACAAGGTTAGACCTTCCGGATTCTCTTGAATGCCGCCATCAGTTCTAGCCTATACCACGAAGACTCTGATCTCACGGAATGGCTGGCTCGGTTGTCAGGCGAGCACTCGGTTGTCAGGCGATCAACCATGCATCGTGTATCAGGAATCCAAGAGATATTCACCCAATCTAAGGTAGAACGGAGGTGGTTGTCAGGCACACGTTCATAGGTGAGAATGATGATGAGTGTCACGGATCATCACATTCATCAAGTTGAAGAACAAGTGATATCTTGGAACAAGAACAAGCGGAATTGAATAGAAGAACAATAGTAATTGCATTAATACTCGAGGTACAGCAGACCTCCACACCTTAATCTATGGTGTGTAGAAACTCCACCGTTGAAAATACATAAGAACAAGGTCTAGGCATGGCCGAATGGCCAGCCTTCCAAAGAGGGTTCAATCATAAAAACATGATCAAAAGCTGTAAATACAATAGTAAAAGGTCCTATATATAGAGAACTAGTAGCCTAGGGTGTACAGAGATGAGTAAATGACATAAAAATCCACTTCCGGACCCACTTGGTGTGTGCTTGGGCTGAGCATTGAAGCATTTTCGTGTAGAGACTCTTCTTGGAGTTAAACGCCAGCTTTTATGCCAGTTTGGGCGTTTAACTCCCATTCTTGTGCCAGTTCCGGCGTTTAACGCTGGAAATTCTGAGGGTGACGTTGAACGCCGGTTTGGGCCATCAAATCTTGGGCAAAGTATGAACTATCATATATTGCTGGAAAGCCCAGGATGTCTACTTTCCAACGCCGTTGAGAGCGTGCCAATTGGGCTTTTGTAGCTCCAGAAAATCCGCTTCGAGTGCAGGGAGGTCAGAATCCAACAGCATCTGCAGTCCTTTTTAGTCTCTGAATCAGATTTTTGCTCAGGTCCCTCAATTTCAACCAGAAAATACCTGAAATCACAGAAAAACACACAAACTCATAGTAAAGTCCAGAAAAGTGAATTTTAACTAAAAACTAATAAAAATATACTAAAAACTAACTAGATCATACTAAAAATATACTAAAAACAATGCCAAAAAGCGTACAAATTATCCGCTCATCATAGTGTCATTAGATATAATTTTTTCTATGACGGTATTAGTGAATAATTCAAAATATAGAAATTAAGTTTCATCAAAATGAACACTTCTTGAAATGTAAATTTTTTCACTAGAAGAGATGTATTTATATCCTTTAAAATTGGGAAAGTAACCAATAAAAACACATTATTGGGACCTGTTTTTCAAGTTTATTACTATTATAAGGTCTTAAACAAGGATATCATGCACTTTCAAATATTTGCAACAAATTATAATCTAGAATTTTTGAAAATAAGAGTTTAGATAAAGGGATATTTATTAGATAGAACTTGTGATGACAATCTATTGATCAAGAAAGTTGTTGTGGTGACTGCTTCATCCTAGTAAAGCATTGGCATGGATGCAATGAATAGCATAGCTATACTCATCTCTATCAAGTGCCTATGCTTCCTTTCTGCCAATTCATTTTGTTCAGGTGTGTATGGACAAAAATATCTGTAATGAATATCTTTTTGTGCTAAAAAATTATTAAAAGCTCTAGATGTATATTCAGTTCCATTATCTGATTGAAATTTTCTAATTTTATAATTCTATATTATTGTTTAAATGCTTGAAAAACCTGTGATTTATTGACTAATAAGAATCTACAAACATAACGAGAGTATGCATCTATAAATGTAGCATAGCGTCAAAAACCAAGATGAAAAATGAAAGGGTTTGGATCGTAAACATCAGAAAATACTAGTTGTAAATGAGAGGTATACTCAGGTAGTGATTCTGGGAAGGGAGTTTTGTGCATTTTAGCATAAACACAATTTTCACACACTGAGTTTGATGTTGTAGTATTATTCATATCCTTTTCACAAGAATTACAATGTTTCAACATTAACTGCATATTTTTTTTATGTTGAATGGCTTAATCTTTTATGCCACAAATCATAATAAGAATATTGAATTGAGAAAAGTGAAGATGAGGATGTTACAGGTACAAAATAAGGGGCAATGATATTAATAAATTGATACAGTATTCCACCTTTAATAAAATCCTCCAAAAGAACTTTGTGAGAAAACGCATATTTAACAATGCAATGAAATGTATGAAATTGAAAGTATACTTTGTTATCTTCTGTAAACTTTGAAAAACTTATAAGATTCTTTGTAATTCTTGGGGTGTGAATTAATTTTTGAAGAGAAAACCATCTTTTAGATTGTAATGAATAAAGAAATGATTCTCCAATATGTGAAATTGGATCTGATCCAGCTCTAGACCTATGTATTTAGTTTCAGATATGAGGTTAGATTGATCAAGCATCACATGATGTGAAGCATCTGAATCAGGATACTGATGAGCGGATAATTTATACGCTTTTTGGCATTGTTTTTAGTATGTTTTTAGTATGATCTAGTTAGTTTTTAGTATATTTTTATTAGTTTTTAGCTAAAATTCACTTTTTTGGACTTTACTATGAGTTTGTGTGTTTTTCTGTGATTTCAGGTATTTTCTAGCTGAAATTGAGGGTCCTGAGCAAAAATCTGATTCAGAGACTGAAAAGGACTGCAGATGCTGTTGGATTCTGACCTCCCTGCACTCGAAGTGGATTTTCTGGAGCTACAGAAGCCCAATTGGCGCGCTCTCAACGGCATTGGAAAGTAGACATCCTGGACTTTCCAGCAATATATAATAGTCCATACTTTGCCCGAGATTTGATGGCCCAAACCGGCGTGGCAGAACAGCCTCAGAAATTCCAGCGTTTAACGTTGGAACTGGCATAAAACTTGGAGTTAAACGCCCAAACTGGCATAAAAGCTGACATTTAACTCCAGAAAAGGTCTCTACACGAAAATGCTTCAATGCTCAGCCCAAGCACACACCAAGTGGACCCAGAAGTGGATTTTTACGTCATTTACTCATTTCTGTATACCCTAGGTCACTAGTTTACTATTAATAGGATCTTTGGACATTGTATCTGTACCTCATGACACTTTACACGTTTCTTTGTGTACTTTCCACGGCATAAGTCTCTAAACCCCATGGTTGGGGGTGAGGAGCTCTGCTGTGTCTTGATGGATTAATGCAATTACTACTGTTTTTCATTCAATCATGCTTGCTTCCATTCTAAGATATCACTTGTTCTTAAATTGGATGAATGTGATGATCCGTGACAATCATCATCATTCTCAACTATGAACGTGTGCCTGACAACCACCTCCGTTCTACCTTAGATTAAGTAGATATCTGTTGGATTCTTTAACCGGAATCTTCGTGGTATAAGCTAGAACTGATGGCGGCATTCAAGAGAATCCGGAAGGTCTAAACCTTGTTTGTGGTATTCTGAGTAGGATTCAATGATTGAATGACTGTGACGAGCTTCAAACTCCTGAAGGCGGGGCGTTAGTGACAGACGCAAAAGAATCACTGGATTCTATTCCGGCCTGATTGAGAACCGACAGATGGATAGCCGTGCCGTGACAGGGTGCGTTGAACATTTCCACTGAGAGGATGGGAGGTAGCCATTGACAACGGTGAAACCCTACATACAGCTTGCCATGGAAGGAGCCTTGCGTGTTTGAAGAAGAAGACAGTAGGAAAGTAGAGGTTCAGAAGACAGAGCATCTCCAAAACCTCAACCTATTCTCCATCACTGCAATTCAAGTACCTGTTTTATGTTCTTTTGCTTTTTACAATCAATCTTGATAATTTCTGATATCCTGACTAAGATTTACAAGATAACCATAGCTTGCTTCAAGCCGACAATCTCCGTGGGATCGACCCTTACTCACGTAAGGTATTACTTGGACGACCCAGTGCACTTGCTGGTTAGTTGTGCGGAGTTGCAAAAGTGTGACTGCAATTTCGTGCACCAAGTTTTTGGCGCCGTTGCCGGGGATTGTTCGAGTTTGGACAACTGACAGTTTATCTTGTTGCTTAGATTAGGACTATTTTATTTTTGTTGGTTTAGAGTCTTTTATTTGAGTTTAGTTTTATATTTTAAGTTTGGTGTCTTCTTTGTGTTTTCCTTTAAGTTTTCGAAAATTTGTGTTTGATTTTCTAAAAATTTTAAGTTTGGTGTCTTTTGTGCTTTTATTCACTTAAAAATTTTTCAAAAATTTGTTCTTGGTGTTCATCTTGATCTTCAAAGTGTTCTTGGTGTTCATCTTGACATTCAAAGTCTTCTTGTTTGTTCTCTTTGTTTTGATCTAAAATTTCTAAGTTTAGTGTCGTTCTGTTGTTTTTCTCTTTCCTCATTAAAATTTAAAAATAAAAAAATTATCCTTTCCTTATTTTACTCATAATTTTCGAAATTTTGCATTAATTTAGTCAAAGGTTTTCAAAATCATATCTTTTTTTTTAGTCAAGTCAAAATTCTAATCTCAAAAATTGATCTTTTCAAATCTTTTTCAAAAATCAAATCTCTTTAATTGCAATCATATTTTCAATCATATCTTTTTAATTGCTAATTCCAAAATCTTTTTAATTAATTAATTAATTTAGTTTTTAATTTACTTTGATTTTAATTTCTTTTAGTTTTCAAAATTTTTTTTATTTTTCATTTATTTTATTTTGTTATTTTCGTCTCTTTTAATTAAATAAAAAAAATTTTACTTTACTTGTGAATCCATATCATATTACCTTTCTCCATCATGGACCTAAGTGGAATTGAGCAGTCCAGAAGGACTCTGGGGTCATATGCTAACCCCATTACAGCTGCATATGGGAGTAGCATCTGTATACCTCCCATCAAAGCAAGCAGCTTTGAGCTAAATCCTCAACTCATTATCATAGTGCAGCAAAATTGCCAGTATTCCGGTCTTCCACAGGAAGAACCTACTGAGTTTCTGGCACAGTTCTTACAAATTACTGACACAGTACGTGATAAAGAGGTGGATCAGGATGTCTACAGACTATTACTGTTTCTATTTGCTGTAAAAGATTAAGCTAAGAGGTAGTTGAATAACCAACCTACAGCAAGCATAAAGACATGGAAACAGTTATCAGACAAATTCCTGAATCACTTTTACCCTCCAAAGAGGATGACACAGCTAAGGCTGGACATCCAAGGCTTTAAACAAGAGGATAATGAATCCCTTTATAATGCCTGGGAGAGGTATAGAAGTATGCTAAGAAAATGCCCCTCTGAAATGTTTTCAGAGTGGGTACAGTTAGACATCTTCTACTATGGGCTTACAGAAAAAGCTCAGATGTCTTTAGACCACTCAGCTGGTGGATCTATACACATGAGGAAGACAATTGAAGAGGCTCAAGAGCTTATAGACACTGTTGCTAGAAATCAATATCTGTACTCTAGCAATGAGTTCTCCCCAAAAGAGGAAGTCATGGCAGTAGCCACTGATCCTAATCCTCAAGAACAGATGATTGAGCTTAATCAACAAGTGCTCCTGATGACAAAACAGTTAGCAGAATTTAAAGAGATGCTCCATGAAACTAAAGTTGCTAACAAGAACATAGAGCTGCAGTTGAATCAAGCAAAACAGCAAATATCTAAACAGATAACAGAAGAATGCCAAGTAGTTCAACTGAGGAGTGGGAAGACACTGAATAACACTGCTCAAAGTAGCAAAAAGTCAGTAAAGGAACAATTGGCAGAGGATAGCCAAACCACTATCCAAAATCCCTCTGAGGACAGTAAGAGCCCAGAGAGGAAAGCTATTGGCGTTCAAACGCCAGAAAAGGAGGGAAAGCTGGCGTTAAACGCCCACTCCCTGCCCAATTCTGGCGTTCAAACGCCAGAAAAGGGGGAAAAGGTGGCATTAAACGCCCATTTTCCACCCAATCCTGGCGTTCAAACGCAAAAGGGGAACCAGACACCTGAGAGTGCTGATAGTAATCCCTCTAAAAAGGCTTCTTCAACCACTTCTGTAAGGAATAGGCCTGCAGCAACTAAGGTTGAAGAATATAAAGCCAAGATGCCTTATCCTCAGAAACTCCGCCAAGCGGAGTAGGATAAGTAATTTGCCCGCTTTGCAGACTATCTAAGGACTCTTGAAATAAAGATTCCATTTGCAGAGGCACTTGAGCAAATACCTTCTTATGCTAAGTTCATGAAAGAGATCTTAAGTCATAAGAAGGATTGGAGAGAAACTGAAAAAGTTTTTCTCACTGAAGAATGCAGTGCAGTCATATTAAAGAGCTTACCAGAGAAGCTTAAAGATCCAGGAAGCTTTATGATACCATGCACATTAGAAGGCGCTTGCACCAAGACAGCCCTATGTGATCTTGGAGCAAGTATCAATCTAATTCCTGCATCCACTATCAGAAAGGTTGGGTTGACTGAAGAAGTCAAACCAACCCGGATATGCCTCCAACTTGCTGATGGCTCCATTAAACATCCATCAGGCATAATAGAGGACATGATTGTCAAGGTTGGGCCATTTGCCTTTCCCACTGACTTTGTAGTGCTGGAAATGGAGGAGCACAAGAGTGCAACTCTCATTCTAGGAAGACCTTTCCTAGCAACTGGACGGACCCTCATTGATGTCCAAAAAGGGGAATTAACCCTGAGAGTCAATGAGGATGAGTTCAAGTTGAATGTTGTCAAAGCTATGCAGCATCCAGACACATCAAGTGACTGCATGAGCACTGATATTATTGACTCTTTGGTGGAGGAGGTCAATATGACTGAAAGTATTGAATCAGAGCTAGATGACATCTTTAAAGATGTTCAGCCTGATCTGGAGGAACTAAAGGAAATAAAAGAAATTCTGAAAATTTCTCAAGAAGAAGATAAGCCTCCTAAACCCGAGCTCAAGCCACTACCACCATCCCTGAAATATGCATTTCTGGGAGAAGGCGAAACTTTTCCAGTGATCATAAGCTCTGCTTTAAATCCACAGGAAGAGGAAGCACTAATTCAAGTGCTAAGGACACACAAGACAGCTCTTGGGTGGTCCATAAGTGATCTTAAGGGCATTAGCCCAGCAAGATGCATGCACAAGATCCTATTGGAGGATGATGCTAAGCCAGTGGTTCAACCACAAAGGCGGCTAAATCCAGCCATGAAGGAGGTGGTGCAGAAAGAGGTCACTAAGTTACTAGAGGCTGGGATTATTTATCCTATTTCAGATAGCCCCTGGGTGAGCCCTGTCCACGTTGTCCCCAAGAAGGGAGGCATGACAGTGGTTCATAATGAAAAGAATGAACTGGTTCCTACAAGAACAGTTACAGGGTGGCGCATGTGTATTGACTACAGAAGGCTCAATACAGTCACCAGAAAGGATCATTTTCCTTTACCATTCATAGACCAGATGCTAGAGAGACTAGCAGGTCATGAATACTACTGCTTTTTGGATGGCTATTCAGGTTACAACCAAATTGCAGTAGATCCTCAAGACCAAGAGAAAATAGCATTTACATGTCCTTCTGGAGTATTTGCCTACAGAAGGATGCCTTTTGGTCTGTGCAACGCACCTGCAACCTTTCAGAGGTGCATGCTCTCTATCTTCTCAGATATGGTAGAGAAATTTCTGGAAGTCTTCATGGATGACTTTTCAGTATTTGGAGACTCATTCAGCTCCTGCCTTAACCATCTAGCACTTGTTCTGAAAAGATGCCAAGAGACCAACCTAGTTTTAAACTGGGAAAAATGTCACTTTATGGTGACTGAAGGGATTGTCCTTGGGCATAAAATTTCGAACAAGGGAATAGAGGTGGATTAAGCTAAAGTTGAAGTAATTGAAAAATTACCACCCCCTACCAATGTTAAGGCAGTCAGAAGCTTTCTGGGGCATGCAGGATTCTACAGAAGGTTTATAAAGGATTTTTCAAAAATTGCCGAACCTCTGAGTAACCTGCTAGCTGCTGACACACCATTTATCTTTGATAAGGAGTGTTTGCAGGCGTTTGAGACTCTGAAAGCTAAGCTGGTCACAGCACCAGTCATCTCAGCACCAGACTGGACATTACCATTTGAACTAATGTGTGATGCCAGTGACCATGCCATTGGTGCAGTATTGGGACAAAGGCATGGTAAGCTTCTGCACGTCATTTATTATGGCAGCCGTATTCTAAATGATGCACAGAAGAACTACACAACCACAGAAAAAGAGTTACTTGCAGTGGTTTATGCCATTGACAAGTTCAGATCTTATTTAGTAGGATCAAAAGTGATTGTGTACACTGACCATGCTGCTCTTAAATATCTACTCACAAAGCAGGATTCAAAACCCAGGCTCATAAGATGGGTGTTGCTTCTGCAAGAGTTTGATATAGAAATAAGAGACAGAAAAGGGACAGAGAATCAAGTAGCTGATCACCTGTCCCGGATAGAACCAGTAGCAGGAGCATCCCTCCCTCCTACTGAGATCTCTGAAACCTTTCCGGATGAGTAATTATTTGCTATTCAGGAAGTTCCGTGGCTTACAGACAGTGCGAACTATAAGACTCAAGGTTCTCCTTCTGTAACCATGGAGGGGAAGCATGAAGAGCTTCTCTCAAAACAGAGTCAAACAGAGCCCCCACAGTCAAACTCTAAGTTTGGTGTTGGGAGGCCACAACCAACTTCTAAGTTTGGTGTTGAAACCCCACATTCAAACTCCAAGTTTGGTGTTGGGAGGTTCCAACATTGCTCTGAGTATCTGTGAGGCTCATTGAGAGCCCACTGTCAAGCTAATGACATTAAAGAAGCGCTTGTTGGGAGGCAACCCAATCTTATTATATTTACCTATCCTCTTTTGTTATTTTATGTTTTATGTAGGTTGATGATCATGAGAAGTCACAAAATCAATTGAAAAAGCAAAAAAACAGAAAGAAAAACAGAAAGAAAAACAGCACACCCTGGAGGAGAACTTGCTGGCGTTTAAACGCCAGTAAGACTAGCAGATGGGCATTTAACGCCCAGTCTGGCACCATTCTGGGCGTTTAACGCCAGAAAGGGGCACCAGACTGGCGTTAAACGCCAAGAATGGGCACCAAGTTGGCGTTAAACGCCAGAAATGGGCACCAGCCCGGCGTTTAACGCCAGAATTGGCACAGGGAGCAATTTTGCTCGCCACTTGGTGCAGGGATGACTTTTCCTTGACACCTCAGGATCTGTGGACCC
Organism: Arachis hypogaea; assembly: GCF_003086295.3. Classification (NCBI taxonomy): domain Eukaryota; kingdom Viridiplantae; phylum Streptophyta; class Magnoliopsida; order Fabales; family Fabaceae; genus Arachis; species Arachis hypogaea. The sequence continues at coordinate 21,451,998 of NC_092040.1, forward strand.
CACAGGATCCCCACCTACCCCACCACTTTCTTTCTTCTTTCTTCTTTTGCTCGAGGACGAGCAAACCTTCTAAGTTTGGTGTGGTAAAAGCGTTGCTTTTTGGTTTTCCATAACCATTTATGGCACCTAAGGCCGGAGAAACCTCTAAAAAGAGGAAAGGGAAGGCAAAAGCTTCCACCTCCGAGCTATGGGAGATGGAGAGATTCATCTCAAGGGATGCACTTTCCTCCACAAAACTATTGGGAGTAAATCAACACCTCCCTAGGAGAATTGAGTTCCAACATGGGACAACTAAGGGTGAAGCACCAAGAACATTCCATCCTCCTCCATGAAATTAAAGAAGATCATAGAATCATGAGAGAGGAGCAATAAAGGCAAGGAAGAGACATTGAGGAGCTCAAGCACTCCATAAGATCTTCAAGAGGAAGAACAAGCCGCCATCACTAAGGTGGACCCGTTCTTTAATCTCCTTGTTCTTTATTTTCTATTTTTCGAATTTTTATGCTTATGTTTATCTATGTTTGTGTCTTATTACATGATCATTAGTATCTTAGTGTCTATGCCTTAAAGCTATGAATGTCCTATGAATCCATCACCTCTCTTAAATGAAAAATGCTTTAATCACAAAAGAACAAGAAGTACAGGATTTTGAATTCATCTTTGAAACTAGTTGAATTAGTTTGATGTGGTGACAATACTTTTTGTTTTCTGAATGAATGCTTGAACAGTGCATATGTCTTTTGAATTTGTTGTTTAAGAATGTTAAAATTGTTGGCTCTTGAAAGAATGATGGAAAAGGAGAACTGTTATTGAGGATCTGAAAAATCATCAAATTGATTCTTGAAGCAAGAAAAAGCAGTGAATCAAAAAAAAATGAAAAAAAGAAAGAAAAGAAAAAAGAAAAAGAAAGAAATAAAGTTGTGATCCAAGGCAAAAAGAGTGTGCTTAAGAACCCTGGACACCTCTAATTGGGGACTCTAGCAAAGTTGGGTCACAATCTGAAAATGTTCACCCAATTATGTGTCTGTGGCATGTATGTATCCGGTGGTAATACTGGAAGACAGAGTGCTTTGGGCCACAGCCAAGACTCATACACTAGCTATGTTCAAGAATCATTATACTTAACTAGGAGAATCAATAACACTATCTGAGTTCTGAGTTCTTATAGATGCCAATCATTCTGAACTTCAAAGGATAGAGTGAGATGCCAAAACTGTTCGGAGGCAAAAAGCTACTAGTCCCGCTCATCTAATTGGAGCTAAGTTTCCTTGATATTTTGGAGTCTATAGTATATTCTCTTCTTTTTATCCTATTTTGATTTTCAGTTGCTTGGGGACAAGCAACAATTTAAGTTTGGTGTTGTCATGAGCGGATAATTTATACGCTTTTTGGCATTGTTTTTAGTATGTTTTTAGTATGATCTAGTTAGTTTTTAGTATATTTTTATTAGTTTTTAGCTAAAATTCACTTTTCTGGACTTTACTATGAGTTTGTGTATTTTTCTGTGATTTCAGGTATTTTCTGGCTGAAATTGAGGGTCCTGAGCAAAAATCTGATTCAGAGACTGAAAAGGACTGCAGATGCTGTTGGATTCTGACCTCCCTGCACTCGAAGTGGATTTTCTGGAGCTACAGAAGCCCAATTGGCGCGCTCTCAACGGCATTGGAAAGTAGACATCCTGGGCTTTCCAGCAATGTATAATAGTCCATACTTTGCCCGAGATTTGATGGCCCAAACCGGCGTGGCAAAACAGCCTCAGAAATTCCAGCGTTTAACGCTGGAACTGGCATAAAACTTGGAGTTAAACGCCCAAACTAGCATAAAAGCTGGCGTTTAACTCCAGAAAAGGTCTCTACACGAAAATGCTTCAATGCTCAGCCCAAGCACACACCAAGTGGACCCAGAAGTGGATTTTTACGTCATTTACTCATTTCTGTATACCCTAGGTCACTAGTTTACTATTAATAGGATCTTTGGACATTGTATCTGTACCTCATGACACTTTACACGTTTCTTTGTGTACTTTCCACGGCATGAGTCTCTAAACCCCATGGTTGGGGGTGAGGAGCTCTGCTGTGTCTTGATGGATTAATGCAATTACTACTGTTTTCATTCAATCATGCTTGCTTCCATTCTAAGATATCACTTGTTCTTAAATTGGATGAATGTGATGATCCGTGACAATCATCATCATTCTCAACTATGAACGTGTGCCTGACAACCACCTCCGTTCTACCTTAGATTAAGTAGATATCTCTTGGATTCTTTAACCGGAATCTTCGTGGTATAAGCTAGAACTGATGGCGGCATTCAAGAGAATCCGGAAGGTCTAAACCTTGTCTGTGGTATTTTGAGTAGGATTCAATGATTGAATGACTGTGACGAGCTTCAAACTCCTGAAGGCGGGGCGTTAGTGACAGACGCAAAAGAATCACTGGATTCTATTCCGGCCTGATTGAGAACCGACAGATGGATAGCCGTGCCGTGACAGGGTGCGTTGAACATTTCCACTGAGAGGATGGGAGGTAGCCATTGACAACGGTGAAACCCTACATACAGCTTGCCATGGAAGGAGCCTTGCGTGTTTGAAGAAGAAGACAGTAGGAAAGCAGAGGTTCAGAAGACAGAGCATCTCCAAAACCTCAACCTATTCTCCATCACTGCAATTGAAGTACCTGTTTTATGTTCTTTTACTTTTTACAATCAATCTTGATAATTTCTGATATCCTGACTGTGATTTACAAGATAACCATAGCTTGCTTCAAGCCGACAATCTCCGTGGGATCGACCCTTACTCACGTAAGGTATTACTTGGACGACCCAGTGCACTTGCTGGTTAGTTGTGCGGAGTTGCAAAAGTGTGACTGCAATTTCGTGCACCAGATACCAAGCAAGATCAGCAATGGAAGATGGTACAACTACTTAGGCAGCAGGATTATGAAATACTTTTGCACACTGTCACTGCGCTCAACAGTCGTGAGTTTGAAGCTCGTCACAGTCATCCCATCCCAGATCCTACTCGGAATACCACAGACAAGGTTTAGACTTTCCGGATCTCACGAATGCTACCAATTATTTCTAGCCTATACCACGAAGGTTCTAACCATGTGGACTCGGTCCGTGGATCTGAGACCCAAGAGATTATACTCCATCTTTCGTCCAATGACTACGTTGAACATCATGTATACTGCTTGTGGTTGTTAGGCATGCGGATCTTGGCTAAGCGGGTAATAAAGATAGTGGGTGATTGTCACGGGTCACCCCCTTCATTCTGACTTAACTGAATTAAGTACTAGAGTATATCATGGAGAAGAAGTAGGCATGAATTGAGAGAGAAACAATAATACTTGCATTAGTTCATGAAGAATAGCAGAGCTCCTCACCTTAATCTATGAGGTGTAGAAACTCCATCGTAGAAAATACATAAGAGAAGAAGGTCTAGGCATGGCCGAATGGCCAGCCTCCCAAGTGGCATAAGATAATTCTCAAAAGCTGCCTCCTCCCTAATACAATAGTAAAAAGAGCTATATATACTAAACTAGTTACTAGGATTTACAAAAAATGAGTAACTAAGTGCAGATAGTGCAGAAATCCACTTCTGGGGCCACTTGGTGTGTGCTTGGGCTGAGCTTTGAAGCTTTCACGTGCATAGGCCATTCTTGGAGTTAAACACTAGCTTGGATGCCAGTTTGGGGGTTTAACTCCAGTTTTGGTGCCAGTTCTGGCATTTTACGCCAGAAAAGGGTCTCCGGTGGGCATTTGGACTCCCATTTGGGCCATCAAATCTCAAGCAAAGTATGGACTATTATCTATTTCTGGAAAGCCCAAGATGTCTACTTTTCAACGCAATTGAGAGCGCACCAATTGGGCTTCTGTAGCTCCAGAAAATTCACTTTGAGTACAGGAGGGTCAGAATCCAACAGCATCTGTAGTCCTTTCTCAGCCTCTGAATCAGATTTTTGCTCAGGTCCATCAATTTCAACCAGAAAATACCTGAAATCATAGAAAAACATACAAACTCATAGTAAAGTCCAGAAATGTGATTTTTGCATAAAAACTAATAAAAATATACCAAAAAGTAACTAAAACATACTAAAAACTACCTAAAATAATGCCAAAAAGCGTATAAATTATCCGCTCATCACAACACGAAACTTAAATTGTTGCTTATCCCCAAACAATCAAAAACAAAATAGGATAAAAAGAAGAGAATATACAATAAATTCCAAAACATCAATGAAGCTTAGTTTCAATTAGATGAGTGGGACTAGTAGCTTTTTGTTTCTGAACAGTTTTGGCATCTCACTTTATCCTTTGAAGTTTAGAATGATTGGCATCCATAAGAACTCAGAATTCAGATAGTGTTATTGATTCTCCTAGTTTAGTATGTTGATTCTTGAACACAGCTACTTATGAGTCTTGGTTGTGACCCTAAGCATCTTGTTTTCCAGTATTACCACCGGATACATAAATGCCACAGACACATAACTGGGTGAAACTTTTCAGATTGTGACTCAGCTTTGCTAGAGTCCCCAGTTAGAGGTGTCCAGAGGTCTTAAGCACACTCTTTTGCTTTGGATCAAGACTTTAACCACTCAGTTCCAAGCTTTTCACTTGGACCTACATGACACAAGCACATGGTTAGGGACAGCTTGATTTAGCCGCTTAGGCTAGGATTTTATTCCTTTGGGCCCTCCTATCCACTGATGCGCAAAGTCTTGGATCCTCTTTACCTTTGCCTTTTGGTTTAAAGGGCTGTTGTCTTTTTCTTCTTGCTTTTTCTTTTTTTCTTTTTCTCTATTTTTCACCCTTTTCTTCGCAAGCTTTATGTTTTTCACAGCTTTTTCTTGCTTCAAGAATCAATTTTATGATTTTTCAGATTATCAATAACATTTCTCTTTTCTTCATTATTCTTTCAAGAGCGAACAATTTTAACATTCATGAACTTCACTATAAAAAATATGCGCTGTTCAAGCAATCATTCAGAAAACAAAAAGTATTGCTACCACATCAAAATAATTAAACTAATTTCAAGATAGAATTTGAAATTCATGTACTTCTTGTAATAAAGACATAGACATAGACAAAACATAAAGCATAAAAACCAAAAAATAGAAAAATAAGAACAAGGAAATTAAAGAACGGGTCCACCTTAGTGACGGCGGATAGTTCTTCCTCTTGAAGATCCTATGGAATGCTTAAGCTCCTCAATGTCTCTTCCTTTCCTTTGTTGTTCCTCCCTCATGGCTCTTTGGTCCTCTCTAATTTCATGGAGAATAATGGAGTGCTCTTGGTGCTCCACCCTTAGTTGCTCCATATTGAAACTCAAATCTCCTAAAGAGGTGTTGAGTTGTTCCCAATAGTTGTGTGGAGAAAAATGCATCACTTGAGGCATCTCAGGGATTTCTTGATGAGGGACTTCCTCATGCTCTTGTTGAGGTCCATGAGTGGGCTCTCTTGTTTGCTCCATCCTCTTTTTAGTGATGAGCTTGTCCTCTTCAATAAGGGTGTCTTCCTCTATGACAATTTCGGCTGAATTGTATAGGTGACAGATGAAACGAGGGAAGGCTAACCTTGCCAAAGTGGAGGGTTTGTCAGCCACCTTGTATAGTTCTAGAGGTATGATCTCATGAACTTCCACATCCTCTCCAATCATGATACTATGGATCATGATAGCCTGATCCACAGTTACTTCGGATCGGTTGCTAGTAGGAATGATAGAGCATTGGATGAACTCTAACCATCCTCTAGCCATGGGTTTGAGGTCAAGCCTTCTCAATTGAACTGGCTTGCCTTTGGAGTCTCTCTTCCATTGGGTTCCTTCCACACAGATATCCATGAGGACTTGGTCCATCCTTTGATCAAAGTTGACCCTTCTTGTGAAAGGATGAATATCTCCTTGCATCATAGGCAAGTTGAATGCCAACCTCACGGTTTTCGAACTGAAATCCAAGTATTTCTCCCGAACCACTGTGAGCCAATTCTTTGGGTTCAAGTTCACACTTTGATCATGGTTCTTAGTGATCCATGCATTAGCATAGAACTCTTAAACCATTAAGATTCTGACTTGTAGGATGGGATTTGTGAGAACTTCCCAATCTCTTCTTCCAATCTCTCATCGGATCTCTAGATATTTGCTCTTTTTGAGCTTGAAGGGGACCTCCGGGATCATCTTTTTCTTGGCCACAATTTCATAAAAGTGGTCTTGATGGACCTTTGAGATGAATCTCTCCATCTCCCATGACTCGGAGGTGGAAGCAATTGCCTTCCATTTCCTCTTTCTAGAGGTTTCTCCAGTCTTAGGTGCCATTAATGGTTATGAAAAAACAAAAAGCAATGCTTTTTCCCACACCAAACTTAAAAGATTTGCTCATTCTTGAGCAAAAGAAGAAAAAAAGGAGGAGAAAAAGAAGAAATGGAGGAGATGGAGGTGTGTGAAGGGTTTGGCCAAGGGGGTAGGAAGAGGGGTATTTATAGGGTAAGGGAGAGAGGAAATCCGTGTGGGAAGGGGTGGGTTTGGGAGGGGATTGGTTTTGAATTTGAATGGTGAGGTATGTGGGGTTTATTTTGGAAAATAGTTGATAGATGTGAGTAGTGGAGAGATTATGGGGAAGAGGGTAGAGTTTGATAGGTGAATGGTGTTTGGAAAAGAGTGTTATGGAAAGGTGTGAAGAAGGGAGAGAGTGAATTGGGGTAGGTAAGGATCCTGTGGGGTCCACAGATCCTGAGGTGTCAAGAATTTCTCATCCCCGCACCTTTCTGGCGTTTAAACGCCCACTGTGTGCCATTTCTGGCATTAAACGCTAGTCTGGTTGCCAATTCTGGCGTTTAACACCCAGAATGCTGCCAGACTGCGCGTTAAATGCCCATTCTGCTACCCTTATTGGCTTTTAATGCCAACCAGACACCAAATACCCTTTTCTGGTGTTAAACGTCAGTCTGTGTGCCATTTCTGGTGCTTAACACCCATAATGCTGCCAGACTGGGAGTTAAACGCCCATTTGCTATCCTTATTGGCGTTTAAACGCCAGTAAGCCTGTCCTCCAGGGTGTGCTATTTTTTATGCTGTGTTTTTATTCCGCTTTAATTCTACAGCTATTTTTGTGACTCCACATGATCATCTACCTAAAAAAAACATAGACTAACACTGGAAAATAAAATGAGAAAGTAATTAATATAGATAAATAAAATTAGGTTGCCTCCCAATAAGTGCTTCTTTAATGTCAATAGCTTGACAGAAAGCTCTTACAGAGCTTTACAGATGCTCAGAGCATGATTGTGGTCTTCCAACACCAAACTTAGAGTTTGAATGTGGGGGCTCTGCTTGACTATGTATTGAGAGAAGCTTTTCATGCTTCTTCTCCATGTTTACAGAAAAAGATTCTTGAGTCTTAAACACAAGGTAGTCCTCATTCAATTGAAGGACTAACTCTCCTCTGTCCACATCAATCAGAGCCCTTGTTGTGCCTAGGAAGGGTCTTCCAAGGATGATGGATTCATCCTTATCCTTCCCAGTGTCTAGGATTATGAAGTTAGCAGGGATGTAAATGCCTTTGACCTTCACTAAGACATCCTCTACAAGTTCATAAGCATATTTCATTGATTTGTCTGCCATCTCTAGTGAGATTCTGGCAGCTTGTACCTCAAAGATCCCTAGTTTCTCCATTACAGAGAGTGGCATGAGGTTGATACCTGACCCCAGGTCACACAAGGCCTTTTCAAAGGTCATGGTGCCTATGGTACAAGGTATTAAGAACTTTCCGGGATCTGGTTTCTTCTGAGGTAATGTCTGCTGAATCCAGGTATTCAGTTCATTGATGAGCAATGGAGGTTTATCCTCCCAAGTCTCATTACCAAATAACTTGGCATTCAGCTTCATGATTGCTCCTAGATACTGAGCAACTTGCTCTACAATAATATCTTCGTCCTCTTCAGAGGAAGGATACTCATCAGAGCTCATGAATGGTAAAAGTAAGTTCAGTGGAGTCTCTATGGTTTTTGTATGAGCCTCATATTCCTTTGGTTCCTCAATAGGGAACTCCTTATTGGTCAGTGGACGTCCCTTGAGGTCTTCCTCACTGGGAATCACTGCCTTTTCACTCTCTCCATCTTCGGCCATTTTGGTTATAGTGATAGCCTTGCACTCTCTTTTACTCATGATGAGGGGATAATTTATACGCTTTTTGGCATTATTTGTAGTAGGTTTTAGTATGTTTTAGTTACTTTTGTATATTTTTATTAGTTTTTTATGCAAAAATTACATTTCTGGACTTTAATATGAGTTTGTGTGTTTTTCTGGCTGAAATTGAGGGACCTGAGCAATGTGCATACGCACGACTCTGTTCTCACATCACACTACTTCTTTTCTTTTATTCTCTCCATTTCTTCTCTTCTTTTCTCTTTTCCTCCTCCAACCACCATCCATCACTATTATTCACCACCCACCATACACACCTTTAGTTAGTTACTTAGTTAGTTAGTTGGTGTTTATCTAGTTAGTTAGTTTAATTTTCTATTCTAGTATATTAGGTTATTAGCATAGGTTAGATTTTTTTGTGATAATTGTTGGATTATTGATATTGTTGTTGCTAGATATCGTTGGATATCTTCATTGAGGTCATACTTTGTTGCATGGTATTGAGTTTTGAATGTTGAATATTTGCACATACCAAGTACTTATGACATTGCCTTCATGAATCTTGTTGGATTTCTAAATTGCATGTTGTAGCTAGCCACCATGTGATTTGATTTCATTATCTATTATTAGGCAATTGTATATGGTTGATGCATTTTTTGTTAGGTGATGCTTGTTTATTTAGATTTTTATTTAAATCACCTAGTTGATGCATTGAAATTAAGGAATTGTTAAATTGGATTATAAACCCACCTAAGGACATTTTTTGAGCTTTTTAATCTTTGTGGATTATGCTTGCCATGTTTTCCACTTCATGTCATTTAGGTGTTGCAAACAAAGTCTTCTCTATCATCCTTTCACAATTTCTTGATTCTTGCTTAAATGCTCTTGTACTTCTTCATTACTTGTTTGTTTATCTTAACCTACAAGTCTTTTTTAAAGTATTTTAAGCACACTATAATGAGTGAAGTGCATGTTTCTTTTGTGTAATTGTGACATAGCTTTCTATGCTAGTATGTGTGTTCTAAACCACGCAACTTAGAATACAGACACTTGTCTTCTTCATGTCACAAACTTTTTCATTCACTCATTTTAGTTAATATCACCTCATTCCAACAATCTTTTCTTCCTTGCTTTTGCATTCACTCAACTTACTATCCTATTTTCTATTTTTCATGGATGAGTCACCATTAGAAACAAGGGAAGCGGGAAGAAGCACACACAGTAGCATATTGACCCACCAGCTGAAGATGGCTATCCGAAGTCGCCATACCCCCCTTGCTCACCTTTGGATGAACTGCAGACGGAGCAAACTTTAAGTGTGGGGAGGTCGTCACCGATCGACCATCTTGGGTGACAAATTCTAATCCTAAGACTTTCACATTCTTTTTGAATTCTTAGTTGCATTTTCTTTCTTGGTTTGTATATATTTTGAGATCTAATTGCAATTTTTCTTGGTTTATTGTATTTTCTTTCATATATAATAAGCTTTGATAAAATGATGAAATTATCCAAGAAAAACATTCATAGTAGGGCATTGATATCCTAATTAATTTGAGTTGGTATTTGTTTTATTGAAACTTGCTTGAAATATATTGTGGAACATGCTTTTGAGCTAAGAACACATAAGCATGTGAGTTTTGAGCCTCATTGTGTGGTTACATCATATAACCACTATTTTCATTCTTGTGTGTGTTATTCTCTTTTTATGATTGTAATCTTTGATTTGTTTGATTATTTATGTCAATTGTTTGATGTATATATGCATTTATATGATTGAGGCCGTCAATTCATATAGCTCACTTACCCAAATAGCCTACTCTTTTATCTTCCTTTGTTAACTAACTTTGAGCCTATTTTTAAATCCTCTTTTATTCTTAATTTTAGCACATCAATACCCTTATGTGAAAAAAAATGAATGTCCTTAATTTGGATCTTTGATTAGTTTAGGCTATTGAGAGTGTTTATAATTTAAGTGTGGGGAAGCTTGGGAACATTGGTTGATATAAAAGTGTATTGTTGTATTTCTTTGTTCAAGTCTTGGGAATTGGGTACATACTCATGCATTCAAAGTTTAAACCATATGCATTGATGCTCTTGTATATGTTTTAGTTTGAAAAAAAATGATGAAATGAAAATGGAAAAAAAATAGAAAAATAAAAAAAGAAAGCAATAAAAAGGGGACAAAATGCCCCAAAGTAGAGTAATAAGAACAATGCATATGAGTTGTGATTAAAAAGAGAATGCATGAGTGTGTAAGAAAAGTGAGGAATAGGCAGTTCAGTTTGCTTTGAGTTGTATAGGTTGTTATATATGTTAGTGAGAGTTTAGGCTAATCAAAGATTCAAATATCAAGCTCACTTAACCATTTATAATCTTACCTTAACCCTAGCCCCATTACAACCTATGAAAAGTCCTCATGATACTTGTATGAATACATTGAATAATTGTTGACTGTTAGATGAAAAACAAATCTTGAAAAGCTTGATTAGAAGAGAATTAAATGAATCAACCCTAAACACTTGAGCGATTAGAGTGTATACACAACCGGTGAGGGGTTTGATTGCTTAAATTCTATGTTTCCGCCTTTGATTATCTCCTTTCTTGAAAGTTTTTAACTCATTTCAATAACTCAATTCAATTGTGGATTTGATTTGATTGTTATTTCTTTCTCCCTTATGTTTATATATGTATTCTTGGAATTTGATTTATTTTAACTAAGTAGTTACATTCCTGTAGATAGATTGCATATAGGTAGTTTCCTTGCATTGAATAAATGCAATACCCCTTGTTTCTTTGTTTTGTTTAGCATGAGGACAAGCTATTGTTTAAGTGTCGGGATGTGATAAATCCATATTTCATGATATTTATTTGCTCTAATTGGGTGAATTTTATCAACTTTTCTTACATTTATTCAATGAAATAGCTTGATTTTGTAAATTCTCCATAAATTGTGCTCAAAAGTGAAAACATGCTTTTTAGGCCCTTATTTGCTAAATTTTATTCACTTTAATTCCATTTGATGCCTTGATATGTTTGTTGAGTGATTTCAGCCTTGTAAGGCACATATAGGGTTGAAAGAATGAAGACAAAGGATATAAAAGTGGAGAATTCATGAAAAAATAGAGTTTGGAGCATTTCAGCAAGTGTGCGTACGCACAACACGAGTGGAAAAAATCAAAAAGTGTGCATACGCACACCTCTGTGCGTAAGCACAGGTGCCGACACGTGACCTCATTAATGCAATTCACTGGCAGTGAATTTTGGGCCTTCAGAACCCAATCCAACTCATTTCTGAAACTATTTCAACCCTAATTCAAGAGGAGGCAAGGGGGGAACAATTAGGTTTATATTTTTCCATGTTTTTGTCTTAGTTATCTAGAGAGAAAAGCTCCCCCTTCTCTCTAGAATTTATGTTTTCTTAGTTAATTTCTCTTTAATTTCAGTTACTAATTCTTGTTTTAATGTAGTTTCATTTATGTTTTTATGCTTCATTATCTTAATTCTCTTAGTTCTTCTTCTTAATTTCTCTTTTATGTCACTTTTCATTTTATGAACACTCTTGCAAATCTTAATTTTCTATTAATGCAATTTAATATTTCTTTGCTTGTTATTTAATTGAGTTGTTATTATTATTTTCTTGCAGTTGGTAGTTTTAGATTTTATTTTGATTGCAATTTAATATGTTTTTATTTTCATGCACACCAAGTGCTTGATAAAAATGCTTGGGTTAGTTTTTACTTAGTTTCTCCTCACTCTTGGCTTAGAATTGAGGACTTTGATGACCATGAGTCATTGATGTCCATTCTTGATTGATATATTAGAGTAGTTAGTTGATTTAGTTTCCACTAACTTTAAGTCTTCCATTAATAGAGTTGGCTAGGCCTTGTGGATTGAAATCAATTATGCATATTTGACTTATCCTCGATGTTAGGGTTGACTAAGTAGGATTAACTCTTCATTATCATCATATGTTTGTGGTCAATGGCTAGAATAGGTAACCTTGACTCTCAATCCTTGCTAAGAGGTTTCTTAGCATTTGAATTTCCCTTCCTTTTGCTTTATTGCCTTTGAATTTAATTGCTTTGATATTTAGTTATTGTTTGCTTATTTACTTTCTTGCTATTTACATTTCTTGTCTCTTGCCATCAAAACCCCATTTCCATCAAAGCCAATATTTGAGCACTTCATTGCAATTCCTAGGGAAGACGACTCGGGATTTAAAACTCTCGGTTTATATTTGATTTGAATTGTGACAATTCTTATTTTAAACTTTGATTGATGGTCAATTGTTGGGTTTAGACTATACATGCAACGCCAATTCTATTTTGAGAAAAATTCCTAACCCACTTTAGGCCAATCATCAGGTTTCCATTGGTTTGGAATTTTCTAAACAAAATTTCTTGATTAACTCTTTGGCATTTTTTTCTTGGTGAATAAAGATACCACTAGGAGTTTGTTTGATTGGAAGACCAAGAAAGAAAGTTAATTCTCCCATTAAACTCATTTCAAACTCAATAGCCATTAGTTTTCCAAACTCTTCGCACAAGGATTCATTTGTTAATCCAAATACAATGTCATCCACATAAACTTGAACAAGTAAGATATCATCATTAGATTCTTTTATAAATAAATTAGTATCGGTGGTACCCCTTTGAAAATTATTTTTCAACAAGAAGAAATTAAGCCTTTCGTACCAAGCTCTAGGTGCTTACCTAAGGCCATAAAGAGCCTTTGATAGCTTAAAAACATGATTTGGAAAATCTTTGTTTTCAAAACTAGAAGGTTGAGCCACAAATACTTTTCTATCTATAAAACCATTGAAAAAAGAACATTTGACATCCATTTGAAACATTTTGAAACCCATGTGTGCAGCATAGGCAAGAAGCAACCGAATTGCTTCCATTATAGCTATCGGGGAAAATGACTCATCAAAGTCAATTCCTTCCTCTTGGTCATAACCTTGGGCCACTAGAATAGCCTTGTTACGTACCACACTACCATCCTCACCCAATTTTTTGTTGAATATCCATTTTATACCAATTACTTTTTTACCATTTGAATTTGATACAAGGGTCCAAACCTCATTCTTTTCAAATTGAGATATCTCTTCTTCCATGGCTTTAACCCATGAGGGGTCTTCAAGAGCTTGCTTCACAATGAGAGGTTCTAATTGGGACAAGAAGACAACATTTCTTTGTTCCATTTGCTTCTTGCTTGAGGATCTAGTGGTTATGCCTTGTGAAGGATCACCAATGATGAATTCATGAGGATAGCCCTTCAAAAATTTTTATTCTCGTGGCCTTTGAGGAATGGTTTTGCTTTGACTAGTTTCAGTTGGCAGCTCTGTTCTGGATTCTCTGGCTTGTTCAAGAGACAAAACAGAAATGTCTCCTTCATTTTGAAGAGAAGTTTCTGGACCGAAAGATTCAACAGCTGGGACAAATTTGGGATTTTCTTGATTGGCATGATGGTTCACATCAGTTTCACTACCTGCATCATCATCTAACACATCACTTTAATAGAGTTAGAATCACAAAAAGGCACATGTATGGATTCCTCAATTGTTCTATGTTCTTTGAGGTAAACCTTACACGCTTTGCTAGTGGTGGAGTATCCGACAAACATTCCTTCATAAGATTTTGGATTAAAATTTCCAATATTTTCTTTATTGTTAAGTACAAAATATTTGCATCAAAAAATATGAAAATAGTTAGGATTAGGTGGGGTTCCTTACCAAAGATCATATGGAGTTTTCTTTACACCTTTTCTAATGATGGTTCTATTTAGAATATAACAAGTTGTGTTTACGGCTCCAGCCCACCAAAACTTTGGAACATCATTTTCACAAAGCATTGCCCTAGTCATTTCTTGAAGGCTTCTATTCCTTCTTTCAACAACCCCATTTGTTGAGGTGTTCTTGTGCATAAAAAATTATGTGCTATTCCAAATTCATCACAAAAATTTCGAAAATCTTGATTTTCAAACTGCTTTCCATGATCACTTTTCAAGTGGGCAATTTTTAAATTTTTTTATTGTGGATCTTTTTACAAAGAGAGGAGAAAGCATAGAATGCATCATTTTTGTGAGTTAAGAAAAGAACCCAACCAAATCTAGAGTAATCATCTACCACTACCAAACTATAATGTTTTTCTCTCAAACTTTAAGTTCTAGTAGGACCAAAAAGATCAATATGTAATATTTTCAATGGCCTTTTAGTGGAAATTCTATCTTTGGGTTTAAAAGATGATCTTACTTGTTTTCCTAGTTGACAACCATCACAAGTAATATCTTTATCAAATTTAATATTTAGAATTCCTCTAACTAAATTCTTTTTAACAAGCTTAGAAATTTGGTACATGTTTGCATGTCCCAATTTCTAATGCCAAAGCCATTTTTCAGATTCAAGAGAGGTTAAACAATTTACTTTTTGATCCTTTAAATTCTCTAGAGTTAATCCATACACATTATTGCATCTTTTTGCTTCAAACAAAATATCACCAGATTTTTCACAAATAACCAAGCAATACAATTTTCTAAAAATAGCCAAATATCCAAGATCATACAATTGGCTAATGCTTAGTAGATTTTGCTTTAATCCATCAACAAGCAAAACATAATTAATGAAAGAAAAAAAATTCTTACCCACTTTACTTATGGCCACTATTTTTCCTTTTCTATTGTCACCGAAAGTAACAAAGGCTCCATCATACTCATCAACCTTGATGAAGAATGTTTACTTTTCGGTCATATGCCTAGAGCACCCACTATCCATATACCACATGTTGTCCTTTCTTTTGGATGCTAGGCAAACCTACAAAAAGGCATAAGTGACCTTAGGTATCCAAATCGTTGTGGATCCTTTTATATTAAACCATCTTCTTTGCCCCAATAATCTTATAAATTTTATCACCAATCATTCTTTCACTTATGAAGTATTGAATGGGAAAGTGACCATTCCGATTGCACAATCTACAAAACTTTTTAGGTTGCTGTTTGTTCAGATTGGTTGGGTTTTGAAATCTTATGTCATCCGAAGTAAAACCCAAACTAGCTTTGTCATAGAAAGGTTTTGGACTAGCTAAGAGTTGATTCAACTTTTCAAAACATTGAGCAAAATTAGCTAGGTCTTCTTTTAGTCTTTTTACCTCTTTATGCAACCTTTCATTTTCCTCAAAATAATTTAGATTTGCATTCATATAATGATAGTATTCATAGCTCTTAATTTCAGGTTTTAACTGCTTATTTTCTTCAACAAGATCAACATCAGTTTTGGCTTCCCTCAATTTATCTTTGAGAAAATCATTTTCTGCTTTTAGAATGGTAACTTGAGATTTAAGATCACAGTTTTCATTTAAGAAGCATCTGATTTTCTCATTGAGATTATCTATCATAAGATGAAGGTCTTCAGTTGAGGGGTTCAGGAAATATTACCACATTGGCTATGTCGGCCATGAGACAAGTTTGGGACTTAGTTTCTATTTCATCTTCTTTATCCGAATCATTCTCCAATTCTTTCCATGATGCCATGAGTCCTTTCCTCTTTTCTCTTTTCAGTTTGTCCTCCATCTTCAGTTTTGGATAATCAAACTTGAAGTGTCCAATTTTTTTACAGTTGTCGCAGATCACCTTGCTTAGATCCCTCTTTGGTTTCCTTGAACTGCCTCCTTTGTTCCATTTCTTTAACTTCATCATTTTTCTGAATTTCTTAGCAAACAACACAAAGTCATCGTCAGATAAATTATCGCTGGATTCATCATCCAGAGATTCAGTGACGAATTTGAGAGAAACTCTTTTCTTTTTTGTATCTTTTTTCAAATAAGTGTTTTCAAAAGCAAGTAAGTTTTCTCTCAGATCATCATAAGTTATTTTATCAATGCCACTACTCTTAGCTATTACAATAGCCTTGGTTTCCCACTCTTTAGTGAGACATCTCAATATTTCCTCACAAGCACAGATTCTGAATGTTTGATTCCCATAGCATCCAAGCCAGTGATGATAACGTTGAATCTTTCAAACATTTCATCAATTGTTTCTCCTTCCTTCATTGAGAATATTTCATATTCCCAGTTTAGCATGTCTATTCTGGATTTCTTGACTTGGATTGTGCCTTCATGTGTAACTTGGAGATTGTCCTAGATTTCCTTTGCTGTTGTGCATCTTAATACCCATCGGTATTCCTCAAAGGTGACAGCACAATTGAGCAAGTTGACAGCTTTAGTATTTTCTTTCTATCATCTTCATTCCAATTTGCCTCAGCCTTGGAAACAACCACTCTATCAACTCCTGTGGTGGTTGAAAATTGTGGACCTTCCAGGATTATCTTCCAAAGCCTGTAATCTACAAACTGAATAAAGATCTTCATTCTTTCTTTCCAGTAGCTGTAGTTTTTTTCATTGAATAATGGGGGTCTGTTGCTTGACAGCCCTTCTGCCAACATATAGGCCACCAGATTTTAACCACTATTAACTGCTATCAGGATCTTTTCTCCAAGCTGCAAAGCTTGATCTCTTTGAGGCCAAGCTCTGATACCAATTGATGGTAATCAGTGGCTAAGAGAAGGGGAGGTTAAATCTTAGCTCCTTTTCGCTGAATATTAATTTCTGACTTTTAAAGGAACTTCAGGAGATATTTCTGCTTTTTATCCCGTGTTGAGTTGAGAGACACTTTTGTTTTGTCTCGTGCCGAGTTGAGAGATATTTTAGGTTTTGTCTCCTGATAAATAGAAACAGAGAAAGGAGTAGGAATATATCCTAGTTCAGCCACTAGGTGCAATGTGGCCTAGATCCAGTCTCCATCACAACAATGATGGAATTTCACTATGTTTTCACAATATTACAAACACCAATTTCTCCCTAGGAACTAACCATTTTTATCTGGGACAAATCAAGATTCTACACCCAATCTGAATTTGACTAGGACTCAAAACCTAGCTTTCAATAGCAAAGTGCTAACCCAACATGCAAGAGAATCCCCACAGGATCATGACTCACAACAGAAAGATGTAAAAAGAAACTCTGAGACATCTTTGGCTTTTTCTCTAATTTTGATCACTAACTTTTTTTGTTCACTGGCTTTTTCTTACAAACCTCACCATATTTGTCTTTTTCACCATGAGATTCAGACAGACAAAACTAAGAAAAAAATGAACATCATTGAAGGAGAAGAACTCAGGAAGCTTGGGTAGCTATGAGAACTCTGTATTTTCACCTTCTCTCCTTGATCTCAACCCTTGGCCGTTCACCCTAAATATAGAAGGAGAAGCTTCCAAGGTTGAAACCGGTTCAACCAACCAAGCAGCTTCTTATCCAACCTTAAACAGCAGTGGTTCGAATAGAGAGAGGAGAGAGGAAAAACCAAAAATCAACATGCATGTACCTCTCTCAACCCTTTTCATCAAGATTCTTCAATCTGAACCCTTGATCTTGTCTTTGGCTCTAAGAAAGGATTCAGATCCTTGATGAGATTCTGATCTTGGACAGCTTCTTGCCTTCATTTTAGCTTCTTTCTATGCGTAGCTTCAGATGCTATCATCTTTCTTTGATGAACAAAAAAGGAAATAAACTTTTGCACATCAGATTTTCTCCTTCACCGAGGCAGATCCTTCCCTTTCTTGGCAAATAAAATCTTGAAGATTTTCTTCAAATCATGCCTTCAATGGCAACAATCTTGCTTTTGTTTTTCTTCAGATCTTTCTTCAAAGCCTTTTTCTTCCATAGGCTTCTGAAAACTTCTTCACTCTTCTTTCCTGATGGATGTGACTGAAAGACAAGAGAGAGGAGAGAGAATAGATAATGCTTTCAATGCACAGTAAACTCAATTTAATTTTGAATTTTGGTTACCTATGCATGTAATTAACCAAATTGAATTTTGAATTTCATTACACAAGAGTGTGGGTAACCAAAGCATGCTAAGAGTTTTTGGCCTAGATTCATCATTCTTTTGTTTTATCAAAGTGGGCTTGTGATATGGGCCACTTTCATTTCAACATACAACCACTTATGTTTAAACTAATTTTTGCACAAAGCTTAAATTCAAATAATAAGTTAGGCTTATGTTGCTTCTGGCCCAATATAAAATCTACACACTAACAAACATATCAACCAAACAATTGGAAATAATTTAAGCACTTAAACATATATTAATAATGTTTGATAATCATTTTAAATATAAGTTTTCCAACCTCAACATCCCATATTTTAAATAAATTGGAAATATCAACGGCATGATGTAAGTGCAAGTTGTGAGTTAATCGTCATGTTTGAACAAGAATTCACTTATCTCATCACTCAACTAATGAATTACAATGAGGCAATAACCTTGTTCATCTTTAGTCAATCAAGGAATCCCTCACTACTACTATAAAAATAAAAACAAAAATATATAAGTTGTAACTTTTTAAAATGTTCATATTGCCTGTTTTCTAAGCTAAAAGCTCCATATGTAAAATGCTGAAGCTAGGTTCTTCTCTCCTCTTTTCCCAAAATTTTAAGCACCCAAAACTTAGAAGTTAGAATCATTAAATGGATCATGAGAATTTATAAGAGAGAAATCATAAAGCAAGGATTTTCTTAAAAATTTAAATGATTACTAATCCCGAGTTGCCATCGCTTTGAGGTATAATAATCGGTACACTTTTGGGTTATAGCGCCTATACCACTCCCACGATTAAAGTGATAGGTCACACTCTTTGGCTATAGCGCCTGTACCATTTTTCGGCAATCCACCGGATAAATTGATGACAAAAAGAGTCATTGGTGTTGTCTTTCCAAACCTTAATCATCTTATCACATAATCAAATATCTTTCAAGATATAATAATTCTTTATCCATAATACCACACTTTTTCTAAAATAATAAGCTGAAACGGAGTGGGTCATAAGATTTAACTTTAGAATCACTTTTTCAAATATCTCATAATTATGTTTAAATTCTATAAATACTTTTAAAAATATGCATACATATGCCCACAGGGAATAAAATATATAAATGTGCTTAAACTTTAAAAAATGTCATATTCTACAGGTTACTTTAATAAAATTGACGTACTTTAAAATTATTCTAAATAACTCTGAGCTTTTATAAAAAAGACCCAGTCTTTACTGCTTACTTTATAAATTATTCAAAATATTTTATAAACTTTCTAACACCCAAAACTTCATTAAAAATAAGTAAATTGAGCACAGTTCTTCAGTTTTCAAAATAAAACCTTTTTTGTTCAATCAAAATAATATTTTTCCCAAAATCGTCTTACTTAAAACTCTTTATTGCAACCCATTATTTTTCTTCAAAAACCAAAATCAATTAATTTTCAATAAAATTCTAATATTTATAAATAAATAATTTTATTCCTTAAATCTTTCTCAAAAGCTAAGCTTATGCTCTTTTTTACCCGAAACCTCTGTTCAAAATACTCATTTATTTATAATTAATTCCAAATCAAAATTTGACCGTCAAAACTTAGTTGCATACTATCATATAACTCAGATTTTAGCCAATTATTCAACAACAACATCTCAGTGCTTTATTTCTCCTTATGACCGAAACACAACAACAAATTCAGTAGCAATTTAGCTAAAATTTCAACACCCAAAAATCATAGATTTGAGCAACAGACATCAACAGACAACAATCCCACCACACATATCAATTAATTTATAATTTTAACTGATTAAAGAGTCAGACCCTACCCCTGTGAAGCACATAACACACACAAGATACCAGAGGAGGTTTCTGATCGGTCAAACGGTGTGAAAACGTCGAAAACTCGGTGGTTCCTCCTCTCTTTTGGTTCGGCCAAACTAGTCCCTAGTAGGGACAACTTCACTCACGATTTTACCGAACAAAATACATGTCACCGCGTAAAGGATGAAGATACGGTCACTTCTATCTGATTAGAATTTCAGTGGGAGGTCACGAATCTCAAAAAATCGAGCTCAGAAAGTCATAAAATTAACAAAACCTCCCATTTTTTCCATGCATGGCTTCGGCTGAAGTATGAAGGAGAGAGAGAATGTTTTAGGCTTATATAATATGTAATTAGTGACTAATGTCGCTTAATCAAATGGGAAAGGCATGCGTCGCAACATATGGCGTATTAAGCGCTGCGTGTTGCGATTTTAAGTTGCTGAGTCAGCGAGGTTAAATTTTTAAATTTCCTAAAAGGTAATTAAAGATAATTGAGTATGGTAAAACTCAAATAATTATCTCAAGTGGTGGTATTTAATTAGAATATAAATTGCGTAAATTACTAATATAAATGATATTAGTAAAGTCGAATTTTTTAAATCTTTCGGACCCAATATCAATTGACTGTACTTCGTCAGATGAAATTAAATAATAACATAATATTAATATTATATTATTATTCATTTTATTTAAAGATCGCAAAAAAGTTTATTATAGGCGTTACCCAAACAAAACTTAAAACTCGCGTACATTACTCTAACACGAAAACTAGGATATTATATAATATACTCTCAACATAATTTTATTATCTATTTTATTTATTTTTTACCAACTATGACTTACTTTCACTTGTTCGAGAGACTGTGCACTGGAAGAAATAATGAGAAGAGGTGGTGAAAACCAAGAAGAGTAATGAGCAATTGATATATAATTCACTTATATATATACACTAACTCTAATTTTTTACAGCTCGAATCTAACGATTTGGGTTTAGTGATTTATAAAAATTCGAAGTCCACGGCTCAGACCCAACCATTTGGGTTTATGATTTAAAAAAAAATCAAAATTGTTGAAGTCAAATCCAACGATCGATTACTAAACTGGAAAATTTTAAATTTTCTCTACCATGACATCAAACTATTCGATTTTTTGTGGACCTCGCCCAACATCAAATCGGTTATTTACATTTTAAAATAAATTAACACCACATTAGGAAAAAAACACATACCCCTATGGCCCTATCTAATGATATCAATACATAACACTCAATGTTAATCCATATCCAAAAAATCAGCCTTTCTCTGTCTGCTTTTCTCAAGATGTCAGTCTATTTCTTTACGTAATGTTCTCTCTAGAATTTAGTTTCGTATGTCCTTTTTTCTTTCCTTGCTTTGTATTCAATTTCATATCAATAATCCTACTTTTGATATGATAAAAAAAGTCATCATGGTTTATATAAAAGCACAGGGTTGAACCGGCGCCTTGCGTGTCCATAGCTATGCCATAAGCTTTTGTCAACATTCAACAGATATGTTCATTTTTGTAAGGATTGAAACATTTGAAAAATTACTACACAAGATATCAATTTCCATGAAAGATGATATTGATATGCAATAAGTAATAATAGTGACATCTATGTGCTGTGCTGTACATGCCTCACTTTATTTAAGAAAAAGAGAAAAAAAAAAAAAAACACCACCCTGCATAATGTTTCACATATGGAGGAATAAATATATGGTAGAGTTTTATGTACGATTACGATGACAAGCTAAGGTACATATTTGAAAATGTGTGGTTTTCATCATTCTAAGATATATATAAAGGCTTCATTCATTGAATTGACAGTACACTTCTATATATATTGTTAGATATAAAACTTCTTATTATATATGTCTCTTAATCCCCGGACTATCTTATTTATATATATTTGACTTTCATTTAAAAGAATAAAAGAAATTAGTAATGATCAAGTTTTAAGCGATAGTTCTAATACTAATGAATCAAAATTCCTAAAACTGAAACTTAACAACAATGTAAAGTTATATGATTAACTTTTAATTAAGTCCCAAGTAATTTTTGAAACTGCTGGCATGCATTAAAATATTTTTCAAGATTTCAATTGTATCAGCTAGATCTTTTAGATTCACAAAATGTGAATGCTAGTCTCTTGATCCTTTAGTTTTCTATTAATGATTTATCACGTCATTAGTGAGTTCACAATTTTTTACCAAGTTGGACACTTCAGTGGCTATTTAAGGGAGTTAAATCTCTTTGGTCCCTAAAATTTAGAAGTATTTTCAGATTGGCTTTCGAAATTATCATTACCTCAATCAAACTCTAAATTTATAGGCATCACTCATATTTGTCTTTCTGGTAATTTCTGTTAATGAAAGACTAATCTGTCACATTAAGTTCAATGTGAATTTTAGGTAGCCTAACAAATGCTACGTGAGATAAGTAACAATTATATGATGTGGCCAAATTTGATAATGGCTCATTTTAACCCTTCATTCCGCATAAATCCCCATCAAAAGAACCGTAATTTTCCCACATTAGTGCGTTGTTATCGTCCCAATAATTTTATGCATCATCTTCCTGAAGATGATGCTAGGGATCAGCAACCAAGCATTTGGAATCTCTACGAATTCAAGGTCCCAAAGATCCTAGGCAAGGACACCCAATCGGAGCAAAGCCGAAAAGGAAATAGATTTTTTCAATTTTTTTTTTAAATTGAGTAAATAAAGTGTAACTTCTACCATTAATTTTATAAGTGAAATTAAAAATAAATATGAAAATGAGAACAATAAAGATTTAGATATCATACTTTACATTTAATTTTTTTTAACCAAAAAAATTCTTCACTAGTGGGCTTGTGAGATGTGCCCTGTTTTTCGATAATTTGGGATAGAAACCAACCTTAAAAGACCGTTTTTAGTTGTCCAAATTTTAGTATGAGTTCTTTATATACCATAACATTATCTATGTAATTATTAGTCATCAGTGCATAGGTGAATAGTAATTTTACTGCTATGTACCATGAAAAAATTAATTGGAGTAGACAGTAAAAAAAGAGAGAAAGAAAACAAGAATTGAATTTTATTTTTCATGACATACTCTTCTCAATTGAACTAAATTAATGGCTTAAACTAATTCCAGCATATTAAAATAAAATCAGAGAAGGTTAAGAACTTTGGAAAAAAAAAAGGTCCAAAAACTAAATAAAGAAAAATGCAACTTTTTTTTTTTAAATGCTAATAAAACAATTTGAAAACAACCAGCAACCAACAATCACTAATTAAATTTTTATCTACCAAGTACCTTATAAATACATAGAGAGAAAGGAGAAATCAAAAAATATTTGTAGAGAAAAGTATATGGTTATTAGCTTTTACTTTTGGTGCTCTTTGTTATTATGTGGTAATGCCTTTTAATGTTGGTTCATGGTTTCTTGTGACAGACTACTGACAAGAGATGGTATGATCTTTTTGTTTGGATATATAGTGAAGAAGATGAGGACGTGCTTAGGATGGTTGAATACGAAAACAATATAGACCACTGGAAGATCAATTTAAGTTGGAGGATAAGCACAATGAAAGCTGAAATTAGGATTTTAAAAATTGAAATTGTTTTTTAAGCTTGTTTTTCTTTTTTGTTGTGTTTGTGAGTGCTGCCTTTGGCCTAGATGTAGGAAGATAATAACCGACCAAGTATTGAATAGTATATCACTTGTGCACCAGTTTGCACAACTTATTAGAACGATTACAGCAGCGACATTTAATCCTCACAACAACACACTCGGGGAGAACAAGTAGTAGTTACCCCAAGATATTAAACGGCATCACTTTCTCACACTTTAGACGCCAACAACTAAACGACATCATTCTATTACTGTCCATCATGGCAAATTAACGGCCAACTCAACCTTCCGTTAACGGAGATTACCAGACGGGTATATATGAGTAACGTTTATAAATTTGGGTAGCCTGATTGAGGCAATGATAATTTCAAGGGCCAGTTCGAACATACCTCCAAATTTTAGGAGTCAAATTGAGATATACCTCCAAATTTTAGGAGTCAAATTGAGATTTAACTCTTAATTAAAGTGAAAAATAAACTTTGGTAATACAATGTGATTCATTTTCCACTTTATAATCTTAACCATAATCAATCCTCCCTTAACACCAAGTCATAACATTTTCTCTACATCATTCTTCTTCGTATCATTTTTTCACATCATTTTAGTTTTGGAAGCATGATTGGTGGCAAGAGTTTGGCATCAGAAAACTCAATTTAGGCAACCATGAGGACCCCCAAGAAGAGTAGGATAAGTGAATGTAAGAGTGTGTGGTGTCGTTGCGGTTGTCCTCATATTCTTTAGTGGTCTATGATAGATTCAAATTCTTATAATCTTTTTTTTTTGGATGTCTCTATTACAATGTACGTGTTAGAAAGAAATTGTTTTGAATTTTCCTATTGACGAATGTGAAAAGGTAATTGCATTGTTGCAAACTAGTGGAAAAAGGTATTGTGTACAGAGTATTTGTTTGGGCTGATAATGGGCATGTAAGAGAAAGTGAATGCAAAAAGAGATTTTGCAAATGACATTGGTGAATTGGATGAATTTTGCTTGAAGGTTTTGGAGGTTGATGGAAGCTAGAGTGAAGACATAAAAGTTGACAATCTAAGGTACCGTTTATTTTCAGAGAATGGAGAATTGAGATTTGGTTGAAGGATTACCATGTGTTCATAACACGTAGTGGAAGAAAAGAAAGTAATCCTTAAAGATCTATTTTTGTGCTTAAACTTTATTCCAATAATATATAGATCAGATCTAAATACCTTTAGACGTTTTAGTAAAAATCAATTTATCCTTTGATGATACGAAGGCGCTATGCGTATCCACACCGAGACCAACCTTTGCTGTCAATTCCTTGACCAATGGACCTCTGATTTAAATTGAGAAACTTCTTGCAACTCTTTGCAAGCAATAAATTTCTTCTCCAAGAATCAGGCTCACATACGTTTATATGTGTAGAGGTAAAGGAATAAAAACTCTTGTTATTCTCTCGTTTCTGTGATTCCTCTACTCTTGCATACACATATATATAGTATGAGATTTGTTAATGATTTTAAATTTGAATCTCAATTCAAATTTGAATCATATCTTAAAATTCTAAATCTAAATCCTTCAAATTTATGAATCATATCATAACTCAATTTGAAACAGAATCAGTTAGGATCTCATCCAAATTTAGAATTCAAATTTTGAAATAGAATAACTAATTATTCTCAAATATCATTTAATATTCTCAATTGTCATATTATTATTATATTCTTGGTGCTAGCAAAAAATATAATAATATTCTATTTGAATTAATATAATTATTTGTTTGATCAAATCAAAATAATAATTAAATAATTCTACAACAAAGATTAGAACACTCGTTAGTGTGTGACCCCATAGGTTCAACACTAAGCGGGTAGTAAATTAGTCATACTAAATTTACTAATCAAGGTTGGCGTCTAGCAACGCTCCTCAACGACCCGATAGTATGAAGTAATATTTTTTACTAAGAACCTTAGAAGAACAAAGTATAATTCCTTCAATCTTTCCAGCTCTTGGTTAATCCTTAGAGTATGGTTTAATTGTCAAACTCTAACATGTTACCATTATTATAATGAACTGTGAATGACTTAAGAAACTCATTTCTTCATTCATTCAATTCCCTTGGCCAAGGTTTCATTCATCTCATCAGTCATTATAATCATAGAGCTCAAACTCTTTACTGAGAGTTGACGGATTCCTTATTGACTAATTATTAATTTTACAAGTATTTAAATCATACCCATGTCCATTCAACTAGCACCCTAGGGTATTAGGTGTCCGGAATCAAAGTATAATAAATACATTGTTAATTACTATGACAGTCGCAGGTCAAAGAAAACTCTATTACTATGTTCATCTTGAGAATATCCTATTGACAAATATGCGGTAATTGTAACCATTAGGAATTCTCAAAGTGAGTCAGTTCAATGGTCATATCCCTATATGCACCATCTATATATATAATTTAATAAATGAGATCTATTAATCTTCATCCAATGAAGACCATTATATATATATTGATCTTTCCGGATTATTAATGTCCTTTTTAATAATCCTATGACCAAGAACAATTTAGATTAAATTATAAAAGATTTATCTCTCAATATTGTGATCACTATCACAATGATAAATCTTTAAATTTAATTAAGGACGTTAATATATTAACATTTTAATATAATAACAATAACAAATTATTTGATACGTGATTGATTGGATTGTGGTCA
Organism: Arachis hypogaea; assembly: GCF_003086295.3. NCBI lineage: Eukaryota > Viridiplantae > Streptophyta > Magnoliopsida > Fabales > Fabaceae > Arachis > Arachis hypogaea. The sequence continues at coordinate 21,478,149 of NC_092040.1, forward strand.
TACTACTTATTCCCAATAATCTCCCACTTGCACGAGAGCCAATTCATGATAGATTGGATCTTGGGCATACTATTATCACAATAATCTGCCACTTGCACTAGAACCAATCAATCATGTGTATAATTTTTTGATGCACATTTGTGTTTATCAAAACTCTTTTGACCTTAAACACCTTAGCTCTTGAGTATGTTTGCATGACCTTTTGTAAAATACACCTAGTGCATAATAAATATCACGTTTTCTCAAAACATGAAATCTCCCACTACAATAGTGCATAATTTTATTTTAAGGACAATCCTTATTGAACATGATTATAAAAAAATCTAAGTAACCATTAGATCTATCTTTATAGAATTGTATCATTATACAAATAGGCTACTTTTTCAAAAAGTTAGTTTGACGATCAAACCTTTTATACTTTTAGGAGAAGGTATATCCTTTATTGAGTGGTAAATAATTTTAATAAAAGTAATTGTACTCTTACTCTTTCTTTAAGATGGAATCCCTTTTCTAAAAAAGAGTTTAACCTCTTATCACAGACACTTTGTCATAAGAAGGGTGATAAAAATAATCTCATAATTTCTCTAGGGTAACCAATAAATCTCATTTATTGGACCTAATATCAATTCTATTGTTCTGCAATCTCTTAATACATATAAGACATCTCCAAACTCTAATGTTCTTGAGTTTCAGCTTATACCTTTTCCATATCTCATATGGGTAAAAAATTGATTTAGTAAAAAATTTGTTAATTTAGCAACATTTCTAAAATGTAGTTCAAATATTTAACAAACAATGATACTTAACTAAATCAAATTTTATGTTTCTTAAACATGATGGAGTACATAGAGTACTAATATTTGTGCGTTGAGAGAATCTCATCCTCTATCCAATAGAATATCAATTAGATAATTTAGAGATTTTACTTTAAGCTCTTATAATAAAAATACTCAATATCTTTATTATTGATCAAACCAACCCTTAAGAGAAATTTTGATACGCATCCTCAATACTCATATTGAGTTTTTCCAAAAAGATCACAAACCTTAATCATATTAGGGTCAATTATAAATTGTTCGTGACAAAATAAATCTCTAAAATTGCTTGTAAAAATAATTCTTGCTAAAGCCATTTGGCTCATGGCATTCTAACTTCTAAAGTTGTTTAATTCAAAATATATTGCCCAATACTCCCACTAGTTTAAATAAAATCTTTGATAGTCATACTATCTTATTTTGGGCACCATACATCTTCTCAAGATGTTCAGTAATAAATAGTGGGTATATGCTTTTGAAATTAGAACTCATGGTTGTCAAAACAACCCATATTGTAGTAAAATAATATTTTAGATACTTCACAAGTACTGACAATTCCATCACCAATTTTATTGGACAATATTATTTCAATAGAATTATCATGTCCATGATAACCCTTTCATACATAAGAACAATTCTCAATATATAACCAATTTATTACTTTCAAGTATGTCATACTAAAGATGGACATATTTAAAAATTTAAAATATGAAAGTAAACAAGAAATCTGTATTTCTGTTAAAATTATTTAGAATCAAGAATGAGTACCTTGGTTGTCAAGTTGTTACTCATATCTATTCCAAATAAACATGAATAAATTGTATCACATACAATTATAATCCCAAATAATTATCTGATTGTCAGAAAACTATTTAACTGAATTATATTTTATACCCCTAGGTTGTCTAGGTTCAAGTATAAAATTAATTCTCCTTATATATCATCGTATGCATAAATAAATTCTATCTTTGAGTACAAGTGTCCTAGTTGTCAGGTTGCTCCTTGTAAACAAGAGATAAATTTATTTTTGACAATATCCTAACTTTTAGGATTTATCTCAATTGTTAGAGAATTTCTACCAGTATTCATGAATTAAATTTTATACTCCCAGGTTGTCTAAGTAAAAATATAAAATTAAATCCCTAATACATCAAATGTATATACTGATTATTATCTTGAAAATAAAACTCCTGGTTGTCAGGCCGCTCTTTATAATCAAGAACATTAGAAAAACTAATTTCTAAAATTATACGTTCAAAACACATCAATCAAATCAAAATTTGATTTTTCATGTACTAACATTTAGCATTAAAAATTATCAAATCAAATTTGACCTTTATATATACACTTTTATATATATATATATATATAACGAACAACAGATATTTTGCATCTTATTCTTTTTATTGTGATAAAAATCACAATAAAATTTAATATATAAATAAAATAAAACCAAATATTTGATTATAAATATAACTTTTATATTAAAAGAATGATAATTTAATCACAATTAAATAATTAAAATAAATTAACTATTAATTTATTAGAAAACTATCTCAATGGAAATAAATACATCACATGCTTAAAAATAATTTGAATTAATCCTATTAATTGACAAACTTTAAAAAAATAAGATTAAAAATTTAAACACAAAAAAGTCAAAGCTCTGATACCACTGAAAGATTACCATGTGTTCATAACACGTAGCGGAAGAAAAGAAAGTAATCCTTAAAAATCTATTTTTGTGCTTAAACTTTATTCCAATCATATATAGATCAGATCAAAATACCTTTAGACGTTTTAGTAAAAATCACTTTATCCTTTGATGGTACGAAGGCGCTATGCGTATCCACACCGAGACCAACCTTTGCTGTCAACTCATTGACCAATGGACATCTGATTTAAATTGAGAAACTTCTCGCAACTCTTTGCACGCCATAAATTTCTTCTCCAAGAATCAGGCTCACATACGTTTATGTGTGTAGAGGTAAAGGAATAAAAACTCTTGTTATTCTCTCGTTTCTGTGATTCCTCTACTCTTGCATACACATATATACAGTATGAGATTTGTTAATGATTTTAAATTTGAATCTCAATTCAAATTTGAATCATATCTTAAAATTCTAAATCTGAATCCTTCAAATTTATGAATCATATCATAACTCAATTTGAAACAGAATCAGTTAGGATCTCATCCAAATTTAGAATTCAAGTTTTGAAATAGAATAACTAATTATTCTCAAATATCATTTAATATTCTCAATTATCATATTATTATTATATTCTTGGTGCTAGCAAAAAATATAATAATATTCCATTTGAATTAATATAATTATTTGTTTGATCAAATCAAAATAATAATTAAATAATTCTACAGCAAAGATTAGAACACTCGTTAGTGTGTGACCCCATAGGTTCAATACTAAGCGGGTAGTAAATTAGTCATACTAAATTTACTAATCAAGGTTGGCGTCTAGCAATGCTCCTCAATGACCCGATAGTATGAAGTAATATATTTTTACTAAGAATCTTAGAAGAACAAAGTATAATTCCTTCCATCTTTCCAGCTCTTGGTTAACCTTTAGAGTATGGTTTAATTGTCAAACTCTAACATGTTACCATTATTATAATGAACTGTGAATGACTTAAGAAACTCATTTCTTCATTCATTCAATTTCCTTGGCCAAGGTTTCATTCATCTCAGTCATTATAATCATAGAGCTCAAACTCTTTACTGAGAGTTGACGGATTCCTTATTGACTAATCATTAATTCTACAAGTATTTAAATCATACCCAATATCCATTCAACTAGCACCCTAGGGTATTAGGTGTCCGGAATCAAAGTATAATAAATACATTATTAATTACTATGACAGTCGCAGGTCAAAGGAAACTCTATTACTATGTTCAGCTTGAGAATATCCTATTGACAAATATGCGGTAATTGTAACCATTAGGAATTCTCAAAATGAGTCAATTCAATGGTCATATCCCTATATGAACCATCTATATATATAATTTAATAAATGAGATCTATTAATCTTCATCCAATGAAGACCATTATATATATATTGATCTTTCCAGATTATTAATGTCCTTTTTAATAATCCTATGACCAAGAACAATTTAGATTAAATTATAAAGGATTTATCTCTCAATATTGTGATCACTATCACAATGATAAATCTCTAAATTTAATCAAGGACGTTAATATATTAACATTTTAATATAATAACAATAACAAATTATTTGACACGTGATTGATTGGATTGTGGTCATACTACTTATTCCCAACATTGGTATTGTATTTGGTGGTTAAAAGATCGGAACTAAAATTTCAGTCCTGAGAGCACAAAATTTCAGTCCCTTTAGTACCCCTAGAAAGTGGAGATACAAGAAATTGAAATTTTTGGCGACAGAAATTGAAACTTTAATAATATTTTTTTTCAAAAATATCCTTATTTAAATTTTCAAATTCTAAATCTAACCCTTAATCTCTGTATTTATCTTAAACTAAATATAATAATGAGACATAACTCAGTGTAATATATTTTTGGTGTGGAATTTACGATCCACAATTTACCGACAAGTGCTTTGGGTCGTACCAAGTAATAACTCACGGTGAGTGAATGTCGATCCCATGAGGATTAACAGACTAAGCAAACAATGGTTGATTATTTATTCTAGTTAGACGAGTTAAAATGAGAATTGTGATTGTCAAAAAGCATAAAAGGCAATAAAGTAAGAAAGCAGATAATGAATGGTTGAGAAAATGGTATGAGAACAGAGTTAAGGCTTTGGAGATGTTTAAATGTCCGGATTAATATTCAATATTAACTACCTTGATCAAGCAATGATTAAGTCTATGCCAAACTCCTATTCCTAGGCAATCCAATCTCCTCTAATCTAACCAACCATTAATTCCTTGATCAACCAATTGTATTAGAGGGTTAAGTTCAATTTTTTATTTACAAGCCATACAAACCTTAATAACCCAAAATTAATGTAGTTATATGTAACGTACCACACTAACCCAGACAATTGAGGAGTTGTGAAGAATTGATTTCGAACTGTAATTCTAATGATATAACTTTTTCAAGACTCATCAAGTAGAATTATAGTTAGACTAGAGTTATTTTCCAATAATCACTAATCCGTAGGATAAAGAACGAAACCAATTATTAAATAATAATCAATGCACTAATCCAGATTAGAAGAACAAATAATTATCAATTCATTCAAGTAAATAGAGCTCCTAACCTTAACAATGGAGGTTTAGTTGCTCATGGTGTAGAAAACCCTAGAAGAGAAAAAGTGTAAAAGTGCGGAATGAAAAATTAGGAGAAGAGAAGTCCCCGCGTAGATGGATCTCAATCTTATTTATACTTCCAATTAAAATTGATTTAAAACTTAAATAAAATCCAAAAAGATCCTTTCTAATAGTTATATGATTTATAAAAATCAAATCTCCAAAAGCCTTGTTGATTTGTTACACGTATGGCCCCCATTTGAATCCACGCTATTGGCGTTGAATGCCAGGTACTGGGCATTTAGCACAGGCCATCCAGCAAACGTTGTACGTGAAATCTGGTCCTCGACGCTAAACACTGGTGACAGGGCATTTAGCGCCAACTACCCAGAAGCCCAGGCACAATTTACGAAGCTCCTAGTGCTAAACCCGGGTCGTGGCGTTTAGTGCCACTAATCTAGAGAAGATTTGCCTCATTTAAGCTCTTGAAGTCTTGAGTATGCGTGGTGCATGCGTATGCATGACTTCCCTTATTGCTCCAATGATGCGTACACATGAGGTTCCTTTGCTTCTTCATGCCCTTTTTCATCAAATCTTCATTTGAATGCCACTTGAAATCAATCAAAAGGTACAAAACTCAAAGTAACATCCAATGGGGATAATTGATAAACTCCAATTTTATGGTTTATCTTGTGCTTATTTTAGGGAATTTTATCGACTTTTCTCCCATTTATTCAATGAAATAGCATGGTTTTATAATTATCCTTTAATTTGTGCTTAAGTGTAAAAAGATGCTTTTCAGGCCATTAAATTAGTAATTTTAATTCACCTTTGATTCTACTAGATGTCTTGATGTGTTTGTTAGTGAATTCAGGTCGAAATGGCTGGGAATGGATCAAAGGAGTGAAGAGAGAAGCATGCAAAGTGGAGAGTTCATGGAAAATCAAGGATTTGGAGGGCATACATCGACGCACATGCGTGACATACGCGCACGCGTGGAGATGAAGTCGCATGGCGACGCATACGCGTGACATGACGCATACGCGTGAAAAGTAAAATGCCAAGCGACGTGTGCGCGTGACCCATGCGTACGCATCACAGTTCGCACGTGACCTGATTAAAGTGAAAATGCTGGGGGCGATTTCTGAGCTTTTCAGGCCCAAATCCAACTGATTCCAAAGACTATTTCATGCAAAATTCAAGATGGGTCAAGAGGGGAGCACTTAGATTAGTGATGATGAGCCTTTAGTTAGTTTTCTAGAGAGAAAAGCTCCCTTTTCTCTCTAGAATTAGGTTAGAATTAGGTTAAATTCTTTTAGATATAGGTTTAATTTCTTGTTTTCACCTTGTTTTCTTTACAATTTCTTGTTCTATTGTCTTGATTTCCATATTTCCTCTTGTTAATTTCTCATTTTGGTTATTTTTATGTTATGAACACTCTTGTCAATTTCAATTTTTTTTAATGTAATTTAAGGTATTTCATGTTAATTGTGCTTCCTTTAGTTGTTGTTGTTGATTCCTTGTATTGTGTAGTGTTGATTTTATTGGTTCTTGCAATTTACTGTGTTTTTCCTATATGTCTTCCAAGTGTTTGAGAAAATGCTTGGTTGGATGCTGGAATAGCTTTTTGAGCATTCTTGGCTTGGAAAGAGAAACTGGGCCATCTTGAGTTATTAATACCCAATTTAGATTGGTGATCTAGAGTTGTTAGTTAATATTATTTCCATCGACTCTAATATCTTGCTAATTCAATTAGTGAGTTGATTAGAAGTTTTTGATTGAGATTAACTAGTCTTATTTGACTTTCTCTCGCGTGAAGATAAATTGTACTTTCTTCTATTGTTGGAGTTGACGAAATAAGATAAACTCTTGATAATTATTGTTATTATTAGTGACTAGGATAGAAAGCCTTAGTTCTCAACCCTTGCCATGAATGTTTCTCTGTAGTAATTGTATTCTTTAGTTGTTTGATTTACATTTCTTGCACTTATACCACCCCACCCCCGTTTGATACCATAACCAATAATACGCATACCTCACTGCAACTCCTTGAGAAGACGACTCGAGGTCTAAATACTTCAGTTAATTTTATATTGGGGTTTGTACTTGTGACAACCAAAACTTTTAAAATTTGATTTGAGTATTATTAGTTGGTTGGAAACTATACTACTAACGGAATTATTTTGTGTGAAATTCCTAATATTTGAGACTTTCTTGTACCTCATAGTTGCTTATAGTAGAGCTATTTTCTTGGTCTTTGTAACTCGTGGGTTTTATCTCTCACAGTGAGGGGGTTTTCCACGTTAAAATATCGATGTGTTCTTATTGTTGCTTTACTTGAAAATTTTTCTTGCTCGTAGTTGTTGCCATATGATTTTGTGAGTGCTTCCATATTATTCTTGTATTGTATATTTGTGTTGTTTTCGCTATTGGGCTCTTTCATTCTAGCATCAGAACTTGTTTGTATTTTTCTGGGCTTGTGATTTTATGAACAATAGAAGCTAATACTAATACTTGTAGGATGATCACTCTTAATGGTACAAATTATAATTTGTGGAAGTCAAAGATGGAAGATTTGCTTTATGTCAAGAATTTTCATCAATCAGTTTTTGGTACGAAAAAGCCTAATCATAAATCTGATGATGATTAGACTTTGTTACATAGACAAGTTTGTGGATATATTAGGCAGAGGGTTGACGATAATATGTTGAACCATATTATTAGAGAGACACATGCTCAGACTCTTTGGATTAAACTTGAATAGTTGTATACTCAAAAAACTGGGAATAACAAGATGTTTTTGATTAAGTAGTTGTAGGCTTTGAAATATATGGATGGGACATCAATGACATATCACTTGGGTAACTTTCAAGGAATAATGAATCAGTCATCTTCCATGGGTATCAAGTTTGATGAAGAGGTTCAAGGATTATTACTTCTTGGCTCTTTACCAGATTCATGGAAAAGTCTCAAAATTTCATTGTCTAATTCTACTCCAGATGATGTAATCTCTATGGATCTTATCAAGAGCAGTGTTTTGAATGAAGAGATGAGAAGAAAGTCACAAGGTACATCGGCTATACATTCAGATGTTCTGGTTTTTTAGTCTAGGGGGAGAAACAAGAGATGAGGTCCTAAAAATAGAGATCAAAACAAAAGCAAGTTTAGAGTAAAGTATAAAAATATTGAGTGTCATCATTATGGTCAGAAGAGACATGTGAAGAAATTTTGTTGTCAGCTAAATGGTGCGAATTTCAAAAACCACAAACTAACCAGCAAATGCACTAGGCCATACCAAGTAATACTCGGGTGAGTAAGGGTCGATCCCACGAGGATTGATGGATCAAGCAACAATAATTGAGTGATTTGCTTAGTCAGACATGCAAACAAGAGTGTTTTGAGTTCAATTGTATTAAACAGTAATCAGAGAAATTAAGAAAGCAAATAGTGAATGGATTGTGAAAATAATACAAGAAAATAGTTAAGGTTTTGGAGATATTTACTTTTTTGGATTAACAATTCTTACCAACTATTTTAATAATGCAAGATTCAATTCATGTCAAACTTTAATTGATTAAACCCCAATTCCTTAGTGATTTAACCTCCTCTAACCTAATCAACTACCAATTCCTTGGTAACTTAATTTAGATTAAAGGTTTAAGTCCAATTCTAGTTTATTACCCACATAAATCCTAAATACCCAAAGATAAGATGATTATATGTCACATAGCACGTTAAGTCCAGGTAATTAGAGAATTATGAGGATTTACTTTTAAGCTGTTATTCAAGTGAGTTAACTTTTCCAGGATTCAACAAGAATTCAAGTAGAAAAAGAGTTATCTTCCAATATACTCTAATTCCTAGGATGAATAATGAAAGTAATCCTTGAATTTAAATCAGTACATTAAATAAAAATAAAATTACAATAGTGTTAATCCATCAAAATAAACAGATCTCCTAACCTTAACGGAGGAGGTTTAGTTGCTTGGTGTACGAAATAGTGATCATCAACAATGGCACCAATGAACTTGGTAGCGCTCTCAAACGTGAATCACACTTAGTCATAACTCCGCACAACTAACCAGCAAGTGCACTGGGTCGTCCAAGTAATACCTTACGTGAGTAAGGCTCGATCCCACAGAGATTGTTGGTATGAAGCAAGCTATGGTCATCTTGTAAATCTCAGTTAGGCGGATAATAAATGTTATGGAGTTTTTGAATAGTAAATAAAACAGAAAATAAAGATAAAGTTACTCATGTAATTCAATGGTGGGAATTTCAGATAAGTGCGTGGAGGTGCTTGTCCCTGTTGGATATCTGCTTTCCTACTGTCTTCCTTCAATCCTTCTTATTCCTTTCCATGGCAAGCTGTATGTAGGGCATCACCGTTGTCAATGGCTTCATCCCATCCTCTCAGTGAAAATGGTCCAAATGCTCTGTCATGGCACGACTAATCATCTATCGGTTCTCGATCATGTTGGAATAGAATCCCTTGATTCTTTTGCGTTTGTCATCACGCCCAACAATCGCAAGTTTGAAGCTCGTCACAGTCATTTAATCCCGGAATCCTACTCGGAATACCACAGACAAGGTTAGACTTTCCGGATTTCCATGAATGCCGCCATCAATTCTAGCTTATACCACGAAGATTCTGATTAAGGAATCCAAGAGATATGTGTCCGGTCTAAGGTAGAATGGAAGTGGTTGTCAGTCATACATTCATAGGTGAGAATGATGATGAGTGTTACGGATCATCACATTCATCATGTTGAAGTGCAACGAATATCTTAGAATAAGAACAAGCGGAATTGAATAGAAAATAGTAGTAATTGTATTGAAACTTGAGGTACAGCAGAGCTCCACACCTTTAATCTATGGTGTGTAGAAACTCCACCGTTAAAAATACATAAGTGATGAAGGTCCAGGCATGGCCGAATGGCCATCCCCCATGAACGTGATCAAAGGATCATAAGGTAATCCAAAAATAATCCAATGATGCCTAATACATTGGTAAAAAGTCCTATTTATACTAAACTAGCTACTAGGGTTTACAAAAGTAAGTAATTGATGCATAAATCCACTTCCGAGGCCCACTTGGTGTGTGCTTTGGCTGAGCTTGATCTTTACACAAGTTGAGGCTTATCTTGGAGTTGAACGCCAAGTTGTAACATGTTTTTGGCGTTCAACTTTGGTTTGTGACGTGTTTCTGGTGTTTGACTCCAGAATGCAGCATAGAACTGGCGTTGAGCGCCAGTTTACGTCGTCTAATCACGAATAAAGTATAGACTATTATATATTTCTGGAAAGCTTTGGATGTATACTTTCCAACGCCTTTCAGAATGCGCCATTTGGAGTTCTGTAGCTCCAGAAAATTTATTTCGAGTGCAGAAAGGTCAGAATCCAATAGCATCAGCAGTCCTTTGTCAGCCTTTTATTAGAGTTTTGCTCAGGTCCCTCAATTTCAGCCAGAAAATACCTGAAATCACAGAAAAACACACAAACTCATAGTAAAGTCCAGAAATATGAATTTAGCATAAAAACTAATGAAAACATCCCTAAAAGTAACTAGATCCTATTAAAAACTACCTAAAAACAATGCCAAAAAGCATGTAAATTATCTGCTCATCATTTCTCATGGCTCAGATAAAACTAGGGTTCTCAAATTGTGTAAAATGCGGAATGAGGAAGAAGAATAGAAGAGATAGCCCGAAGGGCTGAATCTTTTCTCCTTTTATATCTAACCTAATTGATTTAAAAATAAAATAAAATAAGAAAATCTAAAACCTAAAAGATTTTGTTTTCCTTTAAAAAATAACGAAAAGAAAATAAAATAATAAAAGGAATTAAAATTAAACAAAATCCACGAAGCCTTCTTTGGGCTCCAAAAACGTGCTATTGGCGCTAAACGCTAGTCTCGGCTCTTAGCGCCACTGAGGCAGAGAGAATTGTGAGAGTTGCTATCTTTCTGGCGCTAAACGCTAGTCTCGGCATTTAGCGCCACTAGCGTGTGTTTCTGGACACTGGTTACGAGGCATCTGGCATTAAACGCCGGGTCGTGGCATTTAGCACCAGCTCAACGGAAGCTTTGGACAATGTACGAGGTGTTTGGCGTTAAACACCAGGTAACTGCATTTAGCGCTAGCTCAACAGAATTCAATCTCCTCCTTCTCTTCTACACAAACTTTGTCAAACTCGCCCGAATCTTTTCTGAAATTAATAAAACCACAATGTGCATCAAAGTAGCATCCAAACAGGCCAAAAATACTAAAATTTCATAAAAACTTAATAAATCTATGTCTAAAATACTAAGAAAAATATAGAAAAGATGCTCACGCATCACAACACCAAATTGTTACTTATCCTCAAGCAACTGAAAAAATATGAACATGAGAAGTGAGGCTCCTAAGAATTAAGTTTCAATTAAGCCCCTGTCTATTCTCTGAGTAGGATTAATATCCTTCAGAATTAGAATCCGGATAATATTTTTAATTCTCTTCTTTTTAACCTCTATTTAATCCTTGAACACAATATTTTTCTTTTTCTTTTCTTTGGTGCTTTGTACCTTGAGCCTAGCCATGACTCTAAATGTTGTCTCAATCTTTACTTGACACAAAAATACCAAAGACACTTAATTGAGTAACCCTTTGATTTCTGATTTTTCTCTTGAATTTTCCAAATGAGTTGTGCTTAGAGCCTTTGGCATACTCTTTGTTTGCTTTCGTCTTTGACTCTAAGTGCTCTATCTCAAGAATTTCTTGACACATTCACACCACAAGCATATGGCTAGAAAAAAAAAACTCTTTTGAGCTTTAGGTCATACTTAACCTTCCTAGCCATTGATGCTCAGAGCCTTGGACTTTGATTTTTATTTTTTTCTTTTTGCTTTCTCTTTTGCTCTAAGGATTAATTTCTTGTTTAATTTTGAGAATTTGTAGTACTTCTCTAAATTTCTATACCTCATGAATTAACAACCTTAACTCCAAGATCAAATATGCACTATTCTTTTCATGCATTCAAAATCATAGATAAATATCACCAAATCAAAATAAATAAGACAATTCAGAATATAAACTCAATTTTTCATGCAATAAATCACCTCTTTTCTTTTTCTCTTTATAATTTCAAGCTCAATGAGCGGTACATAAGACATCGTTTTCAAACTAAAATTAAAATACTAAAACAATTAACTAAAACTAGAAAATCTAACAATACTATTGATCATGCAAAGGACTAAAAATAATTAGCAAAAAATAGAAAATACTAAAATAAGAGCAGAAATTGGGAAATAGCATAAAAAGAACTCAACCACCTTAGTCGTCATGGTGGCTATCTCCTCCCTTTGATGAAGCTCCTAGGAATCTTCTCTATACTCCAAAGTCACGCCTCATATGTGAGAGCTCTTGACGCTGACTCTACTGTTCCTCCAGAAGTTGTTGAAGAAGAGCAGTGTGGCCCTCGTTACTCACCCTCAGCTGGTCAATGAAAGAGGTCAGCTGATGCCAATACTCCTGTGGAGGGAAGTATTGTCCCTGAGGCATCACAGGCTACTCCGACTGAGGTGGGGGGACTAGCTCCTCTCTCGCGACTCTCACATACTCCTGAGCATATTCTATGGTCTTCTTGGAGATGGGCCTCTCGATGGGGATAAGGGTATCATGCTTAATATGCACTCTGGCAGCATCAGAGAGGTGGTAGATAAGGTGCGGTAATGCCATCTTGGCATGTGAGGAGGCATTGGAAGCAATGCTGTAGATCTCCTGTGGAATCTCTCTCTCCACCTCCACCTCAATCTCGAGCATGATATAATAGATCATCACCGCTCGATCTATAGTAACCTCAAAACAGTTACTCATCGAGATGATAGAGCGCTGAATAAACTCCAACCACCCTCGAGCAATCAACCTCAAATCGTGTTGCCGCAACTGGTAAGGCTGTCCCTCGGAATTGATCATCTACTGAGCTCCCGAAAGGCATATATGCGCAAGTATATGATCCGGCCTCCGGTCGTTGCTATTCCTCTCAGTATAGGAATGACGATCATCTACAATCTATGGCAATCGGAGTATTTCTCTTACCCTTTGTGGACCAAACTTCAGAATCCACCCTCTAACCGTTGTGCGTCAGTTCTTCGGTCAGGGTTTATGCCCTTCACATGCTTCTATGTGATCCAAGCATTGGGGTCTAACTCTTGGACCATCAGTTGGCCCACCTCAGTAACTGGGTTGCACAATGTGTCCCAGCCTCTCGTCTGGATCTCAGCCTGAATTTTTGGATACTCATTTGGCTTGAGGTTAAATCGGACTTTTGGAATAACCTTCTTTCTCCTAGTGATCTCATGAAAGTGCTCCTCATGCACCTTAGAGCTAAATCGGTTCAAATCATAGGGACCGATCACTGGGGCCTTCTCTTTCCTCTTCCTAGAGGAAGACTCTCTTCCTTTGGGTGTGACGGCGCCCAATTGTACGAGTTGGGATTTCTCAAAATAGGATTAACGTTGTAAGTATAGACCCAAACCCAACAATCGGTCGCTGACTAATTTGGAAATTTACAAGATGTGTGTCAACTCAAAACCAATTTAAAACCGAGTAATTGACTCCGGGGTCATCTCCTAATGAATCACTTAAGGGGCAATGAGTGTGCAAATTCTGGTTGTAGTGATCAAGGGGTTGTCAATGAAGAAATAAAAATATAAATCAATAAAAGAACATGCAAAATTGTAATGATTGAACTAATGAAGAAATTAAAGAACTGACTATGTAATATAAACAAGTAAAGTCTAAAAGAGATTAACATAGCAATGTATGAAAGATTGAAAACATAAAAGGGGTCTTTGCTTGGAGTGAGCTAAGGGTCCTTTCCTTGTTGGAACCATAAATATGACAATTATGATGGCTTAGTCTCACTTGATCAAACCTCACATCGGAAGGTAAGTTAAATGAGCATAAATGTTCTTAACCCATAAATCCTAAATTGCTTGCTAATTGTCTTAGCAACAAATTAGCGTTAGTGGGAACAAGAACAATTAATAACCCAAGAATTGACACTAAATGTTGGACATTCCAACTCTAGGTACCCAAGTGCCCACTTTACCCAAGCCAAGAGACAAAAATTTAGCCTAAAATCATGTTTGACATTTTGTCAAACACTTGGTGGGCAAAAAGCTTAAACATGAGAAAAATAAGAAATGACTTGAAATTGAAAGCAACAATTGATTTCAATCAACAAGAATAGCATAGGGAAGCATAGAACAAACACCAAACATCAAACTCATCAACAAGAAAGTGAAATTGCAAAAGAAAAGCAAAATTGAACTATAACTTGAATGAGAAGAAATAGTAATGACAATGTATCTATAAAGAGTAATAACAAGAGAATACTTACAATGAGATTAGCAAAATACAATGACCAAAAATGAAAATGGCACTTGGAATGTAAAACCCTAATGGAGAAGATGAGAAAAACTTAGAGAAAACTAAAACTAAAAACCTTCTATTCTACTCCTAAAACTATACTAATGCTATGCTATGTTATTTCCTTCATTTCCCCTCCAATATGAGCTAAAAGACTTTAGAAATGGGCCTCCAAAGCCCCCAAATCGCAAGTCACATGCCTTTCTAATGAAGCCATGCGCGGACACCTGTGCAGATGCACAGGCGTGTGCGTCCACACACTCTGCGAAAATTCCCTCCTATGCGTCCGCACGAGTATCTGTACGCACGCACACTAGGTGATGCTTGGCGGGATGCATGACACGCTCGAATTGATCCACGCACTCTGCATGGGCTCCTGTGTGGACGCACAAGAGACTGTGCACACACACGTTTTTGAGCTTAGCTCCTTTGATTCTTCATGTTTCCTCCACTTTACAAGCTCTTCTTCCATTTTCTCCAACTCATTCATACCTTATACACCTGAAATCACTCACAAACACATCAAGGCATCGAATAAAAGGCAAATGGAATAAAAATAGATCAAATTGAGCACAAAAGAGCATATTTTTATAATCAAGCACAATTTGGGAGGAAAGTTCAAAAGCATGCTATTGAAGGGAATAAGTGCAACTTTATGTGATGAAATTCATTCAATTCTAACCAAAAAATCATCATCAAATATGGATTCATCAATTCCACCACACTTAAACACTAGCATGTCCTCATGCTAAACATACTCAAAGGAGATAGATGAAAGGGGAAAAATGTCTTATGCTATATGCTATTTAAATGCATGCAACTATCCTAAGGCTAATAGCCAATATGCACTACAATGAGAGTTGGTAGGAACAAACCATTAAATTCCAATCCATCACAAGAAAGCTTAAGGGCCAATGCAAAGGGTTCATGCATTAAGATAAATGTCCAAAGAACTGAATTGAACTTTTCAAAATTACTCAATCAAGCAACTTGCAAGAAGATACAATGTAAGGCGCAAGAACATAGAATTGAGTGATCGAACCCATCACCGGATGTGTATCCACTCAATTTGCTCAGTGTTTAGGGTTTAACCGCTCAATTCTCCTTTTATCATGCTTTTCAAAGATTTGCAAGTCATCTAACAATCAACTAGTATTTAATGCATGAATAACAAATATCATGAGGTCTTTAAAGGGTGTAATGGGGCTAAGGTTCAGGTAGGATGAAATATGGCTAAGTGGACTTAAAGAATTAGCTCTTTGATTAGCTTGAGTGTCCACCTATTCCTATATCACCTATATACACATAACAATATAACCTGTCTACCCATTTCCTTTTCTTTTTCCATTTCACCTCATTCATGCATTTTCTTTTCAAACATGACATATGCATCCTTTATTTTACTTTTTATTTCATACTTTGTTATGTACATGTTTTTTTTAAGAAGCAAAATTGAACTATGAATGCATATGTCTTCATTAATGAGATGCAAGAGCATTACCTAATTGCCAAAAATTTTTCACAATAAGCTTATGCCTCCATCACCAATGTTTCCCAAAATTCTCCCACACTTAGAATCTACACACTAATCCACCAAAGCTAATCAAAGAGTAATTCGGGGACATCAATGGTTTTCCGCTTAAGGGGAGTAATGTGCTATCATCAGAACAAAAGGGGATTCATTGGCTCAAAGGGTTCACAAAGGTGCATGCAAGGGTTAGCCATATAGGTTAGTAAGTTTATTATAAAAAATGGCCTCAATTATGCTAAATGCATTCAAACACAAATACAGGACATAAAGAATCATGCAAATCAATGATCACAATAAAAAAGAGTTATAATCACACAACAAGAATAATATTATGGTTGAAAAGATGCAACCATCCATTAAAGCTCAAGACTCACAAGGTATGTTGTTCGAGCTCTTTTCCATGTTCTACAAACAATCTACTTCAAGCAAGTTGGCATACATAATATTTTCTTCAATTCAATCAATGGTACGCCCTAGAAAAAGACTTCATGGAAATTCCTTGGTGTTTTACCAACTTATTCATTCTATCATGCAACATGCAAACATTAACTACTAAATATCTATCAATGATAAAGAAATATTTATAAGCAACCAAACAAGATAAAATAGACATAAAACTATTCAAAATAAAGAAAAAGTACTACAAGAAACATTGCAAAGTGCCTATAATAGAGAAATTTTACTCCCCTTGGAATCATCGATCTTTCCCCACACTTAGTTTGTGCATGGTCCTCCGTGCATGCTTACGCTCTGGGAGGATGAAGAGGGGCCACCTTCAGCTGGTGGACTCAGAAGTGGGTTGGTCAACTGCATCATACTCCTCCCCAGCTATCTCGGATGAAGTTCTAGGAGGTGGGCCGGGGTCTCTTCCTTCTAGCCTTGCCGCTATCCACTCAAAATGCTTTTGCTCCAAATGCTCCTTGTGGTGGATATCTGCAAGATGTCTTCGAATAATTCTGGAAGAGGACGGAGAACAGGTAAGGCAGTTGCCAAAGTTGGTAGTCTTGATGGTGGTGATGTAGATGTCTTCCTCTCAGAGGGTATTGTGGTTGTTGATCTCTCTAAATCTCCCATCGGGATGTACTTATTGCCTTTAGAGACCTTGAACATGATGTCTCTCAGACGCTTGTACTTGATTGGAACCTTAAGCGTCCGTTCCCAATGGATTGGCCTTTTCTCAAATTTGCCATATCGGAACTCGGCTCTTTGGTTGATGAAGATGTCCGGGTTATTGCCCGGACGATCCAGGAAGTATGGCCTTGATGCGCAGGTTGTAGGTTCCACAATCGGCAAAGTGACCGGTTTCTTACCCTTCTTTCGCATCCTAAAAATAAAACAGGAAATATCAAGGTCATAGGACAACAACAAACGTAGAACAATGAGGAAGCACTTAATGAAGTGAAGAAACTAAATCCTTAGTTGGAAGTTTGAAAATAGTGTGAATCATAAGAATGGCGGTGTGTATATTCCAATGGTGCGCGCAATTGGAACACACACACCGGCCGCACACAATGGCAATCACACTCTGATGAGCGGATAATTTATACGCTTTTTGGCATTGTTTTTAGTATGTTTTTAGTATGATCTAGTTAGTTTTTAGTATATTTTTATTAGTTTTTAGTTAAAATTCATTTTTCTGGACTTTACTATGAGTTTGTGTGTTTTTCTGTGATTTCAGGTATTTTCTGGCTGAAATTGAGGGACCTGAGCAAAATTCTGATTCAGAGACTAAAAAGGACTGCAGATGCTGTTGGATTCTGACCTCCCTGCACTCGAAGCGGATTTTCTGGAGCTACAGAAGCCCAATTGGCGCGCTCTCAACGGCATTGGAAAGTAGACATCCTGGGCTTTCCAGCAATGTATAATAGTCCATACTTTGCCCGAGATTTAATGGCCCAAACCGGCGTGGCAAATCAGCCTCAGAAATTCCAGCGTTTAACGCTGGAACTGGCATAAAACTTGGAGTTAAACGCCCAAACTGGCATAAAAGCTGGCGTTTAACTCCAAAAAACGTCTCTACACATAAAAGCTTCAATGCTCAGCCCAAGCACACACCAAGTGGACCCTGAAGTGGATTTTTACGTCATTTACTCATTTCTATATACCCTAGGTTACTAGTTTACTATTTATAGGATATTTTGACATTGTATCTGTACCTCATGACACTTTACACGTTTCTTTGTGTACCTTCCACAGCATGAGTCTCTAAACCCCATGGTTGGGGGTGAGGAGCTCTGCTGTGTCTTGATGGATTAATGCAATTACTACTGTTTTTCATTCAATCATGCTTGCTTCCATTCTAAGATATCACTTGTTCTTAAATCGGATGAATGTGATGATCCGTGACAATCATCATCATTCTCAACTATGAACGTGTGCCTGACAACCACCTCCGTTCTACCTTAGATTAAGTAGGTATCTCTTGGATTCTTTAACCGGAATCTTCGTGGTATAAGCTAGAACTGATGGCGGCATTCAAGAGAATCCGGAAGGTCTAAACCTTGTCTGTGGTATTCTGAGTAGGATTCAATGATTGAATGACTGTGACGAGCTTCAAACTCCTGAGGGCGGGGCGTTAGTGACAGACGCAAAAGAATCACTGGATTCTATTCCGGCCTGATCGAGAACCGACAGATGGATAGCCGTGCCGTGACAGGGTGCGTTGAACATTTCCACTGAGAGGATGGGAGGTAGCCATTGACAACGGTGAAACCCTACATACAGCTTGCCATGGAAGGAGCCTTGCGTGTTTGAAGAAGAAGACAGTAGGAAAGCAGAGATTCAGAAGATGTAGCATCTCCAAAACCTCAACCTATTCTCTATCACTGCAAAACAAGTACTTATTTCATGATCTTTTACTTTTCACAATCAATCCTGATAATTTCTGATATCCTGACTAAGATTTACAAGATAACCATAGCTTGCTTCAAGCCGACAATCTCCGTGAGATCGACCCTTACTCACGTAAGGTATTACTTGGACGACCCAGTGCACTTGCTGGTTAGTTGTGCGAAATTGCAAAAGTGTGATTGCAATTTCGTGCACCAAGTTTTTGGCGCCGTTGCCGGGGATTGTTCGAGTTTGGACAACTGACGGCTTATCTTGTTGCTTAGATTAGGACTGTTTTGTTTTTGTTGGTTTAGAGTCTTTTAGTTGAGTCTAGTTTCATATTCTAAGTTTGGTGTCCTCTTTGTGTTTTTCCCTTAAAAATTTTCGAAAATTAGTGTTTGATTTTCTAAAAGTTTTAAGTTTGGTGTCATTCTGTTGTTTTTCTCTTTCCTCTTTTCAAAAATCAAATCTTTTTCATAAAAATTTTTCAATCATATCTTTTTAATTGCTCTTTTCAAAATCTTTTTAAATAACTAATTGATTCAGTTCTCAATTTGCTTTGATCTTATTTTCTTTTTGATTTTCGAATTTTTATCTCAATTTCCTTTTATTTTATTTTAAATTTTTTGTTTAATCCAAAAAAAATAAAAATAAAAAATATATATATATATTTTATCTATTTGCAATCCATATCATTTCCCTTTATCCATTATGGACCTAAGTGGAATTGATCAGTCCAGAAGGACTCTGGGGTCATATGCTAACCCCATTACAGCTGCATATGGGAGTAGCATCTGTACACCTCCCATCAAAGCAAGCAGTTTTGAGCTAAATCCTCAACTCATTATCATAGTGCAGCAAAATTGCCAGTATTTCGGTCTTCCACAGGAAGAACCTACTGAGTTTCTGGCACAATTCTTACAAATTACTGACACAGTACATGATAAAGAGGTAGATCAGGATGTCTACAGACTATTACTGTTTCCATTTGCTGTAAAAGATCAAGCTAAAAGGTGGTCAAATAACCAACCTACAGCAAGCATAAAGACATGGAAACAGTTATCAGACAAATTCCTGAATCACTTTTACCCTCCAAAGAGGATGACACAGCTAAGGCTGGACATCCAAGGCTTTAAACAAGAGGATAATGAATCCCTTTATAATGCCTGGGAGAGGTATAGAGGTATGCTAAGAAAATGCCCCTCTGAAAAGTTTTCAGAGTGGGTACAGTTAGACATCTTCTACTTTGGGCTCACAGAAAAAGCTCAGATGTCTTTAGACCACTCAACTGGTGGATCTATACACATGAGGAAGACAATTGAAGAGGCTCAAGAGCTTATAGACACTGTTGCTAGAAATCAATATTTGTACTCTAGCAATGAGTTCTCTCCAAAAGAGGAAGTCATGACAGTAGTCACTGATCCTAATCCTCAAGAACAGATGATTGAGCTTAATCAACAATTGCTCCTGATGACAGAACAGTTAGCAGAATTTAAAGAGATACTCCATGAAACTAAAGTTGCTAACAAGAACATAAAACTGCAGTTGAATCAAGCAAAACAGCAAATATCTAAACAGATAACAGAGGAATGTCAAGCAGTTCAACTGAGGAGTGGGAAGACACTGAATAACACTGCTCAAAGTAGCAAAAAACCAACCAATGAACGATTGACAGGGGATAACCAAACCACTGTTCAAAATCCCTCTGAGGACAGTAAGAGCCCAGAGAGGAATGTTATTGGCGTTCAAACGCCAGAGAGGGAAGGAAAGCTGGCGTTAAACGGCCATTCCTTGCCCAGTTCTGGTGTTCAAACGCCAAAAAAGGGGGAAAAGTTGGCGTTAAACGCCCATTTTCCACCCAATCCTGGCGTTCAGACGCCAAGGGAGGATCAGACACCTGAGAGTGCTGACAGTAACCCCTCTAAAAAGGCTTCTTCAACCACTTCTGTAAGGAATAAACCTGCAGCATCTAAGGTTGAAGAATATAAAGCCAAGATGCCTTATCCTCAAAAACTCCGCCAAGCGGAACAGGATAAGCAATTTGCCCGCTTTGCAGACTATCTAAGGACTCTTGAAATAAAGATTCCGTTTGCAGAGGCACTTGAGCAAATATCTTCTTATGCTAAGTTCATGAAAGAAATCTTAAGTCATAAGAAGGATTGGAGAGAAACTGAAAAAGTGTTTCTCACTGAAGAATGCAGTGCAGTCATTCTAAAAAGCCTACCAGAAAAGCTTCAAGATCCAGGAAGCTTTATGATACCATGCACATTAGAAGGTGCTTGCACCAAGACAGCCTTATGTGATCTTGGAGCAAGCATCAATCTAATACCTGCATCCACTATCAGAAAGCTTGGGTTGACTGGAGAAGTCAAACCAACCCGGATATGCCTCCAACTTGCTGATGGCTCCATTAAATATCCATCAGGCATAATAGAGGATATGATTGTCAAGGTTGGGCCATTCGCCTTTCCAACTGACTTTGTGGTGCTGGAAATGGAGGAGCACAAGAGTGCAACTCTCATTCTAGGAAGACCTTTCCTAGCAACTGGACGAACTCTCATTGATGTACAGAGAGGGGAAGTAACCCTGAGAGTCAATGAGGATGAGTTCAAGTTGAATGTTATAAAAGCTATGCAGCATCCAGACACACCAAATGACTGCATGGGCACTGACATTATTGACTCTCTGGTAGAAGAGATCAATATGACTGAAAGCCTAGAATCAGAGCTTGAGGACATCTTCAAAGATGCTCAACCTGATCAAGAAGAATCAGTGGAAACAAAGGAATTTTCGAAAATTCCTCAGGAGGAGGATAAGCCTCCCAAACCTGAACTCAAACCACTACCACCATCCCTGAAGTATGCATTTCTGGGAGAAGGTGACACTTTTCCAGTGATTATAAGCTCTGCTTTAAATGCACAGGAAGAGGAAGCACTGATTCAAGTGCTAAGGAAACACAAGACAGCTCTTGGGTGGTCCATAAGTGATCTCAAGGGCATTAGCCCAGCTAGATGCATGCACAAGATCCTGTTGGAGGATAATGCCAAGCCAGTGGTCTAACCACAGAGGAGGCTAAATCCAGCCATGAAGGAGGTGGTGCAGAAAGAGGTCACTAAATTACTAGAGGCTGGGATTATTTATCTTATTTCTGATAGCCCCTGGGTGAGCCCTGTCCAAGTTGTCCCCAAAAAGGGAGGCATGACAGTGGTTCATAATGAAAAAAATGAACTGGTTCCTACAAGAACAGTCACAGGGTGGCGCATGTGTATTGACTACAGAAGGCTTAATACAGCCACCAGAAAGGATCATTTTCCTTTACCATTCATAGACCAAATGCTAGAAAGACTAGCTGGTCATGATTACTACTGCTTTTTGGATGGCTATTCAGGTTACAACCAAATTGCAGTAGATCCTCAGGACCAAGAGAAAACAGCATTTACTTGCCCTTCTGGCGTGTTTGCCTACAGAAGGATGCCTTTTGGTCTGTGTAATGCTCCTGCAACCTTTCAGAGATGCATGTTATCCATCTTCTCTGATATGGTGGAGAAATTCCTAGAAGTCTTCATGGATGACTTCTCAGTATATGGAGACTCATTCAGCTCCTGTCTTAACCACATAGCACTTGTCCTGAAAAGGTGCCAAGAGACTAACTTGGTTTTAAACTGGGAGAAATGTCACTTTATGGTGACTGAAGGAATTGTCCTTGGGCACAAAATTTCAAGCAGGGGAATAGAGGTGGATAAGGCAAAAGTAGAGGTAATTGAAAAATTACCACCACCTGCCAATGTTAAGGCAATCAGAAGCTTTCTGGGGCATGCGGGATTCTACACAAGGTTCATAAAGGATTTTTCAAAAATTGCAAAACCTTTGAGTAACCTGCTAGCTGCTGACACACCATTTGTGTTTGACACACAGTGTCTGCAGGCATTTGAGACCCTGAAAGCTAAGCTGGTCACAGCACCAGTCGTCTCTGCACCAGATTGGACATTGCCATTTGAACTAATGTGTGATGCCAGTGACCATGCCATTGGTGCAGTGTTGGGACAGAGGCATAACAAGCTTCTGCACATCATTTATTATGCCAGCCGTGTTCTAAATGACACACAGAAGAATTACACAACCACAGAAAAAGAGTTACTTGCAGTGGTCTATGCCATTGACAAGTTTAGATCCTATCTAGTGGGATCCAAAGTGGTTGTGTACACTGACCATGCTGCTCTTAAATACTTACTCACAAAGCAGGATTCAAAACCCAGACTTATAAGATGGGTGTTGCTTCTGCAAGAGTTTGATATAGAAATAAGAGACAGAAAAGGGACAGAGAACCAAGTAGCTGATCATCTGTCCCGAATAGAACCAGTAGCTGGGGCGTCCCTCCCTTCTACTGAGATCTCTGAGACCTTCCCAGATGAGCAACTCTTTGCCATTCAGGAAGCTCCATGGTTTGCAGATATTGCAAACTATAAAGCTGTGAGGTTCATACCCCAGGAGTACAGCAGAGTGCAAAGAAAGAAATTAATTTCAGATGCCAAGTACTACCTATGGGATGAACCATATCTCTTTAAGAGATGTGCAGACGGAATGATCCGCAGATGTGTACCCAGAGAAGAAGCACAAAGGATCCTATGGCACTGCCATGGATCACAGTATGGAGGACATTTTGGAAGTGAGCGAACAGCCACTAAAGTCCTCCAATGTGGCTTCTACTGGCCTACTCTCTATAAAGATTCCCGAGAGTTTGTGCATAACTGTGACAGTTGCCAAAGAGCTGGTAACTTGCCTCACGGATACGCCATGCCTCAACAAGGGATATTAGAGATAGAATTGTTTGATGTATGGGGCATTGACTTCATGGGGCCATTCCCACCATCATACTCAAACACTTACATTCTGGTGGCAGTGGACTATGTATCTAAGTGGGTAGAAGCAATTGCTACACCCACTAATGATACCAAGACCGTGCTGAAATTCCTCCAGAAACATATCTTCAGCAGGTTTGGTGTTCCCAGAGTACTAATCAGTGACGGGGGCACTCATTTCTGCAATAGACAGCTATACTCTGCTATGGTTAGATATGGAATTAGCCACAAAGTGGCAACCCCGTATCATCCACAGACAAATGGGCAAGCTGAAGTCTCTAACAGAGAGCTAAAAAGAATCCTGGAACGGACTATGATAGCCCGGAGAAAGGATTGGGCAAAGAGCTTGGATGATGCTCTGTGGGCATACAGAACAGCATTCAAGACTCCTATAGGAACCTCTCCATACCAACTGGTGTATGGGAAGGCCTGTCATCTGCCCGTGGAACTGGAACATAAAGCCTACTGGGCAACCAGATTCCTAAACATGGATGCTCAGTTAGCTAGTGAGAAAAGATTACTCCAGCTAAATGAACTAGAGGAGTTCAGACTCAATGCCTTTGAAAATGCAAAAATTTATAAGGAAAAGGCAAAGAAATGGCATGACAAGAAGTTGTCAACCAGAGTCTTTGAGCCAGGACAAAAAGTTCTGCTCTTCAACTCTAGGCTCAGACTGTTTCCAGGAAAACTTAAATCCCGGTGGAGGGGTCCGTATGTGATTACAGGAGTGTCACCATATGGATATGTTGAGCTTCAGGATATTGATTCTGACAAAAAGTTCATTGTTAATGGACAGAGGATCAAGCATTATCTTGAAGGCAATTTTGAGCAGGAATGCTCAAAACTGAGACTTGAGTAATTCTCAGTAAAGGTCCAGCTAAAGACAGTAAAGAAGCGCTTGCTGGGAGGCAACCCAGTCATTAGGAGGTTATATAATTTGTTCTTACAGAGGCAAGTATCAAAAATGAAGGAATTTACAGAGTTACAGAAGGATTCAGCTCAAAAAGCAGAGAAAAAGAGCTTACTGGCGAAAAAATGCCAGTAAGGGGCATTTTGGGCGTTAAACGCCAGAATGGGTACCATTCTGGGCGTTTAACGCCAGGAATGGTGCCATTTTGGGCGTTAAACACCAGAATGGGCACCATTCTGGGCGTTTAACACCAGGCGTGCAGCATCCTGGGCGTTTAGAAAAACGCCCAGTGATAAAGGAATTCTGGCGTTTAACGCCAGCCAGGGCACCTGGCTGGGCGTTAAACGCCCATAAGGGGCAACAAATGGGCGTTAAACGCCAGAATGGGTGCCATTCTGGGCGTTTAACGCCAGAAAGGTGGGGGGACCACAATTTTGTTTTCAAATCAAGTTTTTTCAAACTTTCCTTTTCTTACCCATACTTTTCTACAAGAACACATTTCAATCTCTCATCATTCACTTTCAAATTTTCAAAAATCTAAAATCATTCTTCAAATCTCTCAAATCTATCCCAAATTTTGTTCAAAAAACTCACCCTTCTCTCAATTTCTTTCCATATCTTCTCAAATCTCCTTTCAAATTTTTCTTTTTTTTTTCGAAATCTCTCCTTCCCCCCTTTATAAATACACGTTCATCCCCCTAATTCCCCCACACCATTCGAATTTGCTCTTCTCTTCTCTTTCTTCTTTCCTTTCTTTTGCTTGAGGACAAGCAAACCTCTAAGTTTGGTGTGCTTTTCCGTGATTACTAAGCCAAGATTCATCAAGATCATGGCTCCTAAGGGAAAACAAACCAATTTAAGAGGAAAGAAAGAGAACAATCCAAAGAATCTTTGGAATCAAGAGAAGTTCTTAACCAAAGAACATGAAGACCATTATCACAAAATAATGGGTCTTAGGTCAGTGATCCCGGAAGTTAAATTTGATCTGAAAGAAGATGAATATCCGGGGATCCAAGAGCAAATTCGAAACAGAGGATGGGAAGTTCTAACCAATCCTGAGATAAAGGTTGGAAGGAATATGGTTCAGGAATTCTACTCAAATCTGTGGCTGACAGACAAGCAGAGAATGACTGGAACTGCTTACCATACCTACAGAACCATGGTCAGAGGGAAAGTTATGTACTTCCATCTGGACAAAATAAGAGAAATCTTCAAATTACCTCAACTGCAAGATGATCCTGAATCCTTTAATAGGAGAATGGTGAGGGCAGATAAAGGGTTGGATCAAGTTCTAGAGGACATCTGCCTCCCTGGAACTAAGTGGATAACCAATTCAAAGGGTGTCCCAAACCAACTCAAGAGGGGAGACCTCAAACCAATTGCAAGAGGTTGGCTAGACTTTATTGGGCGTTCCATACTGCCCACTAGCAACCGTTCTGAGGTCACTATCAAGAGAGCAGTGATGATTCATTGCATTATGCTTGGAAAAGAAGTGGAGGTTCATCATGTGATTGCTTGTGAGATCTACACAATTGCAAATAAAAATTCCACTGAAGCCAAATTGGCTTACCCAAGCTTGATCTCCTTGCTCTGTAAAGAGGCTGGGGTAAAGATGGGAGTAGATGAATTCATACCCATTGAACATCCAATCACCAAGAAGTCAATGGAAGGACAAATGCAAGACAACTCTATCAAAAGGAGGGCACAGGAGTTCCTCTCTGAATTCCCTAAAATTGACTACTGGACTAGCCTAGAAGCATCTATCACCAAGTCGCAAGAAACTATGGAGCAACTGAAGGAAGAACAGCAGATCAGAACTGTATGCTCTGCAAATTGCTGAAGGAACAAGAGAAGCAGGGGCGTGAACTCCAAGAGTTGAAACGCCAAAAGCTCTCCTCTCAAGCTGAGGGAGCATCCACTTCTCAAAATCAAGGTTGTTGAGTCCTAACTCTGTGAAAACCTCTATCATTAGGAGCCTAGTTTAAATTTTTGTTCTCTAATTTTATTTTTTAGTCTAATCTTATATCTATTTTTGAGTCTTGTTTCTAATTCATAATTAATAAAATTTAATTTTCATGTCTTAAAGCTATGAATGTCCTATGAATCCATCACCTCTCTTAAATGAAAAATGCTTTAATCACAAAAGAACAAGAAGTACAGGATTTCGAAATTTATCCTTGAAACTAGTTGAATTAGTTTGATGTGGTGACAATACTTTTTGTTTTCTGAATGAATGCCTGAACAGTGCATATGTCTCTTGAATTTGTTGTTTTGAGAATGTTAAAAAAGTGTTGGCTCTTGAAAGGATGAGGAAAAAGAGAACTGTTATTGAGGATCTAAAAAATCATTTAATTGATTCTTGAAGCAAGAAAAGGCAGTAAAAAAAAATTCGAAAAAAAAGAGAAAGAAAAAGAAAAAGAAAGCAAAAGAAAGAAATAAAGTTGTGATCCAAGGCAAAAAGAGTGTTCTTAAGAACCCTGGACACCTCTAATTGGGGACTCTAGCAAAGCTGAGTCACAATCTGAAAAGGTTCACCCAATTATGTGTCTGTGGCATGTATGTATCCGGTGGTAATACTGGAAGACAGAGTGCTTCGGGCCACAGCCAAGACTCATACACTAGCTATGTTCAAGAATCATTATACTTAACTAGGAGAATCAATAACACTATCTGAGTTCTGAGTTCTTATAGATGCCAATCATTCTGAACTTCAAGGGATAGAGTGAGATGCCAAAACTGTTCGGAGGCAAAAAGCTACTAGTCCCGCTCATCTAATTGGAGCTATGTTTCCTTGATATTTTGGAGTCTATAATATATTCTCTTCTTTTTTTTATCCTATTTTGATTTTCAGTTGCTTGGGGACAAGCAACAATTTACGTTTGGTGTTGTGATGAGCGGATAATTTATACGCTTTTTGGCATTTTTTTTAGTATGTTTTTAGTATGATCTAGTTAGTTTTTAGTATATTTTTATTAGTTTTTAGTTAAAATTCGCTTTTCTGGACTTTACTATGAGTTTGTGTATTTTTCTGTGATTTCAGGTATTTTCTGGCTGAAATTGAGGGTCCTGAGCAAAAATCTGATTCAGAGACTGAAAAGGACTGCAGATGCTGTTGGATTCTGACCTCCCTGCACTCGAAGTGGATTTTCTGTAGCTACAGAAGCCCAATTGGCGCGCTCTCAATGGCATTGGAAAGTAGACATCCTGGGCTTTCCAACAATGTATGATAGTCCATACTTTGCCCGAGATTTGATGGCCCAAACCGGCGTGGCAAATCAGCCTCAGAAATTCCAGCGTTTAACGCTGGAACTGGCATAAAACTTGGAGTTAAACGCCCAAACTGGCATAAAAGCTGGCGTTTAACTCCAGAAAACGTCTCTACACATAAAAGCTTCAATGCTCAGCCCAAGCACACACCAAGTGGACCCTGAAGTGGATTTTTACGTCATTTACTCATTTCTGTATACCCTAGGTTACTAGTTTACTATTTATAGGATCTTTTGACATTGTATCTGTACCTCATGACACTTTACACGTTTCTTTGTGTACCTTCCACAGCATGAGTCTCTAAACCCCATGGTTGGGGGTGAGGAGCTCTGCTGTGTCTTGATGGATTAATGCAATTACTACTGTTTTTCATTCAATCATGCTTGCTTCCATTCTAAGATATCACTTGTTCTTAAATCGGATGAATGTGATGATCCGTGACAATCACCATCATTCTCAACTATGAACGTGTGCCTGACAACCACCTCCGTTCTACCTTAGATTAAGTAGGTATCTCTTGGATTCTTTAACCGGAATCTTCGTGGTATAAGCTAGAACTGATGGCGGCATTCAAGAGAATCCGGAAGGTCTAAACCTTGTCTGTGGTATTCTGAGTAGGATTCAATGATTGAATGACTGTGACGAGCTTCAAACTCCTGAGGGCGGGGCGTTAGTGACAGACGCAAAAGAATCACTGGATTCTATTCCGGCCTGATCGAGAACCGACAGATGGATAGCCGTGCCGTGACAGGGTGCGTTGAACATTTCCACTGAGAGGATGGGAGGTAGCCATTGACAACGGTGAAACCCTACATACAGCTTGCCATGGAAGGAGCCTTGCGTGTTTGAAGAAGAAGACAGTAGGAAAGCAGAGATTCAGAAGATGTAGCATCTCCAAAACCTCAACCTATTCTCTATCACTGCAAAACAAGTACTTATTTCATGATCTTTTACTTTTCACAATCAATCCTGATAATTTCTGATATCCTGACTAAGATTTACAAGATGACCATAGCTTGCTTCAAGCCGACAATCTCCGTGGGATCGACCCTTACTCACGTAAGGTATTACTTGGACGACCCAGTGCACTTGCTGGTTAGTTGTGCGGAATTGCAAAAGTGTGATTGCAATTTCGTGCACCACACTCCTAAGGCAAATCAAAGTTCAAAACTTCGCAACTAAGTGCTTAAGTTGTACACATGAAACATAGAAATGGAATCAACTTCAACCAAGCACCAACAAGGAATTGTCAATTGTTCATCCTTAACATGTGGTAACACATATACAATGCTCTTAATTGGAAGCCAAAAGATGCTTGATCAAGACATCATCAAAAGTGGAACATTTGTAAAGTGATTACTCATTATAATTTCCAAGATGAACAATGAAACTCATATTCTACCAACACAATGCATTTACTATTAAAGTCACCCATTAATAAGGTACACAATCTTAGAAAACATGGGTGGTTGAACTCAAAGTATACCAATAATGAAATGCATAGGAAAAATAATGTGATCAACATCAAAACCCATAAAGGAAGTTTCACAATTCATACGATATGCCTAATCAAAGATAAATTGAAAGCATATGATGGCCAAGTCATATGAATCAAACAAGATGTTCATTAAGGCATTTCATCGAACATGTGGTATGTAATGTTCAAGTGCATCATAATTAAGCTCAAAATTTATCAAAATCAACCCAATAATCAAGTAATAATACTTTGCAATACAAAGAAACAACTAAGAAAGCAACAAATTTAATCTAAGGAAACATAAAGGAAAAGAAAATAATTTGCAAAAATATAAATATGAAAAGAAAGAAAAGATAAAAAACCTTAGGTATAGAGGTTGAAAAGAACAAGAACTAGGGAGGAAAAATGGCACTTCTCATAGCCACTGCGAAATCACGGCGGTTGGATTCGCCAGAAAGAACACCGGAGGAGAGAACTCACCGGTGGTGAAAAGAAAAAAGAGAAGAGAGGGAAAGAGAGAAAGAAAAGAGAAGAGAAATAAGAGAGAGAGAGAGAGAGAGAGAGAGAGAGAGAGAGAGAGAGATGGTGGTCACCGGCGGAGGGCTGACAGCGATGGTGGCTGGAGGAGCTGGGCAGAGAAGAGAGGGAGAGAGCAGCCACAGAGAAGAGAAGAAAAGATGTGACTGTCTCTCAATAGGGCAACCTGCCCTGTTATTGTCCAGAACACGACCTGTGCAGACGCACAGAGACAAAAACTTGGAAGGGTACGAACGCACACAGAACGCTGCGACCTGAGAGGTTTCAAAAGGACGTGCGGGCGCACAGAAGTGTGTGAGCGCACAGAGGGACCTTCTTTTTTTTTATATGTGGACGACAGCAGGTGTGCGTGCGCACACAGGTCTGTGCGCACACACAAAGGATGAGAATGGGGGAGGTTGTTCACACGCACAGGCTGTTCCCTTACTCCCACTAGAGGGGCTTGCAAAAGGTGTGTGGACGCACACGTCTGTGCGGCCGCACATATGAAGCGCAAAAGGGAACTTGTGCGTACGCATGTAGATGTGCGCACGCACAGGTTAGAGAAAATGGGGTAGCGCCCACGCACAGGCTGTGTTGGGCTGTGACCAGAGGGCATGTTAAGGCGTGTGCGGACGCACAGGCTTGTGCGGCCGCACAGATGGAAAAAAACACAGAGTTGTGCGCACGTACAGCATGGTGCGTACGCACAGATGCCCTGTTTCAGAATTTTCTTTTCTCTTCAAAACTAAGGTTCCTAACCTTAGCACAACAACAAACCAACCCCAAATCATTCAAACAAGTACAAAATCATAGTCCACAAGTAATTCAACTTATACAATTCAAAATCATCAAACAAACCTAAACTAAGCATTATATCACAAGGAAACAAATAGTTCAAAAAGCTATAAACAAGAGATAGAATTGGAAAATGTCACCATGGTGGGGTGTCTCCCACCAAGCACTTTGGTTTAAAGTCCTAAGTTGGACTTGCATGGCTTCATTGGTCAGTTAGAAACTTCCCCAAGGAGGAAATTTTCCAACTCCTTGGCTTGCTTTGGTTGAGCATGATCCTTTGAAATTGACTCTTTGGCACTATCCTCCTTTCCTTGCTTCTTGCCATCTTCAATCACTTTGTCTTCAACTATGTCGTATCCAAAAATAGAGTAAGCTTCCCGAATGGACTTGTTGGACTCCTCCAAAGTGAACTTGACTAACTTGCCATCCGACTCAAAAGAATAGACTCCCGAGTGTGCGTCTAACTTGAAACGGGCCGTCTTCAAGAATGGACGACCAAGGAGTATTGATGATGGCTTGGTTGAGTCAATAGGAGGGGTCTCCAAGATGTGAAAATTAGCTGGAAAGAGCAATCCTTGAATATTAACTATGACATTCTATGCAATCCCCACGACGGACACAATACTCTTGTTGGCTAACACAAATCTCGCCCCGGACCTCTTAAGGAGTGACAAGTTCAATCTTTCATAGATGGGGAATGGCATGATGCTCACACACGCCCCTAAATCACACATACAGTCCGTGAACTTGGTCCCACCAATCAAACAAGTGACCAAACATGGGTCGGGATCATTGCATTTTTCAGGAAGTAAGGAAGAGATAGAATCATCTACTGGCTTTTTGTTGAGGTTGCCAATCTTGCCCTTGTGAGTGCCAATATCCTTGAGGAACTTGGCATATTTCGGCACTTGTTGAATGGCTTAAAAGAGAGGGACGGTAACTTCAACTTTCTCAAAAACTTCCACGACAGTGGGGTCAAGATCTTCTTGCTTCTTTGCTTTCTTTACCAAGGTTGGGAATGGAATGGGCAAAGGCTCTTCAAGCGAGGTCTTTCTCTTGGGCTCCTTGACCTTTGGTGGTTCTTCCTCACTTATGTCAATAGTTTCATTCTTACTCCTCATCACTTCCACTTCATCTTCTACCTCCTTATTGTTTGTCTCCTCACTCAACTTTGAAGGTATAGCCATATTCTTATCCAATTTAGTACCACTTCTAAGACTAATGGATTTTATGCTTCGTTTAGGATTGGGTTGAGGTTGGGAGGACAAACTACTTGGGGTTGAAGCTTGTTGGGTGCCTTATGTGGTTTGAGGAGGGAGAGTTAAACGAGTAAAGGGCTTCGGCTATTGTAGCCATGTATGCATCTTGTTTCTTATGAAACTCTCTTTGTTCTTGCATGAAGGTGTGGATTGTGTCATTCATGTGGGATTGATTGGAGGGAAGGGCTTGGTTAACTTGAGAAGGATTAGATCTACTGTTTGGATGTTGATATTTCTCTTGAGATGGAAGTTATGGGGGTTGTTGGTATGGCTGTTGGTATTGTGGTTGACCTTGTGGGTGTTGATGGTAGTAGACTTGAGCATTTTGGTTGGGTTGAGCTTGGGGAGCTTGATTCCACCTTTTGTTTGAGTTATCTCTCCACCCTTGGTTTTGATTACCTCCTTGGGGGTAGGGTCCTTGGTTGTAATTGGGTCTTTGTGGGTAAGGGTTAGCAACCGCCAATGTAGTGTCCTCTTGGATTTTAGGGCACTCATCAGTGTAATGAGTAGTACAAGCACAAACACCACATGTCCTTGATGGTCCTTCTATTCTAGGAGGTTGAGGTGGAGCATTTATCAAAGCTTGAGGGATTTGTTGCCCTTGTGTGATTTGCCTCAATAAAATAGTCATCTCACCAAGGGTCTTAGTCAAAATTGCATCTTCAGAGGGAGAAACCTCACTCAATGCTTTTGGTTTGGACTTCTAGACCTAGAGTGTTGAGTTGAATCCGCTAGATCCAATATAACTTCCCATGCTTCTGCTGCGGTTTTGTTTTTGGTCAATGATCCTCTACTCGTGGCATCCAAGAGAAGCTTATCTTGGTGGTGCATTCCTTGACAGAAATAACTGATCAAAACCAACTCATCTATCCGGTGGTGAGGGCAAGCTTCCAACAACTTCTTAAATCTCTCCCAATATTCATACAAAGTCTCTCCATCTCGTTGCACAATGCAAGAGATCTCTCTTCTCAGCTTGTCTATTTTCTGGGGAGGGTAGAACTTCTCCAAAAATTCTTTTCGCAGCAAGTCCCAATTGTATCGAACTTCACCCGGCTGAGTATAAAACCATTCCTTCGCTTTTTCCTCCAAAGAGAAAGGGAAAGCGAAGACCAACACCACGGCTTCATCCGCTCCATGTCTTCTTGCAGTTGCACATGCAACTTGAAAATCTTTAAGGTGCTTTAGAGGATCTTTCCCAGGCAATCCATTGTACTTGGGAAGCAAGTTGATTGTGCCAGGCTTAAGCTCAAAATTTGGGTCCAAGGCTGGATACAGAATTTGAAGTGGTTGCAAGTTAAAATCGGGAGCTCTGGCCTCCTTCGAGGTGGATCCGCCATGACGGTGTCACTTGAGTCACTCAATGATAATTTAGTACTCCCCACAGATGAATATAGAGTCTCCTCGTTGATTAGTGAATGATGGTCACAGATTGGTGGTGATAGTGAATGGAAATGGTCCTCAAGGGAGCCCGATTCACTATTCACAAAAGCTAGCCGACACCGAGCTTGCCTTATACGAGTTAAAGTTCTTTCAATTTCTGGGTCAAAAGTGGCCAAGCTCGGGTCTGGAAGTGACCGTGTCATTCAACTGAGGAGACAATGAAAGCATGCAATTATGAAAGGCAAAAAAAAACAAAAAAAATAAAAATAGGAAAGTAAAGAAGAACTAACTTAACAATCTATAACTACCAAGACTAACTAAAGAGGAAAAGTAGTATTTACAATTAATGCCAATTAGCAAATCAAAAATCAACTATTCACACTATTCACATATTTACACAACCAAAATCATGGCACTCATTGCATTTAAAGTGAATTCTCCGGCAACGGCGCCAAAAATTTGACGGCGCCCAATTGTTCGAGTTGGGATTTATCAAAATAGGATTAACGTTGTAAGTATAGACCCAAACACAACAATCGTTGGAAATTCACAACATGTAGGTCAGTTCAACCAATTTAAAACCGAGAGTAATTGACTCCTGGGTCGTCTCCCAAGGAATCACTTAAGGGACAATGAGTGTGCAAATTCCAGTTGTAGTGATCAAGGGGTTGTCAATGAAGAAACGAACATATAAAGCAATAAAAGAACATGCAAAATTATAATGATTGAACTAAAGAAAAATTTAAAGAACCGATTATGTAATATAAACAAGTAAAGTATAAAAGAGACTAACATAGCAATGTATGAAAGATTGAAAACATAAAAAAGGGTCTTGGCATAGAGTGAGCTAAGGGTCCTTTCCTTGTTGGAACCACAACTATGACAATTATGACGGATTAGTCTCACTTGATCAACCCTCACATCGAAAGGTAAGTTAAATGAGCATAAATGTTCTTAACCCACAAATCCTAAATTTCTTGCTAATTGCCTTAGTAACAAATTAGCATTAGTGGGAATAAGAACAATTAACAACCCAAGAATTGACACTAAATGTTGGACATTCCAACTCTAGGTACCCAAGTGCTCACTTTACCTAAGCCAAGAGACAAAAATTTAGACAAAAACCATGTTTGACATTTTGTCAAACACTTGGTCGGTAAAAAGCTTAAACATGACAAAAATAAGAAAAGACTTGAAATTGAAAGCAACAATTGATTTCAATCAACAAGAATAGCATAGGGAAGCATAAAACAAACACCAAACATCAAACTCATCAACAAGAAAGTGAAATTGTAAAATAGAAGCAAAATTGAACTATAACTTGAATGAGAAGAAAGAGTAATGATAATGTAACTATAAAGAGTAATAACAAGAGAAAACTTACAATGAGATTAGCAAAATCCAATGATCAAAAATGAAAATGACACTTGGAATGTAAAACCCTAATGGAGAAGATGAGAAAAACTTAGAGAAAACTAAAACTAAAAACCTTCTATTCTACTCCTAAAAATATACTAATGCTATGCTATATGATTTCCTTCATTTCCCCTCCAATATGAGCTAAAAGACTTCACAAATGGGCCTCCAAAGCCCCCAAATCGCGAGTCACGTGCCTTTCTAATGAAGTCATGTACGGACACCTGTGCAGACGCATAGGCGTGTGCATCTGCACACTCTGCGAAAATTCCCTCATCTGCGTACGCACGAGTATCTGTACGCACGCACACCATGTGATTCTTGGCAGGACACGCGACGCGCTCGAATTGATCCACGCGCTCTGCATGGGCTCCTGTGCGGACGCACAAGAGGCTGTGCGCACGCACACGTCTTTGAGCTCACCTCCTTTGATTCTTCATGTTTCCTCCAATTCTTAAGCTCTTCTTCCATTTTCTCCAACCCATTCATACCTTATACACCTGAAATCACTCACAAACACATCAAGGCATCAAATGGAAGGAAAATGTAATAAAAATAGATCAAATTAAGCACAAAAGAGCATATTTTCATAATCAAGCACAATTTGGGAGGAAAGTTCAAAAGCATGCTATTCAAGGGAATAAGTGCAAGTTTATGTGATAAAATCCATTCAATTCTAACAAAAAAAATCATCATCAAATATGGATTCTTCAGGGTGCCACAGGAATGCTCAGAGAAAAAAAAAAGCAGCGCGACCACACCAAACTTAAGAAGATTGCTCATCGCTAAAAAAAATAAAAAATATAATGGGGTAAGTAAGTAAGGGACGAAGAAAGAAAGAGAAAGAGGGATAATGGCAGGAGGATGTGGCTAAATATTTATGGAATGAGGATGTAGGGGGTGGGGTAAGAGAAATTAGAATCGAGATGGAAAAAAAAGTAGTAGAAGTGGGATTTATAGTGCGAGGTAAAAGGGTTGGGTAAAAAGGTATATATAGGGAGAGGGGAAGGGGAAGGTTCGGTTCGGGTGGGAAGAGAAAAGGTAAAAAAAATTGTATTGGAATTAAATGAAGGTTGGGTTGGAAGGGTGGGGTAACGGTAGGGAAGGGGATGGGGAAGAGAGAGTTAGGGATTTAATGGAACTTAATTGGTGGAGTAGGGGTGGGTTTGGTGGGGAAGAGAGATATGAGGGGGTAGGGTGCACGCCATTTCCTTTTTCAAAATCAAACTCCTCTGTTGAATCAGACTATGAGGCGCTACTAGCGCTAAACGCCAATCTCAGCGTTTAGCATTGGTAACGTGTTTTCAAAAAAAAATTTTCAGGACGAAGCTACTCATGCGTACACGCACAAATCTGTGCATACGCATGTCTGGGGGAGAGAGAGTAGTTTGTGCATACGCACAGTGGTGTGCGTATGCACCCGGTAGAGAGGATGGAGATCTTGGTCCTTCTTCTGGTGCTAAATGCTAAATGCCTACGTTTAGCGCCGTGTGGACAAAGGCAAATTTTCTATTTGGAGCATGGGTTGTCCGTACGCACAGGGGGGTGCATACGCACCTGGCAGAGAGGATGGAATTATGAATGCCTCCCTTGGCGCTAAATGCTAGATGCTCGCGTTTAGCACCACCTTCAAAGTGAATGCTCCTCGAATTACGTGCAATATGGTTCTAAACACCATGTCAGGGCATTTAGCGCCAGCTTTACAGTGACCTAGCTTCGAATTGCGTGCCTTACAGTGTTAAATGCTAGGAGGCGGCGTTTGGCGCCAAGACACCTGAAGCAAATCCTCTCCAGAGTGTTCTGAACTTCTTTCTGATTGCACATGTTCTTGTTTCCAACACTTTGCTTGACGAAAACACACGTAAAAAGAAGAAAGACTATAGGAAAACAAAACAAATAAATGAAACCAAAATAAATAGAAAATCTAAGGATACAGATGGTTGGGTTACCTCCCAACAAGCGCTTCTTTAACGTCACTAGCTTCACGGTCAACTCTGCAAAGTCAACAGATGAGCGGACCTCTCACGATCAATCTAGCCTCCAAGATAGTGCTTCAGTCTCTGGCTATTGATAGTGAACCTACTGTCAGAGTTCTCTTCCTAGAGCTCCACATGACCATACAGTGACACCCTGGTAATGGCAAATGGTCTTGACCATCGGGACTTCAGCTTGCTTGTAAAGAGCTTGAGCATTAAATTGAATAATAAGACTTTCTGGCCTGGCTCAAATGCTGTGGTGGCTATTTTTTTGTCATGCCACACCTTTGTCTTATCTTTATAGAGCTTGGAATTCTCAAAAGCTGAATTTCTAAATTCATTAAGCTCATTCAGTTGAAGGAGCCTCTTTTCTCCTACAGCTTTGGCATCAAATATCAGGAACTTTGTTGCCCTATATGCTCTGTGCTCCAACTCTACTAGCAAGTGACAGGCTTTACCATAGACCAACTGATATTGAAACATGCTGATAGGAGTCTTTAATGCCATCTGGTATGCCCATAGAGCATCATCAAGCTTCCTAGCTCAGTCTTTCCTTGAAGTGCTAACGGTCTTTTCTAGAATCTTTTTGAGTTCTCTGTTAGAAACCTCAATCTGTCCACTTGTCTGAAGGTGATAAAGGATTGCCACTTTATGATGGACTCCATACCTCTAAAGAAGTAAGTCAAGCTATTTGTTATAAAAGCGGCTTTCTCCATCACTAATTAGTGTCCTTGGGACACCAAACCAGCTGAAAATATATTTCTGAAGAAAGCTCAACACGATGTTGGCATGATTAATGGGTAAAGTCACTGCTTCCACCCACTTGGACATATAATCAACCGCCACCAAAATATAAGTGTTTGAGTATGAGGGTGGAAATGGCCCCATGAAGTCAATACCCCACACATAAAACAACTCAATCTCTAATATTCCTTGCTCTGGCATCTCATGGTTTTGAGAAAGATTCCCAATTCTCTGGCTCTTGTTACAATTCCTCAAAAAATCCTGAGCATCTCGAAGGAGACTTGGCCAATAAAAAACTGCATTGGAGGACCTTAGTGGCCATCCTCTCAATGCTCTCACCACTGAAGTGGCCACCATACTCGGAACCATGACAATGCCAGAGAATGTACTGTGTTTCTTCATCTGAGACATAATGCTGGATAATACCATCTGAGCATCTTTTAAAGTGGTAAGGTTCCTCCTACAAGAAGTACTTAGCATCATTGAGTAGCTTCTTAACTTGCTGTTTAGTGTACTATTTGGAGATGAACCTCATGGCCTTGTAGTTTGCAATATCTGCAAACCATGAAGCCCTCTAAATCATAAAGTGTTGCTCATCTGGGAACATCTCAGTCACAGGAGCAGGTTGTTGCTTTCCCTCTTCAGCCTCAATTCTTGAAAGATGGTCAACCACTTGGTATTCTGACACCTTCCTATCTCTAGTCTCAATATCAAACTCTTAAAGAAGGAGCACCCACCTAATCAACCTTGGCTTAGCATCCTATTTGGTTAGAAGGTACTTAAGAGTAGCACGATCAGTAAAAATAGTAACCTTAGAACCAATCAAATAAGACCTAAACTTATCAAAAGCATAAACTACAGCTAATAATTATTTTTTTGTAGTTGTGTTATTCTTTTGTACGTCATTTAGCACACGACAAGCATAGTAAATGACGTGTACAAGCTTGTCTTGTCTCTGTCCCAAGATAACTCCTATAGCATGATCATTGGTATCACACGTCAATTCAAATGGCAAATCTCATTTAGGAGAAGCTCTGATGGGAGCGGAGATAAGTCTAGCTTTCAGAGTCTTAAAAGCATATACACAATCATCATCAAAGCAAAAAGGAATGTCCGCAACTAAGACGTTACTCAAAGTCTTTGCAATTTTAGAAAAATCATTTATAAATCTCTTATAAAATCTTGCATGTCCCAAGAAACTCCGGATTGCCTTTGCACTAGTAGGTGGTGCTAATTTTTCAATTACCTCCACCTTAGCTTTATCAACCTCAATTCTTTTACTTGAAATTTAGTGCCCAAGAACGATACCTTCAATTATCAAAAAATGACATTTTTTCCAATTCAAAACAAGGTTTGTGTCTTGGTACCGTTTCAAGACCAAGGAAATGTGTCTCAGGAAACAATAAAAAGAATTACCAAATATAGAAAAATCATCAATAAATACCTCAATAAACTTTTCAATCATGTCAAAAAATATGAAAAATATGCACCTCTGAAAAGTTACTGGGGTATTACACAGTCCAAATGGTATCCTCCGCTAAGCAAATACACCAAAGGGGAATGTGAATGCTATCTTCTCTAGGTTTTGAGGGCCCACTACAATTTGATTATAGCCAGAATAACCATCTAGAAAACAATAAAATGCATGTCTAGATAACCTTTTAAGCATCTGATCAATGAAAGACAAGGAAAAGCGATCCTTCCTTTTTGTAGTGTTGAGCCTCCTGTAATCAATGCACATACGCCACCCCGTGACGGTTCTTGTTGGAATAAGCTCATTCTTCTCATTCTTGACCATTGTCACCCCTCCTTTTTTGGGAACTACTTGCACAGGACTCATCCAACATCCAAGGACTGTCAGAAATTGGGTAAATTATCCCAGCTTTCCAAATCTTCATTACAACTTTTTGGACCACTTCTTTGATAGTTAGATTGAGTCACCTTTGTGGTTGCACTACCGATTTAGCATCTTCCTCAAGTAGGATCTTGTGCATACACTTAGCCGGACTAATCCCTTTCAAGTCACTAATGGTCCATCCAAGAGACGTTTTATGGCTCTTGAGCACTTGTATCAAGGCTTCCTCTTCCTTATGTCTCAGAGAAGAGCTAATATTCACTGGATAAGAATCATGCTCACCTAGGAATGCATACTTCAAAGAGGGAGCCAAGGACTTCAACTCAAGCTTTAGAGGCCTTTCCTCTATGACAGGCATGTGTGGCTTTGCCTCTTGAGGTGGTGAAACATCAATCTCAAGCAAACCATCCTCTAAACGGGGTTCCAAAACCTCATCTAGCTGTTCAACTTCAAAAACCTCTTGAATTAGTGGCTCAATAAGATCAACTCTCATACACCCCTCAAAATTACCAGGGTGTTGCAGAGCCTCAAGCACATTAAGGACAACCTCTTCTTCGTTGACCCTCAGAGTCTTGGCATTTAACGCCACTAGCATGTGGTTCTGGGCACTGGTTACGAGGAATCTGGCGCTAAACACCGGTTTGTGTCATTTAGCGCCAGCTCAACAAAAGCTTTGCACGAAGTACGAAGTGTTTGGCGCTAAACGCCAGGTAACGGCATTTAGTGCCAGCTTAACAGAATCTAATTTCCTCCTTCTCTTTTGTACGATCTCTGTCAAACTCACTCAAATCTTTCCTGAAATCAATAAAACTACAATGCGCATTAAAGTAGCATCCAAATAGGCCTAAAACACTAAAATCTCATAAAACTTAATAAATTTATGTCTAAAATACTAAGGAAAATATAGAAAAGATGCTCAAATACAAGATAATCATAGCGATGAAGACAAGGTCAATGTAACTCATTATGATTTTTTTCTTGTTGAGGGTTTAAATCTGTTAACCTTGTTGACTTTGAAGCATGTAAATCATGTTCCAGATATTTGGTTGAACTTACTTTTTGTTGGTAAGTTGTGTGATGAAGAATTCGATAACTCATTCTCTCGTGATAGTTAGAAGCTCACCAAGGGTTCTATAATTGTTGCTAGAGGTACACGACACTCTACTCTTTATTTAACTCAAGAAAAGATTGTGAAAGATGTTATTAATGATGCTGAGTTTGTTGATGGAACTAATTTATGGCATGAGAGATTATGTCACATGAGTGAGAAAGGCATGAATATGTTATCAAAGAGGAATCTTTTATCTAATTGCAAGGCTGCTTTGCAAAAGTGCTACCATTGCTTTACTAGGAAAGAAAAAAAGGTTTCTTTCAAGAGCCATCCACTTTCAAGAAAGCTGGAGATTCTTGGCTTGGTGCATTTTGATGTATGTGAGCCCATAAAGACAAGAACACTTGAAGGGTCTATTTATTTTGTAACCCTTATTGATGATTATTTTAGAAAATTATGGGTTTACACTTTCAAGACCAAAGATCATGTTTTGAATGTGTTCAAGAAATTTCAAGCTTCTGTTGAAAGAAAAACTAGGATGAAGTTGAAATGTATTCAAAAGACTCATCCGAAGACTCTTCAGTTGAATGGCTTGGCTGAAAGGATGAACAAAACATTAGTTAAAAGAGTTAAGTGCTTATTGTCACAATCTGGATTGGAAAAATCCTTTTGGGGTGAAGCTTTGAGCACTGTTATTTATGTCTTGAACTGGACACCATGTGGTCCCTTGCAATTTGAAGTGCCAGAAAAGGTATGGTAAAGTAAAGATATTTCTTATGATCATTTAAGAGTCTTTGAATGTAAAGCCTTTCTTCATATTTCCAAAGACGAAAGATCCAAGCTTGATGTAAAGACTAGGTAGTGTATTATGGGTTTGGTTACAGGTTTTAAGATCCTATTAACAAAAAAGTGCTTCGAAGTAGAGATGTTTTCTTTGTTGAAGATGAAATATTGAAGGATATTGAAATACAAAGAAGCAAATGGTTCATCCTAGTGATGATTTTTCTGAATTGAATATTACTCTTTCAATGCCTATGGTGAAAGATGGTAGAGTTGGAGCTCACAATAATAAGCATGATAGAGGTGCAGGTGAAGATGAAACAGTTGATCTGACACTTGATGAAGTTGGCGATGATGATCATGATGAACAACCAACTTGAAAATTTCTGCAAATGTACTCAAAAGGTCTACAAGAGAGAAGAAGCCTTCATCAAGATATTC
This sequence comes from Arachis hypogaea, assembly GCF_003086295.3. Classification (NCBI taxonomy): domain Eukaryota; kingdom Viridiplantae; phylum Streptophyta; class Magnoliopsida; order Fabales; family Fabaceae; genus Arachis; species Arachis hypogaea. Next base: position 21,519,713 of record NC_092040.1, read on the forward strand.
TCCACATGAGTTTGTTTTGTTGACTGGTAGGAGAGAACCTGAATGTTTCAAAGAGGCTGTTGAAAATGGAAGCAAAGTTCAATGGCTTAAAGCTATGCAAGAAGAAATGAAGTCCTTGCTTGAGAATAATATCTATGAGTTGGTGAAGCTACCGAAGGGTATGCGAGTTTTGAAGAACAAATGGGTATTCAGAATAAAAAATGAAGAACACAATTCTTAGCCTCAATATAAAGCTAGATTGGTTGTTAGAGGCTTTACTCAGAGAAAAGGTTTTGATTTTGAGGAGATTTTTTCTCCTATTTTGAGGATGTCATCCATTCGTGCGATACTTTGATTAGCAGCTTCTCTTGATCTGGAGATTTAGCAAATAGATGTGAAGATAACTTTTCTTCATGGTGAGTTGGGAGGACTTTGTTGTTAAAGGAAAAGAAGATTTTGTGTGCAAGCTTAAGAAGAGACTTTATGGATTGAAGCAAGCTCCAAGATAGTGGTACAAGAAGTTTAAATCTGTTATGGGCAAGGTTGTGAGAACCGAACCGATCAATGAACCGGTAGAGTGACTGGTTCAATGGTTTAGAGGTTCAATCAGGATTCAATCGGAGTACAACCGGTTTAATAAAATATAAAATAAAATTATTAACAATTTAATATATAATTTAAATATTTAAATTTAATGATTTTTAAGTTGATAAAATTTAAAAATTTACAAATTTTACCTAATAAATTATCCATAATTTATCATTAAAAGTTCACAAACATCTTTAAACGTAAAATTTATAACTAATAAAAATCAAAATGCACATAAATAACAAATCAGAATAAGAAAAATTGGCATAAATAAGTCAATCAGCAAAATTAAAGTAAATAAAGTAAAATTCCAACTTAGCTCTGTGCCACAGTTTCTTCAACAACTCAAATTAATTAAAATAGATAAAAAAAGTTCAGTCCTACAACATTGATGCCAGGGCATCTTGGCCAGTTTCACTGACTTTTTCTTTACTATTTTAGGGTAGTTTCATGCAGTTTCTTAGTAAAAAAGCAAGTTTTGGGTAGATATACACTTACATCTTGATTCAAGCAAACATTGTGAACTTTACATGATTTCATGAGAATTATGCACGAATTGAATGATAAAATGGATAATGCATGATCTCATGACTTGGAACAGAGCTTTGATGCACTTTATTTGCTTGATTTTAGGACAAAGGAAGCAAGGAAGAGCCACGTTAGCAGCCACGTTAGTCTAATTAATGTGACCACTAACGTGGAATGGGAATAAGCTTGTAGCGTTAATGGAAAAAGTGATCGCCAACGTTAGTGGATTAACGTGAACTCTAACATGGGAGGAGAAAGCAATCGCCAATGTTAGTGACACTCACCTTTGTCACTAACGTTGGACTAAGCCAATATTGCCCATGTTAGTGGTCACGTTAAGACCATTAACGTGAAGGGTAACATGGAGCAAGAAATGATAGGCCAACGTTAGTGACACTCACCTTTGTCACTAACGTTGGAGATGGCAATCACCACCACGTTAGTGGTCACGTTAAATCAATTAATGTGAGGCACTAACGTGGGAAGAAGGGACGTTTGAAGCGTTAGTGACAAAGGTAAGTGTCACTAACGCTCTCGAAACTTGGGCATGCCGACGTTAAGGGCCACGTTAGCTACACTAACGTGGATCACTAATGTGGGGGAAAAGAAGCAAAGAGTAATGTTTTTGGTAAAGGTGAATGCCAATAACGTTTACGAAGGACCAATAGGCAACGTTATTGAAAAAGGTGAATGCCAATAACGTTTGCGAAGGACCAAGAGGCAACGTTAGTGGTCACATTAGTGCCACTAACGTTGAAGTTAATGTGGATCATTTTTGTTTGGAACGTTAGTGAAAAAGGTGATCGTCACTAACGTTCTCGAACCCACATTTTCACTTAATGTTAACACCATGCATAACTCACACTTTTTCTGCAAGCAAAACTGAGCCCACTGAAGATTGTAACTGCTTCAACTTAAGATCAAAGGCCCATATCCAAGACTTGAAGAGATGAATAGAAGATCAAGAAGAGTAGTATATATAGGAGTAGTTTTGAACTAGAGGGAAGCTTGGCATTTTGGAGAACTACACTCTGTATATTTACTTTTTTGGACTTTCTAGTTTGTTTTGGAATGTACTCTTCTCTATCATCTTCCATTTTCAGAGCTATGAACAACTAAACCCCTTTCATTGGGTTAGGGAGCTCTGTTGTAATTTGATGGATTAATTATAGTTTTCATTGTTCTTCCTCTTTCTTTTCTCTTGATTTACTAAAAAGCTTTCGATCTTAATTCAATTGGTTAGTTGTCTTGGAAAAGAAACTCTCCATAATTGGATCTCCTCTGAGCCTTGGAAAAGGGATGATGAGATCATGCTAGAAATGCTTTCTCATGTTGGACCAAATTGGGGTTTGGACGGATATAGTAACATATAATCCTCCCAATACTTTGATTTGGAAATACATGTGGTATAATTAGTGACCATACATCATCTCTTCCCATGAGCAATCAAATCAAGGAATTAGGCAATTGTTCAAGCTTAGAGAGATTGGGTTGCCAAGGAATTGGGATCCAATCACCTAAGATTGCCAAGGAGATCAATGAATGCATTGATTGAGGAAGAGATGAGAATGAACTTGATCCGGAGAATGCAACATCTCCTAAGCCCAATGAATCCCCTATTTTTGATCTCACCCATTCTCTTTACTTTCTGCCATTTATCTTTATGTTTATCTCCCCAAACCCCCATTTAAGATTCTGCACTTTACTTTCTGCAATTTACTTTCCCGCCATTTAATTTTCTGTAACTCTCAACTCAATTTCTGCTTAGCTCAACTAGCACATTCTTCCAACTAAAGTTGCTTGACCAATCAATCCTTGTGGGATTCTACCTCACTTTATTGTGTTTTTACTTGACGACAATTCGGTATACTTGCCGAAGGGAAATTTGTTGAGAGAAAAGTTTCCGTTCATTAAGTTTATGGCGCCATTGCCGGGGATTGATTTTGTATCGACAATGATCAAGTTGGAAGATCACTAGATTGAGCATTTTTCTTTTGCTTGTTTATTTTACCTAGTCATTTACCTTCAGTTTCAGTTATTTCCTTCCTGTATTCCCTCTCCCATCTTTATTTTTTTTCTTTTTGTTGTTATTTATAATTTTTTTCACTAATCCACTAACTGTTTGACAATTTGCACCACTCACACTAACAACCACTCTAACAAGAGCTATGGGTTTTGTTAGTTGTATGACAGGGAGAAGAAGCAGAGCTTCAACTTCCTTTGATTTTGAACCTAAGAGGACCTTCATCTAAATGGCTGGAATCCTTCCCGAAGGAGAGCTTAACAAACTGGGAAGATGTAGTGAACAAATTTTTAGCGAGATTCTACCCTCCTCAAAGAATCAACAGGTTGAGAGCTGAGGTACAAACCTTTAGGCAACAAGATGGTGAAACTCTCTATGAGGCTTGGGAGAGGTTTAAGAACTTAACAAGAAGGTGCCCACCAGACATGTTCAACTAATGGATTCTGATGACAGGTCATCATATACCCATTTTTCAAGCTAATTTCACTTGTTTTATTAGTCTTTATGCACTTTCTTGCATCCTAAGTAAGTGATTTGGAATGAAAATGCATAACTTCTTTAAATCAAGCAACTACCATTAAATTAATGCTAAATCATGAGGTTTGAGCAAGAATTAATTGATTTTTAATGAATTATAAACCTTATGAGTTTAGAGATACTTTGATTGGTTGCTTTGGTTTCTTGTAGGTGAAGAAAGGAAGAAAAGAAGAAAAACGTGGCTTAAGAAAGCGTGGCCCAAGGAAAAAAGAATGTGGCGCATAGAAGGAGGAAGCAAACATTGCCCTCCACAAGGGCACACTGCCCTCCAGGAGAGCAACATAATGAGCCAAACCTTGAAAAGCATCACTGCCCTGCCCACAACAAGGGCGGAGCACAGTTTGATGCCAAGGACCAAAGGAGGCAAAAACTCTGCCCTGCCCTCCTCAAGAGCAATATCGGGCTTCATCCAAGAATAAATTCAAAAGAAATGGATTCATAATGCTTCCTATGGGTTTCGAACCCAAGGACAAAGAGGAAAGGGGTAGCGCTCAAGCACAATGAAAACAAGCAAAAATTGGCTTGCTTTCAATCTCCCAGGATCGAACACGGCACCATGAGGAAGCAAGGAACTAAGCATTACTTTGGTGCCAAGAAAACCAAAGAAAAAGAAGCAGCGTGTGCCTCCACCAAGTTTCGAACTTGGAACCTCACCTTTTGGCAACATTGCCCTGCCCTCCGCAAGGGCAGGGCAGCATTTTGTGATGCATGGCCAGCGCACAAGATTGGCACGCACCAAGGGAGTCTCGGCCAGCAGCAGCGCGCACGGGCAGCACTTGGCGCACCATGGCAACTCTGCCCTGCCCTCCACAAGGGCAGGGCAGCATCCTGATGCATCACACACACCAAGCACGCACGCAATGAGCCGCACGCACCATTTCTTGCTCTGCCCTCCACAAGGGCAGGGCAGCCTCCTGGAAGCTACTTTCTCATGGGCTGAAAATTGGATTAAAAATCCAATTTAATTCATTTCTTCACCAAATCAAAAGCCCATCCAAATGCCAAAATCCAAGAATAGAAAGTGTATAAATAGGAGATAGTTTGATGTAATTAGGACCTTTCTTTTACTTTTGACTTTTGACCCTTCTTTTGATTTTTGAACTTTTACATTTTGAGACTTCATTTTCTTTGAGAGCTTTGAACTGAGATCTGAGAGAATTGGGAAGGAGAACTGATCTCTCTTCTTCCTTGTTCTTGCTTGAGCATTTTTACTTCTCTTGTTTGAGTCTTGGGTGTGAAGAATTGAGGAATTTCTGTCTCAATCTCCATTCAAGATCTCTTTAATTTCCTTTCTTAAATGGAGATTGAGACAGAAATTCCTCAATTCTTCACACCCAAGACTCAAACAAGAAAAGTAAAAAAAAATGCTCAAGCAAGAACAAGGAAGAAGAGAGATCAATTCTCCTTCCCAATTCTCTCAGATCTCAGTTCAAAGCTCTCAACGAAAAATCAAGTCTAAAGATGTGAAAATTCAAAAATAAAAAAGAAGGGCCTAATTACATCAAACTATCTCCTATTTATACACTTTCTATTCTTGGATTTTGGAATTTGGATGGGCTTTCGATTTGGTGAAGAAATGAATTAAATTGGATTTTTAATCCAATTTTCAGCCCATGAGAAATTAGCTTCCAGGAGGCTGCCCTGCCCTTGTGGAGGGCAGAGCAGGAAAATTGTGCAAGCGTCCTCGTGCGTGTGATGGGTGCTCAAGATGCTGTCCTGCCCTTGCGGAGAGCAGGGCAATGTGCGTGCATGCTTGCCTTGAAATATTTTGCGTGCCAAGTCTTGGACATCATCAGGGTAGCACTCAAGTGGTGCTAAGAGCGCGGCTTCCTTGCTTTGTTAGTGAAGCCTCCATGTTCGAGACTGGCTGGGAGTATTTTGGCCAATTTTTGGCTTATTTTCCTTTGTGAGTAGCGCTCCCCGCCAGCAGATATTGCTCTTGAAGAGGGCAGGGCAAAATTTCTTTGGAAGCTTGGTTCACTATGTTGCTCTCCTGGAGGGCAGTGTTTGCTTCCTCCTTCTATGTTGCACCACACTACTCCTCCCATGGTCACACTCCTTAAGCCACGTTTTTCTTCTTTTCTTCCTTTCTTCACCTACAAGAAACCAAAACAACCAATCAAAGTATCTCTAAACTCATAAGGTTTATAAATCATTAAAAATCAATTAATTTTAGCTCAAACCTCATGATTTAGCATCAATTTAATGGTGGTTGTTTGATTTAAAGAAGTTATGCATTTTCATTCCAAATTACTTACTTAGGATGCAAGAAAGTGCATAAAAACTAGTGAAACAAGTGAAATTAGCTTGAAAGAATGGGTATATGATGACTTGTCATCACAACACCAAACTTAAATCTTGCTTGTCCCCAAGCAAGCATCAAAATTAAGAGGAAATGAAATGAAAAAGAAGAGAAAACATTTCCTTATTAGGCATATAGTAGAACTTGGTTCATGGAGTTTCATGTAGATCAATAGTAGTTCATTTATTACTTGCTGTCATAACAAACAATGTCTCCTAAAGGGTTCACCAAGGTTGCTGCTATAACACCTTACTTTTTAATTATTTCCCTTGTTAGCCTTTTCTTCTTTCTTTTGCATTAGAGAGCTTATTATTTATTGAAGGCTTGGTGGCAAATGTTGCAGCAGCCTTTGGCTTTATTTTTGGCTCAACATTTCTTCACCACAGACACATGGCTCACCATTTCCTCCTAGGATCATTGATGCCCAGCATCTCTTTGGATAACTAAATGCTTTGTAACTAGGTTGCTCTTTATTGTGGACTTTCAATTGGCCATCCCAAATCAGTTGATCTAAGTGGTCAGGTTTTGAAATACCCCTTAGAATTTACTTGTCCAAGCATATCCTAGTACAAGAACACCACAGGCATGTGTCCTAGGGTCCAAGCTATTGGTGCCTAGCCTTATTCTTTGTTTCTTTGCCAGCTTTTGGCTTTTTCTTTTTCCTTTTCTTTTGATTTTACTTTATTTCCAAGGGATTTTCATTGATTGAAGGGTCATAGCAGCAAACTAGCTTAAGCTTTAAGTAACATGTTATTATACATCAATTATTCTATGAGCTAACAATTGAATCAAACACCTACCACCACTAACTTCTATTCTAACTTATGCAACATTAGATGTTTACTTTCTAGTTCAACCAATTCTCTTTTATTCAAGCATATGGGAAACAAAACAAAATTTAAGCTGAGTAATGAATGACAAGTATCATGTAGATAAGCATACTTAACAAACAATTCCACTTGCAACCAGATAAACACCTTAGCAGGACATATAAGGGCTCCCAGATTCAAAACAATTTATAGCAGCAAGGATTAAGTTTAGATACAACCTTTGAAGTTGCAGCCCTTTGATTCTTCCTTCTGTTGTATCCCCTTTTGAGTCACAATGCAAACTGTCTTCAATTGTTGGCTAATTTCCTGCATTATTCTCAAAAGTTGCTTGCTTATCAAGCCCCTTAAGTGAATGGTTAGTATGCATAAAGTGAGTGTGTCTTTTGGATTTATTTTGGTGTGGGAACACCAAACTTAATTGTTTGCCACAGCCTCTGATGCAACAAATTAACCATATGTGAAACCTTGTGTCCTTGCTAAAGGTTATGGAATTAAAGCTAAAAAGCAGTTAAATAGTTGAATAATTTGTCTGATTGCTTGGAGCTAGCATTGTGCAGGAAGTGAGAATGTTCTTTTAAATGAGATTTTGGTGGAACACCAAACTTAGAATCCTTTATTCTCCCTTAAATTGTTTTGGTGTGCAACACCAAACTTAGCTCCTTGCAATACAGACCAATTATTCAACCTTTTTATTGAAATAGCTATGAAAAGAAACTACATCAGATTGGGTTGCCTCCCAACAAGCGCTCTTTTAATGTCACTAGCTTGACATTCCTTATTCTTGCTCAACTTCCAAAGTGTTTCAAGATCAAAAGGTGTGGATTCATTGCTCTTTCATCCTGTCACAAAAGCAGAAACACAAATAGAGCCAGAAACTAAAACAGAGCACTCTGTAACTTGAGTGCAGTTAGAGTTAGTAGAGGCAAAGTCTCGAACAGTTAGTGTGTTAGTTTAAAAATAAAGAAAAAGTGCTTGATCTAGACCACCACTTCACTTAATCATTGTCGATCTATTTCAATCCCCGGCAACGGCGCCAAAAAATTGATGTGTGGAAAACAATCCAACACAAAACTCACCGGCAAGTGTACCAGGTCGCATCAAGTAATAAAAATCACGGGAGTGAGGTCGATCCCACAGGGATTGAAGGATTGAGCAATTTTAGTTCAGTGGATGATTTAGTCAAGCGAATCAAGTATTGGTTGAGTGATTTTGTATCCAACAGTAAGTAAATAGCAGAAAATGTAAAGGGAGAGGGATGAATTGCAGAAATTAAAGAGAATTGAAAGTAAAGGTGCTGAATCTTAAAGAACAAGAAATTAAATGACTGAAACTTAAAGTGCAAGAAATGTAAATTACAGTAACTTAAAGTGCAAGAAATGTAAATTGCTGAATGGAAAAAGGGATTTGAGGACTGGGAATTTAGAAATTAAGCAAGGGAAATTAAATTGCAGCAATTAATAAAGCAGAAGATGAATTGAAAGTAATTAAGATTCAAACAGAAAGTGAAAATATAATGGTTCAGCAGAAGAACCATAAAGAGAATTAGATCTCAGGGCTCCAGAGACTAGATAGCAGAGTCTAGATCTCAATTGCCTTCCCAGATCCAAGTTCACAAAGCAATTAACAAGAAATTAAAGATTGCAGCAGTAAGGAAAAGAAATTTAGCTCAGCATCAGTAAGAAAATGAAATTTAGCTCAATTATGCAGTAGGAAAATCCAAGAGATCTTAAATGGAGATTGAGACAGAAATTCCTCAATTCTTCACATCCAAGACTCAAACAAGAAAAGTAAAAAAAAATGCTCAAGCAAGAACAAGGAAGAAGAGAGATCAATTCTCCTTTCCAATTCTCTCAGATCTCAGTTCAAAGCTCTCAACGAAAAATCAAGTCTAAAGATGTGAAAATTAAAAAATAAAAAAGAAGTGCCTAATTACATCAAACTATCTCCTATTTATACACTTTCTATTCTTGGATTTTGGAATTTGGATGGGCTTTTGATTTGGTGAATAAATGAATTAAATTGGATTTTTAATCCAATTTTCAGCCCATGAGAAATTAGCTTCCAGGAGGATGCCCTGCCCTTGTGGAGGGCAGAGCAGGAAAATTGTGCAAGCGGCCTCGTGCGTGTGATGGGCGCTCAAGATGCTGCCCTGCCCTTGCGGAGAGCAGGGCAATGTGCGTGCATGCTTGCCTTTAAATATTTTGCGTGCCAAGTCTTGGACATCATTAGGGAAGCACTCAAGTGGTGCTAAGAGCGCAGCTTCCTTGCTTTGTTAGTGAAGCCTCCGTGTTCGAGACTGGCTGGGAGCATTTTGGCCAATTTTGGCTTATTTTCCTTTGTGAGTAGCGCTCCCCCACTCCCCCTTGCTCATGAGTTCGAACCTTGTGGCCAGCATTGGTAAGCTTTTTCCTTGAATTTATTTCTTTGATGAGCCCGATATTGCTCTTGAAGAGGGCAGGGCAGAATTTCTTTGGAAGCTTGGTTCACTATGCTGCTCTCCTGGAGTGCAGTGTGCCCTTGTGGAGGGCAGTGTTTGCTTCCTCCTTCTATGTTGCACCACACTTCTCCTCCCATGGTCACACTTCTTAAGCCACATTTTTCTTCTTTTCTTCCTTTCTTCACCTACAAGAAACCAAAACAACCAATCAAAGTATCTCTAAACTCATAAGGTTTATAAATCATTAAAAATCAATTAATTTTAGCTCAAACCTCATGATTTAGCATCAATTTAATGGTGGTTGTTTGATTTAAAGAAGTTATGCATTTTCATTCCAAATTACTTACTTAGGATGCAAGAAAGTGCATAAAAACTAGTGAAACAAGTGAAATTAGCTTGAAAAAATAGGTATATGATGACTTGTCATTAGGTTCAACTGCACATTTTCTATGAAGGTCTTTCTTACAAATCAAAGAAGGCCGTAGACCATTCATCAGGGGGGTATCTAAACAAGAAAAAAACAATTGAAGAAGCCATAGATGTCATTGAGACTGTAGCTGAGAATGACTACTTCTATGCTTCTAAAACGATCAACACTCGAGGAGTGATGGAACTGAACCATATGGATGCACTGCTAGTTCAAAATAAGATGATCACCAAGTAGTTAGCTAATCTTACCAAGAAGATGGAAGAGAACCAAGTTGCAGCAATCACCACCTCATCACCAGCTCAAGAAGGAGTGAATACAAGAGAAGAAGGTGGCTGGGAACAAGCCAACTATGTTGGAAACTCACCCAGGCAGTCCCAGGATCCATACTCCAAAACTTATAATTTTGGTTGGAAGAACCACCCCAATTTTGGGAGGGAAAATTAACAAGACCAAGGTCAATGATGTGTGGAAAATGATCCAACACAAAACTCACCGGCAAGTGTACCGGGTCGCATCAAGTAATAATAACTCACATGAGTGAGGTCGATCCCACAGGGATTGAAGGATTGAGCAATTTTAGTTTAGTGGGTGATTTAGTCAAGCGAATCAAGTTTTGGTTGAGTGGGTTGTATTTAACAGAAGATAAATTGCTTGAAATATAAAGGGAGAGGGGAACTTGCAGTAAATTAAAGAACAGGAAAGTAAAATAGACTGAATCTTAAAGAACAAGAAAGTAAATGACTGAAACTTAAAGTGCAAGAAATGTAAATTGCAGTAGCTTAAATGGCAAGAAATATAAATTGCTTGAATGTAAAAGGGAATTGAGGACTGGGATTGCAGAATCTAAACAAAGAGAAAGTAAATTGCACAAAGTTAATATAGCAGGAATTGAATTGGAAGCAATGAAAGCTTAAACAGAAAATTTAAGTAAAATGCAGCAAGGTTCACAGAAGAACCCAAGTAAATTGTGATCTCAGGACTCAAGAGCTTAGGTAGCAGAGCCTAAAACCCAATTTCCTTCCCAGATCCGAGTTATCAAAGCAATTGACAGAAAATTAAAGAAGAAACAGTAAAGAGAATGTAAATTGATTCAATTTTGCAGAAAAGAAAATAAAGAGTTCTTGAGTGAGGATTGAGACAGAATTTCCTCAATTCCAAACACCCAAGAATTAAAACAAAGAAATTAAAAAGACCCAAGCAAGAACGAGGAAGAAGAGAGATCAATTCTCCTCCCCAATTCTCTGAAATCTCAGTGAAGACACCAAGAGAAATTCCCAAGTGCAGAAAGAAAGTTCTAAGCTCCAAGAAAGTGCAAAATTCAAAAGCTAAGCAAAAGGTAAGTCAAAAAGGTCCTAATTACATCAAACTAGCTCCTATTTATACACTTTCTATTCTTGGATTTTGGGATTTGGATGGGCTTTTGATTTGGTGAAGAAATGAATTAAAATGGGGTTTTAATTTGAATTTTCGGCCCATGAAAAGTTGCTCCCAGGAGGCTGCCCTGCCCTTGTGGAGGGCAGGGCAGGATTTGGTGCATGTTGGTGCGGCCTTGGTGCGGTCTGGTGCGTGTTTGTGCGCAAAACGCTGCCCTGCCCGCGCCAAGGGCAGGGCAGGAAAAGTTGGTGCGCCAGAAATTTCCTTGGTGCTGCCAGAATCAAGAATTGGTGCGCCAGAATCAAAAATTGGTGCGCCAGAAATTGCCTTGGTGCATAGGACGCTGCCCTGCCCTCGCGGAGGGCAGGGCAAGAAAATTTGGTGCTGCCAGGATCGAACTTGGTGCGTGCTGGTGCTGCCAGGAATGAGCCTTGGTGCGCCAGATTTGAACCTTGGTGCGCCAGATCCATGCACCATCAAAATGCTGCCCTGCCCTCGCGGAGGGCAGGGCAGTATTTCCACTTTGATGTCCCGTGTTCGAAACACGGCTGGGACACACCCTCAATTAATTTCCTTGGTTTCTTGGCACGGCGCTCAACCTTAGTTCCTTGCTTCTTCCTTGGTCCGTGTTCGATTCTTGTGGCATGCATGGGTGACATTTTTCCTTTGATTTTCTTCCTTGGTGAGCCCGATACTGCCCTTGTGGAGGGCAGGGCAAGGTTCTCTTCTTCTTGGTTCCAAGGCACACTTTTGTGCTCTGCCCTTGTAGTGGGCAGGGCAGAGTTGTCTTCCTTGTTTGGTTTCCTTATGTTGCCCTCCTAGAGGGCAGTGTGCCCTTGTGGAGGGCAATGTTTGCCTCCCCCTTTGCATGCGGCACACTTCCTCTTGCTTTGACCACACTTTCCTTTCCTTAGGCTACACTTCTTAGGCCACGCTTTTCCTTTTCTTTTCTTTTCTTCACCTATAATAAACCAAAACAACCACTCCAAGTATCACTAAATTCAAGAGGCTTATAAATCAATTAAAATTCAATTAAAATTAGCTTAAACCTCATGGATTATCATTAATTTCATGGTGGTTGCTTGATTTAGAGAAGTTATGCATTTTCACTCCAAATCACTTAGGATGCAAGAAAGTGCATAAATGCTAACAAAACCAGAGAAATTAGCTTGAAAAATGGGTATATGATGACTTGTCATCACAACACCAAACTTAAGTCTTGCTTGTCCCCAAGCAAGCATCAAAACTAAGAGAAATTGAAATGAGTAAGAAAAGAATACATATCCTTATTATGCAGATAGCAGAACTTAATCTATGGGGTCATTATGCAGACAATGATAACTCAATTATTGTTGCTGTTACATGATATACATTTTGCATCAAAGGTTTGCTAAACTTGCTGTTATAAGACTCACTTTTTGATTCCTCCCTTGCTAACTTTTCTTGGCTTACAATGCTTAACAAGCTTATTATTCTTTTGGAGGTTTGGTGTCAAATGTTGCAGTGATAGCCTTTGGCTTTATTTGTTTCTTTCTTTTACTCAACATCTCTCCACCACAGACACTTGGCTTACTAATTCTTCCTAGGATCATTGATGCCCAGCATCTCTTTGGATAACTAAATGTTCTGTATCTAAGTTGCTCTTTATTGTGGATTTTCAATTGGCCATCCCAAATCAGTTGATCTAAGTGACCGGGTTTTAAAATACCCCTTAGAATTTACTCATCCAAGCAGATCTTAGTACAAGAACACCACAGGCATATGTCCTAAGGTTCAAGCTATTGGTGTCCAACCTTTATTCTTTGTTTTTCTTGCCATTTTGGCTTTTTCTTTCCCCTTTTCTTTCTGTTTTTGTTACCAAGGGCTTTTTCATTATTGATAAGAGTCTTTGTAACAGCAAGCTAACTCACAATTGAATAAGAATGATATTATGCAACAATTATTTCCTGAGTTATGCATTTAATCAAACACATATACCACCACCAACTTCCATTCATACTTATGCAACATTGGATATTTCACTTTTCAATTCAAACCAAACTCTTTTATTTAAGCATATGGGAAACAAAGCAATTATCAAGCTAAGTGATGGATAACAAGCATTGTGCAGATTTAGCATTTTTAACAAACAATTTCACTTGCAACTAGATAAACACTTTAGCAAGACAAACAATGGTTCCCATGTTCGAAACAATACACAGCAGCAAGGATTAAGTTCAGATACAACCTTTGAAATTGCAGCCCTTTGATTTTTCCTTCTGCTGTGTTTTCTTTGAGTTAAGATGCACAATATCTTCAATTGTTGACTCATGTCCTGCATAATTCTCAAAGTTGCTTGCTTCTCAAGCCCTTAATTATATGGTTAGTATGCATAAATTGAGTGTGGTTCCTGGATTGATTTTGGTGTGGGAACACCAAACTTAATTGTTTGCCACTGCCTCAGATGCAACAAGTCAACCATATTTAAAACCATGTATCCTTGCTAAGGGTTAATGAAATTAAAGCTAGAAAACAATTCAACAGTTGAATAATGTGTTTGATTGCTTGGAGCTAGAATCATGCAAGAGGTGAGAGTGTGTTTTTAAATGATATTTTTGGTGGAACACCAAACTTAGAAGTTTTCATTCTCCCTCAAATTGTTTTGGTGTGCAACACCAAACTTAGCTCCTTGCAATGCATACCAATTATTCAACATTTTTATTGAAAAAGCTATGAAAAAGAAAACTACCTTAGGTTGGGTTGCCTCCCAACAAGCGCTCTTTTATTGTCACTAGCTTGACATCTTCATTTTTGCTTCAAGGGGGATCTAGGTTCTGAACCTCCTTTTCTTTGTTCCATTGCCCCCTTAGATACAGTTTTGCTCTATGACCATTTGCTGTAAACTGACTCTTTGTTGCTTCATCTAGCAATTCAATACTCCCATAAGGAAAAACCTTAGTCACCAAGTATGGACCAGTCCACTTAGACTTAAGCTTGCCAGGGAATATCTTGAGCCGTGAGTTATACAGGAGTACTTGTTGTCCAGGTTTGAATTCTTTCTTCAAAATCTTTCTGTCATGCCATCTCTTAGCTTTCTCCTTGTATATCTTGGTATTTTCATAGGCTTCCAGCCTAAACTCATCTAGCTCATTCAGCTGCAACAATCTTTTCTCTCCTGCTGCTTCAGAATCCAAATTCAGAAGTTTAGTGGCCCAAAAGGCTTTGTGCTCAAGCTCCACAGGGAGATGACAAGATTTGCCATATAACAGTTGAAATGGGGACTTCCCAATAGGAGTTTTAAAAGCTGTTCTGTATGCCCAAAGTGCATCTTCCAACTTCCTAGCCCAATCCTTTCTTGTGCTGCCAACCGTTTTTTCTAGGATCTTCTTCAGTTCCCTGTTTGCTAATTCTGCCTGCCCATTGGTTTGAGGGTGATATGGCGTGGCTACCTTATGAACAACTCCATATTTGTGGAGACGTTTCTCCATTTGTCTATTGCAAAAATGACCACCACCATCACTGATGAGACCCTTGGGTACTCCATATCTAGTAAAGATGTGCTTCTTTAGGAATTGAAGGACAATTTGTGCATCACAGGTAATTGTAGCTATGGCTTCCACCCATTTTGAAACATACTCCACTGCTACCAAGATATATCTAAATGAATAAGAAGGGGGAAAGGGTCCCATGAAATCAATGCCCCATAGATCAAACAATTCTACTTCCAAAATGAAGTTCTGTGGCATCTCATTCCTCCTTGTTAGTCCTCCTGCTCTTTGGCATTCATTACATTGGTGGACAAACTCCCTGGCATCTTTGAAGATGGTTGGCCAATAGAACCCACTTTGTAGTATCTTTGCTGCTGTTCTTTCTGGACCAAAATGTCCACCATAAGCTGAGCCATGGCAATGCCATAATATATCTCTTATTTCACTTTCAGGAATACATCTCCTGATTATTCCATCAGAGCACCTTCTGAACAGGTAGGGTTCATCCCACAAGAACTTCTTTGCTTCATTGATTAGTTTCCTCACTTGTTGCTTAGTGAATTCTTGCGGTATCTTTCTCCCTACTTTGTAGTTTGCTATATCAGCGAACCATGGTGTTTGTTGGATTTGCATAAGATGTTCATCTGGGAAGCTTTCATTCACAGGTAATGAAGCCTTTTGAATTGTTTCTGGTGGCAGTCTTGACAAATGATCAGCAACTAGATTTTCAGTGCCTTTCCTGTCCCTTACCTCAATGTCAAATTCTTGTAAGAGTAGAATCCACCTGATAAGTCTTGGTTTAGCATCCTGCTTTGACATCAAATACTTGAGAGCAGCATGATCAGTATAAACCACAATTTTAGATCCTATCAAGTACGATCTAAACTTATCAAATGCATAGACTACAGCTAACAATTCCTTCTCTGTTGTAGTGTAATTTTTTTGAGCTTCATTCAATACTTTACTTGCATAATATATGACATGATGCAAGTTTCCATTCTTCTGTCCAAGTACAGCACCAATTGCAATTTCACTTGCATCACACATGAGTCCAAATGGTAAGTTCCAATCCGGGGGTGTGATCATTGGTGCTGTTGTGAGTTTGTGTTTTAGAGTTTCAAAAGCATGCTGGCAATTTTTATCAAAAACAAAAGGTTGATCAATCATCAAAAGGTTACTCAAAGGTTTGGCTATTTTGGAAAAATCTTTGATAAACCTTCTATAAAATCCTGCATGCCCCAAGAAACTTCTAACAGATTTCACATTAGTTGGTGGAGGGAGTTTTTCTATTATTTCCACTTTTGCCTTGTCAACCTCTATTCCTCTTCTTGAAACTTTATGACCAAGAACAATCCCCTCAGGTACCATGAAATGGCACTTCTCCCAGTTCAAAACCAAATTAGTTTCTTGGCATCGTTTCAAGACAAGAGTTAGATGGTTTAAGCAAGTATTGAAATTATCACCAAAAACAGAGAAGTCATTCATGAAAACCTCTAGAAATATTTCAACCATATCTGAGAAAATGGAGAGCATACACCTTTGAAAAGTGGCGGGGGCATTGCATAGCCCGAATGGCATTCTTCTATAGGCAAAAACTCCAACTGGGCATGTGAATGAAGTCTTTTCTTGGTCTTTTGGGTCTACCACTATCTGATTATACCCAGAATAGCCATCCAAGAAGCAATAATAAGCATGGCCAGCCAACCTTTCAAGCATTTGATCAATGAAAGGAAGTGGGAAGTGATCCTTGCGTGTGGCATCATTTAACCTTCTATAGTCAATACACATCCTCCACCCTGTCACAGTTCTGGTGGGAATGAGTTCACTCCTTTCATTAATAATGACTGTCATCCCACCTTTCGTTGGTACCACTTGGACTGGGCTTATCCATGAGCTATCGGAAATAGGATATATGATTCCTGCATTCCATAATTTCATTACTTCCTTCTGGACAACCTCCTTCATTGCAGGGTTTAGTCTTCTCTGAGGTTGAATTACTGCTTTGGAATTGTCCTCCAAAAGAATCTTATGCATGCATACTGTAGGGCTGATGCCTTTCAGGTCATCAATGGTCCATCCTAAGGCATCCTTGTGAGCTCTGAGAACATCAAGAAGCTCTCCTTCTTCTTTCTTTGTCAAGGATGAATTGATGATCACCGGGAGGCTCTCTGAAGTGCCAAGAAATGCATATTTGAGATGAGAAGGTAATGGCTTCAGTTCTTGCTTTTGCACCTCTTCTTTCTTGCTTGGTTCCACCTCTTTGTCTAGGGAAGTCTCATCTACATGTTCCTCTATTATTTCTTGATTGTCTTTTTCTTGCTCATGCTGATCAATGTCTAATATTTCTTCCACCAGGCTCTCTATCATATCCACCCTCAAATGATCTTCCTGTTCTGGAGGGTGTTGCATTGTCTTAAAAACATTTATGATCATTTGCTCATTGTGTACTCTGAAAATCATTTCTCCTTTTTCCACATCTATAATGGCTCTTGCAGTTGCTAGAAATGGTCTGCCCAAGATGATTGAATTGTTGCCTTCCTCGTCGGTATCTAAGATTACAAAGTCCGTAGGGAAGATAAACTCTCCAACCTTTACTAGCAAATTTTCCACAATTCCATTTGGTATCTTGATTGATCTGTCTGCCATGACTAGTGACATCCTGGTGGGTTTGAGTTCTTCTATGGCAAGCTTCTTCATCATGGATAAGGGCATCAAGTTGATACTAGCTCCAAGATCACAGAGAGCCTTGTCCAAGGATAGTTTGCCTATAGTGCATGACACTACAAAGCTCCCTGGATCTTTAAGTTTTGGTGGGATTCCTTTTTGGAGCACGGCACTACATTCCTCACTAAGCATCACCGTTTCCTTCTCATTCCAATCTCTTTTCTTGTTGATGAGCTCTTTTAAGAACTTGGCATATAAAGGCATTTGCTCCAATGCTTCAGCTAAAGGTATGTTGATCTCCAACTTCTTGAAAGTCTCAAGAAATTTGTGGAAATGCTGATCCTTTGTTTCCTTGTGAAATCTCTGTGGATAAGGCAGTGGTGATGTTGAGCTCTTCTCCACTTGATGTTGTCTTGGGGTTGGTTCTTCCATGATTTGCTTTCCTTTCTTCAAATTCTGTGGTTTGTTGTTCTCTTCTATGAGTTCTCCTGGGACATTCTTGGTCATCATGTCCTTGTTGATGGCTTCATCATTCTTTGTTGGCTCAGTGTCATTATGCTTGGTTGCCCCTTGGTTACCATCTGTTAACACTTTTCCACTTCTTAGTTGCACGACCTTGCATTCTTCCTTTGGGTTGGGAATGGTGTCACTAGGTAGTGAACTTGATGGCTTCTCAACAGAGATCTGTTTGGAGATTTGTCCAATCTGCCTTTCTAGGTTCTTCATGGAGGCTTCTTGGTTCTTTGTTGTCAATTCTTGGTTCTTCATCAGTTTCTCCATGAGCAGCTCTAGATTAGTGATCCTCTGTGATTCTTGTGAAGTTGGTTGGTTTTGGGGTGTTGATGGATGATGATAGGTGTTTTGATTTGTTGGGTGGTTGTTGGGTGGATAATGGTTAGAGTTGGGGTAGTTATTTTGTGGTTTTCTATACGTATTTTGGTTAGTGTTTGGCTGGGGGTTATGGTTTGTGTTTTTCCAATTGTTCTGGCCTATGTTTCTTTGCCATGGTTGTTGGTTTTGATTATGGTTGTCTCTCCATCTGAGGTTGGGATGGTTCTTCCAAGATGGATTGTAAGTATCCCCATAGACTTCATTTGTTCCAGGATTTTGGTTGTGCATGTATTGGACTTGCTCTTGCTGTTGCTCCTCTTGAGTTTCTTCATTTTGCACCCATGTAGTTGGTGGTTGGCTTGTGGTGCTCACTGCTGGCACTTGCAAGCCATCAATTCTTTTGGCCATTTGCTCAAACTGTTGTTGAATCTGCTGCTGCATCATCTTGTTTTGAGCTAAAATTGAATCCACTCCTTCCAACTCCATTACTCCTCTTCTCTGTGATGGTTGGCGTTGTCTTTGAAGAGCAAAGAAATATTGGTTGTTGGCCACCATATCAATGAGGTTTTGAGCTTCCTCTGTGGTTTTCATGAGTTGTAATGAGCCTCCGGCAGAATGATCAAGAGCTTCTTGAGCTTTAAGAGTGAGTCCCTCATAGAAGTTCTGTAACTTGTCCCACTCAGTGAACATCTCTGGTGGACATTTCCTCAATAGAGCCTTATATCTTTCCCATGCTTCATATAAGTTCTCAGCCTCCAATTGAGTGAACGTTTGAACCTCAGTCTTCAACCTTAGGATTCTTTGAGGGGGGTAAAATTTGGCAAGAAACTTGCTCACCAAGTCATCCCAAGTGTTGATGCTTTCTTTTGGAAAGGTCTCGAGCCATTGAGTGGCTTTATCTCTGAGAGAGAATGGAAAGAGCAACAACTTGTAGCTATCAGGAGGTACACCATTGGTTTTCACCGTGTCACAGATTCTCAAGAAGGTAGACAAATGTTGATTTGGATCCTCCAAAGGCCCTCCTCCAAAAGAGCAATTGTTTTGAACCAGAGTGATGAGTTGTGGCTTTAGTTCAAAATTGTTTGCATTGACATTAGGAGGAAGAATGCTACTTCCACAGTGTCTGGCATTTGCAAATGTGTATGAAGCCAAGACTCTTCGTTGTTGTTGATTATTGTTGGCTCCTTCTCCTGGTTGATTGGGATCTCCTTCCATTTCTTGGAATTCCTCCTCAGATTCTTCTTCTCCAATAACGTTCTTCCCTCTTTCAGCTCTTCTTATTCTCCGAAGAGTTCTTTGATCAATTTCAGAGAGAATAGGGGAAGATCTTCCTGTACCTGACATACAAACACCAAACAATAAACACACAAACTCAGAAAGCCAATGAAACTTCAATCTATGGCTAGAATGAAGTTTTAGTTAGTTTAAGCAAAAATTCAAACAGTTAGTGTGTTAGTAAGAATTAGAATAACAGAAAAGAAAAAGTGCTTAATCTAGACCTCCACTTCACTTAATCATTGTCAATCTATTTCAATCCCCGGCAACGGCGCCAAAAACTTGATGTGTGGAAAACAATCCAACACAAAACTCACCGGCAAGTGTACCGGGTCGCATCAAGTAATAATAACTCACATGAGTGAGGTCGATCCCACAGGGATTGAAGGATTGAGCAATTTTAGTTTAGTGGATGATTTAGTCAAGCGAATCAAGTTTTGGTTGAGTGGGTTGTATTTAACAGAAGATAAATTGCTTGAAATGTAAAGGGAGAGGGGAACTTGCAGTAAATTAAAGAATAGGAAAGTAAAATAGACTGAATCTTAAAGAACAAGAAAGTAAATGACTGAAACTTAAAGTGCAAGAAATGTAAATTGTAGTAGCTTAAATGGCAAGAAATATAAATTGCTTGAATGTAAAAGGGAATTGAGGACTGGGATTGCAGAATCTAAACAAAGAGAAAGTAAATTGCACAAAGTTAATATAGCAGGAATTGAATTGGAAGCAATGAAAGCTTAAACAGAAAATTTAAGTAAAATGCAGCAAGGTTCACAGAAGAACCCAAGTAAATTGTGATCTCAGGACTCAAGAGCTTAGGTAGCAGAGCCTAAAACCCAATTTCCTTCCCAGATCCGAGTTATCAAAGCAATTGACAGAAAATTAAAGAAGAAACAGTAAAGAGAATGTAAATTGATTCAATTTTGCAGAAAAGAAAATAAAGGGTTCTTGAGTGAGGATTGAGACAGAATTTCCTCAATTCCAAACACCCAAGAATTAAAACAAAGAAATTAAAAAGACCCAAGCAAGAACGAGGAAGAAGAGAGATCAATTCTCCTCCCCAATTCTCTGAAATCATAGTGAAGACACCAAGAGAAATTCCCAAGTGCAGAAAGAAAGTTCTAAGCTAAAAGAAAGTGCAAAATTCAAAAGCTAAGCAAAAGGTAAGTCAAAAAGGTCCTAATTACATCAAACTAGCTCCTATTTATACACTTTCTATTCTTGGATTTTGGGATTTGGATGGGCTTTTGATTTGGTGAAGAAATGAATTAAAATGGGGTTTTAATTTGAATTTTCGGCCCATGAAAAGTTGCTCCCAGGAGGCTGCCCTGCCCTTGTAGAGGGCAGGGCAGGATTTGGTGCATGTTGGTGCGGCCTTGGTGCGGTCTGGTGCGTGTTTGTGCGCAAAACGCTGCCCTGCCCGCGCCAAGGGCAGGGCAGGAAAAGTTGGTGCGCCAGAAATTTCCTTGGTGCTGCCAGAATCAAGAATTGGTGCGCCAGAATCAAAAATTGGTGCGCCAGAAATTGCCTTGGTGCATAGGACGCTGCCCTGCCCTCGCGGAGGGCAGGGCAGGAAAATTTGGTGCTGCCAGGATCGAACTTGGTGCGTGCTGGTGCTGCCAGGAATGAGCCTTGGTGCGCCAGATTTGAACTTTGGTGCGCCAGATCCATGCACCATCAAAATGCTGCCCTGCCCTCGCGGAGGGCAGGGCAGTGTTTCCACTTTGATGTCCCGTGTTCGAAACACGGCTGGGACACACCCTCAATTAATTTCCTTGGTTTCTTGGCACGGCGCTCAACCTTAGTTCCTTGCTTCTTCCTTGGTCCGTGTTCGATTCTTGTGGCATGCATGGGTGACATTTTTCCTTTGATTTTCTTCCTTGGTGAGCCCGATACTGCCCTTGTGGAGGGCAGGGCAAGGTTCTCTTCTTCTTGGTTCCAAGGCACACTTTTGTGCTCTGCCCTTGTAGTGGGCAGGGCAGAGTTGTCTTCCTTGTTTGGTTTCCTTATGTTGCCCTCCTAGAGGGCAGTGTGCCCTTGTGGAGGGCAATGTTTGCCTCCCCCTTTGCATGCGGCACACTTCCTCTTGCTTTGACCACACTTTCCTTTCCTTAGGCTACACTTCTTAGGCCACGCTTTTCCTTTTCTTTTCTTTTCTTCACCTATAATAGACCAAAACAACCACTCCAAGTATCACTAAATTCAAGAGGCTTATAAATCAATTAAAATTCAATTAAAATTAGCTTAAACCTCATGGATTATCATTAATTTCATGGTGGTTGCTTGATTTAGAGAAGTTATGCATTTTCACTCCAAATCACTTACTTAGGATGCAAGAAAGTGCATAAATGCTAACAAAACAAGAGAAATTAGCTTGAAAAATGGGTATATGATGACTTGTCATCAGTCAAGACCATAGACGCCACAACCACAATTTCAACAACAATGCAACCCACTAACATCCCTCACAGAGATCATATCATCACCCACCTAGCCACCCTTCTCAACATCCATATCAAAACCAACATGACAACTCTCAACCTCCTAACCTCAACCCACCATCACCAACCGAAGATAGACTCTCCAGAATTGAGACTCTACTTGAAGGCATATGTAAGGAAGTTCAAGACAGTAAAGCATTCCAAGAAGAAGTGCGATCCAATATGCAAAATTAAGATGCTGCCATCAAGAAACTTGAAGCACAAATTGGCTACTTATTCAAGCAAGCCCCTGGCCACAACATTCATAGCAACACTAATTCAACCCCAAGGGAGGAGTGTCAGGCTATCACCCTCATAAATGGGAAGGAATTAAAGGAGACCTACAAGAAACCACAAAAGAATAACTCGGATAAAAAGGAAAAGGGACAAGATGAAGTTCAAGTTCCCACTCCCAATTCACATCAAGAGGGAGAAGTGCTGAAGCCATACTTTCCAAAAGCCCCATACCCTCAGCAATTGAAGAAGAAGGGAGAGGACAGCCAATTCTCAAGGTTCTTGGAAATCTTCAAGAAACTACAGATTAACATACCCTTTGCTGAAGTAATAGAGCAAATGCCACTCAATGCCAAGTTCTTAAAGGAGTTGATGACCAAGAAGGGAAGCTGGAAGAACAATGAGACTGTGGTACTAACCGAAGAATGCAGTGCCATCATCCAGCACAAATTAAAGGATCCTGAGAGCTTCCAAATTCCTTGTATCATAGGGGAGATCACAGTGGAAAAGGCTTTATGTGATCTAGGAGCTAGCATAAATCTGATGTCCTTAGCAATGATGAAGAAAATGAGGATTGAGGAGGCCAAGCCAACAAGAATGGCCCTGCAACTGACAGACCGATCATTGAAGTTTTCTCACAGAATAGTAGAAGACTTGTTGGTAAAGGTAGGATACTTTATCTTTCCAGCAGACTTTGTAGTGTTGGATATGGAGGAAGGAGCCAAGACCTCTATCATCTTATGAAGGCCATTCTTAGCCACTGCCGGAGCCATCATTTATGTCCAGAAGGGTGAACTTGTCCTTAGACTACATGAGGAGAAAATGATATTCAATGTGTTCAAGGCCATGAGTTACCCACAAGACTCATTGGGAGAATGTATGAGGTTGGACTCAGTGGATGCTGTAGTGCAAGAGACTCTTAAAGAGGAAGAACTTGAGGGGTTAGCAGAAGAAGAGGAATTGGCATTAAGAGAAGAGGCTGCAACAGCTGAAGTTCATGTTTAGGGCACACTAGAGGAGAATGATGAAAGAAAAGAAGCACCTAAACTTGAACTAAATGCACTGTCGCCCACTCTCAAGTATGCATATTTAGGAGAGAATGAAAGCTATCCAGTGATCATAAACTCAGCCCTTAGCCAAGAACAAGAGGAGGAATTACTCCAAGTATTACAAAAGCATAAGGATGCCATTGGATGGACACTTGCTGATTTGAAGGGAATCAGTTCGGCCATATGCATGCATAAGATACTATTGAAAGATGATGCCAAACCTTCCATTCAACCCCAAAGGAGGCTGAATCCAGTCATAAAGGAAGTGGTACAGAAGGAAGTCATGAAGCTGTGGCAGGGAGGAGTAATCTACCCAATTTCGGATAGCCCATGGGTCAGCCCCGTCCAAGTGGTCCCCAAGAAAGGAGGAATCATTGTGGTACCCAATGAAAGGAATGAGCTAATCCCTACAAGAACCATCACAGGATGGAGGATGTGTATCGATTACAGAAAATTCAATGAAGCCACAAGAAAAAGATCACTTCCCACTTCCCTTCATGGACCAGATGCTGGAAAGACTTGCAGGACACGCATATTATTATTTTCTAGATGGTTATTCAAGATATAACCAAATAGTGGTTGATCCAAGAGGCCAGGAAAAAACATCATTTACTTGCCCATATGGGGTGTTTTCCTACAGGCACATGCCATTTGGGCTATGTAATGCACCTGCAACTTTTCAACACTGCATGCTTTCTATCTTCTCGGATATGATAGAGAAGTTCATTGAAGTCTTCATGGATGACTTTTCAGTATTCGGAGATTCCTTTCCTAATTGCGTAAATCATCTTGCCTTGGTATTAAAAAGATGTCAAAAGACCAATCTGGTCTTGAATTGGGAAAAATGTCACTTTATGGTGACAGACGAAATAGTCCTTGGCCATAAATTTTCTAACCAAGCCATTGAGGTAGACAGAGCTAAGGTGGAACTAATTGAAAAATTACCTCCATCGAGTGATGTCAAGGCAATTAGGAGCTTTTTGGGGGCATGCTGACTTCTACAGAAGATTTATTAAAGATTTTTCAAAGATAGCCAAGCCCTTAAGCAATTGATGAGCGGATAATTTATACGATTTTTTACATTATTTTAGGTAGTTTTTAGTAGGTTCTAGCTACTTTTTAGTATGTTTTTATTAGTTTTCTTGCAAAATTCATATTTATAGACTACTATGAGTTTGTGTATTTTTCTGTGATTTCAGGTATTTTCTGGCTGAAATTGAGGGATCTGAGTAAAAATCTGATTCAGGCTGAAAAAAGACTGCTGATGCTGTTGGATTCTGATCTCCCTACACTCAGAATGGATTTTTTAGAGCTACAGAAGTCCAATTGCTGCTCTCTCAATTGGGTTGGAAAGTAGACATCCAGGGCTTTACAGAAATATATAATAGTTCATACTTTCCTTGAAGATAAATGACATAAACTGGCTTTTAACGCCAGTTCCATGTTGCATTCTGGCGTTGAACGCCAGAAACAGGTTGCAAGTTGGAGTTAAACACCAGAAATAGGTTACAACCTGACGTTTAACTCCAAAAATAGTCCAAGCACGTGAGAAGCTTAAGTCTCAGCCCCAGCACACACCAAGTGGGCCCCAGAAGTGGATTTCTGCACTATCTATCTTAGTTTACTCATTTTTTGTAAACTTAGGTTACTAGTTTAGTATTTAAACAAATTTTTAGAGATTTATTCTGTACCTCATGACATTTTAGATCTGAACTTTGTATTCTCTGACGGCATGAGTCTCTAAACTCTATTGTTGGGTGTGAGGAGCTCTGTAGCGTCTCGATGAACTAGTGCAATTATTTCTGTTTTCTATTCAAACACGCTTGTTTCTATCTAAGATATTCATTCGCACTTCAATATGAAGAAGGTGATGATCCATGACACTCATCACCATTTTCAACCTATGAACGCGTGCCTAACAACCACTTTTGTTCTACCTTCGATTGAATGAGTATCTCTTGGATTCCTTAATCAGAGTCTTCGTGGTATAAGCTAGAATCCATTGGCAGCATCGTTGAGAATCCGGAAAGTCTAAACCTTGTCTGTGGTATTCTGAGTAGGATTCAGGAATTGGATGACTGTGACGAGCTTCAAACTCGCGAGTGTTGAGCGTAGTGACAAACGCAAAATGATCAATGGATCCTATTCCGATATGATCGAGAACCGACAGATGATTAGCCGTGCGGTGATAGCGCATTTGGACCATTTTCACTGAGAGGACGGATGGTAGCCATTGACAATGGTGATCCACCAACACACAGCTTGCCATAGAAGGAACCTTGCATGCGTGAAGAAGATGACAGTAGAAAAGCAGAGATTCAGAAGACAAAGCATCTCCAAAACTCTAACACATTCTCCATTACTGCGTAACAATTACTCATTTCATGCTCTTCACTTTTTACAATTGAAACTAAAGAACCCTATTGGTATCCTGACTAAGAATAATAAGATAACCATAGCTTGCTTCAAGCCAACAATCTC
Organism: Arachis hypogaea; assembly: GCF_003086295.3. Taxonomy (NCBI): domain Eukaryota; kingdom Viridiplantae; phylum Streptophyta; class Magnoliopsida; order Fabales; family Fabaceae; genus Arachis; species Arachis hypogaea. Next base: position 21,545,219 of record NC_092040.1, read on the forward strand.
TGTGGGATCGACCCTTACTCACGTAAGGTATTACTTAGACGACCCAGTGCACTTGCTGGTTAGATGTGCAGAATTATATAGTGTGAGTGTAATTTTCGTACACCAGCAATCTCCTTATGTCTGATACACCATTTATCTTTGATGAGAAGTGCATGCTCGCATTTGAAAACTTGAAAAAGAAGCTGTCCTCAGCTCCTATCATCACCCCACCTGATTGGAACTTGCCATTCGAACTGATGTGTGATGCATCTGATTTCGCAGTTGAGGCAGTGTTAGGACAGAGGAAAGATAATTTGGTGCATGTCATATACTATGCCAGCAAGGTCCTCAATGACACTCAACAAAATTATACCACTACTGAGAAGGAGTTGCTGGCAATAGTTTTTGCATTTGACAAATTTAGATCATACCTTATTGGTTCTAAAGTGATTATTTTCACTGATCACACAGTACTTAAATATCTATTTTCCAAACAAGAATCAAAACCAAGACTAATCAAATGGATCTTATTATTGCAGGAATTCAATATTGAGATTAAAGACAAAAAGGGCGTGGAGAACAAGGTAGCAGATCATCTATCCAGGATCCTTTGTGAGAAAGGTGCTACACATGATACAAGTGTGAATGAGTTCTTTCCAGATGAGCAGTTAATGTTGGTTCACAAGGCAGCCTGGTTTGCAGATATTGCCAATTTTAAGGCAGCTGGTGACTTGCCTCCTGGAATCAACAAACATCAAAGAAGAAAACTCATCAATGATGTTAAATATTTCATTTGGGATGAGCCATATCTCTTCAAGAAGTGCTCAGATGGAATCCTTAGGAGGTGCATTTCAGAAGAAGAGGGACGAGAGGTCCTATGGAATTGCCTTGGTTCTAGATATGGAGGTCATTTTGAGGAGAAAGAACCACAGCGAAGGTGCTGCAATGTAGGTTCTTCTGGCCCACTATCTTCAAGGATGCCAAGGAACTGGTGAGGAGCTGCGATGAGTGCCAAAGGGCTGGAAATCTACCTAAGAGAAATGAGATGCCACAACAATTCATCTTAGAACTTGAACTATTTGATGTATGAGGGATCGACTTCATGGGACCATTCCCAACCTCATATTCGAACAAGTATATTTTGGTGGCAGTGGACTATGTATCTAAGTGGGTGGAGGCCGTGGCAACCCCAACAAATGACAACAAGGTGGTCATAAACTTTCTTAGAAAGAATATCTTCAGCAGATTTGGAGTTCCACGAGCCCTCATCAATGACGGAGGGAGTCATTTTTGCAATAGACCATTGGAGACCCTACTCCTAAGTTATGAGGTGAAGCATAAGGTTCCCACACCTTATCATCCCCAAACAAGTGGGCAAACTGATATATCCAACAGAGAGTTAAAAAGGATCTTGGAAAAGACTGTGGGAGCATCAAGAAAGGACTGGGCGAAAAAGTTGGATGATGCTCTTTGGGCGTACAGGACAGCCATCAAAACACCAATTGGGATGTCCCCATATCAACTGGTGTATGGAAAGGCATGTTACTTACCATTAGAGCTGGAGCACAAAGCCTTTTAGGCTCTCAAGATACTAAACCTCGACAGCACTGCTGCTGGTGAAAAAAGGGTCTTACAGCTGCAAGAACTGGAAGAGTTTAGGTCTCAAGCCTATGAAAACACCAAGATCTACAAGAAAAAAGCAAAAAGGAGACATGATCTCAACCTGGCACCAAGAAGTTTCGAAGAAGGACAACATGTACTCCTCTACGACTCCAAACTGAGACTCTTCCCTGGAAAACTCAAATCAAGGTGGTTGGGACCCTTTTTGGTCACAAAGGTCTCACCTTATGCACACATAGAAATCATGGAAGAAATCTCAAGGAGGACATTCACTGTGAATGGGCAAAGACTCAAACACTACTTGGGCAGCATGAGGGAGGACCCTAAACAGAAGTATAATCTCAACTAGAGAAGCAACCGTCGAGCTAGCAACGCTAAAAAAGCGCTTTATTGGGAGGCAACCCAACCTGAGGTAGTTTTTTTTCATTATTGTCTCAATAAAAGATTCAAGTAGAGTACTCTGTATTGTGAGGAGCTAAGTTTGATGTTGCATACCAAAACATTCCAAGGGTGAATGTGAAACTCTAAGTTTGGTGTTCCACCAAAGACTCCATCTGAAGAGTGCATTGCAACCCTTCAGTGATAAAGCATTTGCTCTAACAAACAGAGAAACTACTTTACAGATGTTCAACCTCTAATGCATAGTTTGCTTTTCTAGTTCATAGTTGTTTTCTTAATAAAATCACATGAGGTTTCTGCATGTATTCAATTTGTTGCATTAGGCAAGGAACTAAGTTTGCTGTTCACACGCCAAATTAGGTTCAGAAATTCACAAGCATACATGCATGCTAACTATCTTTCAAGTGCTTGGGGAACAAGCAACTTCCAATAGTGTCACAAGAATTCAATCAATCTCAGGGAATAATCATACACCATCATCCAAGGAGACAAACAAGGATGCAAAAGCTAGGATGATGATGACAAGGAAGACATCAAGAGGTTGTATTGAACTGTCTCTGAGTTGTAGTACTTTAATTGAAAGTATGATTGAATATTGTTCTTAGGGACATTCATATTCTGCTTGTTCCTCTTTATTCACATATAAGTGTGTTCGTCTAAGTCCATGTCTTTCATTTTCATCTTGCTTACATGTATGCTTGTCCTCTAAGGCAAATAAAAGAAAATGTTATGAAAAAAACAAGAGTGGAGTTTATCTTGTGAAGTAAGTTCTCAATGTTTGTGGTATGGTAATTGGTTAGCTAAGTTGGTTCACCAACAAGGTATATAGGCAACTATATGCTCTAAGTCACATGCTTGAAGCACATCCTATGAGACTAGCCAAACAACAAGATCCTAATAAGAAAAAGAGAAAGAACAATAAGAGTTTGAGAAGGAAAGAAAAATAATAAGAAATAAGGCTAGGCACCAAGGCTTTGAATATTAAGGCATGTGTCTGTGGTGCTCCTGTGCAAGGGATATGCTTGGATGAATAAGCTATCAGGGGTGCCTTATCACTTGGTAACTTAGGTTAACTAACCCGGGATTATCAGCTGAAAGTCCACTATCAAGAGCAACCTTTGCTACAGAGCACTTAGTAACCCAAAGAGGTGCTGGACACCAAGGTCTCAAGAAAGAAAATAACAAACCATATGCCTGTGGTGTGCATGTATGGGGGAAAGAGACTTGAGGGAGTAAGTCCTTAGGGATGTCTTAACACCTAGTACCTTGAACCAACTGGTTCGGGAGTGTTGGATGAAAGCTTATCTTAAAGAGTCGCCCTCTCACAGAGCTCTTAGCCCAAGAATGCAATAAACCTTGGAAAAGAAGGGAGGATCAATAAATAAGAAGTCTCACAGGGTGCAATCAAGTGAGTGTTCAAGGGCATGATAAGGACCTAAAAACCAGTAAAGGAATGAACCTAAGTTGCTATGCATGAAACCCTATAGACTAAGAACTTGACTTCTATAATAATGATTTATTTATCTTGTTCTTTCATTCATCTTTTCTATGTTTCAGTACTTGCTTAGGGACAAGCAAGCTTTAAGTTTGGTGTTGTGATGCCAGGGCATCTTGGCCAGTTTCACTGACTTTTTCTTTACTGTTTTAGGGTAGTTTCATGCAGTTTCTTAGTAAATAAGCAAGTTTTGGGTAGATATACACTTACATCTTGATTCAAGCAAACATTGTGAACTTTACATGATTTCATGAGAATTATGCACGAATTGAATGATAAAATGGATAATGCATGATCTCATGACTTGGAACAGAGCTTTGATGCACTTTATTTGCTTGATTTCAGGACAAAAGAAAGCAAGGAAGAGCCACGTTAGCAGCCACATTAGTCTAATTAACGTGACCACTAACGTGGAATGGGAATAAGCTTGTAGCGTTAATGGAAAAAGTGATCGCCAATAACGCCTTCGAATCCATCATAACCCACGTTAGTTGCCACGTTACTTACATTAACGTGGTAGCTAATGTGGAAGAAAAGGGAAGCTCCAACGTTAGTGGTAAAAGTGAATACCACTAACGTTCCAAAAGGGAACACTTAGCCATGTTAAGAGTCACGTTAATCCAGTTAACGTGAACTGTAACGTGGGAGGAGAAAGCAATCGCCAACGTTAGTGACACTCACCTTTGTCACTAACGTTGGACTAAGCCAATATTGCCCACGTTAGTGGTCACGTTAAGACCACTAACATGAAGGGTAACGTGGAGCAATAAATGATAGGCTAACATTTGTGACATTCACCTTTGTCACTAACGTGGGAAGAAGGGGCATTTGAAGCATTAGTGACAAAGGTAAGTGTCACTAACGCTCTCGAAGCTTGGGCATGCCCACGTTAAGGGCCACGTTAGTTACACTAACGTGGATCACTAACGTGGGGAAAAGAAGCAAAGAGCAATGTTATTGGTAAAGGTGAATGCCAATAACGTTTGCGAAGGACTAAGAGGCAACGTTATTGGAAAAGGTGAATGCCAATAACGTTTGCGAAGGACCAAGAGGCAACATTATTGGAAAAGGTGAATGCCAATAACGTTTGCGAAGGACCAAGAGGGAACGTTAGTGGTCACGTTAGTGCCACTAATGTTGAATTTAACGTGGATCATTTTGGTTTGGAACGTTAGTGAAAAAGGTGATCGTCACTAACGTTCTCGAACCCACATTTTTAACGTTAACACTACTAACGTCCTAACTAACGTCCACCCATGCCTAACTCACACTTTTTCTGCAAGCAAAGCTGAGCCAACTGAAGATTGTAACTACTTTAACTCAAGTTCAAAGGCCCATATCCAAGACTTGAAGAACTGACTAGAAGATCAAGAAGAGTAGTATATAGAGGAGTAGTTTTGAACTAGAGGGAAGCTTGGCATTTTGGAGAATTACACTCTGTATATTTACTTTACTGGACTTTCTAGATTGTTTTGGAATGTACTTTTCTCTATCATCTTCCATTTCCAGAGCTATAAACAACTAAACCCCTTTCATTGGGTTAGGGAGCTCTGTTGTAATTTAATGGATCAATTACAATTTTCATTCTTCTTCCTCTTTCTTTTCTCTTGATTTACTAGAAAGCTTTTTATCTTAATTCAATTGGTTAGTTGTCTTGGAAAAGAAACTCTCCATAATTGGATCTCCTCTGAGCCTTGGAAAAGGGATGAGGAGATCATGCTAGAAATTCTTTCTCATGTTGGACCAAATTGGGGTTTCGACGGATATAGTGACATATAATCCTCCCAACACTTTGATTTGGAAATACATGTGGTATAATCAGTGACCATACTACATCTCTTCCCATGAACAATTAAATCAAGGAATTGGACGTTCAAGCTTAGAGAGATTGGGTTGCAAAGGAATTAGGATCCAATCACCTAAGATTCCCAAGGAGATCAATGAATGCATTGATTGAGGAAAAGATGAGAATGAACTTGATCTGGAGAATGCAGCATCTCCTAAGCCCAATGAATCCCCCATTTCTGATCTTACCCATTCTCTTTACTTTCTGCCATTTATCTTTATGTTCATCTCTCCAAACCCCCATTTAAGATTCTGCACTTTACTTTCTACAATTTACTTTCCCGCTATTTAATTTTCTGCAACTCTCAACTTAATTTCTGCTTAGCTCAACTAGCACATTCTTCCAACTAAAGTTGCTTGACCAATCAATCCCTGTGGGATTCGACCTCACTCGATTGTGAGTTTTTACTTGACAATAATTCGGTATACTTGCCGAAGGGAAATTTGTTGAAAGACAAGTTTCCGTGCATCAAGTTTATGGCGCCGTTGCCGGGGATTGATTTTGTGTCGACAATGATCAAGTTGGAAGATCAGTAGATTGAGCATTTTTCTTTTGCTTGTTTATTTTACCTAGTCATTTACCTTCAGTTTCAGTTAATTCCTTCATGTATCCCCTCTCCCCTCTTTATTTTTTTTCTTTTTGTTGTTATTTACAATTTTATTTACTAACCCACTAACTGTTTGACAATTTGCACCACTCACACTAACAACCACTCTAATAAGAATAATCTCTTCATTTTATTTCTTGCTTTGGGTTTTGTTAGTTGTATGACAGGGAGAAGAAGCAGAGCTTCAACTTCCTTTGATTCTGAACCTGAGAGGACCTTCCTTAGATTGAGGAGGGAAGCAAGAGGAAAAAGAGTCATTGGTGCTGAGGAAGAGGAGGAGTACTTTGAAACAAATATGGAGGAGAACCTGAAAAACAACCATATAGAAGAAGCTCACAACCATGCCAGAGAAGGCCCTGTGAATCATGATGGGCAAGAGAGAAGAGTTCTAGGCTATTACATCAATCCAAACCCAGGAAATTGTCAAAGTAGTATCCAAAAGCCAACCATACATGCCAATAACTTTGAATTAAAACCCCAACTTATCACCCTTGTTCAGAACAACTGTTCATTCGGAGGAAGCACCTAAGAAGACCCCAATCAACATCTAACACCTTCCTAAGAATATGTGACACTGTGAAGTCTAATGGTGTTCATCCGGATGTCTATAGACTGCTTTTGTTCCCTTTTTCACTCAGGGACAAAGCATCTAAATGGCTGGAATCCTTCCCGAAGGAGAGCTTAACAAATTGGGAAGAGGAGTAAGCCCAGCATTCAACGCCCAAAGAGGAGTAATCCCAGCATTCAACGCCCAAAACTGGCATTCAATGCCACCTAGGGAGGAAGAGAACAACACGCTCACCCCCTAAGGAGCATTCAACGCCAAGAAGCCCAAGTTGAACGCCGGACATACAAAGCAATCACCAAAGTGGGCCCAAAGTGGATTTCAGCACTATTTAGCTTTTCTAGTCTTATCTTTGTACTTCTTAATTTAAATTTACATTTCTTGGGGTGAGTATTTTTACTATTTAAAGAGAAGATCACTTAGGATTGAGGAATCAATTTACGAATAGACAGATCATCTCTATTTTCTCTGTAAAGTATGAGCAAATAAACTTCCTAGGTTAAGGTTAGGAGCTCTGCTTGTCCTATGGATTAATATTATTACTTTTCTCCTTTAATATATGTTTGATTTCATTCTATGATGTATTGTTGTTCTTCATCTAAACGAATTTGGGGTGGAACGAGAGTATGACCCCTTATTCTACATGAGTTCTTACGAGTCCTGAACCGGATAGTATTGAGCTATAGCTTGAGAATACATCACTTAAACCAACAGTTTATCTGGGCTAACTGAGATATGTGACATAAAATGTTGTTAGTTTTGGGTAATCAGGTTTCTGTGGTGCTAAGGCTAGAATATTGAGCTTCATTCTCCGATCCGAAAGATCTGACCTTGTCTGTGGCGCTTTAAGTAGGATCAAGGGAGAGTGAATTGTGTGAGCTTCATCCTCGTTCATATTAAAACACCATTGACAATGGCGTTTGATATGGATTAGAGGAGATTGATTGACCACGACCAATGGCGTTAATCACTTACATCTTTGCCATAGAATGAGTCATTCATTGTTGAAGCGGTTGGTAAGAAGTATTAATCTGGAAAGATAAAGCATCTCCAAAGCTTTAACTGATTTCTCATTATTATTTCTACATTAATTCTTTAATGCTTTCTTTACTAATTTGTTTACGCCTACAACAACAACCACTATCTTTCTATTCGCCTGACTAAGATCTGGAGGACAATCATTGCTTGCTCAATCCAACAATCCTCATCGGATCGACCCTCACTCACCTGAGGTATTACTTGGACGACCCGATTCACTTGCCGGTGAAGTTGTGTGAGTTCAATTTCACGCACCAAAATCACTATAGATCCAATTGGGAATGAACAACCCAGAAGAACCCTAGGATCTTACACGACTTCCACTTCTGATTTATATGGAATGAGCATTTGTGTGCCTCCTACAAAATAGACAATTTGAGCTCAACCCACAATTGATCACTCTAGTGCAGCAGAACTGCCAGTTTCATGGACTCCCATAGGAAGAACCTAATGAGTTCCTTACTAATTTTCTGCAGATCTGTCACACTGTAAGGACAAACAAAGTAGACCCTGACGTCTATAGACTACTGCTCTTTCCATTTGCTGTGAAAGATTAAGCAAAGAAATGGTTGGATGCTTTACCCAGAGAAAATATGAACACATGGAGTAAAGTAGTAAACAATTTTCTAAATAAATATTTTCCCCCAAGGAAGCTGACTAAGTTGAGAATAGATATTCAGACCTTTGAGCAAGGAAAGAGCGAATCCCTCTACAATGCTTGGGAGAGGTACAAGCTGATGCTCAGAAAATGCCCCACAAAAATGTTCTCGGATTGGGTTAAGATGAATATTTTCTATTATGGACTCACGGACATGGCCAAGATGTCCCTGGATAACTCTGCTAGTGGTTCAATACACATGAAGAAGACAACTGAAGAAGCTTATGAACTTATTGAGATGGTCACTGACAATCAGTATTTATACTCATTTGGTGAGATCTCAATGAAGGGGAAGTCAAGGCAATGTCCGCTGAACCCACGATTCCTTAACAAAATGAATCTTTAGCCCAGCATTTGCACTTTCTCACACAACAAGTGATGAGCTTGCAAGAATATGGAAGCACAGTTGAACCAAGCCAAACTACAGATATCTGAATAGATAAGAGAAGAGTGCCAAGCTATTCAATTGAGGAATAGAAAGACCCTGAATACCCAACCTCAAAACAGTAGAGCGCAGGATGAAGAGGAAACGTCAGAAGAAGAATACGCATCACCCCAGACTACTGCTCCTGGCATTCAACGCCCAAAAGGGAGCAACACTGGCGTTCAACGCTTAGAAGGGGAATACAATATACATGCCAGTTCAGGAAACTTTCGACCGAGGCAAGATGACAACCCTTCCTCAATCACTATGGATAAATTACTCTGCACCACTCAAGACTCCTGAATACAAAGCTAGGCTACCATATCCTTAGAAAATCTATAAAGTAGAAAAGGATCAGCAATTTTTTAGGTTTCCAGAAACCCTCAAGACACTCGAGATCAAAATCCCATTTGCTGAAGCTCTTGAACAAATACCTTCCTATGCCATGTTTATAAAGGACAAAATAAGCCACAAAAGGGATTGGAGGGAGGCAGGGACAGTTCTCCTCACCAAGGAATGTAGTGCGGTTATTCAAAGAAACCTACCAAAGAAACTACAGGGTCTTGGGAGTTTTCTGATACCATGCACCCTTGGAGACACTTGCATAAGGATAGCCCTATATGATCTTGGAGTAAGCATCAACCTCATGGCAACATCATTAATGAACAAGCTCCAGATCCAAGAAGCCAAGCCTACCCACATCTACCTTCATCTTGTTGATGGCTTCGTCAAGATCCCATCAAGGGTGGTTGATGATATGATTGTCAGGGTTGGACCCTTTATATTTTCAACGGACTTTGTGATCCTAGATATGGAAGAGAATAGAAATGCTTCCATTATTCTAAGAAGACCTTTTCTAGCTACAGGGAGTGATAGGCAAAATTGTGATTCACTCTTTTCATAACTTGAACAATTCTTAGCAATGGCTCCAAAAACTTGGTGCACACTACTATGGTTCACTCACATTCTTCACAACTTCGCACAACTAACCAGCAAGTGCACTGGGTCGTCCAAGTAATAAACCTTACGTGAGTAAGGGTCGATCCCACGGAGATTATTGGTATAAAGCAAGCTATGGTCATCTTGTAAATCTCAGTCAGGTAGATTATAATGGTTATAAAGGTTTTCAAATATTAATAATAAATAAAGCATAAAATAAAGATAGATTTACTTATGTAAATTATTGGTGGAAATTTCAGATAAGTGCATGAAGATGCTTTGTCCCTGTTGAATCTCTGCTTTCCTACTGCCTTCCTTCAATCCTGCATACTCCTTTCCATGGCAAGCTGTATCTAGAGCATCACCGTTGTCAATGGCTACTTCCCATCCTCTCAGTGAAAATGGTCCAAATGCTCTTGTCACAGCATGGCTAATCATCTGTCGGTTTTCGATCATGTCCGAATAGAATCCATTAATTTTTTGCGTCTATCACCATGCCAAACAATCGCGAGTTTGAAGCTCGTCACAGTCATTCAATCCTCGAATCCTACTCGGAATACCACAGACAGGGTTTAGACTTTCTGAATTCTCAAGAATGGCCGCCAATAATTCTAGTTTATACCACGAAGATTCTGATTAAGGAATCCAAGAGATACACGCTCGATCTAAGGTAGAACGGAAGTGGTTGTCAATCACACGTTCATAAAGACGGATGATGATGAACGTCACGGATCATCACATCCATCAGGTTGAAGTGCAGCGAATATCTTAGAATAAGAATAAGCATGAATTGAATAGAAAATAGTATTAATGGCATTAAAACTCGAGGTACAGCAAAGCTCCACACCCTTAATCTATGGTGTGTAGAAACTCCACCGTTGAAAATACATAAGTGATAGTGGTCCAGGCATGGCCGAATGGCCAGCCCCCAAAATGTGATCAAAAGACTGAATGGTCAAAAGACTAGACACTAATACAATAGTAAAAAGTTTTATTTATACTAAACTAGCTACTAGGGTTACAAAGATAAGTAATTGATATAGAAATCCACTTCCGGGGCCCACTTGGTGTGTGCTTGGGCTGAGATTGAGCTTTACACGTGCAAAGGCTTCTCTTGGAGTTAAACGCCAAGTTGTAACATCTGTTTGGTGTTTAACTCTGGTTTGTGACGTGTTTCTGGCGTTTTACTCCAAATTGCAGCATAGAACTGGCGTTGAACGCCAATTTTCGTCGTCTAGGCTCGAAAAAAGTATGGACCATTATATATTGCTGGAAAGCTCTGGATGTCTACTTTCCAATGCCGTTGAGCCATTTGGAGTTCTGTAGCTCCATAAAATCCAATTCCAGTGCAGCAAGGTCAGATTCCAATAGCATCAGCAGTCCTTTGTCAACCTAAATCAGATTTTTGCTCAGGTCCCTCAATTTCAGCCAGAAATACCTGAAATCACAGAAAAAGACACAAACTCATAGTAAAGTCCAGAAATGTGAATTTTTCATAAAAACTAATAAAAACATCCCTAAAAATAGCTAGATCCTACTAAAAACTACCTAAAAACAATGCCAAAAAGTGTATAAATTATCCGCTCATAAGGGAGAACCAACATTGACGTTCAGAAAGGAGAAGTAACACTGAGAGTCAATAAGGATGAGTTCACATTCAATGCTATTAGAGCCATACAACATCTTGACCCCACAGAGGAATGCTTGAAGATTGATGTCATAGAACCCCTGGTTGAAGAGGTACGTGAGATTGAAAGACTTGAGGAGGAGCTGAATAACATTCTTGAAGATGCCATGCCTGAATTGAATGCACCAGAAGAGCAGGAGGAGATGCTGACCACCCCTAAAGTGGAAGATGGGCCTCCTAAACTCGAGCTTAAGCCTTTGCCACCATCCTTGAAATATGTGTTCTTAGGAGATGGTGACACATATCCAGTCATTATAAGCTCTGCCCTAGAGCAGTAAGAAGAAGAGGTGCTAATCCAAGTACTCAAGGCCCACAAGACAGCTATCAGATGGACCATAAGTGACTTAAAAGGAATCAGTCCAACTCAATGTATGAACAATTCAGACTTGAAGATGATGCTAAACCCGTGGTGCAACCAAAAAGGAGACTAAATTCAGTTATGAATGAAGTGCTCCGAAAAGAAGTTACAAAGCTATGGGAGGCTGGGATAATATACCCCATTTCAAATAGTCCCTGGGTAAGCCCTGTATAAGTGGTACCCAAGAAAGGTGGGATTACAGTGATCTACAACGAGAGGAATGTTTTGATCCCTACAAGGACTACCCTAGGACGGCATATGTGCATCGACTATAGGAGTTTTAACAACACCACGAGAAAGGATCACTTTTCCTTACCTTTCATAGACTAGATGCTGGAGAAGCTAGCTGGCCATGCATTCTACTGCTTCATAGATGGCTACTCGGGTTACAATCAAATTATAGTAGATCCCCAGGACCAAGAAAAGACAACATTCAGATGCCCATATGGAGTGTTCGCCTATAGAAGGATGCCGTTCGGTCTCTGCAATGCACCAGTAACTTTTCAAAGGTGTATGCTCTCCATCTTCTCAGATATGGTGGAAAAATTATTGGAGGTTTTCATGGATGACTTCTTTGTTTTTGGAGATTCCTTTGACTCCTGCCTTAACCATCTAGCTCTGGTGCTGAAGCGAGGCCAAGAAACAAACCTAATTTTAAACTAGGAAAAATGCCATTTTATGGTTACTAAAGGGATTATTCTTGGGCATAGGATTTCTAACAAGGGAATAGAGGTTGATCAAGCTAAGGTGGAAATAATTGAAAAATTACCACCGGCAACTAATGTTAAGGCCATTAGAAGTTCCTTACGCCATGCAGGTTTCTATAGGAGGTTTATCAAAGACTTCTACAAAATTGCAAAACCCTTGTACAATCTTCTAGTTGTAGACACACTGATGAGCGGATATTTTATACGCTTTTTGGGGGTAATTCCATGTAGATTTTAGTATGTTTCAATTAGTTTTTAGTAGAATACTATTAGTTTTTAGGCAAAAATCATATTTCTGGACTTTACTATGAGTTTGTGTGTTTTTCTATGATTTCAGGTATTTTCTGGCTGAAATTGAGGGAGTTGAGCAAAAATCTGAGTTAGGCTGAAAAAAAGGACTGTTGATGCTGTTGGATCCTGACCTCCCTACACTCGGAATGGATTTTTTGGAGCTACAAAAGTCCAATTGGCACGCTCTCAACGGCGTTGGAAAGTAGACATCCAGGGCTTTCCAGCAATATATAATAGTCCATACTTGGCGCGAAGATAGACGACGTAACTTGGCGTTGAACGCCAAGTACATGCTGCTGTCTGGAGTTAAACACCAGAAACACGTCATGATCCGGAGTTGAACGCCCAAAACACGTTATAACTTGGAGTTCAACTCCAAGAAAAGTCTCAGCACGTGGATAGCTTTAGTCTCAGCCCCAGCACACACCAAGTGGGCCCCAGAAGTGGATTTCTGCACCAATTATCTTAGTTTACTCATATTCTGTAAACCTAGGTTACTAGTTTACTATTTAAACAACTTTTAGAGACTTATCTTGTACCTCATGAAATTTTTAGATCTGAAAATTGTACCTTTTGGTAGCATGAGTCTCTAAACTCCATTGTTGGGGGTGAGGAGCTCTGCAGCGTCTCAATGAATTAATGCAATTGTTTCTATTTCATTCAAACGTGTGTGTGTTCCTATCTAAGATGTTCATTCGCGCTTAATTGTGAAGGAGGTGATGATCCGTGACACTCATCACCTTCCTCAATCCATGAACGTGTGCCTGACAAACACCTCCATTCTACATCAAATTGGATGAGTATCTCTTAGCTTCCTTAATCAGAATCTTCGTGGTATAAGCTAGAACTGATGGCGGCCATTCTTGAGGATCCGGAAAGTTTAAACCTTGTCTGTGGTATTCCGAGTAGGATTCAAGGATTGAATGGCTGTGACGAGCTTCAAACTCGCGATTGCTGGGCGTGATGACAAACGCAAAAGGATTAATGGATCCTATTCCAACATGATCGAGAACCGACAGCTAATTAGTCGTGCTGTGACAGAGCATCTGGACCGTTTTCACTGAGAGGATGGGAAGTAGCCACTGACAATGGTGACACCCTACATACAGCTTGCCATGGATGGAACTTTACAAACAATTGAGTTGAATATTACATTGCAGGAATTCAGAGGACAAAGCATCTCCAAAACTCCAACAGATTCTCCATTAATAAAGTAACAATTTCTTATTCCAAATAATTTGACTTCTTACAATTAAATCCAAATAATTTTATTGACATCCTGACTAAGATTAATAAAGTAAACATAGTCTGCTTCAAACCAATAATCTCCGTGGGATCGACCCTTACTCATGTAAGGTATTACTTGGACGACTCAGTGCACTTGCTGGTTAGTTGTACGGATTACAAATTCGTGCATCAAGTTTTTGGTGCCGTTGCGGGGATTGTTCGAGTTTGAACAACTAAAGGTTTATTTTATTTCTTAGATTAGGAATAATTTACTTTTGTTGTTATAGAGTCATTAAATTCTAATAGGATAGTTTCTTTTCAAAAATTTCTTTTCAAAAATATTATTTTTCTTAATTAATTGTTAATTTTCGTGAGTTTAGTGTCTTGTTCTAAGTTTGGTGTTAATTGCATATTTTATATTTTTCTTTAAATTTTCGAACTTGTGTTCTTTGTTCTTCATTGATCTTCAAGTTGTTCTTGTTTATTTTGCTTGTTTGATCTTGAGTTTTTCTTGTTTTGTGTCTTTTCTTGTTTTTCTTGTACCTTTTCAAAACATTAACTTTAAAAAATTTTATACTTTTATCCATAAATATAATACATCTTTAAAATCAACACTGAAGTTGCTGCCCAATTGGCTGGAGCTTTAGTAGTTGTTCTTGATAATTGGGTATCTTCTTTGGAATCTTTTTCAAAAATAATTTTTCTTTGATTAAATCTTGTGCCAAACTTTAAGTTTGGTGTTTCCTTGTTAGTTTTTCTTTAATTTTCGAAAATCTATCTTGGTTTTCTAAAAAATTTTAAGTTTGGTGTTCTTTCTTTTGTTCTTGGTGTTCTTGTAAATCTTCAGGGTGTTCTTGAGTCTTTCTTGCATTTTAATCTTAAAATTTTTAAGTTTGGTGTTCCTTGGTGTTTTCCCTCCAAAAATTTTCGAAAATAAGGAGCATTGGATCTAAAAATTTTAAGTCTTGTGTCTTTTGTGTGTTTTTCTCTTTCATAAAAAAAAATATCTTTCCTAACTAATTTTAAACTACATTTTCGAAAATTTTATATAAAATTCAGATTTCAATTTCAAAATATTTTCAATTTCTTTTATTTTATTTCATTTTTATTTTATTTTATAAAATAAATTTTTATAAAATAAATAATATTAACATACATATCATCTCCTTTATTCCATTATGAAACTAAGTGGGAATGAACAGTCCAAGAGGACTCTGGGGTCATATGCTAACCCCACTACTGCTTCATATGGGAGTAGTATCTGTATACCCTCCATTGGAGTTAGTAGCTTTGAGTTGAATCCTCAGCTCATTATCATGGTGCAGCAAAACTGCTAGTATTCCGGTCTTCCACAGGAAGAACCTACAGAGTTTCTGGCACAATTTTTACAAATTGCTGACACAGTACATGATAAGGAAGTAGATCAGGATGTCTACAGATTATTACTGTTTCCATTTTCTGTAAAAGATCAAGCTAAGAGGTGGCTAAATAACCAGCCTAAGAACAGCATAAAAACATGGAAACAGCTGTCAGAAAATTTCCTGAATCACTATTTTCCTCCAAAACGGATGACACAGCTAAGGCTAAGCATCCAAGGCTTCAAACAAGGAGATAATAAATCCCTTTATGATGCCTAGGAGAGATACAGAGAGATGCTAAGAAAATGCCCCTCTGAAATGTTTTCAGAGTGGGTGCAATTAGACATCTTCTACTATGGGCTTACAGAAAAAGCTCAGATTTCTCTAGACCACTCAGCTGGTGGATCTATACATATGAGAAAAACAATTGAAGAAGCTCAAGAGCTTATTGATACAGTTGCCAGAAATCAGCATATCTACCTAAGCAGTGAATCTTCCATGAAAGAAGAAGCTAAAACAGTAACTGCTGAACTCAGTCCTGTAGACCAGGCTAATGAATTCGATCAGCAATTAGACTTTCTAACTCAGCAGCTAGCCGAATTCAAGGAAATACTACAGGAAACAAGAATGGCTAACAGGAATATGGAAGTACAGTTAAAGCAAACAGAAAAGCAACTGTCAAAACAAATAACAGAAGAATGCCAAGCAATTCAATTAAGAAGTGGAAAAACATTAAATACCTCACTTCAAAGCAGCAGGAAGCCAAGAAATGAACAAATGGCTACTCAAAATCCCTCTGAGGACAATCAGAGCCCAGAGAGGAATAAGGCTGGCGCTGAACGCCCAGACCATGCTCATTTCTAGCGTTCAATGCCAGAAACAAGCATGAATCTGGCGTTGAACGCCCAAAGGGAGCACAGTTCTGGCGTTCAGACGCCAGTAACAAATAAGGAGGTGGCATCTAACGCCATTCCAGCTTCCACCCCTGGCATTCAAACGCCAGTGGGGGATGAGTCACATACAAGTGCTGATAACAACCTTTCTAAAAAGGCTTCCCAACCCACTTCTGTAGGTAATAAACCTGCAGCAACTAAGGTTGAGGAATATAAAGCTAAAATGCCTTATCCTCAAAAACTCCGCCAAGCGGAACAGGATAAGCAATTTGCTCGCTTTGCAGACTATCTCAGGACTCTTGAAATAAAGATTCCGTTTGCAGAAGCACTTGAGCAAATACCCTCTTATGCTAAGTTCATGAAAGAGATCTTAAGTCATAAGAAGGATTGGAGGGAAACTGAAAAAGTCTACCTCACTGAAGAATGCAGTGCAGTCATTCTGAAAAGCTTACCTGAGAAGCTTAAAGATCCCGGGAGCTTTATGATACCATGTACATTAGAGGGTACTTGTACCAAGCAAGCTTTATGTGATCTTGGGGCAAGTATCAACCTAATACCTGCATCTACTATCAGAAAGCTTGGTTTAACTGAAGAAATCAAACCAACCAAGATATGTCTTCAACTTGCTGATGGCTCCATTAAATACCCATCAGGCGTGATTGAAGACATGATTGTCAAGGTTGGGCCATTTGCCTTTCCTACTGACTTTGTGGTGCTCAAAATGGAGGAGCACAAGAGTGCAACTCTCATTCTAGGAAGACCTTTCCTAGCAACTGGCCGAACCCTCATTGACGTCCAAAAAGGGGAAGTAACCTTGAGAGTTAATGAGGAGGAGTTCAAATTGAATGTTGTCAAAGCCATGCAACATCCAGACACCCCAAATGACTGCATGAGTGTTGATATTATTGACTCTCTGGTAAGAGAGGTTAATATGGCTGAGAGTCTCGAATCAGAGCTAGAGGACATCTTTAAAGATGTTCCGCCTGATCTGGAGGAATCAGAGAGAATAGTAGAACCTCTGAAAATCCCTCAGGAAGAGGAGAAACCTCCTAAACCCGAGCTCAAACCATTACCACCATCCCTAAAATATGCATTCCTGGGAGAAGGTGATACCTTTCCTGTAATCATAAGCTCTACCTTAGAGCCACAGGAAGAGGAAGCACTCATTCAAGTGCTAAGGACACACAAGACAACTCTTGGGTGGTCCATCAGTGATCTCAAGGGCATTAGCCCAGCCAGATGCATGCACAAGATCCTACTGGAGGGTGACGCCAAGCCAGTGGTTCAACCACAAAGGCGGCTGAATCTAGCCATGAAGGAGGTGGTGCAGAAAGAGGTTACTAAGTTACTAGAGGCCGGGATTATTTATCCTATTTCTGATAGCCCCTGAGTAAGCCCTGTCCAAGTCGTCCCTAAGAAAGGTGGCATGACAGTGGTTCATAATGAAAAAAATGAACTGGTTCCTACAAGAACAGTTACTGGGTGGCGTATGTGTATTGATTATAGAAGGCTCAATACAGCCACCAGAAAGGATCATTTTCCTTTACCATTCATAGACCAAATGCTAGAACGATTGGCAGGTCATGAATACTACTGCTTCCTGGATGGATATTCAGGTTATAATCAAATTGCAGTAGATCCAAAAGATCAAGAGAAAACGGCATTCACATGTCCATCTGGAGTATTTGCATACAGAAGGATGCCATTTGGCCTGTGCAATGCACCTGCAACCTTTCAGAGGTGCATGCTCTCAATTTTCTCTGATATGATGGAAAAATTTCTGGAAGTCTTCATGGATGACTTTTCAGTATTTGAAGACTCATTCAGCTCCTGTCTTGACCATTTAGCACTTGTTCTAAAGAGATGCCAAGAGACTAACCTGGTTTTAAACTGGGAAAAATGTCACTTTATGGTGACTGAAGGAATTATCCTTGGGCACAAAATCTCAAACAAGGGAATAGAGGTGGATCAAGCTAAGGTAGAGGTAATTGAAAAATTACCACCACCTGCCAATGTTAAGGCAATCAGAAGCTTTTTGGGGCATGCAGGATTCTATAGGAGGTTTATAAAGGATTTTTCAAAAATCACCAAACCTCTGAGCAACTTGCTAGCTGCTGACACGCCATTTATCTTTGATAAAGAGTGTCTACAAGCATTTGAGACTCTGAAAGCTAAATTGGTCACAGCACCAATCATCTCTGCACCAGACTAGACATTACCATTCGAATTGATGTGTGATGCCAGTGACCATGCCATTGGTGCAGTGTTGGGACAAAGGCATGACAAGCTTCTGCACGTCATTTACTATGCCAGCCGTGTTCTAAATGACGCACAGAAGAATTAGACAACCATAGAAAAAGAGCTACTTGCAGTGGTTTACGCCATTGACAAATTCAGATCCTATTTAGTAGGATCAAAAGTGATTGTGTACACTGATCATGCTGCTCTTAAATATCTACTCACAAAGCAGGATTCAAAACCCAGACTTATAAGATGGGTGTTGCTTCTGCAAGAGTTTGATATAGAAATAAGAGACAGAAAAGGGATAGAAAACCAAGTAGCAGATCACCTGTCCCGAATAGAGCCAGTAGAAGGGGCGTCCCTCCCTCTCACTGAAATCTCTGAAACATTTCCGGATGAGCAACTCTTTGCCATCCAGGAAGTGCCATGGTTTGCAGATATTGCAAACTACAAGGCAGTGAGATTCATACCCAAAGAGTACAGTAGGGTGCAATCAAAGAAATTGATCACAGATGCAAAGTACTATCTTTGGGATGAACCATATCTCTTTAAGAGATGTGCAGACGGAGTAATCCGTAGATGCGTGCCTAAGGAAGAAGCGCAGAAAATTCTATGGCACTGCCATGGATCACAATATGGAGGACATTTTGGAAGTGAGCGAACAGCCACAAGAGTCCTCCAATGTGGCTTCTATTGGCCTACTCTCTATAAAGATTCCCGAGCGTTTGTACTTAATTGTGACAGTTGCCAAAGATCTGGCAATCTGCCTCACAGTTATGCCATGCCTCAACAAGGGATTTTAGAGATTGAGTTGTTTGATGTATGGGGTATTGACTTTATGGGACCTTTCCCACCATCATACTCAAACACCTATATTCTGGTGGCAGTGGATTATGTATCCAAATGGGTGGAGGCTATTGCAACGCCCACTAATGACACTAAAATAGTGTTAAAATTCCTCCAGAAACACATCTTCAGCAGATTTGGTACCCCTAGAGTATTAATCAGTGATGGGGGCAGTCATTTCTGCAATAAACAGCTTTACTCTGCTTTGGTTCGTTATGGAGTTAGCCACAGGGTAGCCACCCCATACCATCCACAGACTAATGGGCAAGCTGAAGTTTCAAATAGAGAACTCAAAAGAATCCTGGAACGGACTGTAATTAACCGTAGAAGGGATTGGGCAAGGAGCTTGGATGATGCTCTGTGGGCATACAGAACAGCATTCAAGACCCCTATAGGGACCTCTCCATACCAGCTTGTGTATGGAAAGGCATGTCACTTGCCAGTGGAACTGGAACACAAGGCCTACTGGGCAACCAGATTCCTGAACCTTGATGCCAAGTTAGCTGGAGAAAAACGTTTACTCCAGCTAAATGAGCTAGAGGAATTTATACTCAATGCTTTCGAGAATGCAAAAATATACAAAGAGAAAGCGAAAAGATGGCATGATAAGAAATTGTTATCCAGAGTCTTTGAGCCGGGGCCGAAAGTTCTGCTATTTAATTCTAGGCTCAAATAATTCCCTAGGAAATTAAAATCCTGGTGGAGAGGTCCATATGTAATTACAAGTGTATCACCATATGAATACGTAGAGCTTCAGGATAATGAATCTAACAAAAAGTTCATTGTTAATGGACAGAGAGTTAAACATTATCTTGAAGGCAATTTTGAGCAAGAATGCTCAAAACTGAGACTTGATTAAAAGCTCAGTAATAGTCCAGCTAATGACATTAAAGAAGCGCTTGCTGGGAGGCAACCCAGCGATTCACAAAATTTAATTTTATTTGTTTTTGCTAATTAATTAAGTTTTACAGGTATATGCCAGAGTATCTTCAAAAGGTAAAATAGCAATTGATTGAATTCACTGAGTTACAGGGAAATTTGGAAAGCTCACTGACATCAAAAAGCCAGTAAGAAATGTTTTTGGCATTGAACGCCCAAAAGAAGCACCCACTGGGCGTTCAACGCCAGTAAGGGTAGCCATCTGGGCGTTAAACACCAGAAAGGAGCATCTTCTGGGCGTTGAACGCCAGAAAGAAGCACCTTCTGGGCGTTTAACGCCAGATTGATAGCATCCTGGGCGTTCAGAAAAACGCCCAGTGATAAAGCACTTCCTGGCGTTCAACGCCAGAAAGAAGCAACAGCTGGGCGTTGAACACCCAGGAGAAGCAACAATTGGGCGTTAAACGCCCAAAACATGCAGCATTTGGGCGTTTAACACCAGGATGGTGGGGAGGAGGTAAAATTCGTTTTTCTTCAAAAATTTTCTAATCTTTTATGTTTCAATTCATGATTTCTTGCATAAACATGTTTCCAATTATCATCCTTCAATTTCAAAAATTTTAATCCTAATTTCTAAAATCTCTAATTTCTGAAATTCCTATTTCAAAGATTTTGCATGCATCTTAATCCATAAAGACAATTGATTTTCAATCCAATCCAACTCTTTTTCCAAGCTCTTTCCCAACTTAATTATCTTTTAAAATCTTTTTCAAATTATAAATTTCAAATTTATTTTTAAATATCATTCATATCTTTTTAAATTATATCCTTTTCTTGTCATATTTATCTTTTATAAATCATATCTTTTATCTTATATCTTTTTCTTATTTTCGAATACCCACTCCCCTCCCTTTATATCCACTTTCGGCGCCCCTCTTATCATCCACCATTCCACACTTGCTCTCCTCCTATTCCTCTTCTCTCTTTTCTTTTGCTTGAGGACAAGCAAACCTCTAAGTTTGGTGTGCTTAACCGTGATCACAAAAACATTCTCACTTTGATCATGGCCCCAAAAGGAAAACAACCCAACCCAAGAGGCGAAGTCAAGTTTGATTTGAAGGAAGATGAATATCCGGAGATCCAAGAACAAATTCGAAACAGGAACTGGGAATCCTAGCTAATTCTGAAACGAAAGTGGGAAGGAACATGGTTCAGGAGTTCTATGCTAATCTATGGCAGACAGACAGGCAAAGAATAATTGGAGCTGCCCTCTATGACCATCAGACCTTAGTCAGAGGAAAGCTTGTTCATACCCATCCTGACAAAATCAAGGAGATCTTTAAGCTTCCTCCACTGAAAGATGACCCAGACTCCTTTAATAGGAGAATGATGAGGGTAAATAAAGGTCTGGACAAAATTCTAGAGGATATATGCATCCCCGAAGCCAGGTGGACTACCAGCACGACTGGCATCCCAAATCAACTCAAAAGAGAAGATCTCAAACCAGTAGCCAGAGGCTGGCTGGATTTCATTGGGCGTTCCATATTGCCCACCAGCAACCGTTCTGAAGTTACCATTAAAAGAGCAGTGATGATTCACTGCATCATGTTGGGAAAAGAAGTAGAAGTCCATCAACTGATCTCGTGTGAACTATACAAAATAGCAAACAGGAATTCCAAGGATGCCAGATTAGCCTATCCAAGCTTAATTTCTATGCTCTGCAGAGATGCTGGAGTGAAGATGGGAATAACAGAGTATATCTCAGTTGAAAAGCCAATCACTAGAATATCAATGGACAGACAACAGCTGCAGGATGATCCAATCAAGAGGAGAGCACAGGAAGCCCTCCCAGAACTTCCTCAATTCGAATATTGGGAACATATTGAAGCATCTATTTCCAAATTGCAAGAAGCTATGAACCAAATAAAGGAAGAACAGAACAATCAAAGTAGCATGATTTGCAAACTGCTTAAGGAACAGGAAGAGCAAGGGCATGATCTAAGGGAACTGAAACGCCAGAAATTAATCCTTGAAAAGCACCCCACAGACTAGAGGAACATCTACTTCCCAAAACACAGGTTGTTGAGTTCTAATTTTAGCTTTAACTTTGTGATAGTGTTATTATAGAAATTTACCTTAGGAGATATATAGTAGTAGTAGTAGTAATTAGTATATCTATTCTGATTTTATTTCCAATTAAGTTATAATTTATTTTTCTCATCATCATCAGGCATGAATAAAATAGTAGATAATTAGAATAAAGAAGTAATTTATTTTTTTCGAGTTCTTAATAATAAAAATTATAATTAACTATATGTGGTGGCAACACTTTTTGTTCTTTGAATGAATGCTTGAACAGTGCATAATTTTTATCTTGAATTTTATGAATATTGGCTCCTGAAAGAATGAGGAACACGAAAAATATTATTGATGATCTGAAAAATCATGAATTTGATTCTTGAAGCAAGAAAAAGCAGTGAAAAAAAATTACAAGAAATCATTGGATCAAGAAAAGGAATAAAAGCCAACAGCCCTTAAAACCAAAAGGCAAGGGTGAAAAGGATCCAAGGCTTTGAGCATCAGTGGATAGGAGGGCCCAAGGAAGTAATTCTAGGCCTAAGCGGCTGAATCAAGCTGTCCCTAACCATATGCTTGTGTCATGCAGATCCAAGTGAAAAGCTTGAGACTGAGTGGTTAAAGTCGTGATCCAAAGCAAAAAGAGTGTGCTTAAGAGCTCTGGACACCTCTAACTGGGGACTTTAGCAAAGCTGAGTCACAATCTGAAAAGGTTCACCCAGTCATGTGTCTGTAGCATTTATGTATCCGGTGGTAATACTGGAAAACAAAGTGCTTAGGGCCACGACCAAGACTCATAAAGTAACTGTGTTCAAGAATCAACATACTACACTAGGAGAATCAATAATACTATCTGAATTCTGAGTTCCTATGGATGCCAATCATTCTGAATTTCAAAGGATAAAGGGAGATGCCAAAACTGTTCAGAAACAAAAAGCTACAAGCCCCGCTCATCTAATAAGAATCTGAGCTTCAAGATATTATTACTTCTTAGTTTCTTTTCATCCTATTTTATTTATCTAGTTGCTTGAGGGCAAGCAACAGTTTAAGTTTGGTGTTGTGATGAGCGGATATTTTATACGCTTTTTGGGGGTAATTCCATGTAGATTTTAGTATGTTTCAATTAGTTTTTAGTAGAATACTATTAGTTTTTAGGCAAAAATCATATTTCTGGACTTTACTATGAGTTTGTGTGTTTTTCTGTGATTTCAGGTATTTTCTGGCTGAAATTGAGGGAGTTGAGCAAAAATCTGAGTTAGGCTGAAAAAAAGGACTGCTGATGCTGTTGGATCCTGACCTCCCTGCACTCGGAATGGATTTTTTGGAGCTACAGGAGTCCAATGGGCACGCTCTCAACGACGTTGTAAAGCAGACATTTAGGGCTTTCCAGCAATATATAATAGTCCATACTTAGCGCGAAGATAGATGACGTAACTTGGCGTTGAACGCCAAGTACATGCTGCTGTCTGGAGTTAAACGCCAGAAACACGTCATGATCCGGAGTTGAACGCCCAAAACACGTTATAACTTGGAGTTCAACTCCAAGAAAAGCCTCAGCACGTGGATAGCTTTAGTCTCAGCCCCAGCACACACCAAGTGGGCCCCAGAAGTGGATTTCTGCACCAATTATCTTAGTTTACTCATATTCTGTAAACCTAGGTTACTAGTTTACTATTTAAACAACTTTTAGAGACTTATCTTGTACCTCATGACATTTTTAGATCTGAAAATTGTACCTTTTGGCAGCATGAGTCTCTAAACTCCATTGTTGGGGGTAAGGAGCTCTGCAGCGTCTCAATGAATTAATGCAATTATTTCTATTTCATTCAAACGTGTGTGTGTTCCTATCTAAGATGTTCATTCGCGCTTAATTGTGAAGGAGGTGATGATCCGTGACACTCATCACCTTCCTCAATCCATGAACGTGTGCCTAACAAACACCTCCATTCTACATCAGATTGGATGAGCATCTCTTAGCTTCCTTAATCAGAATCTTCGTGGTATAAGCTAGAACTGATGGCGGCCATTCTTGATGATCCGGAAAGTCTAAACCTTGTCTGTGGTATTCCGAGTAGGATTCAAGGATTGAATGGCTGTGACGAGCTTCAAACTCGCGATTGCTGGGCGTGATGACAAACGCAAAAGGATCAATGGATCCTATTCCAACATGATCGAGAACCGACAGCTGATTAGCCGTGCTGTGACAGAGCATCTGGACCGTTTTCACTGAGAGGATGGGAAGTAGCCACTGACAATGGTGACACCCTATATACAGCTTGCCATGGATGGAACTTTACAAACAATTGAGTTGAATATTACATTGCAGGAATTCAGAGGACAAAGCATCTCCAAAACTCCAACAGATTCTCCATTAATAAAGTAACAATTTCTTATTCCAAATACTTTGACTTCTTACAATTAAATCCAAATAATCTTATTGACATCCTGACTAAGATTAATAAAGTA
Organism: Arachis hypogaea; assembly: GCF_003086295.3. Taxonomy (NCBI): domain Eukaryota; kingdom Viridiplantae; phylum Streptophyta; class Magnoliopsida; order Fabales; family Fabaceae; genus Arachis; species Arachis hypogaea. The sequence continues at coordinate 21,569,818 of NC_092040.1, forward strand.
AACATAGTCTACTTCAAACCAATAATCTCCGTGGGATCGACCCTTACTCACGTAAGGTATTACTTGGACGACCCAGTGCACTTGCTGGTTAGTTGTACGGATTACAAATTCGTGCATCACACACCTTTTGTTTTTGGTGAGGATTGCCTGCATGCCTTCGAAACCTTAAAGGCAAAGCTTGTCACTACACCTATTATTTCTGCACCTAACTAAGCCCTACCATTTGAGTTGATGTGCGATGCCAGTGATTATGCCATAGGAGCAGTCCTGGGGCAGCGACATGATAAGCTTTTACACGTCATTTATTATGCTAGTTGCATTTTAAATGATGCTCAGAGGAACTATATCACCACCGAGAAGGAACTACTAGCAGTTGTCTATGCAATTGATAAATTCAGATCTTATTTGATTGGTTCAAAGGTCATTGTTTACACTGACCATGCTACTCTCAAGTACCTCCTAACGAAGCAGGATTCTAAACCAAGGTTAATCAGATGGGTACTTCTTCTTCAAGAATTCAACATTGAGATCAAGGACAGAAAGGGATCAGAAAACCAAGTGGCAGATTATTTATCTCAGATTGAGCCTAAAGAAGGAAAGCCCCTGCTCATCACTGAGGTGTCTGAGAATTTCCCTGATGAACAGCTTTTTGCAATCCAAAGAGCACCATAGTTGGCAGATATTACAAACTATAAAGCCATGAGGTTCATTCTAAAGGAGTACAGCAGACAGCAAGTGCACAAACTTCTGCATGATGCTAAATACTACTTGTGGGATGAACCCTACCTCTTTAAGAGATGCTTAGATGGTATAATCCGACATTGTGTCTACGAGGAAGAAACCCAGCAGATTCTCTGGCATTGTCATGGTTCTGAATATGGAGGCCATTTTGGAGGAGAGCGAACCACTACCACGGTCCTTCAGAGCAGATTCTACTGGCCAACAATCTTCAAGGACTCCTGAGAGTTTTTCTGCAATTGTGACAAGTGCCAACGAGCTGGAAATCTCCCTCATAATCACAAAATGCCACAATAAGGAATTCTGGAAATTAAATTGTTTGACGTATGGGGGATAGACTTCATGGGACCTTTTTAACCCTCATATTCAAACGTATACATCTTAGTGGCAGTGGACTATGTGTCTAAATGGGTTGAGATAATCGCGTCACCCTCTAACAACACCCGGGTGGTGCTAAAATTCCTCCAAAAGAACATCTTCAGTGGATTTGGTGTCCCACAAACACTTATCAGTGACGGAGGTACCCTCTTCTGAAACAGACAACTTGAGTTCATCTTACAATGATATGGTGTTCATCACAAAGTAGCAACTCCCTACCATCCACATACAAATAAATAAGTTGAGGTCTCCAAAAGAGAACTCAAGAGAATCCTTGAGAGGACAGTGGGAACCTCCAGGAGGGATTGGGCACGGAAGCTTGACGATGCTCTCTGGGAATACCGAACTACACTCAAAATCCCATAGGGATGTCCCCCTACCAATTGGTCTATGGCAAGGCATGCCACCTACCCGTGAAATTGGAACACAAAGCATATTGGGCAACAAGGTTCCTCAACTTTGATCCCAAGGCTGCAAGAGAAAAGAGGTTACTGTAACTGAATGAGTTAGATGAATTCCGACCAGCTACATTTGAGAATACTAGAATCTTCTAGCCTGGCCAGCAGGTTCTACTTTTTAATTCCAAGCTCAAGCTCTTTCCTGGGAAGGTCAAGTCACGATGAACAGGACCGTTTGTGGTCATTGGAGTGTCGCTCTATGGTTATGTAGAACTCTAGAGCAAGTACTCTGATGAAAGATTTACCATCAATAGCCACAAAGTCAAACACTACCTAGGGGACCCAATTGAGAAAGAGGATTCTACCCTCCTGCTGACATGACAATAGCATTGTCCAGCTACTGACAATAAAGTAGCAGTTGCTGGGAGGCAACCCAGCCATATGTATTGTATTTTTCCTTTCCTTCATTTCTTTTAGTTTGAGTTCATATTTTTATAGTTTTTATTAATCTCCATATTTTCCCCTTTCTTTTTAACGTTTGCGACCATGTGTAGCACTTAGAATAGGAACAGTACACAAAGGATGGAAAATAAAACACCCTGGAGAAACCCCTTACTGGTGTTGAACGCCAGAACTGGCGCCCAACGCCAAAAAGGGAAGAGGGACGAGCATTCAACGCCCATAGAGGAGCATTTGCACCAAGCTTTTGTTCCATATAGGGTGTTCAACGCCCATTCTTGGTGTTGAACGCCCCACTACAAAAAAAATTGTTCCCCAACTGCCGTTCAATGCCAGATCTAGGCGTTGAACGCCCAGAAGGGGGAGGCAAGAATTTAAATTTTCAAACAAGAGAGAGAGTTGACTGTCCAAATCAAATCTTTTCCAACCTTATTGTTCATACACCGGTTCGAGCTACAAGGTCCGAGTCGGCCGAAGCCGATGGGGCCGACCTCTCGAAAGATTGGCCTATTACCGACCTCTTCACAAAGAGATCAGAAAGATCACCATAGAGGCCCAAGGAGGCCCAAAATAAAGGACCACCGCCTACTAAGACACGGTTAACAAAAGGATATGACCTTACCCACAAAAGAGAAGATAAGATAACAAACTTATCTCAAGGAAGGTCGCCCAGCACTACTATAAATACACTGGAGCACCCAGGTATAATTCATACTCCAAATCCACAAAAAACCTATCTAAAGCACGTACTGACTTAAGCATCGAAGTCTCTTGCAGATACCAACCACATCCGGTGAACGAGGACCAGCAGCGCCTCCCACTCAAACAAGTCGGACGCAGCCACCTTAATCAATTCAGAAGATCTCGTTCGAGATCGATCTCTCAATTTCAGGTAACCCTCAGAACATTGACGCAGTTGTTGGGGAACCTGGAAGTCATCCCATCACCATGGCAAACAACCTGCCAATGACCAAAACTCTGGTTTGGAGGAAGAACGTCGCTTAAGAACATGGATGCCACATCAAAGAACACACCCCAATCCAAGGGAGACAAGCAACCTCAGACACGGAAATTTTAGATGCCATTCATTAACAGCAGGATCGCCTCAAACAGCTCAAACAAGAAGCCGAACGTCAGCGAAAAGCCGAGCGAAATCTCCGGAGAGAAACAAGACAGCGTCGAGAGCTGGAAAAGAAGCTCCTAAACCTCAAAACTGAGACCACTCGATCCAACCGCGAGAATAGTCATCACAAGGACAAGACTCATTCACAAAGGAAATCATGAAGGCTAAAGTCCCTAATGACTTTAAAGCTCCTGACATGACCCCATATGACGGTACGTCCGACCCGAGCCATCACCTGAGCAACTTCAGAAGCTGGATGTACCTCACGGATGCCTCGGACGCGACTCGTTGCAAAGCCTTCCCGACCACTCTAACCAAGACGGCGATAAAGTGGTTTGACAGCCTGCCTCCAAGATCGATCGCAAGCTTCGACGACCTTGCCAAAAAGTTTCTCGCTAGGTTCTCCATTTAGAGAGATAAAGCCAAACATGCTCTAACCCTGCTAGGAATTAAACAAGGAGATCGGAAAAGCCTCCGTAGCTACATGGAAAGATTCAATAAAGCATGCCTTGACATACAAAATCTCCCTACAGAAGCGGCCATCATGGGACTCATCAACGGCCTACGAGAAGGACCCTTTAGCCACTCCATATCCAAGAAGCACCCAACATGTCTGAACGAGGTACAAGAACGGACGGAAAAGTACATCAATATGGAGGAGAACTCCCGATTATGAGAAGCCTCAAAAATCGGATTCTCCTACCCACCTCGGGATAAGGATAAAGAGTCCAGAAAAAAAAAAGAAAACTAATCTGCTGAGAAACCCAGGAAATACCACAACTACACTCCTCTTCGAAAGACATGTTCAAATAATCAATGGAGGATTCGTAGGAGGAGGGATCTCCAAATCATCCCGCAAAAGACACCTTAAAGAGGTATACCACGTCGGAGAAGGGGACAAGTCACCCGACCTCCCTACTATCACCTTTACCAAAGAAGATGCTGCGGGCATCATTCCTCGGCATGATGACCCCGTGGTCATTACCATCATACTAGCCAATGCCAACCTTCACTGAACACTAGTTGACCAGGGAAGTTCTACGGATATCCTATTCAAAACCGCCTTTGATAAACTCGGGCTACAGGAAAAGGAGCTCAGAGCATATCCCAACAGCCTATTCGGACTGGGAGATGCGCCAATCCAACCACTTGGATACATCCCATTACATACTACCTTTGGAAAAAGAACGCGGTCTAAAATACTAAGCATCGACTACATCGTAGACGACGTAAGCTCCGCATACAAAGCCCTCATAGGTCGGACAACATTAAATCAGCTCGCCGCAGTAGTTTTTACTCCACACCTATGCATGAAATTCCCAACCCCAGAAGGGATAGCCACCATAAAAGGAGACCAAAAACTCGCACGACGTTGTTACAACAAAAGTCTGAATCTTAAAGGTGACTCCACAGGAAAAGAAACCAACACTATAGAACTCGGGGGAACCCGAGCTCGCAAAGAACTTCGTCCTCAATCGGAAGGCGAGACTAAAGAAGTTCAAGTCGGAGATACTCAAGATAAAACACCAAACATAGGGGCGAACCTAAAAGGAGACCTAAAGGAGCTGCTGACAAAGTTCCTAAGAATGAATTCCGACCTATTCGCATGGAAGACCGTGGACATGCCCGGCATTGATCTTGGACTAATGTGCCATAAACTGGCAGTGTACCCTGAATCTCGGCCAATGCAACAAAAGTGCAGAAAGATCGACCCAGAGAGATTGCAAGCCATAGAAGAACAAGTACAGGCCTTATTAGAGGCAGGGTTCATAAGGGAGGTTAAGTACCCATTATGGCTGGCCAAAGTAGTACTGGTCAAAAAGTCAAATGGAAAAGTGGCGGATGTGCACTAATTACGCTGACCTCAACAAAGCCTGCCCAAAAGATCCCTATTCACTCTCGAATATAGACACCCTAGTCGACGCCTCATCGAATACAAATACCTTTCCTTCATAGACACCTACTCGGGGTACAACCAAATCCCGATGTATCAACCCGACCAAGAGAAAGCCTCGTTCCTAACCCCAAGAGCAAACTACTGCTACGTATTCATGCCATTCGGACTCAAGAACGCAGAGGCTACATACCAAAGGTTGATGAACAAATTTTTTGCCAACCACATCGGAATGCTGATAGAAGTCTCCATAGACGACATGCTGGTAAAGACACAAAGAGAAGAAGCGCTATTATCTAACATCGCCGAACTGTTCGACACTATAAGAAAGCACGGGATGAGACTAAATCCTGCAAAGTTTACTTTCGCAGTAGAAGTTGGAAAATTCTTGGGCTTCATGCTCACCCAGAGAGGGATTGAAGCAAGCCCAGATAAATGTCAGGCCATACTCAACATGAAAAGCCCGACCTGCGTCAAAGAGGTATAGCAGCTAAATGGAAGACTAGTGGCTCTGTCTAGATTCCTAGCCGGATCAGCCTTGAGATCTCTCCCTTTCTACGCAATACTAAGAAAAGGAAAGAGGTTCGAATGGACCCTAGAATGTGAACAGCCTTCCAAAACTTCAAGACATTCTTGTGGCAATCGCCTATCCAAACCCGGCCCCGGCAAGGAGAAGAACTGATCCTATACCTCGCCGTGGAAAGTCGGACGATAGCCTCAACCCTAGTCAGAGAAGATGAGAATGGACAACAACCCATCTACTTTATCAGTAAGGCTCTACAAGGGGGTGAACTAAACTACCAAAAGATAGAGAAGTTCGCCTACGCCCTTATACTTACTTCCCGACAACTCCGACCATACTTTCAGGCCCACACCATCAGAATACGGACCAACCAACCCATAAAAGGTATCCTACAGAAAATCGACTTAGCTGGAAGAATCCTACAATGGGCAATTGAGTTATCCGAATTTAACCTTAAGTATGAAACTCGGACAGCCATCAAGTCTCAATACCTAGCCGATTTCGTCGTAGAGTACACCGACACTCCAAGAATTCCCATTAACTGGCACCTTTACGTTGATGGCTCATCAAACAAAGTCAGAAGTGGAGCGGGCGTTATCCTAGAAAGTGACCAGGGAACCCAACTCGAACTTTCCTTAAGGTTTGAGTTTCCCGCCTCAAATAATCAAGCTGAGTATGAAGCCCTACTGGCTGGTTTGAAGCTGGCTAGAGAAGTCGGAGCCCAAATGCTTACCATCTTTAGTGATTCACAAGTAGTCACCTCGCAAATAGAAGGAAGCTACCAGGCAAAGGATCCCACCATGAAAAAATATCTAGACAAGATCAGAGAGCAGCTCGGAAAATTCATGGGATACGAGATCCGACATATATCCCGGGAACAAAATGCCCAGGCTGATGCACTTTTGAAACTAGCCAACACCAAACCAGGGGACAACAATAGAAGCCTCATCCAAGAAACACTACAAAATCCGTCGACCTCAGAAGAAGAGAAGGTCCTAAGCATATCAGACCAAAACCAAGGGTGGATGACTCCCACAATCAGCTACCTCAAGTTCGAAACACTCCCCGCAAATAAAAAGGAGGCAAAAAGGCTAGTGCGAGAAGCACAATACTACACCATAGTGCATGACGCCCTATATAGGAGAGGGATCTCAACACCCCTCCTAAAATGTGTCCTGAACTCTGCTACAAGGGAAGTCCTAGAAGAAGTCCACAGTGGCATGTGCGGCAACTACCTTGGGGCACGAGCTCTTTCCAAAAAGGTACTACGAGCTGGTTTTTACTGGCCGACCTTGCAAAAGAAAGCAATGGAGTTCGTCAAAACATGCCCCCCATGCCAGAAGCACGCCAACTTTCATATCGCGCCACACGAAGAGCTCATCTGCGTCACTTCACCATAGCCATTCGCAAAGTGGGGGCTCGACCTCCTCGGACCATTCTCCCAAGAATCAGGGCAAGTCAAGTTCCTCATTGTAGGAATAGACTATTTCATAAAGTGGATCGAGGTAGAGCCGTTAGCCGCTGCCACCGCCCAAAGAAGTTGGAAGTTCCTATACAGAAATATTGTCACAAGGTTTGGGGTCTCATGCTCCATCAGCACAGACAATGGCACTCAGTTCACTGACATGGGCTCCAAAAACTTGGTAGCCGATCTGAAAATTAAGCACCAGTTCACCTCTGCAGAACACCTACAACCCAACGGACAGGCAAAAGTCGCCAACAAAGTCATATGGGCCGGGTTAAAACAGAGACTACAGGACACAAAAAGAGCTTGGGCTGAAGAGCTCCCGCAAGTCCTATGGGCGTACTGGACAATACCACACTCCACTACTGGGGAATCACCCTTCCGACTTGCTTACAGAATGGAGGCAATGATTCCCGTAGAAGTAGAAGAAAGTTCCCCTAGGGTGACCCTCTATAATGAAGATACCAACTCCCAAGCACAAAGGAAAGAGATCGACCTACTTCTAGAAGTTTGAGAAAGAGTTCGGATTAGAGACAAAGCACTAAAACGTCGAATGGCTTCAAGGTATAACCAGAAAGTAATCCAGTGAAGGTTCACCACCAACGATCTCATCGTAATTCGAAATGATATCGGAGCAAGTCGGTCAGGAGAAGGGAAGCTAGTAGCTAACTGGAAAGGGTCATACCTTGTCACAGAAGTGCTAGGAGAAGGTTACTATAGGGTGGCCGACCTCCAAGGGTGGGAGCTACCGAGGTCATGGCATGCTTGTAACCTAAGGAGGTACTACAGCTAGAAAAAAGGTCTCGGGCCAAGGCGCACTCTTTTTTCCTAAGGGTTTTTTAATGAGGCACTAGGCTAAGACCTAAAAGCTGCCCGGCTAATAGGGTATGCTGTCATATGTACATACTCTTGTCTATATTTTTCATGTTACTACTTGAATAAAAGTTAAGATTCCCTAAAAAAGTTTCTACCATGACGCATTAATTTATGCTCAAAAATGCAAAATTCATCGCCCAACCAAGAAAGGTCGGCAAGGTGAAGCGATAAAGATCGAGTTAATGCAAGAAGTTATAAAAAGTAACCCATATAAAGTGACCTGACGAGGTCGGAGTAAAAATGGGATTACTAAAAGTAACTTGAGAATGCCCGACAAAGAAGTCAGACCAATGAAAGGATCACTAAAAAGAGAACAACATTACGCGAAGGCCAAAAAGGTTGAAAAACCTAGGCCCAAGGTGCTTAGTTAAAGGGTAAAAGTCTCGAAAAAAGACGCTACTTAAAAAGCGAAAGCACGACCTCAAGATAGAGCTAAAAAGTCATCCAAATAAACTAAAGAGAAAGGGTTCAAAATGAGAACACCACCTAAAAAGTTGTTGAAAATTGACTATAAAGCCCAGACAGTAAGGTATAAAAGACAACGTTGCCAAAACAAGAAGGTTGACAACACAACCAAGACAAGGCGTAGTCTGAAGAGCAAAGGTAAAAGTTCCTGAAACAAACACTACCTCAAAAGACATCGGACCACGGAGCTCCAAACACCTGGATCCCAAGGGCATAAGAGCCTGCAAAGGGGTGCCATCATCAAAACGTAAAACCATACACAGGTTAAAAGCAAAAGCACCCCAAAAAGCCATTTAATACACCATACACAAAAATTATAACATTAAAGGCTCAGGGGCTGCCCGATGGCAACCCAAGAGTTAAAAGTATTTTAATTAAAAACAAAAGTTGCCAAGAGGCAACTAGAAAGTGTAAAGGAATGGCCAAAATAAGGCTACAAAAACAAAGTTCAAAATGTGCACAGATCAGACCATACGAGTACATAATGAGAGAGATATAAAAAAGGAGTCACAAGGGATCCAAATTCGCCCCGGTAGCCACATCTTTAGGAGAATGAGGGATAACTGAGATGGGGGTAGTTCTGACAACTCCATCCGGGCCATTCAATATTTCATGTCGAGCTGAGGCTCAGGAGGGACCACCTCGGTGGAAGGAACTGCGGACGACTCGACAAGAAGGTCTGCAGAAGCCTTGGCTGTCGACACTGAAGGAAGAGCCTTGTCATCATCATCTTCAGGGGCAGACACAATTTTTCCATCCTCCACAGCATTGTCCATGCTGAATAGGGAGAGGTCGACATCAGGAACAAGGACTCGGACCTTGGCCTTCAAATTCTCATACAACACAGTCATACCATTCACCACATTGCCCTAAAGCTCGGCATAATCGTCGTATGCAGACTGAAGCCTCTCTTTAGTCTCCAACAACTTGCCATAGGTCCGAGTATAGCTTTCCTTGGCCTTCTTGGCCATATCCTTGGCCAGATTAGCAGCCGCTTCCGCAGCAGTAGCCCGAGCCTTCTCCCTCTCTACAGCAAGCTCCAATCCAACAACCTTGGCCTCAAACTCATCCTTCAAAACCTTCACTGATAAGAGAACTATTGTATAGTTTGGAATTAATCAAAATAAGAATCACTTCGTTAGTAGCATAGTCCAAACTAACAATGAATTCTCATAATCAAATGTTAATCCAAAACATGTCACGATCAAAACACAATAACCGGGAGTTTTAAGTCCCAGGTCGTCTTCCCTAGGAGTTGCAATTAAAGTGCTAAATTATTGGCTATGGAGGGAACATGGGGGTTTGATGGCATGAGACAAGGAATGCAAGTGGCAATAAATGAAACAAGCATGCAAATAATTGAATGAAAGCAAATAAAAGTAATGAAAATAGAAATTAAATGGTAAAAAGAGCTCTTGGTGATAATTGGGTAATTAGGGCTTTCTATCCTAGTTGTTGACCACAAACATAGTAATTCTGTGTGGATTAATCCCAATTAGTCAACCCTACATTGAGGATAAATCAACTAGGCATAATTAATCTTAATCTCTAAGTCCTAAGTCAACACTATTTATGGGTCACTTAGAGTCAAGGGAAAACAAATTAATTAATAATCCTCACACAATGTGGAATGGACATCCACCACTCAAGTTCACCCAAGCCACACAATTTCCCAACCAAGAGTGAGAAATACTAAGCTAAAACCAACCCAAGTATTTTATCAAGCACTTGGGAGACATGAAAATAAAGCATGATAAAATAACAAGAAATAATAAGGGCTACATCTACCAAGAGCAAGGAAAGTAAGATAACAACTCAATTAAACAATAAGTAGGCATGAAATATAAAATTGTATTAAATATAAATTAAAGTAACAAGAGTGCAAATACATAAAAATGGCAAGAATAGAGAAAATGACAAGATAAAGTAATGAAATTAAGACAACAAAACAAGGAAAGGTAGAAGAAACCAAATTAAAACAAGAATAAAAAAAGAAAAATTGCAAAGAAAATAAACTAAGAACCCTAATTTCTAGCTCTAGAAAACAACATACATAATGCTAAACTAACCCTAATTTCTCCCCCCTTTCACATGGAGTGAGGCCTTCTTAGATATAGGAAGAATCAGCTTCAGAGAGTCAAAAAACTGGGCTCTGGAGGGCCAGAAATCGCCCCTAGTGATTTCCATTAAGTGAGTCATGTGCTGGGACGTGTGCGTACGCACAGGTGTGTGCGTCCGCACACATGCTGATTTTCTTCTTGTGCGCACGCACAGGAGGTCGTGCGTACGCACACATGGCTTTGTGGTTCTGGTGCGTACGCACAGTGCACACTCCAATATGTGCTTCTCCTTTGTTTTTTTCATGTTTTCTCCCTTTGTACATGCTTCTTTCCACTTTTGCCTTGCCAAACTTGCCTCTAGGAACTGAAATCACTCATCAAACATGTCATGGCATCGAATGGCATAAAAGTGGGATTAAAATCACTAATTTAAGCTCAAAATAGTATGTTTTCATAATTAGGCACAATTTAGAGAGAGCACAAAAGTATGCTATTTACATGAATAAATGTGGGTTTATGTGATGAAATCCACCCAATTCAAACCAAACTATATCGTCAAAAATGGATTCATCATTTATCCTCTCATAATCAGTCTTGGCCTTCTCCAAAAAGGCCTTAGTAGCATGGATCGGAGACTCCTTGACAACCCGGGACAAAACTGCACTGAGGTTGGCCATCCGGACACTATTGCTTGATATAAAATTAAGATGGCGAAGGATTGACACGTCATCAAGAGGAACCTTACCATAAGGGGCAATCAGCTCTGTGGCAAAAGCCACGCCATCAAATTTCTTGTCATCCAGGTTATAAGGGCTGACAGACCTTGGCTTCTTGGGAGGAGGACCAGCTGAAAGTAGGGGAGGAGGCAACACTAGAGGTCACCATGGGCGCATCAGTAGAAATCGTCCGAACTCGAGGGGTCGGGATAACTTTCCTTGGCCCTGAAGATTAGATTCTGGCTTCTACAGGGGTAACTGTGAAGAGCCCTCCCCCGACATCTTCCTCGACAAATTTTGGGCAGCCACTGCCTTTTTTGCCTTGTGGAAAACCTTCATCGAATCTGAAGATGACACCATCTCTGAAAGGAAGCCAGGAAAATAGTTACACAGTAGATAATGACAAGATCACAACCAATAAAATAAAACTTTCTATGAAAGAAGATGTCAGACACTACATAGTTTAGAACGGAGAAGAGTGGGATACCCTAAAAACTTCTTAGTCTCCAGGAGAGGATGCTCCCCCCAATGCTCCTCTAAAACATCCACAAAGGCCCTTTCTACTTCATCTAAACTCTCCCAGAGATACTTAAGAACTACAGGATCCTTCTGCCACCATAAGGGAAAAGTTGGCTCATCATTTTCGTCCAGAAAGAAGGGGCGAACATCTTTAATAGCCCGAACCTTAAAATAAAAATTTGTAAAGTCTCGAAAAGAGTCATCAAACATGGAAAAAATTTTTCTCCCCTAGGTAGCCCGAAAGAAGATCTAAGAAGCCTTCTTTTTGGCCACCCCTAGTTTGGTCAGCACAAACAAGTAAAAGAAAAAGAAAAGGGAAAGGGTAGGACGAACACCTAACTCTTGACACAATAGCTGAAAAATCTTCATAAAAGCCCAAGAGTTCGGATGAAGCTGCGAAGGGGCCACATTACAGTTCCACAAGATTTCAGTCTCAAAGGCAGTAAAAGGAATGGTAATACCTAGCTGGGTAAAGAAATAGTCGTAGGCATAGAAGAAAGGGCGTTCTACCCGACTTAAGGGAGGGAAACTAACCCTTTCCTCAGGGTCGGACGACACTAACTCATAGTTCTTTTCATCCTCCCTACGCTCACAAATTCTATGAAATCTCCTAAGCTTTTCACAATACTCTAGATCAGCCACAGTAACACACATTACACTATAGAATCCAACCAATCAGCCATACCAACAGGAACCTTTGTAGACATCATGACAATATTCTTACAAGAAGACATAAAAAATACATCTACAGCAAGGAAACAAAAGGAATGTAACCACCGAACAACTCGGACAGAAACAAAAAATGAAAAAACAACCCCCAAACAGCAAGCATAGCAGCAAAAGGGCACCCCAAGGTTCACAAAAACAAAGAATCACCACCAAAACCCAGAGGCACCCTTTGGAGGCAATACAAACACAGAAAGAAAAGAGAATCGAAATCCATAAAGAGCTAACTTTTTCCAACAATAGGAAAACAAAAAAGATCAAAACTTTTCAACAAAAGAAAAGCATGCAGCACCACCAAAAGTTAGCACAACCATTAAAACAAGAAAAGAACAAGGTGCATAAGCGAAAACCAACCTAGAAAAAGGAAAAAGCCAGAAGCGACAACAGATGCATAGCAAAACACGAACGGTCCACACCAACAAAGCGCCTCGAAACTCCAGAGAAAAGAAGAAAGCTTGGGGCAAATCGAAGAAATAGGACTGAAGAAAGAAGCTTCCCTTCAGAAATGTAAAAGTGAAGAAAAATAGAAGCAGGAAACTAAAGAAACCAAAGAATCACTTTGATTTCAAATTTAGGCATGGAACAAAACAGAAAAAAGGAATTAAAGCCCTATTAAAAGGCTTTAAAAGCGCTTGCTTAAACCCAAAACTGATGCACTCGAGAATGACACCGTATTTAAAAACAAAAACGCTTCGTGTTTTGAAAGCATTAAAGAACCCGAAATTTGCCTGAAGTGGGAGCAGACCGGGTGCGACCAGACGAATGCTTGAACACGACTTTCCCAAAGAGGTTGAAGCTCAAAAGCACAACCTCATAGAAAAGGTCGAAGCTCAAGTAGGGGCACTGTTCATACACCGGTCCAAGCTACAAGGTCCAGGTCGGCCGAAGCCGACGGGACTGACCTCTCGAAAGATTGGCCCATTGTCGACCTCTTCACAAAGAGATCGAAAATATTGCCATAGAGGCCTAAGGAGGCCCAAAACGAAGGACCGCCGTCTACTGAGACGCGGTTAACAAAAAGATATGACCTTACCCACAAAAGTTCAGATAAGATAACAAGTCGGACGCAGACCAGTAGTGCCTCCACTCAAACAAGTCAGACGCGGCCGCCTTAATCAATTCAGAAGATCTCGTCCGAGATCGATCTCTCAGTTTCAGGTAACCCTCAGAACATTTATCTTTTCAAGCCATATCTTTCCATTTCATATCCTTTTCAACCTAAATTTTAAAATTAAACCTCTTCAAACTCAATTCTTTTTTTTAATATTTTCAATCTTATTTTTTCACAACATATCCTTTTCACATCACACTTTTCCACTTCAAATCTTTTAAAACTAACCATATCTTTTTCAAATTATATCTTTGCATCATATCTTTCTACTCATATCTTGATTATCTCTTTTAATTTTTGTTCTTTTCTTTTCCTATTAATTTCAAAATTTTGTTATCATATCTCATGTCTTTCTAAATTCAATTTTGAAACCACCACCAACCCACTCTTGTTAATACACGTTCACCCTCCCTCTCTCTCACGCCCCACACTCCTCAATCTAACGCTCTCTCTACTTCTTCTTCCCCAGTGTTCTTCTCTCTTTGCTCGGGACGAGCAACCTCTTAAGTTTGGTGTTGTGCATGCTCTGCTCTTTAATCTTCTCACACTCCATGGCACCAAAGGGTGGAGGATCTATCTCAAGAAACAAGAAAGAAAAGGCTTCCTCAACTATCACATATAAGCCTTACAGGTTTTATTCCAAGTTTCATGAGGAACACTACTATGATGTAGTAAGCAAGAAGACAGTAATTTCGAAAGTCATGTTCAAACTAAAGGATGACAAATATCCAGAAATTTAAGAGTAGATTCGAATAAGGGGTTGAGAAATTTTGGCCAACCCTACAACTAAGGTTTGAATTCTAAAAGTTTGAGAGTTTTATGCAAATCTATATATGACAGACAAACAGAAGAAAGAGGGACCGGAATTTAACCTGTGGCGCACCATGGTACAAGGAAAGACCTTGCATTCAAATCTGGATAAAGTGAGGGAAAGTTTCAAGTTGCCCCCTGATGAGCAGATATTTTATATGCTTTTTGGCATTATTTTCATATAGTTTTTAGTATGTTTTGTTTAAGTTTTATTAAGTTTTCATAGGTTCTAGTGTAAAATTCACATTTTTGGATAATACTTTAAGTCTGTGTGTTTTTATGCAATTTTAGGTATTTTTTTGGCTGAAATTGAGGAGTTGGAGTAAAAGTCTGATTCAGAGACAGAGAAAGCACTGCAGATGCTGTTCGGATCTGACCTCCTTGCACTCGAAAGAGATTTATAGAGCTATGGAAGTCCAAATGGAGTGTTCTGATCGGACATAAAAAGCTAACATATAGGGCTTTTCAAAAATATATAATAGTCTATACTTTGCTTCAGAATTGAAGGCCCAAAACTAGCGTTCAACGCCAGCCTCCTGCCCTATTCTGGTGTCCGGCGCCCAAGGGAGAAGAGACCAGCATCCAACACCCATAAAGGACCCCCTAGCCAGCGTTCAACACCCTAGAGGCCTTCTAGCACGTGTATCTCAATCAAGCTCAACCCAAACACTCACCAAGTGGGCTCCAGAAGTGGATTTTAGCATTAAAAGACTGTTTTCACTACAAGAAAAAGGAACATTTGTAACAAAAAATTTGTATCAAAGTTAAAATTGTTACAAAAAAATGGTTTTTTGTAATAATAATTAATGATTGTTACAAAAGAATAATGTTTTGTAACAACATTACAAATTGTTACAAAACATGATAATATTTTGTAACAACCTATTTTATTTTGTTACAAATTATGTTAGTTTTTGTAATGAGATGGTGTTTTGTTACAAAATATTGTAATATCTTGTAACCAAAAAAAAAAAAGAAGTTGCAAAAATTCGAAATATTTTGTAATTTTTTTTTTGTTTCAAAAACTCCAATTGTTTTGTAACAAAACAATTTTTTGTTTCAAAAACTCCAATTATTTTGTAACAAAAAATTAATTTATCACAAAATTCAATATTATTGGTAACAAATTATTTATTTGTCACAAAATCCAAGAATTTTGCTAACTAAAAAAATTAATTTAAAATATTAAATCTTTAAGATAAATTTATTTTGTTTTAAAAATTTAATTTTTAAAATATTATTTATATTAATTAATTATTTTTTATTAAAAATTAAAGACTAAATGATGAATTTTTAAAAATGGTATATATTATTTTATATTTTTTTTATAAAACTAATATATAATTTTTACTAATTATCAAGTCTTAAATGTTGATTAAAAATTAATTTTTAAATTAAAAAATTAATTGTTAAACATAAATAAAAATAGTTAAAATTAAAAAATACAAACAAAAGTAAAAAATAAAAATCTTAATTCTAACCCTCATTTTCACTCTTCATTCTACTGTTCGCTACCTTCATCCACTCTCAATATTTTTATGGTTTCACTTCTCACACTCAAGGTCACGCTATCTTATTGCAGAAGGTAAAATTGCTCACTGGATTACCCTCTTTCTTTTATTTAAAATAAATTTATAGAAAATAATATTTTTTGTTTCATTACAACTCTAAAATTTAACATATTTATATATTTAAATAAATTTTTAAAAAACTTCCTTAAAAATAAAATATAGAATTCTGATTTTTTCTTTTTCTCTACTAAAATCTTAAACCCACCATAATCCAACACTCATTATTAAGCTTGTAAAATTTCTGGTTGTTAACAAATAAATAATAAACTATTTGTGATTTATTATAGTTATTAATAATTTTATTTTTAAAAAATTAATTATCAAAAAATAATTAAATCAAAGTGATAAAATTTTAAGTTTAAAATTAATTAAAATCTATATAATTTGCATAAATATTTAATACTTTATACCCTAATTTAATTAAAATGACCAATTATTAATTTATCCAAAAGTCTCTAATTTTACATTTTCTTCCAAAACAAATACTAATTCTCAAATTAAAAATTTTAACGCTAATTTTATCCTAATCCTACCCACACAAACTAACTCACCCTCACTCATCCTAACCCTAAACCCTCCCAGCCGCCACACAACACAAAAACGCACAAATTCACAATTGCCCAATTGCACACACAAAACACAAAAACGCACACACACAGTACAGGGAAAGAAAGGAAAAGAAAGGGAGCAGCTGGAATCAAAGAGCAAGAGAAGGAGAGGGGGAAGAGGGAGGACGGCACCGGCGGGCATCACTGCCGCCGCGCCGTCGTGTCGTCGTCAGGAAGGGGGAGACGTTGAGCGAGAGGAAGAGCTGAGCGAGGAAGGAGTGCCGCTGTGCCTCCGTCACCGCCGTTAGTTCGCGTTCTGCTATCGCCGAGGGAAGCCGCCGCCGTCCTCGTTTTCATCGCAAGCGGATCATTGCTAGCTTCCACCGCGTCGCATCTCGCATCACGGACGACGCTGAGGATGCGCAGGAGAGACAGATGCGTGGAGGGAGGAAAACCGAGGAAGAAGGAGGAGTCGCTGTTCGCGCTGCTGCGCCCAGTCTCCGTTCGTGGAGTCACCGTCGTCGCCGCTATTTGGGGTTGTGTCACTGAGCCCCTGTTGCCGGAAAATAGCACTGCCTCGCTGGGATCCACTTCCGGTAAGGGCGTTCTCCCCTCTGATTTTGATTTCCTTTCATTTCTAGGAATATTGTTGTCATTGATTTTCTTTTTATTTGTTTTATAACTAGTTAACTATAAATATTTGTTATGAGGTGATTATGTTTTTAGCTGTCAGTGGCAGGGTAGCTTTACAGAGCTTCCATAAAATTTGAAGTTGATTTCATTTTTAGCTACTGAATTGTATAGAATTAGGAGTGTGTTTTGTGTTGGTACTGGATTATTAGATTTGGAATTATCACTTCAAGTTAACTGCAATTAATTGTATTGTATCTTCCATCCTGGGGTTGGAATATTTACTATTGTATGATTGTATAATATCTAGTTTAGTATGTCTTGATATGATAAAAATTTTTTGCTTCAATTGTAGGCATAGCAAAGTCAAATAAGTTACTTGATAACTTATATACGTTATTTGGTGTTTCATATCTCTATTTGGTAGTTACTTTTTTATGTTGAAGATATTTTGTACTGAAAATTTTAACTATTATTATTATTATTTTATTTCAGTTTTAATTAATTATAAATTTATAAGTTGTTTTACTTTAACTTTAGACTTGAGAGCATGTAACTAAGCTACATTGTTTGTGAGTGAACCTAAGATGCTCGTGAGAGTCAGGACTTAGTTATGTAAATAAAACTAGAGAAAGTTGATATGATGAATATGATTGAAATTTACATATGGGTGTTTATGTATTGTTGATGTTAGATTATTAGTTTGGCTTACCTGTGTTGGAGAATATATCTTTAAATAATGGCTTAGTGTTTAGTTATATTACATTGCATGAGGCCTGAGGGTATAGACTCGTAAATAATGGTTTAGCCAATGATGTTAAAATTATTCTTGATTTCTTGAAAATCTGTTTCTTTTGTAGATACCCAAATTTTAAGAGCATAAAGGAGCTAATCTATAAGAAGGGACACATGAAAATAGAGAAGCAGAAAGTTCCATTGACAGATAATAACATTATTGAGCAGGTAATATATGGTATTCTTGGTTTAACTGTGATTTTTCCCTTAATTATACTTGCGATTCATATTCTTTTATTTGTAGGAATTAGGGAAGTATTTACTGTTTATTAATGAATAATTATACAAAAAAAGTTCTGTATTTGTTCATGTAAATCATCTAACTGAATTATTTAAGTATGTGATAATTTAAATGAAGGTTGTCAAATTAGAGGAGACATTAACTTGTTTGGTAGATATAATAAACTGAATTTAATACATATTCATAGATGATTCATATATTATTAATATAGTTTAATTGTATATGGATCTATGTATTACATTTTACTTGTGTCATAGTTGATAAATGGCAAGTGTCCTATTATTTGGTTTGATAAATTTGGTTGTGTATTTGGAAAATCCTCTCACTCCAAATGAAGCTTTTCTACTTGTGAGAGGTGAGAAAAGTGGTGCAAATTATGACATAAAGGCTCCAAAGTCTAAGTTAAGGATTCAAGCACAATTTTAAGAGGTAATGCAAGACCGTGAGGAGCTAACAAAGGAAATAGATGTGCTCAAAGAAAAACTTGAAGAGCAACGAACACGGCAAGAGGAAGAATTAGCTCAAATGAAAGCTCAAATGGAAGCTCAACAAGTTGTTGTGAACTCTCTCATAGCGCGCTTTGACAATGAAACAAAAGACCCTAAAGGTACTCCTAAAGTTGCTTATGGTTTTAATACATTTTCGTAGATGATTCCCATTTTATATTAGTATACTTTAATTTGTATATGGATCTATTTATCACATTTTACTTGTGTCATGGTTGAAAAATGACAAATGTCCTATTATTTGGTTTGATAAATTTGGTTGGGTATGGCTGAGACATAAGTTGTGAATTGGTTGTGTTTGTTGGAACCGTGGACGGTGGAAATATCCAAGTTTTAGGGGAGATTTTGCCGAAATTTTTCTAAACATTTTGGATAAAATTTAGTGAAAAAATTATAATTAGTGTTATATCTTGTTTCTAACTTTTTTGTTTCGATTTTTCTTGTTTACAGGAGTGCTGAAATAGTGACCATATGGTACCTTGAGGGCTCAAGAATGTTTTGATGCATAGAGACACTAATCTATGTTAGAACTTTTATGTTTTGGTTGAACTTTTATGTTAGAACTTTTATGTTTTGGTTGAACTAATCAATGTACTCACTAGTTAATGTTATTTTGTTTCAAGACAATTTTAGCTAAAAGGATCTTGTTTGACTTATGTATGTTTTTGCATATTATATACATGTAAACTTGCTTATTAAAAGCGTTAATATATTAGTTAATTTAAAAAATAATTTAGTAAATTATGCATGTAATTTGTAATAAAAAAGTTGTTACAAAATAATTAATTTGCTTTCGTAACTGAAGAAAAAAAATGTTACCAAATCATGTTACATTTTGTAACAAATTTTTTTGATAGAAAAAAAATTGACTGTCACGAAAAATACCTTTAAGATCGAAATTTGTTACCACTTTTGTAACGGTTTCTGGTTTTTTGTATCAGAAAAAATTGTTACAAAATATGCTATTGAATTGTAACAGTTTCATTTTTCGTTACAAAAATTTTTTGTAACGGGACTTACTGCAATGGACCCTTTTTTTGTTACAAAAAACTTTTGTGTCAAAATATCGACGTTTTGTAACACTATTTTTTGTTACAAATGCGCCTTTTTCTTGTAGTGTTTACCATTCTTAATGTAATCTTTAGTCATTAGTTTAGTATTTAAAGACTTTTACACCTCTCATCAAAGGGAGGACCTTCCATATTTCATTTTACACATTGTATTTTCTATCAGTATGAGTCTCTAAACCTCCTAGGTTGAGGAGAGGAAATCTGATGAATTTTATGGATTAATAAAGTACTATTGTTCTATTTCAATTCGTGTTTGACTCTCTATTCTAAAATGTATCTTCATTCTTCATCAATATGAATGCGTTGAACCGGCACAAGGTTATCATATTCTACATGGGTTCAGAGTGAGTCTTTCATCGGACAATGATGAACCACCAGCTTAATTATACATCTCTTAGACGGCTAATCCACGACTTCGTTTGGGACTTCTCGAAACACCAGTTCAGCCAAAGTATGGGGAGATTAGAGTTTTTGTGGTAGAGGCTAGAACCAAAAGGCGCAGCATTCTCTGATTCGGAAGATTTGACCTTGTCTATGGCGTTTTGAGTAGGATCACCAAGGAGAATGAACTGTAGGAACTTCACCTTCAATCAGATTGGATCCGCACTAACCCTGGGATTCAGATCTAGAGTAGTATTAGCGATCTCTTAAAAAAGACGTTAATCACATACATCCTGCCATAGAAGAAATCATTCACAATTGAAGAAGACAGTAAGACCGGATTGATCCAGAAAAACAAAGCATCTCCAAGCCTTAACCATCTTCATATCATTGCATTCACCATCAACTGAGTAACATTCTATTTATTTTCCTTTTATGCGAATTAAACAAATAAACAACTATTCTATCCGCCTAATTAAGATCTACAAGATAACCATAACTTGCTTCAAATCACAATCCTCATGGGATCGACCCTGACTCACTTAGGTATTACTTGGACGACCAAGTGCACTTGCTGGTTCAATAGTGCAAAGTGTAATTCTACACTACCACCCCCACTAAAGGACGGCCCTAACTCCTTTACCAGGAGATCAGAGTGTATGCTGATCCAAGGCTAGACCAAGTCCTATAGGATATATGTCTCCTTAGAACACATTGAAAAATTGACAAAAAAGGTTAGCCAATCTAACTAAGGAGAATGGATCTCAAGCCAGTTGTTAGAAGATGGCTGGATTTTATTGGGCGCTCTATCCTCCCCACTAGCAACCATTCTGAGGTCACATTGAGGTGGCCCATGATGATCTACTGCATCATGCTTGGTAATGAGGTGGAAGTTTATCAATTGATACCTTTTGAGATGTACACCTCAACTCAATCTAGGCTGGCTTTTCCACACCTCATCTCTCGCTTGCGTGACGAGGCAAGAATCATAATTGACAGAGATACGTTCATTACAGTAGACGACCTAATCACCAGGGAGATCATGGATTACACTAGGAAACCGGCGCAAGCCAAAACTCAGAGGCCAGTTTCTCCCTCTAAGAGAAAGATTCCTGAGCATCCCTCCAATTGAATATTAGACTCAACTGGCAGCTTTCATTGAATAGTTGAGATCCACAGTGGACCAACTAAAAGAGGAGCAAAAAGACCAGTCCAGGATGCTTCACAAGCTGACCGAAGTGCAGGAGAGCCAGAGTCAAGAATTAAAGGAGTTGAAGCGCCAGAAATTCTTAGAAGAGGGAGGCATTCACAATGAGTGAGGTGGTTAAGTTCCATCTCCCCTATTCTATCCCCATTTTTAGCACTTTACTTTCTGTTTTTCAATTCTAGGATACATGATCACTATTAAGATTTCCCACTTTCTAGTTTAGTATTTAATTTCAACTTTTGTTGATTAAATTTTAAGATGTTTCGCGTATACCCCATTGAACTTAAATAAATTTTAATTAAGAAGTAGTAAAATATAAAAGGTCTTAAGTTTATTACCAGTCGTTCTACTCATGTCAAAGTGGTGGCCTTGTCTTTATTTTATGATTGCATGAATTAACTATGCATGATTGATATTGAAGTTGAGTATGTTGGCTCTTGAAGAACAATGAATTTAGAAAAGTATTATGGATTCTCTGAAAAATAAAAAAGATTGATTCTTAAAGCAAAAGAAATAGCAGAAAAACCAAGAGAAGAAAAAGAAAAAAATATGTAAAAAGAAAACTAAGAAAAGAATCTAAAGCTTTGAGCATCAATAGTTAGGAAGGTCTAAATTGGCCTCAAAAGGGGCTGCTATCCCTAACTATATGCTTGTGGTGTGAAAGTGTCAAGAAAATCTTGAAACTAAGCATTTAAAGTTGTGATCTACTGCTAAAATAGTACGCTTAAGAACTATGAGCTCCACTGTCTGGGAATTTAAGGAAAGCTAAATTCGAATCCAAAGGGTTCCCCCAATTATGTGCTTGTGGCGTTTATGTATCCGGTGGTAATACTTGAAAATAAAACACTTAGAGTCACGGCTAGGCTCAAAGGTGCAAAGCACCAAAAAGAAGTTGTGTTCAAGAATCAAGAACAACTAAAAGAAGAGAATCAATAATATCATCCGGATTCTAGTTCCAAGGGATGCCAATGTTCTGAGCTTCAAAGGAAAGTGAGATGCCAAAGCTATTCAGAAGTATGGAGCTAATAGCCCCACTCAGTAATTGGAACTAAACATTCACAACTAAAAAACCTTATGTATTTTTCTCTTCCATTTAGTCATATTTTGTTTTTGCAAACACCAAAGTGGACCCAAAGTGGATTTCAGCACTCTTTATCTTATCTAGTCTTATCTTTATACTTTTTAATTTAAATTTACATTTCTTAGGCTGAGTATTTTACTATTTAAATACGAGATCACTTAGGATTGAGGAATCAATTTACGAATAGACAGATCTTCTCTGTTTTCTCTGTAAACTATGAGCAACTAAACCTCCTAGGTTAAGGTTAGGAGCTCTGCTTGCCCTATGGATTAATATTATTGTTTTTCTCCTTTAATATATGTTTGATTCCATTCTATGATATATTGTCGTTCTTTATATAAACAAATCTGCGGTGGAACGAGAGTATGACCCCTGATTCTACATGAGTTCTTACGAGTCCTGACCCGGATAGTATTAAGCTATAGCTTGAGAATACATCACTTAAACCAATAGTTTATCTGGGCTAATTGAGATATGTGACATAAAATCTCGTTAATTAAGGGTAATGAGGTTTTTGTGGCGCTAAAGCTAGAATATTGAGCTTCATTCTTCGATCCGAAAGATTTGACCTTATCTGTGGCACTTTAAGTAGGATCAAAGGAGAGTGAATTGCGTGAGCTTCATCCTCGTTCATATTAAAACACCATTGACAATGGCGTTTGATATAGATTAGAGGAGATTAATTGACCACGACCAATGGCATTAATCACTTACAGCTTTGCCATAGAATGAATCATTCATTGTTAAAGCGGTTGGTAAGAAGTATTAATCTAGAAAGATAAAGCATCTCCAACGCCTTAACTAATTTCTCATTATTGTTTCTACATTAATTCTACTGCTTTCTTTACTAATTTGTTTTATGCGCCTACAACAACAACCACTATCTTTCTATTTTCCTGACTAAGATCTGCATGACAATCATTGCTTGCTCAATCCAACAATTCTCGTGGGGTCGACCCTCAGTCACCTGAGATATTACTTGGATGACTCGATGCACTTGCCGGTGAAGTTGTGAGAGTTCAATTTCGCGCACCAATTATGAACAAAAATAACTCAGCAAACAAAATTAACTATAATCAAAGGGAACTCAATTATTAGTAACAAAACTCCACAATAAAACTAGCAACACAATTATTAGTTGGAGAAAGGGGGCACCAGACACAAAGGGCCCCAAAGGAGAAAGGGGACACAGCAAACTAATTAACTATTATCACAATGCTTATCGGCGGCGAAGAGGAAGGGAAGTGACAGCGACGACAGACGAGACGGCGATACCGGCAAAAATAGAAAGAGAGCTCGAACAGAGGAGAGCCTGCAGCTGGGGGCTGTAGGGCTTCGTGGGTTTGGTGATTGCAAGGGCTGCGGTGGATGGGGCTAGGGGGCTATGGTGGACGGTGCTGGGGGCTTACGGCGCTAGGGTTCTTTTCTTTATTCTTTACTTCTTTCAATTTTCAGAGAGGAGAGAAGTGAGTGGAACTGGGGGGACTAGGCGTTAGGTAGCCATTTTGTTTTTGTTTTATTTAAAGGTCAAAACGGCACCATTTTAGAGAGCGTCACCAAATCGGACGACCTCTAAAAAACTGGCCGGTTCTGTCGGTTCACCAACTTTTTCACCGTTTTTTTGCCATACAGTTTTTTAAGCTAACCAAACTGCCTTAGTGACCGATTTTTTGTTAAACCGGTTGAACTGATCAGTCTGGTTCAGTTTTCAGAACTATGGTTATGGGAGAGTATGGTTGCCGTAAGACAACTTCAGATCATTGTGTATTTGTGCAAAAATTTTCTGATGGTGATTTTATCATTTTTTTACTTTTTGTGGATGATATTTTCATTGTTGGCAAGAATACTTTGAGGATTATGAGTTGAAGAAACAATTGAGCAAGTTCTTTGTTATAAAGGAACTGGGTCCTACCAAATAGATTTTAGGCATGACTATTACTCGTTATAGAGATTCCAAGAAGCTTTATTTGTCACAGAAAAAGTACATAAAGAAGGTGCTTCAAAGGTTTGACATGAATGATGCCAAATGTGTTGCTCCTCATGTTAAGTTGAGTACAAAGCAATGTCCAACCACTGATGATGAGAAACAAGCAATGGATGAAATTTCTTATGCTTCAGCTGTTGGAAGCTTGATGTATGCTATGGTGTGCACTAGACTAAACATCATTCATGCGGTTGGTACTATAAGTTGTTTCCTCTCTAATCCAGGTAAAGAACATTGGAATGCTATTAAATGGATTATGAGATATCTCAAAGGTATAACTAACTTGAGTTTGAGTTTTGGTAGTAAAAAACTTTTGCTAGTTGGCTTTATTGATGCAGACATGGCAGGAAATATTGATTCTCGAAAGTCTATTTCAGGTTACTTGGTCAAGTTTGCAGGGAAAACTATTTCATGACAGTCAAGGCTACAGAAGTGTGTTGCACTTTCTACTACGGAGGCAGAGTTTATTGCAGCAACTGAAGCATCTAAAGAGTTATTGTGGATGAAGAAGTTGCTTCGATAGCTTGGTTTCAAGCAAGATCGTTATGTATTATTGTGTGATAGTCAAAGTGCTATTCATACACCTAAGAATACTATTTTTCATGCAAGATCTAAACATATCGATATTAGGTATTATTGTATATGAGATGTGCTAAACTCCAAGTTGTTGGAAATTGAGAAAGTTCACACTGATGATAATGGTGCTGATATGATGACAAAAGCATTACAAATAGATAAGCTTAAAACATGTTGTTTGATCATCGGGATGACGAGGGCCTCCACCTAATCAAGAATGGGAAGACTTGTTGGGCTTTTTTTTTCTCTTTTGTGAGACCTAAGCCCAATTTTTTGGGGTGTATCATTGCACCTATTGTGTCACAACCCTAATCAAATTTTTTAGGGTATTAAGAGTGAGAGAGAGCAGCCATTAAAGTGAGAGAGAAGAGAAAAACAGAATTTTCGTTTTTGTTCAGAGTAGCATATTTAAAATGGCAGTTTTCTCATTCGTTCACTGTTGGATCGGCCTAAAATTTAAACTACAGCTTCATCTCATCTTTTTCTTCATTATGAAAGGTGAAAATTTTTATTGGAAGTCTCACAGTTGCTCACAAGATGAATGTGAATAGTAAAACCCTCTCCTCTCTTCTCTCAACTCAGTAGTGCCCCTTTTCTTAATTGTGGGTGGAAATGAGCTGAACTGGCTCTTAAGTGAGGTATATATATGTTGGGATTGGGCCCAACTTGGGCCCGATCCAATCCGTTAGAGTTTTTGGTCCGTTTGTCCCAATTTTGGGGCAAACCTTTAAAATTAGCGTCCAATTTTTAACTTTAATTATTTTCCTAAGTTTTTTTACTATTTTTATCATTCTCACATAGTACCGGACAGACTTAACCGGTAGGCATTTTTACGTAATATTCTGTAGAAATTTATATTTTCCAACTCAGAAAAATATATTGAGTCCAAATATCCTATTTAAATTTTCTAATTAATATTCAAAATTTTTGAACCTATTTTGACCAATTAATTTATTATTTTACATTAATTAATTGGTTAATTATTTTCGGTTCTTACACTTGTACCTCATATTTGATTATAGTGGAGTTATTTTCTTGGTCTTGGTGATTCGTAGTTTTTACCTCTCACATTAAGGGGTTTTCCACGTTAAAATATCGGTGTATTCTTGTTGTTGCTTTACTTGATATATTTAGATTTTTTTTATTCTAAAATAAAAAAATTATTTCTCCAAAAAAATTATTCAAACTTTAATTTCCCGCATCCATTTTTTCTTGTGGGGACAAGTTCGCCGTATCCCCAACAAACTTTATAAAATTAATAAAGTTCGTCGTGCCCCCAAGAACTTTAAATTTCTATGCTTCTAATTTGGAAAAAATATATACTGTGATCAAAACTTTTAATTTTTCAAAAAACTTAGTTTGATTTAATTTGGATGAGAAGAAAAGTTAGAAAGTTGAATACTGGACAAATAACAAGTATGGCTTCTTCAACATCGCCGGCGGCAATTGCAACCATTGTTAAACCGAACTAGGTTTTTTCTAAAATAAGATGTTGGGGAGTAATATTCCTACTATACCGTGTCTGTGTATTCTTGTGTACTCATATGTACTCCTAGAGACAATGATAATGGTTACTATTGCCACTGGCAGTACTGTCCAATATTCAACTTTCCAATTTTTTCTTCTCACACAATCTGTTATTTATCGGGAGAAACAAAGTGAAGTTTGCCGAGAGTGCAGTGAACTTTACAAAATTAGTGAGGTTTGTAGTGGCGCCGCGAACTCAACCTAAATGCAAAAAAAACGTATTTTGCGAATTAAAGTCTAATTAATTTTTTGTGGAAATAAAGTTTTTTTATTTTAGAATAAAAAAATCCAATGCATTTGCTTGCTTATAGATGCTGCCATATGATTTTGTGAGTGTTTTTATATTATTCTTGTATTAGATATTTGTGTTGTTTTTGTTGTTGGCCTCTTTCAGCTGCAGTCTCCTTAAAAGCTTTTTACTATCTATCTAGTGTAGTATGTTAAATGAATAACTCAATCCTAAAATGACATGTGTGCAAGTGAATAAATAAATTTTTAAAACAAATAATTCATATAATAATATAATTTTAATCATATTAGTCCCTAAAAATATTAATTATCAAATAAATTGGTCCAAAAAATTTATTATCATACAAATTGGTCCTAAAAGAAATTCATAATAATAGTCACATTAGCTACATAATCATGTATCAATTATTTTTTACCTTGAAAATTAAATTTTTGATTATTTTATATTGTTGAAGGCACCACTCGTCTTATATATATGCATACTCTTTCAACGTTTTTCCCTGATCACATTGTACACTAGTTGACAAATATCTATACCCATTTTCATTTTATTTTGTAAAAAGAAATAGCATGAAAAAAATAATTTTAAAATTTTAAAATTTATCTTTAGCAATGTATTTTCATAATTAAAAATTAAAAGTTAATTATTTAATATTATCCGATGACTTAGTTGTCAGTAGATTTAGAGACATCATTAATTAAATTTGTGCCATTCGACGCCAACTTATATAGACAGTCTGATTATAGGTAATAGTGAGCTTAAAAAATTTAAAATTTGTCAATTTTAGCAACGGATTGACTGTCGCTAATATGTCACTCTGAACCGGCTGTCGATACAGTCACGATATAATGAGCACCTGTATAATAATTAACCATCTATGTTAAATTATGAAAAAAGATCTAAACACACACAACTTTAAAATTAAACCCAAATCAAGATCCGGGATACACATGAATAAAATAAATTTATTGATTTTCAATTATCTAATTACGGATGACTCTAATACTACTTGATGAAATTGTTAGATTCTTTAACTCTAGATCCAATCATATAAAAATTATTAAAAAAATATCCAAAAATAGAAGCGTACATGAATCCGCGAACATGATCTAAGGACTTTGATTGATTCTTGATGTTGACGCAATTCTTGATCTCCATCTTGATTCATCAAAATGTATGGTCGTCCTATGATATTTCTTAATCAAAATCTGCTTAATATTTATTAGGATAAACTATGAAATACGGATACTTTGTTGAGTTGCCGTATCTGCGTGTTAGACATATTTCGAATACGACATTTATCGATATTCGTCCGACACGCGTGTCTTTTGTGTCTAACTGTGTCTTAATAAAAAATAAAAAAATTCTTCTCCAAATACGTTTAGATACACCTAAATACCATCACGTATCAGCGTGTCAAGTCTTATATTTAATATATATTCTTAAAATAAATTTAGATATAGTATATATTATTATTTATTAAAACAAAAAATATTTTAAATATTTGATATAACTAAAATAAGATATTAAAAATAATTAAAAATTTTAATTTATATTTTAATACCAATAAAATATCAAAATATCATTACGATTTAGTTAAAAAATAATTTATATTTTATATGTATGCGTGTCTCCGTGTCATGTAAAATTTTAAAATTTATGTGTCGACGTATCCCATGTCGTGTCGTATCCTATGTCCGTGTTAGTATCCGTGGTATCCGTGCATCATAGAGGATAAATAACAAATCTGTTATGGATAAGAGTTGTAAGGTAATTTTAGTATATAAGAGATCAAAATTATATGTTTTTATTTATACTTAACTATTTATTCTAGACTTATTCTTTTATTACTCAAAATAGTAGTGAAACTACTATATATTATATATATATATATATATATCGATAGCTAGTATGATTATACTTATTTGTATATATGTGTATATCCTAGAATTTTTTATTTTTATAAATTAAATAAATATAATAATTATCAAAATAAATAATTTAAAAAATATTTACCGAAATAAATATTTTTTTATTTTGTTTACACTGTAAATGAGATAATTTTTCATGTATTTTGTTTATACTGTAAACAAGATATATGAAAATTGAAAAACTACACATATCTCATTTACACTGTAAACGAGATACATGAAAAATTATCTCTTTTACAGTGTAAACAAGATATATGTATTTGTAAATATAAAAATATATTTTCTAAAAATAATAAAAAATATTAATAAATTTGAAAAATAAAAAATCCATACGATGTTCAAGTTTCATGATGAGAATAAATACGTAACGCTGCCCACTCCTAAAAATTGAAAGTTGGAAAGTATGAAGTTGATGGATAAATAAAATAGAGAAAGAATTGGGAGATAACCGTTTTGATTGTGTGTTAGGGAGATAAATAAAACAGAGAAAAAGTGAGAGATAACTGTTTGCCAATTGTTAGGAGAGGTTGATGGGAATAAATAGAATAGAGGAAGAATGGGAGATAACCGTTTGCATCGTTAGGAGAGGTTTGCCAATTGATAGGAGATTGATAGGAATAACTAAGTGTAACGGTTTCAATTCTCTTCTCATTTTTTATTCTGTTTACTCATCCTGCATCAACTTCATACTTTCCATTTTTAAATATATTCCCATACAACAAAAAAAATTTAAAATATAATTATATTTAAATTATATTTCAAATTTTTATGTACTCTTGTGTAACAAACGAAATTTAAAATATATATAATTTAAATTTAAAAATTAATACTCAAGAGAGTACACAAAAATTTTAAAAATTTTGTCCGTTAGAAACAATAGTATTAATAGTGGGTAGTTAGAAAAACGGTAATCGTATGGTGCACGCTTTCATGTAAATGTGTTGACGTGCTTATTTTGAATAGATAGTCCATCTTTCCTATCATTTAAAATTGATGGTTTATCTTCTCTATTATTTAAAATTGTTCATCTTCTTTATTATTTGAAACGTTTCATTTTTAAGAGTTTTGTCCAATTTAAATCATTAATTTTTTTATTATTTTCAAAAATTATATTTAATTATTTATAAATACATCTATCTCGTTTACAGTATAAATGAGATATACGAAAATTAAAAAATTACACATATCTCGTTTACACTGTAAACGAGATACATACAAAATTATCTCGTTTACCGTATAAACAACATAAAAAAATATTTATTTCGATAAATATTTTTTAAATTATTTATTTCGATAATTATTATATTTATTTAATTTATAAAAATAAAAAATCCGTGCATCATACGACATAGACTAAGAAAATAAATTTTTCTTATAATATAGTACACATTTGTCAATTTCACAAACACAATTAGTGCACCGAAGTCTTAAAACTTATTTTGATATACATGACTAATCTCAAAGACTACCCAAAAGTTGGGCTGGAACTGTGCGGGAAGTGTGCCTGGCGCACAACCCACCCCAGGCGTATGTGTGACCAACGCTCACGCGTCGCTTTTCATTTTTGGGCATACACGCGTGCGCGTGGACGACGCTTACGTGTCACTTCTTCATACTACAACCCCTGCGTACGCATGGGTGACGCTTACGCGTCGCTTCCTGTTTTCATTTTTCCTCCTTTCTTCTCTCCTTTCTTATTCTTTCCTCTTTCCCTTCTCCTTCCTTTTCTTTTTCCTTTCTTACTTTCTTCTTTTCCCTCTCTTCAAAAAATAAAAAATAAAATAAAATAAAAATATAATAAAAAAAAATAAATAAATAAATAAATAAATTAAATAAAATAAAAATAATAATAAAAAATAATAAATAAAAAAAGAAAAAATTTTACTTTTTATTTTTCTCGTCTTTCATTTTCTTTTATTTATTGCATTTGCATACTTTTATTCATTGCATTTTAATTTTGTTCTTATAGCTTGTTCTTCTTTTCCCTTCTAAATTTTTTTATTTTAATAATGGTATTAAATTCTCTTACTCAATTGTTGAGAATTTTTTGGATTAGTTTGGTGCTTCTTGACTTGTTTGGTATTGTTGGGTGATGAAATTTTTAAGTCAATGCTTAATCTTTGATGACTCTTTCTTGTTTGAACTTGATGCTCAACATGCTCTTTATGTCATTTACTTATGCTTTGACTTTACTCTTGCATCAAGTGTAGTGATATGCCTTAGCTTATATTGTTTTCTCACTTACATGTTGTAGCTACCATGTAGTTAAAAATCCTACTCTTATTTGGCATTAGCCCCCGCCTATATTTTATTTGCGTTGATATCTTTGTTATGGGCTTAATTTTCTTTCTCTTTCTCTTCTTTCAGGATGGCCACCGAGGAGGAAAATGAAAAAGCTTTCGAATAGGGCGACAAACAATCCTTTCGCACATTCTTTGGAGAAAGCGCAGCAGTTGTAACTCACAACCCCCATCCACTTGCACATATCTGCATGCACCGAGGACGGTGCAATCTTTAAGTGTGAGGAGGTCAATACCGACTTCCGTGGGTTAGTTACTTTCTTTTCAACACCACTTCTTAGTTTTCTTTGTTAGATTAGTTATTGTATTGCATGATAGATGACACTATAGTTAAAGTTTGTGCATATTTTACCACTACTTGGTTGAAGTAATAATTTTTTTTCAAGAAATTGCTTTGGGGTATTTCACTAAATTGAATTAAAATTTTTGTGTTAAATTTGCTTGAAAAAATTTATTTTTAGAACATAGTTTTAGAGCTCGAACACAGAAAACCAGTGAGTATTTTGAACCTATTTGATTGGTTGCATTTTATCAACCAATATTCTATTTTGATGTGTTTTATTCTCTCTAAAATTGCAATCTTTGTCTTGCTTGATTCTATATTTCCATGGTTTGATGTATGCATACACTTATATGATTGAGGTATTGCTTCACTTATCTCACATATCCATATGGCCTTACGCTTTTTATTATCCTTTGCAAACCAATATTGAGCCTTTTAACCCCATTTGTTCTTTACTTTAGCACATCATTAACTCTAAGCGGAAAACAATAATGTCCTTAATTTGAATCCTTTGTTAGCTTAGACTAATGAGAGTGCTCATGAATTAAGTGTGGGAAAATTGGGTTTGAAAATGTTTGGTTTAGGAATTGGGTGTTGTATATTCTAGTGAAAATGTGAAAAAAAATAGTTGAGCATATATTCTTGCATTTAATACCTTAATCATATGCATTGAGAAAAACAAAAGAAAATAAAAATAAAAAAGAGAGAGAAAAAGAAAAAAAGGGCAAATAATAAAAGGGGATAGAATGACCCAAAGTAAATGGTGATAGCAATACATATGAGTTGTACTCAAATTTGGGATGCATGAATATGCAGTAAACATAGTTATTAGGTAGTTAGATTTTATATTCTGATTACATGGATTGTCTTAAGTTAGGTGAAAAGTTTAGGTCAATCAAGGATTCAGATTTCAGTCCACTTAACCAAATACAATCCTACCTTGACCCGAACCCCATTATAACCCTTAAAAGACCTCTTGATATGTGTATTTGTGCATTAAATTTTTGTTGATTGGTAGAAGAAGAGCAAGCCTTAGAAAACAAGATTAGTAGAGAATTGAGAGAATCGAACCTTAAACACTTAATTGATTAGAGTGTATACACTTCTGGTGAAGGTTCGATGCTCGATTCTTTATTCTCGGCTTTCAGGAGCTTTCTTCTTGCAAGTCTATTTGTACTACATTTTATGATTTGAATTAGTGAAACCCATTTCATATTTGTTTTTGGAGAATTTGATTTACTTTTAACCAAGTAGGTACAATCATTTTTGCATGTAGTTGCATTCATATAGATGGGTTGCATTTAATAAGTCTTACCATTCCTCTTCACTCTTATGGTTTTCTTGAACTTAGCATGAGGACATGCTAATGTTCAAGTGTGGAGAGATTAATAAACTGCTATTTTACGATTTATTTTGTACCCAATTGAGTGGATTTTATCCCTTATTCTCACACTTATTCATATAATTAGCATGTTTTACATTTTCTTTCCTAATTTTGTGCTGTGATTGAAAACATGCTTTTTTGGCCTTAAATTTGCTAATTTTTAATCCTCTTTTATTACCATCGATGCCATGATATGTGTGTTAAGTGTTTTCAAGTTTTATAGGACAGGAATGGCTTAGAGGACGGAAAGGAAGCATACAAAAGTAGAAGGAATGCAAGAAAATATTATTTTGAGAAGCTGGTAGTGATGCGTACGTGTGAGCAACGCGTACGCGTGACCAGTGCAGCAGACGAGCGATGCATACGCATGGATGACGCGTACGCGTGACCAGGATTTTGTCAAGCGATGCGTACGCGTGGCTGATGCGTACGCGTGACAAAGCGTCACGTGCTGCAGATATCATAAAATGCTGGGGGCGATTTCTGGGCTAGTTTTAGCTCAGTTCCAAGCCCGAAAACACATATTAGAGGCTGCAAAATAGGGGAATCAAGGATGCACTTTCATTATTCATACACTTTAGGTTTTAGATGTAGTTTTCTGGAGAGAAAGACTCTCTCCTCTCTTTAGGTTTTAGGGTTTTTAGGTTTAGCTTTTCTCAAATTTAGATTTCTACCTTGCTTTTATTTAGTTTTTCTTCTATTTTTATTTGTTCTAGTACTTTGGTTTGTCTACTTCTATCATTAATTCCTTTATGTTGCTAATTTAGTTTATGAACTCTTATGTTTCCTTTGATCCATGTTAATGCAATTTATGTTTCCACAGGTATGATTGCTTCCTTTAATTTGTTGTTATTGTTCTCTCTTGCAATTCTTAGTTTTAGATTTCGCTGTCTTGTTGATTTTCTATGTTTTTATTTTATGCCTTCCAAGTGTTTGATAAAATGCTTGCTTGGGTTTTAATTTAGATTTTTATGTTCTTAAGTTGGATTGACCAATTAGAGACTCTTGAGTTATCAAAAGTCTTTCGTTGATTGGTAATTGAGATTGCCGGTTAGCTTGAACTTCACCAAAGCTAGTCTCTCACTATGAGTTGACTAGGACTTGTGAACTCAAGTTAATGTTGCTCACTTGACTTTCCTTCATTGTTATATGTTAACTAAGTGAAGGCAATTCACATTTACCATCACAATTGATGATGATAATAAGGATAAGATTTCTAAACCTCAATCCTTGCTAAGAGCTTTCTTAATTATTAGTTTATTTTTCTCGCAATCTATATTTTTCTGTTCCTTATTTCAAAAACCCAAAAATATACTTTTCCTTAACCAATAATAAACATACTTCCCTGCAATTCCTTGAGAGACGACCCGAGATTTAAATACTTTGGTTAATTTTATTGGGTTTGCTTAAGTGACAAACATATTAAATTTGATTTGAGGATTCATTGTTGGTTTAGAACTATGCCTGCAACGTGATTATTTTTGTGAAATTCTATAACGACAAAAACCCTCTATCAGGGACTGAGATTGGGATTTCAATTTAATTTAATTTGCATTGAAAGCTTTGTCTCGTCTCTCTCCTCTCTCTCTTTGCATTCGGTCATATCAACAAGAAAGAAGCGTGATGAAGCTATCAGAAAAGTGAAGTCACAAATGAAGCCTATGGAAGAAAAGGCTATGAAGAAAAGATCTGAATAAAAACAAAAGCAAGATCTTTGCCATTGAAGGCAAGATTTAAAGAAGAACTTCAAGATCTTCCATACCAAGAAAAGAAAGGATCTGCCTCGGTCAGAGAAGAAGATCTCAATTGCAAAAGTTCATTTCCATTTTTGTTTATCAAAGAAGGAAGCTAGCCTCTGAAGTTATGGATAGGAAGAAGCAAAAATGGAAGGAAAGAAGCAATCCTGTGTCAGAGATTTATCAAGGGTCAGAGTTCTTTCTTGGAGCCAAAGTCAAGATCAAGGGCTCAGATTGAAGAAGCCTGATGAAAATGGTTGAGAGAGGTACATGCATGTTGATTTTCGGTTTTTTCTCTCTCTTTTCTCTGTCTGAACCGAAGCTGTTTTTGTGTTGGAGAAGAAGTTGCTTGGTTGAACCGGTTTCAACCTTGAAAGCTTCCCCTTTTATATTAAGGGTGAACGGCCAAGGGTTTAGATCAAGGAGAGAAAGTGAAAAGCACAGAGTTCTCATAGCTACCCAAGCTTCCTGAGTTCTTCTCCTTTAATGTTGTTCATTTTGTTTTCGTTTTCTTAGTATTGTCTATCTGAGTCTCATGGAAAAAGACAAACATGGTGAGGTTTGTAAGAAAAAGCCAGTGAGAGAAAAAAAGAAGTGAGCAATATTAGAGAAAAAGCAAAAGATATCTCAGAGTTTCTTTGTACATCTATTTATTGTGTTTCATGATCCTGTGGGGATTTCCTTACAACTTGGGTTAGCACTTTGCGGTTGAAAGCTTGGTAGGAGTCCAACTCAAGTTCAGATTTGGGGATAGAATCTGGATTTGTCCCAGATAGGATTGGGTAGATCCTAGGGAAGAATTGGTGTTTGTAATCTGATGATTATAGTGAAATTCCGTCACTGTTGTGATGGAGACTGGATGTAGGCTGCATTACACTTAGCAGCAGACCCAGGATACATTTGGGTTTGATTTTCTCTTTCTCTTCTACCCCTATTCTAGTTCTATTGCGTTGGAGACAAAAATGAAAAATATCTCCTAACCCGTTACGAGACAAAAAGAAAATGTCTCTTGACTTGTTATGAGACAAAAGCAGAAATATCTCTTGAAGTTTCTTGAAAAAGCATAAATTAATATTCAGCAAAAAGGGGCTAAGATTCAACCCCTCTTCTCTTATCCACTGATTACCATCAAAGTGAACACAATTAACTTTAGCTCACAAGTTCTAGTCACTTCACAGAGAAGAGCTAGAGTTGGTGAGGTTCAAGCTAATTGGCAATCTTCAATTACTAATTAACACTTGAATATAACAATTCAAGTGGCTCTAATTACTTAACCCCAAACGAAGCAAGGAAATCTACTCCATGATCATCCTGATATTTCCTCAAATACTTGGTGAGCAAAGATAAAAGATATGAGAAAAACTAGGAAAATAATTCAATTCAAATTACCACTAACAATAATCAATAATAATAAAACAAGCAATAATAATGGATATGGAAATAACTCAATGCATTAACAAAATTCAAGAGTAACAAGATCCAAACGTGAATTCAAGATAACCAAATTGAAAAGAGTACTGGTGCACGAAATTGCAATCACACTTTTGCAATCCGCACAACTAACCAGCAAGTGCACTAGGTCGTCCATGTAATACTTTACGTGAGTAAGGGTCAAATCCCATGGAGATTGTTGGCTTGAAGCAAGCTATGGTTATCTTATTATTCTTAGTCAGGATATAATATCAATAATAATTTTTAGTTTTAATTGTAAAAAGTAAAAGAGCATGAAATAAATACTTATTATGCAGTATTGGAGAATATGTTGGAGTTTTGGAGATGCTTTGTCCTCTGAATTCCTGCAACATAATGCTTTCTCACTTTCATAAATGCAAGGCTCCTTCCATAACAAGCTGTATGTAGGGCATCACCATTGTCAATGGCTACTTCCCATCCTCTCAGTGAAAATGGTCCAAATGCTCTGTCACAGCACGGCTAATCATTTGTCGGTTCTCGATCATGTCGGAATAAGATCCATTGATCCTTTTGTGTCTGTCACTACGCCCAACACTCGCGAGTTTTAAGCTCATCACAGTCATCCAATCCCAGAATCCTACTCAGAATACCACAGACAAGGTTTAGACTTTCCGGATTCTCAAGGATGCTGCCAATGGATTCTAGCTTATACCACGAAGATTCTGATTAAAGAATCTAAGAGATACTCATTCAATCTAATATAGAATAGAGGTGGTTGTCAGGCACATGTTCATGGATTGAGGAAGGTGATGAGTGTCATGGAACATCACCTTCTTCATAGTGAAGCACGAATGAATATCTTAGATAGGAACAAGCGTGTTTGAATAGAAAACATAAATAATTGCATTAATTCATCGAGACGCTGCAGAGCTCCTCAACCCCAACAATGGAGTTTAAAGACTCATGCCGTCAAAAGGTACAAAGTTCAGATCTAAAAATGTCATGAGATACAAAATAAGTCTCTAAAATTTGTTTAAATACTAAACTAGTAGCCTAGGTTTACAGAAAATGAGTAAACTAAGATGAATAGTACAGAAATCCACTTCTGGGTCCCACGTGGTGTGTGCTGGGGCTGAGACTTAAGCTTCTCACGTGCCTGGGCTATTTCTGGAGTCGAACGCCAGGTTGTAACCTATTTCTGGCGTTAAACTCCAACTTGCAACCTGTTTCTGGCGCTGAACGCCAGACTACAACATGGAACTGGTGTTGAACGCCAGTTTATATCATTTATCTTCGCGCAAAGTATAGACTATTATATATTTCTGGAAATTCCTGGATGTCTACTTTCCAACCCAATTGAGAGCGCACCAATTGGACTCGTGTAGCTCCAAAAAAAATCATTCCAAGTGCAGGGAGGTCAGAATCCAACAGCATTAGCAGTCCTTTTTCAGCCTGAATCAGATTTTTGCTCAACTCCCTCAATTTCAGCCAGAAAATACCTGAAATCACAGAAAAACACACAAACTCATAGTAAAGTCCAGAAATATGACTTTTGCCTAAAAACTAATAAAAATCTACTAAAAACTAACTAAAACATACTAAAATCTACATGAAATTACCCCCAAAAAGCGTATAAAATATCCGCTCATCAAGTACTAATGGAGTTAAAGAAGAAAACCCAAAAAGAAAATACTAGAAATGAAGGTAGCAGCAGTTTCTCTCAAGATCCAATTGAAAACAAACTAAGAAAACCAAAAACCCTAAAGAGAAGTAGGAGTTTCTCTCACTAGAATTTAAAACTAAAAGCAAAAACTAAAACTAAAACTAAAACTAAAGTGAAGTGTTTTTATCCCAGCTCCATTCCCTGCGTATTGTTTTCATTTTTGGGCTTGAAATTTGGCCAAAATCAGCGCAGAAATCGCCCCCAGCGTATTCTCTTTATTGCAGCACGTGACGCTTGTCACACGTACGCGTCAGCCACGCATGCATCGGTGGGCTCTGCACTGGCCACACGTACGCATCAGTCATGCGTACGCGTCAGTGGAGGACGCTCCTGGTCACGGGTACGCATCAGTCATGCGTACGCATCGCTTGGAAGATGGCTTGATCACGCGTACGCTTCAGCCATGCGCGCGCATCGGTTCCAACTTCTCAAATCTTCAAATTCTTGTGTTTCTTCCACTTTAGCATGCTTCCTCTTCATCCTCTATGTTATTCCTGCTCTATAAATCCTGCAATCACTCAACAAAAGCTAGCATTACGGCATCGAATGATAATATGAGAGGATTATATATTAGTAATTTAGAGGCCTAAGAAGCATGTTTTCAATCATAGCACAAAATTTGAAAAAAAAAACTTAAAAACATGCAATTTATATGAATAAGTGTGAGGATAGTTGATAAAATCCACTCAGTTCGTTACAAATTAAGTCATAAAATAGTGGTTCATCAATCATCTTGCTCACATTTGTTGCTTTTGGATTTCTCTCCATAAATCTTGTTTTTCACATGACACTTTATATATATCTCTATGAAAAATATTGAATTTCTTTGTCCCTAGTGTAAGTAGTAGAGCTCTATTGTTATTTAAGGTAGAGTATACCTTTTTTTTTCCTTAAAATTTGTTGAACATTTAATTTAAAAATATTTTTAAATTTTATTTTAATTTTTTAAAAAAAATTTATTTGTATCAAATATATTTTTAGTAATTAAATTTTTAAAAAATTAGGACTAATCCAATAATAATACTTGACAATTAGGATTAGTAGCTAAATTTTGCAATTAGTTTGCTTATGTTAAAAGTTATCCTTTTGAATTAAAATTATTATAAAGTAGTCTTGAATTTTTTAAAATATTAACTATTAAGGATATATTTGATACAAATAAAAATTTTTTTACTAACATTAAAATAAAATAAAATATAATATATTTTAAAAAATTTTGACAAATTTAAGGCACAACAGAATATACTTTATTTTATTATTTAGGTGACTTTCCATTCTTAGATATAAGTTATTTAAGCTTATTACAGCAAACTACTGTAACAAACAAATCACACAATTATCCAATAATTTATTAATATAAATTACTATATTAAGAAATCTATTCTTACTCTACTATTGCTGCAAGATTCTTGCATTCTGTAGTCTCTACAGATTTTAGGTACTTTAATTTGTCAATTTCACAAACATATATAATTAGTGCATTGAAGTCTTAAAACTTATTTTGATATACATAACTAATCTCAAAGACTACCACGAGGTTCACTCGGTTAATTTTATAGCTAACATTTTTATTTATCCCTTTTAATCATGAAAACTATTTTATATTATATGATATTCTTTAGACTTAAATCTATAATTATGTTGATACGAAAAATATTGAAGTTATACACAGACAGGATATGTGCATCGACAGAAGAGGAATGAAATCAAATTAAAAACATGCCAATTAAGTAAGCTTGCACAAAAAGTAAAGAGAAGGTAATGTTCTTCAAACAAAAAAAAAAAAGGTAATGGCCGAAAATCCAGGAAACGTGACAACAGGTGCTTGGAATACAACGACAAGTCGTTTGTACATACACATTCTAAATAAATAAGAAGAAAAAGCTATTGTAAAATAGGCTTCCATTGATGTACATACACACACTCTAAGAATTTCTAATTGCACTACCAAAAATATGAGTGTTTGGAGTTTGTGTTTAGTTTTTTTGCATTTTAAATCCCTTGACTTTATTTTTATGCAATTTATAGTTTTTTCCTTTAAATTTTGCAACTTATTATTCTGTTTCCTTTGAATTACTCGTTTGCTCTTCATTTTATCAAATTTGTAAATGCATGCATTCTCTATCTTAAATAAATAATATTCTTTCCATATACTTCTTGTTTCATTAAGCTCGCTAAAAGTTTTATTGCATCTCTGATTAAAACATCACACTACTATAAATCCTTTAAGCAACATACCAAATTGATATTTTTTATAGGATTTAAATCTTCTAATTTTTTTTATATAAAAAGTGTTAAGAGACAGTAGATTTTGTAATTTATAGCTATCAATTAGTTATTATTAGTGTTTTTAATGGTAATGATATGTGATTACTCATTTTTTTTTCTTCTGCTGGTTAAGTGCTAACCTCCTAAACTTTCTCTTTTGAATTTGGATTCTCTAAATTTTATTTTTCACTTGAGAGGGTAAAATATGATTTTTCGTTGAATGTTTTTTTTTTTTATGTTTTATCTTAGTCCTACCTATGAAATAAATGATAAAATATCACGCTTTACTCTTTCAAATAAAAAACAAAATTTAGAAGATCTAAATCCTTCTCTTTTGGTATAAGTTTAGTCGAGGATTTATTTGTTCAAGTCGAGCAAAATCTAAGCAAAACAAGTATAAATGTGAAATATATATAGGTAGAAGCACGCAATTCATATAATAGATTATATCATATATCATTCGATACAATTCATATAAAAGAAAAGAAGCACATGACAAACTATGAGATCATATAATCTATTCGATTGTACGGTATAGAGGTTGAGTTTGCAAACTGAATTGTCACTTGCCATCGGGAATTTCGTCCTCTTCTACATAGTAGTAGACAAGTGTTGTCACAACACTAAGACTTCTTTGATCTTTTGTGTGGGTGTGTAAATATATAGCACCGTATTAGCTTTAATAATAGTACATTTCAACTTTCATTATTATTATTCATACCAATCACTGTTAGATGGAGCCCTTGAATATAGACATATACATCTATGTATGATTGTGATGTTAAGTATCGTTCAATTCAATCCTACAGATTTTTGCCGGTTGTTGGAGAATTATGGTGAATCGTATTTCCTATTTTTAGAAAGAGGGTTTTGTTTAATTTAATTAAAGGCGTATATTGTCACAACTTTTGATATAAATGTCTAGAATAAAGGTATATCACGCTTTTATGAGCACGGTGACTGATTAGTAATTTTGCCATGCTTTTTTTACCACGTTTTTGAGAAAAATAGGCATGCTTTTATGAGTGTGGTGGTTGATTAGTGATTTAACTATTCCTTTTTTTTAGTCATGCTTCAAAAGCATGACCATAAAGGAAAACAAGCATGCTTTTGAAGAATGGTGAAATATCTTTGTTATCGTTACGTTTTTAAAGCCTGCCGGTTTTCTCTAACTCTTTCGGCACCCCTAAAAAGTGTGGCCACAAAGTTTTCACTAAAAATTTTAAAAAATTTTCTACCACTCTTAACGAAACCCTTATTTCCCATTCTATTTCTACTCGTCGTCTACACTCTACAGTCTACAGCGTCGCACACAGAGAGAAACCCTAAACCTAAAGTCACACTCTCCCCTCAGTTGAACCCTAACTCCCTAAGTCTCTTCTCTCGTTCTTTTCTCTCCCTCTTAGTTTTCTCTTTTGTCACTCTCTTCTCTCCCTCACATACGCCAGAACCGTCCTCGTTCATGGCCTCACGCTGTTGCACAGAATTCGCTTCGCACACGCCATTGCAAACTCGCACGTCTCGCAGTCTCGGTCCAAGGCATGTCCTCCTCGTCGTGTCACCGTCATTCTGTGAACACCTGTGTCCTACTCCTTTCCATCTCGTTAACATTGCTGTCCTCCCCTCCCGTGAATGTTGCTGTCATTCTTCCTGATTCTTGGGTTTGTGATATTCTCCTTTTAACTACTTTATTTTTTATTTCTTCTAGACCTCTCTTCTCTCTATTAGTCTTCTATTTGTTCTGGTTCTATAATTAAATTGATTTTTCCATGTTTAAATTGTTATTAATCTTCTATTTGTTTTGTTTTTTCTTCCTTTTGCAGTATTTAAATTTTTTATTGTATTTTTTTTTGTTGTAGAACTTGATCTAACTCACCAACTAATAGATGAGGAAGATTATGAATATGATTAGTGTAGCAAAACTTTTATTGCTTGTTGGATTTGTACAAGAATAGTTTTATGTTGGATTTGCTTGCCAGATTTGTGTTATAGCAATATTTTTATGAATTTGTTTGGATTTATGTCTTGTTTTATTTTGCTAATTTTTCTACATCAACTATCAGTAGGTTAATTTTTTCATACTTTAAGCATATTCACGATTTTTTCTACACCAACTATTTGGTCAAATTTTTTCTTGATCTGATTATTTATTTTTGTATTTGATTTTTTCTTTCGATTTTCTTGGTTCATCATTTTTTGGTTTAGGGGTTTTTTTAGTAAAGTATCATTTTTTTTCCAACGTTTGGAGTAAGTTCCAAAGTTGTCCCTAACATTTCAATCATCCTATTTAAGTCCCTAATGTTTCAAAACTGACTCAATATTGTCCTGCCGTTAGGGATCCATTAATAGAATTGACGATGGGACAAAATTGAGACGATTTTGAAACGTTAGGGACTTAAATAGGACGAAAATGTTGGGGACAAAAATGATACATAGAAATAAATTTTAATTTTATTCTTCAATAATATCAATTTTTTACTATACATAGTTTTAAATTATTTTTTAATCATATCTAAGTAAAGTACACTTAATCATATTACTTTCATTTTAAATAAATTATCTTTTTTATAATTTTATTCTTAAAGATTTTTAGTTATCATGAAATGTTTGTAGAATGACTAGTATATAAACTTTCAAAAAAGAAAAAAATAATATATATACAATAAAATATAAATTATACCTTTTGTCTCTAATGTATCAAAATTCTTTAAAATTATAAAAAATAAATTTATTTAAAATGAAAGTAATGTGATTAAGTGTAATTTATTTAGATGTAATTAAAAAATAATTGAATATTATGTATAGTAAAAAATTAATATTATTGAAAGATAAAATTAAATTAAAATTTATTTTTATATATCGTTTTTGTCCCTAACGTTTTCATCCTATTTAAGTCCCTAACGTTTTAAAATTGTCTCAATTTTGTCTCACCGTCAA
Organism: Arachis hypogaea; assembly: GCF_003086295.3. Lineage (NCBI taxonomy): Eukaryota > Viridiplantae > Streptophyta > Magnoliopsida > Fabales > Fabaceae > Arachis > Arachis hypogaea. The sequence goes on from NC_092040.1 coordinate 21,612,421, forward strand.
TTCTGTTAATGAATCCCTAACGGCAGGGCAATATTGAGTTAATTTTGAAACGTTAGGGACTTAAATAGGATGATTGGAATATTAGGGAAAATTTTGGGACTTACCCCAAACTTTGAGGACAAAAATAATACTTTACTCATTTTTTTCAACAAACAAGAAGAAAATTCATAGTTGCTGCCTGCGGTCAAGTTAGTAGTTTACATTCCCATTAAAATTCAACAAACAAGAAGTTTTTGCTTCTGGTGCATTCAGAGAACTTCCAACCAACATCTAAAAATGCCTGACAGAAATAGGTGAGTTCTTTAGGGAGTTTTAGGGTATGAAACTGAGCATGAATGACTTCACAGTGATGGATAAAAACATTCCCATCATATTCTTTAAGCTGGAGAGGGTATTCCCTCCATCCTTTTTTTGACGTCATACAATATTTAGCAGTTCACCTGTAAGAACTGGAGTTTTTTACAAAAACTGTTTTAATAAAAATAATAGCTTTAACTACCCGGAATAGATTCAAAAATATAGAAATGTTCCTTTTAAAATATAAAGATGAAATTTTGTTTCAATGAATATTTCTGAATTAGAAAATGTATATTTTGCGGAAAATTTTTATAAAAATGCATACCAGTGCTTAAGCCGATAGTACCGGCTCTAGTCTATCCAGTACTGCGTATTTTAGAAAATAAGATTTTGAAAATTTAATTTATTATTTTGAAAGGACAAAAATAATTTAGAATTAAAAACCAGGTACTAATCTTAAAGGTTTTGGCCCAAAGTGAGCCAAATGGACTAAAAACGCTAACGGGTTGGACCGGACCCAACTAGACCTAAGGTCCAACATATATATGCTCATTAAATAAGTATTTTAGCTCATTCACTCACCAAAGAGGGTGAGGGCACCCTGAAATGAGAAGGGGGGAGGAAACTCCATGTTACTATTCATCTCCTCCTTTAAAGCTCCATAACTTTTGATCCAGAGCTCCGATGGACGAGCTATTTGTGGCCACGCAAAGCTCTTATTGAGCTCTTCATTTTTAGCTAAGCTTTGTTGGTAAAAAATTGAAACTCAAGCTCTAGTTTTCAGCCCTAATAATTCTGCATTTTTGGGTTTGATTTTTGAGTGAGTTTTACGATTTTATTTGTTTACGTGATCTCTAGTAGTGGGTAATTATTGTGTTTTCCCCTAATCTCATTGGGTAAGGTAAGTTCTCACTAAACCTTTGTGTTTAGTTATTTTGTGAATCCTAGGTTTGATGTTGGTATGTTATATGATGTTAGATTGAGTTTTGGAGTTTGTTGGAGTGATGCTTGGTTGTTTTGAGCTTGGTGGCTTTGCTTGGTGTTTTGAGTAGCGTGAAAATCGGTCAAGGTATGGCTTCGATTTCCTTTATATAATATGTAATGTTTCTAGAAATTTAGACTAGTAGACCTTAGGATAGGATTGAATTGATGTTAATTGTCGGTTGTTATTGATTATTGTGGTTGATGATGATTGTTGAAAATTATTGTTGTTAATGAGGGGTGTTGATATTGTTGATAAATGATGTGGATTAGGAATTTTGATGATGATAAATTGATGCTTGGGTTGATAAGTGTTGAAAGAGTTGAGATATTGAGGTTTGGATGATGTATGGTTGAATAATGATGGAATTTAAGAGCTTTGGTGTGATTTAGGTTAAATTTAGATATTGGTGAATAATAATTTTGATGGTGTGAAATAGTGTAATTGGGATGTTATTGATGGTTTAGTTTGAGGAATGAATGGTATAGACTTTCGTGTTGTTTTGGTAGTGTTTGGGTTGTGAGTAGTTTGGTTTTGAATTGAGAGTTTTGGTAGAATTGAGTTTTTAAGGTTTTTGGTAAAAATGGGTTTTAAGCACCCTTTGGTGGATTATATCTTGAGCTACAGTTTTTGAAAATGATTAAATTTTGTATAAAATTAAAGATAATTCAAAGAGCTTTAAAATGGTATAAGTTTTGTGGAAATTGGAATTTTGTAAAAAAAGATATGATTGTTGGAAGTTGGTGTCAAAAATCTTATTTCTGTGATGTTGCAAAAATTGAGAGTTCTGGTTTCTGTGCACATGCACACTGTTGTGCGCGTGCTCTGAACAGGGGCCATGTTTTGATTTGTGCATACACACGCCTTTGTGCGCATGCACACCTTGTGATTTTTAGAAAACATGCGTACGCACACTCTGGTGCGCACTCACACACAGGGATATTTCTACTGTTGAGAGTGTTCGCACACTCTGGTACGCACACACACTCTGTGAAATTTGCAAGTTATGCGTACGCACAACATCATGCGTACGTACAAGCTGGGAAAACTCTTCTGGGCATGCGTATGCACACTGCCCTGTTTTTCAAAGAAAACCTTGTTTTTAACTGTTTTACCTTCCTGGCAAGCTTGTAAACTTCTGTAACACTTGTTTAAACCTTTTTGCCAATTTTAGGCTTTACATCAAAGCAGAAAATAATAAGTGAATAAAAAGGGATATTTTTGGTTATGAGTTTAGAAGACGGTAATTTAGGCTTGGAAAGTTTTGTGAATGGAATAGTTAGAGTGTTTGGGCAGAGTATTGAGATGATCTATCTTGAGAAAGATGAATGATTATGGTTAATGGATTGAGTATGAACGGAAGTGTGCTATGAGCAGTGGCCTCTGAAATGGATTGTGTGATTGTGATATACTTTGTTCTTCGTCATAGGGGCTATGGCAGTCTCCTGCCTACGTTCGGATGTGAGGGTTGAAGCTAGGATTCCCACACACATTTCTCACTCATGGAGAAGGTGGTAGGGCACTCATCCCTTAGAATTATTCCTCCTGAGTATTCATTTTCTCTCTGGTTGCAAGATGATAGGGCACTAACCCACGGAATCATGCAGCATCCAGAGGAAGGGTTGGGCACTCTCCCTCGGAATGTTTTCCTCTGAAAGGAGAAGGTGGTAGGGCGCACAACCCTCAGAATTATTCCTCCTGAGTATACGCAACAGAGAGACTACTCCGGAAGTTTCCAACCAGATTATGTGTCGGGTTTGTCACTATAACCGGCATGTGATATCACAGCCAATAGGACAGGCATTCATGACGTGGCGGAAATTAGCGAGTTAAGAAATTATTAATAGAAATACGTTGCTAGTACAGTCCTTAACCAGCCAAAAATCCGCTTATCAATTTAGAAAGGTTGTCACAATATTGAAATTAAAATACTGGGAGTATGAATCCCAGGTCGTCTCCCAACGAGTTGTAGAAAGATGTGCTATTTTATCAATCAGGTATTTTCAAAAAATGGTTGAGTTGATAAACAGGAAATTAATTTAGAGAATTTAATTAATTTTAAATAAAAGCCTTGGCTGGGAGTAGATTAGTTAGAAGCCCTATTCTTGTTGAAGTACTCTCAAGATTAATTAATAATTGAAAGTTGCTCTGCTTAGTTATCCCTTACTAGGTAAAGGAAAGTCAAGCAAGTTGGAAAGCTATTTCTAGTCACAAGTCCTAATCCTCTCCCTTGGGAAGGACTAGTGTCAATGACTAGAGGGTGACCCAACAATGAACCCAATTACAATTTCTCTCTTGAGTAATTCAACTCAAGGTTCCCTTTCAATCATCTCCCAATCAAGTTATGGAACTACTCACTCATCAAAATTATAGACTTCACAGAATCAATGGGGGAAATAAAAGAAGACATAATAAATAATAATGAAAGTGATTAATTAAAAATAAAAATAGTCTATATTAATAACTTGTGAAAATAATCCAATGTCAACTCTGGAGGAAGTAAGAATATGGAAGAATAAACGAAAAGTAAGTAACAAGCTATAGTGACTAGTACCCAAGGTAGACTCTTCTCAAAAGTTAAAGCCAAAATCTTCAAAATCCTAATTATCAATGTTCAAGTGTGTAAACCTAGGGGGAGTAAATTCAGATCTAAAAACTAAAAATTGTGCCGAATGAATATTGTTCTCTGCCTCTGCATGTTTCCTGGCTCTAATCTGTGTTTCTGGGCCGAAAACTGAGTTGAAATTCGGCCCAGAAAATCTGCCAGCGACTTCTGAAATTCTGCAGATCGCGCACGTCATGCGGCCGCATCGTCCACGCGTTCGCGTCACTCAATGTTTCTCGTACCACGCGTGAGTGTCGTCCATGCGTTCGCGTCATTTGTGCAGCTTCCAATCCGCGCGGTTGCATTAGGCACGCGAGCGCGTCACTGTGATTTCTTCGGTTTCATGCGGTCGCGTCAGCCATGCGACCGTATGACTTCTCACTGGTCATCTCCTCAATTCTTTGTGTTCCTTCCATTCTTGCATGCTTCCTCTTCATTCTTTACGCCATTCCTGCCCTATGAAGCCTGAAACACTTAACACACAAATCACGGCATCGAATGGTACAAAGGAAGATAAAAATATATAACTAAAAGATCTTTAGGAAGTAAGTTATCAATCATAGAACATTTATAGGAAGGAATTATAAATACATGCAAACCATATGAATAAGTGGGCAAAGACTTGATAAAACCACACAATTAAACACAATATGAATCATAAAATAGTGGTTTATCAACCTCCCCACACTTAAACATTATCATGTCCTCATGCTAAGTTGAAGGAGATAAATATGAATGAACAGGAACATGCAAGACTCATGTAATGCAATGCAACTTATATGCATATGAATGCAACTATATGAGTTGGTCTATATGATTAAAAATAGATAAATTCTCTAAGACAAAATATGGGGCAGATTTCACTAATTTAGAGCATATTGTAAAAGCAGATAAATTTGTAAGAAGATAGCTTGCGAGAGCAGGGAATACAGGACTGAGCATTGAACCCTTGCTGTTGGTGCATGTGCACTTTAATCATCTCTAGCATATGGGATAATCACTATATCATTCTCTAATCATGCTTTCAAAAAATTTTGTTTTTCACCTAATCAATCAACAATTTTAAAATGCCAATGCAAACATCATGAGGTCTTTTTATGGTTGTAATGGGGCTAAGGTAAAGGTGAAGATACACATATGGCTAAGTGAGCTTATATATTGAATCATTAATTAACCCAAGCTCCTACCTAACATACATATACTCTATATAATTTCAACATTCATCTTAGCTACCCAGAATTTCCTTTTCACATTTCATATTCATGTATCAACCTTTATTTTAATTTTATCACATGTGCATTGATTATTAAATTATGACTTATCATTGGGGTGATTTTGTCCCCTTATTCATTAAAATAAAGAAAATATTTTTTTATTTTTTATTTTTTATTTTTTTTGTATAGCTTATCAATGCACATAGATTTGTAATTTTCTTTATGGTTTCACATGAATAGGTACCCAAATTCCCTTTATTCTATTATGATATATTTTCTATTACCCTTTATTCCCACAATTTTCCCATACTCAATTAACACACAAATTATATCTTAAGCTAACCAAAGATTCAATTGGGATTTTCAATTGTTTTCTGCTTAAGGCTAGTAATGTGGTATAATATGGAACGAATGGGATTAAAAAAATAGCTCAAAGTGGTTAACAAAGGTAGTTAAAAAGGGTTGGCTTATTTGGGATATGTGAGTTAAACAAACAATGGCCTCAATCATATGCATGCACATAACACATTAATTTTGGACATATAGGATAAAACCAGATTCAGATTACAATCATAGAGAAGTAAACACACAAGAAAAAAATATGTTTATGGTTAAATAGTGTAACCATGTATTTAGGCTCAAGGTCTCACGGGTTGTGTGTTCTTTTTAGCTCAAAACTTCTGTTCCAATTTCAACTTCAAACAAATTTAACATAAATATTTTGATTTAAATTAGTGAAATTTTGAAAAATATACGGTCTTAAAAGAAACTTATTATCTTTTCAATCAAGTAGAACATGCATGCAATTAACCTACTAATATGTATTCTATCCTATTCTAAAGAAGAAGAAATTGGTGTTAGGGAGAAAAGAATTACCCCGGAAGTCAGGTACTGACCAACCTCCCCACACTTAAGGCTTTGCACCGTCTTCGGTGCCATCTGTCAGGAACAAGGGTGGGCTGGTGGCAGTATCTCCACAGTTGGGACCATCATGGCTCCCTGTGCTGGTAAAGAAAGTGGAGTCCGGAGTGTCTGGGTCCTCGTCAGGTCTGTGGTTGCCTGTGAGTATCTCCTTGAGGTATTTGAAACGGCGGTGGTTGCGTGCTCTCGGAGCTTGGCTTTTTTGTCTTGTTGGTCCAACCGCTTCAGTATTTGATGCAGCAACTGACTAGTAGATGGTGGAGGAACTACAGTATCCTCTGTGGACTGGCTGGTAGTGGCAAGTGGTGGCCTGAGATATCTCCCATTAGGGACGTACTGATCATCCCGTGGAAGTATGGCTTTGGTGTCTCCAGCCCTATAGGAGACTCCGGCTGCTGAGACAAGATCAGAGACTAAGGCGGGGAAAGGTAGGTTGCCCGCAATTTGCACGTGTCCCACAACATTCTGGATATGTCTCGGTAAATTTAGAGGATGGTATGTGAGGATGCACCATAGTAGAACGGCCATGTCTGCGGTGAAGGAGGACTCATGAGTGCTCGGAAAGACGTAATTGGACATAATCTGTGCCCATACGTGAGCCTCTAAGGTAAGTGCGGAAGCCGAGATTCCCTTAGGACGGGAACGAAGGTATCTGAAGATCCATTTGCTGCCAGGTTGAGCAATGACTCTGAGAACAGCGTCCCAGTCAAAGTTGTACGCCTGGCGCTTAAGTGCGGATTCTTGAAAAGCGTCCAATCCTTCTGGAGCAGGGGGAAGATCTAAGGCGTGCTGAATGGCCTCTTCTGTAATGGAGACTTGCTTCTGACGTATATAAACAGACTGCAGGGTCGGCAGGTAGAAGTTGGAGTAGAACTCAACTACCCAAGAAAGATTAACCTGTCGTGGCTGTCTCTGTAGGAATCCCCAATGTCTTTGTGCAATTTGCGGCTCAACAAATTTGGCAATACTAGGCGGAAGGATAAGAAGGTGTTCATTGTTGTAATTCCGAGCTGCCAGAATAGGAAATATCTGCTCACAGTAGCAATTGGGAAATCGTGCAGTGTCCTTTGCTGGGAAGGCTCTCTCCTTTTCATCAACCTTTATAATCCTTTTAATTCTTTTTGTTGAGGGCTTGACTGCAGTTGAAGAAGGCTCTGTCACTAATGCTCTTTTTGTTCCTTTCCTTGCTGTGGATTTGGGGGTAGCTTTCTCTTTGCCTTTCTTGGTGTCCATTCTGAAAGGAAACGAGGAAAGACATTAGCATTTCAAGAGATATAGCAAGGAAAAGAATAGGAAAGGTGGTAATCAATGCACAGGTATGGATAATGATGTGAACACATGGTCATGACTACATGTGGCAAATCAACAATGGAAATATAGCAAGTGCGTGTGATGAAAATTGAATGCAATGTGTTTATTGGCATGCCGGCAAAGGGCACGAGTAGCATAGATCAAGCATTCGATGTCTAAATTAGATTAACAAGTCTCTCAAACTAATAATGTGTTTGTAAAAACAATTATATTTAAGTAATAAAATAGGAAATGGGTTATGTGAAAAGTAGGCATTTAGAGTAGTAGATTTAAAAGAAATCTAAAAATAGTTCAAAATGCCATATGGGCGTTTTCACAAACATATAGCATGCATGTTAAAAAAAGTATGGAAAATATTAATTAGAACATGCAAGTAACCCTATAAAAATAATATATAATTGTTTAAACAAATCCCAAACAATCCATAAGCAACATATAAAAATAATGACCCAAATAAAATTCCAACACCAATAGGAGGAATAGGAAAAGAAAAAGAAAATATGGTTAGGGAAAGTAGAAGAGAAAGAAAAAGAAAACATGATAATAAAAAGAAGAATGAAAAAGTAAGGAGGGAAGAAGAGAGAAGGAAAACCTTGATAATGGTGGTGGAAGAGAGGAAGAAGAGAGGAAGAAGGAAAAGGGGGGAAAGAAATAAGATTGGGGGGAAAGAAAAGATAAAACAGTCTGGCAGATTTGAATGAGTTGGGTGGCGCAAACAACGCGGACGCGTGGGGCACGCGGTCGCGTGGAAAGCCCTTAAGTGAAGTGACGCGTGACGTGAGTTGCGCTAGTGGCGCGATGGCAGCTTCGCGACCGCACAACTCTCTGTTTAAATTGTGTTTTGCCAAAATTTGGGGTGACGCGATCGCGTGGTTGACGCGATCGCATGGATGGCCAGATGGAAATAACGGTGCGGACGCGTGGGGCATACGTTCGCATGGCAGGACTTGTACGACTAGCACAAATGCAGCCTAAGTCCAACTCAACTCTCGGCCATTCACCATTATTACGTCAAATTGTAGGGCCACGCGTTCGCGTGGTCGACGCGGACGCGTGGGGAGGCCAATTTACACATGACGCGATTGCGTCATCCACGCGGTCGCGTGGATCAAATTGTGCCAAAGGCACGCCTCCAGCCACATTCCGGCGCAACTCTTTGTCCAATTTTCTTTATTTCCAATGCTCATGCGACGCGGATGCGTCGGCAACGCTAGCGCATCGCGTGCGATTTCTCTCTTTTTTTTATGCAAATGCAGTATGCATATTAGGTGCAAGATATAGGCAGTAGTCTGGAGAAGAGTTATAGAAGAGGGAAGATAAGGAGAAGAAGAGGAACGATCATACCGTGGTGGGTTGTCTCCCACCTAGCACTTTGCTTTAACGTCCTTAAGTTGGACGCTTCATTAGCTTAGTTTTTTTGTTGCGAGTGGATCCTCCAAGAGGAAGATATCTAACTCATTGTTTTTCGTCACCATCTCACCATGGTAGAGCTTCAAATGATGTCCATTAACCTTGATGAGTTCAGAGCTTGAAGGGTGACTTAGGTGAAAGACACTGTACGACTCAGCCTTTTCGACTCTATATGGGCCTTCCCACCTTGATCGCAGCTTGCCTGGCATGAGCCTCAGTCTGGAGTTGTAAAGGAGGACTAAATCCCCAGGTTGGAACTCTTTCCTCTTGATGTGCTGATCATGTACAGCCTTCATCTTTTCCTTATACAGCCTTGAGTTCTCATAAGCTTCTAGGCAAAGGCTCTCCAATTCTTGCAGTTGCAACTTCCTTTCAGCTCCAGCTTTCTCAAATCCCATGTTGCACTCCTTTACTGCCCAAAAAGCTTTGTGCTCTACCTCAACTGAAAGATTACAGGATTTTCCAGAGACTAAGCGAAAGGGACTCATCCCAATGGGTGTCTTGTATGCTGTTCAGTATGCCCAGAGTGCATCTTGTAGCCTGGTGCTCCAATCTCTTCTATGAGGTTTGACTATCTTCTGCAATATGTGCTTTATCTCTCTGTTAGACACCTCAGCTTGCCCATTAGTCTGAGGATGGAAGGCTGTTTCTACTTTATGAATGATCCCATGCTTCTTCAGTAATCCTGTTAGTCTCCTGTCACAAAAATGGGTGCCTTGATCACTCACGATTGCTCGTGGTGATCCAAAGCGACAAATAATGTGGTTTCTAACAAAGGAAACAACAGTGTTAGCATCATCAGTACGGGTAGGAATTGCTTCCACCCATTTAGAAACATAATCTACAGCTAACAGTATATAAAGGTGGCCATTAGAATTTGGAAATGGACCCATGAAGTCAATGCCCAAACATCAAAAATTTCACAGAAGAGCATAATTTATTGTGGCATTTCATCCCTCTGGGATATATTACCAAACCTTTGGCATAGGGGACAAGATTTACAAAATTCAGCAGCGTCTTTAAAAAGGGTAGGCCACCAGAATCCACAGTCTAAGATTTTTCTAGCTGTTCTTTGAGAACCAAAGTGTCCTCCACTCTCAGAAGAGTGATGAGCAGATAATTTATACGCTTTTTGGCATTGTTTTTAGTATGCTTTTAGTATATTTTAATTAGTTTTTAGTATACTTTTAGTAGTTTTTATTTAAAATTCACTTTTCTGGACTTTACTATGAGTTTGTGTGTTTTTCTGTGATTTCAGGTATTTTCTGGCTGAAATTGAGGGTCCTGAGCAAAAATCTGATTCAGAGGCTAAAAAGGACTGCAGATGCTGTTGGATTCTGACCTCCCTGCACTCGAAGTGGATTTTCTGGAGCTATAGAAGCTCAATTGGCGCGCTCTCAACGGCGTTGGAAAGTAGACATCCTGGGCTTTCCAGCAATGTATAATAGTCCATACTTTGCCCGAGATTTGATGGCCCAAACCGGCGTTGCAAATCAGCTTCAGAATTCCCAGCGTTTAACGCTGGAACTGGCATAAAAATTGGAGTTAAACGCCCAAACTGGCATAAAAGCTGGCGTTTAACTCCAGAAAAAGTCTCTACACATGAAAGCTTCAATGCTCAGCCTAAGCACACACTAAGTGGACCCAGAAGTGGATTTTTACGTCATTTACTCATTTCTGTATACCCTAGGTTACTAGTTCATTATTAATAGGATCTTTTGACATTGTATCAGTACCTCATGACACTTTACACGTTTCTTTGTGTACCTTCTACGGCATGAGTCTCTAAACCCCATGGTTGGGGGTGAGGAGCTCTGCTGTGTCTTGATGGATTAATGCAATTACTACTGTTTTTCATTCAATCATGCTTGCTTCCATTCTAAGATATCACTTGTTCCTAAACCGGATGAATGTGATGATCCGTGACACTCATCATCATTCTCAACTATGAACGTGTGCCTGACAACCACCTCCGTTCTATCTTAGATTAAGTAGATATCTCTTGGATTCTTTAATCAGAATCTTCGTGGTATAAGCTAGAACTGATGGCGGCATTCAAGAGAATCCGGAAGGTCTAAACCTTGTTTGTGGTATTCTGAGTAGGATTCAATGATTGAATGAATGTGACAAGCTTTAAACTCCTGAGGGCTGGGCGTTAGTGACAGACGCAAAAGAATCACTGGATTCTATTCCAACCCGATTGAGAACCGACATATGAATAGCCGTGCCGTGACAGGGTGCGTTGAACATTTTCACTGAGAGGATGGGAGGTAGCCATTGACAACGGTGAAACCCTACATACAGCTTGCCATGGAAGGAGCCCTGCGTGCTTGAAGAAGAAGACAGTAGGAAAGCAGAGATTCAGAAGATGGAGCATCTCCAAAACCTCAACCTGTTCTCCATTACTGCAAACAAGTACTTATTTCATGTTCTTTTACTTCTCACAATCAACCCTGATAATTATTGATATCCTGACTAAGATTTACAAGATAACCATAGCTTGCTTCAAGCCGACAATCTCCGTGGGATCGACCCTTACTCACGTAAGGTATTACTTGGACGACCCAGTGCACTTGCTGGTTAGTTGTGCGGAGTTGCAAAAGTGTGATTGCAATTTCGTGCACCAAGTTTTTTGGTGCCGTTGCCGGGGATTGTTCGAGTTTGGACAACTGACGGCTTATCTTGTTGCTTAGATTAGGACTGTTTTATTTTTGTTGGTTTAGAGTCTTTTAGTTGAGTCTAGTTTCATATTTTAAGTTTGGTGTCAATTGCATGCCTTTATTTTTCTTTTAATTTTCGAATTTGCATGTCCTTAGTCCCTTTTTGATCCTTAAAAATTCTAAGTTTGGTGTCCTCTTTGTGTTTTTCCCTTAAAATTTTCAAAAATTAGTGTTTGATTTTCTAAAAATTTTAAGTTTGGTGTCATTTTGTTGTTTTTCTCTTTCCTTTTTTCAAAAATCAAATCTTTTTCAAAAAAAACGTTTTTTTCAATCATATCTTTTTAATTGCTAATTTCAAAATCTTTTTAATTAACTAATTGATTCATCTTTCAATTTGCTTTGATCTTATTTTCTTTTAATTTTCGAAATTTTATTTTATTTTCCAATTATTTTATTTTATTTTTTCGGTCACCTTAAAAAAAAAAAAAAATATATATATATATATATATATATATATATATATATATATATATATATATATATATATATACTTTGCTTGTGAATTCATATCATATTCCCTTTTTCCATCATGGACCTAAGTGGAATTGAGCAGTCCAGAAGGACTTTGGGGTCATATGCTAACCCCATTACAGCTGCATATGGGAGTAGCATCTGTACACCTCCCATCAAAGCAAGCAGCTTTGAGCTAAATCTTCAACTCATTATCATAGTGCAGCAAAATTGTCAGTATTCCGGTCTTCCACAGGAAGAGCCTACTGAGTTTCTGGCACAGTTCTTACAAATTGCTGACACAGTACGTGATAAAGAGGTGGATCAGGATGTCTATAGACTATTACTGTTTCCATTTGCTGTAAAAGATCAAGCTAAGAGGTGGTTGAATAACCAACCTACAGCAAGCATAAAAACATGGAAACAGTTATCAGACAAATTCCTGAATCACTTTTACCCTCCAAAGAGGATGACACAGCTAAGGCTGGACATCCAAGGCTTTAAACAAGAGGATAATGAATCCCTTTATAATGCCTGGGAGAGGTATAGAGGTATGCTAAGAAAATGCCCCTCTGAAATGTTTTCAGAGTGGGTGCAGTTAGACATCTTCTACTATGGGCTTACAAAGAAAGCTCAGATGTGTTTAGACCACTCAGCTGGTGGATCTATACACATGAGGAAGACAATTGAAGAGGCTCAAGAGCTTATAGACACTGTTGCTAGAAATCAACATTTATACTCTAGCAATGAGTTCTCTACAAAAGAGGAAGTCATGGGAGTAGCCACTGATCCTAATCCTCAAGAACAGATGATTGAGCTTAATCAACAATTGCACCTGATGACAAAACAATTAGCAGAATTTAAATAGATGCTCCAAGAAACTAAAATTGTTAACAAGAACATAGAACTGCAATTGAATTAGGCAAAACAACAGATATCTAAACAGATAACAGAGGAATGCCAAGCAGTTCAACTGAGGAGTGGGAAGACATTGAATAACACTGCTCAAAGTAGCAAAAAGCCAAACAAGGAACAATTGACAGAGGATAACCAAACCACTGTTCAAAATCCCTCTGAGGACAGTAAGAGCCCAGAGAGGAACACTTTTGGCGTTCAAACGCCAGAAAAGGGAGGAGAGCTGGCGTTAACCGCCCATTCCCTGCCCAATTCTGGCGTTCAAACGCCAGAGAAGGGAGAGAAGTTGGCGTTAAACGCCCAATCTTCACCCAATCCTGGCGTTCAGACGCTAAGGGAGGATCAGACACCTGAGAGTGCTGACAGTAATCCCTCTAAAAAGGCTTCTTCAACCACTTCTGTAAGGAATAAACCTGCAGCAACTAAGGTTGAAGAATATAAAGCCAAGATGCCTTATCCTCAGAAACTCTGCCAAGCGGAACAGGATAAGCAATTTGCCTGCTTTGCAGACTATCTAAGGACTCTTGAAATAAAGATTCCGTTTGCAGAGGCACTTGAGCAAATACCTTCTTATGCTAAGTTCATGAAAGAGATCTTAAGTCATAAGAAAGATTGGAGAGAAATTGAAAAAGTATTTCTCACTAAAGAATGCAGTGCAGTCATTCTAAAAAGCTTACCAGAAAAGCTTCAAGATCCAGGAAGCTTTATGATACCATGCACATTAGAAGGAGCTTGCACCAAGACAGCCCTGTGTGATCTTGGAGCAAGTATCAATCTAATACCTGCCTCCACTATCAGAAAGCTTGGGTTGACTGAAGAAGTCAAACCAACCCGGATATGCCTCCAACTTGCTGATGGCTCCATTAAATATCCATCAGGCATAATAGAGGACATGATTGTCAAGGTTGGGCCATTCACCTTTCCAACTGACTTTGTGGTGCTGGAAATGGAGGAGCACAAGAGTGCAACTCTCATTCTAGGAAGACCTTTCCTAGCGACTGGACGAACCCTTATTGATGTACAAAAAGGGGAAGTAACCCTGAGAGTCAATGAGGATGAGTTCAAGTTGAATGCTGTAAAAGCTATGCAGCATCCAGACACACCAAATGACTGCATGGGCGCTGACATTATTGACTCTCTGGTGGAGGAGATCAATATGACTGAAAGTCTAGAATCAGAGCTTGAGGACATCTTCAAGGATGCTCAGCCTGATCAAGAAGAACCAGAGGAAACAAAGGAATTTTCGAAAATTCCTCAGGAGGATGATAAGCCTCCCAAACCTGAACTCAAACCACTACCACCATCCCTGAAGTATGCATTTCTGGGAGAGGGTGACACTTTTCCAGTGATTATAAGCTCTGCTTTAAATCCACAGGAAGAGGAAGCACTGATTCAAGTGCTAAGGACACACAAGACAGCTCTTGGGTGGTCCATAAGTGATCTTAAGGGCATTAGCCCAGCTAGATGCATGCACAAGATCCTGTTGGAGGATAATGCCAAACCAGTGGTCCAACCACAGAGGAGGCTAAATCCAGCCATGAAGGAGGTGGTGCAGAAAGAGGTCACTAAATTACTAGAGGCTGGGATTATTTATCCTATTTCTGATAGCCCCTGGGTGAGCCCTGTCCAAGTTGTCCCCAAAAAGGGAGGCATGACAGTGGTTCATAATGAAAAAAATGAACTGGTTCCTACAAGAACAGTCACAGGGTGGCGTATGTGTATTGACTACAGAAGGCTCAATACAGCCACCAGAAAGGATCATTTTCCTTTACCATTCATAGACCAAATGTTAGAAAGACTAGCTGGTCATGATTATTATTGCTTTTTGGATGGCTATTCAGGTTACAACCAAATTGCAGTAGATCCTCAGGACCAAGAGAAAACAACATTTACTTACCCTTCTGGCGTGTTTGCCTACAGGAGGATGCCTTTTGGTCTGTGTAATGCTCCTGCAACCTTTCAGAGATGCATGTTATCCATCTTCTCTGATATGGTGGAGAAATTCCTGGAAGTCTTCATGGATGACTTCTCAGTATATAGAGACTCATTCAGCTCCTGTCTTAATCACCTAGCACTTGTCCTGAAAAGGTGCCAAGAGACTAACCTGGTTTTAAACTGGGAGAAATGTCACTTTATGGTGACTGAAGGAATTGTCCTTGGACACAAAATTTCAAGCAAGGGAATAGAGGTGGATAAGGCAAAGGTAGAGGTAATTGAAAAATTACCACCACCTGCCAATGTTAAGGCAATTAGAAGCTTTCTGGGGCATGCAGGATTCTACAGAAGGTTTATAAAGGATTTTTCGAAAATTGCAAAACCTCTGAGTAATCTGCTAACTGCTGACACACCATTTATGTTTAACACACAGTGCATGCAGGCATTTAAGACCTTGAAAGCCAAGCTGGTCACAGCACCAGTCATCTCTGCACCAGACTGGACATTGCCATTTGAACTAATGTGTGATGCTAGTGATCATGCCATTGGTGCAGTGTTGGGACAGAGGCATAACAAGCTTCTGCACGTCATTTATTATGCCATCCGTGTTCTAAATGATGCACAGAAGAATTACACAACCACAGAAAAAGAATTACTTGCAGTGGTCTATGCCATTGACAAGTTTAGATCCTATCTGGTGGGATCAAAGGTGATTGTGTACACTGACCATGCTGCTCTTAAGTACTTACTCACAAAGCAGGATTCAAAACCCAGGCTTATAAGATGGGTGTTGCTTCTGCAAGAGTTTGATATAAAGAAATAAGAGACAGAAAAGGGACAGAGAACCAAGTAGCTGATCATCTGTCCCGAATAGAACCAGTAGCTGGGGCGTCCCTCCCTTCTACTGAGATCTCTGAGACTTTCCCAGATGAGCAACTCTTTGCCATTCAGGAAACTCCATGGTTTGCAGATATTGCAAACTATAAAGCTGTGAGGTTCATACCCCAGGAGTACAGCAGAGTGCAAAGAAAGAAATTAATTTCAGATGCCAAGTACTACCTATGGGATGAACCATATCTCTTTAAGAGATGTGCAGACGGAATGATCCGCAGATGTGTACCCAGAGAAGAAGCACAACGGATCCTATGGCACTGCCATGGATCACAGTATGGAGGACATTTTGGAAGTGAGTGAACAGCCACTAAAGTCCTCCAATGTGACTTCTACTGGCCTACTCTCTATAGAGATGCCCGAGAGTTTGTGCGTAACTATGACAGTTGCCAAAGAGCTGGTAACTTGCCTCACGGATATGCCATGCCTCAACAAGGGATATTAGAGATTGAATTGTTTGATGTATAGGGGATTGACTTCATGGGTCCATTCCCACCATCATACTCAAACACTTACATTCTGGTGGCAGTGGACTATGTATCTAAGTGGATAGAAGCAATTGCTACACCCACTAATGATACCAAGACCGTGCTGAAATTCCTCCAGAAATATATCTTCAGCAGGTTTGGTGTTCACAGAGTACTAATAAGTGACGGGGGCACTCATTTATGTAATAAACAGCTATACTCTGCTATGGTCAGATATGGAATTAGCCACAAAGTGGCAACTCCGTATCATCCACAGACAAATGGGCAAGCTGAAGTCTCTAACAGAGAGCTAAAAAGAATCCTAGAACGGACTGTGATAGCCCGAAGAAAGGATTGGGCAAAGAGTTTGGATGATGCTCTGTGGGCATACAGAACAGCATTCAAGACTCCTATAGGAACCTCTCCATACCAACTGGTGTATGGGAAGGCCTGTCATCTGCCCGTGGAACTGGAACATAAAGCCTACTGGGCAACTAGGTTCCTAAACATGGACGCTCAGTTAGCTGGTGAAAAAAGATTGCTCCAGCTAAATGAGCTAGAGGAGTTCAGACTCAATGCCTTTGAAAATGCAAAAATTTATAAGGAAAAGGCAAAGAAGTGGCATGACAAGAAATTGTCATCCAGAGTCTTTGAGCCAGGACAAAAAGTTCTGCTCTTCAACTCTAGGCTCAAATTGTTCCCAGGAAAGCTTAAATCCCGGTGGCGGGGTCCGTATGTGATTACAGGAGTATCACCATATGGATATGTTGAGCTCCAGGATGCTGAGTCTGACAAAAAGTTCATTGTTAATAGACAGAGGATCAAGCATTATCTTGAAAGCAATTTTGAGCAAGAATGCTCAAAACTAAGACTTGAGTGATTCCCAGTGAAGGTCCAGCTAAAGACAGTAAAGAAGCGCTTGCTGGGAGGCAACCCAGTCATTAGCAGGTTATATGTTTTGTTTCTACAGGGGCAAGTATCAAAAATGAAGGAATTCACAGAGTTACAGAAGGATTCAGTGCAAAAAGCAGAGAAAAAGAGCTTACTGGCGAAAAAAATGCCAGTAAGGGGTACTTTGGGCGTTAAACGCCAGAATGGGCACCATTCTGGGCATTTAACGCCAGTAAAGGTGCCATTTTGGGCGTTAAACGCCAGAATGGGCACCATTCTGGGCGTTTAACGCCAGGTGTGCAGCATCCTGGACGTTTAGCAAAACGCCCAGTGACAAAGGGGATTCTGGCGTTTAACGCCAGCCAGGTGCATGGCTAGCAAATGGGCGTTAAACGCCAGAATGGATGCCATTCTGGGCGTTTAACGCCAGAAAGGTGGAGGACCGAGATTTTGCTTTCCGATCAAATTTTTTTTCAAACTTTCCTTTTTTGACCCATACTTTTCTACATAAACACATTTCAACCTTTCATCATTCACCTTCAAATCTTCAAAAATCAAAATCATTCTTCAAATCTCTCTCAAATCAATCCCAAAATCTTGTTCAAAAACTCACCCTTCTCTCAAATTCCCTCCATATCTTCTCAAATCTCCTTCCAATTTTTTCGAAATCTCCTCCCCCCCTTTATAAAAACACGTTCGGCCTCCTCATTCTCCCACACCATTCGAATTTGCTCTTCTCCGCTCTCTCTTCTTTCCTTTCTTTTGCTTGAGGACAAGCAAACCTCTAAGTTTGATGTGCTTTTCCGTGATCACTAAGCCAAGATTCATCAAGATCATGGCTCCTAAGGGAAAACAAACCAATTTAAGAGGAAAGAAAGAGAATAACCCAAAGAATCTTTGGAATCAAGAAAAGTTCTTAACCAAAGAACATGAAGACCATTATCACAAAATAATGGGTCTGAGGTCAGTGATCCCGGAAGTTAAATTTGATCTGAAAGAAGATGAATATCCGGGGATCCAAGAGCAAATTCGAAACAGAGGATGGGAAGTTCTAACCAATCCTGAGATAAAGGTTGGAAGAAATATGGTTCAGGAATTCTACTCAAATCTGTGGCTGACAGATAAGCAGAGAATGACTGGAACTGCTTTCCATACTTACAGAACCATGGTCAGAGGGAAAGTTATCTACTTCCATCTGGACAAAATAAGAGAAATCTTCAAATTGCCTCAACTGCAAGATGATCCTGAATCCTTTAATAGGAGAATGGTGAGAGCAGATAAAGGGTTGGATCAAGTTCTAGAGGACATATGCCTCCCTGGAACTAAGTGGATAACCAATTCAAAGGGTGTCCCAAACCAACTCAAGAGGGGAGACCTCAAACCAATTGCAAGAGGTTGGCTAGACTTTATTGGGCGTTCCATATTGCCCACTAGCAACCGATCTGAGGTCACTATCAAGAGAGCAGTGATGATTCATTGCATTATGCTTGGAAAAGAAGTGGAGGTTCATCATCTGATTGCTTGTGAGATCTACACAATTGCAAATAAGAATTCCACTGAAGCCAAACTGGCTTACCCAAGCTTGATCTCCTTGCTCTGTAAAGAGGCTGGGGTAAAGATGGGAGTAGATGAATTCATACCCATTGAACATCCAATCACCAAGAAGTCAATGGAAGGACAAATGCAAGACAACTCTATCAAAAGGAGGGCGCAGGAGTTCCTCCCTGAATTTCCTGAAATTGGCTACTGGGCCAGCCTAGAAGCATCTATCACCAAGTTGCAAGAAACTATGGAGCAACTTAAGGAAGAACAGCAGAATCAGAACTGCATGCTCTGCAAATTACTGAAGGAACAAGAGAAGCAGGGGCGTGAACTTCAAGAACTGAAACGCCAAAAATTCTCCCCTCAATTTGAGGGAGCATCCACTTCTCAAAATCAAGGTTGTTGAGTCCTAACTCTGTGAAAACCTCTATCATTAGGAGCCTATTTAAATTTTTGTTTTCTATTTTTTTTGTCTCATCTTATATCTATTTTTTAGTCTTGTTCTTAATTCATAATTAATAAAATTTAAAATTCATGTCTTGAAGCTATGAATGTCGTATGAATCCATCACCTCTCTTAAATGAAAAATGCTTTAATCACAAAAGAACAAGAAGTACAGGATTTCGAATTTATCCTTGAAACTAGTTGAATTAGTTTGATGTGGTGACAATACTTTTTGTTTTCCGAATGAATGCTTGAACAGTGCATATGTCTTTTGAATTTGTTGTTTTGAGAATGTTAAAATTGTTGGCTCTTGAAAGAATGAGGGAAAAAGAGAACTGTTATTGAGGATCTGAAAAATCATCAAAGTGATTCTTGAAGAAAGAAAAAGCAGTGATTCAAAAAAAAATGAAAAAAAAAGAGAGAAGAAAAAGAAAGAAATAAAGTTGTGATCCAAGGCAAAAAGAGTGTGCTTAAGAACCCTGGACACCTCTAATTGGGGACTCTAGCAAAGCTGGGTCATAATCTGAAAAGGTTCACCCAAGTATGTGTCTGTGGCATGTATGTATCCGGTGGTAATAATGGATGACAGAGTGCTTTGGGCCACAGCCAAGACTCATGACATAGCTATGTTCAAGAATCATTATACTTAACTAGGAGAATTAATAACACTATCTGAGTTCTGAGTTCCTATAGATGCCAATCATTCTGAACTTCAAAGGATAAAGTGAGATGCCAAAACTGTTCGGAAGCAAAAAGCTACTAGTCCCGCTCATCTAATTAGAGCTGAGTTTCCTTGATATTTTGGAGTCTATAGTATATTCTCTTCTTTTTATCCTACTTTGATTTTCAGTTGCTTGGGGACAAGCAACAATTTAAGTTTGGTGTTGTGATGAGCGGATAATTTATACGCTTTTTGGCATTGTTTTTAGTATGTTTTTAGTATATTTTAATTAGTTTTTAGTATACTTTTAGTAGTTTTTAGTTAAAATTCACTTTTTTGGACTTTACTATGAGTTTGTGTGTTTTTCTGTGATTTCAGGTATTTTCTGGCTGAAATTGAGGGTCCTGAGTAAAAATCTGATTCAGAGGCTAAAAAGGACTGCAGATGCTGTTGGATTCTGACCTCCCTTCACTCGAAGTGGATTTTCTGGAGCTACAAAAGCCCAATTGGCGCGCTCTCAACGGCGTTGGAAAGTAGACATCCTGGGCTTTCCAGCAATGTATAATAGTCCATACTTTGTCCGAGATTTGATGGCCCAAACCGGCGTTGCAAATCAGCTTTAGAATTCCCAGCGTTTAACGCTGGAACTGGCATAAAAATTGGAGTTAAACGCCCAAACTGGCATAAAAGCTGGCGTTTAACTCCAGAAAACGTCTCTACACATGAAAGCTTCAATGCTCAGCCCAAGCACACACTAAGTGGACCCAGAAGTGGATTTTTACGTCATTTACTCATTTCTGTATACCCTAGGTTACTAGTTCACTATTAATAGGATCTTTTGACATTGTATCAGTACCTCATGACACTTTACACGTTTCTTTGTGTACCTTCTACGGCATGAGTCTCTAAACCCCATGGTTGGGGATGAGGAGCTCTGCTGTGTCTTGATGGATTAATGCAATTACTACTGTTTTTCATTCAATCATGCTTGCTTCCATTCTAAGATATCACTTGTTCCTAAACCGGATGAATGTGATGATCCATGACACTCATCATCATTCTCAACTATGAACGTGTGCCTGACAACCACCTCCGTTCTATCTTAGATTAAGTAGATATCTCTTGGATTCTTTAATCAGAATCTTCGTGGTATAAGCTAGAACTGATGGCGGCATTCAAGAGAATCTGGAAGGTCTAAACCTTGTCTGTGGTATTCTGAGTAGGATTCAATGATTGAATGACTGTGACGAGCTTCAAACTCCTGAGGGCTGGGCGTTAGTGACAGACGCAAAAGAATCACTGGATTCTATTCCAACCCGATTGAGAACTGACAGATGAATAGACGTGCCGTGACAGGTGCGTTGAACATTTTCACTGAGAGGATGGGAGGTAGCCATTGACAACGGTGAAACCCTACATACAGCTTGCCATGGAAGGAGCCTTGCGTGCTTGAAGAAGAAGACAGTAGGAAAGCAGAGATTCAGAAGATGGAGCATCTCCAAAACCTCAACCTGTTCTCCATTACTGCAAAACAAGTACTTATTTCATGTTCTTTTACTTCTCACAATCAACCCTGATAATTATTGATATCCTGACTAAGATTTACAAGATAACCATAGCTTGCTTCAAGCCGACAATCTCCGTGGGATCGACCCTTACTCACGTAAGGTATTACTTGGACGACCCAGTGCACTTGCTGGTTAGTTGTGCGGAGTTGCAAAAGTGTGATTGCATTTTCGTGCACCAAAGAGTGACAGGCCTCTAAAATGGACTGGAATTCTGATTGAGGCTCACACCTTCTAATTACCTGGTCAGCGCCACATCTCCATAAATATGGGTCATCCCATATATAATATTTAGACTCGCTTTTCAGCTTGTCTCTTTGGTGCTTAGTAAAGTTTGGAGGAAAAGTGCGGCTAACTAGATAATTAGCGATAGGTGCATACCAAAGGACTACCTCAGATACTGCTTGTAGGTTATCAAATGGAAAATTGTCAGCTATAGGAGTGGAGTCATCTTTGATGTGCTCAAGGTGACTCAAGTGGTTTGCCACTAGATTCTGGTTACCACTCCTATCCTTTATTTCCAAATCAAATTCTTGTAGTAGCAGTATCCAACGTATAAGCCTTGGTTTGAATTCCTTTTTAGCTAATAAATACTTTAGAGCTGCGTGATCTGAATACACTACTACCTTAGCACCAAGTAAATAGGCTCGGAATCTATCCAGAGCAAAAACAATAGCAAGAAGCTCTTTCTCAGTAGTAGTGTAGTTAGATTGAGTAGTGTCTAAAGTCTTAGACGCATAAGCAATGACAAAAGGATCTTTACCTTCACGTTGAGCCAACGCTGCTCCTACTGCATGGTTGGAAGCATCGCACATGATTTTGAATGGCTGGCTCCAGTCAGGTCCTCTCACAATTGGAGCTTGAGTCAGGGCGGTCTTCAGCTTATCAAACACTTGTTTGCAATCCTTGCTGAACTCGAACTCGATATCTTTCTGCAGTAACCTGGATAGGGAAAGTGCTACCTTACTAAAGTCCTTAATGAATCTCCGGTAAAAACCTGCATGGCCAAAGAACGAACGAACTTCCCTCACAGAGGAGGGGTAAGGAAAACTAGAAATAACATCCACCTTTACTGGATCTACAGAAATGCCAGTATTAGACAGAACATGTCCTAATACAATTCCTTGTCTTACCATAAAATGACATTTTTCAAAATTCAATACAAGGTTTATACTAACACATCTATCTGGTACTCTAGATAAACTATCCAAGCAAAGGCTAAAGGAATCACCATAAACGCTAAAATCGTCCATAAAAATCTCCATACAGTCCTCAAGAAGGTCAGAGAAAAGACTCATCATGCACCTTTGGAAAGTAGCTGGTGCATTGCACAAGCCAAAGGGCAATCTCTTATAGGCATAAGTCTCAAAAGGACATGTAAAAGTAGTCTTTTCTTGATCTTCAAGGGCTATATGAATCTAGAAATAGCCTGTGTAACCATCTAAAAAGCAATAATGTGATTTACCTGACAGGCGATCCAGCATTTGATCAATGAATGGAAGAGGATAGTGATCCTTATGAGTGGCTTGGTTGAGACGCCTGTAATCAATGCAGACCCTCCAGGCGTTCTGTACTTTGGTTGCTATGAGCTCTCCATGCTCATTCTTCATTGTAGTGACTCCAGACTTCTTGGGCACCACTTGTACTGGGCTCACCCATTCACTGTTTGAGATGGGATAGATAATATCTGCCTCTAGTAGTCTGGTCACTTCCTTCTTGACAACCTCTAAGATAGTGGGGTTCAGTCTTCTTTGGGGTTGATGAATGGGTCTTGCTCCATCTTCTAAAAATATTCTGTGCTCACAAACTTGAGGGTCGATGCCTACTATGTCTGCCAAACTCCACCCAATTACTTTCTTGTGCCTCCTCAGCACACTAAGTAACTGCTCTTCCTGTTGAGAAGTGAGGTCCCGTGCAATGATAACGGAAAACTTCTGCTTGTCCTCGAGGTAAGCATATTTGAGGTGTGGATGGAGGGGTTTCAATTCTAACTTCTGTTCATGGTCAGGTTCTGGATTGTTTGGAGCTGGTGGCAGTGGTAAAGTACTTTCATTGTCCTCAGAATTCCCCATACTCGGACCTTGTCATATGTACTTCTCTTCAAACTCCTCCTGGTGAACTTCAGCTACGGTTTCATCTATGATGTCACACTGGAGGATAGAATGATCTTCTGGAGGGTGCTTCATAACTCCATTCATATTGAAGCTTACTACTCGGCCGTCTATTTCAAAAGAGTATGTTCCTGCAAAAGCATCTAATTTGAACTTTGAGGTCTTCAAGAAAGGTCTTCCGAGTAGGATTGATGATGGCTTCTCTGAGTCATTTTGGGGCATCTCCAGGATGTAAAAATCAATGGGGAAAGTGAGACCTTTAATACCCACTAATACATCTTCAGCAACTCTAGCCACTGTAATAATACTTTTATCTGCTAACATAAAACGAGCTGCCGACCTTTTTAAGGGAGGGAGCCGCAAAACATCATATACAGACAAAGGCATTATACTAACACATGCTCCTAAATCACACATGCAGTCAGAAAATATCACACCTCCAATGGTACAGTTAACCATGCATGGGCCTGGGTCACTACATTTTTCAGGTATATTTCGCATTAAAGCAGATATAGAACTACCTAAAGGAATAGTTTCTAATTCATTAATTTTGTCTTTATGTATGCATAAATCCTTTAGAAACTTTGCGTATTTAGGTACCTGTTGAATAACATAAAAAAGGGGAACAGTTACCTCAACCTTTTTGAATATTTCTACCATTTTGAGATCAGGTTCCAACTGCTTCCTAGGCTTCCTTGCAAGTTGTGGAAATGGAATAGGAATGGCATTTTCTACATTGTCTGCGCCCTTTGGTGCTTCTTCCTGTGATTTAGCATCTTCTTCCTCAGCCATGTCCTGTATACCCTTTTCCTCCTCAACATCTTCTATTTCCACTACCTCTTCAGCTGAGGCGTGTTCTGGTGGGTTTGGCTCTTCCTGATTCCTCTCTTGCAATGTGGTTCCGGACCTTAGGGTGATGGCATTAATGCCACCTTTTAGATTGGGTAATGGTTGAGAGGGGAGTCCACCAGAGCTTGAGGACTGGTTGTTGGAGTTGTTCAGTGATCCAATCTGTGAGACAAGGGCTTGCAAAGTAGAATTTAGACCATTCAGAGTAGAAGTAAGGTTATTTTCCATGGACTGTTGTCTCCGATCAATAGATTGTAGTAACTCATCATTAGGAGATGAAGAGGGATAAGTGATCTAAGAGGTCTGCTGAGATGTTTGAGGCTGTCTTAGATGAGGTGCCCTGTAGGCCTGATTCTGATTCTGCTGCCTGAAGTTATTATTGTTATTCCACCTCGAATTTCCATTGTTATCTCTGCCTCCTCTGTTATGATTGTCCCTCCAATCCTGGTTAGAATTATCTCTCCAGCCTTGGTTAGAGTTATCCTGCCATCCATGGTTATAGCTGCCACCTTGATTGTACCCTTGATTGGGGCTGTCATAGAAGTTATGAGTGGCTGCTACAGTGTGGTCTTCCAGTTGGAGTTGCAGACACTCATCAGTATAATGACTGTAATCAGCACAGATTCCCATACTCTTTCTGGAATTAACTGCTGGCTGTGCAGTGGTGGAGAAGGCTGAACTTGCTGAGCTTGTTGTTGACTTAGCTGCATCTGCTTCAGCAAGTTAGTCATTTCACATAAGCTCTGAGTTATAGCAGCAGTCTCTTTGCTAGTGGATACCTCTGCAACAGCTCTTTACCGACTTTGTTTTTACCTGTGATTTCTAGTAGATTCAGCTAAGTCGCTGATCAATTGCCATGCTTCTTCTATAGTCTTGTACTTTTTTCATAGACCCATTGCTAGCACCTTCCAATATGGTCCTATCTTGAGATTTTATGCCCTGTGTAAAGTAGCCGAGCAACACTATCTTGTCAATCATATGGTGGGGACATGCTTCTAGAAGATTATTGAAGCGTTCCAAGTATTCATAGAGAGTCTCAGATTCATCCTGAACGATCATGGACATGTCTTTCCTCAGTTTATCGGCAACCTCAGCTGGAAAGAATTTCTCCAAAAATTCTCTTCTAAGCGTATCCCAGTTGGAAACAGTTGTTCCGGGTTGAGTGTAGTACCACTCTCTTGCCTTTTCCTCAAGAGAGAATGGGAAGGCTTTTAACAGAATGGAAGTTTCATCACTGCCATCATGCTTAACAGTAGAACAAGCAGTCTGAAAATCTCTAAGGTGCTTGATAGGCTCTTGAGCAGGTAAGCCATAAAACTTGGGCATCAAGTTGAGTAGTGAAGACTTTATTTCAAAATCCACAGCCACTGCTGGGTGGTGTGCCTGGAATGGTTGTAGTGTAAAATTACGGGCTCATTCCTCCTGGATAGTGACTCTCCTAGGTGCTGCCATGTCACCTGCACATAAATCAACTGGATTAGTAGAGAGGGAGCTTATTTCTTCCTTAGATGATGTTTCAAGTTCGTCCTCAGAGAGGACTAGCCAACGCCGAGCTTGCCTTATACGTGAAATAGTTCTTTCAATCTCAGGGTCAAATACTGGCAAGCTTGGATTAGGAAGTGAACGCGTCATTTAACGAAAGAAACGTACAGCTCATAGTAACAAAATAAAAAGAAAAACTGCAATCAAATAAATGTCAATCAATAAATTAGCACACTGTTGCAACTCCCCGGCAATGGCGCCAAAAATTGACGTGGCGGAAATTAGCGAGTTAAGAAATTATTAATAGAAATACGTTGCAAGTACAGTCCTTAACCAGCCAAAAATCCACTTATCAATTTAGAAAGGTTGTCACAACATTGAAATTAAAATACTGGGAGTATGAATCCCAGGTCATCTCCCAACGAGTTGCAGAAAGATGTGCTATTTTATCAATCAGGTATTTTTAAAAAAATGGTTGAGTTGATAAACAGGAAATTAATTTAGAGAGTTTAATTAATTTTAAATAAAAGCCTTGGTTGGGAGTAGATTAGTTGGAAGCCTTATTCTTGATGAAGTACTCTCAAGATTAATTAATAATTGAAAGTTGCTCTGCTTAGTTTTCCCTTACTAGGTAAAGGAAAGTCAAGCAAGTTGGAAAGCTATTTCTAGTCACAAGTCCTAATCCTCTCCCTTGGGAAGGACTAGTGTCAATGACTAGATGGTGACCCAACAATGAACCCAATTACAATTTCTCTCTTGAGTAACTCAACTCAAGGTTCCCTTTCAATCATCTCCCAATCACGTTATGAAACTACTCACTCATCATAATTATAGACTTCACAAAATCAATGGGGGAAATAAAAGAAGACATAATAAATAATAATGAAAGGGATTAATTAAAAATAAAAATAGTCTATATTAATAACTTGTGAAAATAATCCAATGTCAACTCTGGAGGAAGTAAGAATATGGAAGAATAAATGAAAAGTAAGTAACAAGCTATAGTGACTAGTACCGAAGGTAGACTCTTCTCAAAAGCTAAAGCCAAAATCTTTAAAATCCTAATTATCAATGTTCAAGTGTGTAAACCTAAGGAGGAGTAAATTCAGATCTAAAAACTAAAAATTGTGCCGAATGAATGTTGTTCTCTGCCTCTGCATGTTCCCTGGCTCTAATCTGTGTTTCTGGGCCGAAAACTGGGTTGAAATCCGACCCAGAAAATCTGCCAGCGACTTCTAAAATTCTGCAGATCATGCACGTCACGCGGCCACATCGTCCACGCGTTCGCGTCATTTGTGCAGCTTCCAATCCGCGCGGTTGCGTCAGGCACGCGAGCGCGTCACTGTGATTTCTTCGATTTCGCGCGGTTGCGTCAGCCATGCGACCGCATGACTTCTCGCTGGTCATCTCCTCAATTCTTTGTGTTCCTTCCATTCTTGCATGCTTTCTCTTTATTCCTTACGCCATTCCTGCCCTATGAAGCCTGAAACACTTAACACACAAATCACGGCATCGAATGGTACAAAGGAAGATAAAAATATATAACTAAAAGATCTTTAGGAAGTAAGTTATCAATCATAGAACATTTTTAGGAAGGAATTGTAAATACATGCAAACCATATGAATAAGTGGGCAAAGACTTGATAAAACCACACAATTAAACACAATATGAATCATAAAATAGTGGTTTATCAATTCATCATATGCATCTCTTATGTGCTTATTTGCTTTGATTACTTGCGCTTTGCCTAAATGTATAATATGCCTACTTGCTTCTTGAATTACTTGCTATATAAACATTACATGTGCATTACTTGCTTGCATTATCTGTGATTTTCTGGTGCTGAGGAGGTTAGGTAGGCAGTAGCGATGGGATCGCATGGGGGGTTGGTTGGTGAAGGTTGTGGGACAGCAGTGACTAGTTTTAGTTAGAATTCCCCTAAATTTAGATAACCTTGTTTATGGTTTATGGTTTGAGTTGTTTATTTTTGATAAGCTTGAATATCAGTATCGATGTGAAGTTCTAGGATTGTCATTGGCATCCCGGAACCTTACATCTTATATATTGGGTACTGTTACCATACTGAGAACCTTTGGTTCTCATACTGTATATTGTTGTTGCTTTTTAGATGCAGTTCGTAACTCACCTCGGTGAGTTATGGGATGGTGACAGAGCGGAGGATCTTTTGTTATCTTTTTGATATTTTTTATTATTTTGCTGTAATACTTTCTCTCACTTTTCTGTTTTAGATTTTATGGCCTTAGAGGCTTGATTTAAGAGATTAGTTGTATAAGCTGTTTTACACTTCAAAACTTTGTTGTGTTCAGTTTGACTAGCCGGCCTAAACTCCGCAGGCTTTGACTAGTCCTTCTTTTGTATATCATATTTATATATATGTCTTGTTTAATTTAAGTACTACCTTGTGTATCCTGGAGCTATCTACAAGGTTATATATATTATGTCTGGTTCTGTCCATGCCTATTCGTTTAGTTATCGTGTGTGAATGCTTTGCGTTTCGTAATTCCGCTTTACATGACTTTGTGCTTTATTCTTTCATCGGGCTTCTAGTTATATAAAGTTTTGGACATATATTATATATTATAAGTTTTAGAACTGTCGTGGCACTTTGTTATTCTTTGCTTTACGGCTAGAGGTAAGGCTTAGGGCAATAGGGTGTTACACCACCTACTGTACGAAGCAATGCTATGTGGGCCGGTCCAATTTCAATGGATGTACTCATTTGAGAGGAAGAATGGTCCATTCAAGTGCACCGTGAAGAACAGAGCTCAGATTGAGCGTAGCATCTGCGAAGCATTTCTGGCTAAGGAAACTTTTGCATTTTGCTCCTTCTATTTTTAGTCTCATATTGAGTCACATAGAACAAGGGTTACAAAAAATGATAAGAGGAGAGAATCCTTGTCAAATTGAATAATATACCCAATCTTTTTGTCGGAAGGAGCTACAATGAGTGCGATAGTGACTACTAGTTAGAGTAGAAGGAGATCGATGTTGCATATCTGCATGTGTTGCTTAACTGTGACCAAGTTCCACCCTACCTCATGTGAGTTTTTTAAGTCTTCGTAAATATCGCAATCAGTAATATACTAGCTTCGTAATCTAATTATAACTTTGTTATGATTTTCTATCATACAGGTTATTCCGAGAGGCAAATCTGGAGACATCATTGAACAATTTTTCAAGTTGGTTCTGAGAATTCGTTAGCGTGTAGCTAACTGATAACAGATTCAAAACTAGTTGCATTTAGTTAGAGCCCATTAAATAAGGCAACTAGCTACCTAATGTACAATGTTAATGGATATCGGTTTCATACCTTACAATGGTTGATTGAAAAAAAATAGATAACATCGGAGTTTGGGTTCGTATGGATTCAAGCGGGATCCATTCTAATTGGTTTGCTGTGTTTTGACAAGGAACACGAAAGCACAAGGACTACGATATCACTAAAGTAAATGTAACCAGAGAATATAGGCACTACGATCATTTTATTCTACTTCAAAATGCACGACAGGTATATTATTTGCCTTATCTAGGTTCATGCAAGTCTAGTTGAATGGTTGTAGTTAAGACTAAGCCAAGAGATCGCATTGAGTCTAATAATACGATAGAGGGTAACCTTACCAGATTGATGACCCAACTCCTTCGAAAACGGTTCTTGATACTGGTGAGACGATCTCCCTTCGATCTGTTGTTATGGATGAAGATATCATTGACCTTCGACTAGATGCTTACACACTTCAACCAGAGGACAACGATCTTTAAAAAGAAGATGGGGTCGACGGTGACGAAGAAGAGGAACACTAGTTCAATGATAATCCAGAAACTATATTAGAATAGGAGGATACTGAATCAGAAGAAGAAGGTGATGAATCTGATTAGGGCTAATGTAAACATAGTTTTATTATATGTATTTCTTTGAGAAAATTTACATTTTTGTAATATATATTTCAGTGAATGTAAATATATTTCTTTGAATGTAATATAGTTAATATTGTATCAGATATTTCAGTTACGATCACTCGATATTTGTAATTTATATTTTTCATACTTCACATCAAGTTTGAAACATTATTTCAATTGTTAATTATCAAGGTACACTCAAAATGGATGGGAAAAGATAATTTAAATTAAAAAAAAAGACTACCATCGGATATTTCAATGGTAACATTATTTTTTAAAAAAATTTAAATAACATTTCCGTCAGTATTAGCGTCGGATGAATCCGCCGGTAATATGGCGGGAAAAACGAACAAAGTGGTGCCAAATATTACAATCGAATTATTCCGATGGTATCGTTGACTAGGATCAATTTTCGTTTTTACTGTATTTCATCGAAAAATCTGACAGTAATTACTGTAAAACTCCGATGGTAAACGTTTACAGGCGAGGTTTATACCAGCTGATATTTTTTTATGGAATATCCGACGGCAAATCCGACAGTACTCAACATTTTTCTTGTAGTATAGTGAGATATAATGCAAACACAGACTTGAAAGACAATGATGGCAGTTCCTTACGTGACATATGTGAGGTTTGAAGTAGAGGAGGAAATGAACAAAATTATGGAGTATGGTTAAGGAAAATCTATTTAACTCAACTTTTATTCTTTTACCATTCTACAGATGATACATGTTTGAGAATTTTATTAATTGTACAAGCTTATACCTACTTTGGCTATAAGCGATTGATATGGCTAATTTGGTTTGAATTCTACTAATGTGATACTAATTTTTATTTTTTAATTTTTTTAAATGATATTCACAGATTTTTGTCAATATTTTTTATTGTTTTTAGAGTGCATTAGAGTACATCTAAAAGTACATACCAAGATTTTTTTATTTGATAAGGATATATCCACGTGTTAAAAGCGTGGCAATAGGTTCACATCTATGTACGTTCAAGAAAGCGTAGCCATATCGTATCCTATCAACACGCTTTTGAAGGGTAGCCAAAACCAACCAAATAGGCACGTTTTAAAAGCATGGTTGTATGCCCACTTTTTGGCATGCATTAAAAGCGTTGATATAGGGTTATTTATACAACTATGCTTTTAAGTGTGGTAATAGATAAAAGCATGACAAAAAATAAAGCGTGCCAATAGATCGACAAAAGCATAGTGATAGAGCAACCCACACGCTTGCGGATATAATCCTTTCATGTCAATAGCTCAAAAAATGTGGCGAAAAGCTATCACTATGCTTTTTCGCACTTTTTAGCATATTTTAAAAGTGTGACAAAATCCTGTTTTATAGAAGAACATGAAGATATAATGATCTCCAAGTACATTTACAATGTTAAGAGAGAATGAATCATGTGATGTTAATTTAGGGATAAAATTTTATTATATATATAAAGAGTTGACTACATGCGTCAATAACTAATCATATGGTGTGTTTGTATATATTTAGAATATTATATATTTATAGTATTAAAGTATATTTTGTATTGATTTAGTTTGATATTATGTTGATTTGTAATTATTATATATCGTATTTTTGGTTTAGGCATTTTTTATTGTACATCAAATAACACAAGAATAACATTTGATATTTGTTTTGGAATTATTATCATAATTTCTAACATAATATTAGAGTCACGGTATTCTTCTTGAATTTTCTATATTCTTTTTGTTGTTCGAAACTATTTTACGAAAGTTGTTTTTTAATTTTCTTTTTTTTACTTTTCAATTCCAACAATACACATTTTGTTTGCATTCGAATTCCTACCGTTTTGTTTACATCCTATTTTTAACAGTTTTTTTTACACCCCGAGTTTAGATAATTTTGTCTGCAACCTAAATTCTAGCAGTTTTGTCTGTACCACGAGTTTTGGCAATTTTGTCTCTAAGTTGAATTTTTGTAGTTCTTTCTACACTTCAAATTTTAACAATTTCATCTGTATTTTGAGTTTCACAGTTTTAATTGCGCTTGAGTTTCTATGTGTCATTTGCACTGTGTATTTTTGCAGTTCATAATAGTTTTAAATTGTTTTTGATAATTTTTATTTTTATTTTAGTTTTCTTATTCTGCTATTTTTTTAATAAATTTCAAACTAATTTGAGATTGAGGAGAGATATTATAATATTATATATTAATATGATATTTGTGTATATCTCGTGTTGATTCAGTTTGATATTAATTTAATTTTACCATTATGATTAATGAATGAAGATAATATTTTCCAGTTATAATATTATTGCAAACAATTTTGTGACATTAAACTCCTTTAAAATTATGGATAATATAATAATTTTTTACTAATATTGCAAAGTTTAATTTAATAAGGTCCATATCAATTAATAATTTTTTTTTAAATATATTCTTTGACATTTTAATTTAGTTATTTTTTAGAAATAAAACTTCACATTGCTATATATATTAGCATGAGGACTCGTGCAGTTGCACATGATCAATGTTTTCTCAAAATTTTCAAATAAAAAATATCAAAATATAGCCAAAACATCTTGTATAAAAATACATATCTTATATTAATATTCAAATAACAAAAAAAATTATCTCTATACAAAAATAGAATCACAGGGTATAACAATCATTTAGCATGTTAATTAATTAATATTATAACTTCAAAACAAAACACCATGCTAATTTGATTATTAATACAAATGAAGAAAAAAGATAACCAAAAACTTCACATTTTTTACAACAACTATTCATACCATAAAACATAAAGTATCTAGATTAACTAACAACTTCACATACTATACATATTTTAAATCTTGGAGTACGAAGAAGTCTAGACTCCAAAATGTAATCTCAATCTCAAAAATAATACCACAAAGTTTTAAATCATCTAGATCATTACCTTCTAGTTACATAAACTTCAATTAAATGATCTTCTTTGAAAACCATCTTAAAAACACAAAACTCTGTAGTTTTAAGTTTATGCATTTTCACAAAATCTTTTCACTTAAGACCAATTTTGTATTCCTGTTCTCTATTTTTACCTTTCAACACATTCATTTCGAATCTTTTAGTATTCTTTGAGGATTCAACAACCAACTTCCAGTGCTTTGATCCTCCAATATAAAATAGTAATTTAGCAAAGTGATATGGAATATACGGTATAAAAAATTAATAATTAGTCTATAAAAAATAAAGTAACAAATAATTATGAAATTACAATTATAAAAATTTACAAATCGATCAACTTTGATGTCATATTTAGTTAAGGTCTTGTACTGATGTAAAACAATATATCTGTTTAACAATTAGTTTTTTTAGCATGATTTTAATGATAATTCATCAAACTAAACTAACGATAATGAAAAGTGTAAAATAATGTTATGCATAATATCCCAAAATATAAAGTAGTTCCTTTATTCAATATACTTTTCTTGTAACATATTTATCTACCAATGACTTGATAAAGACAATGATAAAACTTAGAACACATATAACATAATATTATGGTATTAAATCAAGAAAAAATTAGCAAACCCTCTGTTTTTTTTTTTTTTGTATTTTTCATAATCCTTTCATTTGTATTATTTTTTTCTATAATCCCTTGAAATCAAATTAAAAATTGAATTTTCAACAAGAGAACATAATGTGCATAAAATCTTAGGAAAAAATATAAAATAAATATAAAATTAATAATCAATAATAAACAAAAAAACTTTGTTAAAATAAAAAAATAGCATTCAACATACTTATTGGTATATATAGTTATGCAATAAAACTGCATATTAGGACAAAATCTCATTATAATAACATACTTCTTTTTGTTGATATATGTACGTTTTGAACTATCTTCTTATTCGCAGTTCTATGCACACTAGAACTATAAATACAATTAGGCAAAAAAAAAATAAAAATAAGAAAAAATATAGATAATAGAAGAGGCAAATAACAAAATTATATTGTACAATGTATTATAGACATATTTAGAAATAAATATGGTAATAACTACAATAATTAATACATAATATATACATTCAATAATAAATATAAACAAAAAATTGTGAAAATTCTAACATTTTCATTTTCATATGCGCTCCATCCTTTTCTATATCCGAAGTAACATTCTCTGATACATCAAAGTAATTTAAACCTAACTTATATTTGATCACTTTCGATAAAGATATCCCAATAACATCTTTAACATAATGGGATTCATAAAAATCCAAATGAATTTGATCATTCTATTTATCCACAAAATCCACTAAAAGATTCTACTTGTGATATACATTAAGTACACCCATGCCATGTTTTTGAAGTTATAGAATGTGATTAACTTTTCTACCTCATGTGAAGATATCCAAATTTTTCTTCCTCGAGTATTTATCTTAATCTTGATACAATTATCACGTTAATCAATCAACATAATTTTATCTTTCAACTCAGCACTATATTTAACAATTATGTTCTCTGAAATTAACACATTACCTTGAAAAAAAAAAGATAGTTATCACATATATTTATTTTATTATGATAAATTTTATTATTTGCATAATATGTAATTTATGTGGTTTTATATGGTTATTAAAATATACACAAAGCTAAGTATATATTATTTTAAATTTGTACCTATCCTTTGTATGCACTAAATCTAAATCTTGAATCTTTATCACTTTGCCAATGTTATCTTGTAGCAAAAAAGCTCCTAAATCAAATTCATTCCGTATATTTACAACATATATAATAGAAAATCATTAACAGAAGTAATAAAGAATATAATGTCTACTTTTTTCGATCATTTCTACATGCAAAAGTACTCATTGTAACAAATAGAAAGAAATGAATAACAGTATTGCTTGAAAATGTATGATACAGATGGCTGGGAAGAACTAATCAGAAAAAAATAATGCATTATAACAAAAAAATTAACCAGAAATTAAATCATTTTTCGGAAGATAACTATAGCCTTCTCTTGTTGAAATGCAGAGAAGAAGCTCCTGAAATCATCTCGGCACATTATGAATAAAGAAAAAAGAATGAAAGATAGCTCTTACGAAATAGGAAGTACCAGATCTTTACCTTTTTATGTTTTGAGTTTTATTTTGTATTTCTTTTACTTTTTTGAAAACCATGTAATTATATATTATTAATGTAAAGTTAATAACAATAAAGATGATAATCATAACAATAACGATATACGTTATTTATCTTAAATTGAATATACATAATTCAATATATTACATTATAATATAGTCATATTTTTTTTATTTTACCTTAATATAAAAAAGTTTGTCTATTTTTTATCTCCTATTTAAAGTCTATTTGCATAAAATTGGACAAAAATGGTTCTTTTAAATAACATGTTTTATAAAAAATTTTAATATATTTTACTAATTTATATATGTAAACCTTAAAAAATATAAATGTAAACTGTATTAATTCATGTGTACAAATTTTGGTAAAACTGTATGGTCAATTCTAGATAAATTCTCTAGTACTTAAGGTAGCATTTTATTCTATAAAGATTTGTTTCATTATCTTCTCTTTCTTGCCCTATTTTAAAAAATTACATAAATTTTTTTAAAAAAAAGTACAATGAAAATGACATTAAAACCATTTTCTATTTATATCTAGTTATTAATATTTATTAATTATTCGTTTACACTAATTACATTAATAGATACTAATTTCATTTTTTTATACAATGTATTATTCATATAATACATATATATGGATTGATTAAAGAAGATAACATGAAAAAATATAAGAAAATAATAATTCTTTTGACTTATGAATTTAAAGATAAAACTAATGTCTAAAATTATAAAAATATATATTATTGTTGATTACATATCTTCACAAAAAGATTTAAAGTGCTGAATATAGCTGATGTTATTTTTCAATGGATACAATACTAAATATATAAACATAAACATACACATAGATATTCCATTACACAAATACATATATTAGACATTGTATCTATCCATTCTTTCATCATTCTTATGAGTATTTTCATAACCACCAAATACAAGTTGAAGTTCTTCACCAATTGCTAGAAAATGAGTGTGTCAAAGGATATTTGAATTGCAGGAAGATTTATTAGTTTCATTCAAATGATCATATTTAATCTTATAAGTTAAAAAAAAGAATGAAAACAAAATAGAATCAGTAAACACAAAAATAAAAGTTAGAGCATACACTCAGCATGAAGCATCAGATTGAGAATGCACTAGATAACATCCTCTTATAAAAAACTTAGATTATGCAAGAAGAATACTTTCCCACCAATAAATTATAGATTTTTCACACATGTATTTACATTAATTAAAAAAAATTCATATCCAAAATTTCATATAAGATGAGAGATCAAATTAAAATACATATAAATTGTGGATGATCAAACAACCACCAAGACAAAAGACCAGCCATTCACACTAAGGAAACCACAGTAAACATTAGTTATTGACCAAATATTGCAGTAATTTAATTCAATTCAACGGGAATATTAATCATAAAATAATATTGTAATAAAACATATATATAAGTCTACTCTTCTTTTTCATTCAATCAACTTCCTTCATTATTTTTAGAGTAGGAATGACACAAAATGATAAAAATGAAATGAACAGATTGAATAGTAATAAAATTTACTATCACAATAATGATTCATTTTCATCTTCACAATCAACATCATAGCTAGTGTATCCGTACAAATTAAACAAAGTAGAAGAAGAAATTAGAGGCCTTTAATCAAAAAAATAAAAAATAAAAAATAAAAAAAAGAAATTAATAAGAATTAAAGGAAAAAAATATCAATTCATTCAGCTAATTACTTAAATCTATAGTATATCTAAAATTAACACAATTACGCAGTAGTAAATTTAAAGTAAAATTCAAACAACTTACTACAAAAGTCATTTTTTTAACTACTCAAAATAATACATAGAAAAAAATAGATACCCGCAAAAAAATCAAGTTAAAACCACGATTGTAAAAAATTTAAAAATCGCAACAATGATTCATCTTCGTCTTCATAATCAACATCATAGCCAGCATATCCATACAAATTAACCAAAGTATAAGAAGAAATTAGAGGCCTTTCAACAAAAAAAACAAAAATTAAAATAAAAAGTAGTTAATAAGTTCTAAAAGGAAAAAATATCAGTTTATTCAATTAATTACTTAAATCTAGAGCATCTCTAAAATTAACATAATTATGCAGAAGTAAATTTAAAGTAAAATTCAAACAGGTAGTTGCAAAAGCAATTTTTTTCAACTACCCAAATAATCCACACAAAAAGAAACAAACACACATGGAAAAATCAAGTAAAAACCATAATTGTAAAAAATCTAAAGATCAAAAAAGGCTTAAATTTGATGCTAACTGTAACACCAAAAAGCACAAATAATATAATCTTTTCAAATTAAAGTACATATAAATTGTGGAAGATCAAACAACCAGCAAGACAAAAGATCAGCCACTCACACTAATAAAACCACATTAAAATTAGTTATTCACCAACTTTTGTAGTAATTTAGTTCAATTCAACAGGAATATCAATCATCAACTATTATTATAATAAAGCACATATATAAATCTACTCTTCTTTTTCAATCAGTTAACTTCTTTCATTATTTTCAGAGCAGGAAAGGCACAAAATGATGAAAATGAAATCAACAGATTGAATAGTAATCGGAATTATCATCGCAACAATAATTTATTTTCATCTTCACATCAACGTTATAGTTAATGTATTCGTACAAATCAAACAAATCAAAAGAAGAAATTAGAGGCCTTTAAACAAAAAAAAATAAAAAAAAAAAAATAACAGAAACTAATAAGATCTGAAAGGAAAAAAATATCAGCTCATTCAACTAACTAATTAAATCTAGAGTATATCTAAATTAACACAATTATGCAGTAGTAAATTTAAAGTAAAATTTAAACAGGTAGCTGCAAAAGTCATTTTTTTTTCAACTACCCAAAATAATCCACACTAAAAGAAACAGATACCCACAGAAAATCAAGTCAAAACCATGATTATAAAAAATCTAAAGATCACAACAATGATTCATCTTCATCTTCACAAACAACAACATAGCCAGTGTATCCATACAAATCAACCAAAGCAAAAGAAGAAACTAGAGGCTTTTTGTAACATCCCAACTTTTTGAATCATGTTCATTATTTAATAATTAATTAATTAAAACTATAATGATTTAAAGTTAAATTCATAATAAAAAATTAAAAAATAATACATTTGAAAAACTAACATATCTAATTTAAAATTTGAAATTATGAAAATACTAGCTATAGTGAATTTCTAACTGACAATAAACCATCTTTCAAGATATAGTCATAACTAATTTCACACTTATTAGATTTGAATGATCTTTAGTTACATGAAAATGTAAGAAAACTAGCTTTTATAACACCCTATCACACAAAACCTTACGCTTAAGCTGTAAAGCAGAAGTGGCCAGATATTACGACCTCTAAAAATAAAATATACATATATAATATACTAGAAAGGATGTAATATTCAAGGAGTCTTGAAAGATGGTTAAATCAAAATCATGAAAAAAAATAAAAATGCAACGCTCAAAAGCAACATTTACTAGCATAAGAAGAGCAAAAAGATACATATATACATATATATATATATATACACACACACACACACATAAGAGTAGAGGGTCAATAAATACAAAATATTCAAGCTCCGGGCTCAACCTGTGAAGCTAAGGATGGTCGGAGAATATATATATATATATATATATATATATATATATATATATAAAAGCATAAATATAATCCCAAGTCTTCCAAAAATACTTAAAAGAAACACCTAGTTCTCCATAAAGCCTCTATGAGGTACAAAAGTAAAACATGTACTAAGGAGAAGTCTAAACATAAATATATATAACAAAATACGATGGACAATGTCCCAGCTTTGCTTGCAACAGGAAACTCCAGACGCTCATCGATACACATCTCGACCTGCATCTGAAAAACAATAATATTGTATGGGATGAGAATCGGGGATTCTCAGTATGGTTAAGGTGCCCACATACATAATATATAAGGTCCTAGAAAAGCCAGAGGCAATCCTAGAACTCTGACATTCAACATTGAAACTTAAATATAACTGAAAACCATAAGTAAGGTAGGTATTCTAAGGTTCTTAAGGTTCTAACTCAATCCTAACTTGATCCCTCACTTTTCCCTTTTGTCCAATCCTCCAAAACTTCGGTGGAACTACTCTTGTCACTCCTACGCCAGACAAGGGCATCTCAATTGAACAGACAAACGATGCATGTAAGTAATACACAACTAAAGGTACAATTAGGGCAAATAGAACAAGTAGCAGGTAAGCAGAGTTATACAGTTAATCAATCTAAAAACAATGTACACCCAAGCAAAATATACAAATGCATATGATGCATGCTTGTCTTATGACTGATGATATCATTTGTCGGTTATATAGCCAACCGTGGACAAAAACACCCATTGCGGAGCAAGTGAGTTTGAGCCACAACCCCCTTACTACTACTCGCTTAACCCAGAGTAAGTGGAATAACCACTACTGCTGCTACTACCCAAGCGGGTGTTTAAAAGCTCAACCTAGAGCAAGTGGAATAATCCACTGCCGCTGCTACTACTTAGGCGTCACAATCACTGACCTAGAGCAAGAGGGACAAACCACAATCCTTGCTACTGCCTAGGTATCTCAAACATGCATTCATTTAGTCTAATTCAATCATCATTATTATAAAATCTCAATCATTGACCCAGAGCAAGTGGGATAAACCACAACCCTTGATACTGCCCAGATTTCACATTAAAAAATTCATTATCATTACAATTCTTTCATAATTATTCAAAATTCCATAATTAAACTCAGTTTTCATAATTCTCCCTCCTCATCTCATACCCGGAATAAGTGGACAATGCCACTGACTACTATCCGGTCACATATATCTCATTTAATCACAAATCATCCTTACTCCATCATCCTCATCAAATCAAGTAGCCCCTTCTTCAATTCCTTCGACACTAATTCTATCTTCTTCCAATCACTAACCCTTACTTTGTAACCCAAAATCTCAGCAATAAACCTTAAATAAAACTTCTAGAGGTTTGGAAAATCAGAAGAATGATTGATAGTTCAAAAAAAGTGAATTTCCATAAAAATAATAGTTTCGGAGGTTTACAGGCTTGTTGGGAAAGTCAAATAGTGAAAAATGGAGTTTTTTTTGCAAAATAGGGTAGTGTGCATATGCATAGGTGCTGTGCGTATGCACCCAATAGAACAACCATCCCAGCCTGTGCGTACACACCCTTGTGTGCGTACGTGATGAGCGGATAATTTGTACGCTTTTTGGCATTGTTTTTAGTATGTTTTTAGTATGATCTAGTTAGTTTTTAGTATATTTTTATTAATTTTTAGTTAAAATTCACTTTTCTGAACTTTACTATGAGTTTGTGTGTTTTCAGGTATTTTCTGGCTGAAATTGAGGGACCTGAGCAAAAATCTGATCCAGAGACTAAAAAGGACTGCAGATGCTGTTTGATTCTGACCTCCCTGCACTCGAAGTGAATTTTCTGGAGCTACAGATACCCAATTGGCGCGCTCTCAGTGGCGTTGGAAAGTAGACATCCTGGGCTTTCCAGCAATATATAATAGTCCATATTTTGCCCAAAATTTGATGGCCCAAACCGGCGTTCAAAGTCACCCTCAGAATTCCCAGCGTTAAACGCCAGAACTGGCACAAGAATGGGAGTTAAACGCCCAAACTGGCACCAAAGCTGGCGTTTAACTCCAAGAGGAGTGTCTACACGAAAATGCTTCATTGCTCAGCCCAAGCACACACCAAGTGGGCCCGGAAGTGGATTTTTATGTCATTTACTCATCTCTGTAAACCCTAGGCTACTAGTTCTCTATAAGTAGGACCTTTTACTATTGTATTTTCATCTTTGGATTATTTTAGATCCTTTGATCATCTTTGGACATTTAGTTCTTAGATCATTGGGAGGCTGGCCTCACGGCCATGCCTAGACCTTGTTCTTATGTATTTTCAACGGTGGGTGTGGAGCTCTGCTGTACCTCGAGTATTAATGCAATTACTATTGTTCTTCTATTCAATTCCGCTTGTTCTTGTTCTAAGATATCACTTGTTCTTCAACTTGATGAATGTGATGATCCGTGACACTCATCATCATTCTCACCTATGAACGTGTGACTGACAACCACCTCCGTTCTACCTTCGATTGGGTGAATATCTCTTGGATTCCTGATACACGATGCATGGTTGATCGCCTGACAACCGAGTGCTCGCCTGACAACCGAGCCAGCCATTCCGTGAGATCAGAGTCTTCGTGGTATAGGCTAGAACTGATGGTGGCATTCAAGAGAATCCGAAAGGTCTAACCTTGTCTGTGGTATTCTGAGTAGGATTCAATGACTGAATGACTGTGACGTGCTTCAAACTCCTGAGGGCGGGGCGTTAGTGACAGACGCAAAAGAATCACTGGATTCTATTCCGGCCTGATCGAGAACCGACAGATGGATAGCCGTGCCGTGACAGGGTGCGTTGAACATTTCCACTGAGAGGATGGGAGGTAGCCACTGACAACGGTGAAACCCTTGCTTAAGCTTGCCATGGAAAGGAGTAGGAAGGATTGGATGAAGACAGTAGGAAAGCAGAGAGACT
The DNA here is from genome assembly GCF_003086295.3 of Arachis hypogaea. NCBI lineage: Eukaryota > Viridiplantae > Streptophyta > Magnoliopsida > Fabales > Fabaceae > Arachis > Arachis hypogaea. The sequence continues at coordinate 21,653,738 of NC_092040.1, forward strand.
GAAGGGACAAGCATCTTCATACGCTTATCTGAAATTCCTACCAATGAATTACATAAGTATCTCTATCTTTATCTTTATGTTTTATTCGTATATCACCATACCCATTTGAGTTTGCCTGACTGAGATTTACAAGGTGACCATAGCTTGCTTCATACCAACAATCTCTGTGGGATCGACCCTTACTCGCGTAAGGTTTATTACTTGAACGACCCAGTACACTTGCTGGTTAGTTGTGCGAAGTTGTAGTGATCACAATTTCGTCCACCAAGTTTTTGGCGCCGTTGCCGGGGATTGTTCGAGTATGGACAACTGACGGTTCATCTTGTTGCTTAGATTAGGTATTTTTTTTCTTCAGAGTTCTTGAGAATGAATTCTAGAGTTTCATGATGATCTGTTGAAATCTGGCTGGCTGTGAAGCCATGTCTAATTTCATTGGACCCAGGTTTCAACTTATCATTACAAGAGCTTGTTGATTTCTATCAATCTTGCTATTGGAGCAGTGATCTGCTAAGGCTTGGCTGGCCATTGGCCATGTCTAGTGTTGTGATCACTACAACGTCGCACAACTAACCAGCAAGTGTACTAGGTCGTCCAAGTAATAAACCTTACGCGAGTAAGGGTCGATCCCACAGAGATTGTTGGTATGAAGCAAGCTATGGTCACCTTGTAAATCTCAGTCAGGAAAACTCAAATGGGTATGGTGATATACGAATAAAACATAAAGATAAAGATAGAGATACTTATGTAATTCATTGGTAGGAATTTCAGATAAGCGTATGAAGATGCTTGTCCCTTCCGTCTCTCTGCTTTCCTACTGTCTTCATCCAATCCTTCCTACTCCTTTCCATGGCAAGCTTAAGCAAGGGTTTCACCGTTGTCAGTGGCTACCTCCCATCCTCTCAGTGGAAATGTTCAACGCACCCTGTCACAGCACGGCTATCCATCTGTCGGTTCTCGATCAGGCCGGAATAGAATCCAGTGATTCTTTTGCGTCTGTCACTAACGCCCCGCCCTCAGGAGTTTGAAGCACGTCACAGTCATTCAGTCATTGAATCCTACTCAGAATACCACAGACAAGGTTAGACCTTCCGGATTCTCTTGAATACCACCATCAGTTCTAGCCTATACCACGAAGACTCTGATCTCACGGAATGGCTGGCTCGGTTGTCAGGCGAGCACTCGGTTGTCAGGCGATCAACCATGCATCGTGTATCAGGAATCCAAGAGATATTCACCCAATCGAAGGTAGAACAGAGGTGGTTGTCAGTCACACGTTCATAGGTGAGAATGATGATGAGTGTCACGGATCATCACATTCATCAAGTTGAAGAACAAGTGATATCTTAGAACAAGAACAAGCGGAATTGAATAGAAGAACAATAGTAATTGCATTAATACTCGAGGTACAGCAGAGCTCCACACCTTAATCTATGGTGTGTAGAAACTCCACCGTTGAAAATACATAAGAACAAGGTCTAGGCATGGCCGTGAGGCCAGCCTCCCAATGATCTAAGAACTAAATGTCCAAAGATGATCAAAGGATCTAAAATAATCCAAAGATGAAAATACAATAGTAAAAGGTCCTACTTATAGAGAACTAGTAGCCTAGGGTTTACAGAGATGAGTAAATGACATAAAAATCCACTTCCAGGCCCACTTGGTGTGTGCTTGGGCTGAGCAATGAAGCATTTTCGTGTAGAGACTCCTCTTGGAGTTAAACGCCTGGTGCCAGTTTGGGCGTTTAACTCCCATTCTTGTGCCAGTTCCGGCGTTTAACGCTGGGAGTTCTGAGAGTGACTTTGAACGCCGGTTTGGGCCATCAAATCTTGGGCAAAGTATGGACTATCATATATTGCTGGAAAGCCCAGGATGTCTACTTTCCAACGCCGTTGAGAGCGCGCCAATTGGGCTTCTGTAGCACCAGAAAATCCACTTTGAGTGCAGGGAGGTCAGAATCCAACAGCATCTGCAGTCCTTTTTAGTCTCTGGATCAGATTTTTGCTCAGGTCCCTCAATTTCAGCCAGAAAATACCTGAAAACACACAAACTCATAGTAAAGTCCAGAAAAGTGAATTTTAACTAAAAACTAATAAAAATATACTAAAAACTAACTAGATCATACTAAAAACATACTAAAAATAATGTCAAAAAGCGTACAAATTATCCGCTCATCAGTACGCACAACCCAAATCACATTTCCTGGTCTGTGCTTACGCACACACTAGAAATTCTGGTTTTCTACACTTAGGAAAATTTCAGTTTTCTGCACCTAATTTCTAACGTTCATAACTTCCTCTACAAAATTCCGATTTCAACAAACTTTATACCATTTTAAAGCTCTTGAAATTATCTTTAATTTGAAATATAGATTTCATTGAAATCCAAAGTTCAAGACTTAATTTATAGATCACCGAAGTTCATTAAAAATCTATTTTTACCAAAACTTCAAAACTCAAGTTTTTCAAACCAAAACCAACCAAATCATATTCAAAACCATCTCATGCCATATCATAACTCATCAAAAATGAACCCATGATTTGTCAATCATTTAATTATCTAAAAATACCAACATTTCTTATCAACTCATGATCATATTCTCCGCATATATATATACATGTTAATTCCATCAATTCAAGCAACACCACATCAGTTCACCATCTATCCTTAACACATCATCAATCATCATTATTTATACTCATCAACATCGTAATTTCACATACAGACTCTTTTAGTATTCATCAACCTTATGCATAATTTTCCACCAAATTCAACATTCATATCAACAACTCACAATCATCATCAACTCATTACATTAACAATTAAAAATTCACTATACTACCCCAATTTCATACATATATATACAAATACTCATTTACTAACCACATTAACCAATCGCTCATACCGTTCAACATATCCTACGGTCACCTAGCTTAAGTTTTCATGACTGATGAGCGGATATTTTATACGCTTTTTGGGGGTAATTTCATGTAGATTTTAGTATGTTTTAATTAGTTTTTAGTATAATATTATTAGTTTTTAGGCAAAAATTATATTTCTGGACTTTACTATGAGTTTGTGTGTTTTTCTGTGATTTCAGGTAATTTCTGGCTGAAATTGAGGGAGCTGAACAAAAATCTGAGTTAGGCTGAAAAAGGACTGCTGATGCTGTTGGATCCTGACCTCCCTACACTCGGAATGGATTTTTTGGAGCTACAAGAGTCCAATTGGCGCGTTCTCAACGGCGTTGGAAAGTAGACATCCAGGGCTTTCCAGAAATATATAATAGTTCATACTTTGCGCGAATATAGACGACATAACTTGGCGTTGAACGCCAAGTACATGCTGCTGTCTGGAGTTAAACGCCAGAAACACGTCATGATCCGGAGTTGAACGCCCAAAACACGTTATAACTTGGAGTTCAACTCCAAGAAAAGCCTCATCTCGTGGATAGCTTTAGTCTCAGCCCCAGCACACACCAAGTGGGCCCCAGAAGTGGATTTCTGCACCAATTATCTTAGTTTACTCATATTCTGTTAACCTAGGTTACTAGTTTACTATTTAAACGACTTTTAGAGACTTATCTTGTACCTCATGACATTTTCAGATCTGAATTATACACTCTTTGGCAGCATGAGTCTCTAAACTCCATTGTTGGGGGTGAGGAGCTCTGCAGCGTCTCGATGAATTAATGCAATTACTTTTGTTTTTCATTCAAACACGCTTGTTCTTATCTAAGATGTTCATTCGCGCTTAATTATGGAGAAGGTGATGATCCGTGACACTCATCACCTTCCTCAATCTATGAACGTGTGCCTGACAACCACCTCCGTTCTACATCAGATTGAATGAGTATCTCTTAGATTCCTTAATCAGAATCTTCGTGGTATAAGCTGGATTGATGGCGGCATTCATGAGAATCCGGAAAGTCTAAACCTTGTCTGTGGTATTCCGAGTAGGATTCTGGGATTGAATGACTGTGACGAGCTTCAAACTCCTGAAGGCTGGGCGTTAGTGACAGACGCAAAAGAATCAATGGATTCTATTCCAACCTGATTGAGAACCGACAGATGATTAGCCGTGCTGTGACAGAGCATTTGGACCATTTTCACTGAGAGGATGGGAAGTAGCCATTGACAACGGTGACACCCTACATAGAGCTTGCCATGGAAGGAACCTTGCGTGTGGGAAAAGGATTTCAAGGAAATGTTGAAATTCAGAGGACAAAGCATCTCCAAAACTCCAACATATTCTCCATTATTAAAGTAACAACTATTTATTTTATGCCCTTTTTACTTTATACGAGGCTAAAGAACCCTATTGGTATCCTGACTAAGATTAATAAAATAAACATAGCTTGCTTCAATCCAACAATCTCCGTGGGATTCGACCCTTACTCACGTAAGGTATTACTTGGACGACCCAATGCACTTGCTGGTTAGTTGTGCGGATTGCAAAAAGTGTGATTGCAATTTCGTGCACCAAGTTTTTGGCGCCGTTGCCGGGGATTGTTCGAGTTTGAACAACTAAAGGTTTATTTTATTTTTTAGATTAGGAATAATTTATTTTTATTGTTATAGAGTCATTAAATCCTGATAGGATAGTTTCTTTTCAAAAATTTCTTTTCAAAAATATTATTTTTCTTAATTAATTATTAATTTTTTTCGTGAGTTTAGTGTCTTGTTCTAAGTTTGGTGTTAATTGCATATTTTATATTTTTCTTTAAATTTTCGAACTTGTGTTCTTTGTTCTTTATTGATCTTCAAGTTGTTCTTGTTTATTTTGCTTGTTTGATCTTGAGTTTTTCTTGTTTTGTGTCTTTTCTTGTTTTTCTTGTGCTTTTTCAAAACATTAACTTTCAAAAATTATACTTTTATCCATAAATATAATACATCTTTAAAATCAACACTGAAGTTACTACCCAATTGGCTGGAGCATTAGTAGTTGTTCTTGATAATTGGGTATCTTCTTTAAAATCTTTTTCAAAAATAATTTTTCTTGATTGAATCTTGTGCCAAACTCTAAGTTTGGTGTTTTCTTGTTAATTTTTCTTTAATTTTCGAAAATTTGTCTTGGTTTTCTAAAAATTTTAAGTTTGGTGTTCTTTCTTTTGTTCTTGGTGTTCTTGTGAATCTTCAAGGTGTTCTTGAGTCTTTCTTGTGTTTTGATCTTAAAATTTTGAAGTTTGGTGTTCCTTGGTATTTTCCGTCCAAAATTTTCGAAAATAAGGAGCATTAGATCTAAAAATTTTAAGTCTTGTGTCTTTTGTGTGTTTTTCTCTTTCATCATAAAATTCAAAATTCAAAAATATATCTTTCCTAACTAATTCTAAACTACACTTTCGAAAATTTTACATAAAAAAATTCAGATTTCAATTTCAAAATATTTTCAATTTCTTTTATTTATTTCATTTTTATTTTATTTTATAAAATAAATTTTTATAAAATAAATAATATCAACATACATATCATCTCCTTTATTCCATCATGGAACTAAGTGGAAATGAACCGTCTAGAAGGACTCTGAGGTCATATGCTAACCCCACTACTGCTTCATATGGGAGTAGTATCTGTATACCCTCCATTGGAGTTAGTAGCTTTGAGTTGAATCCTCAGCTCATTATCATGGTGCAGCAAAATTGTCAGTATTCTGGTCTTCCACATGAAGAACCTACAGAGTTTCTGGCACAATTTTTACAAATTGCTGACACAGTGCATGATAAGGAAGTAGATCAGGATGTCTACAGATTATTACTGTTTTCATTTGCTGTAAAAGATCAAGCTAAGAGGTGGTTAAATAACCAGCCTAAGAACAGCATAAAAACATGGAAACAGCTGTCAGAAAAATTCTTGAATCACTATTTCCCTCCAAAACGGATGACACAGCTAAGGCTAAGCATCCAAGGCTTCAAACAATGAGATAATGAATCCCTTTATGATGCCTGGGAGAGATACAAAGAGATGCTAAGAAAATGCCCCTCTGAAATGTTTTCAGAGTGGGTGCAATTAGACATCTTCTACTATGGGCTTACAGAAAAAGCTCAGATTTCTCTAGACCACTCAGCTGGTGGATCTATACATATGAGAAAAACAATTGAAGAAGCTCAAGAGCTTATTGATACAGTTGCCAGAAATCAGCATATGTACCTAAGCAGTGGACCTTCCATGAAAGAAGAAGCTAAAACAGTAACTGCTGAACTCAGTCCTGTAGATAAGGCTAATGAAATCAATCAGCAATTAGACTTTCTAACCAAGCAGCTAGCCAAATTCAAGGAAATACTATAGGAAACAAGAATGGCTAACAGGAATATGGAAGTACAGTTAAAGCAAACAGAAAGGCAACTGTCAAGACAAATAGCAGAAGAATGCCAAACAGTTCAATTAAGAAGTGGGAAAACATTAAATACCTCACTTCAAAGCAGCAGGAAGCCAAGAAATGAACAAATGGCTACTCAAAATCCCTCTGAGAACAATCAGAGCCCAGAGAGGAATAAGGCTGGCGCTGAACGCCCTGCCCATGCTCATTCCTGGCATTCAACGCCAGAAACAAGCATGAATCCGGCGTTGAACGCCTAAGGGGAGCACAGTTCTGGCGTTCAGACGCCAGTAACAATTAAGGAAGTGGCGTCTAACGCCACTCCAGCTTCCACTCCTGGCATTCAAACGCCAGTAGGGGATCAGTCACATACAAGTGCTGATAACAACCCTTCTAAAAAGGCTTCCCAACCCACTTCTACAGGCAATGAACTTGCAGCAACTAAGGTTGAGGAATACAAAGCCAAAATGCCTTATCCTCAAAAACTCTGCCAAGCAGAACAGGATAAGCAATTTGCTCGCTTTGTAGACTATCTCAGAACTCTTGAAATAAAGATTCCGTTTGCAGAAGCACTTGAGCAAATACCCTCTTATGCTAAGTTCATGAAAGAGATCTTAAGTCATAAGAAGGATTGGAGGGAAACTGAAAAAGTCTACCTCACTGAAGAATGCAGTGCAGTCATTCTGAAAAGCTTACCTGAGAAGCTTAAGGATCCCGGGAGCTTTATGATACCATGCACATTAGAGGGTAATTGCACCAAGCAAGCTTTATGTGATCTTGGGGCAAGTATCAACCTAATACCTGCATCTACTATCAGAAAGTTTGGTTTGACTGAAGAAATCAGACCAACCAGGATATGTCTTCAACTTGCTGATGGCTCCATTAAATACCCATCAGGCGTGATTGAAGACATGATTGTCAAGGTTAGGCCATTTGCCTTTCCTACTGACTTTGTGGTGCTGGAAATGGAGGAGCACAAGAGTGCAACTCTTATTCTAGGAAGACCTTTCCTAGCAACTGGCCGAACCCTCATTGACGTTCAAAAACGGGAAGTAACCTTGAGAGTCAATGAGGAGGAGTTCAAGTTGAATGTTGTCAAAGCTATGCAACATCCAGACACCCTAAATGACTGCATGAGTGTTGATATCATTGACTCTCTGGTAAGAGAGGTCAATATGGCTGAGAGTCTCGAATCAGAGCTAGAAGACATCTTTAAAGATGTTCAGCCTGATTTGGAGGAATCAGAGAAAATAATAGAACCTCTGAAAATCCCTCAGGAAGAGGAGAAACCTCCAAAACCCGAACTCAAACCATTACCACCATCCCTGAAATATGCATTTCTGGGAGAAGGTGATACCTTCCCTGTAATCATAAGCTCTACCTTAGAGCCACAGGAAGAGGAAGCACTAATTCAAGTGCTAAGGATACACAAGACAGCTCTTGGGTGGTCCATCAGTGATCTTAAGGGAATTAGCCCAGCCAGATGCATGCACAAGATCCTATTGGAAGGTGACGCCAAGCCAGTGGTCCAACCACAAAGGCGGCTGAATCCAGCCATGAAGGAAGTGGTGCAGAAGGAAGTCACTAAAATACTAGAGGCTGGGATTATTTATCCTATTTCTGACAGCCCCTAGGTAAGCCCTGTCCAAGTCGTCCCTAAGAAGGGAGGCATGACAGTGGTTCATAATGAAAAAATGAACTGGTTCCTACAAGAACAGTTACTGGGTGGCGTATGTGTATTGATTATAGAAGGCTCAATATAACTACCAGAAAGGATCATTTTCCTTTACCATTCATAGACCAGATGCTAGAACGACTGGCAGGTCATGAATACTACTGCTTCCTGGATGGATATTCAGGTTATAATCAAATTGCAGTAGATCCAAAAGATCAAGAGAAAATGGCATTCACATGTCCATCTGGAGTATTTGCATACAGAAGGATGCCATTTGGCCTGTGCAATGCACCTGCAACCTTTCAGATGTGCATGCTCTCAATTTTCTCTGATATGGTGGAAAAATTTCTGGAAGTCTTCATGGATGACTTTTCAGTATTTGGAGACTCATGCAGCTCCTGTCTTGACCATCTAGCACTTGTTCTAAAGCGATGCCAAGAGACTAACTTGGTTTTAAACTGGGAAAAATGTCACTTTATGGTGACTGAAGGAATTGTCCTTGGGCACAAAATCTCGAACAAGGGAATAGAGGTGGATCAAGCTAAGGTAGAGGTAATTGAAAAATTACCACCACCTGCCAATGTTAAGGCAATCAGAAGCTTTCTGGGGCATGCAGGATTCTATAGGAGGTTTATAAAGGATTTTTCAAAAATCGCCAAACCTCTGAGCAACCTGCTAGCTGCTGACACGCCATTTATCTTTGATAAAGAGTGTCTGTAGGCATTTGAAACTCTGAAAGCTGAATTAGTCACAGCACCAATCATCTCTGCACCAGACTGGACATTACCATTTGAATTGATGTGTGATGCCAGTGACCATGCCATTGGTGCAGTATTGGGACAGAGGCATGACAAGCTTCTGCATGTTATTTACTATGCCAGTCGTGTTTTAAATGACGCACAAAAAAATTACACAACCACAGAAAAAGAGCTGCTTGCAGTGGTTTACGCTATTGACAAGTTCAAATCCTATTTGGTAGGATCAAAAGTGATTATGTACACTGATCATGCTGCTCTTAAATATCTACTCACAAAGCAGGATTCAAAACCCAGACTCATCAGATGGGTGTTGCTTCTGCAAGAGTTTGATATAGAAATAAGAGACAGAAAAGGGACAGAGAATCAAGTAGCAGATCACCTGTCCCGAATAGAACCAGTAGAAGGGGCGTCCTTCCCTCTCACTGAGATCTCTGAAACCTTTCCAGATGAGCAACTCTTTGCCATTCAGGAAGTGCCATGGTTTGCAGACATTGCAAACTACAAGGCAGTGAGATTCATACCCAAAGAGTACAGTAGGCAGCAATCAAAGAAATTGATCACGGATGCAAAGTATTATCTTTGGGATGAACCATATCTCTTCAAGAAATGTGCAGACGGAGTAATCCGTAGATGTGTGCCTAAAGAAGAAGCGCAGAAGATCCTATGGCACTGCCATGAATTACAGTATGGAGGACACTTTGGAAGTGAGCGAACAGCCACAAGAGTCCTCCAATGTGGCTTCTACTGGCCTACTCTCTATAAAGATTCCCGAGTGTTTGTACTTAATTGTGACAGTTGCCAAAGATATGGCAATCTGCCTCACAGTTATGCCATGCCTCAACAAGGGATCTTGGAGATTGAGTTGTTTGATGTATGGGGTATTGACTTCATGGGACCTTTCCCACCATCATACTCAAACACTTACATCCTGGTGGCAGTGGATTATGTATCCAAATGGGTAGAGGCTATTGCAACACCCACTAACGACACTAAAACAGTGTTAAAATTCCTCCAGAAACATATCTTCAGCAGATTTGGTACCCCTAGAGTATTAATCAGTGATGGGGGCACTCATTTCTGCAATAAACAGCTTTACTCTGCTTTGGTTCGTTATGGAGTTAGCCATAAGGTAGCTACTCCATATCACCCACAGACTAATGGGCAAGCTGAAGTCTCAAACAGAGAACTCAAAAGAATCATGGAACGGACTGTAATTAACCGTAGAAGGGATTGGGCAAGAAGCTTGGATGATGCTCTGTGGGCATACAGAACAGCATTCAAGACCCCTATAGGGACCTCTCCATACCAGCTTGTGTATGGAAAGGCATGTCACTTGCCAGTGGAACTGGAGCATAAGGCCTACTGGGCAACCAGATTCCTGAACCTTGATGCCAAGTTAGCTAGAGAAAAACGCTTGCTCCAGTTAAATGAGCTAGAGGAATTTAGACTCAATGCTTTCGAAAATGCAAAAATTTACAAAGAGAAAGCAAAAAGATGGCATGATAAGAAATTGTCATCCAGAGTCTTTGAGCCGGGGTAGAAAGTTCTGCTATTCAATTCTAGGCTCAAATTATTCCCCGGGAAATTAAAGTCCCGGTGGAGAGGTCCATATGTGATTACAAGTATATCACCATATGGATACGTAGAGCTTCAGGATAACGACTCTAACAAAAAGTTCATTGTTAATAGACAGAGAATTAAACATTATCTTGAAAGTAATTTTGAGCAAGAATGCTCAAAACTGAGACTTGATTAGAGCTCAGTAATAGTCCAGCTAAAGACAATAAAGAAGCGCTTGCTGGGAGGCAACCCAGCCATTTACAAAGTTTATTTACTAATTAAATAAATTTCCTTTTCTTTACAGGTATGTGTCAAGTATCTTCAAAAGGTAAAATAGCAATTGTTTGAGTTCACAGAGTTACAGGGGAATCTGGAAGCTCACTAGCGTGGAAAAGCCAGTGAGAAACGTCCTGGGCGTTGAACGCCCAAAAGAAGCATCCACTGGGCGTTCAACGCCAGTAAGGGTAGCCATCTGGGCGTTAAACGCCAGAAAGGAGCATCTTCTGGGCGTTGAACGCCAGAAAGAAGCACCTTCTGGGCATTTAACGCCAGATTGACAGCGTCCTGGGCGTTCAGAAAAACGCCCAGTAACAAAGGAGTTCCTGGCGTTCAACGCCAGAAAGAAGCAACAGCTGGGCGTTGAACGCCCAGGAGAAGCATCAATTGGGCGTTAAACGCCCAAAACATGCAGTGTTTGGGCGTTTAACGCCAGGATGGTAGGGAGGAGGTAAAATTCGCTTTTCTTCAAAAAATTTTCTAATTTTTATGTTTTAATTCATGATTTCTTGCATAAACATGTTTCCAAATATCATCCTTCAATTTCAAAAATTTTAATCCTAATTTCTAAAATCTCTAATTTCTGAAATCCCTATTTCAAAGATTTTACATGCATCTTAATCCATAAAGACAATTGATTTTCAATCCAATCCAACTCTTTTTCCAAGCTCTTTCCCAACTTAATTATCTTTTAAAATCTTTTTCAAATTATAAATTTCAAATTTATTTTTAAATATCATTCATATCTTTTTAAATTATATCCTTTTCTTGTCATATTTATCTTTTATAAATCATATCTTTTATCTTATATCTTTTTCTTATTTTCGAATACCCACCCCCCTTTATATCCACTTTCGGCGCCCCTCTCATCATCCACCATTCCACACTTGCTCTCCTCCTATTCCTCTTCTCTCTTTTCTTTTGCTTGAGGACAAGCAAACCTCTAAGTTTGGTGTGCTTATCCGTGATCACAAAAACATTCTCACTTTGATCATGGCCCCTAAAGGAAAACAACCCAACCCAAGAGGCAAGAAAGAGAATATTCCAAAGCCACTTTGGAATCAAGGGAAGTTCTTAACTAAAGAACATTCAGACCATTACCACAAAATAATGAGTCACAGATCAGTGATCCCAGAAGTCAAGTTTGATCTGAAGGAAGATGAATATCCGGAGATCCAAGAACAAATTCGAAACAGGAACTGGGAAATCCTAGCTAATCCTGAAACGAAAGTGGGAAGGAACATGGTTCAGGAGTTCTATGCTAATCTATGGCAGACAGACAGGCAAAGAATAATTGGAGCTGCCCTCTATGACCATCGGACCTTAGTCAGAGGAAAGATTGTTCATACCCATCCTGACAAAATCAGGGAGATCTTTAAGCTTCCTCAACTGAAAGATGACCCAGACTCCTTTAATAGGAGAATGATGAGGGTAAATAAAGGTCTGGACAAGATTCTAGAGGATATATGCATCCCCGAAGCAAGGTGGACCACCAGCACGACTGGCATCCCAAATCAACTCAAAAGAGAAGATCTCAAACCAGTAGCCAGAGGCTGGCTGGATTTCATTGGGCGTTCCATATTGCCCACCAGCAACCGTTCTGAAGTTACCATTAAAAGAGCAGTGATGATTCACTGCATCATGTTGGGAAAAAAAGTAGAAGTCCATTAACTGATCTCGTGTGAACTATACAAAATAGCAAACAGGAATTCCAAGAATGCCAGATTGGCCTATCCAAGCTTAATTTCTATGCTCTGCAGAGATGTCGGAGTGAAGATGGGAATAACAGAGTATATCTCAGTTGAAAGGCCAATCACTAGAATATCAATGGACAGACAACAGCTGCAGGATGATCCAATCAAGAGGAGAGCACAGGAAGTCCTCCCAGAACTTCCTCAATTTGAATATTGGGAACATATTGAAGCATCTATTTCCAAATTGCAAGAAGCTATGAACCAAATAAAGGAAGAACAGAACAATCAAAGCAGCATGCTTTGCAAACTGCTTAAGGAACAAGAAGAGCAAGGGCGTGATTTAAGGGAGCTGAAGCGCTAGAAATTAATCCTTGAAGGACCAAGCATCCCACAGATCAGAGGAACATCTACTTCCCAAAACACAGGTTGTTGAGTTCTAATGTTAAGCTTTAACTCTGTGATAGTGTTATTATAGAAATTTACCGGGGGATATATATATAGTAGTAGTAGTATTTAGTATATCTATTCTGGTTTTATTTCCAATTAAGTTATAATTTATTTTTCTCATCATCATCAGGCATGAATAAAATAGTAGATAATTAGAATAAAGAAGTAATTTATTTTTTTTTGAGTTCTAAATAATAAAAATTATAATTAACTATATGTGGTGGCAACACTTTTTATTCTCTGAATGAATGCTTGAACAGTGCATAATTTTTATCTTGAATTTTATGAATATTGGCTCCTGAAAGAATGAGGAACACGAAAAATATTATTGATGATCTGAAAAATCATGAAATTGATTCTTGAAGCAAGAAAAAGCAGTGAAAAATTTTTTTTACAAGAAATCATTGTATCAAGAAAAGGAATAAAAAGCCAACAGCCCTTAAAACCAAAAGGCAAGGGTGAAAAGGATCCAAGACTTTGAGCATCAGTGGAGAGGAGGGCCCAAGGAAGTAATTCCAGGCCTAAGCGGCTAAATCAAGTTGTCCCTAACTATGTGCTTGTGGCATGCAGGTCCAAGTGAAAAGCTTGAGACTGAGTGGTTAAAGTCATGATCCAAAGCAAAAAGAGTGTGCTTAAGAGCTCTGGACACCTCTAACTTCACAATCTGAAAAGGTTCACCCAGTCATGTGTCTGTGGCATTTATGTATCCGGTGGTAATACTGGAAAACAAAGTGCTTAGGGCCACGGCCAAGACTCATAAAGTAACTGTGTTCAAGAATCAACATACTACACTAGGAGAATCAATAATACTATCTGAATTCTGAGTTCCTATGGATGCCAATCATTCTGAATTTCAAAGGATAAAGGGGGATGCCAAAACTGTTCAGAAACAAAAAGCTACAAGCCCCGCTCATCTAATAAGAATCTGAGCTCCACTTAAAAACTCTAAAATATTATTACTTCTTAATTTCTTTTAATCCTATTTTATTTATCTAGTTGCTTGAGGATAAGCAACAGTTTAAGTTTGGTGTTGTGATGAGCGGATATTTTATACGCTTTTTGGGGGTAATTCATGTAGATTTTAGTATGTTTTAATTAGTTTTTAATAGAATATTATTCGTTTTTAGGCAAAAATCATATTTCTGGACTTTACTATGAGTTTGTGTATTTTTCTGTGATTTCAGGTAATTTCTGGCTGAAATTGAGGGAGCTGAGCAAAAATCTGAGTTAGGCTGAAAAAGGACTGCTGATGCTGTTGGTTCCTGACCTCCCTACACTCGGAATGGATTTTTTGGAGCTACAAGAGTCCAGTTGGCACCCTCTCAACGGCGTTAGAAAGTAGACATCCAGGGCTTTCCAGCAATATATAATAGTCCATACTTTGCGCGAAGATAGACGACGTAACTTGGCGTTGAACGCCAAGTACATGCTGCTGTCTGGAGTTAAACGCCAGAAACACGTCATGATCCGGAGTTGAACGCCCAAAACACGTTATAACTTGGAGTTCAACTCCAAGAAAAGTCTCAGCTCGTGGATAGCTTTAGTCTCAGCCCCAGCACACACCAAGTGGGCCCCAGAAGTGGATTTCTGCACCAATTATCTTAGTTTACTCATATTCTGTAAACCTAGGTTACTAGTTTACTATTTAAACGACTTTTAGAGACTTATCTTGTACCTCATGACATTTTCAGATCTGAATTATACACTCTTTGGCAGCATGAGTCTCTAAACTCCATTGTTGGGGGTGAGGAGCTCTGCAGCGTCTCGATGAATTAATGCAATTACTTTTGTTTTCCATTCAAACACGCTTGTTCTTATCTAAGATGTTCATTCGCGCTTATGGAGAAGGTGATGATCCGTGACACTCATCACCTTCCTCAATCTATGAACGTGTGCTTGACAACCACCTCCGTTCTACATCAGATTGAATGAGTATCTCTTAGATTCCTTAATCAGAATCTTCGTGGTATAAGCCGGCTTGATGGCGGCATTCATGAGAATCCGGAAAGTCTAAACCTTGTCTGTGGTATTCCGAGTAGGATTCTGGATTGAATGACTGTGACGAGCTTCAAACTCCTGAAGGCTGGGTGTTAGTGACAGACGCAAAAGAATCAATGGATTCTATTCCAACCTGATTGAGAACCGACAGATGATTAGCCGTGCTGTGACAGAGCATTTGGACCATTTTTACTGAGAGGATGGGAAGTAGCCATTGACAACGGTGACACCCTACATAGAGCTTGCCATGGAAGGAACCTTGCGTGTGGGAAAAGGATTTCAAGGAAAAGTTGAAATTCAAAGGACAACGCATCTCCAAAACTCCAACATATTCTCCATTATTAAAGTAACAACTATTTATTTTATGCCCTTTTTACTTTATACGAGGCTAAAGAACCCTATTGGTATCCTGACTAAGATTAATAAAATAAACATAGCTTGCTTCAATCCAACAATCTCCGTGGGATTTGACCCTTACTCACGTAAGGTATTACTTGGACGACCCAGTGCACTTGCTGGTTAGTTGTGCGGATTGCAAAAAGTGTGATTGCAATTTCGTGCACCAATGACACATTATATATTACATACGAGAAACCAAAACCATACCTTGGACAATTTTCTCATAAAATCCAAAGACACCTCAAGGTCAATGTTCATCAAGAATCCACAGCCCCAAAGCCTCTCTAAACAAAATTTTCAACCACCAAGGTCCAACAATCAAGCTCCCAACATCATCCATATACTCGAATTCATTATTATTCAACCTAATTCCATAACATAACACTATAATCAAAATTCAAGCATTCTAATTCACTAATCAACAAGAGGTTTGGGGTCCTTACTGTATTCATGCTTCAACTGAACAAAACCTACAAATTCTCACGAGCTAATTCAAACATAAAATACCAAAATCATATAAATTCTCAATTCCAACACTCCTCAAACTTGAAAGTGAGAAGGGAAGATTTGGGTAAGAAACAATGAATTCCTTAAAAAATTATTCTATAGGTTTTGTAGAGGATTCTGAGACAAATGTGTGGCTGCTGACTGCTCATCAATCAGAGTTTCGGATTGAAAGTCATGATGAAATGAAATTGGACCAAGGGTTTGGCTATGGCTTCTTCTCCCCCTCACCCATTTCAGCGTGTTTCCATCTTCAATTGAGGGAAAAAGGGCTGATGCCCTTCATTTATATGTAAGTGGACTGGAGCTTGGGCCCATTTTAGGCCCGGTTTGCTTGGTTTGGCCCGTTCAGCTCAATTTTGGGCCAAAACCTTAAAAATTGTGTCAAAATTTATATTTTAATTATTTCTTCCATTCTAAACTCTAAAATTTAATTTTTCCAATTTTTAAATAATAATTTATTTATTAGCTAATTATTTACTAATCTCTCGGGTTTTACAGCTTTAATCTTTAATTTTAGTACAAAATCAAATTCAAATTTAATTAGGTAGATAAATCTATTACAAGTTCACAATAGAAAATCACGCTCTAACCAACCAGCTTGATATACTAATAGTATTTTGGGAATATCTCAAGCTATGGTTATCCGATTGACTTCATTTAAGATTATTTTTAAAGATAACTAAATTCTATATAAATTTGCATCTAATAACTATTTCCAAATTTCAGACGTAGAAAACTTTATAGGACTTGCAAAATGATGATTCAGATTGGAGATTTTACATACACGCAAGTTAGATTCTCCTAACACAATATGTACATACCTAAGAGGTATTTGAGTCCTTCCTTTGTCATTCCATATCCTTTTTTTATACAAAACGTTCTACCTAACCTATCTTCTCTTTCTTCTATTATCTTTATAAATTGTCATTTATATACTTTCTTCACCACATTAAAAGAAAAACCATTATTTCTTCTCACTTCCTTACTCTCACTCTAAACCCTTTACCAAACTATTCACAAATACCACTCATATATTATTCGAGAAGATATCATCTCTAAACTATGCAACTACAGAATATGGAGATTTCCTTTATATCAAGTCAAAGATTCATACCTACATGAAAACATACGCAAAGTCTAGCCATGGATCAAGTCTCTCTTCACTAACGAATCGTGTTTTTTTTGCATTGGAATATATACAGAAACTTCATTGGAGGTAGAAATTTTATACTACTTTTTCTGTAACACCCTACTACACAGAGCTTTACACCTAGGATATAAAACAGAAGTGGCGAGGTGCTACGACTTCTAAAAATAAAAGCTTATATATATAATATAGTTGAAGAAGATTTATTCTAGGAGCCTTTGAAGAGAAGTTAAAATTAAAAATGGTAAAACGAAAAGCGCAATACTCATGATACATAAACGATAAACGAAAAGGACAAGAGAAGCTAATATAAATATAACCGAAAGAGAGTTCCAAGGTACAAATATCAAAGCTCGAGACTTGGCTCGCGAAGATAAATCGGCTTCAGCACATAAGTATATAACATATATATAAGAGAACCCAAAATAAGCCCAAAATACAAGTTACAGAACCTATTTTTCCAAAACAACCTCTAAGAGAAAGTTAATACATCAAATACATAAGTAGTGGAGATAAAAGTATCCACATTCAATTCAACACAATATACTACAACATACATCATTATTATCATATCCAAGTCCAACACATACCACCATCGTTATTATTATCATAACATCATAATTATCATTGTTCAACATACACTCAAAGTTAGTTCTCAATATTCACATCTTCCAATCCTAACAATCAAAATCATGCAACACAAATCATGAATACCAACATTCCTCACCCAATTTCAAGATAACTCAACATTTACTTTAAGGTCACTAACCACTAATCATCCATGCATGCTTCAACCTATCTTATGGTCACCTAGCCTATGTTTTCACAACACATTACATTTTAGTTACGAGAAACTGAAATCATACCTTGGCCGATTGCCTGGTAAACCCAGAACACCTCCCTTATATACCACACTCCAAGCTTTGAAATCCCATCTCCTTCCCAAGCAAAAACCCAGCCTCCAAGGCTTGATTACAAGCTTAAAAATTCTCAAATCGACTCCAATCAACAACCAATTTTAATCTAACAACACAAGTATCATCACAATCAACATAAATTCACTAACTCTATATTTCAAAAATGATTTTGAGGGTCCTTACCTTTTTCAAGCATCAATAGAGTAAAATCCAATGATTTTCTCAAGTTAGTTCAAGCCTATAACATCAAAAGATTAAAAATCTCAATACCCACACATTGAATTTTCGAAATTGGAGGGAGTAAATTCGAAACTGAAAATGAAACCTCCTTAACAAATTGATTATTGGTATTTATATCAAATTCCAAGATGAACGCGTGGTCGCTGACGGCTCGTCAATTGGAGCTCCGGATCAAAAGTTATGAGGAATTGAAATTGTGATCAAGGGTTTGGTGTTTGTGTTCATGTTCTTCCTCCTCTTGCTTCCAAATTCAGCATGATTCTCCTTTTGGTTGGGGAAGAAGGGCTGATGCCCTTCATTTAAATGGAGTTGGACTGGGCTTTGGACCCAAAGTGGGACCGATTCGGTCCGTTTGCCCCAATTTTGGGCTAAATCTTTTAAAATTAGTGTCAAAATTTTTATTTTAATTAACTCTATCTCATTAAATTATAAAATTTCATTTTCTAATTTTCCTAACTAATTATTAATTTATTAACTAATTATTTACTAATTTTTCGGATTTTACGTTTTCTATATGTCATATCTTAAACTTTTTTAGTATAGATGTTAGCAATGCATGTCAAGATATAATGTGTCTTTCTTTCATACACATTATGCATTATAATAACAATCTTATGTGCATTAAAGAATTGAGAAAATGATTCTTTGGTAAGAGAAGGTGACCCCCAAAGACAATATAATCTAAATGATTCTTCGGTAAAGGATGGTAATCGAATTGAGATGATCTTTTGGTAAAGAAAGGTGATCGGCAAACTGTTGGGATAAGAACCTTCAGTAAGAGAAGGAGACTCCCATAAATTTTATATAATAATATCTATTTGTTGGCATAACTTCCTTCTTGTGTATGTCTAAATAACCTTGATTGTAAATTGAACTGAGTGAATGATCCCTCGGTAAGGGAAGGTGACCCCCCAAAGACAAGATATCGATATATGATCCTTCGGTAAGGAAAGTTGATCGCCAAAATGTTTGGGATAAGAACTTTTCATAAGGAAAGGGGACTCCACCTTTTATAACGGTTTGAGTTCAATACCTTCCATAAAAACTACGAGAAAAAGTAATGAAAAGTATAAAGAAAAGTGTGATTATAGTTGTTCTTCTTTTATCCTTTTTGTTTGATTTATAATCAAGTTTATTATTCTTATTTTATTCAAAAATCCTTCTTTTATTCAAAGATCCTTTTTGTTTAATTTATGATTATGTTTATTATTCTTATTTCATTCAAATATCTTTTTTTATTCAAAGATCCTTTCTGTTTGAGCTATGATTATGTTTATTTTTCTTATTTTATTCAAAGATCCCTTTTGTAAGATTTATCTATGCCAATGTTACTATTCTTCTCTTATTTATTTTGCCTTGTGTTATGGCCTACGAGAACATCGAATCAAAGTTTATGAGTTTGCATTCTATATGTTTTAACGTTATAGGCATTTCATTATGAGTCACATGTGTCATAATATAAGTAATTAAGAATCATCTAAAAGTCACCCCATTCCGACTAACAAAGACTTTTAAAAACAATAATTGAAAAACATTGCATTATCATTATTTTTTTAAAACTCAGAGTGGTTGGGGATGGATACGATGACACCATATATAGATAAATTTCTGAGAAACTTTTGTTTCTCAACCCTTTCTCTGTGTCATCTTTAGGAACAACGGGTGCAAAGTAATACGCTACTTGATTGAACTAAAAAGACCATTACACTGTAAGATGGTTAGGAGTAGGTTATCAAGAACATAGATACGAAATATTAAGCACTTACCCAAATTCATATTAAGGATGGAGGATAGGCAATTATTTTAACCATAGTTATGCAAAGTGAGAGAATTAGGAGTCTTTGTGTGTCTTATTTAATCTTTATTGAGCTACTATAATTGTGGTTATGTTGTTTGTCTTTATTTATTATATGACTATTTGATATGGGTAAAGTTTGTCGTTGTTTTTGCCTTTATAATTTAGTACGCCCAATTTTCGTCTTAGTATCATTAAGTTCACTTATATTTCCTAACTAGTAACGATTCTTGTGATCAAGGTTCTCACTATTTTCAAATGACTCAAAAATAAAAACTAGTTATCTAGTATTTTTTATATAATATTTTATATAAGGACTTTAAAATTTGTAAAAGTTAAGTATTAACAATGCAACCAATATAATTCAAATAAGGTCTAGGGATAGTCTAGAAATATTAGGATGTTACACCTTTAAACAAAAAAAAAATAAAAAATAAAAATAAAAGTAGTTAATAATATCTTAAAGAAAAAAATATCAATTCATTCAGTTAATTACTTAAATCTAGAGTATAGCTAAGATTAATACAATTACGTAGAAATAAATTTAAAGTAAAATTCAGACAAATAGCTGCAAAAGTAATTTTTTTTCAACTACCCGAAATAATTCATAAAAAAAAAACAGATAACCATAAAAAAAAATCAAGTCAAAACTAACGATTGTAAAAATATAAAGATAAAAAAGGCATAAATTTAATGCTAACAATAACACCAAAAAACATGAATAATAAAACTTTTTCGAATTAAAGTACATACAAATAGTGGAGAATCAAACAACTACCAAGACAAAAGATGAACTTCTTTCATTGACAATCAACATTATTTTTAGAGTAAGAATGACATAAAATGATGAAAATAAAATGAACAAATTAAATAGTGATAGGATTTACTATTGCAGTAATGATTTATCTTCATCTTCACAATAATACCATCGTTAGTATATCCGTACAAATCAAACAAAGCAGAAGAATAAATTAGAGGCCTTTAAATAAAAAAAATAAAAGGAGTTCACTAAAGATAGGAGAAAATAGAGTGGTTGAGGAATGGCAAAGAAGGTGAGGGTGATCTAAAAGGGAGCTACTGACAGATCAAAGGACGAGATCTGATTTCGATTCTGGAAATTGCGTTCGAGTTTTATTATGCCGCTCATCTTGTCCACCCAGATGATGAGCATGTTCCTATTCCCTCTCAAAAAATTTACTATTGAATCTCATCACACTGTTCGATTATTTTTTTCTGATGTCTCTTTACGTCTTTATGGATTTTCATCATAATTCCTTGAGGCTGTTTGATGGTTCACAACTATAAGAGATGGTTTAAAATTAGAAAGAAGAAGAGGAGTAGAATGAGAGTGAGGATGAACATGGATCTATTTTACTATTAAAGAAAATTAGGATTTTAAAAACAGAAAGAACAGGGAAGAATATCAAATAAAAAAGAAAGAATAAAAAAAAAGATGAGTACGAAAAATTAACTTTTGAAGTGACAATTTTCTTTTAAAAAAAATCTAAAATTAAAAAAAATTATATCAGCTATAAACTCACAGATATACTGTAAATATATATTCACAAGTATACTATGGGTATGTATATATATTAGTAAACTGGATTTTTTGTGGTTCCTAAACAATTAATTAGATTATACATAAACTATTTTACCAAAATCGAGAAATATCTTTAGAATTTTGTAAATGTTTATAAATTATCCACCAAAATAAATTTGAACTTGCCTCTTTATAAGAGCTATACATAATGTTACAACTATTTTTGGAGTCTATGCTGAGACGAATATGTGATATAATATGTATAAGACTCACAGACATATAAATTTAATTTTTTTATAAGACATGAGAATAAAATAAATATATATAGATATTAAAATAAATTATAATAATATTAATATTTTATTTATAATAAAATATAAATTATATATTTTAACAGTTTTTAATATCTTTTTAATTATATAAAATATTTAAAATAATTTATTGTGTTAAAATAATAATATATATTATTTTTATATTTATTTTAAAATTATAAATTAAAAATAAATTTAAATATAATTGATATGTAATGAAATTTAAATATATTTTAAAAAATATTTTTTATTTCTTTTAAAATACAACTAAATATAAAAAAATATATGTGTCGAACAGATATAAAATGAATATTATATATAAAATGTATTCAATAGCAGACATAGCAATTCAGAAAAATATGCATGCTTCCTAGTTCGGAGATAACTTATTTGATTAATAATTATGAGATTGTTTACTACCTCAACCACTTTTAATTTTACGATGAGGAAACAACAGTAACTAAAGTGATTCTGAACCTTTACAAATCACATGCATGATGTATAATTGACTAATTGTATATAGCATACACCGCAAATAAATAAATAAAAAAAAAAGAAAAAAACGTGTGACCCACAAAGTCACAAACACAATATTTACCCTCTTTTTTTATATCTACATACCTGCTCAATATGTATGTAGTGTACACCGTAAGTGATACGCTATATATTATCGGAAAATTTTTAAGTATATTCATACACCATACACTAGTATTTTAGTTATTTTTAATAGTTAATTTTAATTATAAAAAATATATAATATATAATTAAAATTAATAATTAAAATTTACTAAAATATTAATATATTAATATACTTAAAAAAATTTTTATATTATTTACTCGACATAACCGTCTATATTAACTATAGAAATAGTCAAGATTATATTAAAACATCTAGAAAAAACCAAAATAAAATTAAGAAAGTATGTATAATATAATTTTTATTATACTATAATTTAAAAATATAAATATTTTATTATATAATATTCTATTAATACATTTATTTTATCTTTTATTTATTGTTTTAAAATTTTAAGAAATAAATGGATATATACTGTTATGAAATAATATAAAATTTTAATACTTGCAATACAATATGTCAAATTCATTTGGAAAAAAGGAGAAAATAATTATTTGTGCTTCTCATCATTATATTTATTTTTATTTTTATTTTTACTATCTTCTATTGTAGGAATATAAAAATGATAAATAAAATAATAAACGGATAACATAAAGTAATTTTTTAAATTAATTAAAATATCTTTATTTACTTACTTTTAAGAGATTTCTTTTTAGGTCTTCCATAAAATGTAGGCAGAGATGGAACTAGATTAGGAAGAGAGAGGATATTTGTTCTCACGGAGTGATGAAAAATTAATAATAATTATATATAAATAAATATATTTAATCTTATTATTATATTATCTTTGTTCTTATATTAAATTATAAATTATTTTTTTGAGAATTATGTTAAAAAACATTTTGTTAAATTTAATATGCAATTATATATAAAAAACAACAACAACAACAAAGTCTTGTCCCACTAAGTGGGGTCGGCTACATGAATCAAACGATGTCATTGTGCTCTGTCATGTATCATGTCTACAGAGAGACCGTTTACATGTAAATCTCGTTTGACCACCTCATGGATGGTCTTCTTAGGTCTTTCTCTGCCTTTCGCCCTTTGTCCATCTTCCATCTCATCCACCCTCCTGACTGGATGTTCTATCGGTCTTCTTCTCACATGTCCAAACCACCTGAGACGCGATTTAACCATCTTTTCCACAATGGGTGCTACTCCAACTCTCTCCCTTATATCTTCATTCCTTATTTTATCTAATCGCGTATGACCACTCATCCATCTCAACATCTTCATCTCTGCCACACTCAGCTTATGTTCGTGCTCCCCTTTAGCCGCCCAACACTCCGTACCATACAGCATAGCCGGTCTTATAGCGGTGCGATAGAATTTACCTTTAAGTTTTAGAGGCACTTTTTTGTCGCATATAAAACCAGATGCACTCCGCCATTTTGACCAACCTGCTTGGATCCTATGATTTACATCCTGTTCAATCTCTCCATTATCCTGTATGATGCACTCAAGATACTTAAAACTTTTAACTGTTCATAGGATGTTTTCTCCAATCTTCACTTCTATATTGGAGTTTTTCCTTCTCAGATTGAACTTACATTCTATATATTTCGTCTTGCTACGGCTTATGCGCAGACCATACACTTCTAAAGCTTCTCTCCATAACTCCAACTTCTTATTTAGGTCTTCCCTTGACTCTCCCATAAGGACGATATTATCAGCAAAAAGCATGCACTATAGAACAGGCTCTTGGATGTTCTCTGTGAGTACTTCCAAGACTAATGTGAAAATGTATGGACTTAAGGATGATCCCTGGTGCAATCCTATACCAATAGGGAATTCCTCTATCACACCACCTTGAGTCTTCACACTAATTGTGGCCCCATCATACATGTCTTTAATTGCCCGAATATATGCGATCTTTACTCTCCTCATTTCTAAAACCTTCCATAAGACATCCCTTGGTACCCTATCATACGCTTTTTCCAAATCAATAAACACCATATGTAGATCCCTTTCATTACTACGATACCTCTCCATCATCCTTCTTAATAGGTATATCGCTTCAGTGGTAGATCTGCCTGGCATAAATCTAAATTAGTTCTCTGTTACTTGTGTCTCTTTTCTCAACCTTCGTTCTATCACCCTTTCTCATAACTTCATAGTATGACTCATAAGCTTAATCCCTCTATAGTTTTCGCAACTTTGTATATCCCCCTTATTCTTGTAGATAGGTACCAAGGTGTTATTTCTCCACTCATCAGGCATCTTCTTTAACCTTAAAATCTCATTAAAAAGCTTGGTTAACCAGTTGATGCCTTTTTCTCCAAGACCCTTCCAAACCTCAATCGGGATATTATCAGGTCCTACTGCCATGCCATTTTTCATCTGCTTTAGAGCCTCTTTTACCTCGAAGTCTCGAATTCTTCAATAGTAGTCAAAGTTTTGATCTTCTTCCCTTGTGCATAATCGACCAAGGCTCGGAAAGAGTCTTCTGTCCCTCATTAAATAACTCGTAGAAGTAGCTCTTCCACCTTTCATTAATCTTCTTCTCTTGAGCCAACACCTCTCCATCCTTATCCTTTATGCACTTAACCTGATCCAAATCTCTCGTTCTTCTTTCCCGGCTCTTTGCGATTCTATATATACTTTTTTCTCCTTCTTCCGTGCTCAAAGACTGGTAGAGACCCTCATATGCTCTTGTTCTTGCTTCACTTACAGCCACTTATGTCTCTTTCTTAGCCGCCTTATATTTTTCCCAGTTATCTGCATTGCGGCATAAAGACCACTCTTTAAAGCATTCCCTTTTTATCTTTATCTTTTCTTGTATACTCGCATTCTACCACCAGGACTCCTTGTCTCTTGGTCCTATTCCTTTAGATTCACCAAAACTTTCTTTTGTTGTTCTTCTAATAACTTCTGCCATCTCCCTCCACATCTCTTCCGTGCTTCCATTCCCATCCCACTTTGCCTCTTCTCCTACCCGTCTTAGGAAGCTTCTTTGTTTCTCACCTTTCATCTGCCACCACCTCATCCTTGGGTTCTTCGTATGATGTCTTTTCCTTAACTTTTCTCAACGCGAAAATCCATGACGAGCACCCTATGTTGTGTTGTCAAACTCTCTCCCGGGATAATTTTACAGTTAATGCAAAATTTTCGGTCGACTCTCCTCAACAAGAAGAAGTCGATTTGAAGCTTGTCATGCCACTCTAATAGGTTATAAGATGTTCTTCTCTCTTTTTAAAACATGTATTTGCGATGAGAAGATCAAAGGTTGAGGAAAAGTCCAAAATAGTTTTACCCTCGGCATTGATCACCCCAAAACCATGGCCCCCGTGAATACTCCCATATCCAGTCACTTCTCTCCCAACATGGCCATTTAAATCTCCTCCTAAGAAAATCTTATCTCCCAAAGGTATGCCTTGAACCAAACTCTCTAGATCCTCCCAAAACCTTATCTTGTGTTGTTCGTCCGAACCCACTTGCGGTGGATAGGTGCTAATCATATGGAAAGCACCTCCCTCCACCACAAGTTTGATAGAGATGATCCGATCTCCCACCCTCTTGACATCCACTACGTCCTTCTTCCACTGCTTATCCATAATTATTCCAACCATATTCCTATTCTTCACCTTTCCTGTATACCAAAGTTTGAAACCAGAAGTATCCAACTCCCTAGCCTTTGCACCAACCCATTTCGTGTCTTGTAGGCACATAATGTTAATCTTCCTCCTTGTCATGGTGTCCACCACCTCCATGGACTTTCCTGTTAGAGTGCCTATGTTCCATGTCCCAAATCTCAACCTTCTGTCGCTTCGACCTTTACCTTTTACTTTGTGAACTAGCTTATTTACCCTCGTCCGTTCATGAAAACGTGAGAACTCTTGCTCATTTAACACTACATCCGGGCACCGATGCAGCGGCTCTTGCTTTGACACCGTACTCGAGCCATACGGAACGTTGCTTCTGGGAAATGACCTAGCTTTAGCGCAATAATGTCTTTGATTCATGTCATGGGGGTTCGGCTATATTTTTATGTTGGTTGCCGAAGACCTAACACAACACTCCTCCTTTATCCGAGTTTGGGACCGGCTATGTACCACAAGTGTAACATAGGTGGAGTTATATGCAATTATATATATCGCATTAAATTTAATTTAGTATCAAAACTAAAAATAAAAAAACAATAAATAGTGATAATGTTCTTTTTAAAATAGTCAATTAATTAATTACTAAATTGATGTTTAATTTCTTAAATATAAATAAATTTTTTATTTTTTTTAAAACTTAGTTGAGATAAAAAAATATTATTTATATATTAAATAATAAATAGTGATAATGTTCTTTTTGTATATAAGTATATTATTTTATATAATATATCAAATTCAATTTCATTATTTAAATATCAAATTGACTACTTACTTAAATTAAATTAAATTGAGCTAAGATTTTAAAAAATGGTCCAATCAAAGAGTTATGCTGAATTTGTTAGTTCTCTTAATATTGATCTAAATAAAATTCTAACTGAAGAAGCCATGAACAAAGAAGAGATACAAGATCAGGAGAGTGAGGAGAGTGAAAGTGAATCTCCAGCAGATGAACCCAAAGTATCTAGGACCAAGAACAGACCTAATTAGATGGATGACTACATTGTGGGATGAAGTAGCATTGTAGCTGATCATAGCCTTGCCAAGATGGCAGGTTAGTTACGTGAGAAGTGATATATTGGAGGCTAGGTATTTTGGAATTCAGTTAGAGAAAATTGTGAGAGATGTTTTCTTGGAGTTTTTCCCTGACTCGAATAGGGCGTTGTATTTGTATTTCTTTCTTCTTCTTCATCTATTCAATCAAAGCATCATTCATTATTAATTTTTTTGCTATGTCTGTATGATTCTCAATATTTTTCTAACATGTGGTGCTCTCGTTGAGAGAAAAATGATCCTTTCTGAAGAACTCAACCCACATGCTGAGATTACTGCTCCTCAGCACAGTCATGTGGAAGTAATAAGTCAACTTTCCAACACTAACATCAGAATGAATGGAATGAAGAATTTGTTGAGGGAGATTCATAGCTTCCTCAAGGATGCCTTGAAGATGACGAGGATGTGCGATGATCTTGAAGAACAAGATTCCCTGCAAGGCTCTTGCATTAGCGGATCCGGTACCTTCCAACCAGCCGTTCGAAGTTTCAAGGATTTTTTCCCCAGTTCAACGGTGAATGAGTAGAGGAGTGGGTTTTTAAGGCCAAGGAATATTTTGAGTGGTACTCAATTCCTTTTGACATAAGGGTACATATGCTTTTATTTCATCTATTTGGACCTGCTTACTCTTGGTATCGTTGGGTGATTAACAATAACAATAGACATACTTCGGACTTTTTTTTGGATGCACTACTGGTGAGGTTCAGTTAGAATCAATTTTATGATCCTAAAGTAGCCCTTAAAGAGTTGAAACAAACCACAACTATAGCTGGTTATTAGAGCCAATCTGAGGAATTATCAAACCAGTGACAGGGTTAAGTGAACAGTGGTTGGTTTCCTTATTTGTGGTTGGACTTCAAGATTATTTGAAGTACGAACTATTGTTAGCTAAGACAACTTCATATGAGACCGCTATAGCAATGGCTACATAACACGAAGAAAAACACTCTGTAACCAACCCAAACCACAAATGATCCATAACTACAAATTCACTACCACCTTTGAACATACTAAACTATAACCCCATTAACCGAACAACCAGCACCCCAAAACCTATTGTATCCCCTGTACCATTCACCCATCTAATTAAAACCAGATACTTAATACCAATCACAATACCAATTCGAATCCACCCTACAAGAAACTATCTGCTTCAGAAATCAAATTAAAGAAAGAAAAAGGGTTATGTTACTACTACGAGGACAAGTGGTCACCAGGTCACAAATGCAAAACCTCATGCTACTTGTTGACAGGTGAAGAAGAGATGTAGTAAATATTAAAAGAACTTGAACCATAAGTTATTCAAATTTTGAGAGCAGAAAACCCTGTAATTGTGCAACCAGTGCAGCCAGAGATTAGCTTTAACACTATCATGGGACAGTTCTAACCCACTACATTTAGGCTGAAAGGGAGCTACAAGGGTCAGCCGGTTATGATCTTCATCGACAGGGGAAGGTCACACAACTTTGTAAAGGGAAGCGTGGCATAAAGACTTGAATTTCCAGTAAAACAAACAACTCACTTCAGGTGCTGGTGGGAAACGGGGATGTCATTGGTTGCAAGGCATATTGTGATGATGTTTCATTAGTGATGCAAGGTTACTAGTAGTTCACATTCAGTACATTTATTTTAGACTTGCAAGTGGCTGATATTGTGTTAGGGGTACAATGACTGATGTGTTTGGGCTATGTCACAACTCACAATAGATTACTCACCATGGAATTTGTGATTAATGGGCTGCCAATCAAGTTACAAGGGGAGAGATTGCTACAATTCGAGGCCAATAGTAATAGGATGCTACAGAAAATTTTGATAACCAAATTAATTACTAGTTTGTATCATTTGAAGATGGTAGAGAGTGTAAAACACTCAAAGGAGGAGGCAATGCCTAGTGAACTACAGTACGTGTTGGATGAGCACTGTGCTATTTTTGAAGAACCAAATTAGCTACCACCACATCATGACATTGATCACAAGATTCACCTAACACCGGGTTTGCAAAGGATGAGTATACGGCCTTACAAGTATCTTCATTTCCAGAAAAAAAAAGATGGAGCGATTAGTGAAGGAGATGTTAGAAGTTAGCATTATACGCAAAAGCCAAAGCATGTTTTCTATCCCGATTCTATTGGTCAAGAAAAAGAATGGAAGTTGGAGGTTTTGCTATCGAGCACTAAATGCAATCACCATTAAAGATAAATTCCCGATAGCCACCATTGAGGAAATATTGGATGAACCCCTTGGTGCAGTCCGGCTATCATCAGATATGGATGAATGAGAGTGCAGTTCACATGATCGCCTTTCGGACCCACCAAGGCCACTATGAACTTTTGGTGATGCCTTTCGGCTTACGAATGCCCCATGCATCCACATTCCAAGCTACCGTGAACAAAATATTCCAGTCCTATCTTAGAAAATTTATTGCAGTCTTTTTTTATGACATTTTGGTCTATAGCAAGACTTAGGAGGAGCACTTACAACACTTAGAACTAACTCTCACACTTCTGGCTCAGCAACAACTCTGCGCTAAGCATACTAAGTTCCATTTTAGACAGTAATAGGTGGATTATCTAGGCCACAATGTATGCACAACAAGGGTTATGGTTGATCCTGCTGAGATTGATGCTATTAAGGCATCGCCAAAGCCGAAATCATTAAAATAGCTTCACAATTTTCTCATATTGACGGGCTATTACCGTAAATTTGTTGCTAAGTATGCTCAAATTTCCCACCCATTAATTGAGTTGCTAAAGAAAAATAATTTTAAACAGGGACCGGAAGCTGATGTAACCTTTGAGGAGCTTAAGGTTGCATTGATAAAGACATCGATTTTAGCTCTTCCCAATTTTACTCAGCCTTTCATGGTTGAGACGAATGCATCACAAATGGGGATTGGAGTAGTGCTGTCACAAAATACTCACTGGCTTGCTTATTTTAGCAAGAAGCAAAATCGGAAAAGTGATATTGTCCTCGACTTATATCTGCGAATTATATGCGATTACTCAAGCAGTGTCCAAATGGCGTCATTAACTTTTGGGTAGGTGCTTTGTGATTAAGACTGATGATGAGCGGATATTTTATATGCTTTTTGGCATCATTTTCATATAGTTTTTAGCATGTTTTGTTTACGTTTTATTAAGTTTTCATAGGTTTTACTGTAAAATTCACATTTTTTGGATTCTACTTTGAGTTTGTATGTTTTTATTCAATTTCAGGTATTTTCTGGTTGAAATTGAGGAGTTGGAGCAAAAGTTTGATTCCGAAGCAGAGAAAGCACTGCAGATGCTGTCCGAATCTGACCTCCTTGCACTCAAAAGAGCTTTTCTGGATCTACAGAAGTCCAAATGGAGCATTATTCTCAACGGCTTTGGAAATCTTACTTCCATAGCTTTCTAGCTATGTATAATAATCCATACTTTGCTTCAGAATAGAAGGCCCAAAACTGCATCCAATGCCAGCCTCCTGCCCTAGTCTAGGCGTCCAACGCCTAAAGGAGGAGACCATCGTCCAAATGCCCAAAGAGGACCCCCTAGCTAGCGTCCAATGCTCTAGAGGCCTCATAGCACCTGTATCTCAAGCAAGTTCAGCCCAAACACTCACCAAGTGGGTCCCAGAAGTGGATTTTAGCACTAAAAAAGACCGTTTTACCCTTCGTATGTAATCCTTAGTCATTAGTTTAGTATTTAAGGGATATTTTACATAATCATCGAGGACTTTAAGCCATATTTCATTTTCCACATTGTATTTTCTATCAGAATGAGTTTCTAAACTTCCTAGGTTGAGGGGAAGAGCCCTGCTGAGTTTTATGGATTAATAAAAGCATTACAGTTCTTTCTCAATTCGTGTTTGATTTTCTATTCTAAGATGTATCTTCGTTTTTCATCAATATGAATGCGTTGAACTGGCATAAGGTTATCACATTCTACATGGGTTCAGAGTGAGTCTCATCGAACAATGATGAACTACCAGCTTGATTATACATCTCTTAGACGGCTAATCCACGATTTCATTGGGGACTTCTCGAGACATCAGTTCAGCCGAAGTATGGGGAGATTAGGGTCTCTGCGGTAGAGGCTAGAACCCAAAGGCACAACATCCTCTGATCCAAAAGATTCGACCATGTCTGTGGCATTTTGAGTTGGATCACCAAAGAGAATGGACTGCAGGAGTTTCACCCTCAATCAGAATGGATCCACACTAACCCTGGGGTTCAGATCTAGAGAAGTATTGGCGGCTGCTCAAACCAGTGTCAATCACGTACAGCCTGCCATAGAAGAAATCATTCACAATTGAAGAAGACAGTAATACCAGAGTTAATCCAGAAGGACAAAGTATCTCCAAGCCTTAACCATCTTCTTATCATTGTAAATAGGTCAACCTAGTTTAGATCTCACAAATCCAACAACTCTTCTATCCGTCAAACTAAGATCTTCAAGATAACGATAGCTTGCTTCAAACCACAATCCTCATGGAATTGACCCTGACTCACTCAGGTATTACTTTGATGACCCAATGCACTTGCTAATTCAGTTGTACAAAGTATGGGGATTCGTGCACCAAGTTTTTGGCGCCGTTGTCGGGAATTGTTCGAGTTTGGTCAACTAACAGATTATCTTGTTCCTTAGACTAGGTATTGTCTTTAATTTTGTTAGAGTCTTTTATTTCATTTTTATTTTTTTTTTGAAAAAATCAAAAAACTTTTTCAAAAATTTTTTTCTTTTCTTTGTTTAATCTTTATTTTTGGTTTGAGTCTTTTGTTCTTGTTCTTGGTAATTTTCAAATTCTTTAAGTCTTTTTTCTAAAAAAATTTCAAAATAGTTTCTTTTGTTTGAGTCTTGTGTCAATCTTTAAGTTTGGTGTCTTCTTGTGTCTTTTCTCTAAAATTTTTAAAAATTTTGTCTTTGGGTTTCAAAAATTTTAAGTTTGGTATCTTTTGCATGTTCTTGTGTTCTTTGAATTCTTTGAGTTTTGTTCTTGGTATTCTTTTTGATCTTCAAAGTGTTCTTGTTTTTCTTTTTATTTTGATCTTAAAATTTTTAAGTTCGGTGTCTCTTTATATTTTTCTTGTTAATTTTTGCACACTAGGTCCCTTTAGATCTAAAAATTTTAAGTTTGGTGTCTTTTTGTTGTTTTTCTCTTTTCTCATTAAATTCAAAAATAAAAAATATCTTTTCTATCTTTATTTTAATTTCAAAAATCATTATCTTATCTTATCTTAGTTTTAAATTTCAAAATTCAAATCTTTTCAAAATCAAATCCTTTTCAAAATTCATATCTTTTTCAAAATTTATCTTATCTTTTTATCATTCTTTAAAATTCAAAAATATAAAATTCAAAATTCAAAAATCTTATCTTATTTCAAGTTTTAAAATTTAATTTCAAAATTCAAAAATTAAATTTCAAATTTCAAATTTCAAAATCAAACCTTTTCAAAAATCATATCTTTTTCAAATCTTTATCTTATCTTGTTGACTTTTTCAAAATTCAAAATTCAAAATTTCAAAATTTAAAATTTCAAATTCAAATTTTAAAATTCAAATTTCAATTTCAAAACTCAAAATTTAAAATTTAATTTTCAAATTTTAAATTTTAAATTCAAACCTTTTCTAATCTTATATCTTATCTTGTTTTCAAATCTTTCTTAATTAGTTACTTATCTTCTCTCTCTTCTTTTTCAAAACTTCCTAACTAATTCTTCTCTCTCCTAATTTTCGAAAATCCTTCCTCTATTTCTCTTTCTTCTTTTTCGAAATTCATAATTAAATTTTCAATTCCTTTTAATTCATTAACCTTTATTTTCGAATTACATAAAAAAATAAAACAAAAACAAAAATATTTTAATTCTTGTTTATCTTTTCTATTTCTAATTCTTCTTCTCTCTACTTCTATTATTTGAATTATTCTTCTTCTCCTTCTTCTATCTTCATTCTTCTATCTTCCTCTTCTTTCTTCACATCTCACAGGGAGTCTTCTGTTCTAAAACATAGAGCTCACATTCTCTTCTTTCCTTGGTTTCTTCTTTTCTTGTTTATGACCAGGAACATGGATAAAGAACCTCTTTTTAATTTTGATCCTGAACCTGAAAGGACTTTAAGGAGGAGCTTACAACAAATTAAAGCACAACACTCCAGAAGAAACCTTTCAGAAAATGTTGAATAAGAAGCTGAAGACATGGCCGAACCTGAAGGAGAGGCAAGAAAGGTTCTTGGTGACTTCACCATGCTTACCTCTAACTTTTATGGCAGAAGTATCTTTGTACCTGCCATTAGAGCTAACAATTTTGAGCTTAAGTCTCAGTTTGTCTCTCTTCTGTAACAGAATTGCAAGTTCCATGGACTTCCACTGGAAGATCCACATCAATTTCTAGCTGAATTCTTGTAAATCTGTGATACTGTTAAGACCAATGGAGTGAATCTTGAGGTCTACAAACTTATGCTCTTTTCCTTTGCTATAAGAGACAGAGCTAAGATATGGTTGGATTCTCAACCAAAAGAGAGCCTAGACTCTTAGGAGAAGCTGATCCTAAATTCTTTCCTCCTCAAAAGTTGAGCAAAATCAGAGTGGAAGTCCAAACCTTCAGACAAAGAGAAGGTGAATCTCTCTATGAAGTTTGAAAAAGATACAAGCAACTAATCAGGAGGTGTCTTCCTGACATTCTCTCAAAATGGTCTATCATAGGAATTTTCTATGATGGTCTGTCTGAGATGTCCAAAATATCATCGGACAGCTCTACAGGTGGATCACTTCATTTGAAGAAAATGCCTGCAAAAGCAAGAGAACTCATTGAGATGGTTGCAAACAACCAATTCATGTATACTTCTGAAAGAAACCCTGTAAGTAATGGGGTACTTCAGAAGAAAGGAGTTCTTGAAGTTGATACTCTGAATGCCATATTGGCTTAGAACAAGATCTTGACCTAGCAGGTCAATATGATTTCTCAGCATTTGGCTGGAATGCAAGTTGCACGAGCACTCAGGAAGCTTCTTCTGAAATTGAAGCCTATGATCTTGATCAATCCACCATGGAGGAGGTGAATTACATAGGAGAACCCTATAGAAACACCTACAACCTTTCATGGAGGAATTATCCTAACCTTTTTCATGGAAGGATCAACAGAAGTCTCAACAAGGATTCAATAATAATCAAGGTGGAAGGAACCAGAATAAGTTCAACAATAGACCACCATTCCCATCTTCTCAAGGGAATATGGAGACTCCTAAGCAGAGCCTTTCTAACTTATCCATTCTAGTCTCCAGCCTCTCTAAGATAACTCATAGTTTTATAACTGAAACAAGATCTTCCATCAGAATTTTGGAGGTACAGATTGGTCAACTGAGCAAGAGAATTCCTGAGACTCCTCCTAACACTCTTCCAAGTAATACTGAAGTAAACCCAAGAGAAGAGTACAAGGCCATCTCCATAGACGTAGAGGCCGAATCTGGAGAGACTGGGAAGGCATTGAACGCCAGTGAGAAAGATTTCACTGGGCGTTTAACACCCAAACTGGCTAAGAGCCTGGCACTGAACACCAGTGAGGAAGCCCTCACTGGGTGTTCAACGCCTAAACAGACAGGGAAGCTGGCGTTGAGCACTAGCCAGGACATCCCTGCTGGGCATTCAATGCCCAAAATGGTAAGGGAACTGGTGTTTAATGCCAGTAAGGATATACAGCATGGGCATTCAACTCCCAAAGAGCCACCAGAGCTGGCGTTGAATGCCAATAAAAGCACACCCTCTGAGTGCTCAATACCCACTCAAGAAATTCCTATCCAAGAACTAAAGGAAGCCAAGGCTCATATAGAGACCATAGAGGTTTCTTTGCATGCACTCCTGCAATGCATGAGTTCTGATGAATACTCATCCTATGATGAGGATGAAGATACTAGGGAAGAGCAAGTTGCTCTATACCTAGGAGCTCTCATGAAGGTGAATGCCAAGTTATTTAGTACAAAGCCTTTGGAGGAAGAACCTCCAGTGCTTTCCATAGAACTCAATGCTTTGGTTCAGCAGAAGCTACCTCAGAAGCTTCCAGATCCTAGACGCTTCCTGATTCCTTGCACCTTAGGCACTATGACCTTTGAGAAGGCTCTGTGTGACCTAGGGTTAAACATAAACCTCATGCCACTCTCTGTAATGGAGAAGCTGGAAATCTTTGAGGTACAAGCTGTAAATATCTCACTAGAGATGGCAGACAAGTCAATGAAGAAGCCATATGGCTTAGTAAAGGATCTCTTGGTAATGGGTGAAGATCACGACATCCCTGCAAACTTCATAATCTTGGATACTGGGGAAGATGAGGATGAATCCATCATCCTTGGAAGACCTTTTCTAGCCATTGTCAATGCTATCATTGATGTAGCAAAGGGAGTAATGGTTTTCCAACTAGGAGAGGACTACATCTTGTTTAAGATGTCCAATCCCAATTTTCCCTCTGATAAGCAAGAGACAATAGTATAACACTTAGTATTCCAAGCATCTCTTGCAGTGTAGAGCTGTACTAAAACCCTAAATATCAATTCTAAGTTTGGTGTTGGGCAGCCATTAATAAGCACTAAAAACAAAGGTACTAGAAAGAAAGTACCTAAAGGCTGGAGGGACAAGAAAGTCCCCACTAAAGGCCCCTCACATGGCATAAGAGTTGTCTTCACCAAGAAACCAGTCATACCACATATAGTGAGTCATATCCTGTCTCTAGAGCATATGGAGCTCATTCATGAGAAGACAGGAAGAAAGTTCACTGTAAGGGGAAAAATTCGAAGCCCATACTCACCTCTATAAGGAGCTAACCGTCAAGCTAATGACGTTAAAGAAGCGCTTGTTGGGAGGCCTCCCAATCTTAATTAATTATTTATTTCTATTTTTTTATTTTGTTTTTCTTTAAATTATTTTTTAGGTTCATAATCATGTACAACGGTCAGAACAGAGACAAAATTGTTCAGCAGTGAAAACAGAACACTCTGGATGGAGTGTTGTTGAAGTTGAACGCCAGCGAAGGAGCAGATGTTGGGCGTTCAATGCCAGTGCAGAGGGCAGGAATTCTTAAATTCTCTAGCCTCTCAGGACCAGTGGGTAGAAGAATCACCCACCGCGGGCTCCGTCGCTGGAGCTATAGGGGGCAGAAGGGCGTAGCAGAAGTAGCCACATAGTTTAGGTTCGAGACCATGATGAACTGCTGGTCCGGTTGACCCACTTGTGACATCATAGGGGTCAACAAGGTAGAAGGCGATGACTGAGAAGTCCCTAGGGTACCATAGTGGAAACCTTCTCTCTACCACGACCACGTGATCGACTTGTGACACCTTTGCTACTTGTCGTCATGTTTGCAAAGAGAATACCAATTAAATACTAATCAACATATATATACAACACAAATCCTTTAACATTTATATTATTTAAAAAAATTGACATAACTTTCCCTAAAATTGGAAATATATCCACTTTCATGGTTCCCACAAATCCAACCAACCTCAATCCACAAACATTAGTCAAAACTCAATTAAATTCACAATATTTCCAATAGAATATATTAACTTCATAATATATTACTTCATATTTATTTATAATGGTTTCATATTTTCTATGCATTCATATAGATTAACATATTGAATACTAAATTAGAACTAATCCTTGACGTTCTCATTAATTCATAGAAGTAACATTGCATAAAATTGCAAGACACAAATACTAGCACAGACAACATATGCTGAATAATTACTACAATAAAATGAAATAAACTCAAGCCTTAAAGAAATAAAATTTAATTTACATCAAATAGAAGCTACTACTACTATTTCTTCCTACTTATTAACACGAACAACAAGAACAAGAATAACATTATCTGTGAGATTCACCCTAATAGCAATAATCGTGATATCCTTTTTTTCCTGACACTAATTTGTTTTCATTTTTTTTCAGCTAGACTGTTGGATTGTTCAATGCATCCTTCAAAAAGTGTCAAAAAATTAGATGGAATGTGAATTAGGACACAAAAAATAGAACAAGATAATTACTATGACATTGATAAGTACAAAATCCAATAACAGACCAAACATAAAATGAATAATAGAATATTAGAACTTACTATTGATAGTTAGAGAGAGAGAGAGAGAGAGAGAGAGAACCTAATTTGCTACTTGATCAAGGGGAGTCGCGACTGACGGAGAGGGAGAGAAGGAGTCGCGACTGACGAAGGGAAGAGGAGGACTGGGCTGGTTTTGGTGAGGGGAAAAAGAGGCGGCGACGGGGCTAATGGAGCAACGGGGAGAGGAGAGGGTTAGAGAGAGAATGGGAAAAGAGAGGTTGGAGAGAGGGGAGAGGAGGAAGGGGTTGGTTTCAGTGAGGGGCAGAGGATGCGACAAAAGGAGATGCTGGCTGTGGCGGGATTGACGAAGCGGCAGGGAGAGGAAAGGATTAGAGACAGAGTATAGTGAGAGAAGAGATGTTAGAGATGGAGAGGAGATTTTGAAATGAAGGGGGTGAGGGTTCGCGCTTCGAATTTTAGGGCCTGTTATAGTCAAATTTATTGACGGATAAATTCGACAGTAACACATTGCACGTTAACAAAAAATCCGCCGGTAAATCCCACGCTACGTTTCGCGCCTATTTTCCCATTTTTCCTCTAATTATTATTGGCGCATTTACCATCGGAAGCATAAATATGCCGATAATTGCTTGACCCGATGAATTCTACACAAAAATCGTTAATATATCTGCCGGCAATGTCAATGCCAATGTGCGACACTAAATCCGACGGTATTCAACATGTTTCTTGTATTGAAATAATAACAAACATTCAAAATCATTATAAAATTATTTAAAAATTTATTTTAAAAATTTCTAATAAAAAGAAAATCCGATACGTAACAAAAAGAACACCCGAACAAAACAAAAATAGGATATTTAAAATCTTTTTAAAATTTCAAAACCTAATAAAGCAAGAAATCTAACAAAATATTAGAAAAAAACATCCGAAAACTAAGAAAATAAACATCTAAAACTATTTAAAAAATTATCTAAAATACATAAAAATATCCAAAACATAAGAAAAAAAAATTCGAAACTTAGTAGAAAGAAGCATCCAAAAATAACAAACATAAAAAATCATTGTAAAATCATTTTAAAAATTCATTTTAAAAATTTCAAAATTTTTTTATAAATTCATTTTAAATATTCTAAAATTTATTTTAAAAATTCTAAAATCATTATAAAAATTTCTAATAAAAAAAACATAAGAAACATTCAAAACTTAAGAGAAAAAATATCTAAAACTACTAAAAATAATCATCCAAAACCAAGAAGAAGAAGAGCGACGCACTGTGCTGCATAAGAAAATTGTGTTGCGGCGTCGTTTCATTCGCAAGATGGTGCGACGTGTGGCTTCTCGATGGCGTGATGCGCAACCTTCTTCTTCTTTCAACTGAGTGCAGCATTGCGTGCGGCTTCGCGGTAGGTGATCTGCAATGGTCAATATCGCAGAGGATGGTTACGTCGGATCGCATGATAGGTGGCGGCATCACGGTGGCGTGTCTACGTCCTTCTTTCTCTTCCAAACAAGTATGCGATACGGCTCGACGGGTGAATGATTGCAAGGGAAGGATTTGTATGATTGTTTTTTTAAGTATGAATGGAGAAAAAGTAAAATGAGAATAATTATTTTAGATACTACTTTAAATTTTAAATTTAATTTTTTTTAATCGACTATAGTCGGATGATCACGGATTGATTCTCTCCTATATTTTTTTCAAGTTAATTTAGTCTTTTAAAAATTTAATTTATTTTTTTTCAGACATCATTAATAACTATTGATATACGAGATAAAATTTGTCAGTGTGTGATCTTATTATCAATGTATGATATTTTTAATATGTTATGTGACACTTAATATAATCTATCAACAAAAAATTAACAAAACATCAATTCGACTCATTTTAATATTTTTAATGGAGAATGTTAAATATTTCAAGAAGCAAATTGATTTATGTGTGATTTTTAAGAGACTAACTTGAATAAGAGTTAATTATTTTTTATATGATAAATGAAAGAGTGTATTACGTTGGTATGAATTAAAATAGGTGAATTTTACAAGTGTGATGCACAATACAAATCGTTACTTACAATTTGCATAACAAAAGAAATCGTTACTCACGATTTCATAAATCATATTTTTTTAAAATTAAAAAATTAAAATCGTGACTAACGATTTTTTATTCTTTTTTGTCTTATTTAAAATTGTAATTCACGATTTCTGTTAACTTTTTTTAATTTTTTGTCTTATTTAAAATTGTCATTAACAATTTTTTTTATCCCATATCACTGCATTACACCAAAACATCATAATATTAATGAAAAATACTAATAATAACCTAATATAAAAAAAATTAGCCACTTGAATAATCAATATCTTCTCCATACATACTTCTATTATCTGAGTTAAACCATTTGGTTCGATTCAAATAATAATAATAATAATAATAATAATAGAATAATAAATAGAATATATGAAAAATAAATAGAATAGTGAGTTAGGAGGGAAAAAAAAGAGTGAAAGGGAAATGAGGAGTGAGGAGGGCGGTGTGGGAGTGAGTGAGTGATGAATGATGATGGTTCCTTCCCTAAATTCCGAGCGCCTCTCTGACAGCGACCCATCATACACATTGCCCTTGTCCTTTTACCCTTTCCATTCTCCACACACACCACTTTCTTCTCTTTCCTTCCTCCTCCCTTCTCATCTATTACTACATTTTATCTTCTTTTTCTTATTATTCTCTCCACCATCTTATAATATGCACAATTTTATAAATTCAACGATTTTAAATGGTTAGGTCTTAGTGTCTTACTATCAAAGAGATTTGTGTGAATAATAATAATAATAATAATAATAATAATAATAATAATAATAATAATAATAATAATAATAATGTACCATTTAATATTTGATTTTGTAAATCTGTCGTAGTATTTCCTTCAGTCAAACAATTATAAATTTTATCTTCTATATCGATTTTTAAATATTATATATATATATATATATATATATATATATATATATATATATATATATATATATATAGTTTTTAATCCTTCTAATAAATTTTAATAATTTATTGAAGGTAAGCAGTGGACCCCCTTCTTCCGGTAGTTCAGGATATCCATAATTTTGGTGGAAACATGCATGCTTTGATTTGTCTATTCAACAAACAAGAGCTCCCTATTATTTTTTTTCCCCCATTCTTTTATGAGCACTACTTGAACACCCCTCCCCCCCTATACCCACACACATAGACATAGTCACATACGTATCGAAAAATAACATCCAAAGATCACTATTGCAATAGTTCTTATATTTGTACACTTTTGCGCATCTTATATTATTATTTTTAAAAAGTTATCAGTTTCACAGGGTCTTGAATTTGTTCACATAATTTGATTCGAATTAATCGTGTTAAAAGATATAACTATTAATGTTACCTGCATAAAAAAAATAATTATAAGATATAAGTAGTTTTATGACATAATATCGTAGTTTTATGTACAACAAATTTTAAATTCGATCCTTGATGAGTTTTATGACAATTTGATTGCCTATAAAAGTAAAATGTTAGAATAAAATTTTCCTTCTTTTCCACAAAACTTAAACTAAAAATCCTATTTCAATGAATTCAGTCAATCAAGAATTAATTTTAATAAAATATAAAAGATTTAATTCGAATAATATTTAGACAGTGTAAATTCGGCCATTCCTGTGCAGTATCATCTATTAGTCCAAATTTGTATGGACATCATAGTCCAGAAACATTTTAGGAAGAAATTCATTTTAATCGATAACTACTCCACTAGCAACCGTAATTTTTTTAATAAAAATACTCAATTAAGTATATATATGATGAGTTTGGAAAACTCTAAATTAATATTTGTGATGACTAAATATTC
The DNA here is from genome assembly GCF_003086295.3 of Arachis hypogaea. Classification (NCBI taxonomy): domain Eukaryota; kingdom Viridiplantae; phylum Streptophyta; class Magnoliopsida; order Fabales; family Fabaceae; genus Arachis; species Arachis hypogaea. Next base: position 21,694,532 of record NC_092040.1, read on the forward strand.
TTAACTATATTAATTACAAATTATTAATTTGATTTTTATTAAACACATGTTAATTAATAATTTTGTGATGCAGTTTATTATTGGGCCGAAAACAAAATTCTGGTGCAAGTCCAATTACATTCAACTTTGGTTTAATACAAAAACATATGATGAGTGTAGCTGAATTGTTGTGATACTTTTTGGGCCATAATGAATTTCATTGCTCCAAAGCCCAACTATGTTCCATGTTTAGTAATCCAATGCTTGATCCAAAAATTCATCAGGAAAGCAAATGTTATCATTTGCTCATGGCTGAAATTATTTTTATTCATTGGGCCAGTTTTATCCATTATTGATACAAGTCCAAAAAAAATTGTCCTCATGCATGGTCCGAAACCATGAAGCAAAGAAAACAAAGCTTCAAATGCTTTCAACGGATTCCATCTCACTCTTTGGATGGATTTTAAATCCAATTTGCTAGCATTGGAAACATGAGAGAGAATTTGACTTTGATTTGATGGAAATCATTATGCTTCACGCTACTCCACCTAAGGGAAGTAAAAGCAACCTCTTCTCAATTTAGTTTTTGTTTATTTCATTAAATTGCTTTTCTTCCAAGATTGTTTCTTCTCTCTCATCTCTTTTTTCTCTTTGGTCATTAACCAGAAAACAATGGATGCCATGGAAGCTACACCTACTCACCCAAAAGAAGATGGAGCACGTCTCAAGACCATCATGATGATGGCAAGAAAACATAACAAAATAAAAGTATGTTGTGGCTGAGATTTTCACCAAAAGTGGTAAGATTTGGTGAGGTAATCTCGAGCTACTCATACCCAAAAAGAGAGAAGGAGATTCTTGCCAGCAAGTAGGAGATCTTTGGAGGCATGGCTTGTCTCTGATTTTGCTCAACCACCACAGGAAGTAGCTAGAGTGGCGAAGTGATGGAAGAGGCAGAGATTGGAGCAGATGAAGCCATCATCATCATGAAGCATCAAGGGCCAGAAATCCATCTTGGAAAGCAAGCCAAGGTTGGAGCGCTCGGATTAATGAAGAGTGATGACCAAAGAAGAACTAGAGGTATTTGCATGTTGAGTTTTGCATGAGTTACCTCTTCTCTCTCTGTGACCGAACCGGTTTTGTTTTGAAGGAAAAGAAGTTAAGCTTGGTTTTGTTTCAACTGTGAAGGCTTCTCTTCTCTATAAAAAGTGGTGAACAGTCACGGTTTGATTCAAGGAAGAAATTTTGAGAGTTCAAGGCACAGAAGTCTCAAAACTACCTAAGCTTACAGATTTTCTTCTCCTTCAATGTATTCTGTTTTGTAATTTTCTGTTTAATTTTGTTATGTCTTGAGTCTCATGAAAAAAAGGCAAACAGTGAGGTTTGTATGAAAAAGCCATAGAGCGGAAAAAGGCAGAGAGTGCAAAATTAAAAGAAAAAGCCATATATGTCTTAGAGTTCCTTTGTTCATCTATGTTGTGTTTCATGATTCTGTGGGAATCCCCTTATAAGTTGGGTTAGCACTTTACAATTTGTAATCATATTGATTATAGTGAAATTACATCATAGATGTCTCACTAAAGAGCGGGAAACAAAAGCTTTAATTATTTCTGAGAGTAGTAACCTTGATTCCATGACACTTGATGATTTGAGAGGAAACCTTCTTGCTTTTGAAAACACTTATTTAAAAAGAGAGTCAAAAAAGAAAGGAATTGCTTTTTCTTCTGTAACTAACACCCTGGATGATGAATCCAGTGATAACTCCTCTGAAAATAAATTTGTGTTGTTTGCCAAAAAATTCAGGAAAATGGTGAAGTTCAAAGGCAAAGGTAGCAGCTCAAGGAAAATGAAGAAAGACCTTAGCAAAGTAACTTGTTACAACTGCAAGGAAATGGGACACTTCAAATCTGATTGTCCCAAGTTAAGGAAAGAGGAGAAGCAAAAAGGGGGAAAGAAGAAGAAGGGTCTGATGGCATCATGGGAAGACTTGGAAAATGACTCAAAAAGTGATGAAGAATCTGAGACCAAGTCACAGTCTTGTCTCATGGCAAATCATATAAATCAGGTATTTTTTCAAAACCATAACACTGAAGACCTTCATCTTATGATAGATCACCTTTCTGAAAAAATAAGATGTTTTCTGACTGATAATCAAGATCTTGAACAACAAATTTTCATTCTTAAAGCTGAAAATAATTTTCTCAAAGATAAGCTAAGGGAGGCCGAAACTGCTTGTGATCTTGTGGAAGAAAATAAGTAGTTGAAAGCTCAACTTAGAAGTTGTGAAAGTGATCACTTGGTAGTTGCATATGTAAACTGTTTTAAGGAAAATGAAGAGTTGCTGAAAAAGGTTAAAAGTCTTGAAAATGACGTAGCCAAATTTACCCAAAGTTCTGAAAATCTAAATCAAATTTTGGCTAGTCAAAAACCACTCTTTGATAAAGCTGGTTTGGGGTTTTATAAATCTGATAGGAAACCTTCTCTTAAAGATAAAGCCTCTTCATCAAATGACACAAGGTTTCAAGATCCCACCTACTTTAACAAAATAGCAACTCCAAGGTTTTGTAGGTTATGCAACCGAAGCGATCATTTTTCTGTTCAGTGTTTCTTTGGTGAAAGAATGATTGGTGATAAAGTTTACAAAGTTTTTTTTATTACAATGATTTGGGACATAGAAGATGGTTTAACGTGAAAGGATCCAAGAAAATTTGGATACCTAAGGTCACTTGAGCTTATTTTGTAGGTATGTCTAGCATCCAAGAGGAAGGAAAATATGTGGTACATGGACAGCGGATGCTCTAGGCATATGACCGGAAAGACAACCTTCTTCATAAAGCTTGATGAATATGATGGAGGACTTGTCACTTTCGGTGATGATGGAAAAGGAAAGATAATGGCCGTTGGAAAAGTCGGTAAAAATTTTTCATCTTGTATAAATGATGTTCTTCTTGTCAATGGTTTGAAACATAATTTACTTAGTGTAAGTCAATTGTGTGATTTAGGATTTGAAGTAATTTTTAGAAAATTTGTGTGCTTGGTTGTTTGTGAAAAAACTGGGGATATTCTTTTTGAATCTAAGAGATGCAACAATGTGTATGGACTAACTCTTGAGGACTTGAAAGAACAAAATGTAACATGTTTTACATCTCTTGAATATGAAAAATGGCTATGGCATAGAAAGTTGGGTCATGCTAGCATGCACCAAATTTCTAAGCTAGTGAAGAAAAATCTGGTTAGAGGAATTCCTAAAATTAAATTTGATAAGGATCTTACTTGTGATGCTTGTCAATTAGGCAAACAAGTCAAATCCTTTTTTAAACCAAAAGATGAAATCTCAACCAAAAGGCCATTAGAGATGTTACACATTGATCTTTTTGGTCCAACTAGAATACAAAGTCTAGGAGGTAAACACTATGGTTTGGTAGTGATAGATGATTACTCTAGATTTGGTTGGGTACTTTTTCTTGCTCATAAAAATGATGCTTTTCATGCTTTCTCAACCCTTTGCAAGAAAATTCAAAATGAAAAAGATTTAAAAGTAGCTCATTTGAGAAGTGATCACGGAAAAGAATTTGAAAACCAAGACTTTGAAAAATTCTGTGATGACTTTGGAATTTTTCATAATTTTTCATGCCCTAGAACACCTCAACAAAATGGGGTTGTTGAAAGAAGGAATAGAAGCCTTCAAGAAATGACTAGGGCTATGTTATGTGAGAATGAGGTTCCAAAATTTCTATGGGCTGAAGCTGTAAATACAGCATGTTATATTTTGAATAGGACAATAATAAGAAAAGGGTTGAATAGAACTCCTTATGAGCTATGGAAAGGAACCCCTCCAAATCTTAAGTACTTTCATATTTTTGGATGCAAATGTTTTGTGCTTAACAACAAAGAAAATATTGGTAAGTTTGATCCAAAATCTTATGAAGGAATATTTGTTGGATACTCCACTACTAGCAAGGCCTATAGAATTTACCTTAAAGAACATAGAACCATAGAGGAATCCATACATGTTACTTTTTGTGATTCTAACTTAATTCCTAGTACTATGATAGATATTGATTCAGATTGTGAAGGAGTTGGAACAAGCAAAGAAAATCCCAAGTCTGTCCAAATTGAAGAATCTGCCAGTCCAGAATTGTCTCGTCAGATTGGAGAAGACATTTCCATTTTGTCTCCTGAGCCAGCACGAGAAACTGAAACAGTGAGACCAACAGAAACTCATCAAAGCTCAACACCACAAAGGAAGCCTAGAGAATGGAAGTCTATGAGGGATTATCCTCATGACTTCATCATTGGTGATCCCTCCCAAGGAGTGACAAGAAGATCCTCAACCAAAAGACAATCCGAACCAAGCAACTTTGTATTTTTGTCACAAATGGAGCCCAATAATGTGAAAGAAGCTCTTGAAGACCCATCATGGGTCAAGGCCATGGAAGAGGAGCTTTCTCAATTCGACAAGAATGAGGTTTGGACATTAGTACCTCATCCGGATGGTAAGAAAGTTACGGGTACTAAGTGGGTGTTTAAAAATAAACTTGGTGAGGATGGACAAGTTGTTCATAACAAGGCTAGATTAGTGGCCCAAGGTTACGATCAAGAAGAGGGAATAGATTTTGATGAGTCTTTTGCTCCAGTAGCTAGAATGGAAGCAATTAGATTTCTTCTTACCTATGCTGCCCATAAGGGTTTCAAAGTGTTTCAAATGGATGTTAAATGTGCTTTCCTTAATGGCTTTATTGATAGAGAAGTGTATGTGGCAAAACCCCCCGGTTTTGAACATAAAGATTTTTCAAATCATGTTTTCAAACTAACTAAGGCTCTTTATGATCTTAGACAAGCTCCAAGAGCTTGGTATGAAAGGCTTAGTGCCTTCCTATTGGAAAATCAATTTCAAAGGGGCACCACGGACACAACTTTATTCATTAAAGCATCTAATGATGATATACTTCTAGTTCAAGTTTATGTGGATGATATTGTGTTTGGATCGGTCAATGAGTCCTTGTGTAAAGAGTTTGGAAAACTCATGACTAGTGAGTTTGAAATGAGTTTAATGGGAGAGCTAACCTTCTTTCTTGGCCTCCAAATTAAACAAACTCCTAGTGGTACTTTTATTCACCAAGGAAAGTGTGCAAAAGAACTTATCAAAAAGTTTGGCCTAGAAAATTCTAAACCAATGGAAACACCAATGCATCCAAACAATAAACTTGAAAAAAGATGATGATGGCAAAGATGTGGATGAAACACGGTATAGGGGAATGATTGGTTCATTAATGTATCTTACCTCCTCTAAACCAGATATTGTTCAAAGTGTAGGTGTATGTTCAAGATTTCAATCTCACCCAAAAGAATCCCATCTTTCGGCTGTTAAGCGCATCATTAGATACATTAAGGGAACATGTGATTATGGCTTGTGGTATCCAAAATCTGATGATTTTTGTGCAGTAGGGTTTTGTGATGCAGATTATGCGGGAGATAGAGTGGATAGAAGAAACACCTCCGGCATGTGTTGCTTCCTTGGAAGCTCACTCAACATGTGGTCAAGCAAGAAACAAGCCACAATTGCTCTATCCACAGCTGAAGCTGAATATATATCCGCATCTGCTTGTTGTTCACAATTAATTTGGTTAAAAACGCAGTTGGAAGATTACAAATTAAATATCAATAGTATACCATTATTTTGTGATAACATGAGTGCAATAAATATTTCAAAAAATCTTGTTTTGCACTCAAGAACAAAGCACATTGAGATCAGATATCACTTTATTAGAGAACATGTGCAAAAGGGTACTATTGATATTCAATTTGTAAAATCTGAAGATCAACTTGCAGACATTTTTACAAAACCCCTCTGTGAAGACAGATTCTGCTATCTAAGAAAAAGCTTGGGAATGTTTGATTTACGTTCTGTTGAAAATCTGTGAAATTCTAACTCTGCTCAGTTTTGTCTCGTAGGATTGGACGAGATAAAAATGTTAGCGTGTTGGAGAAGCTATAATTAAGGGGGAGGCTGCGCAGAATTTATCTCTCATGGGCCTCACAAAATCTCTTTGACCCCACCTTGACCTGTTGATTGGTATCTCACTTTATGATGATCAAAATCTTTTTGTGGTCTTATCAAATCTTATTGGAAGTGGTTATTGTCAAATCAAATCCCTCTCTCCATCTAATCCCTTGATTCTAGGAAATCACCTTTTCAAATTCTTGAAAATCCCTTGGTTAATAACCGCGCCATGATGATCATTAACTTCCCTTTCAATCAACATTTAATGCACCTCTAACTTCTCTCCACTCTCCACACTCTTCGGCCATTTCTTCTTCTTCCAACTCCATATCTTCTCTTCATCATGAGAAAGAAAACGGCTTCTAGGAAGAGTGAACGTATTCATCTTTCTCAAAAGACTCCCCTCCACAAACTCACACTCATATCCATATTCATTCTACATCTTCATCTTCTCCCTCACCACCATCCAAACATATGGCCACCATGAGAAAGAAAGTAATTGCCCACAAAAGTTCAGGCCGAGGCAAAAACAAGGAGCCAAATGTTGAGAAAGAATCATCTCACACCTCACCCATTGCATCACCACCACCATCACCGAAGAAAGCCACACCTGGGATGAGTGCTCAGAAATCAAAAGAATTCATTCTACACAACACCATGGAACCGGCAAATCTGGAATCTTTGGAGTTCAAGAATAAATTTGCCAAAACTCACTCCCATTATGACCTTGCGAGATTCAAATCTTGCACTTCTTATGAATTCCACAAAGAAGTTTTGCAAAAGCATCATCTCTGTTTGACTTACCTTGTCAATCTTGAGATTCTTGCCAAAAAGGGAATAAATCTTTCTCCTCTCTTCGAACTGCTTCAATGGATTCCTCTGCTTCACATCCAGAAGCTAGTTTATCCAGGTCTGGTCTGTGAGTTCTACGCCAACATGAGACTTATTGATGGCACCCTCCATTCATATGTGAAAAAAGTTCACATCACTCTTGACACTGCCACCATTGGAACTGCCTTGGGATACAAAGATGAAGGGCTGAGAGCATACATGGCCGACAGATAGGACACATAAGTCGGCGTCACCCATAAGGTTGTTCTTCAACACATATGTGAGCATCTCTCAGGCTTGGATGGAAATGTTCCTACTCACAAGGCCCTAGGTTCCACCAACTCATTGCTTCACAGGATCATCATCCACATCTTGACTCCTCAAAGCGGATCTCACAATAGAGTAACATATTCTGACTCCCTCATCTTATTTGCATTTGTTACATCTAATCCCATTTCTTTTGGTTATATTATGATCCTCCATATGTGGGACTCGGTCAGGAGCACCAAAAAGGTAAATCTACCCTGTGGTATGTTCTTAACGAGTATTTTTGAATTCTTTAAAGTTGACCTTTTGAATGAGGCTGTAGAGAACAAAGTATCAATGGTTAAAAAAGGAAGAACAATTAAAGGACCCAAAAGCAAGAAATTTATGGTTTCAGAAAGTGAGTTTGAGGACAGACCTGAGTCTTCCAAGACTATCAAGTCTATCAAAGAAATTCTCGTAGAATTTTCAAATATGTCAGAAGTCATGATACAATCTCATAAGGCTGTACGTAAACTAGCATATGAATATGAAAGAGCATGGATGAGATGCAAAGATATAGTGGGTCTAATGCTGGAAAACTTGGAGAAAGATTTGGGAGATGAAGAAAATAAAGGAGAATCTGATCTGCATTTATCTGATGATTAAATTTCTGTTTAAGTTTAGGATATTGGCTTAAATAGGCTCAATCTGTTTCTCTTTTTTGTGTTAAGATACTGCTATAACTCTGAGATACTCTGTGATACTCTGTTTTGTTTGGTTATATCTTGCATATCTTGTTTTCTATGACAAAATTTTGATTGCAGGTGCCCCTTTGATGACAAAAGGGGGAGAATAAGGTTAAAAAAATTGAAACTGGAAACAGGGGATGAAATTTTCATTTTGTGAAAATTCATGATCACTTCTGTTGATGATTAAACAATGCATTTGGCTTATGTTGATTGAGAATGCATTCAATTTATCTTGATTGCTGCCATTATTTGATGTTTATCTTGGTAAAATGTGTTTACTACTTACCTTGGTAAAATGATTTATGTTGGATTTATTTTTGGCAGTTCTTAATGATGAAAGTTGTTGTGTTTAGAAAGATTAAATCATGATTGAAAAATAGTCCTACCAAGATTGCTCTGATTTATTGAAAAATATTTTTGAATAGCAAGATTTCTACCAAAAACAGATTTTGATTAATTATGGTATGTTTGAGCAGAAAATTAAATTTGTGATAGCAAATAAGTTTTGTATATCATTCAAATCTGCTCATAAATCAAGCATTTAGCATCATGGAATGAATATGCTAAATAACATTGTTACTTGAAGCTTGATTAAATTATTACAGGTATAAAGCTTCTCTTGGTAAAAATGACATATATTAAGGGGGAGCCTTGTGACAATTTGAAAGGGGGAAAAATTCAAAACATTCAAAGGGAGTATCCTATACTCTAACCTTTAATTTCTTTCCATTTCAATTTTTAATAATGTTTGTCATCAAGGGAGAGAATGATGAGTTTGGAAAACTCTAAATTAATATTTGTGATGACTAAACATTATTAATTATATTAATTACAAAATTATTAATTTGATTTTCATTTAACACATGTTAATTAATAATTTTGTGATGCAGTTTATTATTGGGCCGAAAACAAAATTCTGGTGCAAGCCCAATTACATTCAACTTTGGTTTAATGCAAAAACATATGATGAGCGTAGCTGAATTGTTGTGATACTTTTTGGGCCATAATGAATTTCATTGCTCCAAAGCCCAACTATGTTCCATGTTTAGTAATCCAATGCTTGATCCAAAAATTCATCAGGAAAGAAAATGTTATCATTTGCTCATGGTTGAAATCATTTTTATTCATTGGGCCAGTTTTATCCATTATTGATACAAGCCCAAAAAAAAATTGTCCTCATGCATGGTCCGAAACCATGAAGCAAAGAAAACAAAGCTTCAAATGCTTCCAACGGATTCCATCTCACTCTTTGGATGGATTTCAAATTCAATTTGCTAGCATTGAAAACATGAGAGAGAATTTGACTTTGATTTGATGGAAATCATTATGCTTCACGCTACTCCACCTAAGGGAAGTAAAAGCAACCTCTTCTCAATTATTTTTTGTTTATTTCATTAAATTGCTTTTCTTCCAAGATTGTTTCTTCCCTCTCATCTCTTTCTTCTCTTCGATCATTAACTAGAAAACAATGGATGCCATGGAAGCTACACCTACTCACCCAAAAGAAGATGGAGCACGTTTCAAGACCATCATGATGATGGCAAGTAAACATAACAAAATAAAAGTATCTTGTGGCTGAGATTTTCACCAAAAGTGGTAAGATTTGGTGAGATAATCTCGAACTACTCATACCCAAAAAGAGAGAAGGAGATTCGGCCAGCAAGTAGGAGATCTTTGGAGGCATGGCTTGTCTCTGATTTTGCTCAACCACCACAGGAAGTAGCTAGAGTGGCGAAGTGATGGAAGAGGCAGAGATTAGAGCAGATGAAGCCATCATCATCATGAAGCATCAAGGGCCAGAAATCCATCTTGGAAAGCAAGCCAAGGATGGAGCGCTCGGATTAATGAAGAGTGATGACCAAAGAAGAACTAGAGGTATTTGCATGTTGAGTTTTGCATGAGTTACCTCTTCTCTCTCTGTGGCCGAACCGGTTTTGTTTTGAAGGAAAAGAAGTTAAGCTTGGTTTTGTTTCAACTGTGAAGGCTTCTCTTCTCTATAAAAAGTGGTGAACAGTCACGGTTTGATTCAAGGGAGAAATTTTGAGAGTTCAAGGCACAGAAGTCTCAAAACTACCTAAGCTTGCAGATTTTCTTCTCCTTCAATGTATTGTGTTTTGTAATTTTCTGTTTAATTTTGTTATGTCTTGAGTCTCATGGAAAAAAGGCAAACAGTGAGGTTTGTATGAAAAAGCCATAGAGCGGAAAAAGGCAGAGAGTGCAAAATTAAAAGAAAAAGCCATAGATGTCTTAGAGTTCCTTTGTTCATCTATGTTGTGTTTTATGATTCTGTGGGAATCCCCTTGTAAGTTGGGTTAGCACTTTACAGTTTGTAATCAGATTGATTATAGTGAAATTCCATCATAGTTGTGATGGAGACTGGATGTAGGCTGCATTGCACTTAGCAGCTGAACCAGGATATATTTGGGTGTAATCTTCTTTCTCTACTACTCCATTTCTGTTTCTACTGCACATGAGCTAAAACCAAAAATATCTCGTGCTAAGTGACGAGACAAAAATAAAAAGTCTTGTAGCTAGGGACGAGACAAAAACAGAAAAGTCTCTTCCAAGACTAAAAAGTGTAATCAAGCAAGATTCAACTCCCTTCTCTTAGCCACCGAAAGAAACCATCAATATATATATATATATATATATATATATATATAAAATTTGATTTACTAGTTACAGTCTACCATATACAAATGTAGAAGAATTCAATCAAATATTAGAGTAAACTTTTATACACTAATATTATATAATAAATAGAATATATATTAAAGAACAATTTAATGAACAAATTAAAAGTTTATTTTTAGGAAAAAAAAGAGTTAGTTTATATTCATTTCAAAATACAAATGAATAATATTACACCAGTATTTATTATGTCTTTTAAGTTGGAGATCACTTAAATGAGAAATTGTATTAATCAACATCATGATGATATATATATAATGTAGGAAAAGCATATGGTTTGATATAATATATAAAAATATAACTAAAAAAATAATTATAATAAAAATGTTCTACTCCTTTTTGTCTGAAAATAAGGGTAAATTTTTGTAACTGAAAACGGTAATAAATATCAATTTTAAAAATTTTATTACTTTAACCATACAATTTATTAGGTGATTTTAACTTTTTCCCGTAATAATCTATTAAACTAGCGAATAATGCTTAATTAATTTTGGTCAAAACTTTTCTCTCCTCTTTATTTGTATATGGTTTTCTTTTATGTGAAATTGTTGAGGGGGTGTACGTCATCTTCTGGATCTTCATCATTAGAGTTTGTGTTTTCTATTTATTTATTGTTATTGTTGTGGTCCTCATGTTTTATACATGTAGATGCTTTGGTTCTTTTGGTGCAAAAGATATTTTGATATTGATAATTTCCGTTCAAGGAATAAATCTTCAAAACAATGAATAATTCCAGAAGTTGAATGAATTTGTTTCTACTGCATACAAGTGTAATCCATTTTGTATTTCTCTAATTGGAATTAGTTTTACGGTAAATGGCGAAATTCATTTCTAAAAAATTATTTATTTTTAAATTGGTCTCTAAAAAAGTTTTTAATTAAATTTGTCTTTCAAAAATTTTAACTTAGTCGTATTAGTTTTTTTGTCGCTTTCATTGTTTTTGCCGTCAAAATTTGCTGATATAGCATCTTAAGTGATGTCACAACTAACAATCTTAATTAAGTACTAACATGATAAATTTATCAAATCATCAATCTAAATTTGAAGAATTTCAATGTTTCAAAATCTTGCTCAATTTGAATTTGATTTTATCTAATTGTATAAATTTAGCATGTTAACAGACAATTAAGATAGTTAGGAATATATTATAGTCAATATGATATCACTTAATGTGTCATATTAATAAATTTTGACATCGTCAACAACAGAAATAACAAAATGACTAATGTGACTAATTTAAAATCTTTGAAGGACAAATTTAATTAAAAAAATCTTTCGGGGATCAATTTAAAAAAGAGTGATCTTTCGATGATGAATTTAACCATTTACTCATTAATTTTATTTAACAAAAAATTTTGAAAACCAGTATATTTTAGTAATTTTGATCAGTTATTGGTTAATATAAATGTCAAATTATTTTTAATAAATAAATTTTATTAATTTATATATATAAATTCTAATGAATATAAATACAAGTTGTGTTAATATGTGTATAAATTTTAATAAATATAATAAGTATAAATTATATATTTTATGTATACAAATTCTTGTAAACATAGATACAAATTATTATTAATCATATAATATTGTTATTAATTTTGATTGAGTTCTTTTATTTCATCAAAACAAAATTATTAAGGCAAGATAATAAGTCAGGTGAAAGAGAGAAAAATATCTCAAAAAAAAAATTAAAATGATAGAAGCACTTATAGCAGATCTAACAATATGCAAAAAAAAATTAAATATTAGATATATATTTCCAAACAAGGCAATTTTATACAAACTATGAAGGAGGAATGACATAAATTGTGAATCATGGTATTAATAGAAAAGCTTTGTACAATTAAAAAACTTTTGAGAAAATTGAATAAAGATAAATTTAGCAACATTATTGATATTGGATTTTTTTCGTAAACAAAATAAAAAATTAATTATTTTCTCATAAAAGAGATCTCAACTTTATTTTTAAGGATATAATTTTTTTTGTGGGAATAACAGCAAGTTCGCCGCACCCCCGACGAATTCTATAATTTATATACAGTTCGTCGTATCCTCGTCGAACTCAATGTAAATTTTGGAAATAAAAATATGCCTATTGGAGAGCATATCAAAGAGTTACAATTTCTCTGTTTACTTTCTTTTTCACTATTAACATTGTCGCTACGATGTCAGAAAATTCATTGTTATCCATTGATTACAATGGTAAAATAGTGTATGATGAAAAATGTTCAATTGTTTTTAGACTGGGCCAACCGATAATTACCTATATGACACCGGAAGTCAACAATTTAACAGCTTTGAAGAATGTGATATTGCATTTCGTCGGACAGCAAAAATCTAATAGGGTGAAAAAATTTACTACAGATATCCGACTGAAATAGATGGCAATTTGTTTTATAAAAGGTATGTTACAGTTGTATTGTCTTTGTCTTTGTTACTAGTAAATTTATCAGACCATGGCTGTGAGAGATATTTCTATTGTTTTGAATTAGGTACCGGTTGCGCGACGACGAGGACGTACGGCTTATAAGATCGTGGCACAACCGATGGACAAATATTCATCTGTTGGAATTATACATGTTTCTTGTTGACTTCGGTGGCCGAGGATCATCTGCAGATACTGTCGATGATAGTCCGATGAGTGGAGTTGTTAGACAAACTATCAGAAGGACGATGGTGAATCTAAATATGCCACCTGAGGGTAGTCAGGAGGGGTATAATGTTGAAGTTCGTAACATTGACTTAATGGATGACAGTCTAGAAAGTCATGATGGTCTTGAAAGTCATGAGGGTAGTTAGGAGGGGTCTAATGTGTTGCCAAAGCGGGCACACACAGAGGACTTGCACCGCTCTTGGTTATGGAGGGGCATCTTCTAGTCGACGATAGTTGTAGTTGTTTTAAATAAATTCTTGTATGAATGAACTACAATGTTATGTGTCATTAAATAAATTTTGCGCATGAACTATAACGTTATATGTCATTAAAAAAATTGTGTACCGCAGTGATATATAACGCATTGATATATAATATTATAAATAACTATATAAAAATTTTTATAACAAAGTGACATTTTGTACATTAATTCCATACAATAATCATAAAGAACTAGAAGCTACTAACCCCGCCCTCGCCCCCTTCCCCGTGGGCCAGCATGTCGTCCGTGGGGCATAGGATCGAGACACCCACCTATGCCATACACAGGTGGTCTGACATTTCACTGACCACGATCAAGTGGAGGGATCGGGCCAGGCACTGGAGTACTCATCTGATCCCTCAACGTTGCATAATCCGCAGTGGAGAACGACCTGCTAGAATGATTAGTATCGAAGTGGCGTGGCAAGTATGCAGACTGAAGTGGTGTAGTGTGCATCTGTGAGAATAGCTGGGTCTGCTGTGACATCATCAACATATCTCCTGATCTGTCGTCACCTCCCTGTAGGGTGCCCGTCATCCAGTTCGACACCATCAACTTGACATCAATCATGTCCTGCATATCCAATATGGGCTGGTAGTCGCGCTGGGGTCCGAGATCTGATGGGCTGAAAGGTATCTGAAACTAGGTGTCGATGTCAAAATGAACACTCACCTCTGGCCTCGACCCTTGATGACTGGTCCCGCCATCCGAATGATTATGACCCAGGAGGTCTCAGAGATAAGTGGTCACCAGGAACGGGTCCTGACATAGACCCCACCGTCTGGCTTGCATCCTCGAGACAGTGAGCAGGCGGGCTGACAGGGTCTCTATAACCTCATCGAAACCCTGCCTCCCGCGCCCTCCGCCGCGTCTACCTCTCCCCCTGGCTCTCCCCCGCCCCCTACCTCTCCCTCCTCTGGCAGCTGGCCTCAGCTTCGACAGGTGACCATCCTACGGCTGATGTAGGTCTAGAGCAAGTGGATGATGTATGGGTAGGTCCTCTCGCACAACCCGAGCAGCAACTAAGTGTTGGTTACCCAAACCGAATAACTTTGTGTGCGCCCACTGTAGTTACCAAGTCATATACGGGAGGGATGGACGCAGGTCTATATGATGATATATCGGCAGACGATGGTCGGTCCGAGTATCCCACAACTCATGCCAGCCGCCAAGCAGCTGCGGGAACCACTCGCCGCGACCAAATATACCATCCAGCCTGTGCATGTTGTCAATGTTCAGTGGCCTAGTCAGAATGTGCTACAGGCCACCGAACTGACGTACTACCCAATCCACCTGATGCCACTCGACAATAGTGAAGCAGAGCAATGGACATACAACCGTCGCTGAGACCTCCGCCTCATCTATCACCGGTGGAGGAAGCCCAACCAGCTGCGGGTCGGCAAATAGGGTCCACTCAACCTGTTTACAAAGTACAGATACACGACGAGTTTCAAATATCATATGAAACAGGTACAAAAGTAAACTAAACTTAAATTTGTTAAAATTAAAAAGTAATCACTTACATTCAGCATCCCAATCCCGTTCAGGGTACGCCTATAATGCCTCAGTCTGCTCTCGCCTGTGGCATTGTCCAGCCGGTACTGAACCCACCTACACAACCAACAACAATATTATTTTATCCATTATTATAAATTAACAAATTAATATTGATATGAATAATTTTGGTAAGTGTTTATAATACCTCTCGACCAGATGAAAGTGACGAGTATCAAAGCCATCAGGCCGTACTAACGGAATACGGTGGTAAGCCCAGGAAAGCATCAAGCTAACGCATCCTCCTAAGTTGCGCTGACCATGCTCTGTGGCCCAGCACATCTAGCGGTACAGCCATGCCAGCACAGCCGAACCCCACGACAACCGGCCACACGTATCAAGGTTCTCTAGTAGGGGAAGCCACCTGATATGCACCCAAGAGTCAAATGCATCCAGGAAGAGGATACCCCCTATCAATTGCATGATGTATCCTCTCGTGTACCTCACAGGCACTCCTCTGTGGCGTCCTGCTCCAGCTCTCCACAAATCGTGTTGTGGAACTAAGTGAGCTTCACAGTCCACTTCGTCTGTGACTTTTGATGAAGAAATTTTTTTATGGTATAAAATTTCACAAATGAAATATCGTTGCAAGTATAGTTTCTAAACCAACAAATAATCCTGTCATGCAAAAATTTGTTTGTCACAAGTACAAACCCAAAAAAAAAAAAATAATAACCGAAGTATTCAAACCTCGGGTCGTCTCTCAAAGAAATTGTAGGAAAGTGTTCTTGCTATTGGTTATGAGATGTATATTTTGGGGTTTTGGATAAGGGACAAGGAAAGTAAATTGCAAGAATAAAACTAATAGCTAAGAAACCTCTTGGCAATGAATGAGAACTAGAAGTC
The DNA here is from genome assembly GCF_003086295.3 of Arachis hypogaea. Lineage (NCBI taxonomy): Eukaryota > Viridiplantae > Streptophyta > Magnoliopsida > Fabales > Fabaceae > Arachis > Arachis hypogaea. The sequence goes on from NC_092040.1 coordinate 21,710,347, forward strand.
CTATCCTCATTATCATCCTCAATTGTGATAAGAATTGTCCATTGCTCCCACTTAGTTAACCTCTAACTATAAAGAAAAGTCAAGTGGATAAATCAACTTGAGTCCACGAGTCCTAGTCAACTCCTAAGGAAAGACTAGAGTTAGTGTCATTCAAATCAATTGGCAACTTCCAATTATTAATCAACAAAAGGGTTTGATATCTCAAGTGTCACCAATTACTCAACCTAAGCCAAGAGGAGAAAATTCTACTCTAACTTCCTTCCAAGTATTTTGTCAAACACTTGGAAGGCATAAAAGGAAAGCAAAGTTAAATTGTAAGAGAAATAAATCTACAAGTACTCAATTGCAAGGAAATTAACAACAACAACTCAAATCAACAATAAAGGAACATAAACATAAATTGCATTTAAAGGAAAATAGAAGAAGGAAGACTGCATCAATGTAAAAGTAAAGAATTACAAGAAGCAAATCACTAATCTAAGAAAGCAAAGGTAGAGGAACAAGAATTGATAAAGGAAAAGTAAATCAAAGCATGAATTAAACCTAGATCTAAGAATTCCTAATCTACATCTAACCTAATTCTAGAGAGAAGAGAGAGCTTCTCTCTCTAGAAACTATCCTAAAGCATTCCCTCCTAAATTCAATTCTGACTTCTTCCCCCTTTGACTCCTCTTGATTTCTGCATATAATAGTCTCTGAATTGAGTTGGATTTGGGCCTAGGAAGCCCAGAATTCGTCCCAGCATTTTCACTTTAATGAAGTTATGTGCGAGCACCGACGCGTACGCGTGGGTCACGCATACGCGTCGCTTGACATTTAGCTATCCACACGTACGCATCATGTACGCATACGCGTCACCATGTGACTTCACTTTTCACGCTTATGCGTGTGCGTCAATCTGTGCATCCCAAATCCTTGATTTTTCATGATTTCTCCATTTTGCACGCTTTTCTCTTCATTCCTTTGATCCATTCCTAGTCTTTCTAATCTGAATTCACTAACAAACATATCAAGACATCTAGTGGAATCAAAGGTGAGTTAAATTTAGCTAATTAAAGGCCTAAAAAGCATGTTTTTACACTTAAGCATAAATTAGTAGACAATCATGAAACCATATTATTTCATTGAATAAATGTGGGAAAAGTGGATAAAAGCTACCTAAATTAAGCATAAAATGTACCAAGAAATAGTGGTGCATCAACTGTGTATCCTCTTGGATGGGAACAACACCCAGACTCTGATTACATAACTCCTCAATGGTCCGTCCCTGATGGTGCTGCTCCCACCCACCTATGGATCCACTCACAGGATCACCGTCAATCCTGAGTCCCAACTGATAGGCTACTTCCTTCAGGGTGATAGTTATCTCCATGCACAGTAGATAAAAGGTACGGGACTCAGGCCTCCACCTCTCTATCAACGTCGAGGCAAGCGACCAATCGTGCTCGAACTCGACCATATATTTCCATATACTCAAATTCGGCTCGTCTCAAATATGGCCTAATCTGCTCCGACGGCTGTGTCATCAGATTCCGTCTGGTGCGCAAGATCCGAGGCACCTACCAAATGGAAAAAAAATTAAGAAAAGAAGGGACGGTGAAGAAATATAATACTAAAATTCACTGCTTAATAAATACAATAAAATAAAAAAATTATACCACTCGATCAAGCCTCTCAGCAATGTGCTCAACGTGATCCAATCTATACATCTCATCCTCATAACCCAATAACTGTTGCTCCATCAAAACACAATCTAGTAAAATAAAATCACACACTAAATTATTAAAAAATAAATTAAATGAAAAATAGCTTATAAACCTACTAATTTTAAGTTTACCCTATTTAACTGATGTCGTCATGTAACTAATTAATTTATAATTACCTCAACTCTAAATTTTATTGCTCACATTTTTTATCTTATCTAACTCAACCTAATTAATTATTCCACTAATTACCTTCTAATTCACAACGCAAGCTAATAACTCTGACTAAATTAACTAATAATATTCTTTCTTATATTCATTAACATTTTTATAGACAATAAACAGTAACTATAGTGAAAAATGGTAACATAAAACAATCTACCTAACATAACAACACTTAAAAGTATGTCTAACTAACTAACACATAAACAGTAAATTTGTTATTCTAACCAACAAAAAATTTATACCTAAGAATTTTATCTAACATGTAAACAGTCAATTTAATTAAGTAAAAGAAATAATTCTAATTAAGATAAAAGAAAATAGACTATTATTTACTAACCTGGAACTGAGAATATCGTCCACACCAAACTTTACGGATGTCAAAAAGACAGAAAAGAGTAATAGAAAAATTTGGAATAGAGAATGGAAGAAGAAAGGGACAAACAAAAATGGTCCCACTAGATTTAAATAGTGTGCCGAACTCATCATAGAGTTCGCCGGGGAGGTACGGCAAACACTATATCAATTATAGAGTTCACTGGGAGTGCGGCGAACTCTATATAAATTATAGAGTTCGCCGGGAGTGTGGCGAACTTGTTGTTATTCCCAAAAAAAATTGTATCCTTAAAAATAAAGTTGAGATCTCTTTTTTTGGAGAAATAATTAATTATTTTATTTTATTTACAAAAAAATCCTTGATCAAAAGGTATTACTTTTGAAAGAAGCAATTAAAGAAGCAGATTTACTAATTGGAGATGGAATTGATCAACAATGTAGGATGGCAAGAAAAGGAATTGATTCTTAAAGAAACTTTCAGTTAATAGACATTAGAATTATTTTTAATAAGGATTATCCTTAAAATAAAAATTCTATATTATTATAGTGAGAAATTTTATATTTTGAAAAAATTTGATATCTATTATGCACTAAGTGTATTTTGTAAAAAATTAAATACATATATCAAAAGTTAAGATGTTTAAATTCAAAAGAGTTTTAATAAACATAAATGTGCATTGAAAAACTATACATATGATTGATTGGCTCTGGTGCAAGTAGAAGATTATTGAGATAATAGTATGTCCAATATTCAATCTATTATTATTGGCTTTCGTGCAAGTGAGAGATTTTTGGGAATAAATAGTATGACTAAAATCCAATCTATCATATGTCAAATAATTTGTTATTGTTATTATATTAAAGAATTAATATAATAAGGTCCTTGATTAAATTTAGAGATTTATCATTGTGATAGTGATCATAATAATACTGAGAGATAAATCTTTTATAATTTAATCTAAATTATTCTTACTCATAGGATTATTAAAAAAGATATTAATAATCTAAAAAAATCAATATATACATAGTGCATATAGAGATATGACCATTGAACTAATTCACTTTGAGAATTTCTAATTATTATAATTTTTGCATATTTGTCAATAGGATATTTTCAAGATAAACATAGTAATAGAGTTTTCTTTGACCTGTCATTATCATAGTAATTAACAATGTATTTATTATACTTTGACTCCGAACACTTAATACCCTAGAGTGCTAGTTGAATAAATATTGGATTTGATTTAAATAGCTACAGAATTAATAATTAGTTAGTAAGAAATAAGTCAACTCTCGGTAATGACTTTGAACCCTATGATTATAATGACTGAGATGAATAAAAACTTGGCCAAGGAGATTGAATGAATGAAGAAATGAGTTTTTAAATCATTCGCAATTTATACTCTAAGGGTTAACTAAGTACTGAAAAGATGAAAGAAATTATACTTTGTTCTTCTCGAGTTCTTAGTAAAAATATATTATTTCATACTATTGGGTCATTAAGGAGTGTTGCTAGATAGTAAATTTAGTATGACTAATTTAATATTTGCTTAGTATTGAACCTATGGAATCACACACTAATGAGTGTTCTAATCTTTGTTAAAGAATTATTTAATTATTATTTTGATTTGATCAAATAAATAATTATATTAATTTAAGTAGAATATTAAATATATTCTTTGCTAGCACCAAGAATTTAATAATAATAATATGTTAATTAAGAATATTAAATGAGAATTGAGAATAATTAGTTACTCTATTTCTAAATTTGAATTATAAGTTTGGATAAGATTTTTTAACTGATTCTGTTTTAAATTGCAGTTATATGATTCATAAAATTTGAAGGATTCATATTTGAAATTACAAGATATGATTTAAATTTGAATTGAGATTCAAATTTGAAATCAATAACAAATTCCATACTGTATATATGTATGTCAGGAGTAGAGCAAATATATGAATAATACACAAGTATTTTATTCCTTTACCTCTACACACATAAACTTATGTGAGCCTAATTCTTGGAGAAGAATTTTATGGTGTGCAAAGAGTTGCAAGAGGTTTTTTAATTTAAATCAGATGTTCATTGGTCAAAGAGTTGACAACAAAGGTTGGTCTCATTGTGAATACGCATATCGTCTTCATACTATCGAAGAAGAAAGTGATTTTTCTAGCGTACCTAGGTATTTAGATCTGATCTATGTTCCTAGAGTAAAACTTAAGCACAAAATAAATCTTTAAAGATTAATTTTTTTTTCTTCCACTACGTATTATAAACATTTAGTAATCCTTCAATGGTATCAAAGCTTTAGATTTTTGTGTTTAAATTTCATTCTTAGTTTCTAAAAGTGTGTTAATTAATATGATTAACTCAAATTTATTTTAATATTTAAGCATGTGATGCAGTTATTATTGAGATAGTTTTTTTAATAAATTAATAGTTATGATTTTAATCAAATATTTGATTTGATTTTATTTCATCGTGATTTTGGTACCTTTGAAAGGAATAAAATACAAAATATTTTTTGTTTTTTATTTATATAAGTGTATATATTGAATAAGGTTAAATGTTAATCTATTCAAAATTAAATTTTGATTTAATTGATGTGTTTTGAACACTATAATTTTAGAAATTTATTTTTCTAATATTTTTTATTATAAAGAGCGGCCTGACAACCAAGAGTTTTATTTTCAAGACAATAATCAATATATACATTTGATATATTAGAGATTTAATTTTATATTTTTGAGAGTATAAAATTTAATCCATAACTACTGATAGAAATTATCTAACAATGGAGATAAATTCTAAAAGTTAGGAGATTCCCAAAAATAAATTTATTTCTTGTTTACAATGAGCAGCCTGACAACCATGAGACTTGTATTGGTGCGCGAAATTGTGAACAATACTTTTTCACAACTCTCATAATCCCCGGTAATGGCTCCAAAAACGTGGTAGCTCAATACCATGGCATTACACAACTTCGCACAACTAACCAGCAAGTGCACTGGGTCGTCCAAGTAATAAACCTTACGTGAGTAAGGGTCGATCCCACGGAGATTGTTAGTATTGAAGCAAGCTATGGTCATCTTGTAAATCTTAGTCAGGCAAACTCAAATGGATATAGTGATGAACGAAAATAACACAAAGGTAAAGATAGAGATACTTATGTAATTCATTGGTAGGAACTTCAGATAAGCGTATGAAGATGCCTTCCCTTCCGTCTCTCTGCTTTCCTACAGCCTTCATCCAATCCTTCTTACTCCTTTCCATGGCAAGCTCGTGTAGGGTTTCACTGTTGTCAGCAGCTACCTCCCATCCTCGCAGTGAAAACTAATGCTCATACACTCTGTCACAGTGCGGCTAATCACCGGTTTGGTTCCCTCCCCTACCGGAATAGAATCACTCTTTTGCGTCTGTCACTAACGCCCAGTAGGTTACAGGTTTGAAGCACGTCACAGTCATTCAATCATTGAATCCTACTCAGAATACCACAGACAAGGTTTAGACCTTCCGGATTCTCTTGAATGCCGCCATCAGGTCCTGCCTATACCACGAAGACTCTGATCTCACGGAATAGTTGGCTCGTTTGTCAGGCGAGCACTCGGTTGTCAGGCGATCAACCATGCATCGTGCAATCAGGAATCCAAGAGATATTCACCAAGCCTCAAATGCTTGTAGAACAAGAGTGGTTGTCAGTCACTTTGTTCATGAGTGAGAATGGTGATGGGCGTCAATCATCACCTTCATCAAGTTGAAGAACAAGTGATATCTTGGAATAAGAACAAGCGGAATTGAATGGAAGAACAATAGTAATTGCATTAATACTCGAGGTACAGCAGAGCTCCACACCTTAATCTATGGTGTGTAGAAGCTCCACCGTTGAAAATACATAAGCATAAGGTCTAGGCATGGCCGAATGGCCAGCCTCCCAATGATCTAAGATAGCATAAAAATGAAGATAGCTACCAAAGTCTTCTTAAGATCTAAAGTGATCAAAAGATTTCTAATACAATAGTCAAAGGTCCTACTTATAGAAAACTAGTAGCCTAAGGTGTACAGAAATGAGTAAATGACATAAAAATCCTCTTCCGGGCCCACTTGGTGTGTGCTTGGGCTGAGCAATGAAGCAAATTTCGTGCAGAGACTCCTCTTGGAGTTAAACGCCAGCTTTAGTGCCAGTTTGGGCGTTTAACTCCCATTTGGGTGCCAGTTCCAGCGTTTAACGCTGGGATTTCTTGAGGTGACTTTGAACGCCGGTTTGGGCCATCAAATCTTGGGCAAAGTATGGACTATCATATATTGCTGGAAAGCCCAGGATGTCTACTTTCCAACGCCGTTGAGAGCGCGCCAATTGGGCTTCTGTAGCTCCAGAAAATCCACTTCGAGTGCAGGGAGGTCAGAATCCAACAGCATCTGCAGTCCTTTTTGGTCTCCGAATCAGATTTTTGCTCAGGTCCCTCAATTTCAGCCAGAAAATACCTGAAATCACAGAAAAACACACAAACTCATAGTAAAGTCCAGAAAAGTGAATTTTAACTAAAAACTAATAAAAATATACTAAAAACTAACTAGATCATAACAAAAACATACTAAAAACAATGCCAAAAAGTATACAAATTATCCGCTCATCACAACACCAAACTTAAATTGTTGCTTGTCCCCAAGCAACTGAAAATCAAATAAGATAAAAAGAAGAGAATATGCAATGAATTCCAAAAACATCTGTGAAGATCAGTATTAATTAGATGAGCGGGGCTTTTAACTTTTTGCCTCTGAATAGTTTTGGCATCTCACTCTATCCTTTGAAATTCAGAATGGTTGGCTTCTTTAGGAACTCAGAGTCCAGATAGTGCTAATGATTCTCTTAGTGAAGTATGATGATTCTTGAACATAGCTATTTATTGAGTCTTGGCTGTGGCCCAAAGCACTCTGTCTTCCAGTATTACCACCGGATACATACATGCCACAGACACATAATTGGGTGAACCTTTTCAGATTGTGACTCAGCTTTGCTAAAGTCCCCAATTAGAGGTGTCCAGGGTTCTTAAGCACACTCTTATTTGCCTTGGATCACAACTCTTATTTCTCTATTTTTTTCGTTTTCTTTCTCTTTTTTTTTCTTTCTTTTTTTTTTTGATTTTTCTCTTTTTTTTTTCGTTTTTTGAATAGCTTTTTCTTGCTTCAAGAATCACTTTTATGATTTTTCAGATCCTCAGTAACATGTCTCCTTTTTCATCATTCTTTCAAGAGCCAACATTCATGAACCACAAATTCAAGATACATATGCACTGTTTAAGCATACATTCAGAGAACAAAAATATTGCCACCACATCAAAATAATTAAACTGTTATAAAATTCAAAATTCATGCAATTCTTCCTTTTTCAATTAAGCACTTTTTTATTTAAGAAAGGTGATGGATTCATAGGACATTCATAACTTTAAGGCATAGACACTAAGACACTAATGATCACAAGACACAAACATGGATAAACATAAGCATAAAATTCGAAAAACAGAAGAACAAATAACAAGGGAATCAAGGAACGGGTCCACCTTAGTGATGGCGGCTCTTCCTTGCTCTTGAAGATCCTATGGAGTGCTTGAGCTCCTCAATGTCTCTTCCTTGTCTTTGTTGCTCCTCCCTCATGATTCTTTGATCTTCTCTAATCTCATGAAGGATGATGGAGTGTTCTTGATGCTCCACCCTTAGTTGTCCCATGTTGGAACTCAACTCTTCTAGGGAGGTGTTTAGTTGCTCCCAATAGTTTTGTGGAGGAAAATTCATCCCTTGAGGAATCTCAGGGATCTCATGATGAGTGGGATCTCTTGTGTACTCCATCCTTTTCTTGGTGATGGGCTTGGTCCAACCTTTGATCAAAGTTGACCCTTCTAGTGTAAGGATGCTCATCTCCTTGCATCATAGGCAAGTTGAACGCCACCCTCACACTCTCCGGACTAAAATCCAAGTATTTCCCCCGAACCATAGTGAGATAATTCTTTGGATTCGGGTTCACACTTTGGTCATGGTTCTTGGTGATCCATGCATTGGCATAGAACTCTTGAACCATCAAGATTCCGACTTGTTGAATGGGGTTGGTAAGAACTTCCCAACCTCTTCTTCGGATCTCATGGTGGATCTCCGGATATTCACCCTTTTTGAGTGAAAAAGGGACCTCGGGGATCACCTTCTTCAAGGCCACAACTTCATAGAAGTGGTCTTGATGCACCCTTGAGAGAAATCTATCCATCTCCCATGACTCGGAGGTGGAAGCTTTTGCCTTCCCTTTCCTCTTTTTAGAGGTTTCTCCGGCCTTGGATGCCATAATGGTTATGGAAAAACGAAAAAGCAACGCTTTTACCACACCAAACTTAAAATGTTTGCTCGTCCTCGAGCAAAAGAAGAAAGAAGAGAGTAGAAGAAGAAGAAATGAGGAAGAGGGAGATGGTGGTGTGTTCGGCCAAAGAGGGGGAGAAGTGGTGTTTAGGTTGTGTGAAAATGAAGGGTTGAAGAAGGGTATATATAGGAGAGAGGGGGGTAAAGGTTCGGCCATTATGGGTGGGTTTGGGAGGGAAAGTGGTTTGAATTTGAAGGGTGAGGTTGGTGGGGATTTATGAAGGATGGATGTGAGTGGTGAAGAGAAAGATGGGATTTGATAGGTGAAGGGTTTTTGGGGAAGAGGTGTTGAGGTGATTGGTGAATGGGGGAAGAAGAGAGAGAGTGATGGTACGGTCCTGTGGGGTCCACAGATCCTGTGGTGTCAAGGAAAAGGCATCCTTGCACCAAATGGCATCAAAATCCACGTTTTGAGCCAATTCTGGCGTTAAACGCCGGGCTGGTGCCCATTCCTGGCGTTTAACGCCAGGTTCTTGCCCTTTACTGGTGTTTAACGCCAGTCTGGTGCCCCTTTCTGGCGTTAAACGCCCAGAATGGTGCCAGACTGGGCGTTAAACGCCCAACTGCTAGGCTGACTGGCGTTTGAACGCCAGCAGCATCTTCCTCCAGGGTGTGCTGTTTTTCTTCCTGTTTTTCATTTTGTTTTTGCTTTTTTCATTGTTTTTGTGACTTCTTATGATCATCAACCTACAAAAAAGATAAAATAACAAAAGAAAATAATTAATTATAAAACATTGGGTTGCCTCCCAACAAGCGCTTCTTTATTGTCACTAGCTTGACAGAGGACTCTCATGGAGCCTCAGAAATGCTCAGAACCGTGTTGGAACTTCCCAACACCAAACTTAAAGTTTGAGTGTGGGGTTTCAACACCAAACTTAGAATTTGGTTGTGGCCTCCCAACACCAAACATAGAGTTTGACTGTGGGGGCTCAGTTTGGCTCTGTTTTGAGAGAAGCTCTTCATGCTTCCTCTCCATGATGACAGAGGGATATCCTTGGGCCTTAAACACCAAGGACTCTTCATTCACTTGAATGATCAGCTCTCCTCTATCAACATCAATCACAGCCTTTGCTGTGGCTAGGAAGGGTCTGCCAAGGATGATGGATTCATCCATGCACTTCCCAGTCTCTAGGACTATGAAATCAGTAGGGATGTAATGGTCTTCAACCTTGACCAGAACATCCTCTACAAGTCCATAGGCTTGTTTTCTTGAGTTGTCTGCCATCTCTAGTGAGATTTTTGCAGCTTGTACCTCATAGATCCCTAACTTCTCCATTACAGAGAGGGGCATAAGGTTTACACTTGACCCTAAGTCACACAAGGCCTTCTTGAAGGTCATGGTGCCTATGGTACAAGGTATTGAAAACTTCCCAGGATCCTGTCTCTTTTGAGGCAGTTTCTGCCTAGACAAGTCATCCAGTTCTTTGGTGAGCAAAGGGGATTCATCCTCCCAAGTCTCATTTCCAAATAACTTGTCATTTAGCTTCATGATTGCTCCAAGGTATTTAGCAACTTGCTCTTCAGTGACATACTCATCCTCTTCAGAGGAAGAATACTCATCAGAGCTCATGAATGGCATAAGTAAGTCCAATGGAATCTCTATGGTCTCAGTTTGAGCCTCAGATTCCCATGGTTCCTCATTGGGGAACTCATTGGAGGCCAGTGGACGTCCAGTGAGGTCTTCCTCAGTGGCGTTCACTGCCTCTTCTCCCTCCCAAAATTCGGCCATGTTGAGGGCCTTGCACTCCCCTTTTGGATTTTCTTCAGTATTGCTTGGGAGAGTACTTGGAGAGAGTTCAGTAATTTTCTTGCTCAGCTGACCCACTTGTCCTTCCAAATTCCTAATGGAAGATCTAGTTTCAGTCATGAAACTTTGAGTGGTTTTGATTAGATCAGAGACCATGGTTGCCAAGTCAGAGGTATTCTGCTTAGAACTCTCTGTCTGTTGCTGAGAAGATGATGGAAAGGGCTTGCTATTGCTAAACCTGTTTCTTCCACCATTATTGTTATTGAAACCTTGTTGAGGTCTCTGTTGATCCTTCCATGAAAGATTTGGATGATTCCTCCATGAAGGATTGTAGGTGTTTCCATAGGGTTCTCCCATGTAATTCACCTCTTCTATTGAAGGGTTCTCAGGATCATAAGCTTCTTCCTCAGATGAAGCTTCCTTAGTACTGCTTGGTGCATTTTGCATCCCAGACAGACTTTGAGAAATCATATTGACTTGTTGAGTCAATATTTTATTCTGAGCCAATATGGCATTCAGAGTGTCAATCTCAAGAACTCCTTTCTTCTGACTAGTCCCATTGTTCACAGGATTTCTTTCAGAAGTGTACATGAATTGGTTATTTGCAACCATTTCAATCAGTTCTTGAGCTTCAGTAGGCGTCTTCTTCAGATGAAGAGATCCTCCAGAAGAGCTATCCAAAGACATCTTGGATAGTTCAGAGAGACCATCATAGAAAATACCTATGATGCTCCATTCAGAAAGCATGTCAGTGGGACACTTTCTGATCAATTGTTTGTATCTTTCCCAAGCTTCATAGAGGGATTCTCCTTCCTTCTGTCTGAAGATTTGGACTTCCACTCTTAGCTTACTCAATTTTTGAGGTGGGAAGAACTTTGCCAAGAAGGCATTGACTAGCTTTTCCCAAGAGTCCAGGCTTTCTTTAGGTTGAGAATCCAACCATGTTCTAGCTCTGTCTCTTACAGCAAAAGGGAATAGCATAAGTCTATAGACCTCAGGGTCAACCCCATTAGTCTTGACAGTGTCACAGATTTGCAAGAACTCAGCTAAGAACTGATGAGGATCTTCCAATGGAAGTCCATGGAACTTGCAATTCTGTTGCATTAGAGAAACTAATTGAGGCTTAAGCTCAAAGTTGTTTGCTCCAATGGCAGGGATAGAGATGCTTCTCCCATAGAAATCAGGAGTAGGTGCAGTAAAGTCACCCAGCACCTTCCTTGCATTGTTGGCATTGTTGTTGTTTTCGGCTGCCATTTGTTCTTCTTCCTTGAAGAGTTCGTTCAAGTGCTCTAAAGAGAGTTGTGCTTTGGCTTCTCTTAGCTTTCTCTTCAAGGTCCTTTTAGGTTCAGGATCAGCCTCAACAAGAATGCCTTTGTCTTTGCTCCTGCTCATAAGAAAGAGAAGAGAACAAGAAAGTGTGGAATCCTCTATGTCACAGTATAGAGATTCCTTTAGTGTCAGAGGAAAAGAAGAATAGAAGACAGAAGTGGAAAATTCGAACTTAACAGAGAAAATGGAGTTCGAATTTTGCATTAAGGGATAGTGTTAGTCCATAAATAGAAGGATGTGAGAAGGAGGGAAGTTATTTTCGAAAATTAAGTGAAAAATTTAAAACATTTTTGAAAAACACTACTTAATTTTCAAAAATGAAAAAGGAAAAGAAATCAAGTGATTTTTGAAAAAGGTTTTGAAATTAGAAATCAGAAAGATTTGATTGAAAACTATTTTGGAAAAGATGTGGTTAAGAAGATATGATTGGTTTTAAAAAAAGATGTGATTGAGAAGATATGATTTGAAAAACATTTTAAAAAAAAGATTTGATTTGAAAGTTAAAAACTTGACTTAACAAGAAAAGATATGATTCAAACATTAAACCTTTCTCAACAGAAAAGGCAACATACTTGAAATGTTGAATCAAATCATTAATTGGTAGCAAGTATCTTTAAAAATGGAAAGAAATTGGTTTTGAAAAAGATTTGATTGAAAAATTGATTTGAAAAAGATTTGATTTGGAAGAGATTTTGAAAACTTAGAAAAAAATTGATTTGAAAACAAAATCTTCCCCCTTTAGCCATCCTGGCGTTAAACGCCCAGAATGGTATCCATTCTGGCGTTTAACGCCCAAAATGCTACCCTTTTGGGCGTTAAACGCCCAACCAGGTACCCTGGCTGGCGTTTAAACGCCAGTCTGTCCTTCTTCACTGGGCATTTTTGAATGCCCAGCTTTTTCTGTGTGATTCCTCTGCAGTATGTTCTGAATCTTCAATTTCTCTGTATTATTGACTTGAAAAGACACAAATTAAAAATATTTTTGGATTTTTTTGATAATAGGAGAAATCAAAATGCAACTAGAATCAATTAACAATGCATGCAGGACACCAAACTTAGCAGTTTGCATACTACTGACACTAACAAAATGAAAATGCAAATGAGATACACAAAACACTCAAGTCAATAGAATTCAAAGATCAGATCAAGCAAATCATCAAGAACATCTTGAAGATCACTAAGACATATGAATGCATGCAATTGACACCAAACTTATGATGAGACTCTAGACTCAAACAAGAAATATTTTTGGATTTTATGATTTTGTAAAATTTTTTTGTGTTTTTCAAAAATTAAGTGGAGAAAAAGTATCAAAATTCTTAATGAGAATTCCAGGAATCAGTGCAATGCTAGTCTAAGACTCCGGTCCAGGAATTAGACATGGCTTCACAGCCAGCCAAGCTCTCAAAGAAAGCTTCGGTCCAAAACACTAGACATGGCCAAAGGCCAGCCAAGCCTTAGCAGATCACTGCTCCAAAAGCAAGATTGATAAGAAACCAACAAGCTCTTGTGATGATGAGTTGAAACCTCGGTCCAATGAAATTAGACATGGCTTCTCAGCCAGCCAGATTTCAACAAATCACCATGAAACTCTAGAATTCAACTTCAAGAATTTCGAAAAAATAAATACCTAATCTAAGCAACAAGATGAACCGTCAGTTGTCCAGCCTGAACAATCCCGGGCAATAACACCAAGAACTTGATGTTGTTGCCGGATCTTGGCACTGATGTTACCAAAAGCTTGCTCAAAACTTGAACAATCCCCGACAACGGCGCCAAAAACTTGGTACGCGAAATTGTGAACAATACTTTTTCACAACTCTCATAATCCCCGGTAATGGCTCCAAAAACGTGGTAGCTCAATACCATGGCATTACACAACTTCGCACAACTAACCAGCAAGTGCACTGGGTCGTCCAAGTAATAAACCTTACGTGAGTAAGGGTCGATCCCACGGAGATTGTTAGTATTGAAGCAAGCTATGGTCATCTTGTAAATCTTAGTCAGGCAAACTCAAATGGATATAGTGATGAACGAAAATAACACAAAGGTAAAGATAGAGATACTTATGTAATTCATTGGTAGGAACTTCAGATAAGCGTATGAAGATGCCTTCCCTTCCGTCTCTCTGCTTTCCTACAGCCTTCATCCAATCCTTCTTACTCCTTTCCATGGCAAGCTCGTGTAGGGTTTCACTGTTGTCAGCAGCTACCTCCCATCCTCGCAGTGAAAACTAATGCTCATACACTCTGTCACAGTGCGGCTAATCACCGGTTTGGTTCCCTCCCCTACCGGAATAGAATCACTCTTTTGCGTCTGTCACTAACGCCCAGTAGGTTACAGGTTTGAAGCACGTCACAGTCATTCAATCATTGAATCCTACTCAGAATACCACAGACAAGGTTTAGACCTTCCGGATTCTCTTGAATGCCGCCATCAGGTCCTGCCTATACCACGAAGACTCTGATCTCACGGAATGGTTGGCTCGTTTGTCAGGCGAGCACTCGGTTGTCAGGCGATCAACCATGCATCGTGCAATCAGGAATCCAAGAGATATTCACCAAGCCTCAAATGCTTGTAGAACAAGAGTGGTTGTCAGTCACTTTGTTCATGAGTGAGAATGGTGATGGGCGTCAATCATCACCTTCATCAAGTTGAAGAACAAGTGATATCTTGGAATAAGAACAAGCGGAATTGAATGGAAGAACAATAGTAATTGCATTAATACTCGAGGTACAGCAGAGCTCCACACCTTAATCTATGGTGTGTAGAAGCTCCACCGTTGAAAATACATAAGCATAAGGTCTAGGCATGGCCGAATGGCCAGCCTCCCAATGATCTAAGATAGCATAAAAATGAAGATAGCTACCAAAGTCTTCTTAAGATCTAAAGTGATCAAAAGATTTCTAATACAATAGTCAAAGGTCCTACTTATAGAAAACTAGTAGCCTAAGGTGTACAGAAATGAGTAAATGACATAAAAATCCTCTTCCGGGCCCACTTGGTGTGTGCTTGGGCTGAGCAATGAAGCAAATTTCGTGCAGAGACTCCTCTTGGAGTTAAACGCCAGCTTTAGTGCCAGTTTGGGCGTTTAACTCCCATTTGGGTGCCAGTTCCAGCGTTTAACGCTGGGATTTCTTGAGGTGACTTTGAACGCCGGTTTGGGCCATCAAATCTTGGGCAAAGTATGGACTATCATATATTGCTGGAAAGCCCAGGATGTCTACTTTCCAACGCCGTTGAGAGCGCGCCAATTGGGCTTCTGTAGCTCCAGAAAATCCACTTCGAGTGCAGGGAGGTCAGAATCCAACAGCATCTGCAGTCCTTTTTGGTCTCCGAATCAGATTTTTGCTCAGGTCCCTCAATTTCAGCCAGAAAATACCTGAAATCACAGAAAAACACACAAACTCATAGTAAAGTACAGAAAAGTGAATTTTAACTAAAAACTAATAAAAATATACTAAAAACTAACTAGATCATAACAAAAACATACTAAAAACAATGCCAAAAAGTATACAAATTATCCGCTCATCATGTATTCACAAATAGAATTTATTCATGCATATGATGATGTATAAGGAGAATTACTTTTATACTTGAACTCAGACAACCTAGACGTATATAATATAATTCAGTTAAATAATTATCTGACAATCAGATAATTATTTGAGATTATAAATAAATGGAATATAATTTAATTATGTTTATTTAGAATAAGTATGAGTAACAACTTGACAACCAAGGTATTCATTAATAATTCTAAATAATTTTGTCAAAAATATAAATTTTTTAATTTACTTTTATATTTTAGATTTTTAAATATGTTCACATTTTGTGTGGCATATTTGAAAGGAATAAATTGGCTATAGTTTGAAAATTATTCTCATGTATAAAAAGGTTATCATGGACATGATAATCCTAGTCAAATAATATTATCTAATAAAATTGGTTATAGAATAATCAGCACTTGTGAAGTATTTAAAATATTGTTTTACTGTAATATGAGTTGTTTAGATAACTATGAATTCTAATTTAAAATACATCTACCCACTATTTATTACTAAACATCTTGAGAAGATGTATAGTGTCCAAAAAAAGATAGTATGAACTATCAAAAATTTTGTTTAAACTAGTTGGAGTATTGGGTGACAATTTTAAATTGAATAACTTTAGAAGTTGGAATGCTATTAGGCAAATTGCTTTAGTGAGATTTGTTCTTGCAAGCGTTTTTGAAAATTTATTTTGTTACAAATAATTTATAATTGACCTTAATATAATTAAAGTTTGTGATCTTTTTGAAAAAGTTCAATATGAGAATTGAAGATGCGAATCAAAATTGTTCTTAAGGATTGGTTTGACAAATAATAAAAATACTCAATATTTTTATTATAAGAATTTAAAATAAAATATCAAATATCTAACTGATATTCTATTGAATAAAGAATAGAATTCTTTTCATGAACAAATACTAGTATTTTATATACTCCATAATATTTAAAAGAGAAGAAACCAAATCTTATTAGATATAATTTGATTCGGTAAGAGATTACTAATTTCCTTTAAATTTTTAGTATACGTTTTAGGAACATTGCTAAATTAACAAAGTTTTTATTAAGTCAATGTTAAACTCATATGAGATGTGAGAAAGGGCATAAACCAAATCTCAAGAGTATTAAAATTTGGAGATGTTTTACATGTGTTAAGATATTATACAATAATAAATTGATGTTAGATCCGATAAATGAGATTTATTGGGTACCCTAAAGAAATAATGAGATATTATTTCTATCATCCTTCTTATGACAAAGTGTTTTTGACAAGAGGTTGAATTCTTTTTAGAAAAGGAATTCTCACCCAAAGAAAGATAAGGTGAATAAATAGAACTTGATGAAATTCAAGACAAATTGAAAAGTTTAATTTTTATAATGTGAAAAAAACTTTGTATCTACAAAGAAAAAGTGGGAGTACATTTACTTTTATTGGAGTTATATACTATTTAATATAGGATATACTATCTCTTAAAAGTAAGGTTTGATCATCAAACTAATTCACTAAAAGGTAGCCAATGTGTATAATGATACAATTTTATAGAGATAGATCTAATTGTTATTTAAATTTTTTTTCATATCAATGTACATTGATACCAAATAATATATATATATATATAATGATACAATTTTATAGAGATAGATCTAATTATTATTTAGATTTTTTTTCATATCAATGTACATTGATACCAAATAAAATATATATATATATATATATATATATATATATATATATATATATATATATATGTGGAAGATTCTAAACGGAACTATCAACTGATAGGCATTAGAATAATCTTCAATCCGTACTTAAAATAAAAATTATGTACTACAAGGATTGTACTTAAAATAAAAATTATGTACTATTGTAGTAGGAGATTTCTTGTTTTGAGAAAATTTGATATTTATTATGCACTAGATATATTTTGCAAAAGGTCAAGCACTTATGCTCAAAAACTAAGGTGTTTAAGTTTAAAAGAGTTTTAATAAACACAAATATACATTGAAAAATTATACGCATGATTAATTGCCTTTAGTGCAAGTGGAAGATTATTGAGATAATAGTATGCCCAATATCTAATCTATCTTGATTGGCTCTCGTGCAAGTAGGAGATTGTTGGGAATAAATAGTATGTCCACAATCCAATCTATCATGTGTCAAATAATTTGTTATTATTATTATATTAAAGGGTAAAATATAATAAGGTATTTGATTAAATTTAGAGATTTATCATTGTGAAAATAATCATAATACTGAGATAAATTTTTTATAATTTAATCTAAATTATTCTTGATCATAAGATTATTAAAAATGATACTAATATATATATATATATATATATATATATATATATATATATATATATATATATATATAATGGTTTTCATTGAATGAAAATTAATACATGATCATTGAACTGACTCATTTTAAAAAATTTTAATGGTTATAATTACCGCATATTTGTCAATGGATCATTCCCAAGATGAAAATAGTAATAGAATTTCCTTTGACCTGCAACTGACATAGTAATTAACAATGTATTTATTATACATTGATTTTGGACACCTAATATCGTAGGGTGCTAGCTGAATAGATATTGTGTATGATTTAAATACTTGTAGAATTAATGATTAGTCAATAAGGAATCCGTCAACTCTCTATAAAGAGTTCGAGCTCTATGATTATTGTTCATACCCTGACCGAGCTCCTCCAACTCGGCAAATTCATAAAAGGTCCGACCTCGCCCTAAGGCTCACACCTACAGGTCGGACCTCGGGCAAATAAAGCCAGGAAGGCCCATCAAAAGGAACGCAGCCCAAAACCTAAAGGCCGAAAAGGCCTAGAAAAGGCGGTTCCACAAAGATAGAGATAAAACTCCCAAAGATAAGATAAGATAAGAATATCTTATCCAGGGAAGATCACGGCCAACTACTATAAATACACTGGAGCACCCAGGTATGGCACTCATTCCACATTCTACACATATCTGCTTGGACCCATGCTAACTTAAGCATCGGAGTGTCATTGCAGGTACAACCACCAACCACTCTACATATCAAGCTCGGATCCCTGAACCCCCACCTCGGGTCTCTCCAGACGACCGAGCTACACGTTTCAGGTAACCCTCGGAACATTGGCGCCGTTGCCGGGGACCTGAAAGTCATCCCACTACCATGGCGGACAATCCTCACAACGATGATCGCGCTGCATCTGAACAAGAGGATGAAATTGACACCGGAGAACGACCGGACAGCCCTCTATCACCACGCACTCCAGGAGGAAACAAACAGAATCGCCCAAAGACATCACTCCCAAACAAAGATCCACAAATTTCCGAAAAAGAGAAGAGCTCGGAAATTCTAGAAGCAGTCCGGGCACAACAAAACCGGCTGAAACAACTAGAAGAGGACGTAAAAAAGCAGAAAGAAACTGAACAAGATCTGAGAAGGGAGACTCGAAAGCGCAGAGAATTAGAAGAAAAGCTGCGGAAAATAGAGGCCAACCTGAAAGACCGGACAGGACGCGGCACCACCCCCGAAGATAACCATGATCCCTTCACGCAAGAGATCATGAAGGAGAAGAGACCAGGAAGAGAAGGCGGGGAGATAACGAAAATCGGGCCGAACAAACCCCGCGAACCCCTGAAAGACATGTTCACATGATAAATGGAGGTTTTGCAGGCGGAGGAACATCCAGATCCTCGCGAAAAAGACACCTCAAAGAAGTCTATCACGTCCGAGAAGACAGTCCCCTGCCCGAATTACCTACCATCTCATTTACCCGAGAAGATGCTCAAGGGATAATACCCGGGCACGACGATCCAATGGTAATCACCATTATCCTAGCAAACGCCAACCTACACCGAACCCTGATTGACCAGGGAAGCTCAGCAGATATCCTGTTCAAAACGGCCTTCGACAAGCTCGGACTTGAGGAAAAAGAACTAAAGGCCTATCCCACCGACCTATTTGGGCTAGGGGATACCCCGATCCGTCCCTTAGGATACATCTCGCTACACACTACCTTTGGAAGAGGCGAGCAATCTAAAACATTGAGCATCGACTACATTATAGTCGACGTCACTTCAGCATACAACGCCCTCATTGGGCGACCAACCCTAAACAGACTGGCAGCTATAGTCTCGACCCCACACCTCTGTATGAAGTTCCCTACCACAAAAGGAATCGCTACCCTAAAAGGCGACCAAAAGCTAGCGCGGCGATGCTACAACGAAAGCCTAAGCCTAAAAGGGAAAGAGGTCAACACAATAGAACTCGGACGAGTTCAATCCCGAGAAGATCTTCGGCCACAACCAGAGGGAGAAACCGAAAAAATCCAGATCGGGAACACACCCGAAAAAATAACAAACATAGGAGCAAACCTCGAAACGGGCCTAAAAGAGGAACTCACAAACCTCTTAACGAAGAATTCCGACCTCTTCGCCTGGAAAGCCTCCGACATGCCAGGCATAAGCCCCGACCTGATGTGCCATAAGCTATCAGTTTACCCGGGATCCCGACCTATCCAACAAAGACGCCGAAAGCTCGGACCCGAGCGCATGCAAGCAATAGAAGAACAAGTACAAGCACTGCTAGATGCAGGGTTCATTAGGGAAGTAAAATACCCCCTATGGCTCGCAAACGTGGTCCTGGTAAAAAAGCCCAACGGAAAATGGAGGATGTGCGTCGATTACACGGATCTCAACAAAGCCTGCCCCAAAGACCCATACCCTCTACCAAACATCGACGCCTTAGTAGACGCAGCCTCAGGCTATAGATATCTCTCCTTCATGGACGCATACTCGGGATACAATCAAATCCCGATGTACGGACCCGACCAAGAAAAAACCTCGTTCATAACCCCAAGGGCAAACTACTGCTACGTAGTAATGCCCTTCGGGCTGAAGAACGCAGGGGCAACCTACCAGAGGCTAATGAACAAAGTGTTCTCAGAACACATCGGACTACAGCTGGAGGTGCACGTCGACGACATGCTGGTAAAGACACAAGAAGACAGAAACTTGCTGACCGACCTCACCAGCGTCTTCGGCACCCTCAGAAAACACAACATGAGACTTAACCCGACAAAGTGCACCTTCGCCGCAGAAGCCGGAAAGTTCTTAGGCTTCATGCTGACCCAAAGGGGCATCGAAGCAAACCCGGACAAATGCCAAGCGATACTCAATATGAAGAGCCCGACGTGTGTCAAAGAAGTACAACAACTGAATGGAAGGCTAGCCGCCCTATCAAGATTCTTGGCAGGATCAGCAATAAAATCACTACCTCTCTACTCACTCCTAAAGAAAGGAAAACCCTTCTCATGGACCCCGGAGTGCGAAAAAGCCTTTCAAGAATTCAAGGAATTCCTCGGGCAGCCGCCAATCCTGACCCGACCTTTAAAGGGAGAAGAACTCGTACTATACCTCTCGGTTGGACATCGAGCAGTCGCTTCAGCGTTAATACGAGAAAATGACCAAGGACAACACCCCATATACTTTGTAAGCAAGGCACTACAAGGGGCCGAATTAAATTATCAGAAGATAGAAAAATTCGCCTACGCCCTAGTGTTCACAGCTCGGAGGCTCCGTCCCTACTTTCAAGCCCACACCATCAAAGTCCGGACAAACCAATCCATGAGACACATCCTGCAAAAAACAGACCTGGCAGGACGAATACTACAATGGGCGGTGGAACTGTCCGAGTTCGACCTCCACTATGAAGCTCGAACTACCATAAAATCTCAGTATCTAGCCGACTTCATCGCAGAATACACTGAGACCCCTGGAACCCCACTCTCATGGAACCTGTATGTCGACGGGTCCTCAAACAAAACTGGAAGCGGAGCCGGGGTTATACTCGAAAGCGACCAAGGAACGCGGATAGAACTATCCCTAAAATTCGAGTTCCAAGCTTCGAACAACCAAGCCGAATACGAGGCCCTACTAGCAGGTCTAAAGCTAGCCGAAGAGGTCGGAGCCCGGAAAATCATGATCTTCAGCGACTCCCAGGTCGTCACATCACAAGTAAATGGAAGCTACCAGGCCAAAGACCCCACCATGAAAAAATACCTGGACCAAACACAGGCACAACTACGCCACTTTTCAGAGATACAGATTCAGCACATACCTCGGGAACAAAACGCCCGGGCAGACGCCCTCTCAAAGCTCGCCAGCACCAAGCCCGGAGGCAACAACAGAAGTCTCCTCCAGGAAACCTTACAATCTCCCTCCGTGCTAAGAGAGGAAGAAACGCTAAATATATCCAACCAACAGCAGGGATGGATGACCCCTATACTCAACTACCTGAAATCGGGAACTCTCCCCGCCGAAAGAAAGGAAGCTAAAAGACTCACGAAAGACGCTCAGAATTATACACTAATTCACGACGTATTATACAGAAGAGGATTCTCGAACCCCCTCCTTAGGTGCGTCCCGACCTCAGAAACAAAGAGCGTCCTCGAAGAAGTCCACGGAGGCATGTGTGGAAACCATCTCGGAGCTCGGGCATTATCCAAGAAAGTAGTCTGAGCCGGGTTCTACTGGCCGACCTTGCAAAGAGACGCAACGGAATTTGTGAAAATATGCCCCCCTGCCAAAAACACGCCAATTTTCACAAAGCACCACCCGAAGACCTTATCAGCATCACCGCACCATGGCCCTTCGCCAAATGGGGACTTGACCTACTCGGCCCGTTCCCCCAAGGACCGGGGCAAGTCAAATACCTCATAGTAGGGGTCGACTACTTCACAAAGTGGATCGAAGCTGAACCCTTAGCCACCATTACGGCTCAGAAAAGCCGCAAATTCCTATACAAAAACATTGTCACAAGGTTCGGAATCCCCTACTCCATCACAACAGACAATGGAACACAGTTCACGGACACAAGTTTTCAGAACTTGGTGGCCGAGCTAAAAATCAAACAGCAATTCACCTCGGTCGAGCACCCACAAGCCAATGGACGAGCAGAGGCTGCAAATAAAGTCATCCTGGCCGGGTTAAAACGAAGACTCCAAGAGGCCAAAGGGGCATGGGCCGAGGAGCTCCCCCAGGTGCTATGGGCATATCGGACAACTCCGCACTCTACAACAGGGGAATCGCCATTCCGACTAGCTTACGGGATGGAGGCAATGATTCCTATTGAAATAGATGAAGGGTCACCTAGAACCATCTTCTACAACGAAAAAGGTAACCCGCAGGCACAAAGGGAAGAACTCGACCTCCTCCCCGAGGTCCGAGAAAGAGCTCGGATCCGAGAAGAAGCCTTAAAACGGCGAACGGCCCTCAGATACAATCAGAAAGTAATAAAACGAAGCTTCTCCATTCACGACCTGATTCTAATCCGAAACGACATTGGAACACAAAAGTCGGGAGAAGGAAAGCTAGCTGCAAATTGGAAAGGGCCCTACAAGGTAACAGAAGTCTTAGGAACAGGCTACTACAAAGTATCCGACCTAGAAGGCAACGAGTTGCCCAGGGCCTGGCACGCCTGCAATCTAAGACGATACTACAGCTAGAAAAAGATAACCCGAGGTGTACTCTTTTTCCCTACAAGGGTTTTTTAATGAGACACCCGGTCAAAAAGACACCCGACCTAGTCAAGGGTAAACACTCTGTAAATATGCTTTCTTTTTTTAATACTAATCAAATTTTTCTATTTTCCTCGTGTTGAAACAAATCCTGAAAAGTACCCTCCCCCCAAGGCGCATTAATTTATGCTCAACAAAACGCAAAAAATCATTTGCCAAGAGACCACACAAGGTCGGCAAAGATAAAGCGACGAGGTTCAAATTAATGTGAGAAGTTATAAAGCAACTCTGAAAAGGCTCAAAAAGCCAAATAAAAAGAGATTACAAAAATAACTTAAAAGGCCGACCAACGACAAGGTCGGACCCAACAAAGGGAGGTACTCGAACGCCCGAGGTCCGAGAAAAAAGCCCGGATCCAAGAAAGAAGCCTTAAAACGGCGAAAGTAAAGATTTCGAAAACGCTTACTAAAAAGTTGCTATACAAAAACAACTAAAAAGTACAAGCGAAAAAACGAAATCAAAGGAAAGTTCAAAAAGCGCTAGCTAAAAGGTTGTTATCCAAAAACAACTAAAAAGCATAAAAGCGGAACAAAAAGGCAAAACGCGAGCAAAAACACCGCATAAAAAGTTACTACAAGTAGCTAAAAGCAAAAAGGTGTCCAAAGCGTCCACAGAAACCATCCAAAAACAAAAGAGCCCACAGGCCGGGCAAAAACCAAAGATAAAAGGATTACAGAGATTCAAGGTCCTTTCCGGACTCCACATCAACAGAAAGCTGCGGAGGAAACATTGAAATCGGGACAGCATTGACGGCACCATCATCTCGGTTCAAAACCTCCACACCAGACCCCTCCTCGGCCAAAAGTGAAGTCGGGTTCGCAACCGGAACTTTGGGGTCGGACACCGGAACCTCATCCTCGTTGGGAGCAGGAACAATCTTTCCCTCCACAACAACGTTATCCGTACTAAATAAGCTCAGATCCAGGTCAGGAGCAAGAACCCGGACCTGAGCCTTCAAATTTTCAAACATAGCATCCATACCCTTAGCCACATGACCTTCTAGCTCGTAAAAATCATCCTGAGCGGATTGCAACTTCTCCTTTGTCTCCACAAGCTCGGCATATATCCGAGTATAATTCTCCGTCGCCGCCTTCGCCATCTCCTCAGATGCTTTCGCTGCCGCCACAGCCGCAGTAGCTTTAGCTTTCTCTTTTTCCAAAGATGCCTCCAGCTCAGCAATCCTAGCAGCCTTCAGCTCACTAATCTTCTCAAACTCAGACTGAGCCTTCTCAAGTCGGGAGCTGGTCGCACCAATGGGGGATTTCTTGAACTCCCGGGCAATAGCGGCATGAAGACTAGCCATCCGGACACAACTCTGCGCCATATACTGAAAATGATGCTCCATAGACACATCATCAGTAGAAATAAAGGTCTGAGGGAGAATATGCTGCTCAATCCAACCAAGAGCATCAAAATCCTTGTCATTAAAACCCGCAAGCTCTTGAGAGGTCTTCTGTTTCTTGGGAGGAGGACCCGAGGACGAAGGCGGAGAAGAGGTAGCAGGCCCGGAGGTCGGGGGATCTTGATTTATAGCTCGGAACTGGGGAGTCGGAATAGTCTTCGACCGAGTAGTGACACCCACAGTAGTCTTCTTCGGAGAAGATCGGGCAGAAGCCTCCCCAGCCTCGATATTCCGAGCAGCCACAGACTTCTTCGTCCGACGAA
Source organism: Arachis hypogaea (assembly GCF_003086295.3). Classification (NCBI taxonomy): domain Eukaryota; kingdom Viridiplantae; phylum Streptophyta; class Magnoliopsida; order Fabales; family Fabaceae; genus Arachis; species Arachis hypogaea. Next base: position 21,734,882 of record NC_092040.1, read on the forward strand.
GGAACTTCATGGAATCTGCCTGAGAAGACATCTCTGCAGAAATAAAAGAAAAAGGATTACCACAACAGAAATTCCACCAAAACAAGGAAAACCAAAATACTAAAAAAGATGAATCTCTGAGAGGTCGGGAACTACCTAACTCGGAACGGAGAAGGCTTGGATCTCCCAACATTTTCTTCGTGTCCAAGTGAGGTGCCCGACCCCATAAACTGCTTACCACACCCACAAAAGCCTGCTCCACCTCATCTAGACTCTCAAAGGTATACTTAACAGACACTACATTCTCCTGCCAATAAAGAGGAAAAGAAGGCTCCCCACTCTCGTCTAGAAAGAAAGGTCGGACGTCTCCAGTAGCCCGGACCTTGAAATAAAAGTTCTTAAAATCATGAAAGGACTCATCATACAAGGTACAAAACTTCCTCCCCTGGTTAGCTCTAAAAGAGACCCAAGATACCTTCCCTCCACCCGACCCCGGCTTCGTCAACACAAACAAATAGGAAAAAAGAGAAATAGAGGGAGAGACGCCCAAAAACTGACACAAAAGTTGAAACAGCTTTAAAAACGCCCAAGAATTTGGATGGAGCTGCGTAGGGGCAAGGTTACAAGACCATAACACCTCGGACTCCAGATCGGTAAAGGGAAGTCGGACACTCAGCTTAGAGAAAAAACATTCATAAGCATAAAAGAAGAGCTTCTCGGAACTATCTAAGGGCGGGAAGCACACTCTCTCCTCGGATTCCGGGGCCACTAGTTCGTAATCCCTCTCAGACTCCCTATTCTCACATATGCTACAGTGCCTACGGAACCTAGCTAAATACTCAGAATCTACCACAGAAGGGACTCTTAGAGGAAGAGGGTCTACCCAACCAAGACCACATGGAATCTTAGTCGACATCGCTTGAAGAACCTTTCGAGACATAAAATTTTTTACCTACAAAGAAGAATACAGCAGCAAGCAAAAATCACATAAAGAAGACAGCAAAAACCCATTCAGCAAAGCAAGAACGCGGCAACCCGGAACAAAAATACCAGAGAACAAAAAAAAAAAGAGCCCCCCCATATACAAACAAACAAGCAATGGCGGCGCCTCTTTTCGGGGCAACCCAGGCATAAAGAAAAAAGAAAACAAACAAGAGCCACACGAAGAACAGAAGCATATGCGCACAAGAAAAGAGAAACATGGGAACAAACCTGGAAGAAAGAAACAAAGACGACGAACTCCGAAGCAAAGAGAGCGAAACGACGGCGCAGAAGGAACCCCAGAAAGACACACGGAGAGATTCGGGGAAGCAGAGCAAAGAGAAAGAAGAAGCAGTACTCGGAAAGGATAAAGAAAAACAAAAACGCAGAAAAAGGAGAAAAGGGCCAAATAAATAAAGCCTTCACAGAGCCCGAACGGAAATCGAGGAAAAACGGTAAAATGCAATAAATGCAGGAACGGCCATTTTTGAATTTTGAAAAACTACTATGCCCGAGCTCGACCTCCCAAAATGACGAACTCGGGCAGGGGCACTGTTCATACCCTGACCGAGCTCCTCCAACTCGGCAAATTCATAAAAGGTCCGACCTCGCCCTAAGGCTCACACCTACAGGTCGGACCTCGGGCAAATAAAGCTAGGAAGGCCCATCAAAAGGAACGCAGCCCAAAACCTAAAGGCCGAAAAGGCCTAGAAAAGGCGGTTCCACAAAGATAGAGATAAAACTCCCAAAGATAAGATAAGATAAGAATATCTTATCCAGGGAAGATCACGGCCAACTACTATAAATACACTGGAGCACCCAGGTATGGCACTCATTCCACATTCTACACATATCTGCTTGGACCCATGCTAACTTAAGCATCGGAGTGTCATTGCAGGTACAACCACCAACCACTCTACATATCAAGCTCGGATCCCTGAACCCCCACCTCGGGTCTCTCCAGACGACCGAGCTACACGTTTCAGGTAACCCTCGGAACAATTATAATGACCGAGATGAATAAAATCTTGGCGAAGAGGATTGAATGAATAAAAAAAATGAATTTCTTAGGTCATTCACAGTTCATTATAATAATAGTAACAAGTTAGAATTTGAAAATTAAACCATACTTTAAGGATTAACCAATAGCTAGAAAGATAGAAGGAATTATACTTTGTTCTTCTTGAGTTCTTCGTAAAAATATATTAATTCATACCATCGAGTCGTTAAGGAGTGTTGTTAGTCGCCAACACTGATTAGTAAATTAAGTATGACTAATTTACTACCCGTTTAGTGTTGAACATATGGGGTCACACACTAACGAGTGTTCTAATCTTTATCAAAGAATTATTTAAATATTATTTTAATTTGATCAAATAAATAATTATATTAATTCAGATAGAATATTATTATGTTCTTTGTTAGCACCAAGAATATAATAATATGATAATTGGGAATATTAAATGAGAATTAAAAATAATTAGTTATTCTATTTATAAATTTGAATTCTAAATTTGGATAAGATTCTAACTGATTTTGTTTTAAGTTGTTGTGATATTATTCATAAAATTTGAAGATTTCATATTTGAAATGACAAGATATCATTTAAATTTGAATTTCAAATTTAAAATCAATAATAAATCTCATACTATATATGTATGCCAAGAGTAGATGAAATATATGAATAACACATAAGTTTTTTATTTCTTTACCTCCACACAAACGTATGTGAGCCTAATTCTTGGAGAAGAATTCTATGGTGTGCAAAGAGTTACAAGAGGTTTCTCAATTTAGTTTAGATGTTCGTTGGCCAATGAGTTAACAGCAAATGTTGGTTTCAGTGTGGATACGCATAGTGCCTTCGTACTATCGAAGGAGAAATTGATTTTTCTAGCATACCCAAGTATTTAGATCTGATCTATGTTCCTAGAATAATACTTAAACACAAAATAAATCTTTAAAGATTTCTTTCTTTTCTTCCGTTACGTATTCTGAACACTTAGTAATCCTCTTCATGGTATCCTACCAAAAGATTTAAATCTAGCTTGGTAGTGTTAATTCACAAGAAGGGAAGTATAAAGATATGAAATATTACACTCCCGTTAGCATATTGGACATGTGTAAACCTCAAGTAATTAATGAATAATTAGTTAATAAATTAATTATTAATTAAAAAATTAAAAAATTAAATTTTATAGTTCAATGAGATGGAATTAATTAAAACATGAATTTTGACACTAATTTAAAAGGTTTTGGCCTAAGATTTGGCCGAACGGGCCAAACTAAGCGAATTGGGCCCGTAATGGGCCCAAGACCCAACTTTACCACTTAATAAAGATGGCTTCAGCCATATTCTCTTTCCCTCAAATGCAAAATTCACGGTGAGCACATAGGGGAGAAGAAGAAGAACTTTCCAAACCCTTGGCAAAGTTTCAAATCCACATAACTTTTGATCCAGAATTTCGATCGCTGCATTGTTTGTGGCCACGCGACCGCAGCGTCGAACTCTACAAAACTCACCAACTAATTTAAGAGGTAAGTCACATTTTCTATTCCAGCTACTCATCCTTTCAATTTTGAAATTCAATGAGTAATTATGTTAAATCTTGTGTAATTTCGGTGTTTAGAGTCGAATTAGCTTGTGGGTATTGTCGGGTTAAGCTCATTGGAGCTGTGGGTCAGGTAAGCACCCTCAAACCCTTTGTGTAATGTTGAATTAGTGAACTCTATATTGATTATAGTGATAATTGTGATTTGTGATATTAGATTGAAATTAGTTATTGGTGTCAATTTGATAAATTGGAAGCTAGAGGATTAACTTTGGAGGATGGGTTTCGTTGGTGAGGGGGGCTAGAGTTGTGGAGCTTGAGGTGTGGTGAATGCCTGAGGTGTTCCTGGATTAACGAAGAATCAGCCAAGGTATGGTTTCGGTTTCTCGTAACTAAAATATAATGTGTCATGGAAACTTAGGTTAGTTGACCGTAGGATAAGTTGGATTAGTTAGACTCGTTATGGATTAGTGATTCTTGATGAACATGTTGAGCTAACTATGATAATGTGGTGGATTATGAGTCATTGATGAGGTTGATGGTTGATGATGAGTGATGATAGTGATATATTGTTAAATTATGCATAAATATTGTTTGGTTATGAAGTTCTTGTTTCAAAATTGATAGAATTAGATATCTATGTGTTGAAGAAGGAATAAAAAGAGTATGGATTAACGGTGGATGATATTTGGTGTTGTTTTGGGTTAAGGAACTTTGGTTTGAAAATGAGATTTTCCAAGAATAGAGGTATAGAACTGATCTAGCATAAACTTGATGCTATGCTTTTTGGAAATTGCACAATCGGCAAAATTCCTTCCGGCAAGTGCACCGGTTATCGTCAAGTAAAAACTCACAATAGAGTGAGGTCGAATCCCACAAGGATTGGTTGAGTGAGCAATTCGGATTAGAAGTGTGTTCAAGTTGAGCGGAATCAAGATTTAGATGAGAATTGCGGAATCTTAAATTGCATGAAGTTAAAGTGCTGAAATTAAAAGGGATGGGGGTGATTGCATGAAATTAAATTGCAGAATGTAAAGAGAAAGTGTAGATCAGAAATGGGGAGTTCATGGGTATTAGGAGATATTGAGATCTCCGAATCAAAACATTTTCATCTCTTCCTCAACCAATGCATTCATTGAATTTTGCTTGGCAATCTTATATGATTGGATCCCAATTCCTTGGCTCACCAATTCTCTCTAAAAATAAACAAATTCCCAATCCCTTGGTTTAAATGTTCATAAGAAGAGATGATGCTCGATCACTGATTATACCACACAGTTTCATGAACCACAATTTGGTAGGATTACATGTCACAATATCCATCCAAACCCCAATCCAATTCACTGTGAGAAAGCTTCTCTAGCATGAATCCTCCATTCCTTTCCCAAGGTTCCGAAGGATTCCAATTATGGGTAGTTTCTTTCCCAAGACAACTACCCAATGGAATTAGATCGAGAAGCTTTCTAACAAAATTCAAGAGAAAAGATTGAAGAAGAAGATAAAACTATTATTGATTCATTGAATTACAATAGAGCTCCCTAACCCAATGAAAGGGGTTTAGTGAATCATAGCTCTGAATTCAATTACAAAAGTATAAAAATTCCAAAGTGTCTAAAAGTTCCCCTTCAGGGGCTGGATTCCCCTTCAATCCCCCCCTTCTCAAATGCAGAAACTAAGGCCTTTAAATAGGCTCCCTAAATTACAAAATGAAAATGAAATTCAAAGCAAATTACAATCAAATGAAAATAAACTATTCTAGATGATTCTTGTGGCCTTGATTTGGTGTTGTTGATGGGCCTTGCTTGCTTGAAGGGTAGAGTGACATAATTGATCCAAAAAGGATAATGATCCATTAAACTACACTCAAACGTTGCACCCCCCTTTCTTGAGTCGTCACTTTGTTCTCTTGTCAACCTTGTCAATTTGATGCCAAATATAGACTATTATACCTCGTTGGAAAGCTATGGATGTCAGCTTTCTAACGCAACTGGAAGCACCTCAATTGGATCTCTATAGCTCAAGTTATGCTCCATGGAAGGTGAAGAGGTCAGCTGGCCTGATTGCATGTTGGTACTATGCTCTTCTATGCACATTACGGGGCTGTTTTCTCCCTCAATTTTTAGTATCCACCATGCATGCCATATATACTTGGAAAGCTCTAGATGTCTTCTTTCCAATGCATTTTGAATCACCTCATTTGGAGTTTTGTAGCTCAAGTTATTTATGTTTGAAGAAGGCATGGTCAATCTGTTCCATATAACACGTTTAAGCTCCAGTTTGAGGTCAAACTGGAGCTTAAACGTGGAAATGCTTCCTGGAGGGTGAAATTGTGTCGAACACGTTTAACCTCCAGTTTGAGGTCAAACTGGAGGTTAAACGTGGAATCACTCCCTTGGTGCCATTCTCATTCTGGCGTTTAACCTTCAGTTTGAGGTTAAACTGGAGGTTAAACGCCAGTTTCCTCTTTTCTCAGCTTTCATGATTCTGGCGTTTAACCTTCAGTTTAACCTTAAACTGAAGGTTAAACGCCACTTTCAGCATTTGGTGCATTCCTTATTCTGGCGTTTAACTTCCAGTTTAAGGTTAAACTGGAGGTTAAACGCCACTTTCAACATTGTACTCCACATGTGATCTTCAAGCTTCCTTTATTGATTTTGTTGCTTTCTTGCCTAGCCTCTTCTTCCCTGAAATCATCCACACAATTGCATCAAAGTCTTGCAAAATTTCATGAGAATTCTTCCATTCATAGCATTCAAGGAATATAACTAAAAACTCATGAAATTTGCATCAAAATCTTCATGTTTGAATGATTTAAGACAAGCATGACTATTTGGCCCAAATGATTACTTAAGGCTCAAGAAAATGCATAAAACAACTAAAAATAAAAGAAAAAGGCTAGTGAAACTAGCCTAAGATGCCTTGGCATCACAACACCAAACTTAATCCTTGCTTGTCCCCAAGCAAGTTCTGAATTATTGAGAAGAAAGAATGAAACAGAAAGTAACTTCATTAGCCATATCAGTAAGTAATTGACATTGATTAATGGGGTGTTCATGCAGAAAGTTGTTGCAGCATCACTTTATTGTTTCTTAGGTAAGAATGTCACTTTTTATGTTTCCACTAAAACACTGCTATGGCCTCTTGTTATTCACATATCCTTGGCAAGTTTCTTTTCTTTGTTTTTCTTTTTCTTTGAGCTTATTTGCTCCTTGTTGCTCAGTCTCATGTGTTGCACAAGCCTTTGGCATTTTCTTTTTCTTATCATTGCATTACACATATCCACTACAGGCATTTTAGTTCACATTTCTTCTTGAGACATCGGTGCCCAGCACCTCTTTGTGTGACTAAATATTTTGTATTTAGGTTGCTCTTGATAATGGATTTTTGGTTGATAATCCCGGGTTAGTTAACCCAAGTTACCAAGTGTTGAAACACTCCTCAGAACCTATTCATCCAAGCATATCCTTAATACATAAACACCACAGGCATTTGTCTCAAAAGTTCAAACCATTGGTGCCTAGCTTATTTTCTTAATTTTTTTTTTTTTTGCTTTTTGGTTGCCCTTTTTCAGTGGCTTTTTCTTCTTCTTTTTCTTTCTTTTTCATGGCCAAAGACATTTATTCATCAAGATCCATAGACAGCATCCTAATTTCCACTAAAAGTGACAATTCTAACTTTATTTCTTAGTGAGCTGACTATTCAATCAAACATGCATACCACCACTTAATCTTATTTGATTTCTTACCAAATGGAATTGAGTTACTTTTGTTCAAACATTTCTTTTATTTTGGAACAGAACAAACAGGGCAAGCATACATTTAAGCAAGTGAAGTTTATCCAGACACTTAGACTATCACTTATTTGGAAATTAAACAAACAGACAAACAAAAACTGCAATGACTCAAACTTAAAGCAGGGGTGCATGCAAACTTCCAATATCAGCAATTCAAAGTACAAGCAATTAAGTGACAATACAACCTTTTAGCATCTTCTTTGTTGTTCATCATCCTTCCTAGCCTTGGTGTTCTCTTTGATGATGATGTATATTCCTTCCATGAGATTGATTGTCTTCCTGCAAAGCTATTAGAAGTTGCTTGTTCCCCAAGCACTTTGAGAATTGGTTAGCATGCATGTATGTTTGTAGGCCTCTGAACTTAGATTGGTGTGTGAACACCAAACTTAGTTCCTTGCCATATGCAGCAATTTGGATCATATGCAGAAAACCTCATGTGCTTTTATTAAGAAAATAACTATGAACTAGAAAAAGAAACTATGAACTAGAAATTAAACTATTGTTTAAGTAGTTTCCCTGATTGGTTGGAGCTAGTGACTAGTCATGCTGAGGTAGAAATGTGCTTTTAATGAAGTTTTTGGTGGAACACCAAACTTAGAATCTCACATTCACCCTTGAATTGTCTTGGTGTGCAACACCAAACTTAGCTCCTTGCAATACAGATAGATCTACTTAACTCTTTTATTGAAATAACTAGAAAATAAAAACTACCTTTGGTTGGGTTGCCTCCCAACAAGCGCTCGTTTACTGTCATTAGCTTGACATGCTGTTCCTGACTTTCTTCCTCTTCCTCCAGTTTGTTAAGAGGAATGACTTCAAGTGGATAAAGGAGCTAGTTAGTGCCCCTTGTTGTGAATGCCTCTTTCCAGCAAGCTTTCCCTTGTGATTGGCTTGAGTGAACTTGCTTGTTGGCTCAGAAGTTGGATTGTTCTTCGACCTTCTCTTCTTCATGGATATGGACCTTTGTTTCTCGGTCACAATCCTCATTGTGGTGCTTGTTTCTACTGCCTTCACATCCTTGATCTCAGAACTTGGTTGTTGTTGGACAGTTGGAGTATCCTGTTCATCAAAAGCTTCCTGAATTTGTGGTTCAATGAACCCTTCCTCTTTGCAACTCTCTGTTTCATTGGAGTGTGATCTCCCTTGATTGACTTTCTCCCTTTCTTGTTCTTCTGATTCCTCCCTTGGGATTGCCATGGTATCACTAGAAGAATTGTGGGTAGGGATTTGCTTTGATAGATATCCAATTTGTGCTTCTAGCTTTTGAATGGCAGCCCCTTGATTTTGCAAGTTGGATATCACTTCTTCCTTAAAGCCTTTCAAATCGGCCACATCTCTGCTCATAGTTGCAAGCATTCCTTCTATCCTGTTTAATTGATCTTGAAATTGTTGGTTCGGATTGGGTTGATGAGGTTGATTATCTTGGCTGTGATATGGTGGCTGGGAGTATGTGTTTTGTGTGGGCTGATAGGGTCTTTGGTTGGAGTTTTGGTAGTGGTATGATTCTTGTGTGTAGTGGAATGAGTCTTGTGGATAGTGAAATGAATTGTATGAATTTGAGAAGGAATTTTGTGCTGAGAAATGCTCAAGTGATGAAGAATTTGGATATGTAAAACTAGGAGGTGAGGTTGGATAATTAAGAGGTGATGGCTCTTGATGAATGGGGTGTGAATAAGTGAAATCTCTTTGGTTTTGATCTTCCCAGCCACAACTTGAGTAGTGATCAATTTCACCAAAACATGGACCATTTTGTGGCTCTGGGAAATACCCCGTTTCCTGTTCCTGATACTCCCACCCACCATGAGCATAATAACATGAATCATTCTGTGGTGGTGGAGAGTTTCTCATGAATTTTGATTGACCAAAAGATGATGGATACTCCTTTCTTTTTTGCAATGTGCTCAGTCTCAAACAATACTCATCCAAAGATAGTGGAAATCCCATAGTGAGGCAATATCACAAACAGCTGGTGGTTAGTATGCTAACAAGTGAGTAAGCACAGAAAACAAATTAAAATTTGCAGAAATTAGCAGTAATAAACTGAAACAAAAACTATTAACAAAAGAAAAGAAAAATTGCTCAATCTAGTTAACTTCCAATTTGAGAATTGTCAATCGAAAACCAATCCCCGGCAACGGCGCCATAAACTTGATCTAGCATAAACTTGATGCTATGCTTTTTGGAAATTGCACAATCGGCAAAATTCCTTCCGGCAAGTGCATCGGTTATCGTCAAGTAAAAACTCACAATAGAGTGAGGTCGAATCCCACAAGGATTGGTTGAGTGAGCAATTCGGATTAGAAGTGTGTTCAAGTTGAGCGGAATCAAGATTTAGATGAGAATTGCAGAATCTTAAATTGCATGAAGTTAAAGTGCTGAAATTAAAAGGGATGGGGGTGATTGCATGAAATTAAATTGCAGAATGTAAAGAGAAAGTGTAGATCAGAAATGGGGAGTTCATTGGGTATTAGGAGATATTGAGATCTCCGAATCAAAACATTTTCATCTCTTCCTCAACCAATGCATTCATTGAATTTTGCTTGGCAATCTTATATGATTAGATCCCAATTCCTTGGCTCACCAATTCTCTCTAAAAACAAACAAATTCCCAATCCCTTGGTTTAAATGTTCATAAGAAGAGATGATGCTCGATCACTGATTATACCACACAGTTTCATGAACCACAATTTGGTAGGATTACATGTCACAATATCCATCCAAACCCCAATCCAATTCACTGTGAGAAAGCTTCTCTAGCATGAATCCTCCATTCCTTTCCCAAGGTTCCGAAGGATTCCAATTATGGGTAGTTTCTTTCCCAAGACAACTACCCAATGGAATTAGATCGAGAAGCTTTCTAACAAAATTCAAGAGAAAAGATTGAAGAAGAAGATAAAACTATTATTGATTCATTGAATTACAATAGAGCTCCCTAACCCAATGAAAGGGGTTTAGTGAATCATAGCTCTGAATTCAATTACAAAAGTATAAAAATTCCAAAGTGTCTAAAAGTTCCCCTTCAGGGGCTGGATTCCCCTTCAATCCCCCCCTTCTCAAATGCAGAAACTAAGGCCTTTAAATAGGCTCCCTAAATTACAAAATGAAAATGAAATTCAAAGCAAATTACAATCAAATGAAAATAAACTATTCTAGATGATTCTTGTGGCCTTGATTTGGTGTTGTTGATGGGCCTTGCTTGCTTGAAGGGTAGAGTGACATAATTGATCCAAAAAGGATAATGATCCATTAAACTACACTCAAACGTTGCACCCCCCTTTCTTGAGTCGTCACTTTGTTCTCTTGTCAACCTTGCCAATTGGATGCCAAATATAGACTATTATACCTCGTTGGAAAGCTATGGATGTCAGCTTTCTAACGCAACTGGAAGCACCTCAATTGGATCTCTATAGCTCAAGTTATGCTCCATGGAAGGTGAAGAGGTCAGCTGGCCTGATTGCATGTTGGTACTATGCTCTTCTATGCACATTACGGGGCTGTTTTCTCCCTCAATTTTTAGTATCCACCATGCATGCCATATATGCTTGGAAAGCTCTAGATGTCTTCTTTCCAATGCATTTTGAATCACCTCATTTGGAGTTTTGTAGCTCAAGTTATTTATGTTTGAAGAAGGCATGGTCAATCTGTTCCATATAACACGTTTAAGCTCCAGTTTGAGGTCAAACTGGAGCTTAAACGTGGAAATGCTTCCTGGAGGGTGAAATTGTGTCGAACACGTTTAACCTCCAGTTTGAGGTCAAACTGGAGGTTAAACGTGGAATCACTCCCTTGGTGCCATTCTCATTCTGGCGTTTAACCTTCAGTTTGAGGTCAAACTGGAGGTTAAACGTGGAATCACTCCCTTGGTGCCATTCTCATTCTGGCGTTTAACCTTCAGTTTGAGGTTAAACTGGAGGTTAAACGCCAGTTTCCTCTTTTCTCAGCTTTCATGATTCTGGCGTTTAACCTTCAGTTTAACCTTAAACTGAAGGTTAAACGCCACTTTCAGCATTTGGTGCATTCCTTATTCTGGCGTTTAACTTCCAGTTTAAGGTTAAACTGGAGGTTAAACGCCACTTTCAACATTGTACTCCACATGTGATCTTCAAGCTTCCTTTATTGATTTTGTTGCTTTCTTGCCTAGCCTCTTCTTCCCTGAAATCATCCACACAATTGCATCAAAGTCTTGCAAAATTTCATGAGAATTCTTCCATTCATAGCATTCAAGGAATATAACTAAAAACTCATGAAATTTGCATCAAAATCTTCATGTTTGAATGATTTAAGACAAGCATGACTATTTGGCCCAAATGATTACTTAAGGCTCAAGAAAATGCATAAAACAACTAAAAATAAAAGAAAAAGGCTAGTGAAACTAGCCTAAGATGCCTTGGCATCACAACACCAAACTTAATCCTTGCTTGGCATCACATCACAGGTTTTGCTTTTTCTCAGGAGTCCGCGTACGCAGACACACACGCGACGTGGACGTTTGGCTCTGCCTTGATGATGAGCGGATAATTTGTACGCTTTTTGGCATTGTTTTTAGGCTAGAACTGATGGCGGCATTCAAGAGAATCCGGAAGGTCTAACCTTGTCTGTGGTATTCTGAGTAGGATTCAGTGATTGAATGACTGTGACGTGCTTCAAACTCCTAGCAGGCGGGGCGTTAGTGACAGACGCAAAAGAATCGATGGATTCTATTCCGGCCTGACCGAGAACCGACAGCTGAATTCCGCGTGCTGTGACAGATCATATGCAATCGTTTTCACTGAGAGGATGGGAGGTAGCCATTGACAACGGTGAAACCCTACACAAGCTTGCCATGGAAAGGAGTAAGAAGGATTGGATGAAGACAGTAGGAAAGCAGAGAGACGGAAGGGAAGGCATCTTCATGCGCTTATCTGAAGTTCCTACCAATGAATTACATAAGTACCTCTATCTTTATCTTTATGTTTATTTCGTTCATCACTATATCCATTTGAGTTTGCCTGACTAAGATTTACAAGATGACCATAGCTTGCTTCAATACTAACAATCTCCGTGGGATCGACCCTTACTCGCGTAAGGTTTATTACTTGGACGACCCAGTGCACTTGCTGGTTAGTTGTGCGAAGTTGTGTAATGCCATGGTATTGAACACCAAGTTTTTGGGGTTCATGACCGGGGATTATGAGAGTTGTGAAAAGTATTGTTCACAATTTCGCGCACCAAGTTTTTGGTGCCGTTGCCGGGGATTGTTCAAGTTTTGAGCAAGCTTTTTGTCCGGTAACATCAGTGCCAAGATCCGGCAACAGCACCAAGTTTTTGGCGCCGTTGCCGGGGATTGTTTAGTTTGGACAACTGAAGGTTCATCTTGTTGCTTAGATTAGGTATTTTTTTTTCGAAATTCTTGAAGAGGAATTCTAGAGTTTCATGATGATTTGTTGAAGTCTGGCTGGCTGAGAAGCCATGTCTAATTTCATTGGACCGAGGTTTCAACTTATCATCATAAGAGCTTGTTGATTTCTATCAATCTTGCTTTTTGAAGCAGTGATCTGCTAAGGCTTGGCTGGCCTTTGGCCATGTCTAGTGTTTTGGACCGAAGCTTTCTTTGAAAGCTTGGCTGGCTGTGAAGCCATGTCTAATTCCTGGACCGGAGTCTTAGACTAGCATTGCACTGATTCCTGGAATTCTCATTAAGAATTTTGATACTTTTTTTTCACTTAATTTTCGAAAAACACAAAAAAAATTACAAAATCATAAAATCCAAAAATTTCTTGTTTGAGTCTAGTGTCTCATCTTAAGTTTGGTGTCAATTGCATGCATTCATTCATATGTATTAAGGATTCTCAAGTAATTCTTGATAATTTTCGTGCTCTGATCTTTGAATTCAATTGACTTGAGTGTTTTGTGTGTCTCATATGCATTTTCATTTTGTTAGTAGTATACAAACTGCTAAGTTTGGTGTCTTGCATGCATTGTTATTTGATTCTTGTTGCATTTTGATTTGTTCTTATTATTAAAAATCCAAAAATATTTTTAATTTGTGTCTTCTCAAGTCAATGATACAGAGAATTGAAGATTCAGAATATACAGCAGAGGAATTATACAGAAAAAGCTGGGCGTTCAAAACGCCCAGTGAAGAAGGACAGACTGGCGTTTAAACGCCAGCCAGGGTACCTGGTTGGGCATTTAACGCCCAAAAGGGTAGTATTTTGGGCGTTAAACGCCAGAATGTGCACCATTCTGGGCGTTTAACGCCAAGATGGCACAAGGGGGAAGATTCTGTTTTCCAATGCAAATTTTTTTCAGTTTTCAAAGTTTTTCAAAATCAAATCTTTTTCAAATTATATCTTTTCAATCAAATCTCTTTCAAATTCAATTTCTTTCTATTTTCAAAAATACTTGCTATCAATTAATGATTTGATTCAACATTTCAAGTATGTTGCCTTTTCTGTTGAGGAAGGTTTAATGTTTGAATCATATCTTTTCTTGTTAGCCAAGTTTTTAATTTTCAAAATCAAATCTTCTTAAAATGTTTTTCAAATCATATCTTCTTAATCACATTTTTTTTAAAACCAATCATATCTTCTTAACCACATCTTTTTCAAAATAATTTTCAATCAAATCTCTTTGATTTCTAATTTCAAAATCTTTTTCAAAAATCACTTTATTTCTTTCCCACTTTCATTTTCGAAAATTAAGTAATGTTTTTCAAAAATGTTTTCAAAATTTTTACTTAATTTTCGAAAATCACTTCCCTTCTTCTCACATCCTTCTATTTATGGACTAACACTATTCCTTAATGCAAAATTCGAACTCCATCTCCTTTGATAAGTTCGAATTTTCTACTTCTGTCTTCTACTCTTCTTTTCCTCTGACACTTCAAGGAATCTCTATACTGTGACATAGAGGATTCCACATTTTCTTGTTCTCTTCTCTTTCATATGAGCAGGAGCAAGGACAAAGGCATTCTTGTTGAGGCTGATCCTGAACCTGAAAGGACCTTGAAGAGAAAGCTAAGAGAAGCCAAAGCACAACTCTCTTTAGAGGACCTGACCGAATTCTTCAAAGGAGAAGAATACATGGCAGCTGAAAACAACAATGCCAACAATGCAAGGAAGGTGCTGGGTGACTTTACTGCACCTACTCCCGATTTCTATGGGAGAAGCATCTCTATCCCTGCCATTGGAGCAAACAACTTTGAGCTTAAGCCTCAATTAGTTTCTCTAATGCAACAGAATTGCAAGTTCCATGGACTTCCATTGGAAGATCCTCATCAGTTCTTAGCTGAGTTCTTGCAAATCTGTGACACTGTCAAGACTAATGGGGTTGACCCTGAGGTCTACAGACTTATGCTATTCCCTTTTGCTGTAAGAGACAGAGCTAGAACATGGTTGGATTCTCAACCTAAAGAAAGCCTGGACTCTTGGGAAAAGCTAGTCAATGCCTTCTTGGCAAAGTTCTTTCCACCTCAAAAATTGAGTAAGCTTAGAGTGGAAGTCCAAACCTTCAGACAGAAGGAAGGAGAATCCCTCTATGAAGCTTGGGAAAGATACAAACAATTAATCAGAAAATGTCCCTCTGACATGCTTTCTGAATGGAGCATCATAGGTATTTTCTATGATGGTCTCTCTGAACTATCCAAGATGTCTTTGGATAGCTCTGCAGGAGGATCTCTTCATCTGAAGAAGACGCCTACTGAAGCTCAAGAACTGATTGAAATGGTTGCAAATAACCAATTCATGTACACTTCTGAAAGAAATCCTGTGAACAATGGGACTAGTCAGAAGAAAGGAGTTCTTGAGATTGACACTCTGAATGCCATATTGGCTCAGAATAAAATATTGACTCAACAAGTCAATATGATTTCTCAAAGTCTGTCTGGAATGCAAAATGCACCAAGCAGTACTAAGGAAGCTTCATCTGAGGAAGAAGCTTATGATCCTGAGAACCCTTCAATAGAAGAGGTGAATTACATGGGAGAACCCTATGGAAACACCTATAATCCTTCATGGAGGAATCATCCAAATCTTTCATGGAAGGATCAACAGAGACCTCAACAAGGTTTCAATAACAATAATGGTGGAAGAAACAGGTTTAGCAATAGCAAGCCTTTTCCATCATCTTCTCAGCAACAGACAGAGAGTTCTAAGCAGAATAACTCTGACTTAGCAACCATGGTCTCTGATCTAATCAAAACCACTCAAAGTTTCATGACTGAAACAAGGTCTTCCATTAGAAATTTGGAAGGACAAGTGGGTCAGCTGAGTAAGAAAATTACTGAGCTCCCTCCTAGTACTCTTCCAAGCAATACAGAAGAAAATCCAAAAGGAGAGTGCAAGGCCATCAACATGGCCGAATTTTGGGAGGAAGAAGAGGCAGTGAACGCCACTGAGGAAGGCCTCACTGGGCGTCCACTGGCCTCCAATGAGTTCCCCAATGAGGAACCATGGGAATCTGAGGCTCAAACTGAGACCATAGAGATTCCATTGGACTTACTTCTGCCATTCATGAGCTCTGATGAGTATTCTTCCTCTGAAGAGGATGAGTATGTCACTGAGGAGCAAGTTGCTAAATACCTTGGAGCAATCATGAAGCTAAATGACAAGTTATTTAGAAATGAGACTTGGGAGGATGAATCCCCTTTGCTCACCAAGGAACTGGATGACTTGTCTAGGCAGAAACTGCCTCAAAAGAGACAGGATCCTGGGAAGTTTTCAATACCTTGTACCATAGGCACCATGACCTTCAAGAGGGCCTTGTGTGACTTAGGGTCAAGTGTAAACCTCATGCCTCTCTCTGTAATGGAGAAGCTAGGGATCTCTGAGGTGCAAGCTGCAAAAATCTCACTAGAGATGGCAGACAATTCAAGAAAACAAGCCCATGGACTTGTAGAGGATGTTCTAGTTAAGGTTGAAGACCACTACATCCCTACTGATTTCATAGTCCTAGAGACTGGGAAGTGCATGGATGAATCCATCATCCTTAGCAGACCCTTCCTAGCCACAGCAAAGGCTATGATTGATGTTGATAGAGAAGAGTTGATCATTCAAGTGAATGAAGAGTCCTTGGTGTTTAAGGCCCAAGGATATCCCTCTGTCATCATGGAGAGGAAGCATGAAGAGCTTCTCTCAAATCAGAGCCAAACAGAGCCCCCACAGTCAAACTCTAAGTTTGGTGTTGGGAGGTCACAACCAAACTCTAAGTTTGGTGTTGAACCCCCACATTCAAACTCTAAGTTTGGTGTTGGGAGGTTCCAACATGGCTCTGAGTATCTGTGAGGCTCCATGAGAGTCCTCTGTCAAGCTACTGACATTAAAGAAGCGCTTGTTGGGAGGCAACCCAATGTTTTATTTTATCTATTTTATTTTGTTATTTTCTCTTTTTTGTAGGTTGATGATCATGAGAAGTCACAAAATCAATGAAAAAAGCAAAAACAGAATGAAAAACAGGAAGAAAAACAGCACACCCTGGAGGACGCACCCACTGGCATTTAAACGCCAGTGAGGTTAGCTGTTGGGCGTTTAACGCCCAGTCTGGCACCATTCTGGGCGTTTAACGCCAGAAAGGGGCACTAGACTGGCGTTAAACGCCATAAATGGGCAAGAAGTTGGCGTTAAACGCCAGAAATGGGCACCAGCCCGGCGTTTAACGCCAGAAATGGCTCAAAACGTGATTTTGTTTGCCATTTGGTGCAGGAATGACTTTTTCTTGACACCTCAGGATCTGTGGACCCCACAGGATCCCCACCTACCCTACCACTCTCTCTCTCTTCTTCCCCCATTCACCAATCACCTCAACACCTCTTCCCCAAAAACCCTTCACCTATCAAATCCCATCTTTCTCTTCACCACTCACATCCATCCTTCTTAAAACCCCACCTACCTCACCATTCAAATTCAAACCACTTTTCCACCCAAACTCACCCTCTAATGGCCGAACATCCCTCTCCCCCTCTCCTATATAAACCCACCTTCACTCCTTCATTTTCACACAACATACCCACCACTTCTCCCCTTCTTGGCCGAAAATTAAAGCCATTCCCTTTCCCCTCATTTCTTCTTCTTCTACTCTCTTCTTTCTTCTTTTGCTCGAGGACGAGAAAACATTTTAAGTTTGGTGTGGTAAAAGCATTGCTTTTTGTTTTTCCATAACCATTTATGGCATCCAAGGCCGGAGAAACCTCTAGAAAGAGGAAAGGGAAGGCAAAAGCTTCCACCTCCGAGTCATGGGAGATGGAAAGATTCATCTCAAGGGTGCATCAAGACCACTTCTATGAAGTTGTGGCCTTGAAGAAGGTGATCCCCGAGGTCCCTTTTTCACTCAAAAAGGGTGAATATCCGGAGATCCGACATGAGATCCGAAGAAGAGGTTGGGAAGTTCTTACCAACTCCATTCAACAAGTCGGAATCTTGATGGTTCAAGAGTTCTATGCCAATGCATGGATCACCAAGAACCATGACCAAAGTGTGAACCCGAATCCAAAGAATTATCTTACTATGGTTCGGGGGAAATACTTGGATTTTAGTCCGGAAAGTGTGAGGGTGGCGTTCAACTTGCCTATGATGCAAGGAGATGAACATCCTTACACTAGAAGGGTCAACTTTGATCAAAGGTTGGACCAAGTCCTCACAGTCATATGTGAAGAGGGCGCCCAATAGAAGAGAGATTCAAGAGGAAAGCCGGTTCAATTGAGAAGGCATGACCTCAAACCCGTGGCTAGAGGATGGTTGGAGTTCATCCAACGCTCAATCATTCCCACTAGCAACCGGTCCGAAGTTACCATAGACCGGGCTATCATGATCCATAGCATCATGATTGGAGAAGAAATAGAAGTTCATGAGGTTATAGCCCAAGAACTCTATAAGGTGGCGGACAAGTCCTCTACCTTGGCAAGGTTAGCCTTCCCTCATCTCATTTGTCACCTCTGTTATTCAGTTGGAGTTGACATAGAGGGAGACATCCCCATTGATGAGGACAAGCCCATCACTAAGAAGAGGATGGAGCACACAAGAGACCCCACTCATCATGAAATCCCTGAGATTCCTCAAGGGATGCACTTTCCTCCACAAAACTATTGGGAGCAACTAAACACCTCCCTAGGAGAATTGAGTTCCAACATGGGACAACTAAGGGTGGAGCATCAAGAACACTCCATCATCCTCCATGAAATTAGAGAAGATCAAAGAATCATGAGGGAGGAGCAACAAAGACAAGGAAGAGACATTGAGGAGCTCAAGCACTTCATAGGATCTTCAAGAGGAAGGAAGAGCCGCCATCACTAAGGTGGACCCGTTCCTTGATTTCCTTGTTCTTTATTCTTCTGTTTTTCGAATTTTAGTGCTTATGTTTATCTATGTTTGTGTCTTGTGATCATTAGTGTCTTAGTGTCTATGCCTTAAAGTTATGAATGTCCTATGAATCCTCACCTTTCTTGAATAAAAACGTGCTTAAGTTGAAAAAGAAAGAATTGCATGAATTTTGAATTTTATAACAGTTTAATTATTTTGATGTGGTGGCAATATTTTTGTTTTCTGAATGTATGCTTAAACAGTGCATATGTATCTTGAATTTGTGGTTCATGAATGTTGGCTCTTGAAAGAATGATGAAAAAGGAGACATGTTACTGAGGATCTGAAAAATCATTAAAATGATTCGTGAAGCAAGAAAAAGCAATGAAAAAAAAAAGAGAGAAAAAGAAAAGAAAACGAAAAAAAAATTTTAGAGAAAAGAAAGAAAAATAAATTTGTGATCCAAGGCAATAAGAGTGTGCTTAAGAACCCTGGACACCTCTAATTGGGGACTTTAGCAAAGCTGAGTCACAATCTGAAAAGGTTCACCCAATTATGTGTCTGTGGCATGTATGTATCCGGTGGTAATACTGGAAGACAGAGTGCTTTGGGCCACAGCCAAGACTCAATAAGTAGCTACGTTCAAGAATCATCATACTTTACTAGGAGAATCATTAACACTATCTGGATTCTGAGTTCCTAAAGAAGCCAATCATTCTGAATTTCAAAGGATAGAGTGAGATGCCAAAACTATTCAGAGGCAAAAAGCTAAAAGCCCCGCTCATATAATTAATACTGATCTTCATAGATGTTTTTGGAATTCATTGCATATTCTCTTCTTTTTATCTTATTTGATTTACAGTTGCTTGAGGACAAGCAACAATTTAAGTTTGGTGTTGTGATGAGCGGATAATTTGTACGCTTTTTGGCATTGTTTTTAGTATGTTTTTGATATGATCTAGTTAGTTTTTAGTATATTTTTATTAGTTTTTAGTTAAAATTCACTTTTCTGGACTTTACTATGAGTTTGTGTGTTTTTCTGTGATTTCAGGTATTTTCTGGCTGAAATTGAGGGACCTGAGCAAAAATCTGATTCAGAGACTAAAAAGGACTGCAGATGCTGTTGGATTCTGACCTCCCTGCACTCGAAGTGGATTTTCTGGAGCTACAGAAGCCCAATTGGCGCGCTCTCAACGGCGTTGGAAAGTAGACATCCTGGGCTTTCCAGCAATATATGATAGTCCATACTTTGCCCAAGATTTGATGGCCCAAACCGGTGTTCAAAGTCACCCTCAGAAATCCCAGCGTTAAACGCTGGAACTGGCACCCAAATGGGAGTTAAACGCCCAAACTGGCACTAAAGCTGGCGTTTAACTCCAAGAAGAGTCTCTACACGAAAATGCTTCATTGCTCAGCCCAAGCACACACCAAGTGGGCCCGGAAGTGGATTTTTATGTCATTTACTCATCTCTGTACACCCTAGGCTACTAGTTTTCTATAAGTAGGACCTTTTACTATTGTATTTTCATCTTTGGACATCTAGTTCTTTGATCATGATAGAGATATCTGGGTAGTTATCTTTGTTCTGATGCTATCTTAGATCATTGGGAGGCTGGCCATTCGGCCATGCCTAGACCTTGTTCTTATGTATTTTCAACGGTGGAGTTTCTACACACCATAGATTAAGGTGTGGAGCTCTGCTGTACCTCGAGTATTAATGCAATTACTATTGTTCTTCTATTCAATTCCGCTTGTTCTTGTTCTAAGATATCACTTGTTCTTCAACTTGATGAATGTGATGATCCGTGACACTCATCATCATTCTCACCTATGAACGTATGACTGACAACCACCTCCGTTCTACCTTTGATTGGGTGAATATCTCTTGGATTCCTGATTGCACGATGCATGGTTGATCGCCTGACAACCGAGTGCTCGTCTGACAACCGAGTGCTCGTCTGACAAACGAGCCAACCATTCCGTGAGATCAGAGTCTTCGTGGTATAGGCTAGAACTGATGGCGGCATTCAAGAGAATCCGGAAGGTCTAACCTTGTCTGTGGTATTCTGAGTAGGATTCAGTGATTGAATGACTGTGACGTGCTTCAAACTCCTAGTAGGCGGGGCGTTAGTGACAGACGCAAAAGAATCGATGGATTCTATTCCGGCCTGACCGAGAACCGACAGCTGAATTCCGCGTGCTGTGACAGAGCATATGCAATCGTTTTCACTGAGAGGATGGGAGGTAGCCATTGACAACGGTGAAACCCTACACAAGCTTGCCATGGAAAGGAGTAAAAAGGATTGGATGAAGACAGTAGGAAAGCAGAGAGACGGAAGGGAAGGCATCTTCATGCGCTTATCTGAAGTTCCTACCAATGAATTACATAAGTACCTCTATCTTTATCTTTATGTTTATTTCGTTCATCACTATATCCATTTGAGTTTGCCTGACTAAGATTTACAAGATGACCATAGCTTGCTTCAATACTAACAATCTCCGTGGGATCGACCCTTACTCGCGTAAGGTTTATTACTTGGACGACCCAGTGCACTTGCTGGTTAGTTGTGCGAAGTTGTGTAATGCCATGGTATTGAACACCAAGTTTTTGGGGTTCATGACCGGGGATTATGAGAGTTGTGAAAAGTATTGTTCACAATTTCGCGCACCACTTGACATCCCACGTACGCAGGGGCGTGCATGCGTACACGAGTGAAATTTCAAAGCTACGCATAGACTCTTGGGGATGCACTTCAAGGGACAATCTAAGGTTTTTGGACTTGTCGGGTTGGCTGGATAACCGATAGATGAGCCTCATCAGCCATAGGACAGGCATGCATCATATGCATACTACTTGAATTACTTGTTTGTGCATTAATTGGGTGTGCCTAAGTGTACTTGTCATGTTAAATGTATATTTGTTACCTGCAGTTTTTTTAACCTTCTTGTGCTTGCCTTTATCTGTTTATTTGTCTGTGAAATACTGACGAATATGGAGGTACGGAGGAATGACAATCCGGGACTTAGATTTAAGATTAAGTTTAAGTCAGGTTTAGATACTCTTAGAAAACCACCTTTTATGACTTCTGTTTAATACTTTAAGCTCTATAATCTAAGTGTCGGCGTTCTAGGTTTGCCTCTGGCATTCTCAGGACCTTATATATTATGTGTGTGGCACCTTTACTATTCTGAGAACCTCTGGTTCTCATCCCATACTATGTTGTTATTTTTAAGATGCAGGTCGAGAGGTATCTCGTTAGGCGTCTGGACTCCTGAAGCAAAGTGGTTACTGGGTTATTTTGTTGTATGGTGATGTATATGTATGTACTTAGCTTTCTCTCCGCATAACTTGTTCCTTTTGATCCTCTTAAAGATTTATGGAGAGACAGAATTTTGTTTATGTACATTAGGGTTTTGGATATGCATATATACGTGTAAATATTCTCCGGAGCCTTGGCTTCACGGGCTGAGTTAGGAACTTGTTATCTTGTATCTTTGGCTCTCTATTCCTATTTTTATTATCTTACGTTTGATAGTTATAGTTTTTCTTCACACGCAAGTTATTCCGTATCCGGAACGTTGCACTTTTCACTTCGCGATTTTGTTTTACCCATTTTTCAAGGCTCCGAGTTTATTATATTCTTTCTGCTATTATATGTATGTATTTTAATTTTAGAAGTCGTAGCACCTAACCACCTCTGTTTTACATCCTAGGTGTAATACTCTATGTTGTAGGGTGTTACACTATCCCCTCTAAAAACCAAAAACAATAAATGACAAGGGGAAAATAAAATCTAACAACTCAACTTGTAAACATAATCTTCTATGCTCATGTAGCTCCGCATTAAAATTTTGCACCTGTAGCTGAAAGGGGTGGAAATAGGCGGTAAGAACTGGGGAGTTCTTAATAGGGTCGAGGTGTATAGTTATGTTCATTTTATTATTTGTTACACAGGAATTTTACAACAGCCTGCTTACAGTCTTCAATAGTTGGTCAATAGCAACAAACCTCATAATATAGACAACTTTAACAAACCAGAGATACAGAGAAAATCACAAGTCAAGAAGCACACACACACATATAATTACAGAAAACACATACCACAGAGAAGTATGCACAAACATGTATCATGGATGTCTAGTCCTATACAAGCCATGAGCGCATGTGTCAGTTTGTTACCCGATTCCTAACACTGGTCCTGAGATAAGCGTTTCGTACAGTTGTCTTTATCTCAGCCAACGTCCCCTCCATGAGCATTACACATCGCCGTCCTCGTGGGAGAACCTTCCTTTCGGTCTCCAGTGAACGGTACGCATCACCCTTCTCACTGAGCCATCCCTATAGTATCAAGTGAGCATTATGCATCGCCATCCTCACTAGACACTTGTCACTAAGGTCCAACATCACTCAATTTCTTTTCAATCTTCGCTCTCTACTCTACTACGGTAGATATACCTTTAATTAATACCTTTTCTTACTATCTGCTCTATTGTGACATTCATTAAAATCCTTTCATTCACTGCTCTCTGCTCTTCTGTGGCAGAGATCCTTTTACTTAATACATCTTTTTCATCACTACTTTCTGCTCTTCTGTAGCAGAGATCCTTTTACTTAATACATCATTCTCTTTTTGTTCTTTTTCTTATCCTTTCTTTCTCATCTTTCTCTTTTATTTTATTACTTCTTTTCTTTCTCTCTTCTTTTCTTCAATATTTTAATTCTTCATCATAATTCAACTTCACATTCTTCCCTCGCCTTTCCCTAAGTGTCTTATGGAAAAGAATTATATAGTACTTTAATTAAGTCTGCATTTTCTAAAACTTTTAAGATCACTCTGTTTTCTCTTCTCAATTATTATAATATTAATAATATCTTTACTAGATAATATTCTTAATAAAATAAAAATAACAATAATATAAATGAGATATATATATATATATATATATATTTCCTAAAATTTAGTTTATAAAACTTTATTTTTAAACTTTTATTAATTTCTAAATCATGAACTTTTTAATATTCTATTTTTAACCTTAATATTTTATAAAATTATATTTGAAACCTCACTTATTTTCTTATTTATAAAAATAATCCTGAATTTTTATAAAATACCCTTTTATCCCTAAACTTTACTTATTACCAAAAAAACCTAAAAACTTATATAATTATAAATTTAACTTGATCACCCTCCCTTTTTCTCATAAAAAATTCCACTTGATATATAATTCCGTTTTCAAATTTTTCAGTTACTGATTCTTCGTTACTTTTAATTTATTCTCTCGGCCACCAAAACTCATCAAATTTATCTCAAAATACCTCACCACAATAGTCCCAGAATCACCAAAACACCTCAGCTGGCTGTTCATACATAGCCGACCCAAAATCTTAAGCAAACAACAATAATTCAACGAAAACTTATTCAAACTCAAACAATAATTAATCAAACTAACATTCACTTATTCAATTCATATTTGATTGTTATAAAATTACCAAAACCCTACCTCTGTATGAAATCAAAAAACTTGAAGTTCCGAAAAAGCTTTATGACTGAGCTGCCGCAAAAGAAAGCGTCAGAAATCGTTTGTGCCTTTTAGAACTCCAATTGGCCGAACTTAAGGGAAAGGGGAGCTACATCACCGTTAACTTCTACCGAATAAAAGTGATGCTAACACGTAGAGGAGGAAGACACGAACACTTTAACCGGGTTGGATTTTTTTTTGGACTTACGAAACCCAAAAAATCGGAGTCAGAAGTTAGGAGGTTCCACGATTTCTCTTATTATTATTATTATTATTATTATTATTATTATTATTATTATTATTATTATTATTGATGGATATCAATGACTAAAAGAAGAGGGAGTTGAATCTTGGCCACCATTTTCTTCTTTTCGTGTAACCTTGCTTTCTGTCAAGAAAACAGGAGACGTTTTGGTTTTGTCTCTCAATGCAGAAGGAGATATTTTGTTTTGTCTCCTATAGTAGAGAACCAAAAACAAAAAAGAGGAAAGAGAGTGTGGTGCGCGAAATTGTGAACAATAATTTTTCACAACTCTCATAATCCCCGGTCATGAACCCTAAAAACTTGGTAGTTCAGTACCATGGCATTACACAACTTCGCACAACTAACCAGCAAGTGCACTGGGTCGTCCAAGTAATAAACCTTACGTGAGTAAGGGTCGATCCCACGGAGATTGTTAGTATTGAAGCAAGCTATGGTCATCTTGTAAATCTTAGTCAGGCAAACTCAAATAGTAATGGTGATGAACGAAAATAACATAAAAGATAAAGATAGTGATACTTATGTAATTCATTGGTAGGAACTTCAGATAAGCGCATGAAGATGCCTTCCCTTCCGTCTCTCTGCTTTCCTACTGTCTTCATCCAATCCTTCTTACTCCTTTCCATGGCAAGCTTAAGCAAGGGTTTCACCGTTGTCAGTGGCTACCTCCCATCCACTCAGTGAAAGCGATTTGCATATGCTCTGTCACAGCATAGCGGAATTCATCTGTCGGTTCTCAATCAGGCCGGAATAGAATCCAGTGATTCTTTTGCGTCTGTCACTAACGCCCTGCCCTCAGGAGTTTGAAGCACGTCACAGTCATTCAGTCATTGAATCCTACTCAGAATACCACAGACAAGGTCAGACCTTCCGGATTCTCTTGAATGCCGCCATCAGTTCTCGCCTATACCACGAAGACTCTGATCTCACGGAATGGTTGGCTCGTTTGTCAGGCGAGCACTCGGTTGTCAGGCGATCAACCATGCATCGTGCAATCAGGAATCCAAGAGATATTCACTAGAGCCTTGATTGCTTGTAGAACAAGAGTGGTTGTCAGTCACTTTGTTCATGGGTGAGAATGGTGATGGGCGTCAATCATCACCTTCATCAAGTTGAAGAACAAGTGATATCTTGGATAAAGAACAAGCAGAATTGAATGGAAGAACAATAGTAATTGCATTAATACTCGAGGTACAACAGAGCTCCACACCTTAATCTATGGTGTGTAGAAACTCCACCGTTGAAAATACATAAGCATAAGGTCTAGGCATGGCCGAATGGCCAGCCTCCCAATGATCTAAGATAGCATACAAAATGAAGATAGCTACCAAAGTCTTCTAATACAATGGTAAAAGGTCCTACTTATAAGAACTAGTAGCCTAAGGTGTACAGAAATGAGTAAATGACATAAAAATCCACTTCCGGGCCCACTTGGTGTGTGCTTGGGCTGAGCAATGAAGCAAATTTCGTGCAGAGACTCCTCTTGGAGTTAAACGCCAGCTTTAGTGCCAGTTTGGGCGTTTAACTCCCATTTGGGTGCCAGTTCCAGCGTTTAACGCTGGGATTTCTTGAGGTGACTTTGAACGCCGGTTTGGGCCATCAAATCTTGGGCAAAGTATGGACTATCATATATTGCTGGAAAGCCCAGGATGTCTACTTTCCAACGCCGTTGAGAGCGCGCCAATTGGGCTTCTGTAGCTCCAGAAAATCCACTTCGAGTGCAGGGAGGTCAGAATCCAACAGCATCTGCAGTCCTTTTTGGTCTCAGAATCAGATTTTTGCTCAGGTCCCTCAATTTCAGCCAGAAAATACCTGAAATCACAGAAAAACACACAAACTCATAGTAAAGTCCAGAAAAGTGAATTTTAACTAAAAACTAATAAAAATATACTAAAAACTAACTATATCATAACAAAAACATACTAAAAACAATGCCAAAAGTATACAAATTATCCGCTCATCACAACACCAAACTTAAATTGTTGCTTGTCCCCAAGCAACTGAAAATCAAATAAGATAAAAAGAAGAGAATATACAATGAATTCCAAAAACATCTATGAAAATCAGTATTAATTAGATGAGCGGGGCTTTTAACTTTTTGCCTCTGAACAGTTTTGGCATCTCACTCTATCCTTTGAAATTCAGAATGATTGGCTTCTTTAGGAACTCAGAATCCAGATAGTGTTAATGATTCTCCTAGTAAAGTATGATGATTCTTGAACATAGCTACTTATTGAGTCTTGGCTGTGGCCCAAAGCACTCTGTCTTCCAGTATTACCACCGGATACATACATGCCACAGACACATAATTGGGTGAACCTTTTCAGATTGTGACTTAGCTTTGCTAAAGTCCCCAATTAGAGGTGTCCAGGGTTCTTAAGCACACTCTTATTTGCCTTGGATCACAACTCTTATTTCTCTATTTTTTTTTCGTTTTCTTTCTCTTTTTTTTCTTTTTTTTTTCGATTTTTCTTTTTTTTTTTTTTTTTTTGAATAGCTTTTTCTTGCTTCAAGAATCACTTTTATGATTTTTCAGATCCTCAGTAACATGTCTCCTTTTTCATCATTCTTTCAAGAGCCAACATTCATGAACCACAAATTCAAGATACACATGCACTGTTTAAGCATACATTCAGAGAACAAAATTATTGCCACCACATCAAAATAATTAAACTGTTATAAAATTCAAAATTCATGCACTTCTTTTTCTTTTTCAATTAAGCACATTTTTATTCAAGAAAGGTGATGGATTCATAGGACATTCATAACTTTAAGGCATAGACACTAAGACACTAATGATCACAAGACACATACATGGATAAACATAAGCATAAAATTCGAAAAACAGAAGAATAAAGAACAAGGAAATCAAGGAACGGGTCCACCTTAGTGATGGCGGCTCTTCCTTGCTCTTGAAGATCCTATGGAGTGCTTGAGCTCCTCAATATCTCTTCCTTGTCTTTGTTGCTCCTCCCTCATGATTCTTTGATCTTCTCTAATCTCATGAAGGATGATGGAGTGTTCTTGATGCTCCACCCTTAGTTGTCCCATGTTGGAACTTAATTCTCCTAGGGAGGTGTTTAGTTGCTCCCAATAGTTTTGTGGAGGAAAGTGCATCCCTTGAGGAATCTCAGGGATTTCATGATGAGTGGGATCTCTTGTGTGCTCCATCCTCTTCTTAGTGATGGGCTTGTCCTCCTCAATGGGGGTGTCTCCCTCTATGTCAACTCCAACTGAATAACAGAGGTGACAAATGAGATGAGGGAAGGCTAACCTTGCCAAGGTAGAGGACTTGTCCGCCACCTTATAGAGTTCTTGGGCTATAACCTCATGAACCTCTATTTCTTCTCCAATCATGATGCTATGGATCATGATAGCCCGGTCTATGGTAACTTCGGACCGGTTGCTAGTGGGAATGATTGAGCGTTGTATGAACTCTAACCATCCTCTAGCCACGGGCTTGAGGTCATGCCTTCTCAATTGGACCGGCGTTCCCCTTGAATCTTGCTTCCATTGTGCGCCCTCTTCACATATGACTGTGAGGACTTGGTCCAACCTTTGATCAAAGTTGACCCTTCTTGTGTAAGGATGTTCATCTCCTTGCATCATAGGCAAGTTGAACGCCACCCTCACACTCTCCGGACTAAAATCCAAGTATTTCCCCCGAACCATGGTAAGATAATTCTTTGGATTCGGGTTCACACTTTGGTCATGGTTCTTGGTGATCCATGCATTGGCATAGAACTCTTGAACCATCAAGATTCCGACTTGTTGAATGGGGTTGGTAAGAACTTCCCGACCTCTTCTTTGAATCTCATGTCGGATTTCTGGATATTCACCCTTTTTGAGTGAAAAGGGGACCTCGGGGATCACCTTCTTCAAGGCCACAACTTCATAGAAGTGGTCTTGATGCACCCTTGAGAGGAATCTATCCATCTCCCATGACTCGGAGGTAGAAGCCTTTGCCTTCCCTTTCCTCTTTCTAGAGGTTTCTCCGGCCTTGGATGCCATAATGGTTATGGAAAAATGAAAAAGCAACGCTTTTACCACACCAAACTTAAAATGTTTGCTCGTCCTCGAGCAAAAGAAGAAAGAGGAGAGTAGAAGAAGAAGAAATGAGGAAGAGGGAGATGGTGGTGTATTCGGCCAAAGAGGGGGAGAAGTGGTGTTTAGGTTGTGTGAAAATGAAGGGTTGAAGAAGGGTATATATAGGAGAGAGGGGGGGTAATGGTTCGGCCATTATGGGTGGGTTTGGGAGGGAAAGTGGTTTGAATTTGAAGGGTGAGGTTGGTGGGGATTTATGAAGGATGGATGTGAGTGGTGAAGAGAAAGATGGGATTTGATAGGTGAGGGGTTTTTTGGGGAAGAGGTGTTGAGGTGATTGGTGAATGGGGGAAGAAGAGGGAGAGTGATGGTAGGGTCCTGTGGGGTCCACAGATCCTGTGGTGTCAAGAAAAAGGCATCCTTGCACCAAATGGCATCAAAATCCACGTTTTGAGCCATTTTTGGCGTTAAACGCCGGGCTGGTGCCCATTCCTGGCGTTTAACGCCAGGTTCTTGCCCTTTCCTGGCGTTTAACGCCAGTCTGGTGCCCCTTTCTGGCGTTAAACGCCCAACTGCTAGGCTTACTGGCGTTTGAACGCCAGCAGCATCTTCCTCCAGGGTGTGCTGTTTTTCTTCCTGTTTTTCATTCTGTTTTTGCGTTTTTCATTATTTTTGTGACTTCTTATGATCATCAACCTACAAAAAAGATAAAATAACAAAAGAAAATAATTAATTATAAAACATTGGGTTGCCTCCCAACAAGCGCTTCTTTATTGTCACTAGCTTGACAGAGGACTCTCATGGAGCCTCAGAAATGCTCAGAACCGTGTTGGAACTTCCCAACACCAAACTTAGAGTTTGAGTGTGGGGTTTCAACACCAAACTTAGAGTTTGGTTGTGGCCTCCCAACACCAAACTTAGAGTTTGACTGTGGGGGCTCTGTTTGGCTCTGTTTTGAGAGAAGCTCTTCATGCTTCCTCTCCATGATGACAGAGGGATATCCTTGGGCCTTAAACACCAAGGATTCTTCATTCACTTGAATGATCAACTCTCCTCTATCAACATCAATCACAGCCTTTGCTGTGGCTAGGAAGGGTCTGCCAAGGATGATGGATTCATCCATGCATCTCCCAGTCTCTAGGACTATGAAATCAGTAGGGATGTAATGGTCTTCCACTTTAACCAGAACATCCTTTACAAGTCCATAGGCTTGTTTTCTTGAGTTGTCTGCCATCTCTAGTGAGATTTTTGCAGCTTGCACCTCAAAGATCCCTAATTTCTCCATTACAGAGAGGGGCATGAGGTTCACACTTGACCCTAAGTCACACAAGGCCTTCTTGAAGGTCATGGTGCCTATGGTGCAAGGTATAGAAAACTTCCCAGGATCCTGCCTCTTTTGAGGCAATTGCTGCCTGGACAAGTTATCCAGTTCTTTGGTGAGCAAAGGGGGTTCATCCTCCCAAGTCTCATTTCCAAATAACTTGTCATTTAGCTTCATGATTGCTCCAAGGTATTTAGCAACTTGCTCCTCAGTGATATACTCATCCTCTTCAGAGGAAGAATACTCATCAGAGCTCATGAATGGCAGAAGTAAGTCCAATGGAATCTCTATGGTCTCATCTTGAGTCTCAGATTCCCATGGTTCCTCATTGAGGAACTCATTGGAGGTCAGTGGGCGTCCAGTGAGGCCTTCCTCAGTGGCGTTCACTGCCTCTCCTTCCTCCCAGAATTCGGCCATATTGATGGCCTTGCACTCTCCTTTTGGATTTTCTTCAGTATTGCTTGGGAGAGTGCTTGGAGGAAGTTCAGTAATCTTCTTGCTCAGCTGACCCACTTGTCCTTCCAAATTCCTAATGGAAGATCTAGTTTCAGTCATAAAACTTTGAGTGGTTTTGATTAGATCAGAGACCATAGTTGCTAAGTCAGAATTATTCTGCTTAGAACTCTCTGTCTGTTGCTGAGAAGATGATGGAAAAGGCTTGCTATTGCTAAACCTGTTTCTTCCACCATTATTGTTATTGAAACCTTGTTGAGGTCTCTGTTGATCCTTCCATGAAAGATTTGGATGATTCCTCCATGAAGGATTGTAGGTGTTTCCATAGGGTTCTCCCATGTAATTCACCTCTTCTATTGAAGGGTTCTCAGGATCATAAGCTTCTTCCTTAGATGAAGCTTCCTTAGTACTGCTTGGTGCATTTTGCATTCCAGACAGACTTTGAGAAATCATATTGACTTGTTGAGTCAATATTTTGTTCTGAGCCAATATGGCATTCAGAGTGTCAATCTCAAGAACTCCTTTCTTCTGACTAGTCCCATTGTTCACAGGATTTCTTTCAGAAGTGTACATGAATTGGTTATTTGCAACCATTTCAATCAGTTCTTGTGCTTCAGTAGGCGTCTTCTTCAGATGAAGAGATCCTCCAGAAGAGCTATCCAAAGACATCTTGGACAGTTCAGAGAGACCATCATAGAAAATACCTATGATGCTCCATTCAGAAAGCATGTCAGTGGGACACTTTCTGATTAATTGTTTGTATCTTTCCCAAGCTTCATAGAGGGATTCTCCTTCCTTCTGTCTGAAGGTTTGGACTTCCACTCTAAGCTTACTCAATTTTTGAGGTGGAAAGAACTTTGCCAAGAAGGCATTGACTAGCTTTTCCCAAGAGTCCAGGCTTTCTTTAGGTTGAGAATCCAACCATGTTCTAGCTCTGTCTCTTACAGCAAAAGGGAATAGCATCAGTCTGTAGACCTCAGGGTTAACCCCATTAGTCTTGACTGTGTCACAGATTTGCAAGAACTCAGCTAAAAACTGATGAGGATCTTCCAATGGAAGTCCATGGAACTTGCAATTCTGTTGCATTAGAGAAACCAATTGAGGCTTAAGCTCAAAGTTGTTTGCTCCAATGGCCGGGATAGAGATGCTTCTCCCATAGAAATCGGGAGTAGGTGCAGTAAAGTCACCAAGCACCTTCCTTGCATTGTTGGCATTGTTGTTGTTTTCGGCTGCCATGAGTTCTTCTTCCTTGAAGAGTTCGTTCGGGTGCTCTAAAGAGGGTTGTGCTTTGGCTTCTCTTAGCTTTCTCTTCAAGGTCCTTTCAGGTTCAGGATCAGCCTCAACAAGAATGCCTTTGTCTTTGCTCCTGCTCATAAGAAAGAGAAGAGAACAAGAAAATGTGGAATCCTCTATGTCACAGTATAGAGATTCCTTGAAGTGTCAGAGGAAAAGAAGAGTAGAAGACAGAAGTGAAAAATTCGAACTTATCAAAGAAGATGGAGTTCGAATTTTTGCATTAAGGGATAGTGTTAGTCCATAAATAGAAGGATGTGAGAAGGAGGGAAGTAATTTTCGAAAATTAAGTGAAAATTTTGAAAGCATTTTTGAAAAACATTACTTAATTTTCGAAAATGAAAGTGGAAAAGAAATCAAGTGATTTTTGAAAAAGATTTTGAAATCAGAAATCAAAAAGATTTGATTGAAAACTATTTTGAAAAAGATGTGGTTAAGAAGATATGATTGATTTAAAAAAAGTGATTGAGAAGATATGATTTGAAAAACATTTTAAAAAGATTTGATTTGAAAATTAAAAACTTGACTAACAAGAAAAGATATGATTCAAACATTAAACCTTTCTCAACAGAAAAGGCAACATACTTGAAATGTTGAATCAAATCATTAATTGTTAGTAAGTATCTTTAAAAATGGAAAGAAATTGATTTTGAAAAAGATTTGATTGAAAAAATTGATTTGAAAAATATTTGATTTTGAAAAGATTTTGAAAACTTAGAAAAAATTTGATTTGAAAACAAAATCTTCCCTTCTAGCCATCCTGGCGTTAAACGCCCAGAATGGTGTCCATTCTGGCGTTTAACGCCCAAAATGCTACCCTTTTGGGTGTTAAACGCCCAACCAGGTACCCTGGCTGGCGTTTAAACGCCAGTCTGTCCTTCTTCACTGGGCGTTTTGAACGCCCAGCTTTTTCTGTGCAATTCCTCTGCTGTATGTTCTGAATCTTCAATTCTCTGTATTATTGGCTTGAAAAGACACAAATTAAAAATTTTTTGGATTTTTAATAATAAGGAAAAAAAATCAAAATGCAACTAGAATCAATTAACAATGCATGCAAGACACCAAACTTAGCAGTTTGTATACTACTGACACTAACAAAATGAAAATGCAAATGAGACACACTAGATACTCAAGTCAATAGAATTCAAAGATCAGATCAAGCAAATCATCAAGAACATCTTGAAGATCAATAAGACATATGAATGCATGCAATTGACACCAAACTTATGATGAGACTAGACTCAAACAAGAAATATTTTTGGATTTTATGATTTTGTAAAATTTTTTTGTGTTTTTCGAAAATTAAGTGGA
The DNA here is from genome assembly GCF_003086295.3 of Arachis hypogaea. NCBI lineage: Eukaryota > Viridiplantae > Streptophyta > Magnoliopsida > Fabales > Fabaceae > Arachis > Arachis hypogaea. Next base: position 21,767,661 of record NC_092040.1, read on the forward strand.
AAAAGGTATCAAAATTCTTAATGAGAATTCCAGGAATCAGTGCAATGCTAGTCTAAGACTCCGGTCCAGGAATTAGACATGGCTTCACAGCCAGCCAAGCTCTCAAAGAAAGCTTCGGTCCAAAACACTAGACATGACCAAAGGTCAGCCAAGCCTTAGCAGATCACTGCTCCAAAAGCAAGATTGATAAGACATCAACAAGCTCTTGTGATGATAAGTTGAAACCTCGGTCCAATGAGATTAGACATGGCTTCTCAGCCAGCCAGATTTCAACAAATCATCATGAAACTCTAGAATTCATCTTCAAGAATTTCGAAAAAAAATAAATACCTAATCTAAGCAACAAGATGAACCGTCAGTTGTCCAGCCTGAACAATCCCGGGCAATAACACCAAAAACTTGATGTTGTTGCCGGATCTTGGCACTGATGTTACCAAAAGCTTGCTCAAAACTTGAACAATCCCCGGCAACGGCGCCAAAAACTTGGTGCGCGAAATTGTGAACAATATTTTTTCACAACTCTCATAATCCCCGGTCATGAACCCCAAAAACTTGGTAGTTCAGTACCATGGCATTACACAACTTCGCACAACTAACCAGCAAGTGCACTGGGTCGTCCAAGTAATAAACCTTACGTGAGTAAGGGTCGATCCCACGGAGATTGTTAGTATTGAAGCAAGCTATGGTCATCTTGTAAATCTTAGTCAGGCAAACTCAAATAGTAATGGTGATGAACGAAAATAACATAAAAGATAAAGATAATGATACTTATGTAATTCATTGGTAGGAACTTCAGATAAGCGCATGAAGATGCCTTCCTTTCCGTCTCTCTGCTTTCCTACTGTCTTCATCCAATCCTTCTTACTCCTTTCCATGGCAAGCTTAAGCAAGGGTTTCACCGTTGTCAGTGGCTACCTCCCATCCTCTCAGTGAAAGCGATTTGCATATGCTCTGTCACAGCATAGCGGAATTCATCTGTCGGTTCTCAATCAGGCCGGAATAGAATCCAGTGATTCTTTTGCGTCTGTCACTAACGCCCTACCCTCAGGAGTTTGAAGCACGTCACAGTCATTCAGTCATTGAATCCTACTCAGAATACCACAGACAAGGTCAGACCTTCCGGATTCTCTTGAATGCCGCCATCAGTTCTCGCCTATACCACGAAGACTCTGATCTCACGGAATGGTTGGCTCGTTTGTCAGGCGAGCACTCGGTTGTCAGGCGATCAACCATGCATCGTGCAATCAGGAATCCAAGAGATATTCACTAGAGCCTTGATTGCTTGTAGAACAAGAGTGGTTGTCAGTCACTTTGTTCATGGGTGAGAATGGTGATGGGCGTCAATCATCACCTTCATCAAGTTGAAGAACAAGTGATATCTTGGATAAAGAACAAGCAGAATTGAATGGAAGAACAATAGTAATTGCATTAATACTCGAGGTACAACAGAGCTCCACACCTTAATCTATGGTGTGTAGAAACTCCACCGTTGAAAATACATAAGCATAAGGTCTAGGCATGGCCGAATGGCCAGCCTCCCAATGATCTAAGATAGCATACAAAATGAAGATAGCTACCAAAGTCTTCTAATACAATGGTAAAAGGTCCTACTTATAAGAACTAGTAGCCTAAGGTGTACAGAAATGAGTAAATGACATAAAAATCCACTTCCGGGCCCACTTGGTGTGTGCTTGGGCTGAGCAATGAAGCAAATTTCGTGCAGAGACTCCTCTTGGAGTTAAACGCCAGCTTTAGTGCCAGTTTGGGCGTTTAACTCCCATTTGGGTGCCAGTTCCAGCGTTTAACATTGGGATTTCTTGAGGTGACTTTGAACGCCGGTTTGGGCCATCAAATCTTGGGCAAAGTATGGACTATCATATATTGCTGGAAAGCCCAGGATGTCTACTTTCCAACGCCGTTGAGAGCGCGCCAATTGGGCTTCTGTAGCTCCAGAAAATCCACTTCGAGTGCAGGAAGGTCAGAATCCAACAGCATCTGCAGTCCTTTTTGGTCTCAGAATCAGATTTTTGCTCAGGTCCCTCAATTTCAGCCAGAAAATACCTGAAATCACAGAAAAACACACAAACTCATAGTAAAGTCCAGAAAAGTGAATTTTAACTAAAAACTAATAAAAATATACTAAAAACTAACTATATCAGAACAAAAACATACTAAAAACAATGCCAAAAAGTATACAAATTATCCGCTCATCAGAGTGACACACAGATGTATCCTGGTTCGGCTATCTAGTGCAATATAGCCTACATCCAGTCTCCATCACAATTGTGACAGAATTTTCTATCTTTTAACAGAATTCCTTTTACCAATTCTCCCTAGAATATTCCCCAATCCTATCTGGGACAAGTCTAGATTCTAACCCAACCTAAACTTGACTAGGACTCAACCTAGCATTCAATAGCAAAGTGCTAACCCAACTTGGAAGGGAATCTCCATAGGATCATCACACAAAATAGAAATTCATACAAAGAATTTTTGAGATAACTATGATTTTTTCTCCTTGTCTAGCTCACTGTCTTTTTCCACTCATTGACTTTTTCTTACAAACTTCACCATGTTTGCCTTTTTTTCAATGAGACTAAGACAAACTAAACTGGAAAAAAGAAATACTAAATAGTAACGATGAAGGAGAATAACTTAGAACAGTTCAGGTAGCTATAAGAACCGAACCAAGTGCTCTATTCCACTCTCTTGCTCAACCCTTGGCTGTTCACCCTTATTATAGAAGAGAAGCCTCCAAGGTTTAAACCAAGTTCAACACTTGGGTTGTCTTCATCCTCCTTCATCAGAACTTGCAGCGACGTGGTCAGTGGAGAGAGAGAAGGCCGAATCTTTGAAATACAACATACCTTTTTCTTTCATCCTTTTTTGTCAAGTTCCTTTGATCTTGACTGTGAATCTTTTCTTTGGCTCCAATTTTGGTTTTGGACCATGGATACAAGGCAAAGTACCATTGACTTCTTTGTTTCTATGGTTGCTTGATTTGTGCTTTGAAGCTCAACAGATTTCTTCACAGTTTGTTGTTGAAGCGCGACTAAGGAAACCACCTTTTTGTGATCTTCTGATGCTTTGATATCTTCCTTTGTTGTAGCCCTTCTTCTTACTTGAAATTGGAAACAAGCTTTTGGTTCTTCATCAAGCCCTAGCTTCGAATCTTTTCTCTTTTTTTCTTAGTTCAGTGACTTAATGTGATAGGAAAAAAAAGGGAGAAGAGAGAGTTTGGATTTTGGTGAAAGTAAAATGAAATTCAATTAAATTTGGAGTTCATATTTTAGGAGAGTGAGTTTTGGTTGATCACCGAATAAGGCTTGGATGTTTATTTGGGCCTTCTATCTTTCTTTTCTCTCATAAGGTTCAAAGGCTTGTGATGAGGCATGGTTTGGTTATGTTTAATAAAATAATGGACCAAGGTATGTTTATGTGTGGGCTTGAGTGTTTGCTTCTTGGGTCAAGTTGATTAAATCATATTTCTGCATACTTAAAACAAAAACATCACACAAACAATTGATAAATGAACCCAATAATGTTTGGTCATCATTTCATTCAAGTTTTAGTTTTTCAAACTCAACATTCTCCCCCTTGATGACAAACATTATTAAAAATGAATTGAAAGAAATTGAGGGTATAAATAAGAAACTTTTCTTCGATGATTTATGAAGCTCCCCCTATCCGTTAATCACCAAGCTCCCCCTGAATGTATGCACTTTAACAACTTGGAATAAATTCCAAATATCCTTAAAATTTGTACATAATTTATGTGTCATGGTGAACCTATTATGACAAGGCTTTTTACCGAAAAATCATTAATTAGCCTTGTGATTCAATCATTGATCATAGCTAACATTTTCAAGAATCAAATATCAAAACAGAGACAGAATAGAGGCAGCCATTTTTCAATTCATTTTTCTTTTCTCTCCCTTTTGTCATCAAGGAGGGAACCTACAAAGAAAATGTCAGTCAATCTAATGTAGCAAGCAAACAGAATAAACTAAGCAAGCATATTACTTAAAAAAGCTATTACAAAAAATAGTCATCAGAGCAGTGTTTAGTAGGTTGAAAATCAAAACAGAGTGTTCATTACAATTAAAATTATCAACTAAGACTTTTAAAATGGCAGCAACAGTGGGAGACAAAAGCTAAGCATCAGAATCTTCTTCTTTAGTGCCCAGGATGTCTTCTTCTTTCTCGGACAGCACTTGATCTTCATCCATTAAATTAAGGCGCTTTAGAAGTACCTCAATTCTATTTTGGGATTTTAGCAATGATTTTTCAGTTTGAATTGCAAGCTTCCGATATTGTTTGCTTGAATGAACCATCTGTTTGGTCATATTCACAAACTCTTAAAGTACATCTTTGACTACCCCAGTAATAAAGTACTTGTGAGAGTCAGAAGTCCCAGCAACCAAAGATGAGGGAAGGCTTTCATCTTTACTTTCATCCATAACTAGAGCTTTAATGACCTTAGGACCTTTTCCTTTACTTTGTTTTGTTGCAGTGCCACTTTTTAGTGAGGACACTTTGTTTTCTACAGGCTCATTACTCAGATCAATTGAAAAATGTTCAAAAATGCATGTCAGAAACATTCCATATGAAAGAGAAATATTTTTGTCACTTCTAACACAGTCAACCATATGACGGATCATAAGGTAAGCAAATGAAATTGGAGCAGAATTCAGAACAGCATAGAGCACCAAAATATGGCATAGGGTAACTCTCTAGTATGATCCACTTTGGGGCATAATAATATGAGTGACAACTCGATGAAGTTGGGCTCTAACAGGAGCTAGAGCCTTATGAGTGGGAATCACACCATCTATAAGTGAAATGTTTTCACAAATGCTAGCCACGACATCTTGATGAAAGATACCGAGATGGTCATTGACGAGAGGACTTCTGCCGGTAAAGAATTTCACAAAAATAATCACGTTATAAGTATAGCTTCTAAACCAGGAAAGAATCCTTTTGTACAAAGTTTTGGTTGTCACTTAAGTAAACCCAATAAAATTTATAACCGAACTATTTAAACCTCGGGTCATCTCTCAAGGAATTGCAGGGAGGTGTATTTATTATTGTTTATGGAAACAGGTATATCTTTGGGTTTTTGAAATAGGGAACAGGAAAATAAACTGGCAATAAAGTAAACTAATTATCATAAAAACCATTGCAAGGTATAAGAACTGAAAATCCCATCCTAGTTATCCTTATCAGGTATGATGAGAATTGTTTATTGCTCCCACTTAGTTAATGCTTACTAAATAAAGGAAAGTCAAGTGGACTAATCAATTTGATTCCTCAAGTCCTAGTCAACTCCTATGGAAAGACTAGCTTTAGAGGGATGCAAATCAATCAGCAAATTCTAATTTTCAATCATCACCTGAGTTTGATAAATCAAGTGTCACCAATTTTCAATCATCACAGGGATCTGGTGGTGTTGCGTGAGTGACGCGTAGATGGGGAGACAACGCGTCGGTGTCGGTCATGCGTACGCGTGACCGAGCTTGTGTTACTCGCGCGAGGGCATCGTGGTGCTCGCACAACTCTCTGTTTGCATTGGGGTGTGTGCTAACATAGCATATGACGCGTGCGCATCATTAACGTGGACACATGAGTGTGCAGAATAGGAAAATGATGCGCACGCGTCAGGGACGCGTACGCGTGAGTGACTTTGTGCCTTGGGCATAGTTCTTGCACCAGGCCATCACAACTTTCGGCATGACACCTCTTTACATCGATTTTCCAAGATCACGCGTGCGCGTGCACGTCATTGACGCGTACGCGTGAAGTGCCAAATTTTCAATTGACGCACACGCGTGAGGGACGCGTGCGCGTGGTGATGCTTGTACGATTGGCACACTTTCTGCATGGCTCCCACGTAACTTTCTGCCATTTTTTATGCAATATGCAATATGCAGATGAAGTTGCAAACTATATGTACTAATAATGAGAAGAGTCACTTAAAAAGAAAACTAAGAAGAGAGAAAAGAACGATCATATCATGGTGGGTTGTCTCCCACCTAGCACTTTTAGTTATTGTCCTTAAGTTGGACATTTGGTGAGCTCCTTGTCATGGTGGCTTGTGCTTGAACTCGTCTTGAAACCTCCACCAATGCTTGGGCTTCCAATAAGCTCTATCAATACCAGGTAAATTATTCAGGCTTCGATGGAGTTCTTCACAAGCTTTGAGCTCCCAAAATTGATCCTTATATATTCCCGGATCCCAAATCCTGTTTTTACACCCGCCTTCAAGTGGATCATGATGATTCCATCCAGGTGGTTCAGCCTTGGAATTCTCATTTAGGCACCCAAACATCCTCCTAGACCCAATCAATTGAGAATTATACCAACCTCTGCACTTCAACTTAGAGCATGCAACCATATTGAACCTTGCAGGACAACTCTTACCACTAATCATCTTCCTCTTACTCTTAATGCCACAAAGAACTCTAAGTTGACCATCCGTCTCCAGTAGCCTATATTCAAGTGGGAAAGTAAAGGTCAAGGATAAGAATTTTACCCACTTGAACGTTGTGTTGGACAGTAATGGCTTTAGGAGAGGTGTTTCTAAAGATCTTGCAAGCTCCACACCCTTGTGCTCTTCTGTGAATTCTTCCACCTCCTTGTAAGCTTCTTCAATTTTAACCTCTTCCTCTTGGTAGCTTTCTTCTAATTCAATCTCCTCTTCACTACTTTCCAAAGGCATGGGAGGTTGTGCTTCTTCTTCTTCTTTAATCTCCATGTCAAGTCCAATGGGAGAGGATTCAATTGTAGATAAGGATTCATCAATGATTGAGTCCATCTCTTTATCAATCTCTTCAAAGTCTTCAACCAGGCTATGCCTTGGAGGTTGTATACCCTCCTCAATATTAATTTCAAACATCTTTGAAGAAGGCTCTATAATTTGACTTTCCCATGGAGGTTCAGCATCTCCTAAGTCTTCAACCACTTCTTCCTCTTCAATAATTACGGCTTCCTCTAGTTGTTTTAGCATAAAATCGTACTCCTCCTTAATGATTTTCTTTCTATGACAACTCCCTTCAACTACTCCTTTATCTTCAAGGGTCTCTCCTACTTCCACATTTTGGTCATCCTCTTGCTCCTCTAGAAATAGGGCCGCGTGTAACCGATCAATCACGTTCCTAAGACGATCCCTTCTCTCTTGTTCCATGTCACTAGCATAATTAGGATCGTGTTGTTCTTGGGTTGATGGATGTGGGTGTTCTTTCATAGAGGGTGGTGGTGTACTAGAGCTTGAGGGTTGAGTATTGGAGGTAGAGGGTTGGTCCATGCGGGAAATAAGATTTTGGAGTGTAGAGGTTAAACTAGTGATAGAGGCAAGTGTGGTCTGAAGCTCTATTTGCCCTTGGTGAATAACACCAAGGGTGTTGTCATCCAGTGGAGGTTGGGGTGGATAGGAGGGTTCATTATTTTGGAGAAAGGGTGCATGGTAGGAAGGTGGTTCTTCTTGATAAGGATATAGAAATGGTGAATATTGAGGTGGTGGTTCTAGGTGTGGTTCATGTGGTGGTTGGTGTGGTGGATGTGGGTCAGGGTCATATAGGAGTGTTTGGTGGTAAGAGGCTTGTGAGTTTGGTGGTTCAAAGGTATGTTGTGGAGGTGGTTCATAAGCATAGGGTGGGGCTTGTTGGTAACTACAAGGGAGTCCACCATATCTATCATCTTGGTACGCACCTCAGAATGGCTCTTGACCATAGTAATTTAGTGGAGGTTGGTTGTCACAAAAAGGTCCACCATAACTATTGTCTTTGTATGCATCATAGAATGGTTTTTGGTTATAGCGCATTGGAGGGGGTTGTTGCCAAGAGGGTTGATCAAATCCTTGTGGCTCCTCCCATCTTTGATTCTTCCAACCTTGATGTCTATTTTCATTATAGCTTCCATTCCTTACAACAACATTGGAACCAAACTTGAAACCAGAGGGGGTGAGAATTCATAGTTGCTAATAAAAATTTAAAACAAAAACAAAAACAAATAAACAAGCAAAAGCAAATATTTACAATAACCAATAATAAGGCACACGTTTGCAATTCCCCGGCAACAGCGCCATTTTGACGAGAGGACTTCTGCCGGTAAAGAATTTTGCAAAAATAATCACGTTGTAAGTATAGCTTCTAAACCAGCAAAGAATCCTTTCGTACAAAAGTTTTGGTTGTCATTTAAGCAAACCCAATAAAATTTATAACCGAAGGATTCAAACCTCGGGTCGTCTCTCAAGGAATTGCAGGGAGGTGTATTTATTATTGGTTATGAAAACAGGTATATTTTTGGGATTTTGAAATAGGGAACAGGAAAATAAACTGGCAATAAAGTAAACTAATTATCATGAAAACCATTGCAAGGTATAAGAACTGGAAATCCCATCCTAGTTATTCTTATCAGGTGTGATGAGAATTGTTTATTGCTCCCACTTAGTTAACCCTTACTAAATAAAGGAAAGTCAAGTGGACTAATCAATTAGATTCCTCAAGCCCTAGTCAACTCCTATGGAAAGACTAGCTTTAAAGGGATCCAAATCAATCAGCAAATTCCAATTTTCAATCGTCAGTTGAGTTTGATAACTCAAGTGTCACCAATTACTCAACTAAAGCAAAGGGAAGAGAAAAATCCAAATTATTTATATAATAAATAAAAGAAAGCAATCATAAATCTGAAATACCTCAAATTGTATTAAATAGAAAATCAAATTAATCATAGGAATCCATAAACTAAATTGGAAAAATAAACAAACTAAAGAAATAGAATAAATAAAAATAGAAGAGAAACCAAAGTAAAGGAACATTGAACCTGGAATGAAGAAGTAAACCTAAAACTAAGAGAAATCATAATCCTAAAACCTAAGAGAGAGGAGAGAGCCTCTCTCTCTCTCTAGAAAAGTACATCTAAAACCTAAATTGTGAATAATGAATGTTGTGTCAATAAATGGATGCATTCCCCCACTTTATAGCCTATAATCTATGTTTTCTGGGCCGAAAACTGGGTCAGAAATAGCCCAGAAATCGCTGGGGTGAAATCTGCCATGTTGGTTTTTCGTCAGTGCGACGCGTGCGCGTGAATCACACGTGCGCGTCGCCTAGTTGTACGGCCACTGATAAACCACTATTTTATGGTTTATATTGTGTTTAATTGAGTGGTTTTTATCAAATTCTTGCCCACTTATTCATATGATTTGCATGATTTTACAATTCCTTCCTAGTTTTATGCTATGATTGAAAACCTGCTTCCTAAGCCTTTAATTTGCGTATTTTAAATTCTCCCCTATACCATTCAATACTTTGATATGTGTGTTAAGTGTTTCATGCTTTATAGGGCAGAAATGGCTTAGAGAATGGAGAGGAAGCTTGCAAAAATGGAAGGAACACAAGAAACTAAGGAGATGACCAGCGAGGAGCGACGCGCACGTATGGCTTACGCGTGCACGCGAATTAGAGAAAATCACAGCGATGCGTACGCGTGCCTGACGTGTACGCATGGATTGAATTTCACGCAAATGACGCGAGCACATGCCTGGCGCGCACGCGTGAAAAGGAAAATCGTCAAACGACACATATGTGTGACCAACGCATACGCGTGACATGTGCGATCTGCAGAAAATTCAGAAAACGCTGGGGCAATTTCGGGCCATATTTTGACCCTGTTTTCGGCCCAAAAACACAGAATAAAGTCGAGGAACATACAAAGACTCAAGGGGAGATATACTTAACACAACATTCATTCACATAATTTTAGGTTTAGATAGTTTTTAGAGAGAGAGGCACTCTCTTCTCTCTTAGGTTTTAGGATTTAGGATTTCTTTTTGGATTAGGATTTCTTCTTCTCAATTTCCAGGTTCAATGTTCCTTTTATTTATTTTTTCAATTTAATTTATGAATTTTCATGTTAGATTTTATTTCTTTTATTAATGCAATTTGAGGTATTTCAGATTTATGATTTTTACTTAGCTTTTTGTATTCTTGGCTTTAATTGATGAATTGATTAATTGGAGACACTTGAGTTATCAAACTCATTGTGATTGATAATTGTTATCTTTGCTAATTAATTTGAATTCTAATAACTCTAGTCTTTTCTTAGGAATTGACTAGGATCTGAGGAATCAAATTGATTCATCCACTTAACTTACCTTCATAGTTAGAGATTAATAAGGTGGGAGCAAAATCCAATTCTCATCATAATTGATAAGGATAACTAGGATATGACGTCCAGTTTTTATATTTTGTCAAGAGTTTTTCTAGTTATTAATTTATTTTTCCTGCAATTTATTTTCCCTGTTCAACCTTTCAAAAAATCCAAAAATATTGTTTTCCATAACCAATAATAAATCATACTTCCCTGCAATTCCTTGAGAAGACGACCTGAGGTTTGAATACCTCGGTTATAAATTTTATTGGGTTTTGTTACTTGTGACAACCAAATTTTTGTACGAAAGGATTCTCTGTTGGTTTAGAAACTATACTTACAATGAGATTATATTCTTGTGAATTTCTTTACCGATAGAAATCAGTTCGTCCGCGTCATTTGCGAAACCAGCCTTCCGTGACGCGCACGCGTGAACCTGCAAAATCGACGTAAAAGATGTATGGACAGAGAGTTAGGATGGAGTGGTGCTGGAATGGTGCTGGAAGCACAAAGCCATATCACGCGTACGCGTCCCTGATGTGTACATGTCATTTTCTAAACCAGATCATCCACGCGTGCGCGTCCCTCACGCGCACACGTCAATTAAATTTTTGGCAATAAGTGCGTATGAGTAGGGGTGGAAACAGGCCAGGCTAGGCCAGGCTTTACTCTTAACAGGCCAGACCTGTAATAGAGTATATTGGCCTTAGCCTGGCCTGTAGCCTGGTATAGGCTTTTTAATGAGTACTGAGCGTGGTCTGTTGTTAAATCTGGCCTGGCCTGAAGCCTGTCCATAGGCCTATTTTTTTTAATAATAATTAAATTTAAGATATAATTTAATTTTTAAAATTATAAAATATAAAATAATAAATTTATGAATAATATTGATACAAAATACACATATATAATTAAAAAGACAAATGGCTGAGTGGATAAAGGTATTATTATAAGATAGAAGACCCAAGTTCAAATCCTTCTAATAGCATTTTTACTAGTATAATAAAACTCTCTCTATATATATTTGTAGGCTCAAGCCGACCTGACAGGCCCAACAGGCTATTTCAAAAGCCTAGGCCTGGCCTTTTAAAGAATATACACTTTTTTAATAACCTGAGCCTGGGCCTATTTCCTATCAGGCCAGGCTAGACCAGGCCAAACACAGGCCAGGCTGCAGGCCTTTGGCAGGCCGCCTGGCCTATTTCCACCCCTACGTATGAGAGAGAGAATTACGCGAGCGCGAGGCTGCTCTCGCGCCAATGGCACAAACCAAGTCACGCGTGCCCCACGCGTACATGTCATCAGAAAATTTTGCAACTCACGCGAACGCGTGCTCCACGCATCCGCGTCGTCTGCACCGCACATCTTATCCAGATCAGCGCCAAAAATCTTATCTTTTCTTCCCCAATCCTAATTTTTCCTTCCTCCTGTCTTACTTACTTCTTCTTCCTTTCTTTAACTTTTCATTCTTCTTCACTTCAATTCTATTTTACTTAATTTATTTGCATACTTTCATTCATTACATTTTAATTTTGTGCATATTTTTATTTTCTTTTCTAAATTTATTATTTTTCCATTGGTGTTAAAATTTTCTTATTCAACTGTTGCATCTTTTCTTGAATTATTCTGGTGCTTCATGACTTATTTTATTCTGATTGGGTATTATTATTCATAAGTCAATTCTATTCTTTTATGATACTTGCATTCTATTTGCATTGATATGCACTTATAGTATCTTTCATTACCCACACTCCTCCTCATTGTTGCAAATTTTGCACCATTGGTATGCCATGTTCTTCTATTGTTCACTCAGTTGCGTGTTGTAGCTACCATGTACTTGAGACCCTTATTATTTGGCATTACCCACTCATAATTTTATTTGTTTTCTATCATTATTTTTGGGTTCCTGTTCTTCTTTTTTCTCTTCTTTCAGGCTGGCCACCGAAGAAAAAAAAGGGATAAACTTCTATATGGGGCAACAGACAAGTCTATCTGCAAAATCTCTGGAGAAAAGCGCCAGTTGGAACCGCTCGTCCACCTGCACATCTCAGCATGCACCGAGGACGGTGCAATCTTTAAGTGTGGGGAGGTCAATACCGATCTCCATGGGTTAGTTATTCTCTTCTCAACACCAATATCTTATTTTCTTTATTAGTTCATTGTTGCATTGCATAATAGATTGCATGTGTAGTTGATTGTTTGCATTTAAGTACTACTTAGTTGAAAAATAATAAGTTTCTTTCTAGGACCCTATTTTTGAAAATTTTCACTATAATTTAAATTAAAAAATTAAAATTATTTCACTAATTTAAATTAAAAATTAAAATTTTTTATGTGTTAAATTTGTTTGAAGTTGTATTTGGAACATAGTTTTTGAGCCAAAGAACACACAATCTGAGATTTTGAGCTTATTTACATGGTTACATTATTTAACCATAAATTTTTATTCTTATGTATTTTCTTCCCTACGATTGCAATCTTTGCTTTGTACCATTCTATATGTCCATTATTTAGTGTATTTACATGCTTGCATATGATTGAGGCCATTACTTGTTTTTGCTCACTTATCCCAAATAAGCCTACCCTTTTATGTCACCCTTGTTAGCCACTTTGAGCTTTTTAAATTTCCTTCTGTTCTATAACCACATCACTAGCCTTAAGTATAAAAACAATTAAATACCCCCAATTGAATCTTTGGTTAGCTTAAGATAGAGATTGTGCATCAACTAAGTGTGAGGAAACTGTGGGAACAGGGGTTAATAAGGGAATGTATCATGTTTCTAATTTATTTGAATATTGGGAATTTGGGAACCTACTCATGAAAAATCAAAATAATTAAATAATGAAAAATCCATGTGCATTGATAAGTTATGTTTATTTCTCTATTTAAAAAATTCAAAAATATTCAATAAATAAGTAAATAAATAAGGAGACAAAAATACCTCAATGTTAAGCTTTAATAGAAAGATCAATGCACATGTGATAAAAGTAAAGAAATATAAAAAATTTGGTACATGAGTATGTGATACAAAAGTGGGAATTATGGATAGCTAGGTGTGATTTTTAGAATTACATAGAGTATGTGTGTGTGTTAGGGAAGAGTTTAGGTTAGTCAAAGATTCATATTATAGCTCACTTGGCCATACATGTATCCTTACCTTTACCTCAGCCCCATTATAACCCTGAAAAGACCTCATGATGTTTGCATTGGTATGCTAAATATTTGTTGATTAGTTAGATGAAGAACAAGGTTGAGAAAGCATGACTAGGGAAGAGTAGAGTGATTGACCCTAGACACTTGAGAGTTAGAGTGATATACACTACCAGTGAGGGTTCAGTGTTTGATTCTATTTTTCCTGCTTTCATGAGCTATCTTCTTACAAGTTTACTTGCTTTTTATTGTACGATTTGAATTAGTGGAATTTGGTTTATATTTTTCTTGGAGAACTTATTTGCTTTTAACCAGGTAGATAGAAACGTCTTACCATGTAGTTGCATTCACATTCATAGGTTGCATTGCATGAGTCTTGCTGTTTCCTACTCATTTATTTTATCTCCTTAAGCTAAGCATGAGGACATGCTAATGTTTAAGTGTGGGGAGGTTGATAAACCACTATTTTATAGTTTATATTGTGTTTAATTGAGTGGTTTTTATCAAATTCTTGCCCACTTATTCATATGATTTGCATGATTTTACAATTCCTTCCTAGTTTTATGCTATGATTGAAAACCTGCTTCCTAAGCCTTTAATTTGCGTATTTTAAATTCTCCCTTATACCATTCAATGCCGTGATATGTGTGTTAAGTGTTTCAGGCTTTATAGGGTAGGAATGGCTTAGAGAATGGAGAGAAAGCTTGCAAAAATGGAAGAAACACAAGAAACTAAGGAGATGACCAGCGAGGAGCGACGCGCACGCATGGCTCTCGCATGCGCGCGAATTAGAGAAAATCACAACAACGCGTACGCATGCCTGACGCGTACGCGTGGATTAGATTTCGTGCAAATGACGCGAGCGCGTGCCTGGCGCGTACGCATGAAAAGGAAAATCGTCAAACGACGCGTATGTGTGACCGACGCATACGCGTGACATGCGCGATCTGCAGAAAATTCAGAAAACGCTGTGGGCAATTTCGGGCCGCATTTTAACCCAGTTTTCGGCCCAGAAACACAGAATAAACCCAGGGAACATACAGAGACTCAAGGGGGGATATACTTAACACAACATTCATTCACATAATTTTAGGTTTAGATGTAGTTTTTAGAGAGAGAGAGAGAGGCTCTTTCTTCTCTCTTAGGTTTTAGGATTTAGGATTTCTTTTAAGATTAGGATTTCTTCTTTTTAATTTCCAGGTTCAATGTTCTTTTTATTTATTTTCCCAATTTAATTTATGAATTTCCATGTTAGATTTGATTTCTTTTATTAATGCAATTTGAGGTATTTCAGATTTATGATTTTTACTTAGCTTTTTAGATTCTTGGCTTTAATTGATGAATCGATTAATTGGAGACACTTGAGTTATCAAACTCATTGTGATTGATAATTGTTATCTTTTCTAATTAATTTGAATTCCAATAACTCTAGTCTTTTCTTAGGAATTGACTAGGATCTGAGGAATCAAATTGATTCATCCACTTAACTTACCTTCATAGTTAGAGGTTAATAAGGTGGGAGCAAAATCCAATTCTCATCATAATTGATAAGGATAACTAGGATAAGACATCCATTTTTCATATCTTGTCAAGAGTTTTTCTAGTTATTAATTTATTTTTCCTGCAATTTATTTTCCCTGTTCAACCTTTCAAAAAACCCAAAAACATTATTTTCCATAACCAATAATAAATCATACTTCCCTGCAATTCCTTGAGAAGACGACCCGAGGTCTGAATACTTCGGTTATAAATTTTATTGGGTTTTGTTACTTGTGACAACCAAACTTTTGTACGAAAGGATTATTTGTTGGTTTAGAAACTATACTTACAATGCGATTATATTCTTGTGAATTTCTTTACCGATAGAAATCAGTTCGTCAGCCACTATGACAAATTATATATCATTTTGAAGCCCCGGATGTTAGTTTTCCAACGCAACTGGACTGGCGCATTTGGACCTCTGTAGCTCAAGTTATGATCAATTTAGTGCGAGAGGGTCAGGCTGGATAGCTCAGCAATTCCTTCAATTTCTTGTATTCCTTCCACTTTTGCATGCTTCCTTTCCATCCTCTAAGCCATTCCTGCCCTATTCTTAGACCAATTTCGGATATACTGGCTTTCGGATATACTGGCTTTCAGATATTGAAAATACTTTCCCATTTGAAAAGATGAAAATTAACTTTGAAATCAGTTCCTTTTTCAACTAGCACATCAAAGTCAACAACAAAAGTAGAACAAAGAGAGCGTTTTGATATTACTTGTTTGTGAAATTCATAGTCCATGTAGCAGGTAAACCAGAGAGGATTATAATGAGAGTAAGAAGGTTTACCAAAGTGGGTTTTGTAATTAAGAGAGTCAAATTTAGAAGGTTCTCTGGTAGGTTAGAGAATAGGACGTCTGGATCCTTTGGAGGGATGACTAAATGAAACAGAACGTCCTGAGGGATAAGGGATTGAGCGTGGAGGAAGAGATGGCAGAGGATTTCTCCATTCAAGGGACCTTTTCCTTTTCCTCCTTTTGTCCGAGATGACTTAGCCTCCTTTTGTGCTGAGGAAGCCCTAGGATGGATGACCTTTCTTGCCAAAGATTCTGTCGGTTGAGGTGACTGAAAAGAAGAAGAGTGAGAATGAATGTGTATGTGAGTGTGTGACTGAGGTTTTGAATGAGAAGGGTTGCGAGGAGGAATGTAGGTACCGGTGCCTCTTCTAGAAGCAACTTTCTTTCTCATAATAAAAAGGTAAGAATAAATAGATGGGAGAGAGAAAGGCATAGTGGAGTAGTGGAGAAGAGAAAGGTTTCTTGATTGAAACTGTCTTTAATGCACAATTAAATGTTCTCTTGAAAACTTGAATTTATTTAAAGAGAACGGGTTTCAAGAAAAAATTTAAATTTCAAAAACTATGAAATTTTAAAGTAATTGAACAAGTAGGATTTGAAAGGTAACTGACTGATTTGACATAAGAAGAAAATTGAATAAAACTTCAATTTTTTTATTTCAATGATCTATGTAAGTATGAGCCTCATTTCATTAAACAAAACTTTTCTCACTTGGGCCGAATGATGGTGACGAGGAAGCACGCTAGGCCACTTCGAGTCTAATTTCCAGTTCATATCACATGCGATTTCTGGGCCTTGTTCAAGCCTTATAGAGGAGGTCATCATTTGTCCAGTTTTGCCTCCCTACGACCTGTGAGACAAAAACAACTAGAAATGAATTAGGCACATTTACTCTACAGGTTTGATATTGATCATTCCCAGAGCAGTTCTTAGTTTACAGAACCTATCTTCACACAAAGGTTTTATGAAGATGCCAACCAGTTAATCCTCCAATTTTACAAGTTGAATATCAATAGTTCTCTTTTGCACATATTCCCTTATATAATGAAACCTAACATCAATGTGCTTAGTTCTTGAGTGCAATACAGGATTTTTAGAAATGTTTATGGCACTCATGTTATCACAAGGTAAATGGTTACTATTAATTTTCAGTTTGTAATTAGCAAGCTGGGTTTTATGCCAAATCAATTGTGAACAGCAAGCAGAAGAATATATGTATTCGGCCTCAGCCATGGATAAATCAAAAGTATCTTGCTTTTTGCTTGACCAAACATTCAAGGATTTTCCAAGAAAGCAACACATCTCCGAAGTGCTTCTCCTATCCACACGATCACCCACAAAATATGCATCACAATACCCAACTACATAGAATTTATCACTTTTAGGATACCACAAACTGAGGTCAGATGTGCCTTTGATGTATCTAATGATTCTTTTGACAGCCAAAAGATGTGATTCTTTTGGGTGAGATTGAAATCTAGAACACAACCCACACTTTGAATAATGTCTGATCTATAGGAGGTTAGATACATGAGTGATCCGATCATTCTTCTATACCAAGTTTCATCAACATCTTTTCCATTTTCATCCTTATCAAGTTTAATATTTGGATACATAGGAATACTCATGATTTGGAATTTTCTAAACCAAATTTCTTCACCAACTCTTTGGCATATTTATCCTGGTGTATAAATATTCCACTAGGAGTTTGTTTAATTTGGAGTCTAAGGAAGAATGTAAGTTCTCCCATTAAACTCATATCAAACTCACTAGTCATTAGTTTTCCAAAATCTTCACATAAGATATTGTTAGCCGATCCAAACCCAATGTCATCTACATACACTTGAACAAGCAAGAAATGATCATTAGACTCTTTAATGAATAGAGTAGTATCTGTAATACCCCTTTGAAAATTATTTTGTAACAAGAAGGAACTAAGCCTTTTATACCAAGCTCTAGGAGCTTGTCTAAGGCCATAAAGAGCCTTAGAAAGTTTAAAAATATGATTTGGAAACTCATTGTTTTCAAAATTGAGGGTTGAGCTACGTAGACTTCTCTATCAATAAAGCTGTTTAAAAACGCACATGTGACATCCATTTGAAAAGTTTAAAACCTTTTTGGGCAGCATAGGCAAGCAATAGTCTAATTGCTTCCATTCTTGCTACCAGAGTAAATGACTCATCAAAGTCAATACCTTCTTCTTGATCGTACCCTTGGGCCACTAATCTAGCCTTATTTCAAACCACACTATCATCCTCACCCAATTTGTTTCTAAATATCCATTTGGTACTGGTTACCTTTTTGCAATTCGAGTAAGGTACAAGAGTCCAAAACTTATTCTTTTCAAATTGGCCTAACTCTTCTTCTATAGCTTTAAGCCAAGGAGGATCTTCAAGGGCTTTCTTCACATTTTGGGACTCTAAATGGGATAAAAAAAAAAAGCAAAGTTATTGATTTTGGCTTTCTTTTTGCTTGAGAATCTAGTTGTGACTCCATGGGACGGATCTCCAATGATGAATTCATGAGGATAATTTTTTAAGAACTTCCATTCTCTAGGCCTTTGAGATGAGGTTTTAGTTTGGCTTTGATTCGGTTATTCAATATTTACAGGTCCAGAAGATCCTGCTTCTTCAAGAGATAAAATCAAATTGTCTTCTACATCTTGAACAGTATGGTCAGAATTGGGATTTTTCATAGAGGGGACTGATTTGTCTTTTTCTTGATTCTCTTGTGGGTTCACCTCAACTTTAGTTCTTGCATCATCTTCTATAACAGAACTTGGAATGAAGTTAGTATCACAAAAAAAAAACATGTATGGATTCCTCTATGGTTCTATGTTCTTTGAGATAAACCCTATATGCTGTACTAGTGGTTGAGTATTCTACAAACATACCTTTATAAGATTTTGGATTAAATTTTTCAAGATTATCTTTATTGTTTAACACAAAACATTTGCAACCAAATATGTGAAAGTACTTGAGATTTGGAGGTGTTCCTTTCCATAGCTCATAAGGAGTTTTTCTAACCCGTTTCTAACGATGGTTCTATTTAAAATGTAACAAGTTGTGTTTACAGCCTCTGCCCAAAAGAATTTTGGAACTTCATTTTCACAAAGCAATGCCCTAGTAATTTCTTGGAGACTTCTATTTCTCCTTTCAACAACCCCATTTTGTTGAGGAGTTTTATGAAAAATAATGAGAAATTCCAAATACATGGAAAAAGTTTTCAAAATCTTGATTTACAAATTCTTTTTCATGATCACTTCTTATGCAAGCAATTTTTAAATCCTTTTCATTTTGAATCTTTTTGCAAAGAGAAGAGAAAGCGTTGAATGCATCATTTTCGTGAGCTAAGAAAAGAACCCATTTGAATCTAGAAAAATCATCAACCACTACTAAACCATAATGTTTTCCTCCCAAACTTTGAGTTCTAGTGGGACCAAAAAGATTAATGTGTAGCATTTTCAATGGCCTTTTGGTAGAGATTTCATCTTTGGGCTTAAAAGAAGATTTGGTTTGTTTGCCCAATTGACAAGCATCACAAGTGATGCTCTTGTCAAACTTTATGTTAGGAATTCCTCTAACCAAGTTTTTCTTTACAAGTTTAGAAATTTGGTACATGCTTGCATGTCCTACTTTCTTATGCCAAAGCCATTTTTTAGATTACATGGAAGTGAAACATGCCACATTTTGTTGTTTTAGTTCCTTTACAGTAAGTTCATACACATTATTGCACCTTTTTGCTTCAAACAAAATTTCACCTAATTTTTTCAAATGACTAAGAAATCCAATTTTCTACAGATAACTAAGTATCCTAGGTCACATAATTGGGTATTGCTTAGTAAATTGTGTTTCAATCTGTCAACAAGAATTTATGAAAGAAGAGAAGTTTTTACCTACTTTACCTATGGCCATAATTTTTTCTTTACCATTATGGCCGAAAGTTACGAAGTCTCCATCATACTTGTCTAGCTTGATGAAGAACGTAGACTTTTTGGTCATATGCCTAGACCATCCACTGTCTAAGAACCACATGTTGTCCTTCTTTTTGGATTCTAGGTAAAACTGGAAGAAGTTCTTAAGTGACCTCAGGTATCCAATTTTTTTTGGATCCTTAAAGGTTAAACCATCTCCTTTGGCCAAGACCATTATAGTTGCCAACTATTTTGTAGACTTTGTCACCAATCATTTTTTCAATTATAAAGCATTGAATAGGAAAATGTCCATCCCGATTGCATAAACGACAAAATCTTTTAGGTTGGTGTTTTTTGAGATGATTTGGGTCTTGAAATCTTATGTCATTAGAAGTAGAGGTCACATTTTCAAATATTGAAATGTTAAAAATAGTTTCAGATTTTTCATAAAAACCCAAACCAGCCTTTTCATAAAGACGTCTTTGACTAGCCAAAATTTTATTTAAATTTTCAGAACTTTGAGCAAACTTGGCTAGATCTTGTTTTAAACTTTCAATCTCTTTATGCAACCTATTATTTTCTTCAAAATAGTTTAAATATGCAATCATTGAATGCTGTTTCTCACAACCTCTAATTTCACCCTTAAGATGCATGTTTTCTTCAATAAGATCAATTGTGGTTTCAGCTTCTCTTAGTTTTTCTTTGAGAAAAGCATTTTCACCTTTTAGGATGTCATTTGCCAATTCAAGATCATGGCATTGATTAAGAAAACTTCTCAATTTTTTTGTGAGGTGATCAGTCATGAGATGAAGGTCTTCATTAGAAGTTTCAATGAAAATTACCTTATCAGTTTCAATGTGGTTGGCCATGAGACAGGCTTGAGTGTTATTTTCTGAATTCTCATCATCATCTGAGTCATTTTTCAGATCTTCTCAAGAAGCCATAAACCCTTTCTTCTTATCTTTTCATGTCTAATCTTCTTTCTTCTGTGTTGGACAGTCAAACTTGTAGTGTCTTGCTTCTTTACAGTTGTGGCAAATGATCTTGCTTAAGTCCTTCTTTGGTCTTCTTGAGCCGCTTCCCTTGCTTTTACCTTTCTACTTCATCATTTTTCTGAATTTCTTAGCAAAAAAAAAACAAACTTATCATCTGATAAGTTATCACTTGATTCATCATCCAAAGACTCAGTACATGATTTGAGAGAAATTCCTTTTCTCTTTGTGTCTTTTTTTAAGTGTGTAATTTCAAAAGCAAGTAATTTTTCTCTTAACTCATCATAAGTCATTTGACTAATGCCACCACTCTCAGCTATGACAAGAGCCTTAGATTCCCATTCTTTTATGAGACTTCTCAGAACTCTCCTTACTAGCACAGATTCAGGGTGAGTAATTCCCATAGCATCTAAGCTGTTGATGATGACGGTGAATCTTTTGAACATTTCATCAATAGATTCTCCTTACTTCATAGAGAACATCTCGTATTCTTTACACAACATGTCTATTCTGGTCTACTTCACATGGATAATGCCTTCGTGTGTAAATTGAAGCTTATTCCAGATTTTCTTTACTGTTTTGCACCTTGATATCTTTCGGTATTTTTCAAAGCTGATAGCACAGTTAAGCATGTTGACAGCTTTAACATTGAACTCAATTTTTTTCTTTTCTTTATCGTTCCATTCGGCTTCTGTCTTGGGAAAACTATACCATTTGCTCCTATTTTGGTTCGGACATGGGGACTGTTCATGATGATCTTCCATATGTTGTAGTCCACCGATTGAACAAAGATCTTCATTCTTTCCTTCCAATAGTTGTAGTTCTTTCCATTGAAGAATGAAGGTCTGTTGTTTGATTACCCTTCTGTCATACTGTATGCCACTATGCTGGAACCGTTGTTGCTTGCAATCAGGATCTTTCCTTCAAGCTGCAAAGTTTGATCTCTTTGAGACCAAACTCTAATACTAATTAATAGTTATCAGTGGCTAAGAGAAGGGGTGTTGAATCTTGGCCACCCTTTTCTTCTTTTCGTGTAACCTTGCTTTCTGTCAAGAAAATAGGAGATGTTTTGGTTTTGTCTCTCAATGCAGAAGGAGATATTTTGTTTTGTCTCCTATAGTAAAGAACCAAAAACAGAGAAGAGGGAAGAGAGTGACACACAGATGTATCCATCATAACTGTGATGGAATTTCACTATCTTTTAACATAATTACATTCACCAATTCTCCCTAGGATATACACCAATCCTATCTGGGACAAGTCTAGATTCTAACCTAACCTAAACTTGACTAGGACTCAACCTAGCTTTCAACAGTAAAATGCTAACCTAACTTGGAAAGGAATTCCCACAGGATCATGACACAAAATAGAAATTCATACAAAGAATTTCTGAGATAACTATGACTTTTTTTTCAAGTCTAGCTCACTGCCTTTTTTAATTCATTGGTTTTTTCTTACAAACCTCACCATGTTTGCCTTTTTCAATGAGACTCAGACAGACTAAACTAAGAAAAAGAAATAATAAATAGTATCCATGAAGGAGAAGAACTTAGAACAGCTTAGGTAGCTATAAGAACCAAACTATTCCACTCTCTTACTTAACCCTTGGCTGTTCACCCTTATCATAGAAGAGTGAAACCTCCAAGGTTTGAACCAAGTTCAACACTTAGGTTGTCTTCTTCCTCCTTCATCAGAACTTGTAGCGGCGTGGTCAATGGAGAGAGAGAAGGTTGAATCTTTGAACTGTGAAGCTTTTCTTTGGCTCTAAGTTTGGTTTTGGACCGTGGATACAAGGCAGAGCACCATTGACTTCTTCCTTTTCATGGTTGCTTAATTTGTGCTTGAAGTTCAGCAGATTTCTTCACGGTTTGTCGTTAAAACATGAATAAAGAAACCATCTTTTTGTGATCTTCTGATGCTTTGATATCTTCCTTTATTGTAGCCCTTCTTCTTGCTTGAAATTGGAAACAAGTTTTTGGTTCTTCGCCAAGCCCTAGTTTCGGATCTTTCCTCTTTCTTCTTGGTTTTGTGACTTGATGTGATAGGAAAGAAAGGGAGAAGAGAGAGTTTAGCTTTCAGTAAAAGTAAAATGAAATTCAATCAAATTTGGAGTTCAGATTTCAAGAGAGTGAATTTTGGTTGATCACCAAAAAATAGGGCTTATATCTTTATTTGGACCTTCTATCTTTCTTTTCTCTCTTAAGATTTAGAGGCTTATGATGCGGCATGGTTTGGTTATGTTTAATAAAAATAATGGACCAAAGTATGTGTATATTTGGGTTTGAGTATTTACTTTTTGGACCAAGTTAATTAAATTAGGTTTCTTCATACTTAAACAAAAGTATCACACAGACAATTGATAAATGAACCCAATAATATTTGGTCATAATTTCAATCAAGTTTTAGTTTTTCAAACTCAAAAATTATTATTATTATTATTATTATTATTATTATTATTATTATTATTATTATTATTATTATTATTATTATTATTATTAATAATATTTTTTAGGATAAAGTATATTTTTTATCCTTGAAGTTTGACAAAAATTTTAAAAATACCCCTAAATTTTATTTTGTTTTAATTTTGTCCCAAAAGTTTTTTATTTGCATCAAATATACCCTCAGCCGCTAATATTTCAAAAAATTCAAGACCAATCCAACAAAAATGCATGAAAATTATGCTTGATTTACTTGTGTTGAAGGTTCTTCTTATAAAATTGTTGTTGAATTGGTTCTAAATTTTTTAAAAAATTAGCGGTTAAGGATATATTGATGAAAATCGAAAACTTTTTGAACAAAATTGAAATAAAATAAAAATTAGGAATTTTTTTAAATTTTTACCAAATTTCAGGAGCAAAAAATATACTTTACCCTATTTTTTATTTTCTAACAATCTTTAAAAATTATTTTTATCAGACAAATTAATCCTTATGTTGTTTTGAACGAATGAAGAATAATTTGTCTTAGAGTATATTTTTTGAAAACCTAATTTTTGAATAATAAAATTTATTAGAGACTTATTTATTTAACATGTATATTAAAAAATTAATTAAAACAATAAAGAGACTAATTTGTTTGATGAGAATAGTTCTCAAGAATTTTAGAGAATAAAATATTATTAAAAACCAAAATATTTGATCTAAAATTTTTTTGGGGATAAATTTAAATATTCGGTCTAATTAAAATAAAATATTTAAATTTGGTTTGATAAAACTTTTATTTTTAAAAAATAACTTAATAAAATATAATCTTTTAAATTATAACATCTACTTTTGGTATAATAAATACAAATAATAATAATAATTATATTTAATAAAATAATTTTTAAAATTTAAAAATACTATAATAAATATAAATATAATAATAAATTAAAAATTTATTAATATATAAATCTATATTAAATTTTTAATTTTAATAAACATAAATTAATTTTAAAAAATTTTATTTTATATACTTTCAAAAACACTTTTATTTTTTAAAAAATTATAAATATAAACACATAATTTTTTTATTTACCGGCCACAAACTTTTTCAAAGAATTCTACCAAGGCTAAATGTTAACACCTTACTAAAGATGTGGTAATAAATGGAAATGGGGGCAAAATGGTAAATTAGGGGTATGGGTAGAGGCGCCCTCCCTTGTACACATCTGAGAAGGAAGACAAATAGCAAAGGCTCCGTCCATATAAGCCCATCAAAGTTCCCCACCACAGAGAAGAATCTCTCTCCTTTCTCTCTCTTTCAATTTCTGTCAACAAAAACTTGCCCAAACTCTCAACTCTCATCAACCCCTCTCTTCTCTTCTTAACCACTCCGATTCATTCAGAGTGATGGGAATGATCTCTCCTCATTCCCACAACTCCCACATTACTGCAATCCTCATCACCTGCTTCTTCCGCCATAAATTCTAAAACCACACATCACTTCCAAACCCTACGTTTTCTGATCCACAAAGCTAGCTAAGCCATATAGCGTCTTATTATTTGATACTCTCTCTCTCTCTCTCTCTCTCTCTCTCTCTCTCTTTGTTTGTTGGCTATGGCGAGTGGTAAGCTTTATGGGGGTTCCAGCATGTCCCTTCTGCTCCAAAACGAGAGTAGACTTCCCTCTTCATCTCAAGTTCTTGACTCTCTTTGGCTTCACACCTCTGACCCTTCTTCTTTCCAAGGTCAACAGTCAACTACTCCTTCCTCCTTCATGCTCTTTTCCAACTTTCCTCTCTTCAAAATCATCTCATTTCAAATACCGCATATAACTGCATACATAATTACACAACTTCACAAGCTTAATTTGAACCCAAAAAAAAAATGTTAGTTTCTTTTGGAAACCATGGAAATCGACTTTCTTTATTTTTTAGAAAATTGAGATGACCAACCGAATAATCTCATTTTCACTCTGATCTTTCTGTAAAACGAGAAATCATAGTTGGTTTCTGTAATATTTTTATATTTATTACCATGTTAGGTAATATAAGAGAAAGTATAAGAAACTAAGTTTTAGTTAGAAATATTAAACTAGTTTTTTTAGCATTTAGAGTTAAGAATTTATGGCTTAGGATTTACAATTTATGATTAAAAAAAAAAGTTAGTTTCCTAGCATAATTCATGATATAAAATTGTTGGTAATATATAATGATGACTTGTTTCCTGTGAATTGTTACAATGATGTAAATATAGGAAAATTAAGAATTGCTCCTGGCAGATAGTTAGAGCAGGGGAATGAAAGTGAAAGAGAAAGTGAATGTTTATTTTTGGTTTCTTTTTTCAGGTTCAAAAAACATGGTTGTTGATTTTGAGAATGGAAGAGGAAGCAGCATAAGAGACAGAAGCTTCTTCCAACAAGGGCTAATAGAAAAAGAAGAGAATAATAATAACGGGTGTGATGACGATTATGACCCTTCATGCTTCCAACAAACGGGTAGTAACGGTGGTAACAGCAAGAAACGGAGGCTAACGAGCGAGCAGGTTCAGTTCCTGGAACGAAGCTTCGAGATGGAGAACAAGCTCGAACCCGAAAGAAAAGTTCAGCTTGCGAAAGAGCTTGGGTTGCAGCCAAGGCAAGTGGCGATTTGGTTCCAAAACCGAAGGGCAAGGTTCAAGACGAAGCAGCTTGAAAAAGAGTATGGTGCACTGAAAGCTAGCTTTGACAAACTCAAAGGTGACTATGAAAGTCTTCTTCAACAGAATGACAAGTTAAAACAAGAGGTAACAAATGGTGAAAGAAAGAATGAATGAAAAGAAAGAAAAATATATGGAGACACACTTGCAACATACCATGCCCTCTGTTTTTAGCTTTTTTATGCTTTATGCTATGCTACCTATTTCAGTTCTTTATTGCTTTAATAAAGTTTAATATTTGTCACACTAAAAATGAGGATCTCCCTTAAGAGGATAGAGGAAACTTGCTGAGGTTAATAGTTAAAAATTATTAGATAATAATTTAATTAAATATGTTAACTCATTTAATGATTTTTAACTATTATACTGTATATGAGTATTGATCAATTTTTAATTTTTCAATAAATAAATAATAGCTTTTTAATCTAATGATAAAATTCCTTTACTTTATTTTTTAAAATGAAATTGTCTTATTTTTTTAGGAATTCGAAGAGTTTATTGTAATGTATAATTGCAAGAGTTTAATTTTGGTGTGACAATATATAACAGGTGAATGCTCTTAGGAACAAGTTGATTCCTAGAGATAAAGAGGATGAGAATTGTTCTTCAGATGAAAAATCATCTCCACAGGATGTTGATACAATCAATTCAAACCACAACAAGGAGGAGGATGAGCCTGTTATGATGGAATTGATGATCTCAAATTCAACCTCAAATGAAAATGGATCTAAGATGCCATTGCCACACCCAATCATTTTGACATGCAAGCAAGAAGATGCAAATTCAGCGAAAAGTGATGTCCTCGACGATTCGGCCGATAGTCCACATTGTACTAATAATGGAAACCACGACCACCACCACCACCATTTCTCGTCGTTCATGGAGGAGGAGCCGGCTGATTCGGATGATTTCTCGCAGGATGACGATGATAATCTTAGCGAAAACCTATTGACTCTTCCTTGTTTGCCTAAGGTTGAAGATAATGATGCATGCTACCATGAACAAAATGAGAACACTTGTGGCTTTGGTTTTCCAGTAGAAGACCAAACCTTTTGTTTCTGGCCTTACTAAAAATTAAATAAAATCAGTCACTATATAGTAGCACTATATATGTTTCCCTCGTTGTAAAACTCTGTACTGGAAGAAGCAATAAAAACTTATGCTATTACTTCTAAGGAATAAAAATTATAATAATTCATTGCTTTATCCGCAAGGATTAGGAGGGGAGAAAAATAAAAAAAATTAATATATAATTCATTGACACAAAATCTAGGATATTTATAAGAACTTCAATGTCATGATATTGACGGTAAAAGGTTAACGTATAATGAGAAGGGAAAAACTCTGCGTACAAGCGATTAGGGCTTGTAAGTATTACAAGCCAATTAAATTCTAATTCCCAAAATTTGCTGTAAGTGCTACGTTCCTTACACGCGCTATATTCCTTCTTTTTCTCCTTTTTTGATCGTTCTTTTCTCCTCCTTTCTCACTGGTTTGTTCTTCGTCGTTGACGTTAGTTCCTCCACATACTGTTACGGCACGTTTTCATTGCACCTTCTTCTTCTTCTTCTTGCTGCACGTTCTTCTTCCTCTTCCTCTTCTTCTTCTTCTTCTTCTTTTTTTTGTTTCTTGCCTTCTCTTTCTCCTTCTTCATTTACGTGCTTTTCTCTCTGTTTTCTTTTTTCGTTATTCTCGATTTCTATTGTTTTTTGACATCAAGCTCTGAAATCGTTTTTGAAGAAGAAGAAGTAGCAGAAGATGAGGAGGAGAAAGAGAAAGAGTTCTGAATTATGCATGATTTTGGGTGTATTTCTTAAATCCTTTGGGTATATTTTCTGTAATCTTTTGGGTGTATTTCTATAATCGTTTGGGTGAATTCCTGTAACCGTTTGGGTGTATTTCTGTAATCTCTTGGGTGTATTTTATGTAATCGTTTGGGTGTATTTCTGTAATGCTTGCCATTTTTTCTGAAATGAAAAATACACCCATAAATATCAGTAAGATACACCCATAGATATGAGTCAGATACACCCATAGATATCAGTCAAATATCACTCAAATACACCCACATGATTACAGAAATGCACCTAAAGGATTACAGAAAATACACCCAAACGGTTACAAGAATTCACCCAAACGATTATAGGAATACACCCAAAGGGTTACAGAAAATACACCCAAAGGATTTAAAAAAATACACCCAAAATTCGTTGAAGTACATCTTATGCATAATTCAGAACTCTTTCTCTTTCTCCTCCTCATCTTCTGCTGCTTCTTCTTCTTCAAAAACGATTTTACCATGAAAAATCGAAAAAAAGAGAAAACAGAGAGAAAAGACGTAAATGAAGAAGAAGAAGAAGAAGAAGAAGAAGAAGAGGAAAACGAGGAAGAAGAACGTGCAGAAACGAAAGAAAAGGAGAAGAAGAAGAGTAAGAGGAAGAAGAACGTGCAGCAAGAAGAAGAAGAAGAATTTCGGAAACCATGAAAATCGAAAAAAAACGAAGAGGAAGAGGAAGAGGAAGAGGAAGAGGAAGAGGAAGAGGACGAAGACGAAGACGAAGAAGAAGAAGAAGAGAAGAAGAAGAAGAAGAAGACGAAGAGGAACCGTTTGAGTGGGGCGCGTGTAGTTACGCTCCATTCAAAATGAGTTAATGCGCGTGTTAATGAAGTTTGGGCTGATAACTTGTAAAACTTGTACGGCCTTTTTACTTGTATGTGTAGCAGGCCCCTAATGAGAAATGCTAGGCACGGTTAGAATTTATTATTGTTAATCATCACTTACTTATTAACTCAATTTTTTTAATCTAATCATTTTAATCTAATAATTCAATAATATATTATATTCTATATTTTTAAATATTAATGATTATCTAATGACTAAAAATAAGAAATTCTAATGATCTTCTAATATTTTTTTGTATATAATTATTAACTGAAAACAAAGTAATAAATTAGTAAATTAATGTATTTAAATAAAAATAAAAAACATACATAGGATTAATTAGATAATAGGACAAACACAAAAAAAAAAGAAGATAATAGGACTAAGTACAGTTAAGTAGCTACTAAAATTTTAAAATGATAGCCATGAGTCTCTATTATTAGTGTTGGCATACTAAAATTTCATGTGGGGTTAAACGTCACCAAATGTTTTATTACATTCTAATAATGTGGAAAAATAACTCTGTTTTGCCCTATTTCTCTGGATTCCTCTAGAGTGCAAAGTTGTTTTCATTCTTCCATTTAGAATATTTTTATTTATCATAATATGATTTATGTATCGGTCTTCACTCTTCTGTCCTAAGCAGGGACAGTTACAGTACAATGTATGCTTCCCATAAAGCTCCTATATGATGATGGTGCATGATGATGATTATGATATGGTGCATAATGATGTATTCATCATTTGTTAATCAACCTGATGAGAAACAGAAGAAGAAAGAAGAACAATTAATTAGTAATTGAGAGATGTTCAAATATAATACGTAATATCTACAGTACTATCTAATTGTCAATGTGTGTGTTTCACATTCCACATTTTGTAAAATTTATAATATTTCGAGAATAGAGTATAGTGCTAAGAGGTTAGTATTTTTGTTAAATTCTGGTCAGCATTTAACTATTAAAATAAAATTGAATGATTTTACACTATTAGATATAATCTCACACTATTAAAAATATCATTAATAACTAATTAATGACTAAAAACTATAAAATTTACTGGTCTCTAAACTTTCTCTTTATTATTCCTCCTAAAGTTTTCTTTTCCTTAGCCTGTGTATTTGAATTAGAAGAGTTATTGTATGAAAAAATTAGACTTTGGGATATAATACGGATACACAAATTTAGTAGAAAAGACAGACAGAGAGTAAAATGTCTCAATTTTAGTAACACAAAACTTATATGATTTTTTTAAAAAATTTCTCTTAAAAAAAGTCAAGGATAGTAGAGGAAGAAAAATACATAGGTTTTTCGTCTTGTTTTCTATGTCTATATTCTTCTTTTAGAGACGGATACTAATTGTAATTTTTAAAATCTTTAGTACTTAAATGGAATTGTTTTCATCATAATTCATTAATGATCTGAAATTGACAAACAATATTAAGATATATTAGCTTGTGAATCTCTAATACTCAAACAAAATTATTTGAAACTTGAATAGTGTCAAGTGTTCTAAACCTAGTATGATCCGAAACTTAATTCGGATTCAAGAGATATTTTGTTGAGTTTGAATTTATTATCTTTGTCTGTTGTTATTTTTAGGTCGAATTCAGTTTATACTTTGGTCCACCTATCCGACTCAAAGTTTTGTTTTATAATAAAAATATATATTTTAGAATGAAATTAATAATGTCATATTATATTTTTATATTTTAATTAATATTGTTATATATTGTTTTTGTTTTAAAATAATTTATTTTAGTATAAATATGATAAAAAATTCATTAAATTTAATTTTTAAAAGTAAGGTTTTATTACCTTATTATATAAAATTTATAAATTTATATATACTAATTTTACATCGAATCGATTTAGTTTAATAATCTGATTTATTTCAGGTCATTTTTCGATCGAATCAAAATAGACTTGATGGTATTTTAGAGCCGTGTTCGAATCCAAGTTTAATTAAACTCATTAGGTCTTTTAACACTCTTAAATTGTATTAAAATTTTATTTTTATTCAAAAAAAATGGCCAAGTGTAGTAAGAATTTGAATTTAAAATTTTAATTATAAAAGTTTTGATGTTATAAATTATTTATTTAAAAATCTTAAACTATAATTATATTAAGTATATATAAAAAATTAATTATCAAATTGTTGATTTATATAAAATATTTATTAAAATACAAAATACATATGTATTTATATAAAAAAATATAAGTGGATGATTTGGGGACTAATGTTTAAAGTGTATATATATATAGCATTTTTGCTTAAACTAACATGAAAAATTACAAGACGACCTTGGTGTCAACTTACAAGGATATATCTTGTATGATTTTTCTTTAGATATTTAATTACTTGATAGAACAGGTTACTGCCAGGTGCCAGCCCATTGATACAAATTAAATTTGAAACCGTTGCAATTAAAGTAGAGCTTGGATGAACTAACAGATAAACAAAAAGTGAGCACCCATTGAAGGCCGTGAAGGTCGCTTTAATTTATACTTGTCCCTTAAGAAATTAACTCCAATTGAATTCAATAGTCTAACACTAACACCCCCACGAGTGAAAATAATCATATTGAGTTTATCCAAGCAACTAACTC
Source organism: Arachis hypogaea (assembly GCF_003086295.3). Classification (NCBI taxonomy): domain Eukaryota; kingdom Viridiplantae; phylum Streptophyta; class Magnoliopsida; order Fabales; family Fabaceae; genus Arachis; species Arachis hypogaea. The sequence continues at coordinate 21,798,590 of NC_092040.1, forward strand.
TTCTGAGCATGAGAAACTGTGAACAAATCTAACTTTGAAAGAAAAAAGAAGCTTGAAAAAGGTGGCAAGTAGTGAACTGCTGCTACAGAAGTCAAGGTTTTGGTGTGGTTCAATTGAACAATTTGGATTTGCAAGGACTTTTTAGACCCTGCCTAGCTCATTCATGATGTTGACATCTTCTAATTTCATCACCATTAAAATATATGAAATTCATTCTTGTAATCAAGCCCTACTTCTTTCCTTTTCTTCCTTTTTTTAATTAATTTTTTTTAGCTGCTTCATGACAATTTTAGAATATTTTTTTTCGTCGAATTAATTCGCCAATGGAAAGTTCATGTAAAGCGTTTCACGCTTGTAAAATATTATCAACATTAATATTTGAATTTAATTTTGATACATTATCGGTGTAAAATAATTCTATACACATACATTCAATCACGTAACACTACATTATTAAAAATAACTATCATTTTCATTATCTGCGTGAATGGTCATCTGAAAGAACGAATATAATTATAAAACTGTATAAAATATTTTACATTGTCAATACCAAAATTAAACTCTTAGTATTTTACTCTATTTAATTATTACATCACACATTATTGAAAATATCATATCTCATTACAGAATTGATTGAGTAGTAGATAAATTTATTATTTGTTATTTCCAAAAGTTGTTATGAAATTAATTAAAAGAAATAGATAAATTATTATTTTAGTCTTTAACATTTTAGATAAATTTTAATTTTGTAAGCATCTAAATTTTTTTATTTTCATCTCAAATATTTTAATTGTTCTATTTTTATCATCTAATCAAATTTTTTTTCCAAAAATATTTTTTTGTAATATTATTTTCTTGTTTATGTTATTCTTTTGTTATATTCACTCTCAAATAGCTAAAACAATCACTATGACAATTAGGATTATATTTTTTTTGCTATTTAAAAGAAAATTATATTAATGGAGAAAACGGACATTTTTAAAAGAAAAATTTAATCTTATAACCAGAGGATTAAAATAAGACGAAATAAGATATTTGGGATAAAAATATGACGTTTTAAATTTTAGAGACGAATTTAGTACTTAACCTAAATGTTAATGATTAAAACCAAGGTTGTGAGAACCGGATCGGTTATTGAACTGGTTGAGTAACTGGTTCAATAATTCAATGGTTCAACCGGAGTCGAACCGTAGTCAAACCGATTTAGTTAAATATAAAATAAAATTATTAAAATTAAATATATAACAACAATAAACTAAGTTTTCTTAACAGCGGAAGATTTGCTCACCAAATATTTGTTCCTTGGTCTTATTCATAAGCTCATCTTAATATTAGATTCATTGAACAATACATTGCTACAGTAATTAATTGTTACAGCATTCATATATAGCAATCACAATCATCATTTCTTGTTGTTTCTTTTAAATAAGAGAGGTAGTAAGAATTAAAAAAAAAAATAAATAAAGTATCAAAAATTCGAATTCAGAAAGAAATTTATGTTGGATATCATGAAATTATCATGAGCCAACAACAATATTAGCCTATTTTCAACCTAACCAAAGACTTCCAAAATTTGATTAAGAAAAGAAATAAAAAATAATAACAAAATTTATTTATTTCCAATTGTAGTTATATGACAAACAGTACTTACACATATCAATAAAACCTTTGCCATTACCGCAATTATAGCAAAATTGAGAATTATAGCCATTTAAAATCTAAAATTATATCAAAATTCTATTGAGCATTCAAAATCCAGAATCCAAAAACAAGTACAGCAGCCATTACATATAATTAACCAAATAATTAATTAAATAAATAATTCAAAATTGAATTACATACAGTAGCCATTACATACAGAACTCTGCATCAATCCATATAATTAACCAAATAAAGAACTCTGCATCAATTCATATAGTTCATTAACAAAATAAAAAAAATAGTTGAAAAATCAGTACAAATTACCGCAACAGAGAGTAGAGTGGGCGTCTAGGTCACAGTGGCAAAACAGATCCCCAACGGCGTTGAAAGAGAAGCTTACCAGACGAGCAGACAACGTTGACCATGGAAGCTTTAGAGTTTAGATTCCCAGACGACCAAACGACGCTGACAATGCCACCCGTTGGATGTCCTTCTGCCCGGTGATAACAGCTCTGATGTGGTGTCGATTGTGGTAGACTGGGAGGGACGGTGGCCTTCGTTGGAGTTGGATAAACTGATGAAGATAGGATTTGGAAGTGAAATTAGGGTTGAGGTGTGGTGGCTGGTAAGTGAGAGAACTGAGGTCTCACCATTTGTATAAGGGGTTGGGTAATTGGGTTCCGGATCAGCTTTGTGGGTAAGCGGGTTGGGCTTGTTTAGGTTTTTTTTTTTTGCGTCAAAACGACACCGTTTTGAATCTATAGCAAAAAATCGGTACTAATAAAAATTCGACCGGTTTAACTGATTTTTTTATAGGTTTTTTGCAGAATGGTTTTAGGAAGCGACCGGACCGGTCTAGTGACCGATTTTCAGTTAATCCGGTTGAACCGGCCGGTCCGGTCCGATTTTTAGAATCATGATTAAAACAGTTCTTGTAAAAAAAATTATGACAAAACAAGTCACAAATTTTCAAATCTAATGACTTAATTCATATAATAGGATCTAGTTAAGGTGACAAAAGAGAAAAAAGAAAGACTAGTTATAAATGAAGGCACCTTTCAGGGGATGGCCCTTAATGTATGTTTTTGACATTATTCACGTGAAATAAAAAGCGTTACTTAACTTGAGGAAGACACACTCAAGTAGCTAGGTGCAATTTAATTAACATTTCCATGCTTGGAACTTAGCGATGGAAAAAAGGGTGGTGTTTTCTGTAGTGTGAGAGAGATATGACAAAAGAGAAAAATTAACATTAATCAATCCCATATTAACTATATGCCCGCATTGGTATTTTTTTTATAGTTGCTACTTGCTATGCTGTTGGTGACTCTTGTATGGTGAGTTAGAGTGGTATACAAGTTAAATCAAGAAAGGTTGAATTGGGTCAAAAATGTCATGCTACTCCTTGTGTCAATTTTTTCAAATGTCATTGCTTTTTTGTAGGTTTATACAGCTATAAGGGTCAAAAGTTTCTTTGGTGGTCCTCAAAAGAGGAACACTGCTGAATTTGGCATTTGATTTTTGTGAAAGTGATGTTTTAATTGTTAGCTGTTTGTGCCGTTTGTGGTCCTTTTCCCTTTTTTTTCTTATTGGAATATCTATGAGTTTTGGAGGTCAAGGTTCATTAATTATAATCCATTTTTCCATGCCCTGTAGATGTATATATATAAATGAGTATCATACGCTATTGGCTTCTACCATTTGTACTAGAGAATCTTTCATTTCTGGGTTGAACAGCATAGAGAGAAAATTGATGTATACTTTTGTGTTTATTCTGAATGAATTGAATTTAATGGCCTCTCCGTCGATCACCTTCTTATAATGTTGGCACTTGGCAGGGTTGGTGCACATTGTCTTAATTTGTGAATGTATATTGTGATATATACATTCAACAACAATTCTCTCATTTTATTCTTCAACTATGGTACAAGTTTGCAATATATAGTTATTGACATAGGTAGGGTTTGAATTTGTACTAGATAAATTAAAGTATTTGTCTAATCTCTTTATTTCAAGATATTGAATTCAATGTTTATGCCTCTGATCTAATGTTTGCGCTTGGGAGCGAAGGTTATAAGTGCACATTTACATATATTTGTCTGTGAATTTGATTGAAAATTAACTGATGGTCTAATCTGTTTTTTGCATCGATCTTATTGAAAATTAATATTATGAACGATCCAATGATTGTCACTAGATTGTTATATGTAGTTTAAAAGAAAAATATAATCTGCATGATACATTTTTTAGTCTCATAATATAAATATCTAATACTTATTATGATAAGCATATCGGAGTTTATTTATATCGAGTCTGATATCTATATTGTTTTTTACGAAACACGGACACTTCGCTGAGTTGTAGTGTCTGCGTGTCGGATATATTTTTGATACAACACTCATTGATACTCGTCCGACATGTATGTCTACTGTGTCCAATCATGTCTTAATAAAAAATAAAAAATTCTCCTCTAAACACGTCTAGACATACCTAAATACCATCACGTGTCAACGTGTCCAGTCTTATTCTTAACATATATTCTTAAAATAAATTTAGATATAATATATATTATTATTTATTAAAACAAAAAAATATTTTAAATACTTGATATAATTAAAATAGGACATTAAAAATAATTAAAAATTTTAATTTATATTTTAATATCAATAAAATATCAAAATATCATTACAATTTATTTAAAAATACTTTTTATTTTATATGTATACATGTCCTCGTGTCATGTGAAACATTAATCCGTACACGTGGCCATTAAGTTTCTACTTTTGCAAGCTGGATAAATCAAGATAGAGTATAAAACAGTCTTTAAAATGTTTAGAAAATCTTAAAACAGTACGTGAAAAATTTTAAAAAGTTCAAAATATTTTCCTCCAATTATTTAAATATAATTATTTTAAAATGAGTAAATTTTAATTTCTAAAATATTCAGTCTATTTAAACAAATTTAATTATTTATAGTATATACAAAAGTTTTATATATTCTCAAAATAAATTATAAATTAATTCTAAAAGTACTCTTTTAAAAAAAAAAATAATTCAAAATAAATGAACCCACATTTATTTTTTACCATGTAAGATATTAATTTAATGAGTATTTAACAAAATAGGTCTCTATGAAATTTCACATGGGACGTTTTCGTTTTCATCTCCAAAAAATTTTATTACGTTGAGGTCCTTGAAGTTTATAAAAGTAAGACATATATGTCCTTTCGTCACACTTTTGAGGATCTATTTATCCAACTAAAAACGACAACTTTGATTAAAGTAGGGACTTATATGTTTTATTTTTAGGGGCGAAAACGTCTGACACATGATTTCTTAAGGACTTATTTTGATATATATTCTAATTTAATTTAATTTAATTTAATGTTTAAGCATCATATTCCATGATCATTCTTTAATGATGAAGAAGAAAATGAGCTAGTGTTATTTGAAAAGATGGAAGAGCTCCCATTTAACATAAAATTTTACACATAAACAGTTAAAAATATTTATGTAAATGCTTATAAACAGTGACGGATCCAGAAAATTGATAGTGGGAACTATATATATATATATATAAATTAGTTATTAAATTATTTATTAAGTATTATATATTTGTATATAAATACATATATGATTTAATTTATTTTTAATGTATATTTTTTATTTCAATATATATACAGGTGGTTATTTTTTATGTACATATAATATGATTAATTTTAAAATATCTAATTTATAAATTAAAATACTAAAATAATAATTTAAATAATAACATATAATTTAGAATTTTATTATTTAGGTTTTATATTTAAAAAAAATTAAGTAATCTTTTTCTTAACAATAACAATCGAAATATCTTTCTTTTTATATAGAATGATGCAACACATTCATATTTTTTTGTTAACCAAATTCAACCAAGTTAGTCTAAGATAACAAAAATCAGTTATGACTAGTATTATTCTAAGTCTTGTTGTTTAACTTGGTTAGACTTAGTTCATAAAAAGACTTGGATGTGTAGTATTATTCTTATATATATACAAGTAAATGCTTATTTAAAAATTTATTTCTCATAAAATTAGAAACCAATTCTTATTGAGATTCATAAAAAAACTTCTTTCAATTAATACAGTTGTTACAAAAAAAAGAAGATAAAACTAATATAAAAAAAGATAAATAATATTCTTTTGAGTCAATTTTTAAGAAAAAACACAAATTTAATTTAAATTGAGAATTGATCATTCTAATAACATCTAATATGAAATTCTTAAATTGAAAGTGAAGTACCAAAAATTGAATAAAAAAATATTGTGGGGTCAAATTTAATAATTTAGTGGGGCAAATAAATATTATTATCATATACTACTCAAAAAAATTTCAAATTATAGTGAAGGCGCTTGCCCCCACAATCACACACATACATCCGTCAATGCTTATGAAGGCAACTCGATGGAACTTGTATGCAATGAAAACCAAGCCATTTCTAAAGTCAAATTTACATAATACTTGTAGGAGAAATATTTTGGCAAATCCAGTGTTCTGTTCATATTTCTTAAAGAATTTTGGGATTCAATAATTATAATATTGCACAAAAAAACCTCACATTTAAAGCTGTTTGTGATATCACAGTTAGCAATTATGTCAAGAAATTTTTTTCTTAATTTAGAAATTTTTTTCTAAGTTTATTTGATGTTAGTATCTTAGAAATTTAGATATATAAATAATAGCCTTTATAATGCAATGACTTCATAATTTTAGTTGTGGTTATTGTAATTTCTACATTACCATGATGTGGATATTATAGATTAATAATTAAATAATATTATTTCTTATAACATTTTAGTGTTAATGAATAAAATTATTTTTTAATATATATTTTGTTATTTTTTATATTTTTATTAATGATATATTTTTTAGTAATATTTTATTATTTTGATTAATAAAAATATGATAAGACATTAACTTTTGAAAGAGAGTAAAGATATTTGAAAAGCTTATTTTAGAATTTTAAAATTTTTTTAAGGATTATTTTAATATTTTTTAAATTTTTGGGGATTATTTTTTTACTTCACTCTGGAAATTGATTTGTCCAGCTTGTACACGTGATATTTAATAGCCACTTGTCTAATTTAACGTTTTACATTAGTTGTCATCACCGTTAGTGATTGACAGAAGAAGACTGTATTGTCTAATAGAAATAAATGTTGGAAACTATTTTATATTTGTATGTATTTTAAAATTAAGAGATTAAAGTATTCAATTTTAAAAATCTTAAGAACTGATTTAGGTACTTACTCTAAAAAAAATATGAGACAATATATAAATAAACTCAAAACAGTCCAAAATTATCTTATTTTGTATTCAATAATTATCGCTAAAATAAATGAATAATATCCTTAAATATAATAAATATATAATTATAAATATTACATACATAAAATTATATATTGACGTTAAGTTAAATAAAATAATTTTAAATATTAGCTCCTTAATATTACTGTTCAAACCCACATTCGATATAAAGACTGTGCCAATTAAAAAGATCAATAAGTCAAAAGATCGCCTTCAAAAGGTGATAAAAAATTTGAAACTAAAATAAAATGCTAAACTATTACAAAAGATAAATCGTTCACAAAAAAACAAGTTGGGCCATAGAAGTTCACAAAGCCTGCAACTGTTCACTGGTAACGACATCCTCGGCACCTCCAGAGGCAGGGGGATGCCCGGAGATCGGCATGACCGCAATAGGAGAAGTAGAAGGAATAGTTTCATTCTCTGGCTGAGGGTCGGGAGTTACCAAGCTTTTCCCTCCTGACGCCTTCAGATCGGGCGCATGAGCCACGTCTTTATCATTGGGAGTAGGAATGATCTTCCCATCTATTACCACGTTGTTTAGGCTGACAAGCGAGAGGTCCATCTCAGGCGCCAACACTTGAAACTGAGCTTTAAGGTTGGCCACCATCTCATACATCCCTTTGACAATAGACTCCTTAAACTCTGCATACCTATCCTGAGATTTGGTAAGCTCGTCTACCAACTCTCCCCAAAGACCTTAGTGTAACTCTCCTCCTTCTTCCTCAGACCTTCCGCCATAGCTAGAGCAACCCCCGACTGCTTTAGTTGAGCATGGACCTTACTCAACTCAGAGGACAGAGATTCCTTCTCTTGCTCCAACTCCCCTTTTGACTTCTTCAAAGTGACCACTTAGACCTTCAGGGTAGCCACGAATTCTGAATCGTGTTGAGATGAGTCTTCTCCAACTCTTTTTCTAAGGCCGTACATATACCCACAGCTCGGATGTCACCCCATGCAAGGAGTTGGAGGCGGCTCTGAATGGCAGCATCGTCCATACTAATAAAACTATGGGGGAGAATATGTTTCTCACTCCAGGCAAGGGCGTCAAAACCCTGCTCGTATATGCTTTCCGAGTCGAAAGGATGACGCTTCTTAGAAGTTGGCTCTCCCCCTGAAGGTGGAGATCGGGATTTTAAATTAATCAAGCTACTAGAAGCAGAGGCCGGTTGGACAATCGGATCGGGCACAAATTTTAGAGGCTCCAGGGCACCTGTATCCGATTTCGAAGGGGAACCTAACCCACCGGCTTCACCACCCTCTATTAGCTGCAAACTCCGTGCCACCACGTTCTTTGCAGCCGACTTAGGGGCCATCTTATCTACACAAAAGGCAGAACAGTTAAAAACCAAAGCTACTCAAAAGCAGAAAGGGAGGCAACTCGGACACAAAGGCTACCTAATTCATATTGAAGCCAGGTCGGGTCTCCCAAGTACTTTTTAATGTCCAAATAAGAAGCTTGGCTCCAGAAATCCTGAAACAACCCGACCACACTCCCCTCAAGCTCGTCTAAATCATTTAAGTCATATTTTACCACTACAAAACTCTCTTCCCAGTATAAAAGAAAGATGGGCTCATCATTCTCATCAAGGAAAAAAGGTCAGACACCCTCCACAGCCTGGATCTTAAAAAAGTAATTTATAAATTCGTGAAAGGAATTGTCATATATAGCAAAGACCTTTACACCCTGAATAGCACGAAAAGAAAGCCAGCTCAATTTTCTAGAGACAAAGGGTTTGGTAAGAACAAAAAGGTAAAAGAAAATCTTAAGAGAAGGACGGATATCAAACTTCTGACAAAAGAGTTGGTATATTTTCAAAAATCCCTAGGAATTAGGATGCAACTGAGTAGGAGTCACCTTACAAACTTTAAGAACTTCACACTCAAACTCAATAAAAGGGAGGGCGATCCCCAATTTCACAAAAAAGCAATCATAGACATACATGAAGTGATGCTCTGACCTATCAAGTCGGAGAAAACAGACACTCTCCTTGGGATCGGCCACTACAATCTCGTACTTTCGCTCATTATCTCGGTTCTCACACAACCTATGATGTTTACGAAAAGACTCAGCGTACTCATTATCAGTAATAGGCACAGGGGTAAGGACAGAAGAATCTACCCAGGACAACCCAAACGGAACCCTAGTAGACATCTTGTAAATTACTAACCGAGACATACATGCTACACCTACAAATTCAAAAAGAAAGGAAAAGTCGTCAATACAACTCAGACAAATCATAAGTCGGGTCACCATCAACAAAAAATACAAAATCCTAACTAGAAAAAGCACACAAAACACCTGAACAAAAATGGTGTCCTCTTCAGAAAGCAAAGACGACCCCATTTTTGAGGGACAATATAGCATCCGAATACTCTCCAAATGACACACACAGCATACAAATACCCTCCAAACAAATATCATACGGGTTTAACCCACAAAACCAACAAAAAAGAGAACAAAACAAAACACATTACCCATGAAACAGAAAAACAGAGGAAAATGAATAGCCACTAAAAAAGAAAGGAGCAAAACACCAACATGAGAATGAAAGATCAAGAAGCGAGCACCACAGAAGAGCAACAATAGGATGAGCGGTCCAAACACCTTCAGTGAGCACAAAAAATGAAATGAAATCCAAATATTTGAGTAGTAGTTACAGAAGGAAAGTAGAAAAGCAACAGTCACAGAGAAGGAATGAGAAACAAAGCAATGAAAAAGAAGAAAGAGAGAAAGGGGAAACATATTTATAAGATGCCAGGGGCATAATGGTAAAACCACCTCCTAATAAACGCGCACAGATTCCAAGGACACTGTTACCCTCACACGCGCCCTAGGAGCAATTCAAAATTCTCGAGCCATGTCGGGTCAAGGTCAGGACTACAAATGCCCGAGTATGACTTAGTAAAAGAGCGGACTCGAATAGGGACACTATTCATACCCTGACCCAATTCTAAAGAACTTGGCCCAAAGGATAAAAAGACCAAGCTAAAGAAGCTCGGCTCGAACACTCCTGACCTCCTCAAAGGTCGAGCACTATGAAAGGGAGATGAATCTGTTGAATTAAGAAATTAACTAACATAATTGATGATGACAAACATTATTTTTATTGGGTTAACTACCCAATTAGTGTTGATTATTTTTTATTAAGTGATGCATGCCAAATTTATCAAATATAGCAGAAGCCCAGGTTGGAATAAACTGAAACAGAAAGTGGACTATTTAAACAAAGTAAGCTCAAAGAAAACAAAGCAAAAAAAATCAGATGGGCCAAGTGGACATAGCCAACCCAAGCCCGAATTCATATCTCAAGCTAATCCCTCCAAAATGCTTCCACCAAAGCAACGTTCACCTTTTTCTTTCAGTCAGACACAGAGAAAAGAGAGAGAACTTCGTTCCTCTTACTCGTTTCATCAAAGAGGAAAGAAAGAGAAAGCTTAATCAGAAAGGAAAAAGTCTAATCACCCAAATTTAACCATCTTAGGCTAAGTCAGAAGTTAAAGGTAATTTGTTTCCTCTTGCATGTATTTTACTTTCCTCTCTTCTTCTCCAACTCTCTGTCAATCCAATTTGGGATACATGAAAAAGTGATTTCTGATAATCACTGTTGTAAATCAATAGCCAAATTTGTTTCTTAGGGACAAAGTTGTAGCTCAAGGTTTCAGATCTGGGTTTACCATTGAAAATATTTTTCGTTGCTATCCTGAGGCTTTCGGTCAAGAAAGAGGGTAGAAAGTGAAAAAGTAAGTTGGTGAAGCACAAAGCTCGATGGTTGACTTGGAAGAGAGCAACTCAGCAACATGCAAGGAGATACAAAATGAAAATTTTTGTTCATACTGAGATAAGGAGAGATAATCAGCGTTTGAGGTTTATGTTCTGAGAAGAGTTCTCTGAAGAAGTTCATCAACTTGGACAGTGTTTCCTAATCAAAGGAGCATTCCACCAAAATGAGGAACTAAATCAGAGGCAAGAAAATCTAGTTCATCACATAGCAAAGAAACTGTTGAAGCATTAATCTCCTTCATGTTTTACAGATTGTAGTTTTCATGTTCAATAGTGGAAATTCCACCACTGTTGTGGTGGAGACTGGATGTAGGTTACATTGCATAAGGCAACTGAACCAGCATATATGATGGTGTCAGCTTCTCTCTTCCCTTTTCTGTTTTCCGATATTCATGAGACAAAATAAAATTGTCTCATAAATTTTTCGCTGCTGAGTTTAAACAGATTCAAAGATTAAAAGTTTGTTTTAAAAAGGATTATTTCATTAAAGCAAAAGAAGGTCATAGATTCAACCCCCTTCTCTAAGCCTTCTACAACCTTTAGAATCTTACCTACCCTAGATAAAAGACCACTGAAGATATCCCCACATATCTAGAAGAAAGATCTTAACAAATCCGTAGAAAAGGGAACAATTACCCACTAACAAAAAGATAGAACTACCCCAGAGGAAGGTAATATATCCCACTATAAATACATTGACACTCCTCAAGTATATCCAGAACCCAATCTAATATAAACCTACTTAAAGTCTTTGATGACTTAGACATCGGAGTCTCTTTCAGGTACTATCCCCACCTCCTCACGAGGAACTCGGACAGCAACACCTCGACCCTAGCTCAGATCGGACATTGCCCCATAAAGAGTTTGGACCTTATGTCCAGACTCAAACGCAACCCAATTTCAAATAACTCCCCGAACAATTACCATCTTATAATGATGAACTCATTTCTTTATTTATTCTATCTCTTTCTTCTTGGCCAAAATTTTAATTTAGTCATTCCTATCAACTAATACTAGAGAATTAGTTGATAGTAATCATACTTAGCATTGTTTCCTACACCATGCAGTACGTGAGTCTTCACTGTGTGTGTATATATACCTTATGCATGTGTACATGAAGAATACACTCGGAACTAAAGAATTACAATTCACAAAGATTACTTTCTCTCCTCTCTGTTCTTCTCTCTTTCCTTTCTGGCTACTCAAGACTCTGAGATAGTATAGTTCTGTGTCTTACATTTTCAACTGATTTTATGGGAGTAATGCTATGGGGGGCATGATTTTAATTACTAGGACACAAAGAAGGAAGTCACACAAAATATATAAAAAATTGGAATCTTAATATAAAGCTTTGAGTCAGAGAAGTTCACCAGATGAAAAAGATGTCTTTAGCCTTTATTAGTATTTTTGATAAGAAGTCTTGTTGGTGAGTTATTGTTTTATATAGGCTTTCTGTTTGTCTTGATAGCGAGTTCATAAGGATGTTTGTGTTTGCTTTGTTTGGTTAAGGGGTGATTACTTTTGATTGTAGCGTATTGTTAGTTTTGCGTGTCTTTTATAAGTTATTGTTATTGTTTTGTAGGCTTGACTATTTCTGAATAGTGGAGATCTTGAACCCTTCTCTCATTTGTGGTCGAAACTTTTAACTAATTATCAAAAAGAAAAAAAAACTACAGCTACAGAAAGAGTATTTTAACATAACTCATGAATTATAGTAAAAGTAAGTTCTGAGAAATTAAATGTTCCTAATGATTATAAGGAAGAGTAACCCGCATACAAAATATTTTTCTTTGTGTCCTAGTAATTAAATGTTGAATTATCGCATTCCTAGACCCCTACTTTATCTTGTTGCTTAAATAGAAGGATAAGGCGTAGTTCACATCACATGAATCTTCTTCTATCTGATCTGAAGATCACATTCGACCCTTCTCATCCTTCATTAGAGAATTTTAGAGTTGGACCAATTTACTGGCCTCTTTATTATATACACTTAAATTTCTTAATAAGTTAATTAATTCATAAACTGAAATTAATTCTTCCTGCATATTATGTTTTAGTTTTTAGGTTTTCTTATGTTCTTCTTCAACGTTTCAACTTAAAAGCTGAAATTAAATCACACTTTAAGGTACTCATCAAACGTAACAACATAATTCTCACCCATGATGTTGGTTAATTTAATATAATCTTTATAATATCTCTTGTATTGTATTTATCAAATTTCACGAGACAATACTATTTGTTTTCATAATAATAAGCTGAAATGGAAATAAGTAAAGCAAAGTATTATATAATTAAAATTCCGCAATGTGGTTTAATCACTACCATACTGTACTCAAGGCTGGATCTAAGTATCTAATAGTAGAAGTGACTGGTGATAGCAACCTCAATAAATCTCCAAGTTCTATGATTATATGTAATTTTGCAAGGTTATGCTAGGTAGCCAAAAAATAATTATAATATAAGAATATTATATAAAAATTTCCATTCTCTTGATAAGTAAGTGACACACCTCTTTATCACTTATCTTTCTTATCACCTATTATTTTACTACATATTTGAAGTCAATAATGTTCTTTCCAAAATTAATTTCAGTTTCTTCCAAATCAAATCTCTAACATTTCTCAATCATATTATTATCCATTAAAATGCAATAATTTCCTGCAAAAAATATGAAAATTAAATTAAAAAATTTTAACAACTTCTATACAATTTATATTTTACATATAGACTATTAAAATATAAAATAAAATATAAAATATAAACAAAAATTAAAAAATAATTTTTTTAAAAATAATTATTAACTCATCATATTAAAATCAATAAATAAGTATACATGTGAATATTAAATAAAAATATTAAAATAATTAAAATCATGGCCTATTAGTGTACATATGAGATAATTTGAAAAATATAATAAGACGTATAGTTTAAATTTTGATAATATTAATTATAAACATTATAGGTATGAAATTATAAATATTATGAATACAAATTATGGATGTTATTAACATGAAATTATGGATGTTATGTGTATGAATTTATAGATATTATGTGTAAATTTTTCAATTGAAGAAATTAATTTAAGAATTTGATATTTTTTAAATTCAATTATGATAAAATTTAAAAAACATCTGTGTTAACTTTATATTTACATATGCAATAACTAAAAAATGATATGTGTATGGATATAATATCTAATAAATATAAATTTAATTTTTAGATGTTAGTTGTATGTAATTATGGATGTTATGTATATGTACGTATGAATGTTATGTGTATGAACTTAGTTAGTATACAATATAATTATAAATGCACATAAAAGCACCAAAAAAAAATTAAATCAGTTTATTACATACCTCATCAAAGCTAGTGTGGTTTTTCATATTCTCGAGAATTGGTTGACTGACAACATTTTCATCGGGTGAGTCCGTCTGTTATTCAAATTCTTCATCAGCACCTTCTACCATAGGTACTGTATTAAGGTCGAATTCAAATGTCATACTATTTGCAATGATAAACGCGACTTCTTGTAAAATTTCTAGACTTATACACTATTGTGCTTGCAATGGTATTAGAGTCATGATTTTTGAATGATCATAATTAAATTAATAGAAGGTATATATTACAAAGAATCAAGTGCAAGTAAATGCCTTAACGGAAACAAAGAATTAATGATTTTTTCGTATTTCCATTGATTGATATTAAATGCGTCAAGAGAAACAAAGAATCAAGTGTAATTAACTCAATTAATATATATTATCATTACCGTCCATTCTTATTATTATTATTATTATTATTATTATTATTATTATTATTATTATTATTATTTAATATATTCTTAAATATAAAATTTAAATTATAAAAGGGATATTAAGTATTGATTACAAGAATAACTAATAGTAAGGAATATGATATTATAATTAATATCATTAATAAGTAGAGTTGATAAGAATATGATAAGTGAAATGATAATAAAATAAGATAAAAAATAAAACTGTTATTAAATAATATAAATGAAGTAAATTATAGAAATTTTTGACTAATTATGACTGAAAATTTTTACTTTCCTTTTGCAAGTGGGTGAAAAAGTTTCCTAAAATACATTTAAAGTATGAAATACATATTGTGTTTATTCATGATATAACTACTATTATTAAATAAGATATGAATTTAATTTAACTGATGCGAGACAAATCAATTTTAAAGTGTCTGTTCATAACATTATTAATTATAAGATATAGGACCCTGGCCTACCCAACATTTTATAGCTTTTTTGCTTTGGGTATCCATAATGATCCATTTTTCCACCACTTCGTTTGTTACACTTTTATCTGTCTCTGTCCGCTTTGATAGGAATGAGTTGTGGCCTGTGAAAGAGGGATTTAAAAGAGGAAAAAAAGGAATGGAATTTATTGCATTTTTTTTTATTTGGAAAAAGGAACTGTTGTGTTTATTCATTTATCATTGGGTGGACATCTTACTATTTGTGAGGGACAAGAGTGATAATGATCCTATCATAGAATAGAAGACAGCATCAATAGATAATGATCATCATGTGTCATGATCAACTTTTGCAAGGAAAATCAAATTATTACTATTATGGTTCAATTTCCACAGAAAGAAACATCATCAAATTTCCTTAGAAATAAGCAAGAACATATATTATGGTACTTGTACTTTTTACAAAAGCTGTGAAAAGTTATTGACGCTGGTAGGTTAGTTTATATGTAGTTGACAAGTGTTTTTTTTTTAGAATAAATTACTATTTTTATTCACGAAAATTTATAAGATGTTGACAAATTTATCAATAAAAAAATAAAAATGACTTTATATTTATAAAAAATTGGCTTAACAAAACTATCCAAAACATAAAAAATTATTTAAATTTCTTAAAATACCATCTATTCTAACCTAATCTTAAATTTAAATATTACTCCACAATACCACCACTCTAATTCCAAACCCCACCACTTTCTAAATTCTTATTCACCACCACTCGTTCCCAACTACCTCTATCACCGCAGTCATCATCACGCCACCTCCTTCTTATTACTACCGTCATACTATTTCATCTCCTTTCAACCACTGCCCACGAGCCAATTCTCTTTCTCATATGGGAATAAATCATAAACCTCCTTTACTTCATCTGAAAACAAATTGCAAACCCCCTTTTCAACAAGGTGGATACTATGATGAAGATTCTACAATTGTCTTTATGTAAAGATGCATTTTTTTTACCATTAGATGATGAATTGTATAGTTTGATTTGATATGTTATAAAAGTGTTATGTTTTTTTTTAAATATGGCCAAACAAATAAAGCACACTTTTAACACAAGACTCTTCGTGAGAAGATGTTTTTAACATCTTCATTTGAGTAGGTGCCTTTCAACAATTCCATAAACATTCTGATGCTGTATGTAACACCCTACCATACAGAGTCTTATGCTTAAGTCATAATTCAGAGATGGCAAGGTATTACGACCTCAAAAATAAAAATTTAGTACGCATAGTAGTATGAATGATTGATTATAACTAGGAGCCTTTGTAGAAAAAGGGGTAAACAAAAACCATCGCAACTTAAAGCGCAACACTCCGATCGATAACGTAACGAACAAGGATAACCAACGCGAGATTATATATATACAAAGGAGTGTCAAAAACAGGAATATCAAGACTCAAGATCCGGCTGCGAAGATAACCGGTCCGAGCATAACAATATATACATATGATAAAATAAGGAAAACCCCAAAGGAAACCCAAAGGGACACAAATACATAAAACCTATTCTCCAAAATCTCCCATAAGAGGAGTCATCACAGTTTGTATTATTTAATGGAGATAAAAGTATCTAAGCAAAACATATAAACCAAAAATAGCCCCGAGAACAAAGGATCTTCGCAAATCTAGAAGTCTCCAGCATGCATCAGCGGGACACCTCACGTCCTGCATCTGAAAACCACAAAATTCGCATGGGTGAGAACCAGAGGTCCCCAGCATGGTAACAGCTTCCACATATATAATACATAATAATGGAGGAAAGCCAAAGGCAATCCTAGAACTTCCTCCAGATAATGTCAACGCTTATAAACAAGCTAAACCATAAAGGGCATCTGACTAAAGATTCTTCAGTCTAACTAATACTTCCCTTTCCAATTCCTTCAGACCTCCCAACCACCAGCAGGAGTATAATGTAGCAAACACAGTTATATCAAACAAAGAATATACAAATAGGAACAGTTAAGGCATTTAGACAATTAGCAAGTAATATGCAGTCAAATAGGCAATCTCAAACAATTCATATAGTATGCATATGATGAATGCCTGTCCCTAGTGGCTGATGATATCATCTGTCGGTTATAGAGCCAACCCGACAAGTCCTGGTAGCTAACCATTGGACTGTCCCTCTGTCACGCATCCCCAACTCGAGTTATACTCATCATAAACTTGATCATAATCATGATCTATATCCATCACCTTCACTGGTGAATATTTACGGGGGCGAGCTCATCCGGGTCTTTCACAGTGCCCGGCCACACTTATGACATAGGGTCAAAAGAGTATCAAGTCTCAACCTGGAGCACGTGGTGGCTAGCCACTGCTACTACCCAGGGAAACTCGTATCTCCGATAGTGGAAGTGCAAATCACAATTTTCAATAATTCAGCATAAACATGCATGAATTCTCATCCATGGATCAACATCCACATCAGCCATCCGGCTCACGGTTAAATCCATAACCAGCCAATATCCATAGCATACACAGCTATCCCGGCTCACGGTTCAATCCAGAACCTGCCAATATCCATAGCATACACAGCTATCCCGGCTCACGGTTCAATCCAGAACCAGCCAATTCATAAACAATTACGGCCCTTCGGCCAATGGCATAACAAGCACTTCCACCACCATCCTCCACATCTCACATAATCATCAATGATCCTCATTGATTATTCATCTTCCCCTTGCTTCACTCGCAAGTTACCTCATTCACTAGCCCTTTTCTAATAGCTAGGCATATCATAATGATTTAAGACATAAGTGGTGAGATCGGAGGCTTAGAAATATGAGATTTGGCTTTTAAAACTCAAAAATCAACTTTGGGATGAAAACAGGGCCACGCGTACGCGCACTCCACGCGCACGCGTGGATGGCCTCAAAAACTTCATCGACGCACAAGCGTCATGCACGCTAACGCGTGGATTAAAAATTTGCCAATCGACGCGTACGCGTCAACCACGCGTACGCGTGGGTGTCCTCGTGCCCCAGGCACAACACTAGCACGATTCTGGCATAACTCTCTGGAAAATGGCTGAGCATTGGGTGCAGCACAATCGGCGCGCCCGCGCACATCACGCTCACGCGTGGATGGCATTTTCGGGAAGAACGGCGCGCACGCGCCAAGTGCGCCCACGCGCAAGGGGTCATTCTGCTAAAAATTTTCTAAGTTAAAAGCTGCAGAATTCACCAATTTAAACCCCAATCTTCCAACGGACATAACTTTCTCATTTTAAATCGTTTTTCACCCGTTCTTCGAACGGCATGGACATCCCGGATCCAATTTCATTTCTAAATAGATTTGGTACAAAACAGAGATCCGTAGTCCAAGTTATGTCCCGCCAAAGTATGCCCAAAAACCATATTTTTCATAAAAACTACAAAGTGCCATTTGCAAACAAGCCATTTCCAACTCTTCTCAAAATCAATCAAAACATGCCATTTTCATCCCTTTTCTTTGAAATCAATCAAAATATATCAATTTCAACATCAAGCCTCCTCAACTCACACCTTGACACATTACCACAATATACAAAATCACTATCTCATCATTCTAACCCACTTCACCCAAGTGGCTCAAACTCAAATATATTGACATATCATATACTCTTACTCATGCCAATTCTCAACAACACCAATTCCAGTAAATCATCATTGTACACAATCAATATCACACTCACCATCAACATGGTCCAACCCACAATTCAACCATAACCAATCATCAAGCATATATCACAACATGCATATTTCTCATACATCATACCATCAAGGCATCATTAATCATCATCACATATATGACCACATCATATATCTCAATCATTCAACAACATCAACATTTCAATGCCTATCTTAGGGCCTCTAGCCTAAGTATTTCCTACCACATTACATATTAGATACGGGAAACCGAAACCATACCTTAGCCGATTTTTCCAAGCTCCCCCGGAGCACTTCCAAACCACTTATCCACAAGCTCTCAAGGCCTCAATACCTCCAAGAACAGATTTTTCACCACCAAGCCCTTTCCAAGCTTTTCAAAATCACCAATCAAGCTCCAATATCCACACACACACAACCTAAGCCACAACCATCATATCCATACACAACATCTCAAAACCCAAACATCATAAAACAATAAAATACACTAGGGTTAAGAATCTTACCACACCCAAGGTCCAAGGAGACAAGGTTAACCTTCTCCTTCAAGAGAGTTGGGTCCTATAACATCAAAGAACCCAAAATCTCAACATTTCACCCATGAAACTCGAAAATAAGGGCTGAGATTTCGAACAGCAACACGTGGCTTACCTCAAGATTAATTGTATGGGTTTTGTAGAGCTCTCCGCGGTGAATGCGTGGCCGCAAACGGAGCAGCAATCGGAGCTCTAGATCAAAAGTTATGGTGGTTTGAAGATCAAGCAAGGGAGAGAACTTGAGAGAGTGTTCTTCCTCCCTTTCTCTCTAATTTCAGCTTGTGTGTGTAACAAATGAGGAGAGAGAGTGCTGAAAACTAGGGTTTTGGTTAAGTTATGTTGGGCCAAGGGCCCACTTTGGGTCCAATTGGCCCGGTTTGGCCCGTTCGGTCCAATCTTGGTCCGAATTCTATAAAATTGGTACCGAAATTCTCGTCTCAGTCTCCTCTATCACATTTAGCCATAAAAATCACATTTTAGGCTTTCTAGAATAAATTCTCATTTATGGGTTAATTAGCCGTTAATTAACCGGGTTTTACATTCTACCCACCTAATTGGGAATTTTGCCCACAAAATTCAAATGCAATTACCTGAGAATAAATGCGGATAGTCCGTTCGCATCTCCGACTCAAGTTCCCAAGTGTGTTCCTCAACACCGCCTCGACTCCATGCCACTTTGACCAATGAAACCTCTTTTCCACGCAACCGTTTGATACTAGTATCATCAATTCTGACCGGAGCTACTGGAAGCGTCAAATCTTCCCTCAACTGAACCGATTCAGGTTCCAACACATGGCTAGCATCAGGAGTGTACTTCCGAAGTTGCGACACGTGAAACACGTCGTGCAGGTTCGAAAGATGAGGTGGTAGAGCCATCCGATACGCCACCGGTCCAACCCTCTCCAGGATCTGAAATGGACCAAGTATCGAGGATTCAACTTCTTTGCTTTAATCGTCCTACCTACTCCCGTGGTCGGAGTAACCTTAAGGAAAACATGTTCTCCTTCCTCAAATTCTAAGGGCTTTCGCCTCTGATCGGCGTAACTCTTTTGACGACTCTGCGCCGTAAGCATCCTATCACGGATTTTCTTGACTTGTTCAGTAGTCTCAGCTATCATTTCCGGCCCCAACAAGCTTTTCTCTCCAGCTTCATACCAACATAGCGGAGATTGACATTTCCTCCCATACAAGGCCTCATACGGAGCCATTCCGATGCTCGCATGATAACTATTATTGTGTGCAAACTCCACTAATGGCATATACCAATCCCAACTCGCCGGTTGGTCCAAAACACAAGCTCTTAACATATCCTCTAATGTTTGGATTGTCCTCTCAGATTGACCATCTGTTTGAGGATGGTAAGCAGTGCTCAAGCTTAATCGGGTTCCAAAAGCTTTCTGAAATGCACCCCAAAACCTTGAAGTGAAACGAGGATCTCTATCAGAGATTATAGTAGCAGGTACACCATGAAGTCTCACAATCTCCTTTATGTATAACCGTGCTAGCTCCTCAAGGGTGTAAGTCATCCGAATGGGTAAAAAGTGAGCTGACTTCGTCAGTCGGTCCACAATCACCCAAATAGCATCAAAACCAGCCCTAGTCCTTGGCAATCCCGACACAAAGTCCATTGCAATACTTTCCCACTTCCATTGTGGAATCTCTAAAGGTTGCAACATCCCGGAAGGTCTTTGATGTTCAATCTTTACCTTTTGACAAGTTAAGCACTTTGAAACATATTCCGCCACATCATTCTTCATTCCCGGCCACCAGAACATTGCCTTTAAATCATGGTACATCTTAGTACTTCCCGGGTGAATGGAGAATCCGCTTTTGTGTGCCTCCTTTAAAATATCTTGCCTCAAAGTGCCAACATCCGGCACAATGATCCTACCCTTGAATCTCCATAACCCATCTTTTTCTTCCGACACTCTCCACCGTTTTCCTTGCTCAATAGCCGGTAACACCTTCCATAACGCTTCCTCATTTTGATGAGCCTTTAGGAGTTCGGACTTAAAGTCACTTGAAATTTCTAATCGGCTCAAACACAAAGTTCTGGATACTTCTCGAGCACCGATTTTTAGACTCTCAAATCCCCTGAGCAACTTCTCCTCTTGAAGCATCATCCAAGCCGCATATAATGACTTCCGACTTAACGCATCCGCCACTACGTTCACCTTTCCCGGATGGTAATGCAACTCAAAGTCGTAGTCCTTCAACAATTCCATCCACCTTCTCTGCCTCATATTAAGCTCTTTCTGATCAAAGAGATACTTCAAACTCTTATGATTAGAGAAAACTTGGAACTTAACCCCATAGAGGTAATGCCTCCACACCTTCAAGGCAAACACAACCGCAGCGAGTTCCAAATCGTGCGTAGGGTAACTAACTTCATGAGGTCTCAACTGTCGTGAGGCATACGCCACCACATTACGATGCTGCATCAGCACGCACCCTAGACCCTTCAATGAGGCATCACAATACACCTCAAATGGCTCATTCGGCTCGGGTAACACTAACACAGGTGCAGTGGTCAACTTTTTCTTCAATGTCTGAAAGCTCTCCTCGCACTCAGGAGTCCAAACAAATGGAGTGTCTTTGCGGGTTAACTTTGTCATTGGCAAAGCTATCTGTGAGAAGCCCTTGATAAACCTTCGGTAATAGCCAGCTAAACCCAGAAAACTCCTTATCTCTGTTATGGTGGTTGGTTGCTTCCAATCCATCATAGCCTCCACCTTAGTTGGATCTACGGCTATTCCTTTCTTACTCACCACATGGCCCAAAAACTTCACCTCACTCTTCCAAAACTCACACTTCGACAGTTTTGCATAGAGTTTCTTCTCCTTTAGAATCTGCAACACGGTCCTCAAGTGTTCCGCATGCTCTTCTTCCGTCTTGGAATAAATCAGTATGTCATCAATGAAGACAACAACGAATTTATCCAAAAACGGACGGAAAACTCTATTCATGTAATCCATAAACACTGCAGGAGCATTCGTCAACCCAAAAGACATTACAGTGTACTCGTAATGACCATAACGAGTCCTGAAAGCAGTCTTAGGGATATCCTCATCCCTCACCCTTATCTGGTGATAACCGGATCGCAAGTCGATCTTGGAGAAAACTCCAGCTCCTTGTAACTGATCCATGAGATCATCAATTCTCGGCAATGGGTACTTATTCTTTATTGTAACCTTGTTCAGTTGCCTGTAATCCACACAGAGCCGCATACTCCCATCCTTCTTCTTCACCAGTAACACTGGAGCACCCCACGGAGATACACTTGGTCGTATAAAATTCTTTCCCAACAAATCCTCTAACTGAGACTTTAACTCGTTCATCTCTAACGGTGACATCCTATAAGGAGCACTTGAGATTGGTCCCGCCCCTGGCACCAATTCAATAGCGAACTCAACCTCTCGGTTAGGTGGAAACTCATCAATATCATCAGGAAACACTTCCGGAAACTCACACACAACCGGAATCTGTTCCAACCTTTGATCATCACCCGAAATGCCCGTGGTCAACAACATGATACCCTGACATTCGGTTCCGGAATAGTTCACCATCATCGAATTCAAGTAATAATTATTTACCACGACCGGCCCTTCTGTATCTCCCGGCATAAAGTACACCGACTTTGTAGAACAATCAAGCAGGATATGGTTCTTAGATAACCAGTCCAATCCCAAGATAAGATCAAGACCGATCATCGGTAAGCAGACTAAGTTATGAACAAAATCACGCTGCTTGAACCTAAAGGAAACTTCCGGGCATCCTAGCCTAGTTACCATGGCTTCATGGGTAGCATTGTACACTCTTAGATCATAACCTAAAGTTACAATCTTCAATCCTAACTCATGGGCTTTCTCAAATGCAATGAATGAATGTGATGCTCCCGAATCAAATAAAGCATTTAAAGTTTGTCCAGCTATCTCACAGTTACCTCGAATGAGTGTCTCAGATCCCTCAGCTCCTACAGCTGAAGTGGTGAACACCCGACCAGTCTGTTGTGCTCTTCCAGCACCTTGTTTCTGCTTCTCAGGACAATTTACGGCTTTATGCCCCGCCTTTCCACAAGTGTAGCACAAAACCCATCCGGCCTTGCATGGTGCTCCCGGATGGTGACTTCCACACCTAGTACAAGCTTGATCATTCTGAGGTTGCTTCCCATACTTCTTCCCTTGGAAATTGTTGTTGTTGTTGGGCCTTCTGAAAGAGCTTCCCCTCTTGAAAGATGGACCTCTAGGTGCAAAACTCTTCCTTCGGTTCTGTGGGAATGATCCTCTGTGAATCCCTTTCTCGGCAGTTGCCCTTTTCACACACTCCTCAGCAACCCTACACTTGTTTACCAGCTCGGAGAAAGTCCTAATCTCCATTGGTCCCACTGAACTAAAAATATCACTCCGGAGTCCTCCTTCATACTTAACACACTTCCATTCCTCATATTCCACCGGAGTCCCTTGGCACATACGAGAGAACCTGAACAGCTCCTCAAACTTGTCAGTATACTCTGATATGGACATAGTACCCTGCTTCAGCTGTAACAATTCAAGTTCCTTAGCCGTCCTAGCAGAAGTCGGAAAGTACTTCTTATAGAACTCCTCTTGGAAGACATTCCAAGTGATATAGTCATCACCCTGCTACAGAAGACGTCGGATACCTTGCCACTAATGGGACGCTTCACCGACAAGCATATAGGTAGCAAACTCGACACGCTGTCCTTCAGGCACCACTTGCGCTTGCAGCGCTCGCTCTATAGCCTGAAACCATGTATCAGCCTCAGTCGGGCTAGTAGTCCCCTTAAACTTAGGCGGATTAACCTTTAAAAAGTTCGCCAGCGTCATCGGGCCATGAACTCCACCTCCATCATTACCATGGTTGTTCATCTGTTGACCAAGAGCCTCAGCAGTGGCTTGCATAGCAGCAGCCATGTTCTCCAGCGCAGTCATAAAGTTCACCGGGTCATTAGGGTTATTCTCCGGCGCACGAGCGTTCGTACGACCTCTCACACTACCTCTACCGCGTCCACGAGGCGCCATCTGGTTCCTATACATACCAAACAATCGATATTAAGTTGATCAGTCTCAATATCGGAAGTCTAGTACTTCAAAGTCCCAAATGCATGCTCATGAACATTCATGCCAATTATATCAAGCAGATATACTAATAGCACATAACACACACACAGAGAATGCACAGAAGCATAATCAGTCCATCCCTCAGGCTCTACAGGAACGAACTGCTCTGATACCATAATGTAACACCCTACCATACAGAGTCTTATGCTTAAGTCATAATTCAGAGATGGCAAGGTATTACGACCTCAAAAATAAAAATTTAGTACGCATAGTAGTATGAATGATTGATTATAACTAGGAGCCTTTATAGAAAAAGGGGTAAACAAAAACCATCGCAACTTAAAGCGCAACACTCCGATCGATAACGTAACGAACAAGGATAACCAACGCGAGATTATATATATACAAAGGAGTGTCAAAAACAGGAATATCAAGACTCAAGATCCGGCTGCGAAGATAACCGGTCCGAGCATAACAATATATACATATGATAAAATAAGGAAAACCCCAAAGGAAACCCAAAGGGACACAAATACATAAAACCTATTCTCCAAAATCTTCCATAAGAGGAGTCATCACAGTTTGTATTATTTAATGGAGATAAAAGTATCTAAGCAAAACATATAAACCAAAAATAGCCCTGAGAACAAAGGATCTTCGCAAATCTAGAAGTCTCCAGCATGCATCAGCGGGACACCTCACGTCCTGCATCTGAAAACCACAAAATTCGCATGGGTGAGAACCAGAGGTCCCTAGCATGGTAACAGCTTCCACATATATAATACATAATAATGGAGGAAAGCCAAAGGCAATCCTAGAACTTCCTCCAGATAATGTCAACGCTTATAAACAAGCTAAACCATAAAGGGGATCTGACTAAAGATTCTTCAGTCTAACTAATACTTCCCTTTCCAATTCCTTCAGACCTCCCAACCACCAGCAGGAGTATAATGTAGCAAACACAGTTATATCAAACAAAGAATATACAAATAGGAACAGTTAAGGCATTTAGACAATTAGTAAGTAATATGCAGTCAAATAGGCAATCTCAAACAATTCATATAGTATGCATATGATGAATGCCTGTCCCTAGTGGCTGATGATATCATCTGTCGGTTATAGAGCCAACCCGACAAGTCCTGGTAGCTAACCATTGGACTGTCCCTCTGTCACGCATCCTCAACTCGAGTTATACTCATCATAAACTTGATCATAATCATGATCTATATCCATCACCTTCACTGGTGAATATTTACGGGGGCGAGCTCATCCGGGTCTTTCACAGTGCCCGGCCACACTTATGACATAGGGTCAAAAGAGTATCAAGTCTCAACCTGGAGCACGTGGTGGCTAGCCACTGCTACTACCCAGGGAAACTCGTATCTCCGATAGTGGAAGTGCAAATCACAATTTTCAATAATTCAGCATAAACATGCATGAATTCTCATCCATGGATCAACATCTATATCAGCCATCCGGCTCACGGTTAAATCCATAACCAGCCAATATCCATAGCATACACAGCTATCCCGGCTCACGGTTCAATCCAGAACCTGCCAATATCCATAGCATACACAGCTATCCCGGCTCACGGTTCAATCCAGAACCAGCCAATTCATAAACAATTACGGCCCTTCGGCCAATGGCATAACAAGCACGTCCACCACCATCCTCCACATCTCACATAATCATCAATGATCCTCATTGATTATTCATCTTCCCCTTGTTTCACTCGCAAGTTACCTCATTCACTAGCCCTTTTCTAATAGCTAGGCATATCATAATGATTTAAGACATAAGTGGTGAGATCGGAGGCTTAGAAGTATGAGATTTGGCTTTTAAAACTCAAAAATCAACTTTGGGATGAAAACAGGGCCACGCGTACGCGCACTCCACGCGCACGCGTGGATGGCCTCAAAAACTTCATCGACGCGCAAGCGTCATGCACGCTAACGCGTGGATTAAAAATTTGCCAATCGACGCGTACGCGTGGGTGTCCTCGTGCCCCAGGCACAACACTAGCACGATTCTGGCATAACTCTCTGGAAAATGGCTGGGCATTGGGTGCAGCACAATCGGCGCGCCCGCGCACATCACGCTCACGCGTGGATGGCATTTTCGGGAAGAACGGCGCGCACGCGCCAAGTGCGCCCACGCGCAAGGGGTCATTCTGCTAAAAATTTTCTAAGTTAAAAGCTGCAGAATTCACCAATTTAAACCCCAATCTTCCAACGGACATAACTTTCTCATTTTAAATCGTTTTTCACCCGTTCTTCGAACGGCATGGACATCCCGGATCCAATTTCATTTCTAAAAAGATTTGGTACAAAACAGAGATCCGTAGTCCAAGTTATGTCCCGCCAAAGTATGCCCAAAAACCATATTTTTCATAAAAACTACAAAGTGTCATTTGCAAACAAGCCATTTCCAACTCTTCTCAAAATCAATCAAAACATGCCATTTTCATCCTTTTTCTTTGAAATCAATCAAAATATATCAATTTCAACATCAAGCCTCCTCAACTCACACCTTGACACATTACCACAATATACAAAATCACTATCTCATCATTCTAACCCACTTCACCCAAGTGGCTCAAACTCAAATATATTGACATATCATATACTCTTACTCATGCCAATTCTCAACAACACCAATTCCAGTAAATCATCATTGTACACAATCAATATCACACTCACCATCAACATGGTCCAACCCACAATTCAACCATAACCAATCATCAAGCATATATCACAACATGCATATTTCTCATACATCATACCATCAAGGCATCATTAATCATCATCACATATATGACCACATCATATATCTCAATCATTCAACAACATCAACATTTCAATGCCTATCTTAGGGCCTCTAGCCTAAGTATTTCCTACCACATTACATATTAGATACGGGAAACCGAAACCATACCTTAGCCGATTTTCCCAAGCTCCCCCGGAGCACTTCCAAACCACTTATCCACAAGCTCTCAAGGCCTCAATACCTCCAAGAACATATTTTTCACCACCAAGCCCTTTCCAAGCTTTTCAAAATCACCAATCAAGCTCCAATATCCACACACACACAACCTAAGCCACAACCATCATATCCATACACAACATCTCAAAACCCAAACATCATAAAACAATAAAATACACTAGGGTTGAGAATCTTACCACACCCAAGGTCCAAGGAGACAAGGTTAACCTTCTCCTTCAAGAGAGTTGGGTCCTATAACATCAAAGAACCCAAAATCTCAACATTTCACCCATGAAACTCGAAAATAAGGGCTGAGATTTCGAACAGCAACACGTGGCTTACCTCAAGATTAATTGTATGGGTTTTGTAGAGCTCTCCGCGGTGAACGCGTGGCCGCAAACGGAGCGGCAATCGGAGCTCTAGATCAAAAGTTATGGTGGTTTGAAGATCAACCAAGGGAGAGAACTTGAGAGAGTGTTCTTCCTCCCTTTCTCTCTAATTTCAGCTTGTGTGTGTAACAAATGAGGAGAGAGAGTGCTGAAAACTAGGGTTTTGGTTAAGTTATGTTGGGCCAAGGGCCCACTTTGGGTCCAATTGGCCCGGTTTGGCCCGTTCGGTCCAATCTTGGTCCGAATTCTATAAAATTGGTACCGAAATTCCCGTCTCAGTCTCCTCTATCACATTTAGCCATAAAAATCACATTTTAGGCTTTCTAGAATAAATTCTCATTTATGGGTTAATTAGCCGTTAATTAACCGGGTTTTACACTGTAGCCTGCCTAATTTTTTTTTTCACGACAACAACTGTTATCGAAAGCTTATTGTAAAAGAAGATAATAAAACAGAAATAGTGAGAGAGAAAAATAGATTGAGGTAGAGAAAAGAGAAAAGAGCGATAACTGAGGCTACCACAGTCGTTGTTACTGCTGTTCAAAGATCCAAAAGAGAAAAAGAGAAAAAAACTAAACAAAAAAAAGAAAGAGAGAAAGAGGGAATGCACGATGGTGAGGAGTAAGGATGGAGACGATGGAGGGAGTCACTTCCGCCACAACTGAGATAGAGAGAAAAGACTCTATGCAGTGAAAAGGAGGAAGCACAAGGTGGAGGAGCTGCTATCGGGAGTTAGATGAGCTACCACCATGTCCACTATTTATGTATTGTTGCTTTTAATTTTTTTTTTTTTGTCTCTTTCTCTACTTTGGTTTTGCAAGTGAGATTTTAGAAAAAATTTTAGCTTTAAAATCTAGAAATAATGTATCGATAGAGAATTTTGAAAAATTAAATTTTTAGTATTGGTAATGATGAATTTAGAGAAAAAAAAAAGAAAAATATTAGTTCTAGAAATTTTAGAATTGTCTAAGTATAAATTATTGGTGGTAATGAAAGTGTAGTGGTAATGGCGACAGTTGTGATGGTGGCGGTGACGGCGATGGCAATAGTGGTAGTTAGGGATAAAATTTAAATGATGATAGATTTAGGTGGTGGTGATAAATAGTTGAAAATTTGAAAGGTGGTGACGAAAGGTTAGAGGTGGGTTAGGATAGGTAAAGAAACAGTTTAGGAATTCTAAATAATTTTTTAAAATTTGGATAGTTTTCTCAATAAAATTTCATCTTTTATAAATATATATAAAATTAATTTTATTTTTTTTTTGTAAATAAATTTATTAATATTTTAAACATTTATGAGTATAAATGATAGTTTACTCTATTTAAATAGTCTTCAAAAATGAATAACATTAAAATAACTATTTATTCTTATATTATGTTAATATTTTTCACTTAAACTGAAATAGTAGTTAATGTCGTTCATACACAATCTTTAAATATTGAAATAATAAGGAAAACACCTAAAGAAAAGGTTGGGTAGCCTTGTCTTGGCTAAAATATTATAACAATTATTTCTCATTATTAAAATAAATTCAACTTATATTCCAAATAAATGAATAAATAATGAAATTGATATTCTGCATCTAAGTGATATATAATTGCACAAGTGATGCAGATTTAACAAATTAGAAATTACTGACAAGTGTATTGGATCGTATCAAGTAATACAACGAGAGTGAATTATAATTTTCACGAGAATTAATGGATTAAATAAGTAATAGTCAATTGATTATTCTAGTAAGATAATAAAAAACTAGGTTTCAAGACAAATTGCATAAAAATAGTAAGTTAAAGAAAAGCAGAACGTGAATGATTGAAAAAGTAATATAATTCAAAGAGTTAAGATTTTAGAGATATTAAAATTTTCGGAAAAATGCTTTTCACTTTTTACTTTGATCTTACAAAGATGCTTTAATGGCAAATCATATGTAATCAAATCACAATCCCTTAGTAATTTAATCTCTCTCAACCTAATCAACTATCAATCCCTTGATTAATTAATTATGAAAAAAGTTGAAGTCTGTTCACTGATTTAGAAACCACACAATCCTTAAGAACTAAACCTAATTGATTCAATAATGTCACTTATCAAGTCCAAGTCCAAAAACCTAAGAATCATGAGAAGAAGTTTTCAAGCTTAATTCAATTAATTAACTTTTCCTAGATATTAAGAGAATTCAAGTCAGATTTAGAATTGTTTCCCAACACATTCAAATCCTTTGGATGAAGAACGAAAACTTTTTCTTAAGAAACCATCAATCTATTAATCAAAGGTAGAAAAGCTATAACATTAGTCCATAGGAATTAACAGAGCTCTTAACCTTAACAGAGGAGATTAGTTGTTCATGATGAAAAGAAAATCTAGAATTATAAATTATAAAACTGCCAAAAGAAGAGACCTCGTATGTGACTCCTCTCCTTATATACTAACTCTAAAATAAATTCAAAATTCCAAACTAACTCCGAATTAACTTAAAACAGAATCAAATCTAGCTAATTAATTTTACCTTCTCAAGTTAAGCTTTAGATATTTCTCCTTATGATCCTCAAGAAATGCTAGAATTCATGGGTTTAGGTTGAGCCTTGAGTTAATCACTTAAGTATTTGAAGAATTGGAGGTCTTGGTGAGTGAATTAACACCCCAGGGAATGGCCCATTGGTGCGTGGAACGTATGGCCTTATACGTACAACATATGGCCAAATCAAGAGAAAGTTGGCCTCTGTTTCAAGCTTGGCATCCCACAGCTGCTCTTCCCACGTCGCATGCATGGAGCCCTTGGTGGATTGTCTCCATTTTGGCCTTCACATTGCACGGCCAGGGTTCACGTTGCACGGTCAGGCTTCCTTGTGCATCAATTGCTCTCTGTCTCTCTTCCCACGTTGGACGGCTGCACTCCGACGTCGCACGCATAGCTTGTGGCAGCCATTGAGTGTAATTTGTGGCTTGAGTGTGGCTGCTTTAGACGTATTTTTTCACTATAGACTATTAGATATTGTTGGAAAGTCCTAGATGTCAACTTTCTAGCACCGCTAGAATCGTGGCATTTGGAATTCTATAACTCATGTGATGTTCATTGGAGTGCAAAGAGGTCAGAGGTGTCTTGTTCAAAAAATAATTTAGTATTTGTATTGGTCAAATGATGACAAAAAATACCAAAAGTTACGGTTTCTTTTATTTAAATAAAATAATAGGAGATCAAAATTACCTGAATCTCCTAAATGAAATTTGAAAATATGAATCCCCTAAATCATA
Source organism: Arachis hypogaea (assembly GCF_003086295.3). Taxonomy (NCBI): domain Eukaryota; kingdom Viridiplantae; phylum Streptophyta; class Magnoliopsida; order Fabales; family Fabaceae; genus Arachis; species Arachis hypogaea. The sequence goes on from NC_092040.1 coordinate 21,829,531, forward strand.
TAATATAGAAATCATTCAAAGATGATATGTGTTATATAATGTATGAAACATGTTATCCTAAGATGATTTATGCTTGAAATGCATAAGACAAAAACACATAAATCTTCCCAAATTTTTATACTTCACAACATGTACATAAATCATCCCACCCCAGTATATTTTAAATTTTTTTTTTTTACCTAAAGCTCACAACTGATTTACGAGCAACTACCCCACCCTAACATCTTAGTATGATTTATGCGAAATCCATACCCCCAGCATCCTAGCATGATTTATGATATATAACCAATATATAGAAAATAATATATCATCTATCACAAAGAATCTGAATTCAATATTTTTTATGCATGTTTAATTTTTTTATACTTTTTTATATGCTTTTTATATATATTTTTAGTATTTTTAGTACTTTTTCGTAATATGTCATAATTTATTATTATTATTATTATTATTATTATTATTATTATTATTATTATTTATTTTTTGTTTAATTTATTTTATCTGGATTAATAAATCATATTATAAAAAGATAATAATAAATATAATATACAAAAATCATAATTATAAAAATGTATAATATTAAACAAAAAATTAATAAAAATATAAATAATAAATAATAAAAAATCAGACAAAGAGAAATAATAAAAATTTTATAAATAATATAATAACATACATAAAGAATAAAATTGGTAAAAAAAATAAATGTTGAATATCAATAGCTAAAATACCAATAGTGAAACTAGAAATTGTTGCTTATTGTAAACTTGATTTTATGTATAAAATCATTTCTGCGTTTATAAAGGAGAAAATTAGTCGAATCAAAAATTGAAATTTTCATGGACTTAGAACGTGTTTTTCTCTTCTAACGTATTTACCAAACACACATATACTTCTTAACACGTTAAAAGAGGAAAAGCACGTTCTAACTTTTTGAAAACTTCAATTTTTAGTTTGGCTAATTTTTTTCTTTATAAATGTAGAAGTGATTTTGTACACAAAATCACGTTTACAAAAAACAACAATTTCTAACTTTTGCTTTTTCCAACCGATTTTTACCCATTGACATTCAACATTTATTTTTCTTTTACTAACTTTGTCCTTTATACATGTTATTGTATTATTTATAGAATTCTTATTATTTCTCTTTATATGAGTTTTTTTTCTATTATTTATTATTTATATTTTTATTAATTTTTTGTTTGATATTATACATTTTTATAATTGTAATTTGTTTGTATTATATTTATTATTATTTTTTTATAATATGATTTGTTGATCTCATTAGGTAAAGTACATTAAACAAAAAAATTAACCATAAATAATAATAATAATAATAATAATAATAATAATAATAATAATAATAATAATAATAATAAATTATAGCGTACTAAAAAGAAAACTAAAAATACTAAAAATACATTATAGAAAGAACATATAAAAAAAAGTATATATACAAAAATTAAACATGCATTAAAAAATAACATTAAATTCAAATTCTTTGTGATAGATGATACATTGTTTTTCATAAATTAGTTATATATCATATAAATCATTCTATGATGTTGGAGGTATAGATTTGCACGTAAATCGTGTTAGGATGCTAGAAATTGGGTAGTTGCAGATAAATTGTACTAGAGTTGTGAGTTTTAAGTGAAAAAACGTAAAACATAATGGGGTAGAAAATTTATGTACATGTTCTGAAGCACAAGAGTTTGGGACGATTTATGTGTTTTTGTCCAATATATTTTAAATATAAATATCCTAGAATAACATGTTTCATACATTATATAACACATATCATCCTGAAATGATTTATATATTATATAATTTAAAAAATTTACGTTTTCAAATTCCATTTAGAGAATTCAGATAATTTTGATCTCATATTATTTTATTTAAATAAAAATGCTAACTCAAAAAGTTTTTATTCGATAAATTGTATGAATTTTTGCCTTCATTTTAAATATAATAGTATTTCATATTATTATTATAATAGTATTTATGGCAACAAATTGTTTCAACAACATATTACAAACATCTTAATTATATATTTGCAATTTTTTGTCTAAAGTTAGCTTTGTTCCTTTTTATTTTATTATTTAAAGTAAACATCTAATTGTCTATTAAATTTGATGTTCAATAATTTATGTGACATTGTATATTATTTCTATGTGAATAAGCCATGGGTAAAAAATGGAAATCTTGTCGATTAATATTAATTTTAATTTGACTAATATTACTTTGAAATCTATAATATAACTGTGCTGAAATTAGTATTATCAATAGTAGATTAATATAAATGAACAACTAAATATTATATTGAAACGATTATACCATGTTATTATCTATTGGATGATTAATATTTTATATGTTTTTCTATTTTTTTTCTTTTTATAAGTTTATATAATTAATACATTAATTTTAATTTAATAAATTAACAAAAGAAACTTCGAGTTTACCGTGCATTACACGGGCAAATACACTTGTTAATCATATGAATTAAAGTTTGTCTTTTACTATATATAAAGGGTATAAATGATGTTGTCAACTCACAGTTTTTGACTATTTCTTATTTTGTTTTTTCTTAAGTTTTCTGTATTTGTCTATAATTGATTGCGAACAGATTTTTTTTTCATGTAACATGTTTATATTTAAATAAGAACACAATATAATGTATTAAATAATAAATTTAATTATTTTATTGGTCTTATAATTTTATCAAATTTATAATTAGATTTTTATATTATTTTTAATTTTATAATTATGTCATTTTTAGTATAAGAAATTTTAAAATTAATTGAATATTTTTCTGTAAATTAAATATATCAACAATTAAAAATTTAATTAGATCTTTTGACTGCGAATAAATATTCTATAAATTTTAATATAAAAATATAATTGTAAAATTAAAAATAGTGTGTGGATCCAATTAAAAAAAAAGAATCTAATTACAAATTTAGTGAAACTATAAAGACCAATAGAATAATTAAACCTAAATAATATAATTGATGATAGCTCAGTAATTTTTTTTAAATAATTTCTTTTGTAATAATTAAAATAATAAAAGATTAACTAATTTATCATTCATTGAATTTTGATACATTTAAATAATTACTTGAATTAAGCAAAATAATTACGTAATTTTTTATTTTACTTTTAATATGAACATACAAAATAAATAATAATTAAACTCTCACCTTTTTCACTTTATTCATTTTTTTCACTTTAAATGATATTTTCTTTTTCAGTGGCCTTTTCTTGTTATTAATTTGCACCAATTGATGAATAGGTTTAGGTAACTATTATTCCAATTTGAACAAAAGTTATATTGTTCTTTTCAGTACAAAATTTACATTTACTTTAATTTAATTTATATAAGTTAAATCTTAAAATGATGCGCCATTTATATTAAAAAAGTTTTTGAAATTTTAATTATTACACCATAAACGTTCTTGAGATTAAAAAATTGCACAACGACTATAAATCTTCTCAAAATTAAAAAATTATATTATATTAATTTTTTATTTTTTTGTTGTCGAATTACTCGTCCCGACATAAATGATTTTGCACATCTTTTTTATATTAGACTAAAAAAAACCAATATTACTTTAATTTTGATGCATAATACATGATAAAATGACATCTTTTAACCTTAATAGTTATATCTTTTTTATGGACATAAGACGTTTTATGATTCATTAAAATTAAATACATGACATAATTTTATTAAGCATTTAATATCAAAATTAAAATAATATCATTTTTTAGTAAAAAAATGTGTCAAATCACTTACGTTGCGATGAGTAAATGACAGAACAAAAATAAAGACTAAAATGGTATAATTTTTTAATTTTAACAATATTTATGGTATAATTAAAATCTTAAAAATTTGTTTAATACAAACCGTCAATTTCAATAATTACTTTGAGTTTTGACATTAATTTATATATCACAATATCTTATATTTTTACTTTAATTAAGAATTTTATATTTGTGAGAGTTATTATAGTAGGTCAATTTGACCCACCAAATATTAGAAGTTAAAATAGTAAATAAGGGCTAATCTATTTTCTCTTCGGAAGAGAAGAATACTACTTGCTATCTAATTCAACTCTAATGAATTAGTATGTTAAATGGGATGGCTCACTTGGTAATAATTTTAAAAAATATAAAACATGATAAAACTCTTATCAACTTGAAAAATACTTAAAAGTAAATAATAAAAAATATCTACTTTCTAACAAATGCGATACACAAACATTAAAAGTAGTTTTTATTCAAAGTAATAATTAAATAAATTTATAGTTTTCTTCAAACAGATTATATTTTCAAGCATAAAAAGAAAAAAAAATGATTTCTTTGATACCCAATTAATTTGAGAGTATTACATACTCTTCTTACATATTTCAATTAATTGGTGACAAGTGTATTCATTAATTTTAATAAACAAATGAATTTTTAATTTTTAAAAATTAAAAATAAATAAATTTAATACATGTATTAAATACTTTATATATCTTAATACCCTGTACATACATTTCACTATAGTTAAATCAAATCATCATACGTGGTAAACCTTAAATAAATTATTTAAAAAAAAAGAAAAAAATTAGAATTGGACCGTTGTATATGCTGTTGGAGAAAAAGGGAAGAATATAGAACCCTAATCCTTTTCATCTAATTTCGTCTTCTTCTCTTTTCTATATTCACAGAAAAAATTCATTTTTGTCTTCTTTTTACCGTTCTTCCATTCAAAGTCGCTCAGATACTATCACGCTCTTAGTATTTGTAAGTTGTTACAAATACTGAGAGCGTGACAGTATCTAAGCGACTTTGAATGGAAAAACGGTAAAAAGAAGATTGATTGTTTTGGGTTCCAACAACAAAATCGACGACTTTGAATTGAAAAACAATGGATTGTTTTGGGTTACATCAACCAGATCGATGATCTTCAAAGATTAAAAGGAGGAAAAATAAGGTATATCCTAAGAGTAAAGGAGAGGGAAAAAGATAAAAATAATTTTTTTATGTGAATATAAAAAAGAGAAGAAGACGAAATTAGATGAAAAAATTAGGGTTCTATGCTATTCTCTCTTTCTCCAGCAGCATATACAATGGCCTAATTCTAATTTTTTTTCTTTTAAATAATTTATTTAAGATTTACTATGTATGATAATTTGATTTAACCAAAATTAAACGTATATACAGTGTATTAAGATATCTATATATAAAGTATTTAATACATGTATTAAATTTATTATTTTTAATTTTTAAAAATTAAAAATTTATTTGCTGATTGAAATTAATAAATACATTTGTCACCAATTAATTAAAACATGAAAAAAAAATATGTAATACTCTCAAATTAGTTGGATAAAAAAATTGAAAAAAAAAAACATAGGACAGCAGCATACTGCGAATTCGGTCAGAATTAATTACTTTTTTACTCAAATAGAGAGTTAAGCACGTTACGTTGGGTCAATATTAGCTTGCTATTTTGCAAACTTAACTCATAAATTTGATGGATATTGAAATAAATAAAAAGAATTTAATTTTAATATATCAATAATATAAAATATTTATTCTATCATACTTATTTTATGATTATTTCACATGATCAAATTAAAAATAATTATTTTTATTAATATATTATAATATAACTAAATACATAAATAAAATTATTTTACATTTATAATACATAAAAATTACGAATAATTTTTACCAGACTAAACTTACTTTAGATAAAAATGCAGAAAGCTACTGATGCTGTAAAAAAAGGATTTTTTTAAATAAATAAAAAAAGTTTTATTTATTAAAATAAATAATTTATAAATTAATTACAAAAATATATCTTTTTTTTTATTTCGTTTGCACTGTAAACGAGATAAGACAGATCGAATGATACGTATATATCTTGTTTACAATGTAAAAGAGATATGTGTAAATTTTTCTCATTTACACTGTAAAGGAGATACGTGAAAAATTATAACATTTACAGTGTAGACGAAATACAGTAAGACAAATTTTCAACAAATATAAAAAAGATGTGCAACTTTTGATATTCTCCACACACATTTTATATCTTCTTCTCTTCTGTTTTTTTTTTCAAAAAATAGACAAAAATGTCCAGTAGTAGCAGATATGTGGTTGTTTGTGTGTATTTAAATTGTCGTATGAGAAACCGTGACAATGGGATAATATTTGAGTGTGATAATTCGTTACTGTTACGCACTCAACTAGTAAGTTTCTTGTCCAAGTTGAAATGTTTGATATTGAGTAACCTTGGTAGTTTATGGAGAAAAGAGATTAGAAGGGCCATAAGTTGCTAGCATCGTTGGGAAACGAAAGTTTTTGGTTTTGTCTGTTTCGACTCCATGGCGACGAACATGTATGCCTCATGTTTAACATCTATGAAAGAGTTATGGCGGAACAAATGATGGAACATTCCGTGGAAGTTGGTGATGTTGGTGGCGGTGTATCCGTCCACTCAACTTTTGTTTAGGATTATCCACCTCTTGTATCACCACCGATTCGTATTGCTAGTCTGGTGGAAGACATGGATATCCAGTGATACCAGTGTATAACTCACTCACCAAAAAAGAAGTAAGTGAGACTTTTGACAAACAATAAATATTCATAATTAAAAAAATAACATCCCAATAAACATTGACATAACAAACTAATTTAACTATTATATACATTTATTTAACAAAAATATAAAAATATTTACTAAATAAATTTATTTAAATACAATCTATTACGTTAATAATTGCTTAGTTAATTAATAAACATCTTCTCTTTTCACTATGTTAATTAAAATAAAAATATTTACTAAAATAACTAATAATCTTATTAATAAACTTTTACTTTATTAATATTCTAATTAACAAATTTTATTAACAACTAACTTAATATAACATCTAAATACATATATTTGCTTAGTCCGGTAAATTAAGTTAAAAAATAATTTTTATTTGAATAGGCATAACTAAATTCATAAATTAATAAATATATAATTAATAAATTAATTTTAACCAAAACATCTACCACAATATTTAATATCTAAATTAATAATTATATGCTTGATAACTTGATTAAAAAAAAATCATAACCACATTCAATAATACGTATGTAGCAAATGGAGTTTTAGTAATACTTAAAATCGTATTCTATTAGTAAACTGATGTTAAGGATACATTCAATCACCTAAGACATAAATTGTATATTGACAAGTATTCTAATAATGACTATATATATGCGAAAACATAAACATAAAAATAACAAAATTAACTGCAAAGTCGACTGCTTCAGCAACGTACCATATCGCGTTCAGCCGATTGATGTCCGAATCACGTACATCTATGCACATCATCTTAGAGTAACTCAATAATATGGCAAAAAAAAGATAGAAAAAAAGTGATCAAAAAGTTAAAAATAAAATCCAAATCACTATAAACGAAATAAGACCAATTGAATGATAAATATATATCTCATTTATATTGTAAATGAATATATTTGTAAACTTATCTCCTTTATAGTGTACACAAAAGAAGAAAATGAGATGTATTTTCGTAATTAATTTATAGATTATTTATTTTAATAAATAAAATATTTTTTTATTTATTTAAAAAAATTCGTAGAAAAGAGGACTTAGAAGAGACAAATTAGAAAGGACGTAACCCACGCACACTACCACAACCACCGTCCTTCTGAGAGAATAGATATTTCTCTGCCGACGAACCGCCTCAAAAACTGACATCACCCAAACAGACACGTGTCATTCAAGCCGTGTCCGGGGCCTGATCCGCCATCCTCGCTTCGGGCTCGCCTCCCACGTGCGACATAAGCCCAACTGCCCAAAACAAGACGGGCCAGCGCTTGTCGGAGATCACGCTCTGCTTTGACGGGTCACGTGGCAAGCATTGCTTAGTAGAGGGTTAAAGATGGAATAAAAATATAACAAATAGGGCCCAAGTGGGGAGGAGACATGGGTCACTTTCCTCCAGATAAGGATGGGCCCAGAGGTGGTGATGGGGATAACCCTTTTTTGTTTTTTTGGGAAAGGGGGATGACGTCATTGGATTGTGTGTGATGTCGTTGTCGTTGGGGCCCGCCCACGTGGTGGCCCATGTTGTGGTGGGCTATAGTGTTACTCGTGGGAATGGATGGCGCTGACAAATACTGAACTTGATGCTAATGCTGATGCTGATGCTAATGCTAATGGCTTATGCTATTCTCTCTCTCTCTCTCGTTAGTCTTTACCTCCGAATCCAAGTGCAAAGTAGAGAAATTGGAGGTAGGTTCGAAAATAACATTGAGATGGGTTCTTAATTCTTTGACCACAAATGGAATATGTGGTGTTTCGGATGGAGGTGTCATTCCGTATAGAATTGACTCAAAAATAAAATAAAATAAAATTACAATATCATCACTTTGTTGTTTTATGAGATAATATTACCAAATTGGGCAACAAAACATTAGAGTTGTGAGTATTCGGTAATGAAATATAACACCCATAAATAAAAGGTAACGAAATATTATATATTAAAATATAATATATAACTCTTACTTTTTTTATATATGATATTTAATTATTTTCAATCCTCATTTTGGATACATCGTTGATATATGTGAAAAGTAATTTCCTTTTCGGGCATCTGTTTAGAATCCATTTTCGGATATGATGTTATTAGGTATTCATGGTTGAAATAATTAGTACATATACGTGGAGCTATCAAAAGGGGTGGATCTAGCTTATTTGGATCAAGCTACTTTGGTTTAGACTTTAGATGTAATAGTTTCGCCAAACACTTACAAGCGCGAGCTGCGCTACCGACCTTTTGATTCAAAAACATTTTCCTTTATATTTATTTGATCAATTCTGTTACACGTTCAAATTTCTTTTTCAGGTAGATCTAAGTAAGTTGACTCAAATTCAATAAAAAATCTAGTCACCAAAAAAAAAAAAAAATCAATAAAAATCAGTTTCGTATCCAGTGCGTGCAAATATATTCTCACTTTCCAGCACATGACGTTTCAATGCATATTCTTTGATACGAAAAATCATTTCAAATCCTCATTTTAACATTGAACTTTAAACAACTCTTTGTGCTAAGTTGAATCATCAACAACAATACCGAACAAAAAACTTCTCTACGAAGCTCTCAATTTTAGGTTGAATCATCAACAACAACATCGAACGAAAAATCTTTCTAAAAGGTTATTTGTGTTAAGTTTCAAACAGAACAAAAAACGAAAAAGACAAAACTCTGAACAAAAACACAAAACATTATTGAAGGTAACTTGATTTTAAATTGTGCATTTCTACTTTTATGTAGTTGTAGTATTTTTTTATGTGATTTAGCCATGTTGATGAGGATTCTGGTATCATCATTTGTAAATTCGGTGTTATTTTAATTTATATTTAGTATAATTCATGTTATAGGCTTGGATTTGGAGTCTCTATATAGTTGTAGTGTTTCTTATGTGATTTAAGCCATGTTGATGAGAGTTGTGGTATCATCATTTGTAAATTCGGTGTTATTTTGATTTATATTTAGTGTAATTTATGTCATAGGCTTAGATTTGGAATCTCTATGTAGTTGTAGTGTTTCTTATGTGATTTAAGTCATATTGATGAGACTTCTGGTATCATCATTTACAAATTCGGTGTTATTTTGATTTATGTTTAGTGTGATTCATGCCTGCTAGCCTTGGATTTGGAGTCTTTATGTAGTTGTATTATTTTTTATGTGATTTAAGTTATGTTGATGAGTTTTTTAATGTGATCATTTGCAAATTTTAGGTTTTATTATGAGATAGATTTAATGTCATTCATGTCATAGACTTGGATTTGGACTTTCTATATAATTGTATTATTTTTTATATGATTTAAGTCATGCTAATGAGTTTTTTAGTGTGATCATTTGTAAATTTTAGGTTTTATTATGAATTAAATTCGGTGTCATTCATACCATAAGCTTGAATTTGGACTCTCTATATAGTTGTAGTATTTCTTATGTGATTTAGATTTAGTGTGATTCAATATATTTTACTGAGTTATTTAATCTTTGTTTATTATCTACTATTGCGACTTATATGTCATGAAATGGCTGGAGTTTATTGATCCTCCAAAAATCAAAGATGGGAATACACTTGGAAAAATTGAAAAAAAGTATGTATATTTAAACATAGTTGATTTTCTAATTCTAAATTAAAACAAATTAATAATTTTCTTTCAATTGCAGGATAAAGTTGATCATTTCAGAAAAGAATATGCTTCACGGATTCTCTTTGACGAAACAAATAAATTGAAGCACAAAACCATTGAAAAATCTGAAGCCACAAAACTATACAAGCCATCTACTGTAATTACCAATATCAGTCCTTCCTGTAAATTATAAGAAAATATAGAATAGGATGAATATTGTACTTCTATTTTTGAATTTTATGGATACTATTTCTTTGTAAATATGTTAAAAAAATACTTCTTTTTTTGAATTTTATGAGTATTGTTTCTTTGTAAATATATTGAAAAATAGTCGTTCATGGATATTAGAAATTTTTACATTTTTTGGATGTGCTTTAATGAAAAATAATAGATAATAAATTATTTAATATAGTGTAACACTGATGAGCGGATAATTTATATGCTTTTTGGCATTGCTTTTAGGTAGTTTTTAGCATGATCTAGTTACTTTTAGGGATGTTTTCATTAGTTTTTATGCTAAATTCACATTTCTGGACTTTACTATGAGTTTGTGTATTTTTCTGTGATTTCAGGTATTTTCTGGCTGAAATTGAGGGACCTGAGCAAAACTCTGATAAGAGGCTAACAAAGGACTGCTGATGCTGTTGGAATCTGACCTCCCTGCACTCAAAATGGATTTTCTGGAGCTACAGAACTCCAAATGGCGCGCTCTCAACGGCGTTGGAAAGTAGACATCCAGAACTTTCCATCAATATATAATAGTTCATACTTTATTTGAGATTTGATGACATAAATTGGCGTTCAACGCCAATTCTATGCTGCATTCTGGAGTCAAACGCCAGAAACACATCACGAACCAGAGTTGAACGCCAGAAACACGTTACAACTTGGTGTTCAACTCCAATAAAAGTCTCTGCACGTGTAACATTCAAGCTCAGCCCAAGCACACACCAAGTGGGCCCCGAAAGTGAATTTATGCATCAATTACTTACTTCTGTAAACCCTAGTAGCTAGTTTAGTATAAATAGAACTTTTTACCTTTGTATTAGACATCTTTGATCAGTTTATGCGATCTTAGACACTGGGGGCTGGCCATTCGGCCATGCCTGGACCTTCATCACTTATGTATTTTCAATGGTGGAGTTTCTGCACACCATAGATTAAGGGTGTGGAGCTCTGCTGTACCTCAAGTTTCAATGCAATTACTACTATTTTCTATTCAATTCGACTTATTCTTATTCTAAGATATTCGTTGCACTTCAACATGATGAATGTGATGATTGTGACACTCATCATCATTCTCACCTATGAACGCGTGACTGACAACCACTTCCGTTCTACCTTAGACCGGGTGCATATCTCTTGGATTCCTTAATCAGAATCTTCGTGGTATAAGCTAGAATTGATGGCGGCATTCATGGGAATCCGAAAAGTCTAACCTTGTCTGTGGTATTTCGAGTAGGATTCTAGGATTAAATAACTGTGATGAGCTTCAAACTCGCGATTGCTGGGTGTGATGACAAACGCAAAAGAATCAAGGGATTCTATTCCAACGTGATCGAGAACCGACAGATGATTAGCCGTGCTGTGACAGAGCATTTGGAACATTTTCACTGAGAGGATGGGATGTAGCCATAATAATGGTGATGCCCTACATATAGCTTGCCATAGAAAGGAGTGACAAAGATTGGATAAAAGCAGTAGGAAAGCAGAGATTCAGAAAGGACACAGCATCTCCATGCAACTATCTGAAGTTCCCACTATTGAATTATATGAGTAACTATTTACTATTTTATTCCTCCGCGTATACTATAATTTCTTAATACAGTTGAATTCGCCTGACTGGGATTTACAAGATGACCATAGCTTGCTTCATACCAACAATCTCTGTGGGATCGACCCTTACTCACGTAAGGTATTACTTGGACGACCCAGTACACTTGCTGGTTAGTTGTGCGGAATTGTGACAAAGTGTGATTTATGTTTGAGAGCACCAAGTCTTTGGAGCCATTGTTAATGATCACAATTTCGTCCACCAAGTTTTTGGCGCCGTTGCTGGGGATTGTTCGAGTATGGACAACTGACGGTTCATCTTGTTGCTCAGATTAGGTAATTTTCTTTTTGTTTTAATTTCAAATTTTTTTTTTTCAAAAATCTTTCAAAAATTTCTCATCTGTTTTCGAAAATTATTCTAAATTTTTAAGAATGAATTCTAGAGTTTCACAAGTAACATGTTGATGCCTGGTTGGCTGTAAAGCCATATCCAAACCCCCTTGGATTGAGGCCTCCACTTGTCAACAGGTCGGGTATGTATATGGAGTTGGATGAAATATCAGCTGTTGCATGCCTGATTTATATCTTCTAAAGCTGCCTGGCTATTAAGCCATGCCCAGCCCTTGGATTGGGGCTTTAGACAAATATTGAAAGATTCCTGGAATTCTTATTAAAAATTTTGAATTTCTTATTTTCTTTTTTCCTAAATGTTTTTCGAAAAAATAAAATAAAAAGAAAATACAAAAAAATCATAAAATCATAAAAACCAAAAATATTTTGTGTTTCTTATTTGAGTCTTGAGTCAATTTTTAAGTTTGGTCTCAATTGCATGTTTTAAAAATTTATGCATTATTTTTTCAAAAATTCCATACATTCATAGTGTTCTTCATGATCTTCAAGTTGTTCTTGGTAAGTCTTCTTGTTTGATCTTGATGATTTCTTATTGTGTGTCTTTTATTATTTTTCATATGCATTTTTGTATTCATAGTGTCCATGCATTAAAGATTTCTAAGTTTGGTGTATTGCATATTTTCTTTGCATAATTTTTTTTTCAAAAATATGTTCTTGATGTTCATCATGATCTTCAAAGTGTTCTTGGTGTTCATCTTGACATTCATAGTGTTCTTGCATGCATTAAGTGTTTTGATCCAAAATTTTCATGTTTTGGGTCATATTTGTGTTTTTCTCTCTCCTCATTAAAAATTCAAAAATCAAAAAATATATTTTCCTTATTTCTCTCCTAATTTTCGAAAATTTGAGTTGACTTAGTCAAAATTTTTTAAAATTAGTTGTTTCTCATAAGTCAAGTCAAATTTTCAATTTTAAAAATCCTATCTTTTCAAAATTTTTTTCAAAAATCAAATCTTTTTCATTTTTATCTTATTAATTTCGAAAATTTTAAAATTATTTTCAAAATCTCTTTCTTAATTTTATTTCAAATTTTCGAAATTACACTAACAATTAATGTGATTGATTCAAAAAATTTGAAGTTTGTTACTTTCTTGTTAAGAAAGGTCCAATCTTTAAATTCTAGAATCATATCTTTTAGTTTCTTGTTAGTCAAGTAATTAATTTTAATTTTAAAAATTAAATCTTTTCTAACCATATCTTTTTAATCATATCTTTTTATCTTATCTTTTATATCATATCTTTTTCAAAATTTTATCTTTTTTCAAAAATTTGATTTTAAAATATCTTTTCTAACTTCTTATCTTCTTATCTTCTTATCTTTTCAAAACTAACTATTTGACTTTTGTTTGTTTCTTATCTTTTTCAAAACCACCTACAACTTTTCACTCTAATTTTTGAAAATATGATGAGCGGATATTTTATACGCTTTTTGGGGGTAATTCCATGTAGATTTTAGCATGTTTCAGTTAGTTTTTAGTAAAATAATATTAGTTTTTAGGCAAAAATTATATTTCTGGACTTTACTATGAGTTTGTGTGTTTTTCTGTGATTTCAGGTATTTTCTGGTTGAAATTGAGGGAGCTGAGCAAAAATCTGACTTAGGCTGAAAAAGGACTGCTGATGCTGTTGGATCCTGACCTCCCTGCACTCGAAATGGATTTTCTGGAGCTACAAGAGTCCAATTGGCGCACTCTCAACGGCGTTGGAAATTAGACATCCAGGGCTTTCCAGCAATATATAATAGTCCATACTTTGCGCAAGGATAGACGACGTAACTTGGCGTTAAACGCCAAGTTCATGCTGCTGTCTGGAGTTAAACGCCAGAAAAACGTCATTATCCGGAGTTGAACGCCCAAAACACGTCATAACCTGAAGTTTGACGCCAAGAAAGGCCTCTACACGTGGAAAGCTTTAGTCTCAGCCCCAGCACACACCAAGTGGGCCCCAGAAGTGGATTTCTGCACCAATTATCTTAGCTTATTCATTTTCTGTAAACCTAGGTTACTAGTTTACTATTTAAACAACTTTTACAGATATATCTTGCACCTCATGACATTTTCAGATCTGAATTACATACTTTGTGACGGCATGAGTCTCTAAACTCCATTGTTGGGGGTGAGGAGCTCTGCAGCGTCTCGATGATTTAATACAATTCCTTTGTTTTCCATTCAAACACGCTTGTTCTTATCTAAGATGTTTATTCGCGCTTAATTGTGAAGAAGGTGATGATCCGTGACACTCATCACCTTCCTCAATCCATGAACGTGTGCCTGACAACCACCTCCGTTCTACATCAGATTGAATGAATATCTCTTAGATTCCCCAACAGAATCTTCGTGGTATAAGCCGGATTGATGGCGGCATTCATGAGAATCCGGAAAGTCTAAACCTTGTCTGTGGTATTCCGAGTAGGATTCCGGGATTGAATGATTGTGACGTGCTTCAAACTCCTGAGGGCTGGGCGTTAGTGACAAACGCAAAAGAATCAATGGATTCTATTCCAACCTGATTGAGAACCGACAGATGATTAGCCGTGCTGTGACAGAGCATAGGAACGTTTTCACTGAGAGGATGGGAAGTAGCCACTGACAACGGTGACACCCTACATAGAGCTTGCCATGGAAGGAACCTGCGTGTGAGAAGAGGATTTCAAGGAAGAGTCGAAGTCAGAGGACAAAGCATCTCCAAAACTCCAACATATTCTCCAGTACTGCAAAGCAAAGTAACATTGTTCCCTCTTTTATTTTTATAATCAAATCTAGTAATTTCACTTTTAATCCAAATAATCCTATTGACATCCTGACTAAGATTAATAAAATAAATATTGATTGCTTCAAACCAATAATCTCTGTGGATTCGACCCTTACTCACGTAAGGTATTACTTGGACGACCCAGTACACTTGCTGGTTAGTTGAACGGAGTTGTGAAAGGAAAGTAATCAGTTAGTTAAATTAGTTCTCTTTGGCACATGCCAAGGAGCCTTTAATTAAGGATCACAATTTCGTCCACCAAGTTTTTGGCGCCGTTGCCGGGGATTGTTGAATTTGGACAATTGAAGGCTTATTTTATTTCTTAGATCAGGAATATAGTATTGATGTTACAGAGTCATTAAATCTGAGTCCTTTATTCCCTTTTCAAAAATATTTTTCAAAAATATTATTTTTCTTTATTAATTGTTAATTCTTCGTGAGTCTAGTGTCTTGTTCTAAGTTTGGTGTCAATTGCATCTTTTATATTTTTCTTTGAAATTTTCGTGTGAGTGTTCTTTGTTTTTCCTTAATCTTCAAGTTGTTCTTGTCTATTTTTCTTGTTTGATCTTTAATTTTTCTTGTTCTGAGTCTTTTCTTGTTTTTCTTGAGCTTTTTCAAAACAATTGTTATATTTGCTGCCCAATTGGCTAGAATAGAAGGGTCATATTCTTGACAAGGGAGCACCAATACTTTTGAAAATCTTTTTCAAAAATAATTTTTCTTGATTTAATCTTGTGCCAAACTCTAAGTTTGGTGTTTTATTGTTAATCTTTTTATAATTTTCGAAAATTTATTTTGATTTTCTAAAAATTTTAAGTTTGGTGTTCTTCCTTTTGTTCTTGGTGTTCTTGTGAATCTTCAAGGTGTTCTTGAGTTTTTCTTGTGTCTTGATCTTAAAATTTTTAAGTTTGGTGTTCCTTGGTGTTTTCCCTCCAAAAATTTTCGAAAATAAGGAGCACTAGATCTAAAAATTTTAAGTCTTGTGTCATTTGTGTGTTTTTCTCTTTCATCATAAAGATTCAAAATTCAAAAAAAAAATTTATGTTTTCTAACTAATTGTGAACTACTTTTTCGAAATATTTTTCATTTAAATTTCAGATTTTACTTTCAAATTTTTCGAAAAAAAAAAATATTTTTAACTTCTTTTTCTTTATTCCATTTTTATTTATTCCATTACTATAAAATAAATAATTCTCAACATATAAATTCTCAACTTGCATTCCATTATGGAAGTAAGTAGGAATGAACAGTCCAAGAGGACTCTGGGGTCATATGCTAACCCCACTACTACTTCATATGGGAATAGTATCTGTATACCCTCCATTGGAGTTAGTAGCTTTGAGCTGAATCCTCAGCTCATTATCATGGTGCAGCAAAACTGCCAGTATGCTGGTCTTCCACATGAAGAACCTACAGAGTTTCTGGCACAATTTCTGCAAATTGCTGATACAGTACATGATAAGGAAGTGGATCAGGATGTCTACAGATTACTACTATTTCCATTTGCTGTAAAAGATCAAGCTAAGAGGTGGTTAAATAACCAGCCTAAAAACAGCATAAAAACATGGAAACAGCTGTCAGAAAAATTCCTGAATCACTATTTCCCTCCCAAACGGATGACACAGCTAAGGCTAAGCATCCAAGGCTTCAAACAAGGAGATAATGAATCCCTTTATGATGCCTGGGAGAGATACAGGGAGATGCTAAGAAAATGACCCTCTGAAATGTTTTCAGAATGGGTACAATTAGACATCTTCTACTATGGGCTTACAGAAAAAGCTCAGATTTCTCTAGACCACTCAGCTGGTGGATCTATACATATGAGAAAAACAATTGAAGAAGCTCAAGAGCTTATTGATACAGTTGCCAGAAATCAGCATCTGTACCTAAGCAGTGAATCCTCTATGAAAGAAGAAGCTAAAACAGTAACTGCAGAACCCAGTCCAATGGATCAGGCTAACGAATTTAATCAGCAATTAGACTTCCTAACTCAGCAGCTAGCCGAATTCAAGGAAATGTTACAGGAAACAAGAATGGCTAACAGGAACATGGAAGTGCAATTAAAAAAGACAGAAAAGCAACTGTCAAAACAAATAGCAGATGAATGCCAAGTAGTTCAATTAAGAAGTGGGAGAATATTAAATACCTCACTTCAAAGCAGCAAGAAGACAGGAAATGAACAAATAGCTACTCAAAATCCCTCTGAGGACAAGCAGAGCCCAGAAAGGGATAAAGCTGGCGCTGAACGCCCAAACCATGCTCATTCCTGGCGTTCAACGCCAGAAACAAGCATGGATCTGGCGTTGAACGCCCAAAAGGAACATGGTTCTGGCGTTCAAACGCCAGTGACAAGCAAGGAGGTGGCGTTTAACGCCACCCCAGCTTCCACCCATGGTATTCAAACGCCAGTGGGTGATCAGTCACATACAAGTGCTGATAACAATCCTTCTAAAAAGGCTTCCCAACCCACTTCTGTAGGTAATAAACCTGCAGCAACTAAGGTTGAGGAATACAAAGCCAAAATGCCTTATCCTCAAAAACTCCGCCAAGCAGAACAGGATAAGCAATTTGCCCGCTTTGCAGACTATCTCAGGACTCTTGAAATAAAGATTCCGTTTGCAGAAGCACTTGAGCAAATACCTTCTTATGCTAAGTTCATGAAAGAGATCTTAAGTCATAAGAAAGATTGGAGGGAAACTGAAAAAGTTTACCTCACTGAAGAATGCAGTGCAGTCATTCTGAAAAGCTTACCTGAGAAGCTTAAAGATCCTGGGAGCTTTATGATACCATGCACATTAGAAGGTGTTTGTACCAAGCAAGCTTTATGCGATCTTGGGGCAAGTATCAACCTAATACCTGCATCTACTATCAGAAAGCTTGGTTTGACTGAAGAAATCAAACCAACCAGGATATGTCTTCAACTTGCTGATGGCTCCATTAAATACCCATCAGGCGTGATTGAAGACATGATTGTCAAGGTTGGGCCATTTGCCTTTCCTACTGACTTTGTGGTGCTGGAAATGGAGGAGCACAAGAGTGCAACTCTCATTCTAGGAAGACCTTTCCTAGCAACTGGCCGAACCCTCATTGATGTCCAAAAAGGGGAAGTAACCTTGAGAGTCAATGAGGAGGAGTTCAAGTTAAATGTTGTTAAAGCCATGCAACATCCAAACACCCCAAATGACTGCATGAGTGTTGATATTATTGACTCTCTGGTAAGAGAGGTCAATATGGCTGAGAGTCTCGAATCAGAGCTGGAGGACATCTTTAAAGATGTTCAGCCCGATTTGGAGGATTCAGAGAAGATAATAGAACCTCTGAAAATCCTTCAAGAAGAGGAGAAACCTCCAAAACCCGAGCTCAAACCATTACCACCATCCCTGAAATATGCATTTCTAGGAGAAGGTGAAACCTTTCCTGTAATTATAAGCTCTACCTTAGAGCCACAGGAAGAGGAAGCACTAATTCAAGTGCTAAGGACGCACAAGACAGCTCTTGGGTGGTCCATTAGTGATCTTAAGGGCATTAGCCCAGCCAGATGCATGCACAAAATCTTGTTGGAGAATGACGCCAAGCCAGTGGTTCAACCACAAAGGCGGCTGAACCCAGCTATGAAAGAAGTGGTGCAAAAAGAGGTCACTAAATTACTAGAGGCTGGGATTATTTATCCTATTTCTGACAGCCCCTGGGTGAGCCCTGTCCAAGTTGTCCCTAAGAAGGGTGGCATGACAGTGGTTCATAATGAAAAAAATGAACTGGTTCCTACAAGGACAGTTACAGGGTGGCGTATGTGCATTGATTACAGAAGACTCAATACAGCCACCAGAAAGGATCATTTTCCTTTACCATTCATAGACCAGATGCTAGAAAGACTAGCAGGTCATGAATACTACTGCTTCCTGGATGGATATTCAGGTTATAATCAAATTGCAGTAGATCCCCAGGATCAGGAGAAAACGGCATTCACATGCCCATCTGGAGTATTTGCATACAGAAGGATGCCATTTGGCCTGTGCAATGCACCTGCAACCTTTCAGAGGTGCATGCTTTCAATTTTCTCTGATATGGTGGAAAAATTTCTGGAAGTCTTCATGGATGACTTTTCAGTATTTGGAGACTCATTCAGCTCCTGCCTTAACCATTTAGCACTTGTTCTGAAAAGATGCCAAGAGACTAACCTGGTTTTAAACTGGGAAAAATGTCACTTTATGGTGACTGAAGGAATTGTCCTTGGGCACAAAATTTCGAACAAGGGAATAGAGGTGGACCAAGCTAAGGTAGAAGTAATTGAAAAATTACCACCACCTGCTAATGTTAAGGCAATCAGAAGCTTTCTGGGGCATGCAGGATTCTATAGGAGGTTTATAAAGGATTTTTCAAAAATCGCCAAACCTCTGAGCAACCTGCTAGCTGCAGACACGCCATTTATCTTTGATAAAGAGTGTCTGTAGGCATTTGAGACTCTGAAAGCTAAATTGGTTACAGCACCAATCATCTCTGCACCAGACTGGACATTACCATTTGAACTGATGTGTGATGCCAGTGACCACGCCATTGGTGCAGTGTTGGGACAAAGGCATGACAAGCTTCTGCATGTCATTTACTATGCCAGCCGTGTGCTAAATGATGCACAGAAGAATTACACAACCACAGAAAAAGAGCTACTTGCAGTGGTTTACGCCATTGACAAATTCAGATCCTACTTAGTAGGATCAAAAGTGATTGTGTACACTGATCATGCTGCTCTTAAATATCTACTCACAAAGCAGGATTCAAAACCCAGACTCATCAGATGGGTGTTGCTTCTGCAAGAGTTTGATATAGAAATAAGAGACAGAAAAGGGACAGAGAATCAAGTAGCAGATCACCTGTCCCGAATAGAACCAGTGGAAGGGGCGTCCCTCCCTCTCACTGAAATTTCTGAAACCTTTCCGGATGAGCAACTACTGGCCATCCAGGAAGTGCCATGGTTTGCAGACATTGCAAACTACAAGGCAGTAAGATTCATACCCAAAGAGTACAGTAAGATGCAATCAAAGAAATTAATCACAGATGCAAAGTACTATCTTTGGGATGAACCATATCTCTTTAAGAGATGTGCAGACGGAGTAATCCGTAGATGTGTGCCTAAAGAAGAAGCACAGAAGATCCTTTGGCATTGCCATGGATCACAGTATGGAGGACATTTTGGAAGTGAACGAACAGCCACAAGAGTTCTCCAAAGTGGCTTCTACTGGCCTACTCTCTATAAAGACTCCCGAGCATTTGTGCTTAACTGTGACAGTTGCCAAAGATCAGGCAACCTGCCTCACAGTTATGCCATGCCTCAACAAGAAATCTTGGAGATTGAGTTGTTTGATGTATGGGGCATTGACTTCATGGGACCTTTCCCACCATCATACTCAAACACCTATATTCTGGTG
Source organism: Arachis hypogaea (assembly GCF_003086295.3). Taxonomy (NCBI): domain Eukaryota; kingdom Viridiplantae; phylum Streptophyta; class Magnoliopsida; order Fabales; family Fabaceae; genus Arachis; species Arachis hypogaea. The sequence continues at coordinate 21,850,099 of NC_092040.1, forward strand.
GCAGTGGATTATGTATCCAAATGGGTGGAGGCTATTGCAACACCCACTAATGACACTAAAACAGTGTTAAAATTCCTCCAGAAACATATCTTCAGCAGATTTGGTATCCCTAGAGTGTTAATCAGTGATGGGGGCACTCATTTCTGTAATAAACAACTCTACTCTGCTCTAGTACGTTATGGAGTCAACCACAGGGTGGCTACTCCATATCACCCACAAACTAATGGGCAGGCTGAAGTCTCAAATAGAGAACTTAAAAGAATCTTGGAACGGACTGTAATTAACCGTAGAAAGGATTGGGCAAGAAGCTTGGATGATGCTCTATGGGCATACAGAACAGCATTTAAGACCCCTATAGGGACCTCTCCATACCAGCTGGTGTATGGAAAGGCATGTCACTTGCCAGTGGAACTGGAACACAAGGCCTATTGGGCAACCAGATTCCTGAACCTTGATGCCAAGTTAGCTGGAGAAAAACGATTACTCCAGTTAAATGAGCTAGAGGAATTTAGACTCAATGCTTTCGAAAATGCAAAAATTTACAAAGAGAAAGCAAAAAGATGGCATGATAAGAAATTGTCATCCAGAGTCTTTGAGCCAGGACAGAAAGTTCTGCTATTTAATTCAAGGCTCAAATTATTCCCTGGGAAATTAAAATCCCGGTGGAGAGGTCCATATGTAATCACAAGCGTATCACCATATGGATACATAGAACTTCAGGATAGTGACTCTAACAAAAAGTTCATTGTTAATGGACAAAGAGTTAAACACTATCTTGAAGGTAATCTCGAGCAAGAATGCTCAAAACTGAGACTTAATTGAAGATCAGTGATAGTCCAGCTAATGACATTAAAGAAGCGCTTGCTGGGAGGCAACCCAGCCATGTACAAAGTTTAAATTACTAATTAAATAAATTTTCTTTCTTTACAGGTTTAGGTCTAAATATCTTCAAAGGTGAAATAGCAAATTTATTGAAGTCCCAAGAGTTACAGAGAAATTTGGAAGCTCACTGGCATGACAAAGCCAGTAAGAAACACTTTGGGCGTTAAACGCCCAAAAGAAGCACCCACTGGGCGTTTAACGCCAGTAAGGGTAGCCTTCTGGGCGTTAAACGCCAGAAAGGAGCATCTTCTGGGCGTTAAACGCCAGAAAGATGCACCTTCTGGGCGTTTAACGCCAATATGCTAGCATTCTGGGCGTTTAGAAAAACGCCCAGTAAAGAAGGACTTCCTGGCGTTCAACGCCAGAAAGAAGCATCACATGGGCGTTGAACGCCCAGGAGAAGCAACATTTGGGCGTTAAACGCCCAAACCATGCAACAGTTGGGCGTTTAACGCCAGGATGGTGGGAAGGAGGTAACATTCATTTTTCTTCACATTTTTTCTAACTTTTTATGTTTCAATTCATACTTTCTTGCATAAACATATTTCAAATTATCACTTTCAGTTCCAAAAAGTTTATCCTAATTTCTAAAATCCAATGATTGCAAATATTTTAGATTTATCTTAACCCAAAAGAACAAATGGCTTTCCAATTCAATCCATCATCTTTTCAAATTTGTTTTCAACACATCAATTATCTTTTAAAATCTTTTTCAAAATTAAATTTCAAATCTATCTTTTAAATTATAATTCATATCTTTTTCTTTTCAAAATTATATCTTTTTCTGATCATATCTTTTAAAATCATATCTTCTATTTTATCTCTTTCTTATTTTTTTTTCGAAAATTTCCCACCCCCCTCCCTATATATTGTGTTCGGCGTCCCCTCATCATCACCATTCCACAATTGCTCTCCTTCTATCCCTCTTCTTTCTTCTCCTTTGCTTGAGGACAAGCAAACCTCTAAGTTTGGTGTGCTTATCCATGATCACAAAAACATACTCACTTAAGATCATGGCTCCTAAAGGAAAGCAAACCGCCCCAAGAGGGAAGAAAGAAAGCGCTCCAAAGCCACTTTGGAATCAAGGGAAGTTCTTAACTAAAGAACATTCAGACCATTACTACACGATAATGAGTCACAGATCAGTGATCCCGGAAGTCAGATTTGATCTGAAAGAAGATGAATATCCGGAGATCCAAGAGCAAATTCGAAACAGGAATTGGGAAATTCTGGCCAATCCTGAAACGAAAGTGGGGAAGAATATGGTTCAGGAATTCTATGCTAATCTATGGCAGACAGAAAGGCAAAGAATCATTGGAGCTGCTCTCTTTGACCATAAGACCTTAGTCAGAGGAAAGATCATTCATACCAATTCTGACAAGATCAGGGAGATATTCAAGATTCCTCAACTGAAAGATGACCCAGACTCCTTTAATAGGAGAATGATGAGGGTCAATAAAGGGTTGGACAAGGTTCTGGAGGATATATGCATCCCTGGAGCCAAGTGGACTACCAGTACAACTGGCATCCCAGTTCAACTCAAAAGAGAAGATCTAAAACCAGTAGCCAGAGGCTGGCTGGATTTTATTAGCCGTTCCATATTGCCCACCAGCAACCATTCTGAAGTTACCATCAAAAGAGCTGTCATGATTCACTGCATCATGTTGGGAAAAGAAGTGGAAGTCCATCAGCTGATCTCCTGTGAGCTATATAAAATAGCAAACAGGAATTCTAAGGACGCTAAATTGGCTTATCCAAGCCTAGTTTCTATGCTTTGCAAAGATGCTGGAGTAAAGATGGGAATAACTGAATATATCCTAATTGAAAAGCCCATTACTGGAACATCAATGGTCAGGCAACAGCAACAAGAGGATTCTGCCAGAAGGAGAGCACAAGAAGCCCTCCCAGAACTGCCCCAATTCGAATATTGGGAACAGCTTGAGACTTCTATTTTCAGATTGCAAGAAGCTATGGATCAAATAAAGGGAGAACAGAATAATCAAGGTAGCATGATTTGCAAACTGCTCAAGGAACAGGAGGAGCAAGGGGGTGACCTAAGGGAGCTGAAGCGCCAAAAATTAATCCTTGAACCACATCCCAAAGAATTAGAGGAGCATCCACTCCTCAAAACAACAGGTTGCTGAGTTCCAATTTTTCTGTTTTTACTTAGTAATAATTATTCCTTTTAGAAATTGACCTTAGAAGGTATTTAGTAGTAATTAGGATGTCTATTTTGATTTTATTTCCAATTAAGCTATAATTTATTTTTCTCATCATCATTAGACATGAATAAAGTAGTAGATTTTCTTTTAGAATAAAGAAGTAATGTATATTTTTCGAGTTCTTAATAATAAAATTTATAATTAATTATATGTGGTGGCAATACTTTTTGTTCTCTGAATGAATGCTTGAACAGTGCATAATATGTACTTTGAATTTGATGAATATTGGCCCCTGAAAGGATGAGGAACACGAAAAATATTGTTGATGATCTGAAAGATCATGAAATTGATTCTTGACGCAAGAGAAAGCAGTCAAAAAAAAAAACACAATATTCACAAGCCATGGGCACTAGCCAAGAATAAAAAGGATCCAAGGCTTTGAGCATCAATGGATAGGAGGGCCCAAGGAAATAAAAATCCAGGCCTAAGCGGCTAAACCAAGCTGTCCCTAACCATGTGCTTGTGTCATGAAGGTTCAAGTTACAAACTTGAGACTGAGTGGTTAAAGTCGTGATCCAAAGCAAAAGAGTGTGCTTAAGAGCTCTGGACACTACTAACTGGGGACTTTAGCAAAGCTGAGTCACAATCTGAAAAGGTTCACCCAGTTATGTGTCCGTGGCATTTATGTATCCGGTGGTAATACTGGAAAACAAAGTGCTTAGGGCCACAGCCAAGACTCATAAAATAACTGTGTTCAAGAATCAACATACTACACTAGGAGAGTCAATAATACTATCTGAATTCTGAGTTCCTAAGGCTGCCAATCATTCTGAAAATTTAAAGATACAGGGAGATGCCAAAACTGTTCAGAGACAAAAAGCTACAAGCCCCGCTCATCTAATAAGAATTTGAGCTTCATTTAAAACTTGAGAATATTATTGCTTCTTTATTTCTGTTAAAACCTATTTTATTCATCTAGTTGCTTGAGGACAAGCAACAGTTTAAGTTTGGTGTTGTGATGAGCGGATATTTTATACGCTTTTTGGGGGTAATTCCATGTAGATTTTAGCATGTTTCAGTTAGTTTTTAGTAAAATAATATTAGTTTTTAGGCAAAAATTATATTTCTGGACTTTACTATGAGTTTGTGTGTTTTTCTGTGATTTCAGGTATTTTCTGGCTGAAATTGAGGGAGCTGAGCAAAAATCTGACTTAGGCTGAAAAAGGACTGCTGATGCTGTTGGATCCTGACCTCCCTGCACTCGAAATGGATTTTCTGGAGCTACAGGAGTCCAATTGGCGCGCTCTTAACGGCGTTGGAAAGTAGACATCCAGGGCTTTCCAGCAATATATAATAGTCCATACTTTGCGCAAGGATAGACGACGTAACTTGGCGTTAAACGCCAAGTTCATGCTGCTGTCTGGAGTTAAACGCCAGAAAAACGTCATTATCCGGAGTTGAACGCCCAAAACACGTCATAACCTGAAGTTTGACGCCAAGAAAGGCCTCTACACGTGGAAAGCTTTAGTCTCAGCCCCAGCACACACCAAGTGGGCCCCAGAAGTGGATTTCTGCACCAATTATCTTAGCTTATTCATTTTCTGTAAACCTAGGTTACTAGTTTACTATTTAAACAACTTTTACAGACATATCTTGCACCTCATGACATTTTCAGATCTGAATTACATACTTTGTGACGGCATGAGTCTCTAAACTCCATTGTTGGGGGTGAGGAGCTCTGCAGCGTCTCGATGATTTAATACAATTCCTTTGTTTTCCATTCAAACACGCTTGTTCTTATCTAAGATGTTTATTCGCGCTTAATTGTGAAGAAGGTGATGATCCGTGACACTCATCACCTTCCTCAATCCATGAACGTGTGCCTGACAACCACCTCCGTTCTACATCAGATTGAATGAATATCTCTTAGATTCCCCAACAGAATCTTCGTGGTATAAGCCGGATTGATGGCGGCATTCATGAGAATCCGGAAAGTCTAAACTTTGTCTGTGGTATTCCGAGTAGGATTCCGGGATTGAATGATTGTGACGTGCTTCAAACTCCTGAGGGCTGGGCGTTAGTGACAAACGCAAAAGAATCAATGGATTCTATTCCAACCTGATTGAGAACCGACAGATGATTAGCCGTGCTGTGACAGAGCATAGGAACGTTTTCACTGAGAGGATGGGAAGTAGCCACTGACAACGGTGACACCCTACATAGAGCTTGCCATGGAAGGAACCTGCGTGTGAGAAGAGGATTTCAAGGAAGAGTCGAAGTCAGAGGACAAAGCATCTCCAAAACTCCAACATATTCTCCAGTACTGCAAAGCAAAGTAACATTGTTCCCTCTTTTATTTTTATAATCAAATCTAGTAATTTCACTTTTAATCCAAATAATCCTATTGACATCCTGACTAAGATTAATAAAATAAATATTGATTGCTTCAAACCAATAATCTCTGTGGATTCGACCCTTACTCACGTAAGGTATTACTTGGACGACCCAGTACACTTGCTGGTTAGTTGAACGGAGTTGTGAAAGGAAAGTAATCAGTTAGTTAAATTAGTTCTCTTTAGCACATGCCAAGGAGCCTTTAATTAAGGATCACAATTTCGTCCACCAAGTTTTTTCAAAAACTTGGTGGACGAAATTGTGATTTCTATCTTTTGAGCTTTAGCATATATTTACTCTTAGGGCACTGTTTATTTTCACAACTTCGTTCAACTAACCAGCAAGTGTACTGGGTCGTCCAAGTAATAAACCTTACGTGAGTAAGGGTCGAATCCACAGAGATTGTTGGTATGAAGCAAGCTATGGTCACCTTGCAAATCTCAGTTAGGCAGATTAAATTGGTTTATGATTTTTTTAGAATAATTAATAATAAAAAGGAATAATAAAAGGATAGAAGACTTATGCAGATTCATTGGTGGGAATTTCAGATAAGCGGATGGAGATGCTGTAGAGCCCAAGGACGCCTGCTCTCCTACTGCTTCTACTCAATCCTTCTTACTCCTTTCCATAGCAAGCTTTGTTTAGGGGTTCACCATCAACTGTGGCTACTTTCTTCCTCTCGGGGAAATATCCTGTGCGGCTGTCACTCGCACAGCTAACCAGTCTGGAGGCATCAAAATACCTCCCTCTTTTTCAAAAATTCTTTATTTAATTAATTAATTATTTTAAATTTTAATTTTAATTTTATTTCTTATCTTTATTTTTCAAAAATCATTTAACTCTTTTTTAAAATTTATTTTCAAAAATTTCTCCTTCTCTCATATTATTCTATTTATTTATTCATTCACTAACACTTCTCTTCACCTCTCTTTATCTCAAATTCACTACCCCTATCCTTACCCTTCTGTTTGGATTCTCCTTTCTTTATTCCCTTTCTTCTTCTACTAACAATAAGGAACCTCTTTACTGTGACATAGAGGATTCCTCTTTCTTTTCTTGTTCTCTTCTTCCCTATATGAGCAGGAACAAGGAAAAAGGCATTCTTGTTGAAGCTGACCCTGAACCTGAAAGGACTCTGAAGAGGAAATTAAGAGAAGCTAAATTACAACAATCCAGAGACAACCTTACTAAAATTTTCGAACAGGAAAAAGACATGGCAGTCGAACCTAACAACAATAATGCAAAGAGAATGCTTGGTGATTATACTACACATACTTCCAACTTTGATGGAAGAAACATCTCAATCCCTACCATTGGGGCAAACAATTTTGAGCTGAAACCTCAACTAGTTGCTCTAATGCAACAAAACTGCAAGTTTCATGGAGTAGATCCTAAAGTCTATAGGCTCATGCTTTTCCCTTTTGCTGTAAGAGACAGAGCTAGAACATGGTTGGATTCACAACCTAAAGATAGCCTGGGCTCCTGGGATAAGCTGGTCACGGCCTTCTTGGCTAGGTTCTTTCCTCCTCAAAAGCTGAGCAAGCTTAGAGTGGATGTTCAGACCTTCAAACAAAAAGATGGTGAATCCCTCTATGAAGCTTGGGAAAGATACAAACAGATGACCAAAAGAGGTCCTTCTGACATGTTTTCAGAATGGACCATGATAGATATATTCTATTATGGTCTATCTGAGTTCTCTAAGATGTCATTGGACCATTCTGCAGGTGGATCCATTCACCTAAAGAAAATGCATGCAGAAGCTCAAGAACTTATTGACATGGTTGCAAATAACCAATTCATGTACACTTCTGAGAGGAATTCTGTGAATAATGGGACGCTTCAAAGGAAGGGAGTTCTTGAAATTGATGCTCTGAATGCCATATTGGCTCAGAACAAAGTGTTGACTCAGCAAGTCAATATGATTTCTCAAAGTCTGAATGGATGGCAAAATGCATCCAACAGTACTAAAGAGGCATCTTTTGAAGAAGAAGCTTATGATCCTAAGAACCCTGCAATGGCAGAGGTAAATTACATAGGTGGACCTTATTGAAACACCTATAATTCATCATGGAGAAATCATCCGAATTTCTCATGGAAGGATCAACAAAAGCCTCAACAAGGCTTTAGTAATGGTGGAAGAAATAGGCTCAACAATATCAAGCCTTATCCATCATCTTCTCAGCAACAGACAGAGAATTATGAACAGAATACCTCTAATTTAGCAAATTTAGTCTCTGATCTGTCTAAGGCCACCTTAAGTTTCATGAATGAAACAAGGTCCTCCATCAGAAATCTGGAGGCACAAGTGGGCCAGTTGAGTAAGAAAATCACTGAAACCCCTCCTAGTACTCTCCAAAGCAATACTGAAGTAAATCCAAAAAGAGAGTGCAAGGCCATTGATATAATCAATATGGCCGAACCTAGAGAGGAAGGAGAGGATGTGAATCCCAATGAGGAAGACCTCATGGGACGTCTCTCAAGTAAGAAGGAGTTCCCTATTGAGGATCCAAAGGAATCTGAGGCTCATATAGAGACAATAGAGATTCCATTAAATCTCCTTCTGTCATTCATGAGCTCTGAAGACTATTCTTCCTCTAAAGAGGATGAAGATGTAACTGGAGAGCAAGTTGCTCAATATCTAGGAGCCATCATGAAGCTAAATGCCAAGTTATTTGGTAATGAGAGGAAGCATGAACAGCCTCTCTCAATGCAGAGTCAAACAGAGCCCCCACAGTCAAACTCTAAGTTTGGTGTTGGGAGGCCACAACCAAACTCTAAGTTTGGTGTTGAACCCCCACATTCAAACTCTAAGTTTGGTGTTGGGAGGTCCTAACATTGACAACGGTGATGCCCTACATACAGCTTGCCATAGAAAGGAGTGACAAAGATTGGATAAAGACAGTAGAAAAGCAGAGATTTAGAAGGAACACAGCACCTCCATACACCTATCTGAAATTCCCACCATTGGATTACATGAGTAACTTTATCTTTATTTTCTATTTAATTTATTATTATTATTCGAAAAAACAATAATATCTTAAATTAGTTAAATCCGCCTGATTGGGATTTACAAGATGACCATAGCTTGCTTCATACCAACAATCTCTGTGGGATCGACCCTTACTCACGTAAGGTATTACTTGGACGACCCAGTACACTTACTGGTTAGTTGTGCGGAGTTGTGACAAAGTGTGATTTATGTTTGAGAGCACCAAGTCTTTGGAGCTATTGTTGATGATCACAATTTCGTCCAGCAAGTTTTTGGCGCCGTTACCTGATCACCTGTGAGGCTCCATGAGAGCCCACTGTCAAGCTATTGACATTAAAGAAGCGCTTATTAGGAGGCAACCCAATTTTTATTTATCTAATTTTTTTCTTTTTATTGCTCTTTTATGTTTTATTAGGTTCATGATCATGTGGAGTCACGAAAAAAATACTAAAATTAAAAATAGAATCAAAAACAGCAGAAGAAAAATCACACCCTGGAGGAAGGACTTACTGGTGTTTAAACGCCAGTAAGGAGCATCTGGCTGGCGTTCAACGCCAGAACAGAGCATAGAGCTGGCGCTGAACGCCAGAAACATGCATGGAACTGGCGTTCAACGCCAGAAACATGCTGCACATGGGCGTTGAACGCCCAGAACATGCATCACCTCGGCGTTTAAACGCCAGAATTGTATGCAAAGGCGTTTTACATGCCTAATTGGTGCAGGGATGTAAATCCTTAACACCTCAGGATCTGTGGACCCCACAGGATCCCCACCTACCTCAACTCACCTTCTCCCTTCTTCCCCAATCACCTTAATCCTTCTTCCCCATCATCTCTTCACCACTCACATCCATCCATCCTTCCCACCCAAACCCACCCTACATGGCCAAAACACAAACATCTCTCCCTCTCCCACATATCTTCTTCTCCTTCTTCTATTCTTTCTTCTTTTGCTCGAGGGTGAGCAACATTCTAAGTTTGGTGTGGTAAAAGCATAGATTTTTTGCTTTTCTTTCTTTTCCATAACCATTGATGGCACCTAAGGCCAGAGAAACCTCAAAAAAAAAGAGAGAAAAGAAAGAGAAGAGAAAAGAGAAGACAAAAGCTTCCACCTCTGAGTCATGGGAGATGGAGATATTCATCTCAAGGGTCCATAACTCAGTAGAAGAGCATTTGACTGCACATCAAGAGAGCATGAGAAATTTCCTCATCAAGAAATCCCTGAGATACCTCAGGGGATACATGTTCCTCCACATAATTATTGGAAGGAACTAAGGGTAGGAACACCAAAATCACTAGGGATCATGCAACAGAAGCAAGGAAGAGACATAAAGGAGCTCAAAAAGCACCATTGGACCTTCAAAAGGCGCCACCCTCACTAAGGTGGACTTATTCCTTAACTTCCTTATTCTTATCTCTTTGTTTTTCAGTTTTTTATGTTATATGTTTATCTATGTTTTGTGTCTCTACTTCATGATCATTAGTAGTTAGTAACTATGTCTTAAAGCTATGAATAATTCCATTAATCCTTCACCTCTCTTAAATGAAAATTGTTTTTAATTCAAAAGAACAAGAAGTACATAAATTTCGAAAATTGTCCTTGAATTTAGTTTAATTATATTGATGTGGTGACAAAACTTTTTGTTTTTTGAATGAATGCTTGAACAGTGCATAATTTTGATCTTGTTGTTTATGAATGTTAAAATTGTTGGCTCTTGAAAGAATGATGAACAAAGAGAATGTTATTGAAAAAATCATGAAAATTGATTCTTGAAGCAAGAAAAAGCAGTGAAAAAGCAAAAGCTTGCAGAAAAAAAAATTTGAGAAAAAAATAGAAAGAAAAAGAAAAAGCAAGCAGAAAAAGCCAATAGCCCTTAAAACCAAAAGGCAAGGGTAAAAAGGATCCAAGGCTTTGAGCATCAATGGATAGGATGGCCCAAGGAAATAAATCCAAGCCTAAGCGGCTAAATCAAGTTGTCCCTAACCATGTGCTTGTGTCATGAAGGTCCAACTGAAAAGCTTGAGACTGAGTGGTTAAAGTCGAGATCCAAGGCAAAAAGAGTGTGATTAAGAGCTCTGGACACCTCTAACTGGGGACTCTAGCAAAGCTGAGTCACAATCTGAAAAGGTTCACCCAGTCATGTGTCTGTGGCATTTATGTATCCGGTGGTAATACTGGAAAACAAAATGCTTAGGGCCACGGCCAAGACTCATAAAAGTAGCTGTGTTCAAGAATCAACAAACTTAACTAGGAGAATCAATAACACTATCTAAAATTCTAAGTTCCTATAGAAGTCAATCATTCTAGACTTCAAAGGAAAAAGTGAGATGCCAAAACTGTTCAGAAGCAAAAAGCTACAAGTCCCGCTCATCTAATTAGAATTAATATTCATTGATATTTTGAGATGTATAGTATATTCTCTTCTTTTTATCCTAATTGATTTTCAGTTGCTTGGGGACAAGCAACAATTTAAGTTTGGTGTTGTGATGAGCGGATAATTTATATGCTTTTTGGCATTGTTTTTACGTAGTTTTTAGCATGATCTAGTTACTTTTAGGGATGTTTTCATTAGTTTTTATGCTAAATTCACATTTCTGGACTTTACTATGAGTTTGTGTGTTTTTCTGTGATTTCAGGTATTTTCTGGCTGAAATTGAGGGACCTGAGCAAAACTCTGATAAGAGGCTGACAAAGGACTGCTGATGCTGTTGGAATCTGACCTCCCTGCACTCAAAATGGATTTTCTGGAGCTACAGAACTCTAAATGGCGCGCTCTCAACAGCGTTGGAAAGTAGACATCCAGAGATTTCCAGCAATATATAATAGTCCATACTTTATTTGAGATTTGACGACCTAAATTGGCGTTCAACGCCAGTTCCATGCTGCATTCTGGAGTCAAACGCCAGAAACACGTCACGAACCAGAGTTGAACGCCAGAAACACGTTACAACTTGGCGTTCAACTCCAATAAAAGCCTCTGCACGTGTAACATTCAAGCTCAGCCCAAGCACACACCAAGTGGGCCCCAGAAGTGGATTTATGCATCAATTACTTACTTCTGTAAACCCTAGTAGCTAGTTTAGTATAAATAGAACTTTTTACCTTTGTATTAGACATCTTTGATCAGTTTATGCGATCTTAGACACTGGGGGCTGGCCATTTGGCCATGCCTGGACCTTCATCACTTATGTATTTTCAATGGTGGAGTTTCTGCACACCATAGATTAAGGGTGTGGAGCTCTGCTGTACCTCAAGTTTCAATGCAATTACTACTATTTTCTATTCAATTCGACTTATTCTTATTCTAAGATATTCGTTGCACTTCAACATGATGAATGTGATGATCTGTGACACTCATCATCATTCTCACCTATGAACGCGTGACTGACAACCACTTCTGTTCTACCTTAGACTGGGCGCATATCTCTTGGATTCCTTAGTCAGAATCTTCGTGGTATAAGCTAGAATTGATGGCGGCACTCATGGGAATCCGGAAAGTCTAACCTTGTCTGTGGTATTCCGAGTAGGATTCCAGGATTGAATGACTGTGACGAGCTTCAAACTCGCGATTGCTGGGCGTGATGACAAACGCAAAAGAATCAAGGGATTCTATTCCAACATGATCGAAAATCGACAGATGATTAGCCGTGCTGTGACAGAGCATTTGGACCATTTTCACTGAGAGGATGGGATATAGCCATTGACAATGGTGATGCCCTTCATATAGCTTGCCATAGAAAGGAGTGACAAAGATTGGATAAAAGCAGTAGGAAAGCAGAAATTCAGAAAGGACACAACATCTCCATGCACCTATCTGAAGTTCCCACTATTGAATTATATGAGTAACTATTTACTATTTTATTCCTCCACGTATACTATAATTTCTTAATACAGTTGAATCCGCCTGACTGGGATTTACAAGATGACCACAGCTTGCTTCATACCAACAATCTCTGTGGGATCGACCCTTACTCACGTAAGGTATTACTTGGATGACCCAGTACACTTGCTGGTTAGTTGTGCGGAATTGTGACAAAGTGTGATTTATGTTTAAGAGCACCAAGTCTTTGGAGCCATTGTTAATGATCACAATTTCGTCCACCAAACACCAAAATTATACAATCACAGTACCAAAGTTCACCTTAATAAAAACAAAAAATTGCTGATATTAAAACCCAAAACTATTTACCACAAAATAATTGTAGAAAACTAAAGTTCTGTAAAACCCGTAAAAATAGTAAATAATTAATGAATAAATTAATCATTATTTATAGAAATTAAAAAATAGAATTTTATAATTTATTGAGACAGAATTAATTAAAATAAGAATTTTGATACTAATTTCAAAGAATTTAATCTAAAATTGGGCCAAATAGGTCAAACCGATTGGACTGGACCCATATTAGGCCTAAAGTCCAACCTAACACCACATTAATAATGTGGCTTCAGCCACCTCTCCATCACATTCTGGGAATCACGTTGGAAACAAGAAAGGGGAAGCAAGGAGTGCTCCAAACCCTTGACCAACTTCAATCTTTCATATTTTTTTATTCGGAGCTCCGATTAACGAGCCGTTAATGGCCACACGTTTATCTCGAAATTCTCTACAAAGGCTGTTAATCAATTGAGTAAGAAAACCTAAATCTCAATCTCAGTCTCTCCTTCCCAATTTAGAAAATTTATTGTTTTGGTGTTGAGATTTTTAGTTGTTTTGATATTCTAGATTCAAATTAACTGGAGAAAATTAGTGGGTCTTACTCAAATGATGCATAAATTAGGTAAGAACCTCAAGTCCTTGTTGATTTATTGGTTAGCAAGCTTGAATGTTGATTATAATGATATATTTTGGGATTGGATTGAATAATGTTGATTTGGATAACATTGATGATGTTGGGAGCTTGATCGTTGGACCTTGGTGGCAGAGATTCGGTTTGAAGAGGCTTTGGGGATGTGGACTCTTGAGGAGCGTTGACCTTGAGGTGTTTTCGGGTTTTACAAGAAATCGGCTAAGGTACAGTTTAAGTTTTATTTAAGTACCGTGTGGTGTGATGTGAATTCCTATGTTAGATGCCCTTAGGATTAAGTTTGAATGAATTAATGTGTGTTGAGAATGCATGAAGGAAATTGATATTGGTGTTGGATAATTATTGTATGTTTATGAGTTGTGTTGAATTGAATAGATATTGGGCTAGAGGCTATGAATTTTGGGCCGGAGGCCAGGAAAAGGGTAAGGAAGGTAAGTGGTGTTTGTATTGTGTGATGATTAATGAGGATATTGAATTTGAATATTGAGCCATGATCAGTTTTGGTAATAATTATAAAGAAAGATAATACTTGACTGTTGATTTATGAATAATGTTGGTTGATTATGAGTTTGTTGGAAGGAAATTAATAGAATTGGACATCGATATGTTGAGAGAGGGTTGATAAGGATATGAAATCATTTTGGTTAGAATTTGGGTTGTTTTGGGTTAAGAAACTTTGGTTTGATAATGAGATTTTTGAAGAATAGAGGTTTTGGTGGATTTTGAAAAAGACTAATTTTTAATTAATTTCGGCGAGCCATAACTCGACTTCCAGACCCCTAAATTGATTCAAACATGTTTCATATGAAAATTGGGTTCGTGAAGTCTATGTCCTTTGAAGAACAGATGAAAAATGTTTTAAAATGAGAAAGTTATGCCCGTCGGAAGTTCGGTGTGCAAAACTGAAAATTGTGCAGCATTCAACATTTTTGCTAATCTGCAGATCTTGCGTACGTGACCATTGCACGCGACGCGACCAACCCTTACGGGTTTGGCATCTTACATATGCGAGCAGTGGTTTTTGAGGGGTTATGTACACGACCACCTGCACGCGACGCTACAAACCCTTCCGGGTTGGGCATCTCGCGTACGCGAACAAGGTACTGGCATACGCGACGATCCTATTTTCAACAAAAATGAATTTTATATTTTAAAACCTAATTTCGAACTTCTAAGTCTCTATTTTTACTTTTTTATCCCCTAAATCTTAGTTGTATGCTTAGTGATGAGGTGAAGTTAGGAAGGGATGGTAGCTTGGAAGAGAAGAAAGCTTGAAAGTATGCTGAATCATGGTTGAAAAGTGTGAAAGTGTTATGTAATTGATGAATATTTTGTCATAATGATATTGAATGAATAAATATGAATGATTATGAATGAATATGGTAATTAAGGCCTGATTGAGATTTTGTTGATGATGAGAATGTGTAAGTTTCTCTCTGTTGCAAGGTGTGTCGAGCACTATATCCCATGAGTGTGACGGGTACTATATCCCGAGAGCGTGGCAAGCGCTATATCCCAAGAGTGTAGGAGCACCTTACCCTGAGAAGTGTGTCGGGCACTATATCCCATGAGTGTAACGGGCACTATATCCCGAAAGCATGGCGGGCACTATATCTGGTGCACGAATCCCACGCTTCATACAACTGAACCAGCAAGTGCACTATGTCGTCCAAGTAATACCTGAGTGAGTCAGGGTCGATCCCATGAGGATTGTGGTTTGAAGCAATCTATGGTTATCTTGCGAATCTTAGTCAGGTGAATAGAAGAGTTATTGGTTTGGATTTGGTTAAAAGCATAAAAGGAATGAAAAAAAGGGTAAACAGAACTCAGAAGTCATGTAAACTATGATACGAAGGTGGTTAAGACTTGGAGATGCTATGTCCTTCTGGATTAACTCTGGTATTACTATCTTCTTCAATTGTGAATGATTTCTTCTATGGCGGGCTGTACGTGATTAACGCTGGTTTGAGCAGCCGCCAATACTCCTCTAGATCTGAACTCCAGGGTTAGTGCGGATCCATTTTGATTGAGAGTGAAGTTCCTGCAGTTCATTCTCTTTGGTAATCCTTCTCAAAATGCAATAGACAAGGTCGAATCTTCCGAATCAGAGGATGCTGTGCCTTGGTTCTAGCCTCTACCACAGTGGTGGACGAAATTGTGATCACTTGTTCTTTTGTTTATAAAGGATGTATACTCTGAGGGCATTGTTTATTTCCTTCACAATCTCGTTCAACTAACCAGCAAGTGTACTGGGTCGTCCAAGTAATAAACCTTACGTGAGTAAGGGTCGAATCCACAGAGATTGTTGGTATGAAGCAAGCTATGGTCACCTTGCAAATCTCAGTTAGGCAGATTACAATAGTTTATGGGTTTTCGAAAATATAAATAATGAAAGGGATAAAGATACTTATGCAGATTCATTGGTGGGAATTTCAGATAAGCGGATGGAGATGCTGTAGAGCTCTTGGACGCCTGCTCTCCTACTCCTTCTACTCAGTCCTTCTTACTCCTTTCCATGGCAAGCTTTGTATAGGGGTTCACCATCAACTGTGGCTACTTTCATTCCTCACGGGGAAATAACCTATGCGGCTGTCACTCGCACAGCTAACCAGTCTGGAGGCATCACCCATGGCTGATGGCTACATCCCATCCTCGCAGTGAAAACTATGCTAACGCACTCTGTCACAGTACGGCTAATCACCGGTTTGTTCCCGCTCCTACTGGAATAGAATCCCTCTTTTGCGTCTGTCACCAACGCCCAGCAGGTTAAAGTTTGAAGCACGTCACGGTCATTCATTACCAGAATCCTACTCGGAACACCACAGACAAGGTTGGACTTTCCGGATTCCCAGGATCCTACTCGGAATACCACAGACAAGGTGAGACTTTCCGGACCCTCATAAATGCCGCCAACTATCTAACTTATACCACGAAGATTCTGTTGGGGAATCTAAGAGATATGCATTCAAGCTCTGTTGCATGTAGAACGGAAGTGGTTGTCAATCACGCGCGTTCATAAGTGAGAATGATGATGAAGGTAATTTGACTCATCACATTCATCATGTTCTTGGGTACAAATGAATATCTTGGAATAAGAATAAGAGAGATTTGAATAAAAGAGAATAGAATTTCATTAATACTTGAGGTACAGCAGAGCTCCACACCCTTAATCTATGGTGTGCAGAAACTCCACCGTTGAAAATACATAAGCAAAGAGTTCAGGCATGGCCGAATGGCCAGCCCTCTCTAACGTGATCAATGATCCCCTAAGATGAAGAATAAAACAAAACTGAGATCAAAGATGTCTAATACAATAGATAAATGTCCTATATATACTAGACTAGCTACTAGGGTTTACATGAGTAAGTAATTGATGCATAAATCCACTTCCGGGGCCCACTTGGTGTATGTTTGGGCTGAGCTTGATCATTCCACGAGCTAAGGCATTTCTTGGCGTCAAACTTCAGGTTATGACGTGTTTTGGGCGTTTAACTCCGGATCATGACGTTTTTCTGGCGTTTAACTCCAGACAGCAGCATGTACTTGGCGTTCAACGCCAAGTTACGTCGTCATTCTTCGAATAAAGTATGGACTATTATATATTGCTGGAAAGCCCTGGATGTCTACTTTCCAACGCCGTTGAGAGCGCGCCAATTGGAGTTCTGTAGCTCCAGAAAATCCATTTCGAGTGCAGGGAGGTCAGAATCCAACAGCATCAGCAGTCCTTTTGTCAGCCTTCTTCAGAGTTTTGCTCAAATCCCTCAATTTCAGTCAGAATTTACCTGAAATCACAGAAAAACACACAAACTCATAGTAAAGTCCAGAAATGTGAATTTAACATAAAAACTAATGAAAACATCCCTAAAAGTAGCTTAAACTTACTAAAAACTATATGAAAACAATGCCAAAAAGCGTATAAATTATCCGCTCATCACACAGATACCCTAATCTCCACATACCTCTGCTGAACTGGTGTCTCAAAAAGTTTCCAACAAGATCGTGGATTAACCGCCTAAGAGATGTATAGTCAAGCTGGCGGTTCAATGCTTTCCACTTAAGTATTCACACGAACCCAAGAAGAACATGGGTGGTTGTCAGACACGCGGTCTTGGTATGAAGAACAAAGATGATTGTCACGGGTCATCCTGTTCATCATGTTGAAGAACGAAAATACATCTTAGAATTAAATCAAACACGAATTGAAGAGAAACAGTAATACTTTTATTAATCCATAAAACTCTGCAGGGCTCCACCCCTCAATTTAGGAGGTTTAGAAACTCATACTGATAGGAAACACAATGATAAATGAAAATATGGCATAAAAGGGTCTGTATGATTATGTAAAATATCCCTTAAATACTAAACTAGTGACTAAGGATTACATAAGAAGGGTAAATCAGTCTTTCAGTGTTAAAATCCACTTCTGGGGCCCACTTGGTGAGTGTTTGGACTGAGCTTTGATGAGATCCACGTGCTAGGAGGCCTCTAGGGCGTTGAATGCTGGCTAGGGGGTCCTCTTTGGGTGTTTGGATGCTGGTCTCCTCCTTTGGACGTTGGACGCCTGGAATGGGGCAAGAGGTTGGTGTTGGATGCCAGTTTTGGGCCTTCTATTCTGAAGCAAAGTATAGACTATTATAAATTTCTAGAAAGCTCTAGAAGTCAGCTTTCCATAGGCATTAAGAATGCTCCATTTGGATTTCTATAGCTCTAGAAAAGCTCTTTCGAGTACAAGAAGGTTAGATTCAGACAACATCTGCAATGCTTTCTCTGTCTCTGAATCAAACTTTTGCTCCAACTCCTCAATTTCAGCCAGAAAATACCTAAAATTGCATAAAAATACACAAAATCAAAGAGAATCCAAAAATGTGAATTTAACACTAAATCCTATGAAAACTTAATAAAGGTTAAACAAAACATGCTAAAAACTATATGAAAATAATGCCAATAAGCGTATAAAATATCCGCTCATCACAACACCAAACTTAAACTGTTGCTTGTCCCCAAGCAACTAAAAACACAGTAGGATAAAAAGAAGAGTATGATACAATAAATCTCAGAGTTTCCAATGAAGCTCAGTTTCAATTAGATGAGTAGGACTTAGTAGCTTTTTGCTTATGAATAGTTTTGGCATCTCACTATCCATTGAAACTAAAAAATGTTGGTCTCTTTAGGAACTTAGATTCCAGATGATATTATTGATTCTCCTAGTTAAGTTCTTGTTGGTTCTTGAACACAGCTTTCAGAGTCTTGGCCGTGACCCTAAGCACTTTATTTTCCAGTATTACCACCGGATACATAAATGCCACAGACACTTTAACTGGGTGAACCCTTTCGGATTGTGATTCAGCTTTGCTAGAATCCCTAGATAGAGGTATCCAGAGTTCTTAAGAACACTCTTTTTTCTTTGGACCACGACTTTAACTGCTCAGTCTCAAACTTTTCACTTGACACCTTCACACCACAAGCATATAGTTAGGGATAGCTTGGTTGAGCCACTTAGGCCAGGATTTTATTCCTTGTAGGCTCTCCTAACTATTGATGCTCAAAGTCTTGGATCCTTTTACCCTTGCCTTTTGGCTTAAAGGGTTATTGGCTTTTTGCTCTTGCCTTTTGGTTTAAAGAGCTATTGGCTTTTTCTGCTTTTTATTTTTCATTTTTTTTGCTTATTATTTTTTTTCGCATGTATATATTATTTTTTCTTTTGCACATGCTTTTTCTTTTTCTTTTTGATACTTTTTCTTGCTTCAAAAATTAATTTATTTAGATTTTTTAGATTACCAATAGTACTTTTCCTTTTTCATCTTTCTTTCAAGAGCCAACATTCTTAATTTCAACTTTAAATATACACTGTTTATTCATACATTCAGAAAACAAAAATAATGCCACCACATCAAAATAATTGAACTATTCTTATTATAAACTTGAAATTCATGTATCTCTCAATCCTTTTCAAATAAAATTTTCTTTTATGTAAGGTGAGAGACATATGGAATATTTTATAACTTTAAGACATAAATGGAAATAATCATGCAATAAGAACAAGAGACAGAAAATACAACATAACAGAAAATAGAAAAATAACAAAAGAAAAGGAGATAAAGAGAATGAATCCACCTTTAATGGTGGCAGCTAGTGCTCCTCCTTGAGGATCCAATGCAGTGCTTAATCTCTTCAATATCACTCCTTTGCCTTTGTTGTTCTTTCCTCATAGCCCTTTGATCTTCTCTGATGGCTTTTTGGTCTTCCCTTATTTCATTGAGGATGATGGAATGCTCTTGATGTTCCAACCTCAATTGCTCCATGTTAGAGCTCAATTCTCCCATGGAAGTATGTCATTGATCCCAATAGCATTGAGGAGGAAAATACATCCCTTAAGTCATCTCAGGGATCTCATGCTGAGGCGGCTACACAGGCTCTTGTGCATGCTCTCTACTTTGCTCCATCCTCTTCTTAGTTATGGGCTTGTCCTCCCTAATGGAGATATCTTCCTCTATGACAATTCCACCTGAATTGCATAAATGACAGATGAGGTGTGAGAATGCCAACCTTGCTTGGGTGGAAGGCTTCTCAGCTATCTTGTACAATTCTTAAAGAATCACCTCATGTACTTCCACCTCACTTCCAATCATGATGCAATGGATCATGATGGCTCTTTCAAGGGTCACTTCTGACCAATTGCTAGTAAGGATGATGGAGCGTTGGATGAATTCCAACCATCCTCTAGCTAAGGGTTTTATGTCAAGTCTTCTTAGTTGAATGGGCTTGCCTTGGGAATCTCTTTTCTACTGTGCTCCTTCCACACAAATGTCTGAGAGCACTTGATCCAGTCTCTGATTAAAGTTAACTTTCCTAGTGTCAGGATGTGGGTCTCGTTGCATCAGGGACAAGTTGAATGCCAATCTCACACTTTCTGGGCTGAAATCTAAGATTCTCCCTTGGACCATGGTGCTCCAATTCTTCGGATTTGGGTTCACACTAGTGTCATGGTTTTTAGTAACTCATGGATTAGCATAGAACTCTTGCACCATTAAAATCCCAACATCTTGAATGGGATTGGTTAGGACTTCCCAACCTCTTCTCCAGATCTCTCTTCGGATTTCCAGATACTCATTCTTCTTGAGCTTGAAAGGGACCTTAGGGATCACTTTGTTCTCTGCCACTACTTCATAGAAGTGGTCTTGGTGGGCTTTGGTGATGAATCTCTCCATCTTCAAATATTCAGAGGTGGTGGCTACTGCCTTTCCTTTCTTCTTTTTAGAGGATTCTTCAACCTTGGGTGCCATAAGTGGTAATGGAAAGAAAAAAGCAATGATTTTCCCACACCAAACGTAAAAGCTTTGCTCGTCTTCGAACAAAAAAAAAAAAAGAAAAGGGAAGAATAGAGTATGATGAGCAAATAATTTATACGCTTTTTGGCATTATTTTTACATAGTTTTTAGTATGATTTAGTTCGTTTTTAGTATATTTTTATTAGTTTTTATGCAAAAATCATATTTTTGGACTTTACTATGAGTTTGTGTGTTTTCTGTGATTTCAGATATTTTCTGGCTGAAATTGAGGGACATGAGCAAAAATCTAATTTAGAGGCTGAAAAAGGACTGCTGATGCTGTTGGAATCTAACCTCCCTGAACTCGAAATGAAATTTTTGGAGCTACAGAAACCCAAATGGTGCGCTCTCAATTGCGTTGGAAATTAAACATTCAGGGCTTTCCAGCAATATATAATAGTCCATACTTTGCTCGAGTTTTGACGACGCAAACTGGCGTTTAAATGCCAACTTTCTGCCCTATTCTGGTGTTAAACGCCAGAAACAAGTTACAAGCTAGAGTTAAACGCCCAAAACAGGCTACAAACTGGCGTTTAACTCCAAGAGAAGTCTCTACACGTGAAAGCTTCAATGCTCAGCCCAAGCACACACCAAGTGGGCCCGGAAGTGGATTTCTGCATCATTCACTTATTTCTGTAAACCCTAATAACTTTTTACTATTGTATTTTCATGCTGGGATCTGTGGACGTTTAGTCCTTAGATTTTGGGGGCTGGCCATTCGGCCATGCCTGGACCATCATCACTTATGTATTTTCAACGGTGGAGTTTCTACACACAATAGATTAAGGTGTGGAGCTCTGCTGTTCCTCGAGTATTAATGCAAAGTACTACTATTTTCTATTCAATTCATGCTTATTCCTGTTCTAAGATATCTATTCGCACACAAGAACATGATGAATGTGATGATTATGTGACGCTCATCACCATTCTCAACCTATGAACACGTGCCTAACAACCACTCTGTTCTACATGAAAACGAGCTTAATGCATAACTCTTAGCCTTCTGGTTCACGATCAGAGTCTTCGTAGTATAAGCTAGAATCAATTTGCAGCATTCTTAAGATCCGGAAAGTCTAAACCTTGTCTGTGGTCTTCCGAGTAGGATCTGGGATGGGATGACTGTGACGAGCTTCAAACTCGCAAGTGTTGGGCATAGTGACAGACGCAAAAGGATCAATGGATCCTATTCCAATATGAGTGAGAACCGACAGATGATTAGCCGTGTGGTGACAGTGCATTTGGACCATTTTCACTGAGAGGACGGACGGTAGCCATTGACAACGGTGATCCCCCAACATACAGCTTGCCATAGAAAGGAGTATGAAGGATTGGATGAAGGCAGTAGGAAAGCAAAGATTCATAAGGAACAACGCATCTCCATATGCCTATCTAAAATTCCCACCAATGAATTACATAAGTATCTCTATCTTTATGTTTATGTTTATTTATCTTTTAATTATCAAAACTTCATAACCATTTGAATCCGCCAGACTGAGATTTACAAGATGACCATAGCTTGCTTCAAGCCGACAATCTCCGTGGGATCGACCCTTACTCACGTAAGGTTTATTACTTGGACGACCCAGTGCACTTGCTGGTTAGTTATGCGAAGTTATGAAAAAGAGTTGAGATTATAATTGTGCATACCAAGTTATTGGCGCCATTGAAGATCACAATTTCGTGCACCAAGTTTTTGGCGCCTGGTGCACGAAATTGTGATCATCAATGGCGCCATCAACATGGTACGCTCAATTGCAATCTCAACTCTTTATCACAACTTTTCACAACTAACCAGCAAGTGCACTGGGTCGTCCAAGTAATAAACCTTACGCGAGTAAGGGTCGATCCCACGGAGATTGTTGGTATGAAGCAAGCTATGGTCATCTTGTAAATCTCAGTCAGGCGGATTCAAATGGTTATGGAGGATTAATGATTAAAAGATGAATAAAACATAAAATAAAGATAGAGATACTTATGTAATTCATTGGTGAGAATTTCAGATAAGCGTATGGAGATGCTTTGTCCCTCCGTCTCTCTGCTTTCCTACTGTCTTCATCCAATCCTTCTTACTCCTTTCCATGGCAAGCTGTATGTTGGGCATCACTGTTGTCAATGGCTATAGTCCCGTCCTCTCAGTGAAAATGTTCAATGTGCTCTGTCACATCACGGCTATTCATCTGTCGGTTCTCGATCATGTCGGAATAGAATGCAGTGATTCTTTTACGTCTGTCACTAACGCCCCACAATCGCGAGTTTGAAGCTTGTCACAGTCATTCAATCCCTGAATCCTACTCAGAATACCACAGACAAGGTTTAGACCTTCCGGATTCTCAAGAATGGCCGCCAATGGATTCTAGCTTATACCACGAAGATTCTGATTAAGGAATCCAAGAGATATCCACTCAATCTAAGGTAGAACGGAGGTGGTTGTCAGGCACACGTTCATAGGTGAGAATGATGATGAGTGTCACAGATCATCACATTCATCAAGTTGAGGAACAAGTGATATCTTAGAACAAGAATAAGCTGAATTGAATAGAAGAACAATAGTAATTGCATTAATACTTGAGGTACAGCAGAGCTCCACACCTTAATCTATGGTGTGTAGAAACTCCACCGTTGAAAATACGTAAGTGATAATGGTGATCATTGGCTTTGGCCCCAGAGAGGGAACCAGAAGAACCAAGATGATCTGAAGATCTAAAGTGATCCAAAGATGAAAATACAATAGCAAAATGTCCTATTTATAGAGAACTAGTAGCTTAGGGTTTACAAAAATGAGTAAATGACGTTAAAATCTACTTCCAGGCCCACATGGTGTGTGCTTGGGCTGAGCATTGAATCTTTCATGTGTAGAGACTTTTCTTGGAGTTAAACGCCAGCTTTTGTGCCAGTTTGGGCGTTTAACTCCCACTTTTGTGCCAGTTCCGGCGTTTAACGCCGGGAATTCTGAAGCTGATTTGGAACGCCAGTTTGGGCCATCAAATCTCAAGCAAAGTATGGACTATTATATATTGCTTGAAATCTCAGGATGTCTACTTTCCAATGCAATTGAGAGCGCACCAATTGGGCTTTTGTAGCTCCAAAAAATCCACTTCAAGTGTAGGGAGGTCAGAATCCAACAACATCTGCAGTCCTTTTTCAGCCTCTGGATCAGATTTTTGCTCAGGTCCCTCAATTTCAGCCAGAAAATACCTGAAATCACAAAAAAACACACGAACTCATAGTAAAGTCCAGAAAAGTGAATTTTAAATAAAAACTAATAAAAATATAATAAAAGCTAACTAAAACATACTAAAAACATACTAAAAACAATGCCAAAAAGCGTATAAATTATTCGCTCATCACAACACCAAACTTAAATTGTTGCTTGTCCCCAAGCAACTGAAAATCAAATAGGATAAAAAGAAGAGAATATGCAATGAATTCCAAAAACATCTATGAAGATCAATATTAATTAGATGAGCGGGGCTTTTAGCTTTTTGCATTTGAACAGTTTTGGCATCTCACTTTATCCTTTGAAGTTCAGAATGATTGGCTTCTATAGGAACTCAGAATCCAGATAGTGTTATTGATTCTCTTAGTTAAGTATGATGATTCTTGAACATAGCTACTTTATGAGTCTTGGCCGTGGCCCAAAGCACTCTGTTTTTCAGTATTACCACCGGATACATCCATGCCACAGACACATAACTGGGTGAACCTTTTCAGATTGTGGCTCAACTTTGCTAGAGTCCCCAATTAGAGGTGTCCAGGGTTCTTAAGCACACTCTTTTTGATTTGGATCATGACTTTAACCGCTCAGTCTCAAGTTTTCACTTGACACCTTCACACCACAAGCACATGGTTAGGGACAGCTTGGTTTAGCCGCTTAGGCCAGGATGTTATTCCTGTAGGCCCTCCTATCCACTAATGCTCAAAGCCTTAGATCCTTTTTATTACCCTGCCTTTTGGTTTAAAGGGCTATTGGCTTTTTCTGCTTGCTCTTTTTTCTTTTTTTTTTTTGAATTCTGATGAGCGGATAATTTGTACGCTTTTTGGCATTGTTTTTAGTATGTTTTTAGTATGATCTAGTTAGTTTTTAGTTAAAATTCACTTTTCTAGACTTTACTATGAGTTTGTGTGTTTTTCTGTGATTTCAAGTATTTTCTGGCTGAAATTGAGGGTCCTGAGCAAAAATATGATTCAGAGACTGAAAAGGACTGCAGATGCTGTTGGATTCTGACCTCCCTGCACTCGAAGTGGATTTTCTGGAGCTAAAGAAGCCCAATTGGCGCGCTCTCAACGGCGTTGGAAAGTAGACATCCTGGGCTTTCCAGCAATATATGATAGTCCATACTTTTCCCAAGATTTGATGGCCCAAACCGGCGTTCAAAGTTACCCTCAGGAATTCCAGCGTTAAACGCCGGAACTGGCACCAAAATGGGAGTTAAACGCCCAAACTGGCATAAAAGCTGGCGTTTAACTCCAAGAAGAGTCTCTACACGAAAATGCTTCATTGCTCAGCCCAAGCACACACCAAGTGGGCTCGGAAGTGGATTTTTATGTCTTTTACTCATCTCTGTACACCCTAGGCTACTAGTTTTCTATAAGTAGGACCTTTTACTATTGTATTTTACATCTTTTGATCACTTTAGATCTCTAGATCATCTTTGGACATCTAGTTCTTAGATCATTGGGAGGCTGGCCATTCGGCCATGCCTAGACCCTGTACTTATGTATTTTCAACGGTGGAGTTTCTACACACCATAGATTAAGGTGTGGAGCTCTGCTGTACCTCGAGTATTAATGCAATTACTATTGTTCTTCTATTCAATTCCGCTTGCTCTTGTTCTAAGATATCAGTTGTTCTTCAACTTGATGAATGTGATGATCCGTGACACTCATCATCATTCTCACCTATGAACGTGTGATTGACAACCACCTCCGTTCTACCTTCGATTGGGTGAATATCTCTTGGATTCCTGATACACGATGCATGGTTGATCGCCTGACAACCGAGTGCTCGCCTGACAAACGAGCCAGCCATTCCGTGAGATCAAAGTCTTCGTGGTATAGGCTAGAACTGATGGCGGCATTCAAGAGAATCCGGAAGGTCTAACCTTGTCTGTGGTATTCTGAGTAGGATTCAATGATTGAATGACTATGACGTGCTTCAAACTCCTGAGGGCGGGGCGTTAGTGACAGACGCAAAAGAATCACTGGATTCTATTCCGGCCTGATCGAGAACCGACAGATGGATAGCCGTGCCGTGACAGGGTGCGTTGAACATTTCCACTGAGAGGATGGGAGGTAGCCACTGACAACGGTGAAACCCTTGCTTAAGCTTGCCATGGAAAGGAGGAAGAAGGATTGGATGAAGACAGTAGGAAAGTAGAGAGACGGAAGGGAAGGCATCTTCATACGCTTATCTGAAGTTCCTACCAATGAATTACATAAGTATCTCTATCTTTATCTTTATGTTTTATGCGTTTATCACCATACCCATTTGAGTTTGCCTGACTAAGATTTACAAGGTGACCATAGCTTGCTTCATACCAACAATCTCTGTGGGATCGACCCTTACTCGCGTAAGGTTTATTACTTGGACGACCCAGTACACTTGCTGGTTAGTTGTGCGAAGTTGTGTTTATGCCATGGTATTGAACACCAAGTTTTTGGATTCATTACCGGGGATTATTTGATTTTTGAAAAGTATTGATCACAATTTCGTGCACCAAGTTTTTGGCGCCGTTGCCGGGGATTGTTGAGTTTGGACAACTGACGGTTCATCTTGTTGCTTAGATTAGGTATTTTTTTTTTCAGAATTCTTGAAGATGAATTCTAGAGTTTCAAGATGATCTGTTGACGTCTGGCTTGCTGTGAAGCCATGTCTAATTTCATTGGACCGAGGTTTCAACTTATCATCACAAGAACATGTTGATTTCTATCAATCTTGCTGTTGGAGCAGTGATCTGCTAAGGCTCGGCTGGCCTCTGGCCATGTCTAGTGTTTTGGACCGAAGCTTTCTTTGAAAGCTTGGCTGGCTGTGAAGCCATGTCTAATTCCTGGACCGGAGTCTTAGACTAAACATTGCATGATTCCTGGAATTCTCATTAAGAATTTTGATACCTTTTTCCACTTAATTTTCGAAAATCACACAAAAAAATTACAAAATCATAAAATCCAAAAATATTTCTTGTTTGAGTCTAGTGTTTCATTTTAAGTTTGGTGTCAATTGCATGCATTCATTCATGTGTCTTAAGGATCTTCAAATAATTCTTGATGATTTCTTACTCTGATCTTTGAATTCTATTGACTTGAGTGTTTCGTGTGTCTCATATGCATTCTCATTTTGTTAGTGTCAGTAGTATACAAACTGCTACGTTTGGTGTCTTGCATGCATTGTTATTTGATTTTAGTTGCACTTTGATTATTAAAAATCCAAAAATATTTTTAATTTGTGTCTTCTCAAGTCAATAATACAGAGAATTGAAGGTTCAGAACATACAGCAGAGGAATTGCACAGAAAAAGCTGGGCGTTCAAAACGCCCAGTGAAGAAGGACAGACTGGCGTTTAAACGCCAGCCAGGGTACCTGGTTGGGCGTTTAACGCCCAAAAGGGTATAGTTTTGGGCGTTAAACGCCAGAATGTGCACCATTCT
This sequence comes from Arachis hypogaea, assembly GCF_003086295.3. NCBI lineage: Eukaryota > Viridiplantae > Streptophyta > Magnoliopsida > Fabales > Fabaceae > Arachis > Arachis hypogaea. Next base: position 21,877,304 of record NC_092040.1, read on the forward strand.
GGGCGTTTAACGCCAGGATGGCACAAGAGGGAAGATTCTGTTTTCAATGCAATTTTTTTCAAGTTTTCAAAATAAAATCTTTTTCAAATCATATCTTTTCAATCATATGTTTTCAAAATTGATTTCTTTCTATTTTCAAAGATACTTGCTATCAATTAATGATTTGATTCAACATTTCAAGTATGTTGCCTTTTATGTTGAGAATGGTTTAATGTTTGAATCATATCTTTTCTTGTTAGCCAAGTTTTTAATTTTCAAAATCAAATCTTTTTTAAAAAAAAAATGTTTTTCAAATCATATCTCCTCAATAACATCTTTTTAAAACTAATCATATCTTCTTAACCACATCTTTTTCAAAATAGTTTTCAATCAAACCTTTTTAATTTCTAATTTCAAAATCTTTTTCAAAAATCACTTGATCTCTTTCCCACTCTTGGTTTTCGAAAATTAATTAGTGTTTTTCAAAATGTTTTCAAAATTTCTTACTTAATTTTCGAAAATCACTTCCCTTCTTCTCACATCCTTCTATTTATGGACTAACACTATCCCTTAATGCAAAATTCGAACTCCATCTTCTTTGATAAAATTCGAATTTTCTACTTCTGCCTTTCAATTTTCTTTTCCTCTGACACCTCAAGGAATCTCTATACTGTGACATAGAGGATTCCACATTTCTTGTTCTCTTCTCGTTCTTATGAGCAGGAGCAGAGACAAAGGCATTCTTGTTGAGGCTGATCCTGAACCTGAAAGGACCTTGAAGAGAAAGCTAAGAGAAGCTAAGGCACAATTCTCTGTAGAGGACCTAACAGAAATCTTCAAAGAAGAAGAACTCATGGCAGCCGAAAACAACAACAATGCCAACAATGCAAGGAAGGTGCTGGCACTACAAGAAAATGGAATATTTGTAACAAAAAATTTGTATCAAATTTAAAATTGTTACAAAAAAATAGTATTTTGTAATAACAATTTTTTATTGTTACAAAAGAATAATATTTTGTAACAACATTACAAGTTGTTACAAAATATGATAATATTTTGTAACAATCTGTTTTATTTTGTTAAAAATTATGTTAGTTTTTGTAACGATATAATGTTTTGTTACAAAATATTGTAATAATTTGTAACAAAAAAAAAATAAGTTGCAAAAATTCAAAACATTTTGTAACAATTTTTATTTTTGTTTCAAAAACTCCAATTATTTTGTAACAAAATAACTTTTTGTTTCAAAAACTCTAATTGTTTTGTAACAAAAAATTAATTTGTTACGAATTCAATATTATTTGTAACAAGTTAATTATTTATATTTTATAACAAATTCTTTTTTAAAAATGTTAAATACCTTAAAAATAAAAAATGTGTATATATTTTTTTAAAAATAATTTTATTTTGTTTCAAAAATTAAAAATTTTTACATAATGTATGTATTCATTAATTTTTAAAAATTATAAATATTATTTTATATTCTTTTAAATAATTAATATATAATTTTTATTAATAATCAGATTTTTAAAATTAACTAAAAATTAATTTATGTCACTTAAAGAAATTTTTTTAAATTATAAATATAAATAAAAGTAACTAAATATAAAAAAATACTAAAAGCTGTAAAAAGGGATACACTGTAGTAATAAAGTTTAGCAAATATAAAATAATAAGAATTTTATACGATCTAATTTAAATAATTGAGATTTTAAAATTTAATACTTTAATTTTTATAAACAGAAAATAAATTATATTATTTCTAATTTTAAATTAGAATACTTGATTAAAAGCTGATTAATAAATTGATAATTGAGTAATATTTTTAAAATAATTTTAAGAGATTAAATTAGATTTTAAATTTATACAATATACTTTAATTTTATTAAAAATTTACCAACCCCAATATACCCAAAATTCATTAATTTCGCTTTTGTCCCAAATTAAACCCTAATTCCCAAATTAAACCCTATAAACCCTAACCCTAATCAACCCATAATTTCTCCCTTTTACCCAGGAACTCTAGTGTAAGCTCCCAGATTTTTAAAAAATAAATAATGAATTATTTATAATTATATATATAATTTTCTTTTTAAAAAGATGATGAGATTTCATGTTTTAAATTAATTTGATTTTATATAAATTATAATTAGATATTTATGATTTACTAAAATTAATGGTTTTTGCTTAATTAAAATTCAAAGTTTTAGTAATTGAAGATAAAAGAGAATTTTGTATATAATTTAAATTGAAATAATTTAAAGTTTTGATTAATATTATAAATTAAAAAAAATTATTTATTTACTTATAATTTTAAATTAAAGTATTTAATTATAAATAATTTATAATTTAAAAAATAAAATAGTATTCTTAAAATTAATTATATTTATTAAATTGGGTTTTAAATCAAAAACTCTACTCAAATCCTAAATTCCCAATTCTAAACCCTAATTCCTAATTCACTAACCCTAACCTCTTTCTACCCAACCCCCCCACACACACGTATACCCTCCCACCACCTGTTCACTCTGCAATAAGCCACTCTTAGCTTTCTTCACCGCCACACCACTTCTCCTTTCTTCCAAAATGCTAACATACAGCAACAAAAATCAAAAGGAGAAAAGAAATAAAAAAAGAAAGGAAATAGGAGGCTTGAGGGGGAAATGGAGAACAGAGGGAGAGAGTGACGGAACAGAGAAAGAAGAGAGGAAGGAGAATCGCTGCACTGTGCCGCTCCTTGCGTCGGTTGCCGTCGCTACCGCCAGACCCAGAGGAGAGAAACAAAGATCGAGAGAGAAGGCCGCGATCGAGGAGAAGAAGAAAGGGCGTTGTCTCGCGCCGTCGTCGCCGCGCCTTGCTTCCGTCGCCGTTGAAGCTTCAACCATCGCTGTTCGCCATTCCAAACTGCTGTTGCTGCCGCTATCATGGTCGTCACCATCGCAGAGAAGATGAGGAGAGAAAGGGTAGCACGCGAGAGAGCGAAGACGCAAGAGGGAAGGAGAACGTGATAGCCAAAGAGGGAGGTAGCGTCGCCGCTGTCGCACAGCACCACCGCCTTCGCCGTCGCTAGGGTTACCGCCACTGCCAAACCCTAGCCACCACTGTTGCCACTGCCAGGGTTTAGCTTTGTCAGGTCCTGCCACCGCCAAGGGTTCCATTCCGGTCAGATCTTCCGTCGTCACCATTGCATCTGTGTTGTTGCTCTACTGCCATTACCGCAGGTGGAGTCTGCCGTTGAGCTGTGCATCATTGATGGTGGTGAACCAAACTGTCGTCCTTGTTGATGAAACTTTTGAGGTAGCCACTGTAACTCCCTTGCTTAGCCATGACCTGCCATTTTCCTCACCAAAGAACACTACTAGAACCACCGATGGCACTAACTTGCACTATTTCTTGTTGTTTTCATTCAATTTGAATCCAATATTTCCTCCAGGTGCTGTGGTCATTGATGTTGCAGTAAGAAATGAATGTTGTTGTTGTTGCCGCTGACGGGTTATCGCTGCTGGTGTAACTCGTGTGGCTGAGTCGATTTATGATAGGAGATTTGTTTTAAAAATAAATGATTTAAGTTATGAATGCCAATAAATATAAATGAGTAACTGCAAATGGTTATGGTTGCTTTGTGTGAATAATTGTTGGAATTGAGTTGAATCATGGCTGTAGTTGGTGATTAGTTTAATGATTTAATGTAGTAATTATTGATGATGTTGTGTATTTTGAAGTTATACTTGCAGCTAGTACTTGTTGATGTTGATTTTGTGTATGGAATGTTGCTATGGTTACGTTGCACCGATGATATGAAATTGTGATGTATTGAATTAAGAGTTCTTGGGCAACTTTGGTTAGTCAATTGAAAGTTAGAAATGTGGTTACTTTTGCTTATTGAATGATTGTTAAATTCAATGAAAAAGGAAATGCTGCTTGTATATTATTGTTTGTGTTGGAATAGACGATGGTTGCTGAACTGAGATTGGTTTTATTGATAAATCTGTTGCTGAAATCGTTTAGTTTGACCTGATTGATTTTTTGTTGAATTAATGGATAAACTGCTATGCTTCTGCTGCTTGCAAGTGTAATGGTTATTGACTTCAATGAATAGAATGCTGCCTAAATCCATTACCTTTGTTCATTTTACTGTTTTGGGTGCTGTATGATGGGCCATTGATTGCTGTTCTGCTGAGTGCTGCTCTGCTTCTTGCTGGTTGGATTAGTTTTAATTGTTTCCTCATGTTTTCTTGCTGGAATTGGCTTATTTACTTCCTTCCTATGAATTCATTATGATTTTTTGTGTTTTTAAATGTCAAAGAATTCATATGGAATTTGAATTGATTGATTGAAATTGTGAAATAGGCAAATTTACTGCTGAAATGCTGTCGGAATTTATTTTAAGCTATTTTCAATATTCATCTTTGATTCAATTAATTGATTGAGTTGGTATTTAATTGCTTTTGGTTTTCAACTGTTGCTAAGCTCAATTGATTGATTATTCGGCTAAGTGCTTCACTGTTTTGGTTGTTCGAAGCTTGAAGCTTTGGGTTTTGTTATTCACTATTTGGTTGTTGTCCTATTTGGTTGTTCAATTAAAATGCATTGTGTTGTTTGAAAGGGTGCAAGTTGTGAATTGGTTGTGTTTGTTGGAACCGTGGACGGTGGAAATATCCAAGTTTTAGGGGAGGTTTTGTCAAAATTTTTCTAAACATTTTGGATAAAACTTAGTGAAAAAATTATAATTAGTGTTATATCTTGTTTCTAACTTTTTTATTTCGGTTTTTCTTATATACAGGAGTGCTGAAATGGTGACTATATGCTACCTTGAGGGCTCAAGAATGTTTTGATGCATAGAGACACTAATCTATGTTAGAAGTTAGAACTTTTATGTTTTGGTTGAACTTTTATGTTTTGGTTGAACTAATCAATGTACTCACTAGCTAATGTTATTTTGTTTCAAGACAATTTTAGCTAAAAGGATCTTGTTTGACTTATGTATGTTTTTGCATATTATATACATGTAAACTTATTTATTAAAAGCGTTAATATATTAGTTAATTTAAAAAATAATTTAGTAAATTATGCATGTAATTTGTAATAAAAAAAAGTTACAAAATAATTAATTTACTTTCGTAACTAAAGGAAAAAATGTTACAAAATTGTGTAACATTTTGTAACAAAATTTTTTGATAGGAAAAAAATTGACTGTCACAAAAAATACCTTCAAGATCAAAATTTGTTACCACTTTTGTAACGGCTTCTGGATTTTTTGTATCGGGAAAAATTGTTACAAAATATGGTATTGAATTGTAACAGTTCCATTTTTCGTTACAAAAACTTTTTGTAACGGGACTTACTGCAATGGACCCTTTTTTTGTTACAAAAAACTTTTGTTTCAAAATTTCGACGTTTTGTAACAATATTTTTTGTTACAAATACGCCTTTTTCTTGTAGTGTGGGTGACTTTACTGCACCTACTCCCGACTTTTATGGGAGAAGCATCTCTATCCCTGCCATTGGAGCAAACAACTTTGAGCTTAAGCCTCAATTAGTTTCTCTAATGCAACAGAATTGCAAGTTCCATGTACTTCCATTGGAAGATCCTCATCAGTTTTTAGCTGAGTTCTTGCAAATCTGTGACACTGTCAAGACTAATGGGGTTGACCCTGAGGTCTACAAACTGATGCTATTCCCTTTTGCTGTAAGAGACAGAGCTAGGGCATGGTTGGACTCACAACCTAAAGAAAGCCTGGACTCTTGGGAAAAGCTAGTCAATGCCTTCTTGGCAAAGTTCTTTCCACCTCAAAAATTGAGTAAGCTTAGAGTGGAAGTCCAATCCTTCAGACAGAAGGAAGGAGAATCGCTCTATGAAGCTTGGGAAAGATACAAACAATTAATCAGAAAGTGTCCTTCTGATATGCTTTCTAAATGGAGCATCATAGGTATTTTCTATGATGGTCTCTCTGAACTGTCCAAAATGTATTTGGATAGCTCTGCTGGAGGATCTCTTCATCCGAAGAAGACGCCTACAGAAGCTCAAGAGCTAATTGAAATGGTTGCAAATAACCAATTCATGTACACTTCTGAAAGAAATCCTGTGAACAATGGGACTAGTCAGAAGAAAGGAGTTCTTGAGATTGATACTCTGAATGCCATATTGGCTCAGAACACAATATTGACTCAACAAGTCAATATGATTTCTCAAAGTCTGTCTGGAATGCAAAATGCAACAAGCAGTACTAAGGAAGCTTCATCTGAGGAAGAAGCTTATGATCCTGAGAACCCTTCAATGGAAGAGGTGAATTACATGGGAGAACCCTATGGAAACACCTATAATCCTTCATGGAGAAATCATCCAAATTTTTCATGGAAGGATCAACAGAGACCTCAACAAGGTTTCAACAATAATAATGGTGGAAGAAACAGGTTTAACAATAGCAAACCTTTTCCATCATCTTCTCAGCAACAGACAGAGAGTTCTAAGCAGAATAACTCTGACTTAGCAACCATGGTCTCTGATCTGATTAAAACCACTCAAAGTTTCATGATTGAAACAAGGTCCTCCATTAGAAATTTGGAGGGACAAGTGGGTCAGCTGAGCAAGAAAATTACTGAACTCCCTCCTAGTACTCTCCCAAGCAATACAGAAGAAAATCCAAAAGGAGAGTGCAAAGCCATCAACATGGCCGAATGTGGAGAGGAGGAAGAGGCAGTGAACGCCACTGAGGAGGACCTCAATGGACATCCACTGGCCTCCAATGAGTTCCCCAATGAGGAACCATGGGAATCTGAGGCTCAAAATGAGACCATAGAGATTCCATTGGACTTACTTCTGCCATTCATGAGCTCTGATGAGTATTCTTCCTCTGAAGAGGATGAGTATGTCACTGAAGAGCAAGTTGCTAAATACCTTGGGGCAATCATGAAGCTAAATGACAAGTTATTTGGAAATGAGACTTGGGAGGATGAACCCCCTTTGCTCACCAAAGAACTGGATGACTTGTCTAGGCAGAAACTGCCTCAAAAGAGACAGGATCCTGGGAAGTTTTCAATACCTTGTACCATAGGCACCATGACCTTCAAGAAGGCCTTGTGTGACTTAGGGTCAAGTGTAAACCTCATGCCTCTCTCTGTAATGGAGAAGCTAGGGATCTTTGAGGTGCAAGCTGCAAAAATCTCACTAGAGATGGCAGACAATTCAAGAAAACAAGCCTATGGACTTATAGAGGATGTTCTGGTCAAAGTTGAAGACCATTACATCCCTGCTGATTTCATAGTCCTAGAGACTGGGAAGTGCATGGATGAATCCATCATCCTTGGCAGACCCTTCCTAGCCACAGCAAAGGCTGTGATTGATGTTGATTGAGGAGAATTGATAATTCAAGTGAATGAAGAATCCTTAGTGTTTGAGGCTCAAGGATATCCCTCTGTCACCATGGAGAGGAAGCATGAAGAGCTCCTCTCAAAACAGAGCCAAACAGAGCCCCCACAGTCAAACTCTAAGTTTGGTGTTGGGAGGCCACAACCAAACTCTAAGTTCGGTGTTGAACCCCCACATTCAAACTCTAAGTTTGGTGTTGGGAGGTTCCAACATGGCTCTGAGCATTTCTGAGGCTCCATGAGAGCCCACTGTCAAGCTACTGACATTAAAGAAGCGCTTGTTGGGAGGTAACCCAATGTCATATTTTATCTATTTTCTTTTGTTATTTTATATTTTTTGTAGGTTGATGATCATGAGAAGTCACAAAATCAATGAAAAAAAGCAAAAACAGAAAGAAAAACAGCACACCCTGGAGGAAGAACCTGCTGGCGTTTAAACGCCAGTCAGGCTAGCAGATGGGCGTTTAACGCCCAGTCTGGCACCATTCTGGGCGTTTAACGCCAGAAAGGGGCATCAGACTGGCGTTAAACGCCAGAAAAGGGCAAGAAGCTGGCGTTAAACGCCAGAAATGGGCACCAGCCCGGCGTTTAACGCCAGAATTGGCACAAAACGAGATTTTGCTTGCCATTTGGTGCAGGGATGACTTTTCCTTGACACCTCAGGATCTGTGGACCCCACAGGATCCCCACCTACCCCACCACTCTCTCTCTTCTTCTTCACCCATTCACCAATCACCTCAACACCTCTTCCCCAAAAACCCTTCACCTATCAAATCCCATCTTTCTCTTCACCACTCACACCCATCCTTCATAAAACCCCACCTACCTAACCATTCAAATTCAAAACACTTTCCCTCCCAAACCCACCCTCACATAGCCGAACCATCACCACCCCCCACTCCTATATAAACCTATCTTCACTCCTTCATTTTCACACAACCTAAACACCACTTCTCCCCCTTTTGGCCGAACACAAAGCCATTCCCTTCTTCCTCATTTCTTCTTCTTCTACTCTCTTCTTTCTTCTTTTGCTCGAGGACGAGCAAACCTTTTAAGTTTGGTGTGGTAAAAGCATTGCTTTTTGTTTTTCCATAACCATTTATGGCATCCAAGGCCGGAGAAACCTCTAGAAAGAGGAAAGGGAAGGCAAAAGCTTCCACCTCTGAGTCATGGGAGATGGAAAGATTCATCTCAAGGGTGCATCAAGACCACTTCTATGAAGTTGTGGCCTTGAAGAAGGTGATCCCTGAGGTCCCTTTTTCACTCAAAAAGGGTGAATATCCGGAGATCCGACATGAGATCCGAAGAAGAGGTTGGGAAGTTCTTACCAACCCCATTCAACAAGTCGGAATCTTAATGGTTCAAGAGTTCTATGCCAATGCATGGATCACCAAGAACCATGATCAAAGTGTGAACCCGGATCCAAAGAATTATCTTACTATGGTTCGGGGGAAATACTTGGATTTTAGTCCGGAAAGTGTAAGGTTGGCATTCAATTTGCCCATGATGCAAGGAGATGAACATCCTTACACTAGAAGGGTCAACTTTGATCAAAGGTTGGACCAAGTCCTCACAGTCATATGTGAAGAGGGTGCCCAATGGAAGAGAGATTCAAGAGGGAAGCCGGTTCAATTGAGAAGGCATGACCTCAAACCCGTGGCTAGAGGATGGTTGGAGTTTATCCAACGCTCAATCATTCCCACTAGCAACCGGTCCGAAGTTACCATAGACCCGGCTATCATGATTAATAGCATCATGATTGGAGAAGAAATAGAAGTTCATGAGGTTATATCTCAAGAACTTTATAAGGTAGCGGACAAGTCTTCTACCTTGGCAAGGTTAGCCTTTCCTCATCTCATTTGTCACCTCTGTTATTCGGTTGGAGTTGACATAGAGGGAGACATCCTTATTGATGAGGACAAGCCCATCACTAAGAAGAGGATGGAGCACACAAGAGACCCCACTCATCATGAGATCTCTGAGATACCTCAAGGGATGCACTTTCCTCCACAAAACTATTGGGAGCAACTAAACATCTCCCTAGGAGAATTGAGTTCCAACATGGGACAACTAAGGGTGGAGCATCAAGAACACTCCATCATCCTCCATGAAATTAGAGAAGATCAAAGAATCATGAGAGAGGAGCAACAAAGACAAGGAAGAGACATTGAGGAGCTCAAGCACTCCATAGGATCTTCAAGAGGAAGAAAGAGCCGCCATCACTAAGGTGGACCCGTTCCTTAATTTCCTTGTTCTTTATTTTCCTGTTTTTCGAATTTTAGTACTTATGTTTGTCCATGTTTGTGTCTTGTGATCATTAGTGTCTTAGTGCCTATGCCTTAAAGTTATGAATGTCCTATGAATCCATCACCTTTCTTGAATGAAAAATGTTCTTAATTGAAAAAGAAAAGAATTGCATGAATTTTGAATTTTATAACAGTTTGATTATTTTGATGTGGTGGCAATACTTTTGTTTTCTGAATGTATGCTTAAACAGTGCATATGTCTTTTGAATTTGTGGTTCATGAATGTTGGCTCTTGAAAGAATGATGAAAAAGGAGACATGTTACTGAGGATCTGAAAAATCATAAAAATGATTCTCGAAGCAAGAAAAAGCAGTGAATATAAAAAAAAAAGAAAAAGAGAGAAAATTTCGAAAAAAAAAAATTTCGAAAAAAAGGGAGAAAAAGAAAGAAAAAGAAAGAAAAAGAAAGAAATAAAGTTGTGATCCAAGGCAAAAAGAGTGTGCTTAAGAACCCTGGACACCTCTAATTGGGGACTCTAGCAAAGCTGAGTCACAATCTGAAAAGGTTCACCCAATTATGTGTCTGTGGCATGTATGTATCCGGTGGTAATACTGGAAGACAGAGTGCTTTGGGCCACGGCCAAGACTCAATAAGTAGCTATGTTCAAGAATCATCATACTTAACTAGGAGAATCAATAACACTATCTGGATTCTGAGTTCCTAAAGAAGCCAACCATTCTGAATTTCAAAGGAGAGAGTGAGATGCCAAAACTATTCAGAGGCAAAAAGCTAAAAGCCCCGCTCATCTAATTAATACTGATCTTCATAGATGTTTTTAGAATTCATTGCATATTCTATTCTTTTTATCTTATTTGATTTTCAGTTGCTTGAGGACAAGTAACAATTTAAGTTTGGTGTTGTGATGAGCGGATAATTTGTACGCTTTTTGGCATTGTTTTTAGTATGTTTTTAGTATGATCTAGTTAGTTTTTAGTATATTTTTATTAGTTTTTAGTTAAAATTCACTTTTCTGGACTTTACTATGAGTTTGTGTTTTTTTCTATGATTTCAGGTATTTTCTGGCTGAAATTGAGGGTCCTAAGCAAAAATCTGATTCAGAGACTGAAAAGGACTACAGATGCTGTTAGATTCTGACCTCCCTGCACTCGAAGTGGATTTTCTGGAGCTACAGAAGCCCAATTGGCGCGCTCTCAACGGCGTTGGAAAGTAGACATCCTGGGCTTTTCAGAAATATATGATAGTCCATACGTTGCCCAAGATTTGATGGCCCAAATTGGCGTTCAAAGTCACCCTCAGGAATTCCAGCGTTAAACGCCGGAACTGGCACCAAAATGGGAGTTAAACGCCCAAACTGGCATAAAAGCTGGCGTTTAACTCCAAGAAGAGTCTCTACACGAAAATGCTTCATTGCTCAGCCCAAGCACACACCAAGTGGGCCCGGAAGTGGATTTTTATGTCTTTTACTCATCTCTGTACACCCTAGGCTACTAGTTTTCTATAAGTAGGACCTTTTACTATTGTATTTTACATCTTTTGATCACTTTAGATCTCTAGATCATCTTTGGACATCTAGTTCTTAGATCATTGGGAGGCTGGCCATTCGGCCATGCCTAGACCCTGTACTTATGTATTTTCAACGGTGGAGTTTCTACACACCATAGATTAAGGTGTGGAGCTCTGCTGTACCTCGAGTATTAATGCAATTACTATTGTTCTTCTATTCAATTCCGCTTGCTCTTGTTCTAAGATATCACTTGTTCTTCAACTTGATGAATGTGATGATCCGTGACACTCATCATCATTCTCACCTATGAACGTGTGATTGACAACCACCTCCGTTCTACCTTCGATTGGGTGAATATCTCTTGGATTCCTGATACACGATGCATGGTTGATCGCCTGACAACCGAGTGCTCGCCTGACAAACGAGCCAGCCATTCCGTGAGATCAGAGTCTTCGTGGTATAGGCTAGAACTGATGGCGGCATTCAAGAGAATCTGGAAGGTCTAACCTTGTCTGTGGTATTCTGAGTAGGATTCAATGATTGAATGACTGTGACGTGCTTCAAACTCCTGAGGGCGGGGCGTTAGTGACAGACGCAAAAGAATCACTGGATTCTATTCCGGCCTGATTGAGAACCGACAGATGGATAGCCGTGCCGTGACAGGGTGCGTTGAACATTTCCACTGAGAGGATGGGAGGTAGCCACTGACAACGGTGAAACCCTTGCTTAAGCTTGCCATGGAAAGGAGGAAGAAGGATTGGATGAAGACAGTAGGAAAGCAGAGAGACGGAAGGGAAGGCATCTTCATACGCTTATCTGAAGTTCCTACCAATGAATTACATAAGTATCTCTATCTTTATCTTTATGTTTTATGCGTTTATCACCATACCCATTTGAGTTTGCCTGACTAAGATTTACAAGGTGACCATAGCTTGCTTCATACCAACAATCTCTGTGGGATCGACCCTTACTCGCGTAAGGTTTATTACTTGGACGACCCAGTACACTTGCTGGTTAGTTGTGCGAAGTTGTGTTTATGCCATGGTATTGAACACCAAGTTTTTGGATTCATTACCGGGGATTATTTGATTTGTGAAAAGTATTGATCACAATTTCGTGCACCAAATTTTTGGCACCGTTGCCGGGGATTGTTGAGTTTGGACAACTGACGGTTCATCTTGTTGCTTAGATTAGGTATTTTTTTTCTTCAGAATTCTTGAAGATGAATTCTAGAGTTTCAAGATGATCTGTTGAAGTCTGGCTGGCTGTGAAGCCATGTCTAATTTCATTGGACCGAGGTTTCAACTTATCATCACAAGAGCATGTTGATTTCTATCAATCTTGCTGTTGGAGCAGTGATCTGCTAAGGCTCGGCTGGCCTCTGGCCATGTCTAGTGTTTTGGACCGAAGCTTTCTTTGAAAGCTTGGCTGGCTGTGAAGCCATGTCTAATTCCTGGACCGGAGTCTTAGACTAAACATTGCATGATTCCTGGAATTCTCATTAAGAATTTTGATACCTTTTTCCACTTAATTTTCGAAAATCACACAAAAAAATTACAAAATCATAAAATCCAAAAATATTTCTTGTTTGAGTCTAGTGTTTCATTTTAAGTTTGGTGTCAATTGCATGCATTCATTCATGTGTCTTAAGGATCTTCAAATAATTCTTGATGATTTCTTACTCTGATCTTTGAAATCTATTGACTTGAGTGTTTCGTGTGTCTCATATGCATTCTCATTTTGTTAGTGTCAGTAGTATACAAACTGCTAAGTTTGGTGTCCTGCATGCATTGATATTTGATTCTTGTTGAATTTGATTTTTCCTTATTATTAAAAATCCAAAAATATTTTTAATTTATGTCTTCTCAAGTCAATAATACAGAGAATTGAAGATTCAGAACATACAGCAGAGGAATTACACAGAAAAAGCTGGGCGTTCAAAACGCCCAGTGAAGAAGGACAGACTGGCGTTTAAACGCCAGCCAGGGTACCTGGTTGGGCGTTTAACGCCCAAAAGGGTATAGTTTTGGGCGTTAAACGCCAGAATGTGCACCATTCTGGGCGTTTAACGCCAGGATGGCACAAGAGGGAAGATTCTGTTTTCAATGCAATTTTTTTTCAAGTTTTCAAAATCAAATCTTTTTCAAATCATATCTTTTCAATCATATGTTTTCAAAATTGATTTCTTTCTATTTTCAAAGATACTTGCTATCAATTAATGATTTGATTCAACATTTCAAGTATGTTGCCTTTTCTGTTGAGAAAGGTTTAATGTTTGAATCATATCTTTTCTTGTTAGCCAAGTTTTTAATTTTCAAAATCAAATCTTTTTTTAAAAAAAAATGTTTTTCAAATCAAAAGACATATGTACTGTTCACGCATACATTCAGAAATCAAAAGTATTGCCACCACATCAAAATAATTAATCTGTTATAAAATTCGAAATTGATGCAATTCTTCTCTTTTTCAATTAAGAACATTTTTCATTTAAGAAAGGTGATAGATTTATAGGACATTCATAACTTTAAGGCATAGACACTAAGACACTAATGATTATAAGACACAAACATAAATGAAACATAGAGCATAATTTTTGAAAAACAGAAAAATAAAGAACAAGGAGATTAAAGAACGGGTCCACCTTAGTGATGGCGGATTGTTCTTCCTCTTGAAGATCTTATGGAGTGCTTGAGCTCCTCAATGTCTCTTCCTTGTCTTTGTTGCTCCTCTCTCATGATTCTTTGATCTTCTTTAATTTCATGGAGGAGGATGGAATGTTCTTGGTGCTCCACCCTTAGTTGTCCCATGTTGGAACTCAATTCTCCTAGGGAGGTGTTGATTTACTCCCAATAGTTTTGTGGAGGAAAGTGCATCCCTTGAGGCATCTCAGGGTTTTCATGATAAGGAATTTCCTCCTGTCCATGAGTGGGATCTCTTGTTTGCTCCATTCTCTTCTTAGTGATGGGCTTGTCCTCATCAATGAGGATGTCTCCCTCTATGTTAATTCCAACTGAATTACAGAGGTGACAAATGAGATGAGGGAAGGCTAACCTTGCCAAGGTAGAGGACTTGTCCGCCACCTTATAAAGTTCTTGGGATATAACCTCATGAACTTCTACTTCCGCTCCAATCATGATGCTATGAATCATGATAGCCCAGTCTATAGTAACTTCGAACCGGTTGCTAGTGGGAATGATTGAGCGTTGGATAAACTCCAACCATCCCCTAGCCACGGGCTTGAGGTCATGCCTTCTCAGTTGAACCGGCTTCCCTCTTGAATCTCTCTTCCATTGAGCGCCCTCTTCACAAATGTCTATGAGGACTTGGTCCAACCTTTGATCAAAGTTGACCCTTCGAGTGTAGGGGTGTTCATCTCCTTGCATCATGGGCAAGTTGAATGCCAACCTTACATTTTTCGGACTAAAATCTAAGCATTTTCCCCGAAGCATTGTAAGCCAATTCTTTGGGTCCGGGTTCACACTTTGATCATGGTTCTTGGTGATCCATGCATTGGCATAGAACTCTTGAACCATTAAGATTCTGACTTGTTGAATGGGATTGGTAAGAACTTCCAAACCTCTTCTTTGGATCTCATGTCGGATCTCTGGATATTCACTCTTTTTGAGTTTGAAAGGGACCTCGAGGATCACCTTCTTCATGGCCACAACTTCATAGAAGTGGTCTTGATGCACCCTTGAGATGAATCTCTCCATCTCCCATGACTCGGAGGTGGAGGCTTTTGCCTTCCCTTTCCTCTTTTTAGAGGTTTCTCTGGCCTTAGGTGCCATAAAGGTTATGGAAAAATAAAAAGCAGTGCTTTTACCACACCAAACTTAGAAGCTTTGCTCGTCCTCGAGCAAAAGAAGAAAGAAGAGAGTAGAAGAAGAAAAAATAGAGGAGATGGAGAAGGGCTTTGTATTTCGGCCAAGGGGGAGAAGTAGTGTTTAGGTTATGTGAAAATGAAGGAGTGAAGATAGGTTTATATAGGAGTGGAGAGGGGTTTGAATTTGAATGGTGAGGTAGGTGGGGTTTTATGAAGGATGGATGTGAGTGGTGAAGAGAATGGTGGGATAGGTGGGGATCCTGTGGGGTCCACAGATCCTGAGGTGTCAAGGATATCTCATCCCTACACCAAGTGGCGTGCAAAAAGGCCCCTTCTACCAATCCTGGCGTTAAACACCGTGGTGCTGCCCTTTTCTGGCGTTAAACGCCAGCTTCTTGCCTATTCCTGGTGTTAAACGCCAGTCTGGTTTCCCTTTCTGGCGTTAAACGCCCAGAATGGTGCCAGACTGGGCGTTAAACGCCCATTTTGCTGTCTTCACTGGCGTTTAAACGCCAGCAAGTTTTCCTCCAGGGTGTGCTATTTTTCTTTCTATTTTTCATTCTATTTTTGCGTTTTTTTCAATTGATTTTGTGACTTCACATGATCATCAACCTACAGAAAACATAAAATAACAAAAGGAAAATAGATAAATATAACATTGGGTTGCCTCCCAACAAGCACTTCTTTAATGTCAGTAGCTTGACAGTGGGCCCTCATGGAGCCTCACAGATGTTCAGAGCAATGTTGGAACCTCCCAACACCAAACTTAGAGTTTGAATGTGGGGGTTCAACACCAAACTTATAATTTGGTTGTGGCCTCCCAACACCAAACTTAGAGTTTGACTGTGGGGGCTCTGTTTGACTCTATTTTGAGAGAAGCTCTTCATGCTTCCTCTCCATGGTTATAGAGGGATATCCTTGAGCCTTAAACACAAAGGATTCTTCATTCACTTGAATGATCAATTCTCCTCTGTCAACATCAATCACAGCCTTTGCTGTAGCTAGGAAGGGTCTGCCAAGGATGATGGATTCATCCATGCACTTCCCAGTCTCTAGGACTATGAAATCAGCAGGGATGTAATGGTCTTCAATTTTTACTATAACATCCTCTACAAGTCCATAAGCTTGTTTTCTTGAATTGTCTGCCATCTCTAGTGAGATTCTTGCAGCTTGTACCTCAAAGATCCCTAGCTTCTCCATTACAGAGAGAGGCATGAGGTTTATGCTTGACCCTAGGTCACACAGAGCCTTCTCAAAGGTCATGGTGCCTAATGTACAAGGTATTGAGAACTTCCCAGGGTCCTGTCTCTTTTGAGGTAATCTCTGCCTAGTTAAGTCATCTAGTTCTTTGGTGAGCAAAGGGGGTTCGTCCTCCCATGTATCATTACCAAATAACTTGTCATTTAGCTTCATGATTGCTCCAAGGTACTTAGCAACTTGCTCTTCAGTGACATCTTCGTCCTCTTCAGAGGAAGAATACTCATCAGAGCTCATGAATGGCAGAAGTAAATCCAATGGAATCTCTATGGTCTCAGTGTGAGCCTCAGATTCCCATGGTTCCTCATTAGGGAACTCATTGGAGGCCAGTGGACGTCCATTGAGGTCTTCCTCAGTGGCGATCACTGCCTCTTCCTATTCTCCAAATTCGGCCATGTTGATGGCCTTACACTCTCCTTTTGGATTCTCTTCTGTATTGCTTGGGAGAGTGCTAGGAGGGAGTTCAGTAATTTTCTTCCTCAGCTGACCCACTTGTGCCTCCAAGTTTCTAATGGAGGACCTTGTTTCAGTCATGAAACTTTGAGTGGTTTTGATTAGATCAGAGATCATAGTTGCTAAGTCAGAGTGGCTTTGCTTAGAATTCTCTGTCTGTTGCTGAGAAGATGATGGAAAAGGCTTGCCATTGCTAAACCTGTTTCTTCCACCATTATTGTTGTTGAAACCTTGTTGAGGTCTCTGTTGATCCTTCAATGAGAGATTTGGATGATCTCTCCATGAAGGATTATAGGTGTTTCCATAGGGTTCTCCCATGTAATTCACCTCTTCCATTGATCGGTTCTCAGGATCATAAGCTTCTTCTTCAGATGAAGCGTCCTTAGTACTGCCTGGTGCAGCTTGCATTCCAGACAGACTTTGAGAAATCATATTGACTTGCTGAGTCAATATTTTGTTCTGAGCCAATATGGCATTCAGAGTATCAATCTCAAGAACTCCTTTCTTCTGATTCGTCCCATTGTTCACAGGATTCCTTTCAGAAGTGTACATGAATTGGTTATTTGCAACCATTTTAATGAGTTCTTGAGCTTCTGCAGGCGTCTTCTTCAGATGAAGAGATCCTCTAGTAGAGCTGTCCAATGACATCTTAGACAGTTCAGACAGACCATCATAGAAGATACCTATGATGCTCCATTCAGAAAGCATGTCAGAAGGACACTTTCTGATCAATTGTTTGTATCTTTCCCAAGCTTCATAGAGGGATTCACCTTCCTTCTGTCTGAAGGTTTGGACTTCCACTCTAAGCTTACTTAATTTTTGAGGTGGAAAAAACTTTTCCAAGAAGGCATTGACTAGCTTTTCCCAAGAGTTCAGGCTTTCTTTAGGTTGTGAGTCCAACCATATCCTAGCTCTGTCTCTTACAGCAAAAGGGAATAGCATAAGTCTATAGACCTCAGGGTCAACCCCATTGGTCTTGACAGTGTCACAGAATTGCAAGAATTCAGCTAAAAACTGATGAGGATCTTCCAATGGAAGTCCATGGAACTTGCAATTCTGTTGCATTAGAGAAACTAATTGAGACTTAAGCTCAAAGTTGTTTGCTCCAATGGTAGGGATAGAGATGCTTCTCCCATAGAAGTCGGGAGTAGGTGCAGTAAAGTCACCCAGCACCTTCCTTGTATTGTTGGCATTGTTGTTGTTTTCGGCTGCCATGTCTTCTTCTTGTTTGAAGATTTCTGTTAGGTCCTCTACAAAGAATAGTGCTTTAGCTTCTCTGAGCTTTTGCTTCAAGGTCCTTTCAGGTTTAGGGTTAGCCTCAACAAGAATGCTTTTGTCTTTGCTCCTGCTCATATGAAAGAGAAGAAAACAAAAAAATATGGAATCTTCTATGTCACAGTATAGAGATTCCTTGAGATGTCAGAGGAAAAGAAGAATAGAAGGAGGAGGTAGAAGAAGAAAAATTCGAACTTATCAAGAGAGATAGAGTTCGAATTGTTGATAGTGGAGGAGTGTTAGTCCTTAAATAGAAGGATGTGAGAAGAGGGGAAGAATTTTCGAAAATTAAAGTTGGGAAAGAAATAAAGTGATTTTTGAAAAAGATTTTGAAATTAGAAATCAAAGAGATATGATTGAAAACTATTTTGAAAGAGATGTGATTAAAAAGATATGATTGAAAAACAATTTAAAAAGATTTGATTTTTAAAATTAATGACTTGGCTAACAAGAAATTTAAAATATATGATTCAGACATTAAACCTTTCTCAACAGAAAAGGCAACATACTTGAAATGTTGAATCAAATCATTACATTAATTGTTAGCAAGTGTTTTTGAAAAATGGAAAGAAATTGATTTTGAAAATATATGATTGAAAAGATATGGTTTGAAAAAGATTTGATTTTGAAAAATTATGAAAACTTGAAAAAATTTGAATTAAAAACAAAATCTTCCTTCTTGTGCCATCCTGGCGTTAAACGCCCAGAATGGATACCATTCTGGGCATTTAACGCCCAAAATACTACCCTTTTGGGCGTTAAACGCCCAGCCAGGTACCCTGGCTGGCGTTTAAACGCCAGTTTTCCTTCCTCACTGGGCGTTTGAACGCCCAGCTTTTTTTGTATAATTCCTCTACTGCATGTTCTGAATCTTCAATTCTCTGTATTATTGACTTGAAAAGACACAAATTAGAATTTTTTTTTTGAATTTTTAATGATGAGGAATAATCAAAATACCACTAAGATCAAATAAACAATGCATGCAAGACACCAAACTTAGAAGTTTGTATACTATTGACACTAACAAATTGAGAATGCATATGGGAAACAACAAAACACACAAAACAAGAGAATTTAAAGATCAGAGCAAGGAAATCATCAAGAACATCTTGAAGATCAATGAAGAACATAATGCATGTAATTTTCGAAAATTAGAAGACTAAAAACATGAAATGGACACCAAACTTAAAATTAGACACTAGACTCAAACAAGAAACATAAAATTATTTTTGGTTTTAAGATTTTATAATTTTTTTTGGATTTTTTGAAAATTGAGTGGAAAAGAAAATAAGGATATCAAAATTCTTAATAAGAATTTCCAGGAATCATGCAATGTTAGTCTAAAGCTTTAGTCTAAAAAGATTAGACATGGCTAGCCAAGCTTCAGCAGGACATTACATTCAAGAGCTAAATTGATGAGAATCAATCAGCTTTGGTGATGATGAAAACATCATCTGAAACTCTAGAATTCATTCTTAAAAATTCTGAAGAAAAATACCTAATCTAAGCAACAAGATGAACCGTCAGTTGTCCAAACTCGAACAATCCCCGGCAACGGCGCCAAAAACTTGGTGCACGAAATTGTGATCATCAATGGCGCCATCAACATGGTACGCTCAATTGCAATCTCAACTCTTTATCACAACTTCGCACAACTAACCAGCAAGTGCACTGGGTTGTCCAAGTAATAAACCTTACGCGAGTAAGGGTTGATCCCACGGAGATTGTTGGTATGAAGCAAGCTATGGTCATCTTGTAAATCTCAGTCAGGCGGATTCAAATGGTTATGGAGGATTAATGATTAAAAGATGAATAAAACATAAAATAAAGATGAATCCAATAACATCTGCAGTCCTTTTTCAGCCTCTGGATCAGATTTTTGCTCAGGTCCCTCAATTTCAGCCAGAAAATACCTGAAATCATAGAAAAACACACAAACTCATAGCAAAGTCCAGAAAAGTAAATTTTAAATAAAAACTAATAAAAATATAATAAAAACTAACTAAAACATACTAAAAACAATGCCAAAAAGCGTATAAATTATCCGCTCATCAGCGCCGTTGCCAGAGATTATTCGAGTTTGGATAACTGACGGTTCATCTTGTTGCTTAGATTAGGTATTTTTCTTTTTATTTTATTCCTTCAAAATTTTTAAAAAATGAATTCTAGAGTTTTAGATGATACTTTTATCATCACAGGAGCCTTTTTGATTCCCATCAATTTGGCTGTTGTATGTAATGTCTGCTGAAGCTTGGCTAGCCATGTCTAATCTTTTTAGAATGAAGCTTTAGACTAACATTGAATGATTCCTGGAATTCTTATTAAAAATTTTGAGTTTCTTATTTTCTTTCCAGAAAAATAAATTTTCAAAAAAAATTCAAAAAAATTATAAAATCATAAAATCAAAAATACTGTGTTTCTTGTTTGAGTCTAGAGTCAATCTGTAAATTTGGTGTCAATTGCATGTTTTTAATAGTCATTGCATTTTTCGAAAATTCATGCATGTGTTCTTCATGATCTTCAAGTTGTTCTTGATGATTTTCTTTGTTTGATCTTTGCATTTTCATGTTGTGAGTCTTTTCTTGTTTTTCATATGAATTCTTGTTTTATTAGTGTCTAAAACTTAAAAATTTCTAAGTTTTGTGTCTTGCATGTCTTTCTTTTCTTGAAAATTTTTCAAAAATAAGTTCTTGATATTCATCATGATCTTCAAAGTGTTCTTGGTGTTCATCTTGACATTCAAAGTGTTCTTGCATGCATCATTTGTTTTAACCCAAAATTTTTATGTGTTGAGTCATTTTTTTGTTTTTTTCTTTCCACATTAAAAATTCAAAAATAAAAAATATCTTTCCCTTACTTCTCTAATAAATTTCGAAATCTTTGGGTTGACTTAGTCAAAAAATTTTAAAATAAGTTGTTTCTTGTTAGTCAAGTCAAGATTTCAATTTCAAAAATTTATCTTTTCAAAATATTTTTCAAAAATCAAATCCTTTTCATTTTTTTAATTATTATTTTTGAAAATTTTAAAAATTGATTTTCAAAATCTTTTTCTTAACTTTATTTTATAATTTTCGAAAACTTTATTAACAATTAATGTGATTGATTCAAAAATTTGAAGTTTGTTACTTTCTTGTTAAGAAAGGTTCAATCTTTAAATTCTAGAATCATATCTTTTAGTTTCTTGTTAGTCAAGTAATCAATTTTAATTTTAAAAATCAAATCCTTTTAATTTCTTTTTCAAATCTTTTTCAAAATAAATTTCAATCATATATTGTCAATCATATCTTTTCAAACATATCTTTTTCAAATAATATCTTTTTCAAACTTTAATTTCAAAATCTTTTCTAACTTCTTATCTTTTCAAAATTGACTTTCAAATCTTTCACAATTAGCTAATTGACTTTTTGTTTGTTTTACTATTTCTTATCTTTTTTCAAAACCACCTAATTACTTTTCTCTCTCTAATTTTCAAAAATCACCTTCCTCTTTTCAAAATTCTTTTTAATTAACTAATTGTTTTAAATTTTAATTTTATTTCTTCTCCTAATTTTCGAATTCTAACTATATTTTAAAATAAAAAAATATTTTTCTTTTCTTCTTAATTATTTTTGAAATTCTCTCCCTTTCATCTCTTTCTATTTATTTTATTTATCTACTAATGCTTCTCTTCTACTCATAATTCGAACCTTCTCTTCTCTCTCTACATTATTCTTCTTCTACTCACACAAAGAAATCTCTATACTGTGACATAGAGAATTCCTCTTCTTTCTCTGTTCTCTTCTTTTTCATATGAGCAGGAGCAAGGACAAGGACATTTTTGTTGAAGCAGATCATGAACCTGAAAGGACTCTAAAGAAGAAGCTAAGAGAAGCTAAAGCACAACAATCCAGAGAAAACCTTATAGAGATTCTCGAAAAAGAAGGAGACATGGCCGAAGCCAACAACAATGCAAGGAAGATGCTTGGTGACTTTACTACACCAAATTCCAACTTCCATGGAAGAAGCATCTCAATCCCTGTCATTGGAGCAAAAAGTTTTAAGCTAAAGCCTCAATTAGTTTCTCTGATGCAACAGAATTGCAAGTTTCATGGACTTCCATCAGAAGATCCTTTTCAGTTCTTAACTGAATTCTTGCAGATCAGTGATACTGTTAAGACCAATAGGGTTGATCCCGAGGTCTACAAGCTTATGCTTTTCCCTTTTGCTGTAAGAGACAGAGCTAGAATATGGTTGGACTCTCAACCTAAAGATAGCCTGAACTCTTGGGATAAGCTGGTCATGGCTTTCTTAGCCAAATTCTTTCCTCCTCAAAAGCTAAGCAAGCTTAGAGTGGATGTTCAAACCTTCAGGAAGAAAGAAGGTGAATCCCTCTATGAAGCTTGGGAAAGATACAAGAAACTGACCAAAAAGTGTCCTTCTTACATGCTTTCAGAATGGACCATCCTGGATATATTCTTTGATGGTCTGTCTGAATTGTCTAAGATGTCATTGGACCATTCTGCAGGTGGATCTATTCACCTGAAGAAAATGCCTACAGAAGCTCAGGAACTCATTGAAATGGTTGCAAATAACCAATTCATGTACACCTTTGAAAGAAATCCTGTGAATAATGGGACGCCTCAGAGGAAAGGAGTTCTTGAAATTGATGTTTTTACTGTTGAATTTTTTTCTATCTCTGTCCTGACTGCTGCACATGATCATGAACCCAAAAAATAATTTAAAGAAAAACAAAATGGTAGAAAATAGAGATAATTAATTAAGATTGGGTTGCCTCCCAAAAAGTGCTTCTTTAATGTCATTAGCTTGACGGTTAGCTCCTTTTGGAGGTGAATATGGGCTCAGAATTTTGCCCCTTACAGTGAACTTCCTTCATATCTTCTCATGAATGAGCTCCACATACTCTAGAGACAGGATACGACTCACTGTATGTGGTATGACTGGTTGCTTGGTGAAGACAACTCTCATGCCAGGTGAGAGGCCTTCAGTGGGGACTTTTTTGTCCCTCCAGCCTTTAGGTACTTTCTTCCAAGTACCTTTATTTTCAGTGCTTGTTAATGGCTACCCAACACTAAACTTAGAATTTATGTTTGGGGGTTTAGTACAGCTCTGCACTGAAAGAGATGGTTGGAACACTAAGTGTTGCACAATTATCTCAGAGGGAGAGTTGGGGTGAGGCATCTTAAACAAGATGTGATCCTCCCCTAATTGTAGGATCAGTTCTCCCTTAGCTACATCAATGATAGCTTTGGCAGTGGCTAGGAAAGGTCTTCCAAGGATGATGGATTCATCCTCATCGTCCCCAGTATCCAAGACTATAAATTTTGCAGGGATGTAGTGGTCTTCAACCTTCACCAAGACATCCTCTACTAAGCCATATGGCTTCTTCATTGACTTGTCTGCCATCTCCAGTGAGATGTTTGCAACTTGTACCTCAAAGATGCCCAACTTCTCCATTATAGAGAGTGGCATGAAGTTTATACTTGACCCTAGGTCACATAAAAGCCTTCTCAAAGGTCATGGTGCTTATGGTGCAAGGAATTAGGAAGCGTCTAGGGTCTGGAATCTTCTGAGGTAGTTTCTGCTGAACCAAAGCATTGAGTTCTTTGAAAAGCACTGGAGGTTCTTCCTCCAAAGGCTTTGTACCAAATAGTTTGGCATTTAGCTTCATGAGAGCTCCTGGGTACCGAGCAACTTGCTCTTCCTTAGTGTCTTCATCCTCATCAGAGGATGAGTGTTCATCAAAACTCATGCATTGCAGGAGTTCATGCAAAGGAACCTCTATGGTCTCTGTATGAGCCTTGGCTTCCTTTATTTCTTGGATAGGGAATTTTTGAGTAGGTATTTAGCATTTAGAGGGTGTGCCTTTACTGGCGTTCAACGCCAGCTCTGATGGCTCGTTGTGCATTGAACGCCCAGCAGGGATGTCATGGCTGGTGTTCAATGCCAACTTCTCTGTCTGTTGGGGCGTTGAACGCCTAGTGAGGGGTTCTTCACTGGCGTTCAGTGCCAGAATTCCTACTTGTTTGGGTGTTGAACGCCCAGCCAGTGTTCCTTGGTTGGCGTTCAATGCCAGCTCTGCTGCCAGGATGGGCGTTGAACGCCCAGTGAGAACTTTCTCATTGACGTTCAGCGCCAGGCCTTTGGCCATTTAGGGCGATGGACGCCTCTTTCTCACTGGCATTCAATGCCTTCCCAGTCTCTCCAGATTTGGGCCTCTGCCTCTATGGTGATGGACTTACACTCTTTTCTTGGGTTTACTTTAGTGTTGTTAGGAAGAGTGTTAGGAGGAGTCTCAGGGATCTTCTTGCTCAGTTGACCAACTTGTACCTCCAAATTTCTGATGGAGGACCTTGTTTCAGTTATGAAACTATGATTGGTCTTAGAGAGGTTGGAGACTATAGTAACTAAGATAGAAAGGCTCTGCTTAGGAGTCTCTATGTTCCCTTGAGAAGATGGAAATGGTGGTCTGTTGTTGAACCTATTTTGGTTCCTTCCACCTTGATTATTATTGAAACCTTGCTGAGGTTTTTGTTGATCCTTCTATGAAAGGTTATGATGATTCCTCTATGAAGGATTGTAGGTGTTTCCATAGGGTTTTCCCATGTATTTCACCTCTTCAATTGTGGATTGATCAAGATCATAAGCTTCTTCTTCAGAAGAAGCTTCCTGAGTATTGCTAGCTGTAGTTTGTATTCCAGTCAAATGCTGAGAGATCATATTGACATGTTGGGTCAAGATCTTGTTCTGAGCCAATATGGCATTCAGAGTATCAACTTCAAGAACTCATTTCTTTTGGGGGATCCCATTGTTCACAGAATTTCTTTTAGAAGTGTACATAAACTGGCTATTTGCAACCATCTCAATGAGTTTTCTTGCTTTTGCAGGCATTTTCTTCAGGTAGAGTGATCCACTTGCAGAGCTGTCCAATGAGATTTTGGACATCTCAGATAGACCACGATAGAACACGCCTATGATAGACCATTCTGAGAGTATGTCAGGAGGACATCTCCTGATTAGTTGCTTGTATCTTTCACAAGCTTCAAAGAGGGATTCACCTTCTCTTTGTCTGAAGGTTTGAACTTCCACTCTAATTTGCTCATCCTTTGAGGAGGAAAGAATTTAGCAAGGAAATCATTAACCAGCTTTTCCCAAGAGTCTAGGCTTGATAAACTACTATTTTATGGTTTATCTTGTGTTTAATTGAGTGGTTTTTATCAAGTCTTTACCCACTTATTCATATGATTAGCATGTATTTGCAATTCCTTCCCAAATTGTTCTATGATTGAAAACTTGCTTCCTAGAGTCTTTAATTTGTGTATTTTAATCATCTCTTATTACCATTCAATACCTTGATATGTGTGTTAAGCATTTCAGGCTTCATAGGGCAGGAATGGCTTAGAGAATAGAGAGGAAGCTTACAAAAAAGGGAAAGAGCGCAAGAAATAAAGGAGACAACCAGTGGACAGCGACGCGCACGCATGGCTGACGCGTGCG
Source organism: Arachis hypogaea (assembly GCF_003086295.3). Classification (NCBI taxonomy): domain Eukaryota; kingdom Viridiplantae; phylum Streptophyta; class Magnoliopsida; order Fabales; family Fabaceae; genus Arachis; species Arachis hypogaea. The sequence continues at coordinate 21,902,724 of NC_092040.1, forward strand.
CGTGAATCAGACAAAATCACAGCGACGCGTACGCTTGCTGGACGCGTACGCGTGGATTGGAGTTCGTGCAAACGACGCGAGCACGTGCCTGACGTGCAAGCGTGGCAAGGAAAACACTGAATGACGCGTACACGTGAATGACGCGTACGCGTGACCTGTGCAATTTGCAGAAATTTCAGAATAGGCTGGAGACACTTTCAGGTCGCGTTTTGACCCAGAGTTTGGCCCAAAAACACAAATTAAAGTCAGGGAACATGCAGAGAGTCAAGATATTAGATAATAATTCACAATTTTAGTTTTTAGATGTAGCTTTTAAAGAGAGAGGTTCTCTCCTCTCTCTTAGGATTTAGGATTAGGATCCCTCTAAAAGGATTTAGGATTTCTTTTAGTCATTAGGACTGTTTCTTCATACCAGGTTCAATAATTTATGTTTCTCTTCTACTTTTATTTACTTTAATGCTTTTATTTGTATCTGATTTATGTTGCCCAATTGACTTATGAACTTTTCATGTTAGGATTTTCTTAATTAATATAATTTGAGGTATTTCAGACTCATGTTTGTTTTTGCTCTATTTATGATTTATCTTTGCTTTTGGTTCTGGTTAATTAATTGGTAATACTTGAGTTATCAAACTTAGCAGTGGTTGAAATTGGCAATTGCTAATTAATTTGGATCGCTCTGAAAGTTGACTGAAACTCGAGGATCAATTTAATTAGTCTACTTGACTTTCCTTTATTTAATAAGGGATAATTAAGTGGGATTAAAACCCAATTCTCAGCACACCTGATAAGGATAACTAGGATAGGAATTCCGATTTTCATACCTTGCCAAGAGAGTTATAGTAATTGATTTATTAATTCTTGCAATCTATTTTCTCTTATTCAAACCCTTTTCAAAAAACTCAAAAATACTGTTTTCCATAACCAATAATAAATCATACTTCCCTGCAATTCCTTGAGAAGACGACCCGATGTTTGAATACTTCGGTTTATAAATTTTATTGGGTTTGTTACTTGTGACAACCAAAACTTTTGTAAGAAAGGAATTCTTGTCGGTCTAGAAGCTATTCTTACAACGGGAATTTATTTGTGAAATTCTAGATCGCGCGAGAGTTTCGTTCTTCAAAATGGCGCCGTTGCCGGGGAATTGCAAACGTGTGCCTTATTATTGGTTATTGTAAATATTTTTCCTTTTCTTGTTTATTTGTTTTTGTTTTTCCCTCCTTATTTCTATTAGATACTATGAATTGTCACCCCTCTTGCTTTGAGTTTGGTTCTAATTTTGTTGAAGGAAATGGAAGCTATAATAGGACTATGCATCACGGTCAAAGCAATCAAAGATGGATGGAGCCAAGAGGATCTGATCAACCCTTTAGGCAACAACACCTTCCAAGATATCATGGACGAAGACCATTCTACAATGCATACCAAGATGATAGATATGATGGACCCCCTTGTAGTTACCAACATGCCCCATCCTATGCTTATGAACCACCTCCACAACATACCTTTGAACCACCAAACTCACAAGCCCCTTACCACCGAACACCCCCATATGACCCTAACCCTTATCCACCACACCAACCACCAGATGAACCATATATAGAACCACCCCAATTCTAACCTAGTTACGCCCAAGGACCACCACCTCCATATGCACCATGTCTATATCTATCGACCCAAGACTCACAGGCTCGCGTCAAGGAAACAGTAGAGCAATTTCATGCAACCCTTCATCAACTGGAGCAAGCAATAAATCAATTACCTTCCAGACGTTCGGACACTCAAGGAACCCTCATGGCCTCACGTGGAGAATCTAATGAAGAACGTAGCATGAAGGAGACACTAGAAACTCCAGTGGACAGTAAGGAGCATGACTTTGTACCAGAACAAGTGGAGGAAGCCGAAATTATTGAAGAAGAAGAAGTGGTCGAAGACTTAGGAGATGTTGAGCCTCCATTGGAAATTCAAGTCATAGAGCCTCCTTCAAAGACGTTTGAAACTGATGTTGAGGATGGTGTACAACCTCCAAGGCATCTCATGATTGAAGACTTTGAAAGGGATGATCAAGAGATAGATTTGATCATTGATGAATTCTTATCTACATTTGAATCCTCATCCATTGGACTTGACATGGAGATGAAAGAAGAGGAAGCACAACCTCCCATGCTCTTAGTGAACAATGAAGGAGAGATCGAATTGGAAGAAAGCTACCAAGAGGAAGAGGTTGATATTGAAGAAGCTTGCAAAGAGGTGGAAGTTGTCAAAGAAGAGCACAAGGGAGTATAGCTTACAAGATCATTAGAAACACCTCTCCCAAAGCCATTACCATCCAATACAACATTCAAGTAGGTAAAATTCCTATCCTTATCCTTTACTTTCCCACTTGAATATGAGCTTCTAGAGACGGACGGTCAACTTAGAGCTCTTTGTGGCATTAGGAGCAAGAAGAAGATGGTTAGTGGTTGGAGTTGTCAAGCAAGGTTCAACATGGTTGTATGCTCCAAGTTAAAATGCAAGGTTTGGTGTGAAGCTCAATTGAATGGGTCTTGGAAGTTGTTTGGAAGTTGTAGTGAGAATTTCAATTGCGTGCCACCCAGATGGAATCATGATGATCTACACAAAGACGGGTGCAAAGGCAAGGTTTGGGACCCCGAAATTCATTCCAACAATCAACACTCGTGGGGCCTTGTCACTTGCTTTAACTTGCTTAAAGGCTTTCTCCGCCTAGTTTGGGATCCCGGAGGCTATTGGAAGTACAAACATTCGTGGGGATTCCTAGATCAGTACAAGCATAAGCCACCATAACAGGGAGCTCACCAAATGTCCAACTTAAGGACTTTAACTAAAAGTGCTAGGTGGGAGACAACCGACCATGGTATGATCGTTCCTTTTCCATTTTAGTCTGTTTTTGAATTTTGATTGAACCTGAAATCTTGCATAACATTCATATTAGCATCTGCATACTGCATTCTACATTTTGCATTAAAAAAGGGTGATCGACGCACAAGCGTCTACGACGCGCACGCATCGTATGTGACTCCGCAACTAAACAGTGAGTTGTGCGAGAGACGAGCGGGAGGGGTGCGTGGCGCACAAGCCACCCCACGCGGACGCGCGACTCATGCGTGCGCGTCCCCTGCGATATTTACCACCCACGCATAAGCGTCAACGATGCATACGCGTGGATACCCAAATCGGCGTAAAGAGCACCTGGACAGAAGGTTGTGCTCCCCTTGTGAGGGACTTGTGCGAAAGGCACAAATAAATTCACGCGTACGCGTCATATTCCCTTTATGGCCACCCACGCGTACGCGTGGGCGACGCTTACGTGTCGCATGGCTTGTTCAGTTTTTATGCGTTCGCATCTTTCTTCTCTCCTTTCTACTTCTTTCTTCCTTCTCTCTTACTTTCTTCTTCTTCATCCCTTTAACCTCTCACCCCTTTTCACTTTTATTCTATTTAATTTATTTTTATACCTTCATTCATTTCATTATTTTCATTGGTGTTAGAAATTTATTTGGGTCATTATTTTCTCTATTTTGCTTGTGGATTATTAGGAATTATTTGACAATTATATATTACTTTTTATAGGGTTGCCTACATGTTCAATTTAATACTTTCCACCACTTATTTCCCATGCATGCTATGTGTTCGTGAAAACGCCCGTATGGCATTGTGCACTATTTTTAGATTTCTTTTATTCTACTACTCTAAATGCTTGCTTTTCACAAAACCTTTTTTATATTTTATTAATTGAATATAATTGTCAGTACAAACATTATTGTTAGTTTCTTTCGATTGATAATACATTTTGGCTTTTAATGCTTGATCTATGCTACTCATGCCTTTGACAGCATGCCAATAAACATCTTGCATTTAATTGCCTCAATTTATCATGCTATATTTTTATTGATGTCCTAATTTCATGGAGTTGCGACCATGTGTTAACAACATTCTTCTTTATTTTGGCATGATTATCACTCGTACTGCCCTCCTCTTTGCTCTATCCCTTTGACTTCATGTCCCTTTCTCCTCTCCCTTTTCAGGATGGCCACCAGGAAGGGTAAAGAGAAAGCCTCTACAACGAGCACCAGCTGAGGAATCACAACCCCCACCCACCTGCACATCTTTGCATGCACCGAGGACGGTGCAATCTTTAAGTGTGGGGAGGTCAATACCGATCTCCACAGGTTAGTTAGTCCCTTTTCAACACCAATTTTTTATTTTCTATGTTAGTTCATTGCTGCATTTGCATGTTTGATTGCATACTTTACCACCACTTGGTTGAAGTAATATTTTCTTTTTCAAGAAACTTTTTACAGCATTTCACTAATTTGAATTAAAATTTTTATTGAACTTGTTTGAAGAAATCTTATTTTGGAACATGGTTTAGAGCTTGAACACACAAAACCAGTGAGATTTTGAGCCTATTTGATTGGTTGCATTTTATCAACCAAGATATTTTATTTTTGTGTGTGTTGTTCTCTCTAAAATTGTAATCTTTGTCTTGCTTAATTCTATATTTCTATTGTTTGATATATGCATGCACTTATATGATTGAGGCCTTGTTTCACTAAGCTTACATACCCATATGGCCTTTCCCTTTCATTATCCTTTGCAAACCAATTTGAGCCTATTTTACCCATTTGTTCTTTACTTTAGCTCATTACTAACTCTAAGCGGAAAACAATAATGTCCTTAATTTGAATCCTTGGTTAGCTTAGACTAGTAAAAGTGCTCATGATTTAAGTGTGGAAAAGTTGGGTTTGAAAATATTTAGTTTGAGTAAGTGGATGTTGTATATTTTTGTGAAAATGTGCAAAATAATAGTTGAACACATATTATTGCATTCAATACTTTAATCATATGCATTGAGAAAAACAAGAGAAAAGAAAAAATATAATAATAGAAAAAGGAAAAAAAGTAAAAATAAAAAAGTGAAAAAGAAAAGGAAAAGAGCAAATAATAAAAGGGGTCAAAATGCCCCAAAGTAAGTGTTGGTATCAATGCATATGTACTGTACTCAAATTTAGGATGCATGAATATGTGGAAAACACAATTAATGGGAAGTTAGATTCTACATTTTAATTAAATGGATTGTCTTAAGTTAGGTGGGAAGTTTAGGTTAATTAAGGATTCAGATTTTAGTCCACTTGATCAAATACAATCCTACTTTGACCCTAACCCCATTACAACCCTTAAAAGACCTCTTGATTTGTGTATTGGTGCATTAAATTTTTGTTGATTGTTAGATGAAGAGCAAGCCTTAGAAAGCAAGATTAGTAGAGAATTGAGAGAATCGAACCTTAAACACCTGAGCGATTAGAGTGCATACACTTCTGATGAGGGTTCAATGCTCAATTCTTTGTTCCCGGGTTTCATGAGCTATCTTCTTCTAGCAAGTTATTTGTACTTCATTTTTATGATTTGAATTAGTGAAATCCAATTTATGTTTGTCTTGGAGAATTTATTTACCTTTAACCAAGTAGGTAAAAGCATTTTGTATTTAGCTGCATTCACATTCATAGGTTGCATTGCATGAGTCTTGCTTTTCCCTACTTATTTGTTTTATCTCCTTAAGCTAAGCATGAGGACATGCTAATGTTTAAGTGTGGGGAGGTTGATAAACCACTATTTTATGGTTTATCTTGTGTTTAATTGAGTGGTTTTTATCAAGTCTTTACCCACTTATTCATATGATTAGCATGTATTTGCAATTCCTTCCCAAATTGTTCTATGATTGAAAACTTGCTTCCTAGAGTCTTTAATTTGTGTATTTTAATCATCTCTTATTACCATTCGATACCTTGATATGTGTGTTAAGTATTTCAGGCTTCATAGGGCAGGAATGGCTTAGAGAATAGAGAGGAAGCTTGCAAAAAAGCGAAGGAGCACAAGAAATAAAGGAGACAACCAGCGGACAGCGTCGCACACTCATGGCTGACGCGTGCGCGCGAATAAGTCAAAATCACAGCGACGCATACGCGTGCTTGACGCGTACGCGTGGATTGGAGTTCGCACAAACGACGTGAGCGTGTGCCTGATGCGCAAGCGTGGTAAGGAAAATGCTGAATGATGCGTACGCGTGAATGATGCGTACGCGTGACCTGCGCGATCTGCAGAAATTTCAGAATACGCTGGAGACAGTTTCGGGCCACGTTTTGACCCAGAGTTTGGCCCAAAAACACAGATTAAAGTCAGGGAACATGTAGAGACTCAAGATATCAGATAATAATTCACAATTTTAGTTTTTAGATGTAGCTTTCATGTAGAGACTCAAGATATCAAATAATAAGTCACGTTTTGTCCTTCGAATTTCTAGCCTTGATTTCGAGTTTCATGAGCAAAAATGTTGAGATTTTGGGCTCTTTGATGTTATAGGACCCAACTCTCTTGAAGGAGAAGGTTAATCTTGTCTCCTTGGACCTTGGGTGTGGTAAGATTCTCAACCCTAGTGTATTTTGTGGTTCTATGATGTTTGGGTTTTGAGATGTTGTGTATGGGTATGATGGTTGTGGCTTAGGTTGTGTATATGTGGATGTTAAAGCTTGATTGGTGATATTGAAAAGCTTGAAAAGGGCTTTGGTGGTGAAAAATCTGCTCTTGGAGGTGTTGAGGCCTTGAGAGCTTGTGGATAAGTGATTTGGAAGTGCTCCGGTTGAGCTTGGGAAATCGGCTAAGGTATGGTCTCGGTTTCCCGTATCTAATATGTAATGTGGTAGGAAATACTTAGGCTAGAGGCCCTAAGATAGGCATTGAAATGTTGATGTTGTTGAATGGTTGAAATATATGATGTGGTCATATATGTGATGATGATTATTGATGCCTTGATGGTATGATGTATGATACATATGCATGTTATGATATATGCTTGATGATTGGTTATGGTTAAATTGTGGATTGAACCATGTTGATGGTGAGTATAACATTGATTGTGTACAATGATGATTTATTGGAATTGGTGTTATTGAAAATTGACATGAGGAAGAGTATATGATATGTCAATGTGTTTGAGTTTGAGCCACTTGGGTGAAGTGGGTTAAAATGATGGGATAGTGATTTTGTAAATTGTGGTAAAGTGTCAATGTGTGAGTTGAGGAGGCTTGATGTTGAATTTGATATATTTTGATTGATTTCAAAGAAAAGGGATGAAATTGACATGTTTTGATTGATTTTGAAAAGAGTTGAAAATGGTTTGTTTTGAAAATGGCACTTTGTGGTTTTGTATGAAAAATACGATTTTTGGGCATACTTTTACGGGACATAACTTGGACTACGGATCTATGTTTTGTGCCAAATCTATTTAGAAATGAAATTGGATCCGGGATGTCCATGCCGTTCGAAGAACGGGTGAAAAACGATTTAAAATGAGAAATTTATGTCCGTTGGAAGATTGGGGGTTGAATATGTAAATTCTGCAGCTTTAACTTAGAAAATTTTTAGTAGAATGACCCCCGCGCGTAGGTACACTTGGCGCGTATGCGCCGTTCTTCCAGAAAACGCCATCCACGCGTGCGCGTGATGTGCGCGGGCGCGCCGATGTGCTGCACCCAATGCCCAGCTATTTTCCAGAGAGTTGTGCCAGAACTGTGCCAGTCTTGTGGCTGGGGCACGAGAGCACCCATGCGTACGCATGGTTGACACGTGCACGCCGTTGACTATTTTTGAATGTGCACGTCCGCGTGAAGGGCGTCTATGCGTCGATGAGTTTTTGAGGCCATCCGCGCGTGCACGTGGAGTGCGCGTACGCGTGGCCCTATTTTCATCCCAAAGTTGATTTTTGAGTTTTGAAAGCCAAATTTCATACTTCCAAGCCTCCGATCTCACCATTTATGTCTTGAATCATTATGATATGCCTAGCTATGAGAGAAGGAGCTAGTGGATGTGGTAACTTGCGAGTGAAGCAAGGGAAAAATGAATATCAATGAGGATCATTGATGATTATGTTAGATGTGGAGGATGGTGGTGGAAGTGCTTGCTATGCCATTGGCCGAAGGGCCGTAATTGCTTATGAATTGGCTGGTTCTGGATTGAACCGTGAGCCGGAATAGCTGTGTATGCTATGAATATTGGCTGGTTATGGATTTAACCATGAGCCGGATGGCTAGATTATTGTCGTGTTACGGCGGAGCCATGATTATTGCTATGTATAAATGTATATATGTTGTTGAATGAATTGTGAATATTGCACTTCCACTGTTGGAGATGAGAGTTTCCCTAGGAGGAAGCAGTGGCTAGCCACCACGTGCTCCAGGTTGAGACTCGAAGCTCTTTTGACCCTATGTCATAAGTGTGGCCGGGCACTGTGAAAGACCCGGATGAGCTCGCCCCCGTAAATATTCACCAGTGAAGGTGATGGATATAGATCATGATTATGATCAAGTTTATGATGAGTATAACTCGAGTTGGGGATGCGTGACAGAACGACAGTCCAATGGTTAGCTACCAGGACTTGTCGGGTTGGCTCTATAACTGACAGATGATATCATCGGCCACTAGGGACAGGCATTCATCATATGCATATTATATGAATTGTTTGAGATTGCCTATTTGACTGCATATTACTTGCTAATTGTCTAAATGCCTTATTTGTTCCTATTTGTATATTTCTTGTTTGATATAACTGTGTTTGCTACATTATACTCCTGCTGGTGGTTGGGAGGTTTGAAGGAATTGGAACGGAAGTATTATTTTAGACTGAAGAATCCTTAGTCAGATGCCCTTATATGGTTTAGCTTGTTTATAAGCTTTGATATTATCTGGAGGAAGTTCTAGGATTGCCTTCGGCTTTCCTCTATTATTATGTATTATATATGTGGAAGCTGTTACCATGCTGGGAACCTCTGGTTCTCACCCATGCGGATTTTGTGGTTTTCAGATGCAGGACGTGAGGTTTCTCGCTGAGGGTTGCTGGAGACTTCTAGATTGCGAAGATCCTTTGTTCTCGGGATTATGTTTTGGTTTATATGTTTTGCTTAGATACTTTTATCTCCATTAAATAATACAAACTGTGATGACTCCTCTTATGGGACATTTTGGAGAATAGGTTTTCTGTATTTGTGTCCCTTTGGGTTTCCTTTGGGGTTTTCCTTATTTTATCATATGTATATATTGCTATGCTCGGACCAGTTATCTTTGCAGCCTAATTTTGAGTCTTGATATTCCTGTTTTTGACACTCTTTTGTATATATATAATCTCGCGTTGGCTTATCCTTGTTCGTTACGTTATCGATCGGAGTGTTGCGCTTTCGAGTTGCGATTTTTTGTTTACCCCTTCTTCTATAAAGGCTCCTAGTTATAATCAATCATTGATACTACTATACGTACTAAATTTTTATTTTAGAGGTCGTAATACCTTGCCATCTCTGAATTATGACTTAAGCATAAGACTCTGTATGGTAGGGTGTTACATTATGGTATCAGAGCTGTTCGTTCCTGTAGAGCCTGAGGGATGGACTGACTATGCTTCTGTGCATTCTCTGTGTGTGTGTGTTATGTGCCGTTAGTATATCTGCTTGATATAATTGGCATAAACATTCATGAGCATGCATTTGGGACTTTGAAGCACTAGACTTCTGATATTGAGACTGATCAACTTAATATCGATTGTTTGGTGTGTATAGGAACCAGATGGTGCCTCGTGGACACGGTAGAGGTCGTGGTAGAGGTCGTACGAACGCTCGTGCATCGGAGAATAACCCTAATGACCCGGTGAACTTTATGACTGCGTTGGAGAACATGGCTGCTGCTATGCAAGCCACTGCTGAGGCTCTTGGTCAACAGATGAACAACCATGGTAATGATGGAGGTGGAGTTCAGGGCCCGATGACACTGGCAAACTTTTTGAAGGTTAATCCACCTAAGTTCAAGGGAACTACTAGCCTGACTGAGGCTGATTCATGGTTTCAGGCTATAGAGCGAGCACTGCAAGCGCAAGTGGTGCCTGAAGGACAGCGTGTCGAGTTTGCTACCTATATGCTCACCGGTGAAGCGTCGTATTGGTAGCAAGGTATCTGACGTCTTCTGCAGCAGGGTGATGACTATATCACCTGGAATGTCTTCCGAGAGGAGTTCTATAAGAAGTACTTTCCGACTTCTGCTAGGACGGCCAAGGAGCTTGAATTGTTACAGCTGAAGCAGGGTACCATGTCCGTATCAGAGTATACTGACAAGTTTGAAGAGCTGTTCAGGTTCTCTCGTATGTGCCAAGGGACTCCAGTGGAATATGAAGAATGGAAGTGTGTTAAGTATGAAGGAGGACTCCGGAGTGATATTTTCAGTTCAGTGGGATCAATGGAGATTAGGACTTTCTCCGAGTTGGTAAACAAGTGTAGGGTTGCTGAAGATTGTGTGAAAAGGGCAACCGCTGAGAGAGGGAGTCACAAAGAATCTTTCCTACAGAACCGAGGGAAGAGCTTTGCACCTAGAGGTCCGTCTTTCAAGAGGGGAAGCTCTTTCAGGAGGCCCAACAACAACAACAACTCCCAAGGGAAGAAGTTTGGGAAGCAGCCTCAAAATGATCAAGCTTGTACTAGATGTGGGAGTCACCATCCGGGAGCACCATGCAAGACCGGATGGGGTTTGTGCTACAATTGTGGAAAGGCGGGGCATAAAGCTGCAAGTTGTCCGGAGAAACAGAAACAAGGTGCTGGGAAAGCACAACAGACTGGTCGGGTGTTCACCACCTCAGCTATAGGTGCCGAGGGTCTGAGACACTCATTCGAGGTAACTGTGAAATGGTTGGTCAAACTTTAAATGCTTTATTTGATTCGGGAGCATCACATTCATTCATTGCATTTAAGAAAGCCCATGAGTTAGGATTGAAGATTGTAACCTTAGGTTATGATCTAAGAGTATATAATGCTACCCATGAAGCCATGGTGACTAGGCTAGGATGCCCGAAAGTTTCCTTTAGGTTCAAGCAGCGTGATTTTGTTCATAATTTAGTTTGCTTGCCGATGATCGATCTTGATCTTATCTTGGGATTGGACTGGTTATCTAAGAACCATGTTCTGCTTGATTGTTCTACAAAGTCGGTGTACTTTATGCCGGAAGATACAGAAGGGCCGGTCGTGGTGAATAATTATTACTTGAATTCGATGATGGTGAATTGTTCTGGAATCGAGTGTCAGGGTATCCTGTTGTTAACCGCGGGCATTTCGGGTGATGATCATAGGTTGGAACAGATTTTGGTTGTGTGTGAGTTTCTGGAAGTGTTTCCCGATGATATTGATGAATTTCCACCTAACCGAAAGGTTGAGTTTACTATTGAGTTGGTGCCCGGGGCGGGACCAATCTCAAGCGCTCCTTATAGGATGTCACCGTTAGAGATGAACGAGCTAAAATCTCAGTTAGGGGATTTGTTGGAAAAGAATTTTATACGACCAAGTGTCTCTCCGTGGGGTGCGCCAGTGCTACTGGTAAAGAAGAAAGATGGGAGTATGCAGCTCTGTGTGGATTACAGGCAGCTGAACAAGGTTACAATAAAGAATAAGTTGACCACTGCACCTGTGTTAGTGTTACCTGAGCCAAACGAGCCTTTTGAGGTGTACTGTGATGCCTCATTAAAGGGTTTAGGGTGTGTGCTGATGCAGCACCATAATGTGGTGGCGTATGCCTCACGACAGTTGAGACCTCACGAAGTTAGTTACCCTACGCACTATTTGGAACTCGCTGCGGTTGTGTTTGCCTTGAAGGTGTGGAGGCATTATCTCTATGGGGTTAAGTTCCAAGTTTTCTCTGATCATAAGAGCTTGAAGTACCTATTTGATCAGAAAGAGCTTAATATGAGGCAGAGGAGGTGGATGGAATTGTTGAAGGACTACGACTTTGAGTTACATTATCATCCGGGAAAGGCGAATATATTGGCGGATGCGTTAAGTCAGAAGTTGTTATATGCGGCTTGGATGATGCTTCAAGAGGAGAAGTTGCTCAAGGGATTCGAGAGTCTGAAAATTGGTGCTCGAGAAGTATCCGGAACTTTGTGTTTGAGCCGATTAGAAATCTCAAGTGACTTTAAGTCCAAACTGCTAAAGGCTCATCAAAATGATGAAGCGTTATGGAAGGTGTTACCGGCTATTGAGCAAGGGAAACAGTGGAGAGTGTCGGAAGAAAAAGATGGGTTATGGAGATTCAAGGGTAGGATCATTGTGCCGGATGTTGGCACTTTGAGGCAGGATATCTTAAAGGAGGCACACAAAAGCGGATTCTCCATTCACCCGGGAAGTACTAAGATGTACCATGATTTAAAGGCGATGTTTTGGTGGCCGGGTATGAAGAATGATGTGGTGGAATATGTTTCAAACTGCCTAACTTGTCAAAAGGTAAAGATTGAACATCAAAGACCTGCCAGGACATTGCAACCCTTAGAGATTCCACAATGGAAGTGGGAAAGTATCGCAATGGACTTTGTGTCGGGATTGCCAAGGACTAGGACTGGTTTTGATGCTATTTGGGTGATTGTGGACCGACTGACGAAGTCAGCTCACTTTTTACCCATTCGGATGACTTACACCCTTGAGGAGCTAGCACGGTTATACATAAAGGAAATTGTGAGACTTCATGGTGTACCTGCTACTATAATCTCTGATAGAGATCCTCGTTTCACTTCAAGGTTTTGGGGTGCATTTCAGAAAGCTTTTGGAACCCGATTAAGCTTGAGCACAGCTTACCATCCTCAAATAGATGGTCAATCCAAGAGGACAATCCAAACACTAGAGGATATGTTGAGAGCTTGTGTTTTGGACCAACCGGCGAGTTGGGATCGGTATATGCCATTAGTGGAGTTTGCATACAATAATAGTTATCATGCGAGCATTAGAATGGCTCCGTATGAGGCCTTGTATGGGAGGAAATGACAATCTCCGCTATGTTGGTATGAAGCTGGAGAGAAAAGCTTGTTGGGGCCAGAAATGATAGCTGAGACTACTGAACAAGTCAAGAAAATCCGAGATAGGATGCTTACGGCGCAGAGTCGTCAAAAGAGTTACGCCGATCAGAGGCGAAAGCCCTTAGAATTTGAGGAAGGAGACCATGTTTTCCTTAAGGTTACTCCGACCACGGGAGTAGGTAGGGCGATTAAAGCAAAGAAGTTGAATCCTCGATACATTGGTCCATTTCAGATCCTGGAGAGGATTGGACCGGTGGCGTATCGGATGGCTCTACCACCTTATCTTTCGAACCTGCACGACGTGTTTCATGTGTCGCAGCTTCGGAAGTACACTCCTGATGCTAGCCATGTGTTGGAACCTGAATCGGTTCAGTTAAGGGAAGATTTGACGCTTCCGGTGGCTCCGGTCAGAATTGATGATACTAGTATCAAACGGTTGCGTGGAAAAGAGGTTTCATTAGTCAAAGTGGCATGGAGTCGAGGCGGTGTTGAGGAAGACACTTGGGAACTTGAGTCGGAGATGCGAACGGATTATCCGCATTTATTCTCAGGTAATTGCATTTGAACTTTGTGGGAAAAATTCCCAATTAGGTGGGTAGAATGTAAGACCCGATTAATTAACGGCTAATTAACCCATAAATGAGAATTTATTCTAGAAAGCCCAAAATGTGATTTTTATGGCTAAATGTGATAGAGGAGGTTGAGACGAGAATTTCGGTACCAATTTTATATAATTCGGACCTAGATTGGACCGAACGGGCCAAACCGGGCCAACCGGACCCAAAGTGGGCCCTTGGCCCAACTAAACTAAACCAAAACCCTAGTTTTCAGCAGTCTCTCACCTCATTTGTTACACACACACGCTGAAATGGAGTGAGGGAGGAGAAGAATACTCTCTCAAACTTCTATCTCTCACTTGATCTTCAAACCACCATAACTTTTGATCTAGAGCTCCGATTGCCACACCGTTTGTGGCCACGCATTCACTGAGGAGAGCTCTACAAGGCCCATACAATTAATCTTAAGGTAAGTCACGTTTTGATCTTCGAATTTCTAGCCTTGATTTCGAGTTTCATGAGCAAAAATGTTGAGATTTTGGGCTCTTTGATGTTATAGGACCCAACTCTCTTGAAGGAGAAGGTTAATCTTGTCTCCTTGGACCTTGGGTGTGGTAAGATTCTCAACCCTTGTGTATTTTGTGGTTCTATGATGTTTGGGTTTTGAGATGTTGTGTATGGGTATGATGGTTGTGGCTTAGGTTGTGTATATGTGGATGTTGAAGCTTGATTGGTGATATTAAAAAGCTTGAAAAGGGCTTTGGTGGTGAAAAATTTGTTCTTGGAGGTGTTGAGGCCTTGAGAGCTTGTGGATAAGTGATTTGGAAGTGCTCCGGTTGAGCTTGGGAAATCGGCTAAGGTATGGTCTCGGTTTCCAGTATCTAGTATGTAATGTGGTAGGAAATACTTAGGCTAGAGGCCCTAAGATAGGCATTGAAATGTTGATGTTGTTGAATGGTTGAAATATATGATGTGGTCATATATGTGATGATGATTATTGATGCCTTGATGGTATGATGTATGATACATATGCATGTTGTGATATATGCTTGATGATTGGTTATGGTTAAATTGTGGATTGAACCATGTTGATGGTGAGTATGACATTGATTGTGTACAATGATGATTTATTGGAATTGGTGTTGTTGAAAATTGACATGAGGAAGAGTATATGATATGTCAATGTGTTTGAGTTTGAGCCACTTGGGTGAAGTGGGTTAAAATGATAGGATAGTGATTTTGTAAATTGTGGTAAAGTGTCAATGTGTGAGTTGAGGAGGCTTGATGTTGAATTTGATATATTTTGATTGATTTCAAAGAAAAAGGATGAAATTGACATGTTTTGATTGATTTTGAAAAGAGTTGAAAATTGTTTGTTTTGAAAATGTCACTTTGTGGTTTTGTAAGAAAAATACAATTTTTGGGCATACTTTTACGGGACATAACTTGGACTACGGATCTATGTTTTGTGCCAAATCTATTTAGAAATGAAATTGGATCCGGGATGTCCATGCCGTTCGAAGAACGGGTGAAAAACGATTTAAAATGAGAAATTTATATCCGTTGGAAGATTGGGGGTTGAATATGTAAATTCTGCAGCTTTAACTTAGAAAATTTTTAGCAGAATGACCCCCGCGCATAGGCGCACTTGGCGCGTACGCGCCGTTCTTCCAGAAAGAACCATCCACACGTGCGCGTGATGTGCGCGGGCGCGCCGATGTGCTACAGCCAATGCCCAGTTATTTTTCAGAGAGTTGTGCAAGAACTGTGCCAGTCTTATGGCTGGGGCACGAGAGCACCCACGCGTACGCATGGTTGACGCGTGCGCGCCGTTGACTATTTTTGAATGTGCATGTCCGCGTGAAGGGCGCCTACGTGTCGATGAGTTTTTGAGGCCATCCGCGCGTGCGCGTGGAGTGCGCGTACGCGTGGCCTTGTTTTCATCCCAAAGTTAATTTTTGAGTTTTGAAAGCCAAATTTCATACTTCTAAGCCTCCGATCTCACCATTTATGTCTTGAATCATTATGATATGCCTAGCTATGAGAGAAGGAGCTAGTGGATGTCGTAACTTGCGAGTGAAGCAAGGGGAAAATGAATAATCAATGAGGATCATTGATGATTATGTGAGATGTGGAGGATGGTGGTGGAAGTGCTTGCTATGCCATTGGCCGAAGGGCCGTAATTGCTTATGAATTGGCTGGTTCTGGATTGAACCGTGAGCCGGAATAGCTGTGTATGCTATGAATATTGGCTGGTTATGGATTTAACCATGAGCCGGATGGCTAGATTATTGCCGTGTTACGGCGGAGCCATGATTATGGCTATGTATAAATGCATATATGCTGTTGAATGAATTGTGAATGTTGCACTTCCACTGTTGGAGATGAGAGTTTCCCTGGGAGGAAGCAGTGGCTAGCCACCACGTGCTCCAGGTTGAGACTCGAAGCTCTTTTGACCCTATGTCATAAGTGTGGCCGGGCACTGTGAAAGACCCGGATGAGCTCGCCCCCGTAAATATTCACCAGTGAAGGTGATGGATATAGATCATGATTATGATCAAGTTTATGATGAGTATAACTCGAGTTGGGGATGCGTGACAGAGCGACAGTCCAATGGTTAGCTACAAGGACTTGTCGGGTTGGCTCTATAACCGACAGATGATATCATCAGCCACTAGGGACATGCATTCATCATATGCATATTATATGAATTATTTGAGATTGCCTATTTGACTGCATATTACTTGCTAATTGTCTAAATGCCTTATTTGTTCCTATTTGTATATTTCTTGTTTGATATAACTGTGTTTGCTACATTATACTCCTGCTGGTGGTTGGGAGGTTTGAAGGAATTGGAAGGGAAGTATTATTTTAGACTGAAGAATCCTTAGTCAGATGCCCTTATATGGTTTAGCTTGTTTATAAGCTTTGATATTATCTGGAGGATGTTCTAGGATTGCCTTCGGTTTTCCTCTATTATTATGTATTATATATGTGGAAGCTGTTACCATGCTGGGAACCTCTAGTTCTCACCCATACGAATTTTGTGGTTTTCAGATGCAGGACGTGAGGTTTCTCGCTGAGGCCTGCTGGAGACTTCTAGATTTGCGAAGATCCTTTGTTCTCGGGACTATGTTTTGGTTTATATGTTTTGCTTAGATACTTTTATCTCCATTAAATAATACAAACTGTGATGACTCCTGTTCCGAGGGTTACCTGAAACTGTAGGCCGATCTTGGATGAGATCTTCTGTGTTGGTCGGAGCCGACGTGTCCGGCAGGTGTGCGGCGGCCAGAGCTGATGTGTCCGACTTGTTGGACTTGGTAGTGGTGCTGATCCTTCGTCCCCGGAAGGTGGGGGTACCTGCAAGGGACTCCGATGCTTAAGTTAGCAAGGGTATTAAGCAGGTATTGAGTAGAATCAGAGTATGAGTTATACCTGGGTGCTCCAGTGTATTTATAATGGTGAGATGTGGCCTTCTGTGGATAAGATAAGTTAGTTATCTTATCTTATCTTATCTTTAAGTGAGGTCATCTTATCTTATCTTTAAGGGAACCGCCCTTCTCTCTGTAGGCTTGGGCCGCTTTAGGATTTGGGGCGTGTTCCTCTATTTGGGCCCTTTGTTTGGGCTTTCCTGTGATTTTGGCCGACCTCTTTGAGAAGAGGTCGGGTTGTCCTGACCTGAAGAGGTCGGTCGCTTTTTCTGTAGAACATCCCGGGTCGGACAGCTCGACCCAGGGTATGAACAGTGCCCCTGCTTGAGCTCGGTCTTCTCTTTTTGAGGCCGAGTCCTTGACTTCAGTCCTTCTTCGGTGAAGCCGAACTCAAGCATTTTGTCGATTCCTTTGCAGCAGCTTTTGAATGTAGAACATTTCCTCTAAAGGCGCGCGCTTTTATATCGGCGTTTTGGGAACGTGCGAGGGTTTAATGCTTTCCTTAATTTTAGCATTAATTGCCCCATTTCCTTTTGCCTCTTTATTTTGATTTTTGAAAGCCCAGAAACGGTTTCTCTTCTTTTGCCCTTTTCAAAACTTCTCTTCTCCGTTCTCTCCGCTCTTCTATTTTCTTGTTTTGTGCCTCTCCTTTTTTCTGTGTTCGCGTCGTCGTTTTGGCGTTTCTGGAGCTTCTGTTTTCACCTGGAGTTTTACGTTTCTCCCTGCGACATTGCTCTTTGTTCGCGTTCTTTGTGAGAAGGTGTTCCCAGATTTCCATCTTCAGTTTCTTTGAAGCTCGCTGCCCTTTCCAGGTTGGTACTAGCTTTCTTGCTTCTTTCATAGCTTCGTCTTTAGTTTTTTGGTGAAGTTCTGTTTTCGTATGTTTGAAAGCTTTGAACCTTTTAGTGATCTTTGCTTTTGTTTCCTTTGCTGTAAACGTGTTTTGCTTTCTTTCATGCTCTTTTTGGCATTTTCGTCGAGGCTTTTCTAGGGTTTTGTTGCTTCTGACAGAGAATCTGCATTTGTTCTTTGTTTTTGGAGGTTTACTTTTTGCCTGATCTTTGAAAAAAGGTTGCATCTTTAATGGTCTCTGCTTGTCGTGTTTGATGTTTGGGATTGCTTGGTAGGCTTGTAATGATTTGCTGTGTTTTTCTTTGGTGAAAAGCGTTTGTTGTTTTGAATCCTTTTTGAGAAATGCTAGGATGTAAGCTGTAGAGTATTTCTGGAAACCTTGCTTTGTTACTGCCTCCAAAGGATGCCCCAGGACTTTTGGTTTGAGTCCTGGGGTTTTCCTTTTCGCTGTTTCATCTACTGACAGAGTTGTTTTCTCCCTTTATCCGATATGTTTGTAGTAGCCCTTATCTTCTTTTCTTACTTTGTAGGATTAGTTGGCCTCATGTTTTCTCGCAATAACATTGTAGATATGTCTTCCAGAGTTTCCGAGGGGATGTCTGATTAGCTGGACTCCCTTGTTTTGTTGTGTGTTTCTGTTGTGGATGCTGAATTTTGCACAGAGCTGAGGAAGCGCCATAGAATTTGTGGTAACATTGCCCGTGAGGAGGATTACGAGCTTGTTGCCCCTGATTCTGACGAGAGAGTGTGCTTTCCGACCTCTTTTGAGGGAAAACGCCCCTTCTTTTATGCTTATGAATACTTTTTTTAGCCAGTTGAACGTTTCTTTTCCTTTTACTGCTTTTGAGACTGATCTGTTGTGGTCGTGTAATATTGCTCCATCCCAGCTTCACCCCAATTCCTGGGGTTTTATTAAAATTTTCCAACTTCTCTGTAGTGAACTAGATGTAACACCTTCCCAGACTCTTTTTCTTTACTTGTTTGTTTCTGCCAAGCCTGGCGGTTCTTCAAAAAAGAAAGCTTCTTGGGTTTCTTTCCGGTCCGCCCAGGGCCATAAAGTGTTTGCAATGTATGATGAGTCCTTTAAGGACTTCAAGAACTACTTTTTTAAAGTTTGAGCTGTTGAGGGGGCCCGCCCCTTTTTTCTTGATGAAAATGATGAGCCTGCTTTTCCTCTAGAGTGGCAAAAGAATGTAAGAGTGCCACGTTACACATGGAAAATGCTTAGTGAGGTTGAGCGGGCTTTTGTAGTTGTTCTTGAAGATTTGTGGGGGAAGCCTCCCCATCTGGATACGAAGAGATTTCTGAATGATCCGTCCTTGGTTCGGCCTGCTTTGGGTATTTGTTTGTCTATTGGCCCGACTTGCCTCTATATTTATTTCCTTTTTTGTTCCTCTTTTGTAACTCTTTGTCATGGTTGTTTTGTGTTTGCAGAGATGTCTAAGAACAATGATTCCATGAAGGCCTTCAAGAAGGCGAAGAAGGCAACTGCTGCTTTAAACAATTCGGCCAAAGTGGTCGGCGAGGGGTCTTCCCAGGCTCCAGTTAAACCTCCTATTCCGAGTTCTCCTGGGCCGAGGAAGGTAATTCCTATTCCTCGGGTTCGACTGGTCGATCCTCTACAATCTTCTACAGCAGCTCCTGGTGCCCCTCCTAGCAAGAAGCAAAAAACATCCGAGCCTTTTAACTTGGATGCCCTGGATTTTGATGCCATTGAGTTTGTTGACCAGTAATTTTCCCCTTATGGTGGGCTTTCCATGGACGACGTGTCTCTTCTAAAGCATTTGTATTTTATTACCCGAAATAGTGTGAAGATGGCCCATATGGGTGCGGCTATTTTTCGAACAATTCAGGGGATTCCGGTTCATGCTACCAAATCTTTTATGGAGGAGGCCAAGTCAGAGTTTGATCGAATCAAGGGTCTGAAGGAGGAGTTGGAGGTGAAGTTGGCCAAGGTGGAGAAGGAACTGGAGGGTGAGAAGGCCAGCTCTATTGCCCTTGCCGCTTCTCTGAAGCTGGCCAAAGACATGGCTTTAAAACATAAGGATAGCTATGTCTCGGCTTATAGGGAATTGATGCGTCTTCGGGAGGAGTTGGAAACAGCTCGGGTTAATTATAGTGAGCTTCAGGGTCACCTTGTGGGTAGCGTAACTGCTGCCTCCGAGAACCTGATGGAGCAGTTCCGGGTTGTTGCTCCTGATGCCGACTTGACTCTCATCAGCCTGGATAATGTCGTAAGAGATGGTAAGATTGTCCCTGATGACCAAGATGATGAAGAGACTGATCCTCCCCCAGTGCCTTCTCTTAAGGTATCGACCTCCTCTGTTCCTCCCGTTACATCTGATCCGGATTGCCAGATTCTGAACCGGGATGATGGAACCATAGATGCCGTGCCCCTTCAGACTCGTCCGCCTTCTCCTCATACTGATGCTACCGAGAAAGCTCCCGATCTTTAGCTGATCTTTTTCTGGATATTTTGTGTAAATAGCCCGGTTTGTGGGCTTTTGAACTTTGTTTTGTTTTGACGCTTCTAGTTTGTCTGTCTTGCAACTCTTTTTGAAAAGCAAAAGTAGTTTCTGAGGTTGGTTTTGTGGTGACCTCTTGAAGCTTTTGCCGTATTATGCATGATATCTGTTGAAATTTTGCTGTTCTGCCCTCTTTAGGCTGTTTGCGTGCTTTATCGTTTGTAGCTTGGATCCTTTTGAGGCCGTGCTTGTGGGGGGTCCGACTTGTTTCTCGGTTTCCTCGCTTTTTGTTTGTAATTTTAGCGCCTTATGACCGATTTCTTTATGTAGGTCCCCCTCAAAAGTTATTTTTGTGATCCCCTTTTCTAGGCCTTTACTCGGTCTTTTTCAGGGATTATGTTGATAACTTTTTTTAATGGTAGGAGTCCGACTTGGTTATGTCGGTCTCCTTTAAGTTATTTTTCGTAGTCCTCTTTTTTGGATCTTTGTCAGATCTCTTTCAGAGACTACTTGTATAACTTTTTTAATGGTAGGAGTCTGACTTGGTTATGTCGGTCTCCTTTAAGTTATTTTTCGTAGTCCTCTTATTTGGATCTTTATCAGATCTCTTTCAGGGACTACTTGTATAACTTTTTTAATGGTAGGAGTCCGACTTGGTTATGTCAGTCTCCTTTAAGTTATTTTTCGTAGTCCTCTTTTTTGGATCTTTGTCAGATCTCTTTCAGGGACTACTTGTATAACTTTTTTAATGGTAGGAGTCCGACTTGGTTATGTCAGTCTCCTTTAAGTTATTTTTCGTAGTCCTCTTTTTTGGATCTTTGTCAGATCTCTTTCAGGAACTACTTGTATAACTTTTTAGTTTTGGGCTGACTTTGTTATGTCAGGCCCTTCTAAGTTAAAGTAATCCTCTTTAATAGGGTTGGCCAGACCTCTTTCCAGGGTTTACTTATAACTTGGGTTGACTTGGTCCGATTTCTGAACGTCGGCTAGTCTTTTAAGTTATTATATTAGCTATCCGTAAGACCTCGTCAGGTTCTTTTTTGGATTGCTTTTGATAACTTCTTACATTATTCTGTGTTCATCTTTGCCGATTTGTAGAAAATGGTTGGCGTCTTTAGATCGTCTTTTGGGTGAATCGCGTTTTCACCTTTATCGGACGATTGTCTTTATCGTGGTCGCGCAGTGAATTTGTTTTTCACTTTCTGCCGACCTGTTGCTTTATAATTGGACGATGAATACTTCAGATTAATGCGTCTTGGAATCTTGTAGAATATCTAAATAAACTTTATTCAAAGAAAAAAATGCAAATATATACATGTGGGAATTTCCTTGTCCCTTTAAGTCGGGTATGATCTAGGTCTCGATATGGTGCCTCATTAAAAAACCTTTTCAGGAAAAAGAGCGTATCCATTTAGTGAGATCCTTTACCTTTTCTAACTGTAGTACCTTCTTAGGTTGCAGGCGTGCCATGATCGGGGAAGCTCTCGTCCATCAAGCTCGGACAGTCTGTAGTAGCCCTTCCCCAGTACTTCAATGACTCGGTAGGGTCCTTTCCAGTTTGCTGCCAGCTTTCCTTCTCCAGGTCGAGTTGTTCCAATGTCATTTCTGATTAGGATGAGATCATTCTCTGCAAAACTTCTCGGCACTACCTTTTGATTATATCTGGAAGCCCTTCGTCGCTTTAGGGCTTCTTCCCTGATCTGAGCTCTTTCTTGGATTTCGGGTAACAAGTCGAGCTCTTCTCTCTGAAGTTGGGAGTTTGCTCGTTCATTGTAGTGGACTACTCGGGGAGATCCTTCTTCGATTTCTATTGGAATCATTGCCTCCATTCCGTATGCTAGTCGGAATGGTGATTCATTTGTAGTGGAATGGGGGGTTGTTCGATATGCCCATAGGACCTGTGGAAGTTCCTCGGCCCAAGCTCCCTTTGCTTCTTGTAGCCTCCGCTTTAACCCGGCCAATATGACTTTGTTGGCCGCTTCGGCTTGTCCATTGGCTTGGGGATGTTCGACGGAGGTGAACTGGTGTTTTATGTTCAAGTCGGCCACCAGTTTTTTGAAGCCTGCCTCTGTAAATTGGGTACCGTTGTCTGTGGTGATGGAGTATAGTATCCCAAACCTCGTAATAATGTTCCTATATAGGAATTTTTGACTTTTTTGAGCCGTGGCGTTGGCTAGGGATTCTGCCTCGATCCATTTTGTGAAATAATCTACTCCTACTATGAGGAATTTTACTTGTCCCGATCCCTGTGGGAAGGGTCCGAGAAGGTCGAGTCCCCATTTTGCAAATGGCCAGGGTGAGGTCACGCTGATGAGCTTTTCTGGTGGGGCAATGTGAAAGTTGGCATGCTTCTGGCATGGTGGACATGTCCTTACAAATTCTGTAGCCTCCTTTTGTAGAGTTGGCCAATAGAATCCCGCCCGGTGTATGTTTTTGGTGAGAGCTTGCACTCCGAGATGATTACCACAAATGCCGCTGTGTACTTCCTCCAAGACTTCCTTTGTGTTGGAAGTTGGTACGCATTTTAGTAAAGGTGTTGATATCCCTTTTTTATACAGCGTGTTGTTTATGATAGTGTAGTACTGTGCCTCCCTTTTCAGCCTCTTTGCCTCCTTTTCATTTGTAGGGAGTTCTTCTGTTTTGAGGTAGTTTATTATGGGGGTCATCCATCCTTGATCCCGACCTATTATGGCTAGGATTCTTTCTTCTTCTGCTATTGATGGGTTCTGTAATACCTCCTGGATGAGGCTTCTGTTGTTGCCCCTTGGTTTGGTGCTAGCTAATTTTGAAAGGGCGTCAGCTCGGGCATTTTGTTCACGAGGTATGTGGTGGATCCTATATTCCCCGAGTTGTCCGAGCTGTTCTTTAGTTTTATCCAAATATTTTTTCATGGTCGGATCTTTAGCTTGGTAGCTTCCTGTTATTTGTGAGGTGATGACTTGTGAGCCACTGTAAATGTTGAGTTTCCGAGCTCCAACTTCCCTAGCCAGCTTCAGACCAGCTAATAGTGCTTCGTATTCTGCCTGGTTGTTTGAGGCCGGAAATCCGAATTTAAGGGAGAGCTCAAGTTGAGTTCTTTTGTTGCTTTCAAGTATCACACCCGCACCGCTTCCTGTTTTATTCGAGGATCCGTCTACGTATATGTTCCATTCTATGGGGATTTCCGGGATGTTTGTAAATTCTGCGATGAAGTCGGCCAGGTGTTGCGATTTGATTGCTGTACGCGCCTCGTATTGGAGGTCAAATTCGGACAACTCGATTGCCCATTGTAGGATTCTTCCTGCTAGATCTATTTTCTGCAATATCCCTTTTATGGGTTGGTTGGTTCGAACTTTGATGGTATGCGCTTGGAAATATGGGCAAAGCCGCCGAGCTTTGAGGATTAGGGCGTAGGCAGACTTTTCTATTTTCTGGTATTTCAGCTCGGATCCCTGTAGTGCTTTACTAACGAAGTAGACGGGTTTTTGCCCATGTTCGTCTTCTCTGACTAGTGCTGAGGCTATTGCCCGGCTCCCTACTGCGAGGTATAATATGAGCGGTTCTCCTTCTCGTGGTCGAGATAGGATAGGTGGCCGTCCTAAGAACTCCTTGAAGTCTAGGAAGGCTTGCTCACATTCTGTCGTCCATTCGAACTGTTTTCCCTTTCTTAAAGTAGCATAGAAGGGAAGAGATCTTATCGCAGCTCCTGCTAAGAATCGGGATAGAGCGGCCAACTTCCCCTTGAGTTGTTGTACTTCTTTGATACAGGTTGGGCTCTTCATGTTGAGTATGGCTCGACACTTGTCTGGATTTGCTTCAATCCCCCTTTGTGTGAGCATGAAGCCCAAGAATTTGCCGGCTTCTACTACGAAAGTGCATTTTGCGGGATTGAGCCGCATGTTGTGTTTCCTGATAGTGTAAAACACTTGAGTCAGGTCGGATAACAATGTATCTTCGCTTTGTGTCTTTATCAACAAATCGTCTACATAAACTTCCATAATTTTTCCGATGTGATCTGAGAAAACTTTATTCATTAGCCTTTGATAAGTAGCTCCTGCGTTCTTGAGACCAAAAGGCATCACTATGTAACAGTAGTTTGCTTTCGGTGTTAGGAACGATGTTTTTTCTTGATCTGGTGGATACATGGGGATTTGATTGTACCCTGAATATGCGTCCATGAATGAGAGATACTTATATCCTGATCAAGCATCCACTAGAGCGTCGATGCTTGAGAGTGGGTAGGGGTCTTTTGGGCAGGCTTTGTTGAGGTCGGTGTAGTCGGTGCACATTCGCCACTTCCCATTTGACTTTTTCACTAAGACGACGTTTGCTAGCCATAGTGGATATTTGACTTCCCTTATGAACCAGGCCTCAAGTAGCGCTTGTACTTGTTCTTCTACAGCCTGAGCTCGTTCTGGTCCAATTTTCTTCGTCTTTGTTGTACCGGCCGGGATCCCGGATAGACTGCCAATTTATGGCTCATTAGTTCGGGATCAATACCTGGCATGTCGGCGGCTTTCCATGCGAAGAGATCGACATTATCTCGTAGGAACCGTATTAGTGATTCCTTTATGTCTCCTTTTAGGATCGTGCCAATATTAGTTGTTTTATCCGAGGTGTCTTCGATCTGGATTCTTTCTACTTCTCCTTCGGGTTGTGGTCGGAGTTCTTCTCGCCTCTGAACTCCACCGAGCTCGATTGTGTGGAACTCTCCTCCTTCACCTCGGAGGTTTAGGCTTTCGTTATAACAGCGACGTGCCATCTTTTGATCTGCCTTTATTGTAGCTATCCCTAACGCAGTTGGGAATTTCATACATAGATGTGGAGTTGAAACTATTGCACTGAGTTGATTTAACGTTGTCTGACCTATTAAGGCATTGTAGGCTGAGCTTACGTCGACCATGATGTAGTATATCTTGAGTGTTCTGGATTGGTTCCCCTTTTTGAAGGTTGTATGCAGCGATACGTATCCCAGTGGTTGAACTGTGGTATCTCCTAGTCCGAACAGGCTGTTCGGGTATGCTCTTAGCTCTTTTTCTTCTAAACCGAGTTTGTCGAAGGCAGTTTTGAATAAGATGTCGGCAGAGCTTCCCCGGTCAATTAGTGTACGGTGAAGGTTGGCGTTTGCCAGTATGATCGTAATGACCATGGGGTCGTCATGTCCCGAGATGATTCCGGATGCGTCTTCCTTGGTAAACGTGATTGCTGGGATGTCTGGGGCTTCCTTTTTTCCTTCGACGTGGTATACCTCTTTGAGGTGTCGCTTGCGAGGTGATTTGGAGATTCCTCCCCCAGCGAATCCGCCGTGTATCACGTGGACATGTCTTTCTGGTGTGCGAGGCAATCGTTCAGATCGTCCGACGTCCTCATCCCTCCTTCTTTTCCTTGGTTCTTCGTCCCGGTTGGCCAAGAACCGATCTAATTTTCCTTCTCGTACTAATTTTTCTATGACGTTTTTCAAATCGAAGCATTCATTGGTAGAATGCCCTCGAAGTCGGTGATATTCATAGTATTCATTCTGATTTCCTCCTCCTCTTTTACCTTTAAGTGCCCGAGCTGGAGGGATTTTCTCTGTATGGTAGACTTCTTTGTAAACATCTACCAAGGATACCCTAAGAGGAGTATAGTTATGATATTTCTTGATTTTCTCTCCGGAGCGATCTTCCTTTTTCTTGGATTCTTTATCTCGGTATGCAGAACCGAACCTTGAGGTTTCGCTAAGTCGAGAGTTTTCTTCCATATTGATGTATTTTTGTGCCCGTTCTTGTACTTCATCTAAGGAGGTCGGGTATCTCTTTGATATAGATTGGCTAAATGGTCATTCTCGTAGGCCATTTATGAGGCCCATAATGGCAGCTTCTGTTGGAAGATTTTGTATGTCCATGCATGTTTTGTTGAATCTTTCCATGTAGTTGCGAAGGCTCTCCCGATCTCCTTGCTTGATCCCTAGTAGGCTAGGTGCGTGTTTGGCTTTATCCTTTTGTATGGAGAATCGGGCCAGGAACTTCTTGGCCAGGTCGTCGAAACTCGAGATGGATTTCGGAGGCAGGTTGTCGAACCATTTGATGGCTGTCTTGGTTAGAGTTGTTGGAAAGGCTTTGCAGCGAACTGCATCTGAGGCATCAGTGAGGTACATTCTACTTCTGAAGTTACTGAGATGATGGTTGGGATCCGAGGTGCCGTCATATAGAGTCATATCCGGAAGCTTGAAATATTTTGGAATTTTGGTTTTCATGATTTCTCTGGTGAATGGATCTTGATCTTTCTGAGAGTTATCCTCTGTGGATGGTCGAGTAGCTTTAGTTTTGAGATCAGCTTCGAGTTTTATAAGCTTATCTTCTAATTCTCGGTGCCGCCTTATTTCCCGGCGTAGATTTTCTTCTTTTTCTCGTCGATGTTGGGCTTCTTTCTCAAGTTGCTCCAATCAATTTTGAAGTGCTTCTATTACTCCTGGATTTGATGAATTTTTGTCTCCGTTGGTTCCTGGAGTATCTTTGAGTATCGTGTCCGCATTTTTATGCGGCGTTCTGTCTTCCAAACCTGAATCGTGGTCGTTGTCATGGTCATCCGCCATGTTAATGGGATGACTTCCAGGTTCCCTGGCAACGGCGCCAATGTTCCGAGGGTTACCTGAAACTGTAGGCCAATCTTGGATGAGATCTTCTGTGTTGGTCGGAGCCGACGTGTCCGGCAGGTGTGCGACGGCCGGAGCTGATGTGTCCGACTTGTTGGACTTGGTAGTGGTGCTGATCCTTCATCCCCGGAGGGTGGGGGGTACCTGCAAGGGACTCCGATGCTTAGCAAGGGTATTAAGCAGGTATTGAGTAGAATCAGAGTATGAGTTATACCTAGGTGCTCCAGGGTATGAACAACTCCTCTTATGGGAGATTTTGGAGAATAGGTTTTCTGTATTTGTGTCCCTTTGGGTTTCCTTTGGGGTTTTCCTTATTTTATCATATGTATATATTGCTATGCTCGGACCGGTTATCTTTGCAGCCGGATTTTGAGTCTTGATATTCCTGTTTTTGACACTCTTTTGTATATATATAATCTCGCGTTGGCTTATCCTTGTTCGTTACGTTATCGATCGGAGTGTTGCGCTTTCGAGTTGCGATTTTTTGTTTACCCCTTCTTCTATAAAGGCTCCTAGTTATAATCAATCATTCAAACTACTATACGTACTAAATTTTTTATTTTAGAGGTCGTAATACCTTGCCATCTCTGAATTATGACTTTAGCATAAGACTCTGTATGGTAGGGTGTTACATTATGGTATTAGAGCAATTCGTTCCTGTAGAGCCTGAGGGATGGACTGACTATGCTTTTGTGCATTCTCTGTGTGTGTGTTATGTGCCGTTAGTATATCTGCTTGATATAATTGGCATAAACGTTCATGAGCATGCATTTGGGACTTTGAAGCACTAGACTTCCGATATTGAGACTGATCAACTTAATATCGATTGTTTGGTGTGTATATGAACCAGATGGCGCCTCGTGGATGCGGTAGAGGCCGTGGTAGAGGTCGTATGATTGCTCGTGCACCAGAGAATAACCCTAATGACCCGGTGAACTTTATGACTGCGTTGGAGAACATGGCTGCTGCTATGCAAGCCACTGCTGAGGCTCTTGGTCAACAGATGAACAACCATGGTAATGATGGAGGTGGAGTTCAAGGCCCGATGACACTGGCAAACTTTTTGAAGGTTAATCCACCTAAGTTCAAGGGAACTTCTAGCCTGACTGAGGCTGATACATGGTTTCAGGCTATAGAGCGAGCACTGCAAGCGCAAGTGGTGCCTGAAGGACAGCGTGTCGAGTTTGCTACCTATATGCTCACCGGTGAAGCGTCGTATTGGTAGCAAGGTATCCGACGTCTTTTGCAGCAGGGTGATGACTATATCACCTGGAATGTCTTCCGGGAGGAGTTCTATAAGAAGTACTTTCCGACTTCTGCTAGGACGGCCAAGGAGCTTGAATTGTTATAGCTGAAGCAGGGTACCATGTCCGTATCAGAGTATACTGACAAGTTTGAAGAGCTGTTCAGGTTCTCTCGTATGTGCCAAGGGACTCCGGTGGAATATGAAGAATGGAAGTGTGTTAAGTATGAAGGAGGACTCCGGAGTGATATTTTCAGTTCAGTGGGACCAATGGAGATTAGGACTTTTTTTGAGTTGGTAAACAAGTGTAGACTTGCTGAATAGTGTGTGAAAAGGGCAACCGCTGAGAGAGGGAGTCACAAAGAATCATTCCCACAGAACCGAGGGAAGAGCTTTGCACCTAGAGGTCCGTCTTTCAAGAGGGAAAGCTCTTTCAGGAGGCCCAACAACAACAACAACTCCCAAGGAAGAAGTTTGGGATGCAGCCTCAGAATGATCAAGCTTGTACTAGATGTGGGAGTCACCATCCGGGAGCACCATGCAAGGCCGGATGGGGTTTGTGCTACAATTGTGGAAAGGCGGGGCATAAAGCCGCAAGTTGTCCGGAGAAACAGAAACAAGGTGCTGGGAAAGCACAACAGACTGGTCAGGTGTTCACCACCTCAGCTATAGGTGCCGAGGGTCTGAGACACTCATTCGAGGTAACTGTGAAATGGCTAGTCAAACTTTAAATGCTTTATTTGATTCGGGAGCATCACATTCATTCATTGCATTTGAGAAAGCCCATGAGTTAGGATTGAAGATTGTAACCTTAGGTTATGATCTAAGAGTATATAATGCTACCCATGAAGCCATGGTGACTAGGCTAGGATGCCCGGAAGTTTCCTTTAGGTTCAAGCAGCGTGATTTTGTTTATAATTTAGTTTGCTTGCCGATGATCGGTCTTGATCTTATCTTGGGATTGGACTGGTTATCTAAGAAGCATGTTCTGCTTGATTGTTCTACAAAGTCGGTGTACTTTATGCCGGAAGATTCAGAAGGGCCGGTCGTGGTGAATAATTATTACTTGAATTCGATGATGGTTCTGGAATCGAGTGTCAGGGTATCCTGTTGTTAACCGCGGGCGTTTTGGGTGATGATCAAAGGTTGGAACAGATTTCGGTTGTGTGTGAGTTTTCGAAAGTGTTTCCCGATGATATTGATGAATTTCCACCTAACTGAGAGGTTGAGTTTGCTATTGAGTTGGTGCCCGGGGCGAGACCAATCTCAAGTGCTCCTTATAGGATGTCACCGTTAGAGATGAACGAGCTAAAGTCTCAGTTAGAGGATTTGTTGGGAAAGAATTTTATACGACCAAGTGTCTCTCCGAGGGGTGTGCCAGTGCTACTGGTAAAGAAGAAAGATGGGAGTATGCGGCTCTGTGTGGATTATAGGTAGCTGAACAAGGTTACAATAAAGAATAAGTACCCATTGCCGAGAATTGATGATCTCATGGATCAGTTACAAGGAGCTGGAGTTTTCTCCAAGATCGATTTGCGATCCGGTTATCACCAGATAAGGGTGAGGGGTGAGGATATCCCTAAGACCACTTTCAGGACTCGTTATGGTCATTACGAGTACATTGTAATGTCTTTTGGGTTGACGAACGCTCCTGCGGTATTCATGGATTACATGAACAGAGTTTTCCGTCCGTTTCTGGATAAATTTGTTGTTGTCTTTATTGACGACATACTAATTTATTCCAAAACTGAAGAAGAGCATGTGGAACACTTGAGGACCGTGTTGCAGATTCTAAAGGAGAAGAAACTCTATGCAAAACTGTCTAAGTGTGAGTTTTGGAAGAGTGAGGTGAAGTTTTTGGGTCACGTGGTGAGTAAGAAGGGAATAGCCGTAAATCCAACTAAGGTGGAGGCTGTGATGGATTGGAAGCAACCAACCACCATAACGGAGATAAAGAGTTTTCTGGGTTTAGCTGGCTATTACCGAAGGTTTATTAAGGGCTTTTCACAGATAGCTTTGCCAATGACAAAGTTAACCCGCAAAGACACTCCGTTTGTTTGGACTACTGAGTGCGAGGAGAGCTTTCAGACATTGAAGAAAAAGTTGACCACTGCACCTGTGTTAGTGTTACCTGAGCCAAACGAGCCTTTTGAGGTGTACTGTGATGTCTCATTAAAGGGTTTAGGGTGCGTGCTGATGCAGCACTATAATGTGGTGGCGTATTCCTCACGACAGTTGAGACCTCACGAAGTTAGTTACCCTACGCACGATTTGGAACTCGCTGCGGTTGTGTTTGCCTTGAAGGTGTGGAGGCATTATCTCTATGGGGTTAAGTTCCAAGTTTTCTCGGATCATAAGAGCTTGAAGTACCTATTTGATCAGAAAGAGCTTAATATGAGGCAGAGGAGGTGGATGGAATTGTTGAAGGACTACGACTTTGAGTTACATTATCATCCGGGAAAGGCGAATATATTGGCGGATGCGTTAAGTCGGAAGTCGTTATATGCGGCTTGGATGATGCTTCAAGAGGAAAAGTTGCTCAAGGGATTCGAGAGTCTGAAAATTGGTGCTCGAGAAGTATCCGGAACTTTGTGTTTGAGCCGATTAGAAATCTCAAGTGACTTTAAGTCCGAACTGGTAAAGGCTCATCAAAATGATGAAGCGTTATGGAAGGTGTTACCGGCTATTGAGCAAGAGAAACAGTGGAGAGTGTCGGAAGAAAAAGATGGGTTATGGAGATTCAAGGGTATGATCATTGTGCCGGATGTTGGCACTTTGAGGCAGGATATCTTAAAGGAGGCACACAAAAGCGGATTCTCCATTCACCCGGGAAGTACTAAGATGTACCATGATTTAAAGGCGATGTTTTGGTACCCGGGTATGAAGAATGATGTGGCGGAATATGTTTCAAAGTGCCTAACTTGTCAAAAGGTAAAGATTGAACATCAAAGACCTGCCGGGACATTACAACCCTTAGAAATTCCACAATGAAAGTGGGAAAGTATCGCAATGGACTTTGTGTCGGGATTGCCAAGGACTAGGACTGGTTTTGATGCTATTTGGGTGATTGTGGACCGACTGACGAAGTCAGCTCACTTTTTACCCATTCGGATGACTTACACCCTTGAGGAGCTAGCACGGTTATACATAAAGGAAATTGTGAGACTTCATGGTGTACCTGCTACTATAATCTCTGATAAAGATCCTTGTTTCACTTCAAGGTTTTGAGGTGCATTTCAGAAAGCTTTTGGAACCTGATTAAACTTGAGCACAGCTTACCATCCTCAAACAGATGGTCAATCCGAGAGGACAATCCAAACACTAGAGGATATGTTGAGAGCTTGTGTAGTTGGAGTTTGCATACAATAATAGTTATCATGCGAGCATTGGAATGGCTCCGTATGAGGCCTTGTATGGGAGGAAATGTCAATCTCCGCTATGTTGGTATGAAGTTGGAGAGAAAAGCTTGTTGGGGCCAGAAATGATAGCTGAGACTACTGAACAAGTCAAGAAAATCCGAGATAGGATGCGTACAGCGTAGAGTTGTCAAAAGAGTTACGCCGATCAGAGGCGAAAGCCCTTAGAATTTGAGGAAGGAGACCATGTTTTCCTTAAGGTTACTCCGACCACGGGAGTAGGTAGGGCGATTAAAGCAAAGAAGTTGAATCCTCGATACATTGGTCCATTTCAGATCCTGGAGAGGATTGGACCGGTGGCGTATCGGATGGCTCTACCACCTCATCTTTCGAACCTGCACGACGTGTTTCACGTGTCGCAGCTTCGGAAGTACACTCCTGATGCTAGCCATGTGTTGGAACCTGAATCGGTTCAGTTAAGGGATGATTTGACGCTTCCAGTGGCTCCGGTCAGAATTGATGATACTAGTACCAAACGGTTGCGTGGAAAAGAGGTTTCATTAGTCAAAGTGGCATGGAGTCGAGGCGGTGTTGAGGAACACACTTGGGAACTTGAGTCGGAGATGCGAATGGATTATCCGCATTTATTCTCAGGTAATTACATTTGAATTTTGTGGGCAAAATTCCCAATTAGGTGGGTAGAATGTAAGACCCGGTTAATTAACGGCTAATTAACCCATAAATGAGAATTTATTCTAGAAAGCCCAAAATGTGATTTTTATGGCTAAATGTGATAGAGGAGGTTGAGACGAGAATTTCGGTACCAATTTTATATAATTTGGACCTAGATTGGACCGAACGGGCCAAACCGGGCCAACCGGACCCAAAGTGGGCCCTTGGCCCAACTAAACTAAACCAAAACCCTAGTTTTCAGCACTCTCTCTCCTCATTTGTTACACACACACGCTGAAATGGAGTGAGGGAGGAGAAGAATACTCTCTCAAACTTCTATCTCTCACTTGATCTTCAAACCACCATAACTTTTGATCTAGAGCTCCGATTGCCGCACCGTTTGTGGCCAGGCATTCACCGTGAAGAGCTCTACAAAACCCATACAATTAATCTTGAGGTAAGTCACGTTTTGCTCTTCGAATTTCTAGCCTTGATTTCGAGTTTCTTGAGCAAAAATGTTGAGATTTTGGGCTCTTTGATGTTATAGGACCCAACTCTCTTGAAGGAGAAGGTTAATCTTGTCTCCTTGGACCTTGGGTGTGGTAAGATTCTCAACCCTAGTGTATTTTGTGGTTCTATGATGTTTGGGTTTTGAGATGTGTATGGGTATGATGGTTGTGGCTTAGGTTGTGTATATGTGGATGTTGAAGCTTGATTGGTGATATTGAAAAGCTTAAAAAGGGCTTTGGTGGTGAAAAATCTGTTCTTGGAGGTGTTGAGGCCTTGAGAGCTTGTGGATAAGTGATTTGGAAGTGCTCTAGTTGAGCTTGGAAAATCGGCTAAGGTATGGTCTCGGTTTCCCGTATCTAATATGTAATGTGGTAGGAAATACTTAGGCTAGAGGCCCTAAGATAGGCATTGAAATGTTGATGTTGTTGAATGGTTGAAATATATGATGTGGTCATATATGTGATGATGATTATTGATGCCTTGATGGTATGATGTATGATACATATGCATCTTGTGATATATGCTTGATGATTGGTTATGGTTAAATTGTGGATTGAACCATGTTGATGGTGAGTATGACATTGATTATGTACAATGATGATTTATTGGAACTGGTGTTGTTGAAAATTGACATGAGGAAGAGTATATGATATGTCAATGTGTTTGAGTTTGAGCCACTTGGGTGAAGTGGGTTAAAATGATGGGATAGTGATATTGTAAATTGTGGTAAAGTGTCAATGTGTGAGTTGAGGAGGCTTGATGTTGAATTTGATATATTTTTATTGATTTCAAAGAAAAGGGATGAAATTGACATGTTTTGATTGATTTTGAAAAGAGTTGAAAATTGTTTGTTTTGAAAATGGCACTTTGTTTTGAAAATTGACATAACTTGGACTACGGATCTCTGTTTTGTGCCAAATCTGTTTAGAAATGAAATTGGATCCGGGATGTCCATGCCGTTCGAAGAACAGGTGAAAAACGATTTAAAATGAGAAATTTATGTCTGTTGGAAGATTGGGGGTTGAATATGTAAATTCTGCAGCTTTAACTTAGAAAATTTTTAGCAGAATGACTCCCCGCGCGTAGGCGCACTTGGCGCGTACGCGCCGTTCTTCCAGAAAGCGCCATCCACGCGTGCGCGTGATGTGCGCGGGCGCGCCGATGTGCTGCACCCAATGCCCAGCTATTTTCCAGAGAGTTGTGCCAGAATTGTGCCAGTCTTGTGGCTGGGGCACGAGAGCACCCACGCGTACGCGTTGTTGACGCGTGCGCGCCGTTGACTATTTTTGAATGTGCGCGTCCGCGTGAAGGGCGTCTACGCGTCGATGAGTTTTTGAGGCCATCCACGCGTGCGCGTGGAGTGCGCGTACGCGTGGCCCTGTTTTCATCCCAAAGTTAATTTTTGAGTTTTGAAAGCCAAATTTCATACTTCTAAGCCTCCGATCTCACCATTTATGTCTTGAATCATTATGATATGCCTAGCTATGTGAGAAGGAGCTAGTGGATGTGGTAACTTGCGAGTGAAGTAAGGGGAAAATGAATAATCAATGAGGATCATTGATGATTATGTGAGATGTGGAGGATGGTGGTGGTAGTGCTTGCTATGCCATTGGCCGAAGGGCCGTAATTGCTTATGAATTGACTGGTTCTGGATTGAACCGTGAGCCAGAATAGCTGTGTATGCTATGAATATTGGCTGGTTATGGATTTAACCATGAGCCAGATGGCTAGATTATTGCCGTGTTACGGCGGAGCCATGATTATGGCTATGTATAAATGCATATATGCTGTTGAATGAATTGTGAATGTTGCACTTCCACTGTTGGAGATGAGAGTTTCCCTGGGAGGAAGCAGTGGCTAGCCACTACGTGCTCCAGGTTGAGACTCGAAGCTCTTTTAACCCTATGTCATAAGTGTGGCCGGGCACTGTGAAAGACCCGGATGAGCTCTTTTGAAATCAAAATTTGAATTTGAAATTTTAATTTTTGAAAATTTGAATTTTGAATTTTGAAAAAGTCACAAGATAAGATAAAGATTTGAAAAATATTTGATTTTTGAAAAGGTTTAATTTTTTAAATTTGAAATTTGAAATTTAAATTTTGAAATTGAAATTTAAATTTTGAAATTGAATTTTTAAATTTCGAAAATTGAAATAAGATAAGATAAGATTTTTGAATTTTAAAGAAAGATAAAAAGATAAGATAAGATTTTAAAAAAGACAAGATTTTTGAAAAGATTTGATTTTGAAAAGATTTGAATTTTGAATTTTAAGACTAAGATAAGATAAGATAAAAATTTGAAATTAAAATATGAATTTTTATTTAAAATTTTCAAAATTTAATTAAAAGATAACAAATGATATTTTATTTTTTTGATTTTTGAATTTAATGAAGAAAGAGAAAAACAACAAAAAGATACCAAACTTAAGATTTTTAGATCTAAAGGAACCTAGTGTGCGAAAATTCAAAGGGAAAAGAACAAAGGGACACTAAACTTAAAAATTTTAAGATCAAAATAAAAAGAAAAACAAGAACACTTTGAAGATCAAGAAGAACACTAAGAAAAAAAAATCAAAGAACACAAGAACATGCAAAAGACACCAAACTTAAAATTTTTGAAAACCAAGAACAAAATTTTTGAAAATTTAAAGAAAATACACAAGAAGACACCAAACTTAAAGATTGACACAAGAATCAAACAAAGAAACTATTTTGAAAATTTTTAGAAAGAAAGACTAAAAAATTTCAAAAATTTCAACAAGAATAAAAACAAAAGACTCAAACCAAAAAAAATTAAACAAAGAAAAGTAAAAAAAATTTTAAAAAAGGTTTTAATTTTCTTCGAAAAAAAAGAAAAATAAAATAAAGTCTCTAACAAAATGAAATATGATACCTGATCTAGAAAACAGGATAATCCATCAGTTGTCCAAATTCGAACAATCCCCGGCAGCGGCGCCAAAAACTTGATGTACGAATTCCCATGCTTCGTATAGCTGAACCAGCAAGTGCACTGGGTTGTCCAAGTAATACCTGAGCGAGTCAGGGTCGATCCCACGAGGATTGTGGTTTGAAGCCAGCTATGGTTATCTTACAAATCTTAGTCAGGTGGATAGAAGAGTTATTGGTTTGAATTTGGTTAAAAGTATAAAAGGAATGAAAAAAGGGTAAACAGAACTCAAAAGTCGTGTAAACTGTGATACGAAGGTGGCTAAGGCTTGGAGATGCTTTTTCCTTCTGGATTAACTCTGGTGTTACTGTCTTCTTCAATTGTGAATGATTTCTTCTATGGCAGGCTGTATATGATTGACGTTGGTTTGAGCCGCCGCTAATACTCCTCCAAAGCTGAACCCCAGGGTTAGTGCGGATCCATTCTAATTGAGGGTGAAGTTCTTGTAGGTCATTCACTTTGGTGATCCTACTCAAAAAGCCCTAAACAAGGTCGAATCTTCCAGATCAGAGGATGTTGTGCCTTGGTTCTAGCCTCTACCACAGAGACCTTAATCTCCCCTTACCTCGGCTGAACTGGTGTCTCGAGAAGTCCCCAACGAAGTGGTGGATTAGCCGTCTAAGAGATGTATAGTCAAGCGGGCGGTTCAATGCTTTCTACTTAAGTATTCACATAAACCCAAGAAGAACACGGGTGTTTGTCAGGCGCGAAGCCTTAGTATGAAGAACGAAGATTATTGTCACGGGTCATCCCGTTCATCATGTTGAAGAACGAAAATACATCTTAGAATTAAATTAAACACGGATTGAAGAGAAACAGTAATACTTTTTTTAATCCATAAAACTCAGCAGGGCTCCTCCCCTCAACCTAGGAGGTTTAAAAACTTATACTGATAGGAAATACAATGATAAATGAAAATATGGCATAAAAGGGTCTGTATGATTATGTAAAATATCCCTTAAATACTAAAATAGTGACTAAGGATTACATAAGAAGGGTAAAACTATCTTTTAGTGCTAAAATCCATTTCTAGGGCCCACTTAGTGAGTGTTTGGGATGAGCTTTGATGAGATCCACATGCTAGAAGGCCTTTAAGGCATTAAACACTGGCTAGAGGGTCCTCTTTAGGCGTTTGGATGCTGGTCTCCTCCTTTGGGCGCTGGACGCCTGGAATGGGACTGGATGCTGGCGTTGGATGCCAGTTTTGGGCCTTCTATTCTAAAGCAAAGTATGGACTATTATAAATTACTGGAGAGCTCTAGAAGTAAGCTTTTCATAGCCATTGAGAACGCTCCATTTGGACTTCTGTAGCTCCAGAAAAGCTCTTTTGAGTGCTAGGTGTAACACCCTAACTACCAAAGCTCACGCTTCCAGCTGCGCGACTCTGATAGCTCGGACATTACAATGACACTTATACTTTTTAATATTAAAATATGAGCCTGTTTAAAACTTTAAACCGCAAAACCACTCCCAAAAATACTTTTGCTATACAACGTACATCCATACATACCATACAACTTACAGAAACTCATAAAGAGTACATCCATATATATACATACATATATATAAATAATGTTACAAACATTAACCAATACAATCCATATCCCTCTTACAAAACATATCAAGATAAAGGCGAGGGTACAATAAAACATAAATAAAACAATAAAGAGCATCACAACAACAATTTAATAAACTCTTCGTGACTTCAGCGCCCATATCTTGAAAGGGGGAAAATGTAGGGCGGTGAGAACATCATCCTCGAAAGGGTTCTCACTAGAGGGTTTTTGGGAATTACTGTAATAGGATATGTGAAGATAACCGCACCAGTGATTAATAACCGTCTTATGCCTCTTTTAAAAAACAGCGGTTTACAATAAAATTGAAATATGAAATCCTTTTCCGAAAGAGGAACCATTCAATAGTCAAAAACTCAGAAGTCTTTCAAAACGGTTTATCTATGC
The DNA here is from genome assembly GCF_003086295.3 of Arachis hypogaea. Taxonomy (NCBI): domain Eukaryota; kingdom Viridiplantae; phylum Streptophyta; class Magnoliopsida; order Fabales; family Fabaceae; genus Arachis; species Arachis hypogaea. The sequence goes on from NC_092040.1 coordinate 21,940,225, forward strand.
CGAACCAAAATAGACTTTCATATTTTATTCCAAACCAAAAACACAAAATTGAAGTCAACCATCGGTGCATCTCATTCCATCCACGGTCCAACAGAGTCTCAGTAGCAATCACAAATAGGAAGATGCAAGCACAAACAAACAGTTATTGCAAGTAGAACAATTAGCAGTTAATCACATAGGCAAACCAAGTACAGTATGCACACCCAAACAATGTCACATAGATGCATATGATGCATGCCTGTCCCTAGTGGCTGATGATATCATCTGTCGGTTATAGAGCCAATCCGACAAGTCCTGGTAGCTAACCATTGGACTGTTCCTCTGTCGCGCATCCCCAACTCGAGTTATACTCATAATAAACTTGATCATAATCATAATCCATATCCATCATCTTCACTGGTGAATATTTACGGGGGCGAGCTCATTCGGGACTTTCACAGTGCCCGGTCACACTTACAACATAGGGTCAGCAGAGTCTCGAGCCTCCACCTGGAGCACGTGGTGGCTAGCCACTGCTTTCTCCCAAGGATCTCGTGCCTCTGATAGTGGAAGTGCAAATCACAATTATCAATAATTCATCATATATATGCATTCATTCTCATCCATGGATCAACATCCATCTCAGCCATCCGGCTCACGGTTCAGTCCATAACCAGCCAATATTCATATCATACACAGCCATTTCGGCTCACGGTTCAATCCATAACCAGCCAATATTCATAGCATACACAGCCATTCTGGCTCACGATTCAATCCAGAACTAGCCAATATTCATAATCATACATAGCCATTCCGGCCCATAACAAAACAGCACTTCCACCATCCAACATCATCAAATTCATAAAATCGGCATTTAAGCCATAAATCACTTTTTCTCAAATCGTTTCACTTTGAAATCAAGTTTCAACTCTTTTTAGCCTTGGCTTTAGAAATCTCGTTTCTTAAATCATATTAGGCTCATAAGCCAAATTTACTCAAAGTGAGTTCCCTTTTTTAAAACAAAGCCGCTCTCGGCATCCTCTTTCCAAAACTCCCAAAACCTTGGAAAAATTAAAGATTCATTTTGGGAACATTCAAAATCATCCACCCCACAATTGGGAATTTTATAACAAAGTTTCTCGACTGAGTCCCAAGTCTTTAGGGAAGGTCAACCTATATCAATTCTTTAAAATTCATTGAAACTCTTAAAATCATAGATTCTCAGTTCAAGTAAATAAAACTGAATTTACTATAAAACCGCCATACAAAATCACAAGTTCCAACCCGGTCCAAAAATTAACTCATTTGAAACGAAACAGGTTCATTTGAATCAAACCACTTTCAGGTTTCTTTTTGGAACCCATTTTTCTAACTCTTCCAAATTGCCTCAAACTTAATTACTCAATCAAAAGTCTAGATTCCTTTAAAATCACTAAAAGCTCCTTTTTATATTAAAATCAATATTAGAGCATCATTCTTTCCTTCAGTGATTCAAACAGTAAAAATAGTTTATTTCTGAATAAGCCGAACTCAACGCATAAAGTTCATTAAATAAATTAAGCTTGAAAACATAAATATTCTCTTAAAAAATCAAATAATACACCTCCTCAAATCCAACCTTTTTTAAATAACTTTTCAAACAAGACTAGGATTTTGCAGAAATTTCGGCAGCACCGCACCTAAAACTTGGACTTTTGCCACCCGGTTCGGGTCCCAACTAAACCGTTTCTCATTCCTTTCCAACAACCTAAAACCAGAAATCAATTCAAAAGCAAGCTAAATCCAACAGTCGCCTCAGTGGCATATCTCAAGGAAACCATTTCAAAAATCAACTCAATATCAACCAATTTAACTCATTTCCAAAGCTTTAAAGAATCGGTTCAGCAACAAATCATTTATGAAAACCAAATCAGTGAAAGCAAGCGAGACTGAATTTCAAAGAGTATTCTATCTTTCACATTATCAAGAGAGTCAACTTAGCTCAAATCAATTCTCAACGGATTAAACTCGATTCCAAAGATTTAAAAGAATCAACTTCAAAGCATTTTGTTTCACAAAGCCACACAACAAATCCATTCATCACAACCAAATAATAATCCATTCAAACATATAATTACATTCATCCAGGACAATCAATATCACATAAGGCTTATACAATCACCAAATACATTATCTCACATCAGTATCCATATATAATAATTCCAATACATAAAACATAGTTTTGGAAAGCGCCCCTACCTCAAAATGCAAATTCCATAATCCAAACATCTCACAGAGTCCTTTCCACCTCAACTCGAAATCACCAACAGCTTGAATCACAGCTTTGCTCAATTTCACAGCAGTAGAAACAACTTTTACTCGCAACATGTGGCCCCGTTAACTTAATCCAAAAGACATAAATATTGCGAAAACCTTAAAACACATCACGGGATATGAACGAGAAAGGTTTCGAGGTAGAGGTACTTACAGTAACTAAAGAATACTAACTGAACCAAAGGACAGAAGCTTTAGTGGTAGTTCCGATAACCATAGAACCACCCTTGGCAGCCAGAATCGTCGCGACTTAGCCTGCTCCGTTAGCAGTTCCCATCACCTATTGTCAGCATCGATGGTGACTCAACAGCACAGGGCAAGCTAACAGAGATTCCAACAACAGATAAAATAGTCCCAAAACAAATACTAGTTGCAACAGAAATCTCCTCACAAAGCCAGCAACTATCTCCCGAAATGGTAGCGGCGATGTCACCTACTATAACCATTAATTAAGCACAAACAGTTTCAATGACATCCTCAAAGTAAGATTGAATAGGTAGAACTAGGAAGCAGAAACAGGGGAGAGCTTACCCCCAACATAGCAGTGGTCCTAGTGGTGGTTTCCTGGGCAGCAGAGGGTTCTGGTAGCTCACCTCTAGCAGTGGCGGAGGAACATGTGGCAGTAGTGAAAGGCAGTGGCAGAGCCGGCTTCTCATCCCTCGCGCTCTGTTTCTCCTGCACTGCCCTCTCCTTCTCACCGGCGATAGTGACGGAAGCAACCCCCAGCAACGGAGGCAGCAAGGTTGGCTCGACTGCAGTAGAGCGCGACACGCCTCCCTCTCCTGGTCTCTCGCTCCTCCTCTGGCCACAATTCACGGCAGCGACAGCAACAGAAAAGGGTCCCCTTTCGCGCATCCCTCTCTCTCTGTGCGTGAGGATGCGATGGTGGCCACGCGACTCCTCTGCAGCGACGGCGGCCACTCCTGTGTTTGGCGCGGTGGCGACTAGGGACTGGGTGCAGCTTTAGTGGCGACGGCGGAGCAGAACGGCGCAGTTCCCTCCTTCTTCACGACCTTCTCCCTCTTGCCTGAGCTCTGACGCGACGGTGTTGCCTTCACAGGTAGCTGTGGCAGTAGAAAGGCTTCCTCCATGCCCACGAGGATGATGGCGGCGAGGCGTGAGGCACGGCGGCAAGGTGTGACATGGTGGCGGCGAGCTGAACGGCGGTAGAAGCCCCCTCCCCTCCTTCTTCTTTTTCCCGATTTTACCTTCCCTTTTTTCCTTCAGATACTGTGTGTGTGTGTTTATGTTAGAGGGAAGCAGCTGCTGCTGCTGGTTTAGAGAGGGGAAACGAGTACTGGGTCAGGGTTTTAGGGTTAGGGTTTTTGAATAAAATTAGGGTTAAGGGTATTTTGGTAATTTCAAATAAAGTTGGAAATAATATGGTAATTGAAACCCAAATTAAATCTAACACTAGATGTATATAGAAAATACTATTTGCTCATCAATTTTTACAAATTATTTTCAATAAAATGCCCAAATCAAATAATTAGAAATAATATACTTAATTTCTTCATTTTTCCAAAATAGCAATAGTAATATTTAAAATATTACTTACCTAATCCAAATCATATAAAATTCTTATTATTTTATAACTATCAACTTTATAATTTAAATATAGAAAATAATCCAATAATTATAAAATTGGATAATAATCATAACTTATCTCAAATCCAATAAATATGAACTTGCCTTAATTATCTTTAATAAAATAATTTCTGAAATTAAGGCTATAAATAACTATATGATTTGAGACTTGATCATAATAAGACTTGTCAAAAGTTCTGGGTCTTACACAAGGAGGTTAGATTTGGACAGCATCTGTAATGCTTTCTCTGTCTCTGAATCAGACTTTTGCTCCAGCTCCTCAATTTCAGCCAGAAAATATTTGAAATTGCATAAAAATATAAAAACTCAAAGTAGAATCCAAAAATGTGAATTGAACACTAAATCTTATGAAAACTTAATAAAAATTAAACAAAACATGCTAAAAACTATATGAAAATGATGCCATAAAGCGTATAAAATATCCGCTCATCAATATCCCAAGAGTGTGGGAACACTTTATTCCAGTAAATGCGATGGGCACTATATCCCATGAGTGTGGCGGGCATTATATCCCGAGATTGTGACAGGCACTATATCCAACGAGTGTGGAGGCATATCAGAGAGACAATATCCGAGTTAGCTACTGGGTGTGTTGGGTTCTAACAAAGTATCCGACACGTGAGCTCATGGCCAATAGGATAGACATACATCATATGCATATGTGTGCTTTGTTTGGGTTTGCTTAATTGCTTTAGTTTGCTTCATTGTACATGTTCCATGATTATTTGTTAATTGTCTTACTTGTCTTACTTGTGCATTAATTGTTTGTATTGTTTGTGTTTGTATAAAAGTTGAATTACTTGAGGGATGGTTTGGTTCTTTGATTATTCGGTTGGAAGGTAGTGAAAGTATGAAATATGTTGGGTTATAATTAGAATCCTTTATGATAGTTGCCAAGTTATGAATTGGTGAGAACTTAGGATGGATATGACGAGATGAGAAGTTTAAGATACTTAATGAATTTATACTATAGTACATTGTATTTATTTGGCACTTCTACTGTACTGGTGATGAGTGGATATTTTATACGCTTTTTGGGGGTGTTTTAATATAGTTTTTAGTAGGATCTAGCTACTTTTTAGTATATTTTTATTAGTTTTTATGTAAAAATTTCATTTCTGGACTTTACTATGATTTTATGAGTTTTTCTATGATTTCATGTATTTTTTGGCTGAAATTGAGGGACCTGAGCAAAAATTTGATTCAGAGGCTGATAAAGGACTACTGATGCTGTTGGATTCTGACCTCCCTGCACTCGAAGTGGAATTTTTGGAGCTACAGAAATTTAAATGGCGAACTCTTAATTGCATTATCTTGTTACTTAGATTAGGAAAAATTTGTCTTTTTGGTTTAGAGTCACTAGGATAGCATCTTTTATTATTCCTTTTAAAAAATCTTTTAAAAATATTATTTTTCTTCATTAGTTTTTAAGTTTTCTTTGAGTCTTTTGTTTGAGTTTAGTTTCATATCTTAAGTTTGGTGTCAATTGCATGTTTTTATTTTCCTTTAAATTTTCGAGTTTGTGTTCATTGTTCTTCCTTGATCTTTAAGTTGTTCTTGCTATTTTTCTTGTTTGATCTTTAGTTTGTCTTGTTTTGTGTCTTTTCTTGTTTTTTTGTGCATTTTCAAATTTTCAGTTTTCAATATATATATATTAAAAATACATTTTTAAAACACGTTAAATTTATAGCTCAGTTGGCTAGAGCGTTGTGCTTGTGTTCTTGGTAATTGGATATCTTCCTTTTAAAACTTTTTCAAAAATAATTTTTCTTTGTTTAAATCTTGTGACAAATTTTAAGTTTGGTGTTCTCTTGTTAATTTTTCTTTAGTTTTCGAAAATTTTATTTTGGTTTTCTAAAAATTTTAAGTTTGGTGTTCTTCCTTTTATTCTTGTTGTACTTGTGAGTCTTCAAGGTGTTCTTGAGTCTTCTTTGTGTTTTGATCTTAAAATTTTTAAATTTGGTGTGCCTTGGTGTTTTCCCTCCAAAATTTTTGAAAACAAGGAGCATTGGATCTAAAAATTTTAAGTCTTGTGTCTTTTGTGTGTTTTTCTCTTTCATAATAAAATTCAAAATAAAAAATATCTTTTCCTTTAATTGCTCATAATTTTCGAATCCCTTGGGTTGACTTGGTCAAAATTTTTAAAATCATATCCTTTAAAGATTTTTAAAATCATATCTTTTTCAAAAGCATCCTAACCACTTTCTCTCTCTTCACTTTTTCGAAAATCCTCATAAAATATTTTCAAATTTTTTTATTTATCTTACTTTTTTATTTTATTTTATTATTTCGAAATTTTTTTAATAAATAAATATAATAAAATAAATAAAATAAATCCACATCATCTTCCTTTCTCCATCATGGACCTAAGTGGAAATGAACAGTCCAGAAGGACTCTGGGGTCATATGCTCACCCACTACTGCTTCCTATGGGATTAGTATCTGTATACCCTCCATCAGAGTCAGTAGTTTTGAGTTGAATCCTCAGCTCATTATCATGGTGCAGCAAAATTGCCAGTATTCCAGTCTTCCACAGGAAGAACCTACTGAGTTTCTGGTATAGTTTTTACAAATTGCTGACACAGTACATGATAAGGAAGTAGACCAGGATGTCTACAGATTATTACTATTTCCATTTGTTGTAAAAGACCAAGCTAAGAGGTGGTTAAATAACCAACATAAAGCTAGCATAAGAACATGGAAATAGTTGTCTGACAAATTCCTGAATCAATACTTCCCTTCTAAGAGGATGTAAGGCTGGATATCCAAGGCTTTAAACAAGAGGATGATGAATCCCTTTACAATGCCTGGGAGAGGTATAGAGAGATGCTATGGAAATGCCCTTCTGGAATGTTTTCAGAATGGGTGCAGTTAGACATCTTCTACTACGGGCACAGCAAAAGCTCAGATATCTCTAGACCACTCAGCTGGTGGATCTATACACATGAGAAAAACAATTGAAGAGGCTCAAGAGCTCATTGATACAGTTGCTAGAAATCAACATCTGTACTTAAGTAGTGAGTCCTCCATAAAAGAAGAGGCTAAGGCAGTATCCACTGAACTTAGTCCTCTAGAACAAGTTGCTGAAATCAATCAGCATTAATGTTATCTGACAGAACAGTTGCCAGAATTTAGAGAGATGTTACAAGACACTAAGGATTCTAACAGGAACATGGAAGCACAACTTGACTAAACAAGACAACAGTTATCAAAATAGATAACAGAAGAGTGCCAAGCAGTTCAATTAAGGAGTGGAAAAATATTGAATACCTCAACTCAAGGCAGCAGAAATCCAAGAAAAGAATAATTAATAGAGGATGAGCAGACTGCTAACCAAAATCCCTCTAAGGACAGTAAGAGCCCAGAAAGGAATGATTCTGGCGTTCAAACACCAGAAAATGGTGAAAAACTGGCATTAAACGCCCAGTGGATGCCCAGTTCTGGCGTTCAAACGCCAGAAAAGGGAGAAAATTGGCATTAAACGCCCAAAACATGTTCAATTTTGGCGTTCAAATGCCAGAAAAAGGAGGGAATATGGCGTTAAACGCCAATCCAGCCCCCAATCCTGGCGTTCAAATGCCTCTGAGGGGTCAGACACCTGAAAGTGCTAATAATAACTCCCACAAGAAGGGTTCTCAACCTACCTCTGTAGGAAATAAACCTGTAGCAACCAAGGTTGAAGAATACAAAGCTAAAATACCTTATCCTCAGAATCTCCACCAAGCGAAACAGGATAAACAATTTGTCCACTTTGTAGACTATCCCAAGACTCTTGAAATCAAGATTCCGTTTGCAGAGGCACTTGAGCAAATACCCTCTTGTGCTAAGTTCATGAAAGAGATCTTAAGTCATAAGAAGGATTGGAAACTGAAAAAGTTCTTCTCACTGAAGAATGCAGTGCAATCATTTTAAAGAGCTTACCAGAGAAGCTTAAGGATCCGAGAAGCTTTATGATACCATGCACATAAGAGGGTACCTGTACCAAGACAGCTCTATGTGATCTTGGGGCAAGTATCAACTTAATCCCTGCATCCACTATCAGAAAGCTTGGGTTTATTGAAGAGGTCAAACCAACCCGGATTTGCCTTCAACTTGCTGATGGCTCTATTAAACACCCATCAGGCGTAATTGAGGATATGATTGTCATAGTTGGGCCATTTGCCTTTCCCACTGACTTTGTAGTGCTGGAAATCGATGAGCACAAGAGTGCAACTCTCATTCTAGGAAGACCTTTCCTAGCAACTGGACGAACCCTCATTGACATCCAAAAATGGGAAGTAACCCTTAGAGTCAATGAGGATGAGTTTAGGCTGAATGCTATTGAAGCAATGAAGCACCCAAACACATCAAAAGACTGCATGCGTGTTGATATTATTGATTCGCTGGTACAGGAGATCAATATGACTGAGAGTCTCGAATCAGAGCTAGAGGATATCTTTAAAGATGTTCAGCCTAATCTGGAGGAACCAGAGGAAATAAAAGAACCTCTGAAAATTCCTCAGGAAGAGGAGAAACCTCCTAAACCCGAGCTCAAACCACTACCACCATCCCTAAAATATGCTTTTCTGGGAGAAGGTGAAACTTTTCCTGTAATCATAAGCTCTGCCTTAGAGCCACAGGAAGAGAAAGCACTAATTCAGGTGCTAAGGACACACAAGACAGCTATTGGGTGGTCCATTAGTGATCTCAAGGGCATTAGTCCAGCCAGATGCATGCACAAGATCCTACTGGAGGATAATGCCAAACCAGTGGTTCAACCACAAAGGCGGCTGAATCCAGCCATGAAGGAGGTGGTGCAAAAAGAAGTCACTAAATTACTAGAGGCTGGGATTATTTATCCCATTTATGATAGCCCCAAGTTGTACCCAAAAATGGAGACATGACAGTGGTTCATAATGAAAAAAATGAACTGGTTCCTACAAGAACAGTTACAGGGTGGCGTATGTGTATTGACTATAGAAGACTCAATACAGCCACCAAAAAGGATCATTTTCCTTTACCCTTCATAGACCAAATGCTAGAAAGGTTAGCAGGTCATGACTATTACTGCTTTCTGGATGGCTACTCAGGCTACAACCAGATTGTAGTAGATCCCCAGGATCAAGAGAAAACAATATTCACATGTCCATCTGGAGTATTGCCTACAGAAAGATGCCCTTTGGTCTGTGTAATGCACCAGCAACCTTTCAAAAATGCATACTTTATATCTTCTCTGATATGGTGGAAAAATTTTTAGAAGTCTTCATGGATGACTTCTCAATATTTGGAGACTCATTTAGCTCCTGTCTTGATCATCTAGCACTTGTTCTAAAAAGATGCCAAGAGACTAACCTGGTTTTAAACTGGGAAAAATGTCACTTTATGGTGACTGAAGGAATTGTCCTTGGGCATAAAATTTCGAACAAAGGCATAGAGGTGGATCATGCTAAGGTGGAGGTAATCAAAAAATTATCACCACCCACCAATGTTAAGGCAATCAGAAGTTTTCTGGGACATGCAGGATTCTACAGGAGGTTTCTAAAGGATTTTTCAAAAATTGCAAAACCACTAAGTAACCTGCTAGCTGTTGATACACCATTTGTCTTTGACACAGAGTGTTTGCAGTCCATTGAGACTCTGAAGGCTAAGTTGGTCACAGCACCTGTCATTTCTACACCAGACTGGACATTACCATTTGAACTAATGTGTGATGTCAGTGACCATGCTATTAGTGCAGTATTGGGACAGAGGCATGACAAGCTTCTGCACGTCATTTACTATGCCAGCCGTGTTCTAAATGACGCGCAGAAAAATTACACAACCACAGAAAAGGAATTGCTTGTAGTGGTTTATGCCATTGACAAGTTCAGATCCTATTTGGTAGGATCAAAAGTGATTGTGTACACTGACCATGCTGCTCTTAAATATCTACTTACAAAGCAGGATTCAAAACCTAGGCTCATAAGATGGGTGTTGCTTCTACAAGAGTTTGATATAGAAATAAGAGACAGAAAAGGGACAGAGAATCAAGTAGCAGATCACCTGTCCCGGATAAAACCCGTAGAAGGGATGTCTCTCCCCCTCATTGAGATCTCTGAAACCTTTTCAGATGAGCAACTCTTTTCCATTTAGGAAGTGCCATGGTTTGCAGACATTGCAAACTATAAAGCTGCAAGATTCATTCCCAAGGAGTTCAGCAGGCAGCAAAAGAAAAAACTACTTTCTGATGCGAAATACTACTTGTGGGATGAACCATATCTCTTTAACAGATGCACAGATGGACTAATCCGTAAGTGCGTGCCTAGAGAAGAGGCACAGAAGATCCTATGGAATTATCATGGATCACAATATGGAGGACATTTCGGAGGTGAACGAACAGCCACCAAGGTCCTCCAATGTGGCTTCTACTGGCCTACACTCCATAGAGACTGCCGAGAGTTTGTACGTAACTGTGACAGTTGCCAGAGAGCTGGTAATCTGCCTCATGGTTACGCCATACCTCAACAAGGGATCTTAGAGATTGAGTTGTTTGATGTATGGGGTATTGACTTCATGGGGCCTTTCCCACCATCATACTCAATCACTTACATTCTGGTAGCAGTCGACTATGTATCTAAATGGGTAGAGGCAATTGCAACACCCACTAATGATACTAAGACAATACTAAAGTTCCTCCAAAAATATATCTTTAGCAGATTTGGTGTCCCTAGAGCACTAATCAGTGATGGAGGTACTCATTTCTGCAATAAACAACTTTATACTGCCATGGTCTGATATGGGATTAGCCACAAGGTGACAACTCCATATCATCCACAGACCAATGGGCAAGCTGAAGTCTCTAATAGAGAACTAAAAAGAATCCTGGAATAGACTGTAATTGCCCGTAGAAAGGATTGGGCAAAGAGCTTAGATGATGCTCTATGGGCATACATAGTAGCATTCAACACTCCTATAAGAACCTCTCCATACTAGCTTGTGTATGGGAAGGCCTGTCACCTGCCCGTGGAACTGGAGCATAAAGCCTACTAGGCAACCAGATTTCTAAACCTTGATGCCAAATTAGTTGGAGAGAAAAGATTGCTCCAGCTGAATAAGCTAGAGGAATTCAGACTCAATGCTTTTGAAAATGCCAAAATTTACAAGGAGAAAGCAAAGAGTTGGCATGATAAGAACCTGTCATCCAGAGTCTTTGAGCCAGGACAAAAGGTTCTGCGGTTTAACTCTAGGCTCAGGCTATTCCCTAGGAAACTAAAATCCTGGTCGAGAGGACCATATGTGATTACAGGCGTGTCACCATATGGATATGTAGAGCTTCAGGATATTGATTCTGACAGAAAGTTCATTGTTAATGGACAGAGAGTCAAACATTATCTTGAAAGCAATTTTGAGCAAGAATGCTCAAACTGAGACTAGATTAAAGCTCAGTAAGGTCCAGCTAAAGACAATAAAGAAGCACTTGTTGGGAGGCAACCCAGCCATTACTATAGTTTACTTGTTAATTAAATAATAATTATAGGAGTTAAATAAATTATCATCAGAACTAATTCTCATTTACAGGAGTTCACAAAGTTATAGAAGGATTCAGAGCAGAAAGAAGAGAAAAGAAGCTCACTGGCACTAAAACACCAGTAAGAGGCACTTTCTGGCGTTTAACGCCCTGCCAGGCAGAATGGGTGCCATTCTGGGCGTTTAACGCTAGAACTACAGCATCCTGGGCATTTAGAAAAATGCCTAGTGATAAAGACTTTTTGGCGTTTAACGCCAGCCAGGTACCCTGGCTGGGCGTTAAATGCCCAAAACAAGCAGTGAATGGGCATTAAACGCCCAAAACAAGCAGTGTTTGGGCGTTTAACGCCAGGAATGTAGAGGGGAGATAATTTTGTTTTCCAACCCAAATTTTTTTTAATTTTTATGTTTTCATCCATAATTTCTTGTATAAACATATTTCAAATCCTCATCTCTTCAATTGCAAATTTCAAAAAAAAATTATAACTCTTAATCCTAAAATTCTTTTCTTATTTTCAAATCTTTTTCAAAATTCATATATCTTTTTAATTTCTTTTCAAATCTTTTTCAAAATTTATATATCTTGTTAGCATCTTTTCAATTTTAGATTTATCTTTTTCAAAACTCTCTCCTATCTGTTCAATTTTAAAATTACATCTTTTGCATATCATAATTATCTTTTTACAAATCATTTCTTTTATCATATCTTTTTCAAAAAATTTCGCACCCACCCCTTCCTTTTAAATTAACATTCGGCCACCCCCTCTCCTCCACAATTCGAATTTGGCTCTCCTCCTTCTCCTATCCTTTCCTTTCTTTTGCTTGAGGATAAGAAAACCTCTAAGTTTTGTGTGTTTTGCGTGATCATTGAGCTAAGACTCACTAAGATCATGGCTCTTAAGGAAAAACAAACCACTTCAAGAGGCAAGAAAGAGAATAATCCAAGACCACTTTGGAATCAAGAGAGGTTCTTAAACAAGGAATATTCGGATCATTACCATAAAATAATGGGTCTAAGGCCAGTGATCCCGGAATTAAAATTTAATCTGAAAGAAGACGAATATCTGGAGATCCAAGAGCAAATTCGAAACAGAGGATGGGAAATTCTAGCTAATCCTGAGACAAAAGTGGGTAGAAATATGATTCAGGAATTCTACTCAAATCTATGGCAAATAGAGAGGCAGAGAATGACTGGAACCGCTTTCTATATCTTTCGAAACATGGTCAGAGGGAAAATGATTTACTTCCACCTTGACAAAATAAGAGAGGTCTTCAAGCTACCTCAATTACAGGATGATCCAGAACCCTTTAATAGGAGAATAGTGTGTGATGATAAATGCTTGGACCAAATTCTAGAGGACATATGCATCCTTGGAACCAAGTGGACAACCAGTACAAAAGGTGTTCCAAACCAACTCAAGAGAGGGGATCTCAAACCAATTGCTAGGGGCTGGCTGGATTTCATTGGGCGTTCCATACTGCCTACCAGCAACCACTCCGAAGTCACTATCAAGAGAGCAGTGATGATCCATTGTATTATGCAAGGAAACAAAGTGGAGGTTCATCAACTGATTTCTTGTGAGCTCTACACAATTGCAAATAAGAACTCTAAGGACGCCAAATTGGCTTACCCAAACTTGATTTCTCTGCTATGTAAAGAGGCTTGGGTGAAGTCAATAGAGGGACAACAAGTACAAGAAAACTCCATCAAAAGAAGGGTGCAGGAGTTCCTCCCAAAAATCCCTCAGATTGACTACTGGACCCGCCTAGAAGCATCTGTCACCAAGTTGCAAGAAACTATGGATCAACTCAAGGAAGAACAGCAGAATCAAAATTTTATGATCTGTAAACTGCTTAAGGAACAGGAGAAGCAAGGGCGTGAACTACAGGAGCTGAAGCGCCAGAAGATTTCTCTTGAAGGTCTAGACAACCCACAAATTGAAGGAGCATCCATCTCCCAAAATAAATATTGTTGAGTTCTAATCTTAATTCTGTGATAACTTTTGCTATTAGAAATCTATCTTAGGAGTCATATGAGTAGTAGTAATTAGTTTTTTTATTTTTATTTTTATCATCTCCAAGTAAGCTATAATCTATTTTTCTCATCATCATTAAACATGAATAAAATAGCAGATATATTTAGAATAAGGAGGCAATTTTTTTCGAGTTCTTAATAAGAAAAATTCAAATTATTTATATGTGGTGGCAACACTTTTTGTCTTCTGAATGAATGCTTAAACAGTGCATATTTTTTATCTTGTTGTTTATGAATGTTAAAACTATTTACTCTTGAAAGAATGATGAAAAAGAAAAATGTTATTTATAATCTAAAAAATCATAAAATTGATTCTTGAAGCAAGAAAAAGCAGTGAAAAAAAGAGAAAGAAAAAAAAAGAAAAAAAGGCAATAGCCCTTAAAACCAAAAGGCAAGGGTAAAAAGGATCCAAGGCTTTGAGCATTAATTAATTGGAGGGCCTAAAGGAATAAAATCCTGGCCAAAGCGGCTGGACCCAGCTTTCCCTAACCATGTGCTTGTGGCATGCAGGTCCAAGTGAAAAGCTTGAGACTGAGTGGTTAAAGTCGTGATCCAAAAGAGTGTGCTTAAGAAGTCTGGACACCTATAATTGGGAACTTTAGCAAAACTGAGTCACAATCTGAAAAGGTTCACTCATTTATGTGTCTGTGGCATTTATGTATCCGGTGGTAATACTGGAAGACAAAGTGCTTAGGGCCACGGCCAAGACTCATAAAGTAGCTGTATTCAAGAATCAACATACTAAACTAGGAGAATCAATAACACTATCTGAATTCTGAGTTCCTATGGATGCCAATCATTCTAAACTTCAAGGGATGAAGTGAGATGCCAAAACTGTTCAGAAGTAAAAAGCTACTAGCCCCACTCATCTAATTAGAATTGAGCTTCATGTAAAACTCTGAGATTGCCTCTTGATCCTCGTACTATCCTATTTTATTTATCTAGTTGCTTGGGGACAAGCAACAATTTAAGTTTGGTATTGTAATGAGCGGATATTTTATACGCTTTTTGGGGGTGTTTTAATATAGTTTTTAGTAGGATCTAGCTACTTTTTAGCATATTTTTATTAGTTTTTAAGCAAAAATCACATTTTTGGACTTTACTATGAGTTTGTGTGTTTTTCTGTGATTTCAGGTATTTTCTGGCTGAAATTAAGGGACCTGAGCAAAAATCTGATTCAGAGGCTGATAAAGGACTGCTGATGCTGTTGGATTCTGACCTCCCTGCACTCGAAGTGAAATTTTTGGAGCTACAGAAATCCAAACGGCGCGCTCTCAATTGCGTTGAAAAGTAGATATTCAGGGATTTCCATAAATATTTAATAGTCCATACTTTGCCCATGTTTAGACGATGCAAACTGGCGTTTAGCTCCAGCTTTCTGTCCTATTCTGGCGTCGAACGCCAGAAACAAGTTACAAACCAGAGTTAAACGCCAAAAACATGTTACAAACTGGCATTTGACTCCAAGAATAGCCTATGCACGTGAAAGTTTCAATGCTCAGCACTAGCACACACCAAGTGGGCCTCATAAGTGGATTTATGCACTATCTATATTAGTTTACTCATTTTCTGTAAATCTAGGTTACTAGTTGAGTATACAAACTACTTTTAGAGATTTATTTTGTATCTCATGACATTTTTACATCCGAACTTGTACCTTTGATGGCATGAGTCTCTAAACCCCATGGTTGGGGGTGAGGAGCTATGCTGTGTCTCAATGAGTTAATGCAATCATTTCTATTTTCTATTCAATCACGCTTGTTTCTATTCTAAGATATCCATTCGTACTTCAACATGATGAATATGATGATCCGTGACACTCATAACCATTCTCAACCTATGAACACGTGCCTGACAACTACTTCCATTCTACCTTAGATTGAGTATTTATCTCTTGGGTTTCTGCTCACGAGTTTGACTGCCTCTCCTGACAACAGAGCATTCAATCCATGAGTCAAGAGTCTTCGTGGTATAAGCTAGAACCAATTGGCAGCATTCCTGAGATCCAGAAAGTCTAAACCTTGTCTGTGGTATTTCGAGTAGGATCTGGGAGGGGATGTTTGTGACGAGCTTCAAACTCACGAACATTGGGCGTAGTGACAGACGCAAAAGGATCACTGGATCATATTCCAACACAAGTGAGAACCAACAGATGATTAGCCATGTATATGGACCCATTTCACTGAGAGGATGGCTGGTAGCCATTGATAACGGCGATCCACCAACATACAGCTTGCCATGGAAGGAGACCTGCGTGCGTGAAGAAGAAGACAGCAGGAAAGCAGAAATTCAGAAGACAGAGCATCTCCAAAACTCCAACCCATTCTCCATTACTGCTTAACAAGTAATTATTTAATGTTCTTTTATTTTTCGCAATTAAAACTAAGAACCCTATTGATATCCTGACTAAGAATAATAAGATAACCATAGCTTGCTTCAAGCCGGCAATCTCCGTGGGATCGATCCTTACTCTCGTAAGGTATTACTTGGACGACCTAGTGCACTTGTTGGTTAGTTGTGCAGAATTACAAAGTGTGATTGTAATTTTCGTGCCCCAACTGGGAACCCATGGGCCAGAGGTTCTCATTCCGTATATATTCTCTGTTTTTTAGATGCAGGTCCTGGTGCTCAGCAGTGAGCTGGATTCGTCTGGAAGGCGGCAAAGTGTATTTGACTCTATTTTGTATTTTTGGAATCTCTCCTGTTTATTTTGAAAAACCTTCAGTATGATGTACGTAAATGTTTATTTTGCAACTTGCCTATAGAGGTGATGATGTATCTTTGAGAGATATAGGAAATACTGTTGTCAAACTAGTTTTAAATTCTGTACCCTAGCCGGCCTAAACTCCACAGGTCGTGACTGGTGGCTATTCTTGTATTTTTCTTATTCTTATCGCTTTCTGAAACGCATTTTACCTTTCATCCGTTATCTATATATGAGAGTGTTTTTCGTTGGCGATTTTATTTTATTCCTTTTCAAGCTTCTCGTTTACTAATTCTTTCATTTAAACACACATATATACTTACTATTATTCCACCTTGAGTCGTACCACTGTAATATCGTTGACTTATGACTCGAGCCTAAGGATCTGTATATTAGGGTGTTACAAGTTCAATATTCAACAAACACAATAACAGCTAAAATTCAGTAGTCATTAACACAATACAACACAGAAAGCAAACATCAATTTCATTATACTAAACAAATAACATCGAATGTCATTCAAATTAAAACGGAAAGTTCTATCTTATTGTATTGAATCTTCGAATTGATAATTCATAATTTGACAAATTGCTCATCCACATCAAACTGTAATAACACAAAAAACTGGTCAATAGACCACTATTATTAACTCAAAACAACAGAGACACCATTATTCATATTTAAACACCGAAATCTAATATACGAAACACCAAATCAGTAACACTGATCTTTACAAACCAATCCATAACAAAAACAATATTATCAAAACTCATAGATTTCAATCAAATTTAAATCCTTAATCATCAACACTGATTTCCTTAATCAAATTCATAACTACATTATTCTCTCAATCAAACCTCGTTGACTACATTCGATTGAAAAAAAATATTTAACTCGCCCAGGTTCAACGTAATCAAACTTGCATCATTAAACTCACCCTGGTTCAACACACTCAAACTTGCATAATGCATTGTTTGCTCTCAATGTTTAATTTCAAAAATGAAACAACAATCGAAAATCATAACACAGAGGGGAAGAATAAAAAAATTGAGAATGCAGAGAAGAAGAAAAAAAAATCTAAAAATACAGAGAAGAAAAAATGAAAAAGACACAATGAAATCACGAAAAATAAATTGGTTAAATAAATCACTTGGTTGCTTTTATTTAATTCCAACAAAAAAAAGTGTGTGCACAACTAGGATTTGAGAGACATTATGCATCATACAAATAATTTTACGAATAGTATCTTAAATTAATTTTTAATTAGCTAAAAATAGTTTTAAATAAATTTTAATATATTATTTTTTAGACAAATTAATCGTATGTTATATTCTATTAAAAAATTGAATAAATAAATTATCATCCTTATTTAGTTAAGATATAAAAATTCTTAAAATTTTTTAAAATCTTCAACAAAGATGAGTAATTTGACATGAAAAATTATTTATTTACAAAATAAAAATTTAAAAATTAATTTAGTAATTAAAATTTATTAAAACTAAAAACTAACAAAAAAAATTTTTAAAAAAGAACTTAGGGCATTATTTTTTTTACATTGGTATTTTTCTTATTTTAAATTTAAGGACAAGGACAAAATTAGAGGCTTTAAAATGTGGTTGCTACACTGATCACTATTTTTTTTGGCATTAGGGTATATATCAGGCCGAAAATTCACTGACTAATTTCTTAGGTTGCGTTTCTTTAAAGGGTCAAAATACTGAGATAAGGATACAGAGACACAAATCATGTTTGACAGATGAGACATGGAAAGAGACATTTTGTCCAGAGACATTCCGAAGCAAGCAAGCTCCATTCCCATCTTCCAATGAGTATCGAACTCGGAAGAGATGGTTAAGGAGTTAAACCCCAAAATGGTTCATGAGATTGGCGTCGTGCACTAAAATCGTCCATAAGATTTGAATTGCACCAATTACGTCATTGAGATCAACAAGAATGCACCATGTTAGTTCCTAACCTATTTTCCATTAACAACGCGATGACATGGCTTGATGATGTGGGCTGTTAGTGAGACGTGTCACTCCATGATTTAGCCACGTGTAATGGTGGTATGATGATGTGTTGACCAGTGACACGTGGCATGCTGACGTGGATATTTGTGCCATGTGTCACAGTGCTATTTGGCCACGTGTCTGTTTGGGCCACGTGTCGTAACAGTATTTGTCCACGTGTGATCATTATGTCATTATTGTAGATGCACCAAATTAGTCCCTCACTTTGCGTTAAGTGACTCATTTTAGTCCCTGAAATTGAATATCGTGCACCAAACTAGTTCCTTCACTAGTTTTTTCTCCTTTTTTTCTATAAATTCAAAATTCTCAATATCTTTAAATCTATTAATTTTAATTCTATTTTTCACATGTTATTTAAATATAAGTAATTTTATAAAATATTTTTTATCTTGCGAGTACCCCTAACCGCCGTCTTGGAGTTGATGTGAAAATATTTCAAGCACCCCGACTACCATCTCCGACCTCTTTCATCTAGACTGAAGAGGTCAGAGATGGTAGTGAGGGTGCTTGAAGTGCCTTCAATTTAGCCCATTTACACACAACGGAAATGTGTATTTTATAAGAACTGGAAAAATGTGTATTTTAATTCTTAATTTCTTGTTAAAAACACATTTTTTTATGAAAAAAATTATCTAATCAATTATATAATTCTTTTTTTTATAATAACATACTTATATATTACAAAATTTACCAATGTTAAATTATTTTAAAAAAATTATATAATTAAAACTTAAATCTTAAATTTTTTTATAAAAGCACCTGTATTTAAACGATATGTGAAAAAATAGAATTGAAATTAATGCATCCAAGATATGAAAAATTTTAAATTTTAAAAAGGAAAAACAACCATTTGTACCTATGAACTTTACGAACGCTGAAAAAAGTACCCATTAAAGAAGGAAACTAACGTTGTATCCATCAAAGATAGATTCCGTACGACAAAAGTAGCCAAATCTTAAATTTATGTTGACTTTTTAATAAAATTCCAGAAAAATCCCCACTATTTTTTTCAACCCCTCTTCTCTTCTTTTCCAAATCTCAAACACCTCCATTGCCTAAAAACCCTAATTTCAATACGTAAAAACCCCAAATTATCATTTTCTTAACCCTAATCTTAATACTCCTTTCAACAAATTTCAACCCTCTCTTTATTCAGCAATTTAACCTTTCTTCTTCTTCTATGGCTTCAATGAACTTGCTGGGTTTCTCTCTCCCCCCTCAAGAACAACACACTACTACTACTCATCATCATCAAACTCGTTTTGGGCTATTCAATCCCACTGCACAAGATGATGTAACTGCTGCTAATGATGGAAACTGCTTCAGTCTCACTCCTTCCACTCATGCCGCTATTACTCTCAACCTCCCTCCTTTTCCCATCTATCAAGAACCCTTCAACAATCATCATCACCTTTCTACTCAGCAAGGTTTATTAATTTTTTTCTCTTTTAATTTCTCTATTATTATTATTATTATTATTATTATTATTATTATTATTATTATTATTATTATTATTATTATTATTATAAATTACTCTTTTTTTTTAATTTTCCTTTATCATCATAAATTGGAAGGAGATTAACTATATCAACCAAAATCTACTATTGAAAACTTCATGCAACAACAATAATAATGTCAACAACAACCACCACCACCATCACCAACAACCCAAGCTCGAGAACTTCCTCGGTGGACACTCCTTCGCCGATCATCATCATGATTACGGTGCCAACTCATCGGGAGACTACCTCTTCCAAAACTGCTCTCAGCCGGAAGTTACAGCAGGAGGAGGAGAAGGCTCTGCCGGTGGCAGTGGTGGAAGCACAAACTCAATACACCATCAACACTTGTTGGTGAAGGAGGTGGTAAAATTGAAAAGAATAAAGAGAGGGTTGAAATTTGTTGAAAGGGGTATTGAGATTAGGGTTAGAAAAATGATAATTTGGGGTTTTTAGTTATTGAGATTAGGGTTTTTAGGCAATGGAGGTATTAGAGATTTGGAAAAGAAGAGAGGAGGGGTTGAAGATAATGGTGGGGGTAATTCTGGATTTTTATTAAAAAGTCAACATAAATTTAGGATTTGGCTACTTTTGTCGTATGGAATCCATCTTTGATGGATACAACATTAGTTTTCTTCTTTAATGGGTACTTTTGTCAGTGTTCGTAAAGTTCATGGGTACAAATGGTTATTTTTCCTTTTAAAAAACATGAGAAAAAACTGGTGAATGGACTAATTTGATGCACGACATTCAATTTCATGGACTAAAATGAGTCACTTAATGCAAAGCGAGGGACTAATATGGTACATCTACAATGATAACATAGTGGATGACACATGAATGAATACTGTTGCGACACGTGGCATAAACAGACACATGGTCAAATAACACTGTGACACGTGGCACAACCATCCACATCAGCATCCCACGTGTTACTGGTCAGTACATCATCATACTATTACATGTGGCCAAATCATGGACCGACACATGTCACTAACAACCTACGTTATCAAACCATGTCATCACGTCGTTAATGGAAAATGAGCCAGGGACTAACATGGTGCATTTTTGTCATTCTCAAGGATGTAATTGGTGCAATTTGAATCTTAGGGATGATTTAAGTGCACGACGCCAATTTCACAGATCATTTTGAGGTTTAACTCGATAGTTAAGAGATACAAGTCCTCATCCATCTATGCCAACTTGCGTAGATACACTGATCACTATTGTATTAGGCTATGAATGAAATGGGCTTACAAAGTATGTTGGATAAGAATATTGTAGATGTTTTTTTTTTTTTGGTTTACCTAAACGGTATCCCCCAACCCGACAGGTTAAGGACTAATCCGTCGCGGATCTGAGCTCCATTTAAGTGTCTGCTGCTAGCCAATGAGTTGCTGCATACACAAGGTGGGGTTCGAACTCCCGACACTTGCTTAAGCAGACGAGTGAGCTGACCACTCGACCAATCCAAGTTAGTTAGAATATTGTAGATGTTGATCCAACAAAAAGTAAAGAAAAAAAATTGATTTATTTTTTTGAAAAAACGGATGAACAAAAAGTCGTTTTTCATTTTTTTTAGATGGGTTAGACAACTTTAAATTTTAGGCATAACACATTATAGTTCTACTCAATACACACTCACATACACAATACTTTAAAAGTTCATATTCACTATTTAGTTTCAGCCAAGTTTTGAACCTTGGTGTGATTACTTACAAGATAAATAAATTACCATTGCGCCAAGGCCTCACCCAAATTTTTTCCATCTAATATGATGAAGAATTCAGAGATTTATTTTTCTTTTACAACAAGAATGGTGAAATTTTTTATACGTTTATATTAGCTCTAGAAAATAGTTTATTATATTTAGGTAAATAAAACATCACTTATATACACTTATTGTTAAGAGCTGCGCTGCTTAGACAAAACGTTGTTTCTAAATTCTAACATTAAACTTTAGAAATTATTAAATTGTATTTGTTGATCAAAGCCAAATATGGTTCTTCTACCTCCATCTACAAGAGGAAAACAACAACTTAAGAAGTATGATACATTTTAGAACACTTGTAAAATTACAACATATTTTTCAATTGTCAATTTCTATCTCATATTTAATATTTATTCTGTGTTGTAAAGACGATTCAATGGAAGTGCATCAAGTACGACTGCCTCACCATCGCAAGAAGACAGTCCATGATTCTCTGCGCCATTGAATAACAAGAGCAACACCCCTATATTGTTTCTTCCTTCTACTAATGCACTTAGCTTCGTATTGGAATTAGTTTCAGATCTCCTATCTACATAGTTATGGTCCTACAGGTTATAACAGAGAAAATTTGTGTGTTGAATTTGTATTTCATATTTGATAGTTTTGAATATAAAAATTTTATGGGATCATCTTTAAAATTTAGAGACATACAAAATTCAAGAGACTTTTAACCACAATTATCAGAACCAAGTCGGTGATCGAATCGGTCAGATTATTAGTTTACTAATTTATTGATTTAACCGATGAGTTACTGGTTGAACTAATAAAACCCGTCCTATATAAATAAAAAATATAAAATAGTCAAAAACCTAAAATTAAAATTTAAAATACATATCTTTACTAATATTTTAAAAACAATCAAGTTTCAACAAATTATAATCAACAAATTATATTATAATCAAGAAATTATAATTCGATTATTATTAAATAAATATATAAAATTATAATATTTTTCATAATAAATATTTTTTAATTTTATTTTTATATTAAAGTATTTTTACATTTATTATATTGTTATATACTATATATATTTATTGAAAAATAATATTAATAAATATCATATAATCATAAAAAATAATTATATTCTAATTAATAAAAATATTTGATATTTTTTATTTATTCAAGTTTAATAACATTTATATTAATAATGATGAATAATAAAAAATATAATTAATTTAAATATAAGAGAGTATAAAATTAAAATAATATTAAAAAAATATCGTACCATTTTACTTTATAATTAATGGTGGAAACTTAGGTGCAGTTAAGTTCATGTGAAGTTGATAACTGAGAGCCGTTATATAAAAATTTAGTCAAATCAATCAAATCATTTAACGGCTCTCAACTATCAACTTTACATGAAATTGACTACATTTGAGTTTTCACCATAATTAATACGTAGCATATAAAATTACAAGAAATAACATAGTTTAGTGGCAAGAAGAGCATGTAGTACAAGAAGGACCCAATTTCAAACCACCTCTTCATCAATTTTAGAATTTTCTCTCAAGTGGTTCAATTGGACCGATTTCCATCGTTTTAGCTTACTTTGACCGGTTCTCACTGGTTCTTATCTTTAATCAGTCTTTGGATTGGACTGGACCAGTTGGAGGTTTGATTCACTGGTTTTTCGATCGAATTGACCGGTTCATTCCTGTTTTTACAACTATACTTTTAACCCAAAAAGACCTTAAAAAAATTTGGACCAATCAACATCATAAATGAGACAAATTTAGTCATTTAGTAAAGGTTTCACTAGCTTAGCTTTGAGAAAAAAAAGTTAATTTTGTTGTAAAATAAAGAACTAATGAAGATATAATAAATATAAAATAAATAAGTATAAATAAAAAATTCTAGTATTGATATTTGCCAATATAACTATCTCACTATAACAGAAGTAATATATATATATATATATATATATATATATATATATATATATATATATGTATATATATACTAGTATATTGCCACTTAAAAACCTACGGAGAGAAATAGGAAAGGGAGAGAGTTTTATATCATAGAGAAAGAGAGGAGAATATTTGTATTCGTATTGCTGTATCGCTTCAGATTAATGCTTCTTCTATTTATATATATAAATAGTCATCTCTTTCAACTATCATTAAATGTATTCTCCTTTGGTAACATGAGTCTTTAGCATTGAAAAACCATGAACCATCCATATTAAATGCACATCCATCATACTTATCACAATACTCCTCCTTGGATGTCTATTTAGGATTATACCTCGTTAAAATCTTACTAAAGAAAAATCCAATGGGAAAAAATTTTAGTGAAGAAAAAGAGTACAAAATCCTTTGTGATGGGGACTGCCTCATTAAAAATTTTGTCAAGAAAAATCCAATAGAGACAAAAACCTGACCAAGGGAAAAAGAGTACAGTCTCCCCCCTCCTGTTGACATTATTTAATATCTCGAAATCGGCGCATCACAATCTGATGTACCAATCTTTCAAAAGAGGATTTTGGGAGTGACTTTGTGAATAAATCTACTAGATTATCACTTGAACGGATTTGTTTAACATCAATTTTCCCTTAATTTTGAAGATCATGAGTGAAGAAGAATTTATGAGAAATATGCTTTGTTCTATCACCTTTGATATATCCACCTTTAAGTTGAGCAATGCATGATGTATTATCTTCAAACAGAACAGTTGGAGCTATCTTATGATCAATCAGTCTACATGATGACAAAATATATTGAATCAAACTCCTGAGCCAAAAACACTCGCAACTTGTTTCATGAATCGATAGTATTTCGGCATGATTAGAGGATGTTGCCGCTATCGTCGGTTTCGTGGACCCCCATGACATAGCTGTACCACCATATGTGAATAGGTATCTTGTTTGAGATCTCCTTTTGTATGAACCAGATAAGTATCCTGCATCTGCATAACCAACGAATTGTGACTTAGATCCATAGGGATAAAACAATCCCATATCAACCATTACATGAAGATATCGAAAGATTTGTTTGATTCCACTCCAATGTCTTCTGATTGGAGAGGAACTATACCTTGCTAGTAAATTCATCGTGAATGATATGTCACGTCGTGTATTATTATCAAGATACATTAGCGCTCCAATGGCACTAAAATGTGGTACTTCAGGACCAAGGATATCTTCATTCTCTTCTTTAGGACGAAATTGATCCTTTTTCACATCCAAAGATCTTACAATCATTGGGGTACTTAATGGATGCGACTTATTAATATAAAATCTCTTTAAGATCTTTTTTGTGTATGTTGTTTGATGAATAAAGATCACATTTTTTGTATGCTCGATCTGTAGGCCAAGACAAAATTTAGTCTTTCCAAGATCTTTCATCTCAAACTCTTCTTTTAGAGTTTTTATAATTGTTGGAATCTGTTCAAGAGTTCCAATGATATTTAAATCATAAACGTACACAGCAATTATAATGAATTCAGATACAGATTTCTTTATGAAAACACATGGGCAGATATCATCATTCTTAAATCAATTTTTGGCCACATACTTAGAAAGACGATTATACCACATTTGTCCATATTGCTTTAGACCATATAAAGATCTTTGTGATTTGACTGAGTATAACCTTTGTGAATATTCATTGGATGATTTAGATATCTTTAGTCATTCAAGGACTTTCATATAGATATCACGATCTGATGAGTCGTATAAGTAGGCTGTTACCACATCCATTAAGTGCATATGTAGTTTATGATATGCAGATAAACTGACTAAATAACGCAATATTATTGCATCCACTACAGGGGAATACGTTTCTTCATAATCTATATTGGGCCTTTGTGAAAAACCTTGTACCACAAGTCGAGCTTTATAGCGTACAACTTTATTTTTCTTATTTTGTTTTCTCACAAATACCCATCGGTATCCAACAGGTTTTACATCTTCCGGTGTACAGACTACAGGTCCAAAGACTTTATGTAACACCCTACCACACAAAGCTTTACACCTAGGATGTAAAAATGAGGTGGCGAGGTACTACGGCCTCTAAAATAAAATATAAATATATATAATAGTTGAAAGAATGTAGCATACTAAGAGCCTTGAAGAATGGGTAAGAACAAAATCACAAAAACAAAAATGCAACGCTTAGGAAAGAGATTACTTGCGTACGAAGAAAACTAGAGTTCTCAAACGTATATATAAAAAGTAAGAACAGAGGATCAAGTATACAAAATAACAAGCTCCTGACTCAGCCTGTGAAGCTAAAGTTGGCTAGAGAATATTTACATAAATATATATACATAACCCAGAATCCAAAATATATATATATAATCAATCATAGTTCTCCATAAACCTCTAAGAGATGCAAAATAATACAAGTATATATATAAGGAGAGTCTATATACATATAGCAAAAGACCAAAAGTAAAACCCCAAAACAAATCCTCTTGTAGAAGTTCCAGACGCCAACCGAGGTACCTCACGACCCGCATCTGAAAAATACAAATATCATATGGGATGAGAACCGGGGATTCTCAGTATGGTAAAGGTACCTGCATATATAAGATATAAGGTCCTGGAAATGCCAGAGGCAATCCTAGAGCACCGACACTCAGATTATAAAACTTAAAGACTAAAGTAGAAGCCATAAGTCAAGGTGATTTTCTAACGATTCCTAACATAACCAAGTGTTAAGCCTAACAAAATCCCTAACTTCTTTGCCTTTCCTCCGTTCCTCCATCTTTGATGAAATTACAAAGACAAACAAGCAGACAAAGACAAACACATGTAGAATACAAGTAATACAAATAGCAAATATAACAAATAGCATATTATAATCACTTAGGCAATCCGAATTAATGCACAAACAAACAATTCAAACAATATGCATATGATGCAAGCCTGTCCTATGGCTGATGATATCATCTATTGGTTATATAGGCAACTCGACACGTCCTTGTAACTAACTGTGGACAGAAACACCCATCGCAGAGCAAGTGGGTTTGAGCTACAACCCTCTTGCTACTACCGTTCAACCCAGAGCTAGTAGAATAACCACTACTGTGGCTACTACCCAAGAGGGTGTTTAAAAGGTCAACTTGGGGTGAGTGGAATAACCACTAATACCGCTACTACCCAAGCATCATAATCTCTTACCTGGAGCAAGCGGGACGAACCACCATCCTTGATACTACCCAGGTATCTCAAGCATTGACCTGGAGCAAGCGGGATGAACCAAAATTCTTGCTACTGCCTGGGTATCTCAAACATATATTCATTCAATCTCAATTCATATTAACAATTATAACTCATCAACAAAAATATCATATCGACTTCATTTATCATATTCATTCATTCATTCATTATCAGTCATTGATTATCAATTTTGTCATTATTCATAACATCATCCTTTTCGCACACTTTATTTTATCTAAAAATCCGCACATAGAAGATTACAAGCCTAATTCTATGTCTCTAGACTCAAAATAGAAGTATCCTAGAAATCTAAACCCATTTGAAATAGATAAGTTGAATAAAATAAAAAAGAAAGCCATTTTCTCTTGCAAAAATTGGTTTCAAGTTTGAAAACTCTGCACTAAGACAGCAAGCTACCCTAATCTTAGAAAATTCACCAAAAATCACATTTTCACTTGATATATCTGAAAATTTCCAGAAATAAAATAGACTTATAGAGCTTTAATCAGTTAAAGTCCCAGAGAAAAATTATTTTTCTAGAGAGAGTTATACTGATTACAATTTGCTTTCAAAAACTGGTTTTGCTGTCCAAACAGCTAAGAGCTCTATTTTTAAAACAAGTCCAACTTCTTCAAAACAATTTATAAAAGTAAGAAATTTCTAAACAAATAAGAAAATAGTCCCAGTATCAATGTCATTTTGATCCTACTCAAAATTATGGTCAGGATTAGGAGATATGAGCTTGGAGAGTTGTTGGTTTGATTATGCAGCAGTAGAAAATCAATTTTAAGGTAACAAACTTCAAAACTTTATATTTCCTAATCCAACTGTTAAACTTTAACCAAATTTTGTAGGATTGATATACACATCACAGAGATTAAAGGAAAATTAATTTCATCCAATTGTGATGGTTAGATCATTCCCAAAAAGCATCTGAAGCTGCTGCCAGAAAATAGATTATGCAGAATTTTGCCAAACCTCAACTTCCAAAATATTTCAACCTCAACCCCTTTAAAACTTACCAAATATTACCATAGTAGCTCAAAACCAAATTCAACTACACCACATCATTCCTCAAAATATTTCAACCTCAACCCCTTTAAAACTTACCAAATCATACACTAATTTACCATCTCCATCAACTTTTCAATCCAACAACCCATGTTTAACACAACAACTTCAATATACATCATCATGATCATATTCAACAATTCAAGTTCAATATAACAATATACATACTTATCAATACCTACATCATCATCATCATAGACTTCAAATATCATCTTTCCACCATCATCAACTATATTCATGTCACAAAACCAATGCATTCATCATGCCTCAACAAATCAAACATACATTGTCAACTAAACTACCAATCAAATCCAACATTCTCAATCTAACTTATCCTAGGTCGTCTAGCCTAAGTTTTCACAAGACATTACATATTAAATATGAGAAACCAAAACCATACCTTGGCCGATTTTTTCCTAAGCCACACAACCCTTCAAAATTCCTTCTCACCACAAGCTCCAAGCTCCAAATTCTCAATCAAGCAAGTTCAACTCAGCATCACTTTCTCCACATCATCAATCGACTCCAACCAATATCTAAATTCAATCTAATATCACATATTATTATTATAATCAATGTAGAGTTCACTAAATTGAAAATTCACCAAAAGTTAGGGGTTTCTTACCTCACCCACAGCCCAAATGAACAAAATCCAACAATTTTCGCAAGCTAATTCGGTCCTAAGAGATCAAAATTACATAATCTTCAATACAAAAATCCCATAAATTTGAAACTGAAGAGGGGAGATTTGGGTAAGAAAAAATTGGATTTCTTACCAAATTGGTTGGTGGGCTTTGTAGAGAATTCCAAGATGAACGCGTGATCACTGACGGCTTGTCAATCGGAGCTCCGGATCAAAAGTTATGAGGAATTAAAATTACGACCAAGGGTTTGGTTTTTGTGTTCATAATCTTCCCTTTCCCAAAGATGAATCAGCGTGTTTCATTGAGAGAGAGGGAAGAGAGAGCTGAAGCTCTTTATGTTTTTAATGGATTGGGTTGTGCCTTGAGCCCAATATGGACCCGGTTTGCTTGGTCCGGCCTATTCGGCCCAATATTGGGATAAATTCTTTAAAATTAGTGTCAAAATTAATGTTTTAATTAATTCTAACCCATTAAACTATAAAATTCTATTTTCCAATTTTTTTTATTAATAATTAATTTATTAGCTAATTATTTACTAATTTTGAGAGTTTTACATGCTACCCACCTAATTTGAAAATTTGTCCCCAAAATTCAATTACTCACGAATTAGTGCGGTTAGTTTGCCCTTTCTCTCAATTCAAGTTAGCCAGTGCTTTTCCATCCCAACTTGATTTCCAAAACACCTGTAATGGGACTTCTTTTCCTTCGAGTTCCTTGATGTTTACATTATCAATCCTAATTAGGGTCATTTGAAACTTCATATATTTTCTGAATTGAACTAGTTCAAGTTCTAATATATAAGTTGTATTAGGAATGTATTCCTGGAGCTGAGAGGTATGGAATAAATCACGCAAGTTCGAGAGACACCACTGTAAGAACACCTAATATACCACTGGTTCAATTTGTTCTAACACCTCAGATGGCCTAATGTACCTCGAAATAAACTCCTTTAGGTCGATCAATCATCTATTACTGGTCGTCGAAGTAGTTTCCAAGAATACAACACTTTCTCTTTTAAACTCTCTAGGCTCACTTTTTAGTCTACATAACTTTTATGTTGGCTTGCGCAGTTAGAACCTTAACTCGATTTTCGCTTAATCTTTCCTCATTATTTTCAGCTATCAATTCAGAACCTAAGACGCTTAATTCCATTGTTCAACATACTTCAACATTCTTATTAACTCTTTATCCCCTTATTGCGCTTCCTGAACTCTCAACCTTACAACTCCTTGGAATTTGCAATCGATTCAATATGATAGCTCTAGCTGCTGCCTCAACACCCAGCTTTAGACTACAACCTAACTTAACAGTTCCTTCTTCTTAATCATCCTCCAACAGCAGTCAGGGTCTTCTTATTGAAGGCGCTTGTCACCACTTTACATTTTTGCCTCTACATGCATCTTAAACCCTTCGATAATACTTTGTAGTAATTTCAAATGGCTTATTGAGTACTGATACCGAGATTAATCTTCCTCTTAAGATTCCAAAGTTTTCTTTGCATTCAGGAATCCACACACACGGTGCATCCTAGCGTGCCAATATAATTTCAGACAATACGTAGGTAAGAATTAAGGTCCCCAACACTCTTCTTGGTGTTGTATACTTACACGGTACATTTTTTGCGTCCAGAGGTACTACTTTGAGGAACTAACGTCTTAATAGTCATATCTATGAATTATATCAAATACTAATCTAAGATCAAGTTGATTCTGAAAAGGTGTTAGGCTCAAGAGGTGGTTAAACAACAAAGATAGTGCTCGTTAGAAGTAAAAATATGTCTTGCATGGTGTTTAGGCTAATTCTTAGAGAATAGCAAAATCCACAAGAAAGAACTGAAGTGCATCCCAAGACAGGAAGCCAGACCAAACATATTTGATATTAGAGATAAGACATATTGAATCAAGTAAGTTTCAATTGATCTTGAAAGATACAAAGTTGTAAAGAGAGCACCAAACCTTCAACAACTTCCAAGACTCAAGAATTATTTGTTTATACCAAAACAAGCTCAGACTCAACCCTGGATGAACAGATTCAAATATAAATATGTGCACATAAGGGGGTTAGAACTTTAGAGGATAAACCATTCGTGGTTCAAGGGAAAAAGGAATCCAAATTAAAATTCCATTGCAGGTTACACAAGGAAAGCTAGATCGACTCGTGAAGATTCGCCAGTACTATCCCTCTCGCATACAATCTACTACTATGGTCTTCTCTTTCTACTAACAAAATGGGTGTTCTCCACAGGGTAGCACTCGGTCAAACAGATTTTTCTTTCATTACTCCCTTCAACCAAGTCCTAAATTTAACACAAAGCTTGACACTTTCAGTCTTACATCCTCATCCCTGACGCATGCTATAAATAAATGCGTATTACAATTTAGGTTTTGGCTATCAATTTTGCAATTACCTCAATCCAGCTGATTTGATCATCCCACATCTTAAGTCTTTTCTTATGGACAATTCCTGGATACGCACCCCGGTAGACCACACTTGTAACATACGCCCAAGCCAAAGCGGTACGGCCTGTTCGGATGACAGCGAACACACTTTTGACATGTCAGCTCCTCCAAAGTATCCCTTGTTTGTTTCCCTCTTCGCTTGAATTCTTGGCCTATTGGTGCCAAATTCTAACCGTGGTCTCTTCGGTAAAATTCTCGGTTAACATTCCTTTCTATAGCAGCCTTCTTCAAACAATCTTCCGTGACCCTACTCTTGTTTAACAAGTCTGAGAAAACTCTAATCTCCATCGAACCCACTGAACTCAGTATATCACTCCGAAGTCACCCTTCATATTTGATGCATTTCCATTCCTTAAAGTCTCCTAGAGCACCCTGACAAATCTTGGAGAATCGACATAATTCCTCAAACTTGTTTGTGTATTCAGCTACAAACATTTGACCCTACTTCAGTTTGAAAAATTCAAGTTCCTGAGCCGTCATGACTGAATTGGGGGAAGTACTTTTTGTAGAATTCCAACTGAAAGGCATTTCAAGGTATTGCAACATCATCATGCTACAGCAGGCGTCGCGTACCCTACAACCAATACTAGGCTTCACCTGTTAACTGATAAGTTGCAAACTCAACACGTTGAATTTTAGGAACTTGTTGTGCATGTAATGCCTGTTCCATTATCTGAAACCAGATATTTCCCTCAATGAGGTTTGTTGTCTCTCTAAAGATGGGCGGGTTTATCTTCAGGAAGGTTGCTAAGGTCATTGGCCCGTTTCCTCTGTCATCACCATTCTCATTACCGGCTTAATTCCCCAATGCCGCAGTGGTAGCCTGCATAGCAACAGCGATGTTCTCCAGGGTAGTTGATAAGAGAACTATTGTATAGTTTGGAATCAGTCAAAACAAGAATCAATTCGTTGGTAGCATAGTCCAAACCAATAATGAATTCTCTTAATCAAATGTTTACAAATTCTAATTAACCGAGAGTATTTAAACCTCGCGTCGTCTTTTCTAGGAGTTGCAATTAAGTGTGATCATCATTGGCTATGAGAGGAATGGGGGATTAGGAATGCAAGAGAGAGCAAGTAATGTAAATAGCAAGAAATTAAATAAACATGCAAGAAATTAAATATGAAAGCAATTAAAAGTCAAAGCAAGTAAATGCAAGGAAAGGAAACTTCAAATGCAAGAAAAACCTCTTGGCAAGTAATTGAGAGACAAGGTTACCTATCCTAGCCATTGACCACAAACACATGATGATTATGAAGAGTTAATCCTACTTAGTTAACCCTACATCGAGGATAAGTCAAATAGGCATAGTTAATTTCAATCCATAAGTCCTATGTCAACACTAAGGGTCACATAGAGTCAATGGAAACCAAATCAACTAACTACTCTAATGTATCAAACAAGAATGGACATCAATGACTCAAGGATCGCCAAAGTCATCAATCCCAAGCCAAGAGTGGAGAAAAACTAAGCAAAAACTAAGCCAAGCATTTTATCAAACACTTGGTGTGCATGAAAATAAAATCAACTTAAATTGCATAAAAATTAAAGCTAACTACCAAAAGCAAGAAAATGACAATAACAATTAAAGAAAGCAAATAAAAAAACATAAAACATAAATTGGCATTAATTGAAATTAAAATAACAAAAGTATCCATAAACATAAAGATGACAAGATAAAGGAAATAACAAAGGAAATGAAGAAGAACAAGATGAAGGAATGATAAACCACTATTTTATGATAAATCTTGTGCTTAAATTGAATGATTTTATCAAAACTTCACCTACTTATTCATATGAATTTGCATGGTTTTACAATTCCTTCCTTAGGATATGACATATGAGAAAACATGTTTCCTATGCTTTAAAATAATCAAAATTTAATTATGCTTTATTACCATTCGATGCCGTGATTTGTGTGTTGAGTACTTTCAGGTTTTATAGGGCAGGAATGACTTAAAGGATGGAAAGGAAACATATAAAAATGGAAGGAAAGCACAAAATTGGACTTTTGGAGAAACTGGCAGTGACGCGTCCGCATGGACGACGCGAACGCATGCTTGACCCGTGAAACGCAACTAGTGCGGACGCATGACTGACGCGACCGCGTGGAAGAGAAAAACTCCAGATGACGCGACCGCGTGACCCACACGGACGCGTGACGTGCGTGATCTGCAAAATTTGCAGAAGTCGGCCCCAGTGACTTCTGGGTGCTTTTGGCCCAGATCCAAGCCCAGAGAACACAGATTAAAGGGTTATAAATGAAGGAATCTATCCATTCAAAAAGAGAAACTGGATATACTGGATACAATATACAACATACATAGTTTTAGGATTTAGATGTAGTTTTTAGAGAGAGAGTTTCTCTCTTCTCTCTTAGAATTAGGATTTAGGACTTAGAGTTTCTCTTAACCTTAGGATTATGTCATCTTCATATCAGGTTCAATATTCCTTTATTTTGACTTCTCTTATTTGTTAATTATATATGTTGCTGAATTAGCTTATGGACCATTCATGTGATGATTTTC
This sequence comes from Arachis hypogaea, assembly GCF_003086295.3. NCBI lineage: Eukaryota > Viridiplantae > Streptophyta > Magnoliopsida > Fabales > Fabaceae > Arachis > Arachis hypogaea. Next base: position 21,973,516 of record NC_092040.1, read on the forward strand.
TTAATTAATATAATTTGAGGTATTTCAGACTCATGATTGGTTCTCTCTATTTATAAGTTAGTTTTTTTTTACTATCAGCTTTGGTTGATTAATTGGTGACTCTTGAGTTGTCAACCTCATCGTGATTGATAATTATTATTCTTGCTGATTAATTTAGATTTCGATAACTCTAGTCTTTCCGTAAGGAGTTGACTAGGACTCTAGGTGTTAAATTAATTTGTTCACTTAACTGACCTTCATAGTTAGAGGTTGACTTAGTGAGAGCAAAAGTATAATTCTCATCATCATTGATAAGGATAACTAGGATAGGACTTCCAGTTTTCATACCTTGCCAAGAGATTTCTTCGTTATTAATTTATTAACTTCTGCAAACCATTTCTCTTGTTCAAAACCTTTTCAAAACCCAAAACACTGTTTTCCATAACCAATAGTAAAACACTTCCCTGCAATTCCTTGAGAAGACGACCCGAGGTTTGAATACTTCGGTATATAAATTTTATTGCGTTTGTTACTTGTGGCAACCAAACGTTTGTACGAAAGGATTTCTTGTTGGTTTAGAAGCTATACTTACAACGCGATTATTTTTGTAAATTTCTTTACCGATAGGAAACCCGTTCATCAAAATGGCGCCGTTGTCGGGGAATTGCAAACGTGTGCCTTATTATTGGTTATTGTAAATATTTTTCTTTTACTTGTTTATTTGTTTTTGTTTTCCCTTCTTATTTCTGATAGCTACTATGAATTCTCACCCCTCTCGCTTTGAGTTTGGTTCTAATTTTGTTGAAAGGAATGGAAGCTATAACAGGAATATGCATCACGGTCTAAGTAATCAAAGATGGATGGAGCCAAGAGGGTATGATTAACCCTTAAGGCAACAACACCTTCCAAGATATCATGGACAAGGACCATTCTACAATGCATACCAGGCTAATAGATATGGTAGACCCCCTCGTAATCACCAACAAGCCCCACCCTATGCTCAGAGACCATCCTCTCAACATAGCTTCGAACCACCATATTCACAAGCTTCTTTTCACCATTCGCCACCGTATGATCTTTATCTGCCCCAACGCCAATCCAATTACTCCCAAGAACCACCACTCCCCTATGCACCATGTCTATATCCATCAAGCCAAGAATCACAGGTTCGCTTCGAAGAATCAGTAGACCAATTTCATACAACCCTTCATCAACTAGAGCAGGCAATAAATCAATTATCTTCCAAACATTAGGACACTTAACAGACCCCCATTGCTTCATATGGAGAATCTAATGAAGAACGTAGCACGAAGGAGACACTAGAAACTCCAGTGGACAGTATAGAGCATAGCTTCGTAGTGGAACAAGTAGAGGAAGCTGTCATTATAGAAAAAAAAGAGTTGGTTATAGATTTAGGAGATGCCGAACCTCCGTAGGAATCCAGAGTTGTGGAGAATTCCGTCGAAGACGTTACAATTGATGCTAATGAGGATAGTGCACAACCCCCAAAGCAGGCATCTTATGAGGAATTGGACGGAATAACCCAAGACGCATGTTTCCTTGATGATGATAATCACAAGTCAAGTCCTCTTAGTAATGAACTTGCATCTGCAAGTGAAGTCTTTGACATAGAAGAATCTTCTCCAAGTGAATACGAAGATGATGCAGAGGTAGACTTTTCTCAACTTCCCAATTATGAATCGAGCGATGAGGAAGATATCAGTGACTTTGATCCAGACATGGTTGAAATGAAAGAAATTTGCAAAGAAGTAGAGGAATTCACTGAAAACCACAAGGGAGTAGAGCTTGCAGAACCACTGGAAACACTGATCCCAAGGCCATTACCACCCAACACAAAATTCAAGTGGGTAAAATCCTTGACCTTTATCTTTAATTTTCCACTTGAATATGGTTTGCTTAAAACAGATGGCCAGCTTAGAGCTCTTTGCGGCTTTAAGAGCAAAAGAGGAATGACTCGCACTCAGCGCTGGTATGCAAGATTCAATGAGGTTTCACACTTCAATTTAAGGTGCAAGGATTGGTGTCAAGTTCAATTGAAAGGATTTCAGAAGCTGTTTGGTCACTGCAGTGAGAATTCAGATCACTTATCACCCGGCTGGAAAAATGCAGATCAAGACAAAAATGGGTGTAAAAGTAGAGTTTGGGATCCTGGAATCTATTCTGACATTCAACACCCCGGGAGCCTGGAAACCTGTTTGAAACTACTCATAGTCTTTACGTGCCTTGTTTGGGACCCCGGAGGATGCTGGCATTCCAAACACTGGTGGAGATTTCTAGACGAATTTAAGCACAAGCCACCATAACAGGAAGCTCATCAAATGTCCAACTTAAGGACTTAACTAAAAGTGCTAGGTGGGAGACAACCCACCATGGTATGATCGTTCCTTCTCCATTCTACCCTGTTTTTGAATTTTGTTTGGACCTGGAATTTTTGCATGACATTCAATACATTTTGCATTCTGCATACTGCAAAAAAAAAAAGAAGAGAAAGAGTACGCGACGCGCAGCATCGTTGACGCGTCCGCGTCACAAGTGCATTAGGAAGGAAAGGAAAGTGAACAGAAAGTCACGCAAAAGCATGGCTGGAGGCGTGCCTTGGCACAAATTATTTCACGCGACCGTGTGCCCCATGCACTCGCGTCAGTTGCAAAAAATGCCTCCAAGCATTCGCGTCACTCACGCAAACGCGTGATCTGGATATCGGCGTAAAGATCCAATGCCCAGAAATTTGGGCTGGAATCATGTGGCTGGTGTGCGTTTAGCACAAAACAACCTACGCGTGCGCGTCCTTGACGCGAACGCGTCATTACACAACAACCACCCCACGCGAAAGCGTGAGCGACGCGATCGCATCACGTAGATATTTTGGCCCCCTAAATGGAAACAGAGAGTTGCGTTGAAACGACGCTGGAAGCGTGCGTCTAGCACAAATTCCAGTGATGCGGCTGCGTTCCTCACGCGTCCGCGTCACCCATCTTTTACTTAAACCACACGATTGCGTCGACCACGCATCTGCGTCAACCCTATTTCACCCTACTCACGCGATCGCGTCCTTCACGCATTCGCGTGGATTTGCGATCACTAACCCCAAATCACGCGAACCCTAACCCGTCGCGTCCCCCAAATCCCAATCCCCCTCTCCCTACTCCTCTACATCTATCTCTCTCAGCCACCCCTAGCCACAAACAACAACTACCCCCAACTGCCCAGACCACCGCGCCACCACCGCCACACCCCCTTCCCCCCTCTCTTCTTTCTTCCATTCTTCCCTTCTCTCCCCTCCGCCACTGCCCCTACCATGGCCAGCCTCAGACCGCCGCAGAACACCTCCGCCGGCCACCACCCCAACCCTCACCCCTCTTCTCAACCATAGCCACCCATCCTTCCACCATTCAACCCTATCCTGCACCCCTGCCACCACCCCTGCTCCACCATCACGCCGCTGTGCCTCTCCTGGCGCCACTGCATCACCACCGCCTTCCCTCTGCCCTATCCCTTGTTCTTAGACATACCAGGTTCCGCCGTACACCGATTTCGTTTTCATTCCTAGTTAGTTGCATATTTATCCGAATTTGTTCAATTTAGGATAGTGGTGCACGAATTTGTAATCCGCACAACTAACCAGCAAGTGCACTGGGTCGTCCAAGTAATACCTTACGTGAGTAAGGGTCGATCCCACGGAGATTATTGGTTTGAAGCAATCAATGTTTATTTTATTAATCTTAGTCAGGAGGCCAACAAGATTATTTGGATTTAATTGTAAGAAGTCAAAGTATTTAAAATTATTAGAAAAATAAGAAAGAATCAAATCGTTACTTGGTGTGCAATAATGAAAAATATGTTGGAGTTTTGGAGATGCGTTGTCCTTTGAATTTCTACTTTTCCTTGAAGTCCTCTTCCCACACGCAGGGTTCCTTCCATGGCAAGCTCTATGTAGGGTGTCACCATTGTCAATGGCTACCTCCCATCCTCTCAGTGAAAACGTTCCTATGCTCTGTCACAGCACGACTAATCATCTGTCGGTTCTCAATCAGGTTGGAATAGAATCCATTGATTCTTTTGCGTTTGTCACTAACGCCCAGCCTTCAGGAGTTTGAAGCTCGTCACAGTCATTCAATCCCAGAATCCTACTCGGAATACCACAGACAAGGTTTAGACTTTCCGGATTCTCATGAATGCCGCCATCAATCCGGCTTATACCACGAAGATTCTGATTAAGGAATCTAAGAGATACTCATTCAATCTGATGTAGAACGGAGGTGGTTGTCAGGCACACGTTCATGGATTGAGGAAGGTGATGAGTGTCACGGATCATCACCTCCTCCATAATTAAGCGCGAATGAACATCTTAGATAAGAACAAGCGTGTTTGAATGGGAAACAAAGGAATTGTATTAAATCATCGAGACGCTGCAGAGCTCCTCACCCCCAACAATGGAGCTTAGAGACTCATGCCGTCAAAAAGTATGTAATTCAGATCTGAAAATGTCATGAGGTACAAGATAAGTCTTTAAAAGTTGTTTAAATAGTAAACTAGTAACCTAGGTTTACAGAATATGAGTAAACTAAGATAATTGGTGCAGAAATCTACTTCTGGGGCCCACTTGGTGTGTGCTGGGGCTAGGACTAGAGCTATCCACGAATTAAGGCCTTTCTTGGAGTTGAACTCCAAGTTATAACGTGTTTTGGGCGTTCAACTCTGGATCATGACGTGTTTCTGGCGTTTAACTCCAGACAGCAGCATGTACTTGGCGTTCAACGCCAAGTTACGTCATCTTTCTTCGCGCAAAGTATGGACTATTATATATTGCTGGAAAGCCCTGGATGTCTACTTTCCAACGCCGTTGAGAGCGCGCCAATTGGACCCCTGTAGCTCCAGAAAATCCATTTTTAGTGCAGGGAGGTCAGGATCCAACATCATCAGCAGTCCTTTTTCAGCCTAACTCAGATTTTTGCTCAGCTCCCTCAATTTCAGCCAGAAAATACCTGAAATCATAGAAAAACACACAAACTCATAGTAAAGTCCAGAAATATGATTTTTGCCTAAAAACTAATATTATTCTACTAAAAACCAATTAAAACATGCTAAAATCTACATGAAATTACCCCCAAAAAGCGTATAAAATATCCGCTCATCACAACACCAAACTTAAACTGTTGCTTGTCCTCAAGCAACTAGATAAATAAAATAGGATGAAAAGAAATTAAGAAACAATAATATCTCAGAGTTTCAAGTGAAGCTCAGATTCTAATTAGATGAGCGGGACTAGTAGCTTTTTGCTTCTGAACAGTTTTGGCATCTCACTTTATCCTTTGAAATTCAGAATGGTTGGCATCCATAGGAACTCAGAATTCAGATAGTATTATTGATTCTCCTAGTTTAGTATGTTGATTCTTGAACACAGCTACTTTATGAGTCTTGGTCGTGGCCCTAAGCACTTTGTTTTCCAGTATTACCACCGGATACATAAATGCCACAGACACATAATTGGGTGAACCTTTTCAGATTTTGACTCAGCTTTGCTAGAGTCCCCAGTTAGAGGTGTCCAAAGTTCTTAAGCACACTCTTTTGCTTTAGATCACGACTTTAACCACTCAGTCTCAAGCTTTTCACTTGGACCTGCATGCCACAAGCACATGGTTAGGGACAGCTTGATTTAGCCGCTTAGGCCTGGATTTATTTCCTTGGGCCCTCCTATCCATTGATGCTCAAAGCCTTGGATCCTCTTTACCCTTGCCTTTTGGTTTTAAGGGCTATTGGCTTTTTCTTCTTGCTTTTTCTTTCTTTCTTTTTTCTTTCTTTTTTTTTCGCAAAAAATTTTTTTTTCACTGCTTTTTCTTGCTTCAAGAATCAATTTCATGATTTTTCAGATCATCAATAACATTTCTCTTGTTCATCATTCTTTCAGGTGCCAACAATTTTAACATTCATAAAATTCAATATCAAAAATATGCACTGTTCAAGCATTCATTCAGAAGACAAAAAGTATTGCCACCACATATAAATAATTAGAATTTTCCTTATTAAGAACTCGAAAAGATTAAATTGCCTCTTTATTAAAAAAATCTACTATTTTATTCATGTTTGATGATGATGAGAAAAATAATTTATAACTTAATTGAAAATAAAATCAAAATAGATATGCTAATTACTACTACTCCTATATAACTTCTAAGGTAGAATCCTATAATAATACTATCACAGAGTTAAAGCTAGAATTAGAACTTAACAACCTGTATTTTGGGAAGTGGATGTTCCTCTAGTCTGTGGGGTGCCTTCAAGAATTAATTTCTGACGCTTCAGCTCCCTTAAGTTCACATCCTTGCTCTTCCTGTTCCCTTAGGTGCCATGATCTTGATGAGTTTTAGCTCAGTGATCATGGCAAATCACACCAAACTTAGAGGTTTGCTTGTCCTCAAGCAAAATAAAGGATAGAAGAGGAATAGAGGGAAAGGCAATTTCGAAATCAAAAGATATGATGAGTTGAAAAAGATTTGAAAAAGAGTTTAAAAAGATAATTGAGTTTTGAAAACAAACTTAAAACAATTTGGCTGTATGGATTAAGATATATTTGATATTTTTGAAAAAGGGATTTTAAAAATTAGGGTTCTTAGAAAACTAATTTGATTTTGAAGGATGACATTTTGAAACATGTGTATGCAAGAAATCATGAATTGAAACTTAAAAATTTAGAAAAATTGTAAAGAAAAGTGAATTTTACCTCCTCCCCACCATCCTGGCGTTAAACGCCCAAACGATGCATGTTTTGGGCGTTTAACGCCCAAATGCTGCTTCTCCTGGGCCTTCAACGCCCAGCTGATGCATCTTTCTGGCGTTGAACGCCTGGAAGTCCTTTGTCACTGGGCATTTTTCTGAACGCCCAGGATGCTAAGAATCTGGTGTTAAACGCCCAGAAGGTGCTTCCTTCTGGCGTTCAACGCCCAGAAGATGCTCCTTTCTGGCGTTTAACGCCCAGATGGCTACCCTTACTGGCGTTGAACGCCCAGTGGGTGCTTCTTTTGGGTGTTCAACGCCCAAAACATTTCTTACTGGCTTTTTCACGCCAGTGAGCTTCCAAATTCCCCTATAACTCTGTGAATTCAATCAATTGCTTTTTTCCCTTTGAAGATACTTTGACATATACCTGTAAAAATCAACAAAAACAAATAAAATTAAATTTTGTAATTGGCTGGGTTGCCTCTCAGCAAGCACTTCTTTATTGTCCTTAGCTGGACAGTGAGCTCTCATGGAGTCTCACAGATAATCAGAGCAAGGTAGGGACCTCCCAACATCAAATTTAGAGTTTGAATGTGGGGGTTCAATGCCAAACTGAGAGTTTGGTTGTGGCCTCCCAACACCAAACTTAGAGTTGGACTGTGGGGGCTTTGGTTGACTCTACAGTGAGAGAAGCTTTTCATGCTTCCTCTCCATTGTTACAAAAGGAGAACCTTGTGTCTTATAGTTTGCAATGTCTGCAAACCACAGAGCTTCCTGAACAGCAAACAATTGCTCATCCGGAAAGGTTTCAGAGATCTCAGTAGGAGGAAGGGATGCTCCTGCTACTGGTTCTATCCGGGACAGGTGATTAGCTACTTGATTCTCTGTTCCTTTTCTGTCTCTTATTTCTATATCAAACTCTTGCAGAAGCAACACCCATCTTATGAGCCTGGGCTTTGAATCCTGCTTTGTGAGTAGATATTTAAGAGCAGCATGGTCAGTGTACACAATCACTTTTGATCCTACTAAGTAGGATCTAAACTTGTCAATGGCATAAACCACTGCAAGTAATTCTTTTTCTGTGGTTGTGTAATTTTTCTGGGCATCATTTAAAACACTGCTAGCATAATAAATGACATGCAGAAGCTTGTTATGCCTCTGTCCTAATACTGCACCAATGGTATGGTCACTGGCATCACACATTAGTTCAAAGGGTAATGTCCAGTCTGGTGCAGAAATAACTGGTGCTGTGACCAGCTTAGCTTTCAGGGTCTCAAACGCTTGCAGACACTTTGTGTCAAACACAAATGGCGTGTTAGCAGCTAGCAGATTGCTCAGAGGTTTTGCAATTTTTGAAAAATCCTTTATAAACCTCCTATAGAATCCTGCATGCCCCAGAAAGCTTCTGATTGCCTTAACATTGGCAGGTGGTGGTAATTTTTCAATTACTTCAACTTTAGCTTGATCCACCTCTATTCCCTTGTTTGAAATTTTATGCCCAAGGACAATCCCTTCAGTCACCATAAAGTGACATTTTTCCCAGTTTAAAACTAGGTTGGTCTCTTGGCATCTTTTCAGAACAAGTGCTAAATGGTTAAGGCAGGAGCTGAATGAGTCTCCAAATACTGAAAAGTCATCCATGAAGACTTCCAGAAACTTCTCTACCATATCAGAGAAGATACAGAGCATGCACCTTTGAAAGGTTGCAGGTGCATTGCACAAGCCAAATGGCATCCTTCTGTATGCAAATACTCCAGATGGGCATGTGAATGCCGTTTTCTCTTGATCCTGGGGATCTACTGCAATTTGATTATAACCTGAATATCCATCCAGGAAGCAGTAGTATTCATGACCTGCTAGTCTTTCTAGCATCTGGTCTATGAATGGTAAAGGAAAATGATCCTTTCTGGTGGCTGTATTGAGCCTTCTATAATCAATACACATACGCCACCCTGTAACTGTTCTTGTAGGAACCAGTTCATTTTTTTCATTATGAACCACTGTCATGCCTCCCTTCTTAGGGACGACTTGTACAGGGCTTACCCAGGGGCTGTCAGAAATAGGATAAATAATCCCAGCCTCTAGTAATTTAGTGACCTCCTTCTGCACAACTTCCTTCATGGCTGGATTCAGCCGCCTTTGTGGTTGGACCACTGGCTTGGCGTCACCCTCCAATAGGATCTTGTGCATGCATCTGGCTGGGCTAATGCCCTTAAGATCACTGATGGACCACCCAAGAGCTGTCTTGTGTGTCCTTAGCACTTGAATTAGTGCTTCCTCTTCCTGTGGCTCTAAGGTAGAGCTTATGATTACAGGAAAGGTATCACCTTCTCCTAGAAATGCATATTTCAGGGATGGTGGTAATGGTTTGAGCTCAGGTTTGGGAGGTTTCTCCTCTTCCTGAGGGATTTTCAGAGGTTCTATTATTCTCTTTGATTCCTCCAAATCAGGCTGAACATCTTTAAAGATGTCTTCTAGCTCTGATTCGAGACTCTCAGCCATATTGACCTCTCTTACCAGAGAGTCAATGATATTAATACTCATGCAGTCATCTGGGGTGTCTGGATATTGCATGGCTTTGGCAACATTCAACTTGAACTCCTCCTCATTGACTCTCAAGGTTACTTCCCCTTTTTGGACGTCAATGAGGGTTCGGCCAATTGCTTGGAAAGGTCTTCCTAGAATGAGAGTTGCACTCTTGTGCTCCTCCATTTCCAGCACTACAAAGTCAGTAAGAAAGGCAAATGGCCCAACCTTGACAATCATGTCCTCAATCACGCCTGATGGGTATTTAATGGAGCCATCAGCAAGTTAAAGACATATCCTGGTTGGTTTTATTTCTTCAGTTAAACCAAGCTTTCTGATAGTAGATGCAGGTATTAGGTTGATACTTGCTCCAAGATCACATAAAGCTTGCTTGGTACAAGTACCCTCTAATGTGCATGGTATCATAAAGCTCCCAGGATCTTTAAGCTTCTCAGGTAAGCTTTTCAGAATGACTGCACTGCATTCTTCAGTGAGGTAAACTTTTTCAGTCTCCCTCCAATCCTTCTTATGACTTAAGATCTCTTTCATGAACTTAGCATAAGAGGGTATTTGCTCAAGTGCTTCTGCAAACGGGATCTTTATTTCAAGAGTCCTGAGATAGTCTGCAAAGCGAGCAAATTGCTTATCCTGTTCCGCTTGGCGGAGTTTTTGAGGATAAGGCATTTTGGCTTTGTATTCCTCAACCTTAGTTGCTGCAGGTTTATTACCTACAGAAGTGGGTTGGGAAGCCTTTTTAGAGGGGTTGTTATCAGCACTTGTATGTGACTGATTCCCCACTGGCATTTGAATGCCAGGGGTGGAAGCTGGAGTGGCGTTAGACGCCAACTCCTTATCTGTTACTAGCGTCTGAACGCTAGAATTGTGCTTCCTTTCGGCGTTCAACGCCGGATTCATGCTTGTTTCTGGCGTTGAACGCCAGGAATGAGCATGGTCTGGGCGTTCAGCGCCAGCATTATTCCTCTCTGGGCTCTGACTGTCGTCAGAGGGATTTTGAGTAGCCATTTGTTCATTTCTTGGCTTCCTGCTGCTTTGAAGTGAGGTATTTAATGTTTTCCCACTTCTTAATTGAACTGCTTGGCATTCTTCTGCTATTTGTTTTGACAGTTGCTTTTCTATTTGCTTTAACTGTAACTCCATATTCCTGTTAGCCATTCTTGTTGCCTGTAGTATTTCCTTGAATTCGGCTAGCTGCTGAGTTAGAAAGTCTAATTGCTGATTGAATTCATTAGCATGATCTACAGGACTGAGTTCAACAGTTACTGTTTTAGCTTCTTCTTTCATGGAAGATTCACTGCTTAGGTACATATGCTGATTTCTGGCAACTGTATCAATAAGCTCTTGAGCTTCTTCAATTGTTTTTCTCATATGTATAGATCCACCAGCTGAGTGGTCTAGAGAAATCTGAGCTTTTTCTGTAAGCCCATAGTAGAAGATGTCTAATTGCACCCATTCTGAAAACATTTCAGAGGGGCATTTTCTTAGCATTTCTCTGTATCTTTCCCAGGCGTCATAAAGGGATTCATTATCTCCTTGTTTGAAGCCTTGGATGCTTAGCCTTAGCTGTGTCATCCGTTTTGGAGGGAAATAGTGATTCAGGAATTTTTCTGACAGCTGTTTCCATGTTTTTATGCTGTTCTTAGGCTGGTTATTTAACCACCTCTTAGCTTGATCTTTTACAGCAAATGGAAACAGTAATAATCTGTAGACATCCTGATCCACTTCTTTATCATGTACTGTGTCAGCAATTTGTAGAAATTGTGCCAGAACCTCTGTAGGTTCTTTATGTGGAAGACCAGAATACTGGCAGTTTTGCTGCACCATGATAATGAGCTGAGGATTCAACTCAAAGCTACTAACTCCAATGGAGGGTATACAGATACTACTCCCATATGAAGCAGTAGTGGGGTTAGCATATGACCCCAGAGTCCTCCTGGACTGTTCATTCCCACTTAATTTCATGATGGAATAAAAGAGATGATATGTATGTTGATATTATTTATTTTGTAAAAATTAATTTTTACAAAATAAAATAAAAACGAAACAAAATAAAAGAAGTTGAAAATATTTTGAAATTGAAATCTGAATTTTTATATTAAATTTCCGAAAATATAGTTTAAAATAAGTAAAAAAAATATATGTTTTTTTTTTGAATTTTGAATTTTATGATGAAAGAGAAAAACACACAAAAGACACAAGACTTAAAATTTTTAGATCCAATGCTCCTTATTTTCGAAAATTTTGGAGGGAAAACACCAAGGAACACCAAACTTAAAAATTTTAAGATCAAAGCACAAGAAAGACTCAAGAACACCTTGAAGATTCACAAGAACACCAAGAACAAAAGAAAGAACACCAAACTTAAAATTTTTAGAAAACCAAGACAAATTTTCGAAAATTATATCAAAATTAACAAGAAAACACCAAACTTAAAGTTTGGCACAGATTAAATCAAGAAAAATTATTTTTGAAAAAGATTTTCAAAAGAACTGGTGCCCACTCATCAAGAATATAAACCAATATTTTAGCCAAATGGGCAGAAAAGGTAACAATTGTTCTGAATGGGTATATTCTTTTTGGAAGACTAATGCTTTGGATTAGTATAAGAAAAACAAGAAAAGACACAGAACAAGAAGAATTAAAGATCAAGGAAGAACCAAGAACACTAACACGAAAATTTTAAAGAAAATATGCAATTAACACCAAACTTAGAATAAGACATTAAACCCATGAAAAATTAACAATTAATTAAGAAAAATAATATTTTTGAAAAGAAATTTTTGAAAAGAAACTATCCTATCAGGATTTGATGACGCTATGACAATAAAAATAAATTATTCCTAATCTAAGAAATAAAATAAGCCTTCAATTGTTCAAACTCAACAATCCCCGGCAACGGCGCCAAAAACTTGGTGCACGAATTTGTAATCCGCACAACTAACCAGCAAGTGCACTGGGTCGTCCAAGTAATACCTTACGTGAGTAAGGGTCGATCCCACGGAGATTATTGGTTTGAAGCAATCAATGTTTATTTTATTAATCTTAGTTAGGAGGCCAACAAGATTATTTGGATTTAATTGTAAGAAGTCAAAGTATTTAAAATTATTAGAAAAATAAGAGAGAATCAAATCGTTACTTGGTGTGCAATAATGAGAAATATGTTGGAGTTTTGGAGATGCGTTGTCCTTTGAATTTCTACTTTTCCTTGAAGTCCTCTTCCCACACGCAGGGTTCCTTCCATGGCAAGCTCTATGTAGGGTGTCACCGTTGTCAATGGCTACCTCCCATCCTCTCAGTGAAAACGTTCCTATGCTCTGTCACAGTACGGCTAATCATCTGTCGGTTCTCAATCAGGTTGGAATAGAATCCATTAATTCTTTTGCGTTTGTCACTAACGCCCAGCCTTCAGAAGTTTGAAGCTCGTCACAGTCATTCAATCCCAGAATCCTACTCGGAATACCACAGACAAGGTTTAGACTTTCCGGATTCTCATGAATGCCGCCATCAATCCGGCTTATACCACGAAGATTCTGATTAAGGAATCTAAGAGATACTCATTCAATCTGATGTAGAACGGAGGTGGTTGTTAGGCACACGTTCATGGATTGAGGAAGGTGATGAGTGTCACGGATCATCACCTCCTCCATAATTAAGCGCGAATGAACATCTTAGATAAGAACAAGCGTGTTTGAATGGGAAACAAAGGAATTGTATTAAATCATCGAGACGCTGCAGAGCTCCTCACCCCCAACAATGGAGCTTAGAGACTCATGCCGTCAAAAAGTATGTAATTCAGATCTGAAAATGTCTTGAGGTACAAGATAAGTCTTTAAAAGTTGTTTAAATAGTAAACTAGTAACCTAGGTTTACAGAATATGAGTAAACTAAGATAATTGGTGCAAAAATCCACTTCTGGGGCCCACTTGGTGTGTGCTGGGGCTGGGACTAGAGCTATCCACGAATTAAGGCCTTTCTTGGAGTTGAACTCCAAGTTATAACGTGTTTTGGGCGTTCAACTCCGGATCATGACGTGTTTCTGGCGTTTAACTCCAGACAGCAGCATGTACTTGGCGTTCAACGCCAAGTAACGTCGTCTTTCTTCGCGCAAAGTATGGACTATTATATATTACTGGAAAGCCCGGGATGTCTACTTTCCAACGCCGTTGAGAGCGCGCCAATTGGACTCTTGTAGCTCTAGAAAATCCATTTCGAGTGCAGGGAGGTCAGGATCCAACAGCATCAGCAGTCCTTTTTCAGCCTAACTCAGATTTTTGCTCAGCTCCCTCAATTTCAGCCAGAAAATACCTGAAATCATAGAAAAACACACAAACTCATAGTAAAGTCCAGAAATATGATTTTTGCCTAAAAACTAATATTATTCTACTAAAAACCAATTAAAACATGCTAAAATCTACATGAAATTACCCCCAAAAAGCGTATAAAATATCCGCTCATCAGATAGTTAGAGATGCATGTTTGTAGTAGATTCTAGGTGGTTAGGTAGTTAGGATGTGGTTAGTGGATTTAGGCCTGATAATTGCGCCGTTCTTGTTACCTGTTTATCTATTCTGCAATTTTAATCTGGCTGTAATACTCATCCTGTTCATATGCTATCCTTTCATGTTTGATGCTGTTGTTACACTATTCATTACTGTTCATGCTATTTGTAACTCCCTGCAGCACTTTTATTCTCATATGAACTATCTTTTTCTTGCTGTTTATTCCCTGGAAACATCCAATTTTTGCCGGAATGCTACCCAATTTTCTGCAAATTGTTTCCTTTTATATTCAGGAATTGGTTTTGGTATTTCTCAATTTTGCACTACTCAGCTACAACCGAACCGATTCTTGAATGCACGGGCCAACATTCTTATTCCTTTTGATTCCCTGGCTACTAAATTCCATTATTGATGATTTCGTGTTGGTTTTGCATCTTTTCTATCCATCTGAATTCTCATCAATCTTGCTTGCATATGAGTTGCTTTTTCTTTTAATTTGTGAATATTGTTAACTACGAAACCGTTTATCATGCCACTTACTTTGACTTTCTTTTTACTAACTCACTGCTTTAACCTCCTTTTAACTTATTAACCATTCTAACTTTCTAACTAATGGCATGACTACTATTTTCCTAATTAATAAAAAAAATTCTACATATCATATATTCAACTCACTTTATGCTTTTACCCCTCTTTTGTTCATCTTTTGCCTTTATGCTTATATTGCTATTATCCTATTTGCCTACTTATTTTCCTGCTTTTAGTCTTCAATTATATCCTAGAAATTCTGTCTTTCAGGATGTCTGACTCTTAAAGTAGGGGAAAGGACAAAGTAACCACTGGCAAAAGAAAAAGAGGCAAATCCTCTGTATCCATCCTTGGCATCTTGCATGATGATTCCTGGTGGGAGAAGAACTTTACCCCGCAGGAAAAAGCTGACCAGTTGGTACCTACAGCTAACCCAATTAAATTTGCAGACAAATACTGTGAGCTGAAGTACCCCGTTTTTGCCACATTCAAGAATCTATACCTGGAAAAGACACTCAAAATTCCAGAGGAACTCAGGCAGTACACTTCAGATAAGATCAAACAAAGAGGCTGGTTCTTCCTGGAGAGAAACTTGCTGAGATCAACTCATCCTGGGTCAGAGAATTCTACTATAACTATTTTCTATCATCCCTGGATGCAGTACAGCTCAGAGGCAAGCAAGTTCTGGTTACTAAGGAAGCAATTGAAGACATCCTCCAGCTCTCACCTAAATCAGATCAGCAAGACGGTTACCAGAAAGCTGAGGAGGATATGAGATTCATGAGGTTTGATTGGGATGCAGTGAAATGGGATATCACTCTTGATCTCACTGTTCCATGGGTCTTGGGAAAGAGCACAGTGGTACCCAAGGGAATCAGACTCATTTATCTGAATGATGAGGCTCGGCTATGGCAACCGATTCTGAGTAACTACGTGATGTCGGGCACTCAAGAGACGGAGGTACCAGCTGCTATGATTACCCTCATTTGGTGTGTGATGACGGGTAAGGACTTATATCTTCCCCGCTTCATCCGACATTACATGACCAGAGTCCATGTTAGAGGCACCCTCCCCTTTCCATTCCTAATTACTCAGTTGGGTCACCGAGCTGAGGTACCTTGGGAGGTTGCTGATGAAAAGCCATCCGCCACAGACTGCCGGAAGATCATCCCTCACAGTCGGAAGTTTCAGGCTTTCGGCCACCGACCCCCGTTTCTCACTGACTCTGCTGAGGCAGCTACTTCTTCAGCTGCCCCTTCTGCTTCCACTGGCCCAGCACCACCCACTGCACCCCCACCTGCTCCTGAGCCCGTCTATCTTATGAAGCACCAACTCTTTGACCACTTAGACCAAATGGAGCGCCGTCACCAGTAGCACTTTGAGAGGTCTGAATGTCACAACAGGCAACGTTATGAGAGGGCTGAGCATCGCCACAAGCGGCGCTATGAGCACCTCAAGCTGATGATCCGATCTGGTGGCAATATCCCCTCTGAGCCCGACACGCCTTCTGACACATCTGAGGAGGAGGTGAGCGATCATGAGGAGGAGGCACCTACCCAGGCTGAGCAGGGAGGACCCGAGCACACTGCACCACATCATGAGGAGCATCACCAGCTACCGACCGTTGATCCGGACATTTCTCTATAGACAGAGCCTCCGCTTCAGCAGACCGCTCCTCCTACACTTACAGAGACTGCAGACCATCAGCTTACCACTGAGACACCAGCAGCCCATCCTTTCAAAGATGACATTTCCTCACATTCAGTTTGAGTGAGCATCGAGGACGATGCTATTATTTAAGTGTGGGGAGGTCGCCATCTCTGGCATATATTTCTTTTGGTGAACCACTACAGACTCTTATCTTGTTTTGTTCATTTTCTGTATTTTATTTGAACATTTTTCTCTTTTGCTTTTGTTGTACTTTTGCATTCTGCACTTTGGACTGTATATATCTTGGATATTTTAGCTTAATCTGCACCTTAGTTTACTAGTTATATATTAAGTGGATTAATTAGTATCGTTTACCCTTTTTAGCATATTGTAGTTGGTTTAATTGAAAAATAAAAAGAGTAAGCTATGACCCGTAGTATATTAACAAAATCCACACACCTTATATATATATATAGCATTACATGTTAGTTAGTTAACAACATTTCTTCAAAGAGAAACACTAAGGTGTTAAGGGGCACCTTAAAAATTTACATTGAGTTGAATGGAAACTCTTAATTTCTACTTACATGACATACATAACTGATATATGATTTATGAGCTTGAGAACACACAGCCTGTGAGTTTTGAGCTTAATTGTATGGTTGCATTCAAACCATAAATTTTATTTCTGTGTGTTTTGTCCTTCTTTTTTATTCTGGTATTTTTTACTTTATTTTAATCTATATGTCCAATTATAGAATATTGATGCATACCAAGAGATGATTGAGGCCATTATTTGTATTTATACCCACTTGTCCCAAATAAACCTACCTTTTATGCCATCCTTGTTAGCCCCCTTGAGCTTTTTAGTCCCCCTTCATTTTATAACCACATTACTAACCTTAAGCCGAAAAATAAAATAAAAATCCCAAGTTGAATCCTTGGTTAGCTTAAGATAGATATTATGCATAATTTAAGTGTGGAAAATTTTATGGGAACATGGGATGATATAAAAAGTATGGAATTAAATTGAATAAGTTATTTGAAAATTTGGGAAGCATGCTCATGCGAAATCAAAACAATTAAGTTACCATGTGCATTTAAAAAAATATTTTATTTAAATAAGGGGATACAAAAAAATTATCCCGAATACTATTACACAATTATCAATGCACATGGGACAAAAGTCAAAATAAAATGCATGAGCATGTAACACAAAAGTGAAAAGATTTAGGAAGCTAGGTAAAGAATTATGAAATTATATGTTAGGTGAGATCTTAGACTAGTCAAGGATTCACTTATTAGCTCACTTAGCCTTATACATATACCCTTACCTTTACCCTGGCCCCATTACAACCTTGAAAAGACCTCATAATTTTTGTATGTCTATATTCCATATTTGTTGATTGGTTAGATAAAGAAACAAGTTATAGAAAGTAAAGATAGAAAGAAGAATAGAGCGATTAACCCAAATAAACACCGAGTGACTAGAGAGTAAACACAAAAATCCAGTGAGGGTTCAATAGCTCATTCTCATATGTCTGTGTTTAATTATTGATTGTCTTGCAAGTTGTGAACTATCTTAACTCAACTCAATTGTAATTGTGCTTTAATATGATTTGGCCCTAGTTGTACAATACATGATTCCTTGAAGATATGAATTAATTTGACTACATGTATGCTTTATATATAGGTGAATAATAACTAGATTTGCATGACTCATTTAGGTAGTTGCATTTAGAATAGATTTCATTGCACATGATTCCACCATTACACCTTTACTCTTTTCTCTTGGATTTAGCATGAGGACATGCTATTGCTTAAGTGTGGGGAGGTTGATAAACCACTATTTTATGATAAATCTTGTGTTTAAATTGAATGATTTTATCAACTCTTCACCTACTTATTCATATGAATTTGCATGGTTTTACAATTCCTTCCTTAGGATATGACATATGAGAAAACATGTTTCCTATGCTTTAAAATAATCAAAATTTAATTATCCTTTATTACCATTCGATGCCGTGATTTGTGTGTTGAGTACTTTCAGGTTTTATAGGGAAGGAATAACATAAAGGATGGAAAGAAAACATACAAAAATGGAAGGAAAGCACAAAATTGGAGTTTTGGAGAAACTGGCAGTAACGCATCCGCATGGACGATGCGAACGCATGCTTAGTGCAAAAGAGAATCGACGCGAGCGCTTGGATGATGCGAACGTGTGACCTGCGAAACGCAACTAGCGCAGACACATGACTGACGCGACTGCGTGGAAGAGCAAAACTCTAGATGATGTGACCGCGTGACCCATGCATACGCGTGACGTGTGTGATCTGCAGAATTTGCAGAAGTCGGCCCCAGCGACTTCTGGGCCCATTTTGGCCTAGATCCAAGCCCAGAGAACACAGATTAAAGGGTTATAAATGGAGGAATCTATCCATTCAAAAAGAGAGACTGGATATACTAGATACAATATAGATATAGTTTTTAGAGAGAATGGTTCTCTCCTCTCTCTTAGAATTAGGATTTAGGACTTAGAGTTTCTCTTAACCTTAGGATTATCTCATCTTCATATCAGGTTTAATATTCCTTTATTTTGACTTCTCTTATTTGTTAATTATATATGTTGCCAAATTGGCTTATGAACCATTCATGTTATGATTTTCTTAATTAATATAATTTGAGGTATTTCAGAATCATGATTGCTTCTCCCTATTTATAATTTAGATTTTTTTTACTATCGGCTTTGGTTGATTAATTGGTGACTCTTGAGTTGTCAACCTCATCGTGATTGATAATTATGATTCTTGTTGATTAATTTAGATTCCGATAACTCTAGTCTTTCCTTAAGGAGTGGACTAGGACTCTAGGTGTTAAATTAATTTGTTCACTTAACTGACCTTCATAGTTAGAGGTTGACTTAGTGAGAGCAAAAGTATAATTCTCATCACCATTGATAAGGATAACTAGGATAGGACTTCCAGTTTTCATACCTTGCCAAGAGATTTCTTCGTTATTACTTTATTAACGTCTACAAACCATTTCTCTTGTTCAAAACCTTTTCAAAACCCAAAACACTGTTGTCCATAACCAATAGTAAAACACACTTCCCTGCAATTCCTTGAGAAGACGACCCGAGGTTTGAATACTTCGGTTTATAAATTTTATTGGATTTGTTACTTGTGACAACCAAACGTTTGTACGAAAGGATTTCTTGTTGGTTTAGAAGCTATACTTACAACGCGATTATTTTTGTGAATTTCTTTACCGATAGGAAACCCGTTCGTCAAGGAACATGAAAACATAAAGGAAATTATACTAAAACAAGAATTAAAGACAGAAATTAAAGAGAAATTAAACTAATAAACCCTAATTCTAGAGAGAGGGGGAGCTTCTCTCTCTAGAAACCAAGAGAAAACATCATAAAAATTAAACCTAATTGTCCCCCTTCATTCCTTTTCACTTTGCCCTTAAATAGCTTCAGAAAATGAGTTGGACTGGGTTTTGGAGGATCAATAATCACCCCCAGTGATTTTTAATTAATGACTCACGTGCATGCAATCGTGCGTATTCACGACAATTGGTGCGTAGGCATCCTTGCACAAAGTCAATGTGCGTACGCACCTTTGCAGCAGCTTCCAAACTCCATTTTCTTCATTATTTCTCCCCTTTTGGATGCTCTTTCTTCACTTCTTCAACCCAAACTTGCCTTGAAAATCTTAAATCACTTGACAAATACATCAAGGCACCAAATAGGATTAAAGTGAATAAAGTTGACTAAAATTTAGCACAAAAGAACATGTTTTCACTTTTAAGCCCAATTTAGGAAGAAATCTCAAAAGCATGCTATTTAGATGAATAAATGTGGGTTTATGTGATGAAATCCACTCAAATCAAACCAAAATATATTATAAAATATGGATTCATCAAAAGGAGATGAATAAAAGGGCTAACAATTTATTTAATGTGACTACTGATAAGCATGCAATTACACTAAATGCTATCTACCTATATCTACAATATGGTTCCTATTGAGTTTGGCGAAAAGAAACAAAAGAATCTCAATCAATTCAAAGTAAAAACTTAGGGCCAAGACAAAGAAAATATAGCAATATGATTAATGTCCAAAAATTTGATTTGAAATTTTTAAATTCATTTCAACAACTTGCAAGAAGATACCAGATAAGAAATGAAAACATAGAATTGAGCAATTGAACCCCTCACCGGATGTGTTTACACTCTAGTCGCTCAGTGTTTAGGTTTTAATCACTCAATGCTCCTTTAATCATGTTTTTCAAATATTTGCAAGTCATCTAATAATCAACTGGTATTTGATGCATGAATGCAAATATCATGAGGTCTTTTTTAGGTTGTAATGGGGCTAAGGTAAGGGTAGGATTAATATGGTTAAGCGGCTAATAGATTGGATCTTTGATTAGCTCAAGTATCCCATCTAATCCTATATCATCCTATATACATAACAAAAGAACTTAACTACCCATTTATCCTCTTTCTCACATTCACTCATGCATCCTTTATTTACATTTTTACTGTCATTTCTTTTCTTTTCTTTTCTTTTTTTCTTTCTTCGTTTTTTTTTTCAAAAGTGTATACACCAAAATTTCTTTTCTTTTATCATATCAGAGAGATGCATATGTTCCAAGTAATGAATACATGAGTGTTTACCCATTTTTTTAAATATTTTTAATGAAGCCCAAAGTAAACTAACTACCAAAGTTTTCCCACAAATTCTCCCACACTTGATTAACACACACACTCAAACCCAAGCTAATCAAATATACAATTCAAGGACATAATGGTCTTTCACTTAGGGTGAATGATGTGCTTAACATTAGAACAAAGGGGAATTAAAGGCTCAAAAGTGGTTTACAATGGTAAATGTAAGGGTTAGCCATATGGGTTTGTGAGTTAAATTTTAAAAAAATGGCCCCAATCATATAAAATGCATTCAAAACATCAAATATAGGACATATAGACTAAAGCAAATCTAAGATCACAATCATAAAAGGAGTTTATAACACACAAGAACAAAAACTGTTATTGAAAATATGCAACCACAAAATCAAAGCTCAAATCTCACTTGGTATTTGTTCGAGCTCTTTTCTATGTTCCATATAAAAGATACTTCAAGCAAGTTCAAAAACAATTTTTTTTTCAAATCCAATTAATGGAATGCCCAAAAAGAGATTTCTTGAAAATTCTTTGTTGTTTTACCAAATTTATTCAATCTAACATGCAACATGCAAGTATGTACTACCATAACACTATAAGAAATAAAAAAATATATACAAACAAACCAAACAAAGTGCAAATAAGAACAAAAATTGCAAACATTGAAAAAAAAAGAACAAAAAGTGTATTGCAAAGTGTCTAAGAAAAGAATTTTACCCCCCTCAAAGTTGGCGATCCTCCCCCACACTTAATTAATGCACGGTCCTCCGTGCATGCACATGAGCCGGGGGTGAAGAGCTATGAGACTCCACCTTCAGCTTGTGGGCTCCGAAGGTTCCGGATTGCTGTGTAAACAAATAAATAACAATTGAGAAAAAGTAAGATGTGTGTGGTATGGTAAAAGACAATGTGTGTATTCTAACTGCGTACGGTTTAGAACACAACACATTGGTCAGTTAGGAAGGTAACCACATATTCAAAAGAATTAGCATGGTCCTCAATCAAGTGGCCTAGGTTGTAAGTAAAGCATAAGCAAGAGTGAAGGCATAAATAACCCTGGGCAACCACAACTAAAGTGAATTGAATATGCAAGAAGTTGGATATTGAAGTTGTGCAAGTGAAAGCTCAAAATTAATATAAAATGGTACAATTAACAATAAACAATAAACAATCCAATGATGAAAATAGACTACTTATTCATCCTTAGGAATAATGAAATAATCACATGTATAAGGTGCTTGTTACAAAAAGTGACAAGTCCTGATAAGGATCAAGTCAAGTCAACTAAAAAATATGCAAAGCATTAACAAGGAACAAATACCTTGTTACGTGATTATATTCACTTAAGAACCATGATGAGTAAGTAGTTAAACTCAATTCACTAAATTAAAAGTGCCCAATTCATAATCAAGTTGCCAAATAAGGATATATCCTATCACATATGGTAGCTACAACATATGAATCAAACTCAAAATGCATGTAGGCAATCAAACATGGACTTAATAATTCTTAGTGCATAGATTTATTAACAATTAAACCAAAATTCAAGCAAGAAGCAACCTAACAATCATCAACCAAACACTTGTAACTTATTCAATTCATAAATAACTAAACAGAAACTATCATAATTACTAAAATAGGAATGAAATGCAAACAAAACAAAGTAAAGCAAGTAGAGAGAAGGAAAAACAAAGGGGAGAGGGAGGTGGAAGAAAGAAAAAGGAAGAGATAGAGAGAAGAGAAGAAAAGAAGTGTAATCGTGGGGAAACAGAGGCGTGCGTACGCACAAGTACGTGTGCGTACGCACACTAGGTGGAAAATGCGGTTGTGCACGCGCACAACAACGTGCGGGCGCTGCGGACAGAAGGGACATAAGGGTCCGTGCGCGTACATGGAGGCGTATGTGGACGCACAGAGGGAAAAAGAAGGGGTGTTCCCACGCACAAGGGGTGCATGTGGTGCGAGCAGAGGAGGTTCCAAAGGTTGTGCGTGCGCACAAAGCTATGCGCATGCACATGTAGTGTTTTTTTTGACACGGAATGAAGCGTCAACATTGCTAGATGTTACGCCTTCTGTGCGTACGCACACAGTTCTGTGCGCAGGCTATAAATAAATGCGGTGTTTCAAAATCACATATTACAATTTAGGTTTTGGCTATCAATTTTGCAGTTACCTCAATCCAGCTGATTCGATCGTCCCACATCTTGAGTCTTTCCTTATGGATAATTCCTGGATACACACCCAGGTAGACCACACTTGTAACATAAGTCCAAGCCAAAGCGGCATGGCCTGTCCGGATGACAGCGAACACACTTTTGACACATCAGCTCCTCCGAAATATCCCTTGTTTGTTTCCCTCTTCGCCTGAATTCTTGGCCCGTTGGCACCAAATTCTGATTGTGGTTTCTTTGGTGAAATTCTCGATTATCATTCCTTTCCAAAGCAGCCTTCTTCATACAATCTTCCGTGACCCTACTCTTGTTTAACAAGTCTGAGAAAACTCTAATCTCTATTGGACCCACTGAACTTAGTATATCACTCCAAAGTCCCCCTTTATATTTGATGCATTTCCATTCCATAAAGTCTCCTGGAGCACCCTGACAAATCTTGGAGAATCGACATAATTTCTCAAACTTGTTTGTGTATTCGGCTACAGACATTTGACCCTACTTCAGTTGCAAAAATTCAAGTTCCTGAGCCATCATAACTGAATTGGGGGAAGTACTTTTTGTAGAATTCCAACTGAAAGGCATTCCAAGGTATTGCAACATCGTCTTGCTGCAGTAGGCATCGCGTACCCTGCCACCAATACTAGGCTTCACCCGTTAACTGATAAGTTGCAAACTCAACACGTTGAATTTTAGGAACGTGTTGTGCATATAATGCCTGTTCCATTGTCTGAAACCAGATATTTGCCTCATTGAGGTTTGTTGTCCCTCTAAAGATGGGCGGGTTTACCTTCAGGAAGGTTGCTAAGGTGATTGGCCCGTTTCTTCTGTCATCACCATTCCCATTATCGGATTGATTCCCTAATGCCGTAGTCGTAGCCTGCATAGCAGCAGCCATATTCTCCAGGGTAGTTGATAAGAGAACTATTGTATAGTTTGGAATCAGTCAAAACAATAATTAATTCGTTGGTAGCATAGTCCAAACCAACAATGAATTCTCTTAATCAAATGATTACAAATTCTAATTAATCGAGAGTATTTAAACCTCGGGTCGTCTTCCCTAGGAGTTGCAATTAAGTGTGATCATCATTGGCTATGAGAGAAATGGGGGATCGGGAATGCAAGAGAGAGCAAGTAATGTAAATAGCAAGAAATTAAATATGAAAGCAATTAAAAGTCAAAGCAAGTAAATGCAAGGAAAGGAAACTTCAAATGCAAGAAAAACCTCTTGGCAAGTAATTGAGAGACAAGTTTACCTATCCTAGCCATTGACCACAAATACATGATGATTATGAAGAGTTAATCCTACTTAGTCAACCCTACATCGAGGATAAGTCAAATAGGCATAGTTGATTTCAATCCATAAGTCCTATGTCAACACTAAGGGTCACATAGAGTCAATGGAAACCAAATCAACTAACTACTCTAATGTATCAAACAAGAATGGACATCAATGACTCAAGAATCACCAAAGTCATCAATCCCAAGCCAAGAGTGGAGAAAAACTAAGCAAAAACTAAGCCAAGCATTTTATCAAACACTTGGTGTGCATGAAAATAAAATCAACTTAAATTGCATAAAAATAAAAGCTAACTACCAGAAGCAAATAAATGACAATAATAATTAAAGAAAGTAATAAATGAACATAAAACATATATTGGGATTAATTGAAATTAAAATAACAAAAGTATCCATAAATATAAAAATGACAAGATAAAGGAAATAACAAAGGAAATGAAGAAGAACAAGATGAAGGAACATGAAAACATAAAGGAAATTACACTAAAACAAGAATTAAAGACAGAAATTAAAGAGAAATTAAATTAATAAACCCTAATTCTAGAGAGAGGGGGGAGCTTATCTCTCTAGAAACTAGGAGAAAACATCATAAAAACTAAACCTAATTATCTCCCCTTCATTCCTCTTCACTTTGGCCTTAAATAGCTTCAGAAAATGAGTTGGACTGGGTTTTGGAGGCCCAAAAATTGCCCCATGATTCGCAATTAATGAATCACGTGTATGCAGTCGTACGTACGCACGACAATTGGTGCGTACGCATCCTTGCACGAAGTCACTGTGCGCACGCACCTTTGCAGCAGCTTCCAAACTCCATTTTCTTCATGATTTCTTCCCTTTTGGATGCTCTTTCTTCACTTCTTCAACCCAAACTTGCCTTGAAAATCTTAAATCACTTAACAAATACATCAAGGCACCAAATGGGATTAAAGTGAATAAAATTGACTAAAATTTAGCACAAAAGAGCATGTTTTCAATTTTAAGCCCAATTTAGGAAGAAATCTCAAAAGCATGCTATTTAGATGAAAAAATGTGGGTTTATGTGATGAAATCCACTCAAATCAAACCAAAATATATCGTAAAATATAGATTCATCAATTCCCCCCACACTTAAACAATAGCATGTCCTCATGCTAACCACAACCAAAGGAGATGAATGAAAGGGCTAACAATTTATTTAATGTGACTACTGATATGCATGCAATTATACTAAATGCTATCTATCTATATCTACAATATGGTTCCTATTGAGTTTGGCGAAAAGAAACAAAAGAATCTCAATCAATCCAAAGTAAAAACTTAGGGCCAAGACAAAGAAAATATAGCAATATGATCAATGTCCAAAGATTTGATTTGAAATTTTTAAATTCATTTCAACAACTTGCAAGAAGATACCAGATAAGAAATGGAAACATAGAATTGAGCAATTGAACCCCTCACCGGATGTGTTTACACTCTAGTAGCGCAATGTTTAGGGCTTAATCACTCAATGCTCCATTAATCATGTTTTTCAAAGATTTGCAAGTTATCTAACAATCAACTAGTAGTTGATGCATGAATGCAAATATCATGAGGTCTTTTATGGGTTGTAATGAGGCTAAGGTAAGGGTAGGATTAATATGGTTAAGCAGCTAATAGATTGGAACTTTGATTAGCTCAAGCATCCCACCTAATCCTATATTATCCTATATACATAACAAATCAACGTAACTACCCATTTATCCTCTTTCTCACATTCACTCATGCATCCTCTTTCCAATTCACACACATATGCATCCTTTATTTACATTCTTATTGTCATTTCTTTTCTTTTCTTTTCTCGTTTTTTTTTCTTTCTTCGTTTTTTTTTCAAAAGTGTATACACCAAAATTTCTCTTTTCTTTTATCATATAAGAGAGATGCATATGTTCCAAGTAATGAATACATGAGTGTTTACCCATTTTTCCAAATATTTTCAATGAAGCCTAAAGTAAACTAACTACCAAAGTTTTTCCACAAATTCTCCAACACTTGATTAACACACACACTCAAACCAAGCTAATCAAAGATTCAATTCAAGGACATAATGGTCTTTCACTTAGGGTGAATGATGTGCTTAATATTAGAACAAAGGGGAATTAAAGGCTCAAAAGTGGTTTACAATGGTAAATATAAGGGTTGGCTATATGGGTTTGTGAGTTAAATTTAAAAAAAATGGCCGCAATCATATAAAATGCATTCAAAACATCAAATATAGGACATATAGACTAAAACAAATCTAAGATCACAATCATAAAAGGAGTTTATAACACACACAAGAACAAAAATTGTGATTGAAAATATGCAACCACACAATCAAAGCTCAAATTTCACTTGGTATTTGTTCAAGCTCTTTTCTCTGTTCCATATAAAAGATACTTCAAGAAAGTGCAAAAACAATTTTTTTTTCAAATCCAATCAATGGAATGCCCAAAAAGAGATTTCTTGAAAATTCTTTGTTGTTTTACCAAATTTATTCAATCTAACATGCAACATGCAAATGTGTACTACCATAACACTATAAGAATTAAAGAAATATATACAAACAAACCAAACAAAGTGCAAATAAGAACAAAAATTGCAAAAATTAAAAAAAAGAACAAAAAGAGTATTGCAAAGTGTCTAAGAAAACAATTTTACCCCCTCGAAGTTGGTGATCCTCCCCCACACTTAATTAATGCACGGTCCTCCGTGCATGCACATGAGCTGGGGGTGAAGAGCTATGAGGCTCCACCTTCAGCTTGTGAGCTCCGAGGGTTCCAGATTGCTGTGTAAACAAATAAATAACAATTGAGGAAAAGTAAGATGTGTGTGGTATGGTAAAAGACAATGTGTGTATTCTAAATGCGCACGATTTAGAACACAACACATTGGTCAGTTAAGAAGTTAACCACATAATCAAAAGAATTAGCATGGTCCGCAATCAAGTGGCCTAGGTTGCAAGTAAAGCATAAGCAATAGTGAAGGCACAAATAACCCTAGGCAACCACAACTAAAGTGAATTGAATATGTAAGAAGTTGGATATTGAAGTTGTGCAAGTGAAAGCTCAAAATTAATATAAAATAGCACAATTAACAATAACCAATCCAATGATGAAAATAGACTACTTACTCATCCTTAGGAATAATGAAATAATCACATGTATAAGGTGCTTGTTACAAAAAGTGACAAGTCTTGATAAGGATCAAGTCAAGTCAACTAAAAAATATGCAAAGCATTAACAAGGAACAAATTCCTTGTTATGTGATTAAATTCACTTAAGAACCATGATGAGTAAGTAGTTCAACTCAATTTACTAATTTAAAAGTGCCCAATTCATAATCAAGTTGCCAGATAGAAATATAGCCTAACACATATGGTAGCTACAACATATGAATCAAACTAAAATTGTATGTAGGCGATCAAACAAGGACTTAATAATGCTCAGTGCACATATTCATTAACAATTAAACCAAAATTCAAACAAGAAGCAACCTAACAATCATCAACCAAACACTTGCAACTTATTTAATTCATAAACAACTAAACAAAAACTAACATAATTACTAAAATAGGGATGAAATGCAAATAAAACAAAGTAAAGCAAGTAGAGAGAGGGAAAAAGTAAGAGGAGAGGGAGGTGGAAGAAAGAAGAAGAGAAGAGATAG
Source organism: Arachis hypogaea (assembly GCF_003086295.3). Lineage (NCBI taxonomy): Eukaryota > Viridiplantae > Streptophyta > Magnoliopsida > Fabales > Fabaceae > Arachis > Arachis hypogaea. Next base: position 22,001,276 of record NC_092040.1, read on the forward strand.
AGAGAAGAGAAGAAAAGAAGTTTAATGGTGGGGAAACAGGGGCGTGCGTACGCACAAGTACGTGTATGTACGCACACTAGGTGGAAAATGTGGTTGTGCACACGCACAACAACGTGCGGGCGCTGCGAACAGAATGAACATAAGGGTCTGTGCGCACACAGAGGCGTGTGCGGACGCACAGAGGGAAAAAGAGGGGGTTGTTCCCATGCACAAGGGGTGCGTGTGCTGCGAGCAGAGGGTGTTCCAAAGGTTGCGCGTGGGCACAAAGCTATGCACATGCACAGGTAGTGTTTTTTTTTTTACATGGAATTAAGCGTCAACATTGCCAGCTATCACGCCTTCTGTGCGTACGCACACAGTTCCGTGCACAAGCTATAAAAAATGCGGTGTTTCAAAATCACATATTACAATTTAGGTTTTGGCTATCAATTTTTCAATTACCTTAATACAGCTGATTCGATCGTCCCCCATCTTGAGCCTTTCCTTGTGAACAATTCATGGATACGCGCCCTGGTAGACCACACTTGTAACATACGCCTAAGCCAAAGTGGCATGGCCTGTCCAAATGACAGCGAACACACTTTTGACATGTCAGCTCCTTCGAAGTATCCCTTGTTTGTTTCCCTCTTCGCTTGAATTCTTGGCCCATTGGTGCCAAATTCTGATTGTAGTCTATTCAGTGAAATTATCGGTTATCATTCCTTTCTATAGCAGCCTTCTTCAAACAATCTTCCGTGACCCTACTCTTATTTACCAAGTCTGAGAAAACTTTGATCTCCATCGGACCCACTGAACTCAGTATATCCCTCCGAAGTCCCCCTTCATATTTGATGCATTTCCATTCCTAAAAGTCTCTTGGAACACCCTAACAAATCTTGGAGAATTGACATAATTCCTCAAACATGTTTGTGTATTCGGCTACAGACATTTGACCCTACTTCAGTTGCAAAAATTCAAGTCCCTGAGCCGTCATGACTGAATTGGGGGAAGTACTTTTTGTAGAATTCCAACTGAAAGGCATTCCAAGGTATTGCAATATTGTCTTGCTGCAGCAGGAGTCGCATACCCTGCCACCAATACTGGGCTTCACCTGTTAACTAATAAGTTGCAAACTCAACACGTTGAATTTTAGGAACTTGTTGTGCATGTAATGCCTATTCCATTGTCTGAAACCAGATATTTTCCTCAATGAGGTTCGTTGTCCCTCTAAAGATGGGCGGGTTTATCTTCAGGAAGGTTACTAAAGTCATTGGCCCATTTCCTCTGTCATCACCATTCCCATTACCGGCTTGATTCCCCAATGCCGCAGTCGTAGCCTGCATAGCAGCAGCCATATTCTCCAAGGTAGTTGGTAAGAGAACTAATGTATAGTTTGGAATCAATCAAAATAAGAATCAATTCATTGGTAGCATAGTCCAAACCAACAATGAATTCTCTTAATCAAATGCTTACAAATTCTAATTAACCGAGAGTATTTAAACCTCGGGTCGTCTTCCCTAGGAGTTGCAATTAAGTGTGATCATCATTGGCTATGAGAGAAATGGGGGATTGGGAATGCAAGAGAGAGCAAGTAATGTAAATAGCAAGAAATTAAATATGAAAGCAATTAAAAGTCAAAGCAAGTAAATGCAAGGAAAGGAAACTTCAAATGCAAGAAAAACCTCTTGGCAAGTAATTGAGAGACAAGATTACCTACCCTAGCCATTGACCACAAACATATGATGATTATGAAGAGTTAATCCTACTTAGTCAACCCTACATCGAGGATAAGTCAAATAGGCATAGTTGATTTCAATCCATAAGTCTTATGTCAACACTAAGGGTCACATAGAGTCAATGGAAACCAAATCAACTAACTACTCTAATGTATCAAACAAGAATGGACATCAATAACTCAAGGATCACAAACGTTATCAATCCCAAGCCAAGAGTGGAGAAAAACTAAGCAAAAACTAAGCCAAGCATTTTATAAAACACTTGGTATGCATGAAAATAAAATCAACTTAAATTGCATAAAAATAAAAGCTAACTACCAAAAGCAAGAAAATGGCAATAACAATTAAAGAAAGCAATAAATGAACATAAAACATAAATTGGCATCAATTGAAATTAAAATAACAAAAGTATCAATAAACATAAAAATAACAAGATAAAGGAAATAACAAAGGAAATAAAGAAGAACAAGATGAAGGAACATGGAAACATAAAGGAAATTACACTAAAACAAGAATTAAAGACAGAAATTAAAGAGAAATTAAACTAATTCTAGAGAGAGGGGGGAGATTCTCTCTCTAGAAACTAAGAGAAATCATCATAAAAACAAAACCTGATTGTCCCCCCTTCATTCTTCTTCACTTCGGCCTTAAATAGCTTCAGACAACGAGTTGGACAGGGTTATGGAGGCCCAAAAATTGCCCCCAGCGATTTGTAATTAATGACTGACGTGCATGCAGTCGTGCGTACACACGACAATTGGTGGGTACGCATCCTTGCAAGAAGTCACCGTTGTGCGTACGCACCCATCACTGTGCGTACGCACCTTTGCAGCAGCTTCCAAACTCCATTTTCTTCATGATTTCTCCCCTTTTGGATACTCTTTCTTTACTTCTTCAACCCAAACTTGCCTTGAAAACCTTAAATCACTTAACAAATACATTAAGGCACCAAATGGGATTAAAGTGAATAAAATTGACTAAAATTTAGCACAAAAGAGCATGTTTTCATTTTTAAGCACAATTTAGGAAGAAATCTCAAAAGCATGCTATTTAGATGAATATATGTGGGTTTATATGATGAAATCCACTCAAATCAAACCAAAATATATCGTAAATTATGGATTTATCAGTAGTCATAAAGTTTGCAGGATTATTCTCAGTTGTCTCAGGTTCCGAGTTACTAGCCCTATCTCTCCCTCTACCGCAACCACATTCACGAGTCGCCATCAGTCTCAATATGGCAAGTCTAGTGCTTCAAAGTTTGAAATGCTTGCTAATGAACATTCATGCCACATATATCAATTAGATATCCTAATCAGCATGTATAGACACTCAGAGTCTGCCCAGAAGCATAGTCAGTCCGTCCCTCAGGCTCTACAAGAACGAACTACTCTGATACCATAATATAACACCCTACCACACAGATCTTTACACCTAAGATGTAAAACTGAGGTGGCGAGGTGCTACAACCTCTAAAATAAAATATAAATATATATATATATATAATTGATGAGCGGATAATTTATACGCTTTTTGGCATTGTTTTTAAGTAGTTTTTAGTAAGTTTGAGCTACTTTTAGGGATGTATTCATTAGTTTTTATGTTAAATTCACATTTCTGGACTTTACTATGAGTTTGTGTATTTTTCTGTGATTTCAGGTAAATTCTGGCTGAAATTGAGGGATTTGAGCAAAACTCTGAAGAAGGCTGACAAAAGGACTGCTGATGCTATTGGAATCTGACCTCCCTGCACTCGAAATGGATTTTCTGGAGCTACAGAACTCCAATTGGCGCGCTCTCAACGGCGTTGGAAACTAGACATCCAGGGCTTTCCAGAAATATATAATAGTCCATACTTTATTCGAAGATTGATGACGTAACTTGGCGTTGAACGCCAAGTTCATGCTGCTGTCTGGAGTTAAACGCCAGAAAAACGTCACGATCCGGAGTTGAACGCCCAAAACACGTCATAACTCGGAGTTCAACTCCAAGAGAAGCCTCAGCTCGTGGATTAATCAAGCTCAGCCCAAACATACACCAAGTGGGCCCCGGAAGTGAATTTATGCATCAATTACTTACTCATGTAAACCCTAGGAGCTAGTTTAATATAAATAGAACATTTATCTATTTTATTAGATATCTTTTGACAGTTTAATCTCTTGAATATTCGGTCACTTGATCATGGAAAGGGCTGGCCATTCGGCCATGCCTGAATCTTTTACTTATGTATTTTCAACGGTGGAGTTTCTGCACACCATAGATTAAGGGTGTGGAGCTCTGCTGTACCTCAAGTATTAATGCAATTCTATTTTCTTTTATTCAAATCTCTCTTATTCTTATTCCAAGATATTCATTCGTACCCAAGAACATGATGAGTGTAATGATGAAAGTGACGATCATTATCATTCTCACTTATGAACGCACGTGATTGACAACCACTTCCGTTCTACATGCAACCGAGCTTGAATGTGTATCTCTTAGATTCCCCAACAGAATCTTCGTGGTATAAGCTAGATAGATGGCGGCATTTATGAGGATCCGGAAAGTCTCACCTTGTCTGTGGTATTCCGAGTAGGATCCTGGGAATCCGGAAGGTCTAACCTTGTCTGTGGTATTTCGAGTAGGATTCCGGTAATGAATGACTGTGACGTACTTCAAACTTGCAAGTGCTGGGCGTTAGTGACAGACGCAAAAGAATCAAGGGATTCTATTCCAGTAGGCGCAGGAACCAACCAGTGATTAGCCGTGCTGTGACAGAGTGCGTGAGCGTAGTTTTCACTGCGAGGATGGGATGTAGCCATCAACCATGGGTGATGCCTCCAGACGATTAGCCGTGCGAGTGACAGCCGCATAGGATCATTTTCCCGAGAGGATTGAAAGTAGCCACCGCTGATGGTGAACCCCTATACACAGCTTGCCATGGAAAGGAGTAAGAAGGATTGAGTTGAAGCAGTAGGAGAGCAGGCATCCTTGAGCCATACAGTATCTCCATTCGCTTATCTGAAATTCCCACCAATGAATCTGCATGAGTATTCTATCCCTTTTATTATTTATTTTCTTATTTCTATTTTCAAAACCCATAAACCAATTTAATCTGCCTAACTGAGATTTACAAGGTAACCATAGCTTGCTTCATACCAACAATCTCTGTGGGATCGACCCTTACTCACGTAAGGTTTATTACTTGGACGACCCAGTACACTTGCTGGTTAGATGTGCGAGGTTGTGAAGAATGTATGTAAGCCATGGTATTGTGCACCAAGTTTTTGGAGCCATTACCGGGGATTATTCGAGTTGTGTGAAAGTATAAGTCACAATTTCGTCCACCAAGTTTTTGGCGCCGTTGCCGGGGATTGTTTGAGTATGGACAACTGACGGTTCATCTTGTTGCTCAGATTAGGTACTTTTCTTTTCAAAAAATCTTTTTCAAAATTTTTCTTTTATTTTTCATTTTTCTAAACTTTATTTTCGAAAAAAAATAATAAAAATACAAAAAAATCATAAAATCATAAAAACCAAAAATATTTTGTGTTTCTTGTTTGAGTCTTGTGTTAATTTTTAAGTTTGGTGTCAACTGCATGCTTTTAAAATTTTTCTTGCATTTTTTCGAAAATTTCATGCATTCATAGTGTTCTTCATGATCTTCAAGTTGTTCTTGACAAGTCTTCTTGTTTGATCTTGATGATTTCTTGTTTTGTGTCTTTTGTTGTTTTTCATGAGCACTTTTGCATTCATATTTTCCATGCATTAAAGATTTCTAAGTTTGGTGTCTTGCATGTTTTCTTTGCATCAAAAATTTTTCAAAATTATGTTCTTGATGTTCATCATGATCTTCAAAAGTGTTCTTGGTGTTCATCTTGACATTCATAGCATTCTTGCATGCATCTTGTGTCTTGATCCAAAATTTTTATGTTTTGGGTCATTTTTGTGTTTTTCTTTAAAAATTCAAAAAAATCAAAAAATATCTTTTCCTTATTTCCCTCCAAATTTTCGAAATTTTGGGTTGACTTGGTCAAAAATTTTTAAAATTAGTTGTTTCTTACAAGTCAAGTCAAAATTTCAATTTTAAAAATCTTATCTTTTCAAAATCTTTTTCAAAAATCATATCTTTTTCATTTTTTTTTATAAATTTCGAAAATTTCAAAAATCTTTTTTCAAAATATTTTCAAAATCTTTTTCTTATCTTTATATCAAATTTTCGAAAATTAGCTAAGAATTAATGTGATTGGTTCAAAAATTTGAAGTTTGTTACTTTCTTGTTAAGAAAGGTTCAATCTTTAAGTTCTAGAATCTTATCTTGTAGTTTCTTGTTAGTTAAGTCTTTTTAAAAATTAAATCTTTTTCAAAATATCTTTTTATTAAAACTTTTATCTTATCTTTTTATCTTTTATCTTATCTTTTTCAAAATTTGATTTCAAAATATCTTATCTAACCTCTTATCTTCTTATCTTTTTCAAAATTTGATTTCAAATCTTTTTCAATCAACTAACTAACTTGTTGTTTGTTTCTTATCTTTTTCAAAACCACCTAACTACTTCTCCCTCTCTAATTTTCGAAAATTCTCCCTCTCTTTTTCAAAAATTCTTTTTTGTTTTAAATTTTAATTTTAATTATATTTTGTCTTTGATTTTCAAAATTACTAACCTCTTTTTCAAAAATTATTTTCGAAAATTTCTCTTCTCTTCTCTTCTTCTAATTAATTAATTAATTACTAACACTTCTCTTCACCTCTCTTCATCTAAGAATCCAAACTTCTTATATCCCTTGTATTTGGATTCTTCACCCCTTTCTTCTTCTACTAACATAAAGGAATCTCTATACTGTGACATAGAGGATTCCTCTTTCTTTTCTTGTTTTCTCCTCTTTCATATGAGCAGGAACAGGGAAAAAGGCACTCTTGTTGAAGTTGATCCAGAACCTGAAAGGACTCTGAAGAGAAAATTAAGAGAAGCTAAATTACAACAATCCAGAAATAACCTTTCAGAAATTTTCGAACAAGAGAAGGAGATGGCAGCCGAAAATAATAATAATAATAATGCAAGGAGAATGCTTGGTGACTTCACAAAGCCAACGTCCAAGTTTGATGGAAGAAGCATCTCCATTCCTGCCATTGGAGCCAATAACTTTGAGCTGAAACCTCAGCTAGTTGCTTTAATGCAACAAAACTGCAAGTTTTATGGACTTCCATCTGAAGATTCTTATCAGTTCTTAACTGAGTTCTTGTAGATCTGTGAGACTGTAAAGACGAATGGAGTTGATCCTGAAGTCTACAGACTCATACTTTTCCCTTTTGCTGTAAGAGACAGAGCTAGAATATGGTTGGATTCACAACCTAAGGATAGCCTGGACTCCTGGGATAAGCTGGTCACTGCCTTCTTGGATAAATTCTTTCCTCCTCAAAAGCTGAGCAAGCTGAGAGTGGATGTTCAAACCTTCAAACAAAAAGATGGTGAATCCCTCTATGAAGCTTGGGAAAGATACAAGCAGTTGACCAAAAGATGTCCATCTGACATGTTTTCAGAATGGACCCTATTAGATATCTTCTATTATGGTCTCTCTGAATTTTCGAAAATGTCACTGGACCACTCTGCAGGTGGATCTATTCACCTGAAGAAAACGCCTGAAGAGGCTCAAGAACTCATTGACATGGTTGCAAACAACCAGTTCATGTATACCTCTGAGAGGAATTCCGTAAATAATGGGATACCTCAGAAGAAAGGAGTTCTTGAAATTGATGCTCTGAATGCCATATTGGCTCAGAACAAAATGTTGACTCAACAGGTCAACATAATCTCTCAAAATCTGAATGGATTGCAACATGCATCCAACAGTACTAGAGAGGTAGCTTCTGAAGAAGCTTATGATCCTGAGAACCCTGCCATGGCAGAGGTCAATTACATGGGTGAACCTTATGGAAACACCTATAATCCATCATGGAGAAATCACCCAAATTTCTCCTGGAAGGATCAACAAAAGCCTCAACAAGGCTTTAACAATGGTGGACGCAATAGGATGAGCAATAGTAAGCCATATCCATCATCTTCTCAGCAACAGACAGAGAATTCAGAACAAAACACTTCTAATTTAGCTAATATTGTCTCTGATCTGTCAAAAGCCACTTTCAGTTTCATGAATGAAACAAGATCCTCCATTAGAAATCTGGAGGCACAAGTGGGCCAGCTGAGTAAAAAAGTCATTGAAACTCCTCCCAGTATTATCCCAAGCAATACAGAAGAGAATCCAAAAGGAGAGTGCAAGGCCATTGATTTGATCAAAGTGGCCGAATGCACTAGGGAGGAGGAGGACGAAAATCCTAGTGAGGAAGACCTCCTGGGACGTCCTTCAAGCAAGAAGGAGTTTCCTATTAAGGATCCAGAGGAATCTGAGGCTCATCTAGAGACCATAGAGATTCCATTAAATCTCCTTCTGCCATTCATGAGCTCTGAAGACTATTCTTCCTCTGAAGAGGATGAAGATGTGACTGGAGAGCAAGTTGCTCAATATTTAGGAGCTATCATGAAGTTGAATGCCAAGCTGTTTGGTAATGAGACTTGGGAAAGTGAACCTCCCTTGCTTATTAGTGAACTAGATACTTGGATTCAGAAAACTCTACCTCAAAAGAAACAAGATCCTGGCAAGTTCTTAATACCTTGTACCATTGGCACCATGAGCTTTGAAAAAGCTCTATGTGATCTAGGGTCAGGGATAAATCTTATGCCACTCTCTGTAATGGAGAAGCTGGGGATCATTGAGGTACAACCTGCCTTGTTCTCATTGCAATTAGCAGATAAGTCATTGAGACAAGCTTATGGAATAGTAGAGGACGTGCTAGTAAAGGTTGAAGGCCTTTACATCCCTACTGATTTCATAATCCTAGACACTAGGAAGAAAGATGATGAATGCATCATCCTAGGAAGACCTTTCCTAGCCACAGCAGGAGCTGTGATAGATGTCAACAGAGGAGAATTAGTCCTTCAATTGAACGGGGACTACCTTGTGTTTAAGGCACATGGCCATCCCTCTATGACAAAAGAGAGTAAGCAGGAAGAGCTTCTCTCAGTTCAGAGTCAAGAAGAGCCCACACAGTCAAACTCTAAGTTTGGTGTTGTGAAGCCACAACCAAACTCTAAGTTTGGTGTTCAAACTCCATATCCAAACTCTAAGTTTGGTGTTGGGATTACACACTAAAATTGACCTGATCACCTAGTGGCTCCATGAGAGCCACTGTCAAGCTATTGACATTAAAGAAGCGCTTGTTGGGAGGCAACCCAATTTTATTTATCTAATTTTATTTTATTTTGTTTCTTTGTTATTTTTGTGTTTTATTAGTTACATGATCATGAGGAGTCACGAAAAATTCAAAAAAATTAAAAACAGAGTCAAAAACAGAAGAAAAAAATTGTTCACCCTAGAGGTAGCGCAGACTGGCGTTCAACGCCAGTAAGATGCATCTGGCTGGCGTTCAACGCCAGAACAGAGCACCATTCTGGCGCTGAACGCCAGGAATGTGCCTGGAGGAGACGAGCTGGCATTAAACGCCAGCAAACAAGCATGAAACTGGCGTTCAACGCCAGAAACATGCATTACATGGGCGTTGAACGCCCAGAACGTGAACCAATGGGCGTTTGAACGCCAAAATGATGCACAAAGGCATTTTACATGCCTATATGGTGAAGGAATGGTATTTCTTTTTCACCTCAGGATCTGTGGACCCCACAGGATCACCTCAGGATCTGTGGACCCCACAGGATCCCCACCTACCATATTCCCACCTTTTCTTTCAATCCTAATCACACTCTCCTAATCCAAACCTCATTTCACCCTTTTCCCATATCACACTTCCCAAAAACCTTCACCAATCACCTCAATTCCTCTTCCCAATTACCCCCTTCACCATTCACATCAACCCACTCTTCCCCATAAACCCCACCTACCTTCATAAAATTCAAATTCAATTTCCCACCCATTCCCACCCAAATTGGCCGAACACCCACCCTCCCCTCTCCCTATAAATACCCTTCCATTCTACTTCCTTTTCACACAACACAACCCCTTCTTCTCCCACATAGCCGAACCTACTTCTCCCCCTCTTCCATCTTTTCTTCTTCTTCTTCTTCTACTCTTCTTTTCTTTCTTGCTCGAGGGCGAGCAAAATTTTAAGTTTGGTGTGGTAAAAGCATAAGCTTTTTGTTTTTCCATTACCATCAATGGCACCTAAGGCCGGAGTATCCTCTAAAAAAGGGAAAGGGAAGACAAAAGCTTCCACCTCCGAGTCATGGGAGATGGAAAGATTCATCTCCAAGAGCCATCAAGACCACTTCTATGATGTTGTGGCAAAGAAGAAGGTGATCCCCAAGGTCCCTTTCAAGCTCAAAAAGAATGAGTATCCAGAAATCCGACATGAAATTCAAAGAAGAGGGTGGGAAGTCATAACCAACCCCATGCAACAAGTTGGAATATTGATGGTTCAAGAGTTCTATGCCAATGCATGGATCACTAGGAACCATGATCAAAGTATAAACCCGAATCCAAAGAACTATCTCACAATAGTTCGGGGGAAATACTTAGATTTTAGTCCGGAAAATGTGAGGTTGGCATTTCACTTGCCCATGATGCAAGGAGATGAACGCCCCTACACTAGAAGGGTCAACTTTAACCAAAGGTTGGACCAAGTCCTAATGGACATATGTGTGGAAGGAGCTCAGTGGAGAATAGACTCCAAAGGCAAGCCAGTTCAACTAAGAAGACTGGATCTCAAGCCCGTGGCTAGAGGATGGTTGGAGTTCATCCAAAAGATCCATCATTCCTACTAGCAACCGATCTGAAGTTACTGTGGATCGGGCCATCATGATCCATAGCATCATGATTGGAGAGGAAGTGGAAGTTCATGAGGTCATCTCCAATGAACTCTACAAAATAGCCGACAAGCCTTCACCCATGGCAAGGCTAGCTTTTCCTCACCTTATTTGCCATCTGTGCTACTCAGCTGGAGTCATCATAGAAGGAGATACCCCCATTGAAGAAGACAAGCCCATCACCAAGAAAAGGATGGAGCAAGCAAGAGAAGCTCCTCACGGCCCTCAAGAAGTGCATGAGGAAGCTCATCATCAACAAATTCCTGAGATGCCTCAAGGAATGCACTTTCCTCCCAACAACTATTGGGAGAAACTCAACACCTCCTTAGAAGATTTGAGCCATAATGTTGAACAATTAAAGGTGGAACATCATGAGCATTCCATCATTCTCCAAGAAATAAGAGAAGATCAAAGAGCAATGAGGGAGGAGCAACAAAGGAAAGGAAGGGACATAGAAGAGCTTAAGAACATCATTGGTCCTTCAAGAAGAAGACGCCACTAGAGGTGGATTCATTCCTTGTTCTTTATTTCTTTCTGTTTTCGGTTTTTAGTATTGTGTTTATCTATGTTTTGTGTCTTTATTTCATGATCATTAGTATGTAACCATGCCTTAAAGCTATGAATAAATCCATTAATCCTTCACCTCTCTTAAATGAAAAATGTTTTAATTCAAAAGAACAAGAAGTACATGAATTTCGAATTTATCCTTGAATTTAATTTAATTATATTGATGTGGTGGCAATACTTTTTGTTTTCTGAATGAATGCTTGAACAGTGCATATTTTTGATCTTGTTGTTTATGAGTGTTAAAATTGTTGGCTCTTGAAAGAATGATGAACAAAGATAAATGTTATTGAGGATCTGTAAAAAGTCATGAAATTGATTCTTGAAGCAAGAAAAAGCAGTGAAAAGCAAAAGCTTGTGCGAAAAAAAAATGGAAAAAAAAATAGAAAGAAAAAGAAGGAGCAGTAGAAAAAGCCAATAGCCCTTAAAACCAAAAGGCAAGGGTAAAAAGGATCCAAGGCTTTGAGCATCAATGGATAGAAGGGCCCAAGGAAATAAAATCCAGGCCTAAGCGGCTAAATCAAGCTGTCCCTAACCATGTGCTTGTGTCATGAAGGTCCAAGTGAAAAGCTTGAGACTAAGTGGTTAAAGTCGTGATCCAAGGCAAAAGAGTGTGCTTAAGAGCTCTGGACACCACTAACTGGGGACTCTAGCAAAGCTGAGTCACAATCTGAAAAGGTTCACCCAGTTATGTGTCTGTGGCATTGATGTATCCGGTGGTAATACTGGAAAACAAAGTGCTTAGGGCCACGGCCAAGACTCATAAGTAGCTGTGTTCAAGAATCAACATGCTTAACTAGGAGAGTCAATAACACTATCCCAAATTCTAAGTTCCCAGAGACGCCAATCACTCTGAACTTCAAAGGAAAAAGTGAGATGCCAAAACTGTTCAGAAGCAAAAAGCTACAAGTCCCGCTCATCTAATTATAATTAATATTCATTGATATTTTGAAATTTATAGTATATTCTCTTCTTTTTATCCTAATTGATTTTCAGTTGCTTGGGGACAAGCAACAATTTAAGTTTGGTGTTGTGATGAGCGGATAATTTATACGCTTTTTGGCATTGTTTTTAAGTAGTTTTTAGTAAGTTTGAGCTACTTTTAGGGATGTTTTCATTAGTTTTTATGTTAAATTCACATTTCTGGACTTTACTATGAGTTTGTGTGTTTTTCTGTGATTTCAGGTAAATTCTGGCTGAAATTGAGGGATTTGAGCAAAACTCTGAAGAAGGCTGACAAAAGGACTGCTGATGTTGTTGGAATCTGACCTCCCTGCACTCAAAATAGATTTTCTGGAGCTACAGAACTCCAATTGGCGCGCTCTCAACGGCGTTGGAAAGTAGACATCCAGGGCTTTCCACCAATATATAATAGTCCATACTTTATTCGAAGATTGATGACGTAACTTGGCGTTGAACGCCAAGTTCATGCTGCTGTCTGGAGTTAAACGCCAGAAAAACGTCACGATCCGGAGTTGAACGCCCAAAACACGTCATAACTCGGAGTTCAACTCCAAGAGAAGCCTCAGCTCGTGGATAAATCAAGCTCAGCCCAAACATACACCAAGTGGGCCCCGGAAATGAATTTATGCATCAATTACTTACTCATGTAAACCCTAGGAGCTAGTTTAATATAAATAGAACATTTATCTATTGTATTAGATATCTTTTGACAGTTTAATCTCTTGAATATTCGGTCACTTGATCATGGAGAGGGCTGGCCATTCGGCCATGCCTGAATCTTTTACTTATCTATTTTCAACGGTGGAGTTTCTGCACACCATAGATTAAGGGTGTGGAGCTCTGCTGTACCTCAAGTATTAATGCAATTCTATTTTCTTTTATTCAAATCTCTCTTATTCTTATTCCAAGATATTCATTCGTACCCAAGAACATGATGAGTGTAATGATGAAAGTGACGATCATTATCATTCTCACTTATGAACGCACGTGATTGACAACCACTTCCGTTCTACATGCAACCGAGCTTGAATGTGTATCTCTTAGATTCCCCAACAGAATCTTCGTGGTATAAGCTAGATAGATGGCGGCATTTATGAGGATCCGGAAAGTCTCACCTTGTCTGTGGTATTCCGAGTAGGATCCTGGGAATCCGGAAGGTCTAATCTTGTCTGTGGTATTCCGAGTAGGATTCCGGTAATGAATGACTGTGACGTACTTCAAACTTGCAAGTGCTGGGCGTTAGTGACAGACGCAAAAGAATCAAGGGATTCTATTTCAGTAGGCGCAGGAACCAACCAGTGATTAGCCGTGCTGTGACAGAGTGCATGAGCGTAGTTTTCACTGCGAGGATGGGATGTAGCCATCAACCATGGGTGATGCCTCCAGACGATTAGCCGTGCGAGTGACAGCCGCATAGGATCATTTTCCCGAGAGGATTGAAAGTAGCCACCGCTGATGGTGAACCCCTATACACAGCTTGCCATGGAAAGGAGTAAGAAGGATTGAGTTGAAGCAGTAGGAGAGCAGGCGTCCTTGAGCCATATAGTATCTCCATTCGCTTATCTGAAATTCCCACCAATGAATCTGCATGAGTATTCTATCCCTTTTATTATTTATTTTCTTATTTCTATTTTCAAAACCTATAAACCAATTTAATCTGCCTAACTGAGATTTACAAGGTAACCATAGCTTGCTTCATACCAACAATCTCTGTGGGATCGACCCTTACTCACGTAAGGTTTATTACTTGGACGACCCAGTACACTTGCTGGTTAGATGTGCGAGGTTGTGAAGAATGTATGTAAGCCATGGTATTGTGCACCAAGTTTTTGGAGCCATTACCGGGGATTATTCGAGTTATGTGAAAGTATAAGTCACAATTTCGTCCACCAATAATAGTTGAAAGAATGTAGTATACTAGGAGCCTTGAAGAATGGGTTAAAATAAAATCACAAAAATAAATGCACAACGGTTAGGAAAGAGATTTCTTGCGTATGAAGAAAACTAGATTTCTCAAACATATATATAAAAAGTAAGAACAGAGGGTTAAGAATACAAAATAACAAGCTCCTAACTCAGCCTGCGAAGCTAAAGCTGGCCGGAGAATATTTACAAACATAAATATACATAACCCAGAACCCAAAATATATATATATAATCAATCCTGGTTCTTGATGCGTGAGCATCTTATCTATCTTTTCCTAGTGAATTTGCATCTAATTTGTTGAGTTTAATTAAGAATTAATTATATTTTAGCCACTATGGATGCTATTTTGTGTTTTGTGCAATTTTATTTATTTTAGGTAGCATTCAGAGGGATTTGATGAAGTTTCTGTAGAGAAAAAGAAGAAACCAAAGAGATGACCAGCGAAGACCGACGCGGACGCATAGCTCACGCGACCGCGCAGAATAGAGAAATCGCAATGACGCGATCGCATGCCTAACGCGAACGCGTGGACTGGAATCTGCACAAATGACGCGAGCGCGTGGACGATGCGGACGCGTCACATGCGCGATCTGCAATAATACAGAAAATGCTGGGGGCGATTTCTGGGCTGTTTTGACCCAGTTTCCAGCCCAGAAAACACATATTAGAAGCTGCAGAATGGACAAATCAAGTGGCCCCCACCCATCAAATGAAAATCTGTTAATTAATTCAAACTTAAATTCAAATCTTATCTTTTAGGAAAAGATATTATTTTTAAATTTAGATAATTAAATTTTAAATTTATTAGGATTAGTTATAAATAGGAATTTAGATGCCATCAGATAGGAACATAACTGACAATCCTAATTTTCTCTCTTTTCCATGAGCAACTAATCCTCCACTGTTAAGGTTAGGAGCTCTGTCTATTTGTATGGATTGATTTTATTGCTTTTTCTATTTTAATTTATGTTTTCGATTTATATTTAAGAATTGTTTTCGCTCTTTATTTTATGAATTTGGGTGGAACGGAAGTATACCCTCTTTCTATTTGAGTTCTTGTAAAACTTGGAAAAACTCTTTACTTGAACAACAGCTTGAAAACATATTCTCCTAAATTTTAATTATCTGGATTTAACGGGATACGTGACATATAATCCTTCTATTTTTGGGTAATTAGAATTTATGTGGCATGCAAACTGGAATTTGATCATGTAGCTTCTAATTGGAATTAATTGACCAAGGAATTGGCATTTAATGAATTTTAGAGGATATTAGAAAGGTCTAAGGAATTAGGGTTTAGTCACATATAGTTTACCATAAATTGAATCCTACATAATTAAAATAGTTAGTAAGAAACGTAAATCCAGAAAAAATAGATAACTCTGAAACCTTAACTGTTTTATCCATATTTTATTCCCAATTTATTTAATTGTCTATACTTTTGATATTCTGAATTCGAACTTAAACCTTTTGAACCTCTCAAAACCAATTTCTGCTTGCCTAACTAAGCCAATCAATCAATCATTGTTGCTTGATCCATCAATCCTCGTGGGATCGACCCTTACTCACGTAAGGTATTACTTGGTACGACCCGGTGCACTTGCCAGTTAGTAAGTGTGGTTTATAAAAACCGCACCAGTTCTCCATAAACCTCTATGAGGTGCAAAATAATACAACCATATATATAAGGAGAGTGACGTTAGGATTTTTGCTAGTAAAGAATTTATAAAAATATTCGCGTTGTAGATTTATCTTCTAAACTAACAGAAATCCCTTCGTACAAATGTTTTGGTTGTCACAAGTAACAAACCCCTAAATAAATTGATAACCGAAGTATTTAAACCTCGGGTTGTCTTCTCAAGGAATTGCAGGGAGGTATGTTCTTATTATTGGTTATGAGTTTGTAAATTGGGGGTTTTAAGAATGAGGGACAATTATGATGAATGACAAGTAAAATAAATAATTGACTTAAAGCAAACCCTTTGGCAAGGTATGAGAAATTGGAAGTCCAGACTTAGTTATTCTTATCAATAATAATGAAAGTTGAATCTTAATTCCACTTAGTTAACCTTTGCTAAAGCAAAGGAAAGTCAAGGGACTAATTAGTTTGACCTTCGAATCCTATTTATTTCCTAAGAAAAGGTTGGGATTATTGACGTTCAATTCAATTAACAAAGATAACAGTTATCAATTATGTTGAGCTAAGATAACTCCTGAGTTACTGATTTCTTAACCAAGACAAAAAGGAAAGCTGAATTGAAATCATAAATCTGAAAACATCTTAATAATGTATAATCCTAACATGAAAAATTCATAAGCCAATTGGGCAACATAAATCAAATATCAATAAAAGCATTAAAGTATCTGAAAATAAGAGATAAATATAAAGTAAAGGAAATATTGAACCTGATGAAAAGTTGAAATAAATCCTAATTTCTAAAAATCCTAATTTCTAAATCCTAAGAGAGAGGAGAGAGCCTCTCTCTCTAAAAACTACATCTAAACTACAAATTATGAATTATGAGAGCACGAGGAGTCTCTGCAAGTTTTCTGACTTTAATCTGTGTTTCTGGGCTGAAAATTGGGTTGAAATGCGGCCGAAAATCTCTGCCAGCGACTTTTGTAATTCTGCAGATCGCGCACGTCACGCGATTGCGTCATTCGCGTTATTCCCTGCCACGCATTCGCGTCGTCCACGCTTCCGCGTCACTTGTGCTTTTCCAATTCGCGCGGTCGCGTGAGCTATGCGACTGCGTCACTGCGAATTCCTTTCTTCCGCGCGGTTGCGTTGCTGACGCGTACGTGTCACTTCTCGCTGGTCATCTCCTCAATTTCTTGTGTTCCTTCCATTTTTGCAAGCTTCCTTCCGAATCTCTCACTCATTCATGCCCTATAAAGCCTGAAACACGTAACACACATATCAAGGCATCGAATGGTAATAAGATAGGATTAAGATTAGCTAAATTAAGACCAAAGAAGCATGTTTTCAATCATGTAATAATTTTAGGAAGGAAATATAAATGCATGCTAATTATATGAATAAGTGGGTAAAGACCATGATAAAACCACACAATTAAACACATTGTAAACCATAAAATAGTGGTTTATCAGAGAGTCTACACACATATAGCAAAAGACCAAAAGTAAAACCCCAAAATGAATCCTCTTCGCTGGAAAAGTTCCAGACGCCAACCGAGGTGCCTCTCGACCCGCATCTGAAAAACACAAATATCGTATGGGATGAGAACCGAGGATTCTCAGTATGGTAAAGGTGCCTGCATATATAAGATATAAGGTCCTAGGAATGCCAGAGGTAATCCTAGAGCGCCAACACTCAGATTATAAAACTTAAAGACTAAAGTAGAAGCCATAAGTCAAGGTGGTTTTCTAAGGATTCCTAACTTAAACAAGTCTTAAGCCTAACAAAATCCCTAACTTCTCTACCTTTCCTCCGTTTCTCTATCTCCAGTGAAATTACAAAGACAAACAAGCAATCAAAGGCAAATACATGTAGAATACAAGTAATACAGATAGCAAATATAACAAATAGCATATTATAATCACTTAGGCAATCCCAATTAATACACAAACAAACAATTCAAACAATATGCATATGATGCATGCCTGTCTTATAGCTGATGATATCATCTGTCGGTTATATAGCAAACCCGACACGTCCTGGTAGCTAACCGTGGACAGAAATACCCATTGCGGAGCAAGTGGGTTTGAGTTACAACCCGCTTGCTACTACCCACTCAACTCAGAGCCAATGGAATAACCACTGCTGCGACTACTACTCAAGTGGGTGTTTAAAAGCTCAACCTAGAGCGAGTGAAATAACCACCACTGCCACTACTACCGAGGCATCATAATCTCTGACCTGGAGCAAGCGGGACGAACCACCATCCTTGCTACTACCCAGGTATCTCAAGCATTGACCTGGAGCAAGTGGGACGAACCACAATCTTTGCTACTACCTAGGTATCTCAAACATATATTCATTCAATCTCAATTCATATTAACAATTATAACTCATCAACAACAATCTCATTTTGACTTCATTTATCATCTTCATTCATTCATTATCAGTAATTGATTATCAATTTTGTCACCGTTCATAACATCATCATCCTTTTCACACACTTCATTTTATCCAAAAATTCCCCCACAGAAGATTACAAGCCTAATTCTATGTTTATAGACTCAAAACAGAAGTATCCTCAAAATCTAAACCCATTTGAAATAGTTAAGTTTAATAAAATAAAAAAGAAAGCCATTTTCTCTTGCAAAAATTGGTTTCAAGTTTGAAAACTGTGCACTAAGACAGCAAGCTACACTGTTCTTAGAAAATTCACCAAAAATCACATTTTCACTTGATATATCTGAAATTTTCCAGAAATAAAATAGACTTATAGAGCTTTAATTTAGTCAAAGTCCTAGAGAAAAATCATTTTTCTGGAGAGAGTTATACTGATTACAAGTTTGCTTTCAAAAACTAGTTTCGCTGTCCAAACAGCTAAGAGCTCTATTTTTAAAACAAGCACAACTTCTTCAAAACAATTTATGAAAGTATAAAATTTCTAAAAAAACAAGAAAATAGTCCTAGTATCAATTTAATTTTGGTCGACTCAAAATTATGGTCAGGATTGGGAGATATGAGCTTGGAGAGTTGCTGGTTTGATTATGCAGCAGCAGAAAATCAGTTTTAAACTAACAAACTTCAAAATTGTATATCTCCTAATCCAACTGTTAAACTTTAACCAAATTTTATAGGATTGATCTACGCATCAGAGAGATTAAAATAAAATTAATTTCATCCAATCGTGATGGTTGGATCGTTCTCAAAAAGCGTCCGAACCTACTGCCAGAAAATAGATTATGCAGAATTTTTTCAAACCTTAACTTCCAAAATATTTCTACCTCAACCCCTTTAAAACTTACCAAATCTTTCCATAGTGGATCAAAACCAAACTCAACTACACCACATCATTTCTCACTATACTAATTTACCATCTCCGTCAACTTTTCAATCCAACAACTCATGTTTAACACAACATCTTCAATAAACATCATCATAATCATATTCAACAATTCAAGTTCAACATAACAATATACATACTCATCAATACCTACATCATCATCATCATACACTTCAAATATCATCTTTCCACCATCATCAACTATATTCATATCACAAAACCAATGAATTTATCATGCCTCAACAAATCAAACATACATTGTCAACTAAACTACCAATCATATCCAACATTCTCAATCCAACATTCTCAATCCAACTTATCCTAGGTCGTCTAGCCTAAGTTTTCACAAGACATTACATATTAAATATGAGAAACCAAAACTATACCTTGGCAGATTTCTCCCTAAGCCACAAAACCCTTCAAATTCCTTCTCACCACAAGCTCCAAGGTCCAAATTCTCAATCAAGCAAGTTCAACTCAACATCACTTGCTCCACATCATCAATCGACTACAACCAATATATAAATTCAATCTAATATCACATATTATTACTATAATTAATGTAGAGTTCACTAAATTAGAAATTCAACAAAAATTAGGCGTTCCTTACCTCACCCACAGCTCAAATGAACAAAACGCAATAATTCTCGCAAGTTAATTCGGCCCTAAGAGATCAAAATCACACAATCCTCAATACAAAAATCCCATAAATTTGAAACTGAAGAGGGAAGATTTGGGTAAGAAAAATTGGAGTTCTTACCAAATTGGTTAGTGTGATTTGTATAGAATTTCAAGATGAAAGCGTAATCGCTGACGGCTCGTTAATTGGCTCCGGATCAAAAGTTATAAGGAATTAAAATTACGATCAAGAGTTTGGTTTTTTTGTTCATATTCTTTCCTTCCCCAAAGCTGCACAGCGTGTTTCGTTGAGAGAGAGGGAAGAGAGAGCTGAAGCTCTTTATGTTTTTAATGGATTGGGTTGGGCCTTGGGCCCAATACGGGCCCGGTTCGCTCGGTCTGACCCGTTCGGCCCAATCTTGGGACAAATTCTTTAAAATTAGTGTCCAAATTCATGTTTTAATTAATTATACCTCATTAAACTATAAAATTCTATTTTCCAATTTCTTTTATTAATAATTAATTTATTAGCTAATTATTTACTAATTTTGAGGGTTTTACACTTCATGTTTTGCAGGTGAGTCTAATTCAGCTCTCATGGCTTCTTCCCATTTTGGCCAATAATTTCTTCGTCGACATTCTTTAATTGATATTGCCTCAAGATCCTTACTTTCATGCATGATATGTAATGCCACATTATATGCAAATATCTCATTAACAATTGTCTTATTTCGGTGCCATTTTTCTCCTGTAAAAACATAATTTATCGAGATCTCTTCATTTTCACAATTTTCAGGTACCTGAACGTCTTCTGGCATTTAAACTATATTAGAATTTTGGACAACTGCAGGTATTTTTACTATGTCTTTTTCAATAGAAATAATATTTACCTTTTTTCTTTTCCGAGAATTTTTGTCTTTGGAACTAACAGGCCTGCCACGCTTCTGGCGTAAATTTGTTTCAGTGGCTATTTTTTCAAATGGAACATCAATTCGAATTGGGGTATTTTTTGCTGGTATATAAGATTTGGTTATCCTCTTTGTATCAGAAAATGCATCAGGCAATTCATTTGCTATTCTTTACAAATATATAATCTTTTGAACTTCTAGTTCACATTGCCCTGATCGAGGATCCAAATGCATCAACGATGATGCATTCCAATTAAGTTCCTTTTCAGGAAGCTTATTCTCTTCCCTAATGTTAGAAATTTTGACTCATCAAAATAACAATCCACAAATCGGGCTTTAAATACATCCCCAGTTTGTATCTCAAGATACCTTACTATAGAGGGAAAATCATATCCAACATATATCCCCAATTTTCTTTGGGGTCCCATTTTGATGCGAGACGGTGGTGCAATGGGAACATATATCACACACCTGAATATTCTTAAATGGGAAACATTTGGCTGCTGGCCAAAAGCTAATTACATAGGAGAGAACTGATGGTTACTCGTTGGCTTCAAACGAATAAGTGCTGCGACATGTAAAATAGCATGCCCCCAAGCCGACGTTGGGAGATTTGTTCTCATAAGTAAAGGTCTAGCAATTAATTGGAGGCGTTTAATAAGTGATTCTACTAACCCATTTTGTGTGTGAATATGAGCTACTGGATGTTCAACACTTATTCCATTAGCCATACAATAAGCATCAAAGGTTTGGGAAGTAAATTCACCAGCATTAACAAGAAAAATTGCTTTGATTGGATTTTTTGAAAATTGTGCTTTTAATCGAATAATTTGAGCAAATAATCTCGCAAACGCCAGGTTGCGAGAAGACAACAAGCACACATGTGACCATCTCGAAGATGCGTCTATTAGGACCATAAAATATCTAAAAGATCCACATGGTGGATGAATAGGTCCACATATATCGCCTTGAATCCTTTCTAAGAATTCAGAGGACTCAAATCCAACCTTTACTGGTCATGGCCTTAAAATTAACTTTCCCTGAGAACATGCAGCACAACAAAATTCACTAAATTTAAAAATATTCTTGTTCTTTAGTGAATGTCCATGAGAGTTTTCAATAATTCTATGCATCATGGTTGTTCCCGGATGACCCAATCGATCATGTCATATTATGAATTTATTTGGGCTAGTAAACTTCTGGTTTACAATGGCATGTGATTCAATTGCACTAATTCTAGTATAACATAACCCAGATGAAAGTGAGGGTAACTTTTCTAATATAACCTTTTTATTTGAATCATAACTTGTGATACATAAGTACTCATGATTTCTCTCATTAATTGTTTCAATATGATATCCAATTTGGAGAATATCTTTGAAACTCAACAAGTTTCATAGAGACTTGGTAGATAATAGTGCATTATTTATTATGAATTTTGTTCCTCCAGAAAACAAAATTATAGCTATTTCGGAGCCTTCTATCACATTGCCCAAACTAATAATAGTATTAACATATTCTTCTTTTGGCACAAGATGGGTAAAATATATATCACTTTTGAGAATGGTGTGCGAACTTGCACTATCCACAAGGCATACATCTTCATTATATATCCTTGCCATTTTCTTCAAAGATAAATAATAATAAAATGAGTAGTAATACATGCACAGTCAAATTGAATTCTTGATTGGAATTATTTTTCTAAGAAACACTGTACATAAAAATAATGTCATTGATGAAGGATAAATGTTAGTTTAGAATTTATCAATAAAATCGCATTGCGCGTATAGTTCTAAACTGACAAACAATCCTCGGGTCGTCTCACAAAGGAATTGCAGGGAAGCGTACTTATTATTGGTTGTGAAAGTATTTTTGGGGTTTTTGATTGATGAACAAGGAATGTAAATAACAAGAAAACAAACAAACAACTAAGAAAAGTCCTAGCAAGGGTTGAGAATTGAAATTCCTATCCTCATTATCATCGTCAATTGTGATGGTCATTGCATTTTGCTCTCACTTAGTTAACAATTGAAGGAAAGTCAAGTGAGAAAAATCAACATAAGTTTATAAAGCCTAATCAAAGACTAGATTTAGTGAAGCTCAAGCCAACTAGCAACTTTCAATCACCAATCGACAAGAGACTTTGACAATTCAAGAGTCTCCAAATTACTCAATCCAAGCCAAGAACATAAAAATCTATTTTAAAATCTAACCAAGCATTTTATCAAACACTTGGAATGCACAAAATAAAAACATAGAAAATTAATAAGAAATAGTAAAATCTAAGACTAACAATTACAAGAAAGCAATAACAACAAATTAAAGAAAGCGACAATAAATATAAAATACCTCAAAGTGCATTAAAAGGAAATTAGAATCAACAAGGAGTCATGAATAATAAAGCAACAAGGTAAAGGAAACAACATATAAAACTAAGAAAGCAAAGAGGCAATAACAAGAATTTAAAAGACAAACTTGAATCAAGATAAGAAGTAGAACCTAAACCTAGATGAAACTAGAAATAAAAGAAGAAACCCTAAAACTAAGCTAATGTGTGTGAATGAATGGAATGTCCCCTCCATCTCCACTCTCCAGCCTCTTGTCTTCATTTTTAGGCCTGAAATTTGGCCAAAAGAAGCCTAGAAATTGCCCCCAGCATTTTCACTTTATTGCAGCACGTGACGCTTGTCATGAGTACACGTTAGCCATGCATACACATCGCTTGGACGAAGCTCCTAGTCATGCATATGCGTCGGTTGGAATATGGCGTGATCACGCGTACGCTTCAGCCATGTGCACGCATCGGTTCCAGCTTCTCAAATCTCCGATTTTTTGTGTTCCGTCCACTTTAACATGCTTCCTCTTCATCCTCTATGCCATTTCTGCTCTATAAACCCTATAATCACTTAACAAATGCATCACAGTATCGAATGGTAAAATCATAGCACAAAATTCAGAAGGAAACTAAAAACATGCAAATTATATGGATAAGTGTGAGTAAAGTTGATCCAAAATAAGTCATGAAATAGTGGTTCATCAAATCTACCCACACAAACGTTAGCGTGTCCTCATGCTAAGTTCAAGGGAACCAAAAGAGTGAAGGGAAAATGGTAGGACTTATGCAATGCAACCTATCTATGTGAATACAACTACATGCTAAATGTTTCTACCTACTTGGTTAAAAGTAAATCAACCTCCAAGAATATATGAACAAGTAGGGCTAGATTATGTGATGATTTATGAATTCTACTAATTCAAATCTTAAGAATGAAGTTCAAATAGTACCGCAAGAAGAAAGCTCATGAAAGCTGCAAATATGGATTGAGCATCGAACCCTCACCGAAAATGTATGCACTCTAATCACTTTAGTGTTTGAAGGTCGATTCTCTTAGTTATCTACTAATTCTGTTTTCTTGGGCTTGCTCTTCTTCTACCAATCAACAAAAATTTAATGCATGAATACACATATCAAGAGGTCTTTTTAAGGGTTGTAATGGGGTTAGGCTCAAGGTAGGAATGTATTTGGTTAAGTGGACTAAAATCCAAATCCTTGATTAACCTAAACTTTCCACCTAACCTAAGACACTCCATGTAATTACAATGCAAAACCTAATTACCCATTAACTATCTTTTCCACATATTCATGCATCCTAAATTTGAGTATAATACATATGTATTGCTATTACCATTGGGGAATTTTGTCCCCTTTTTATTGCTTTCCCTTTTTTTGTGGTAGAGAATATATATATATATATATATATATATACACACAAGGAGTTAATGCATATGATTAGAGTGTTGGATGCATGAACAAGTGCCCAAATTATTTTTACATTTTCATATAAAAATATAAAATACCCAATTCTCAGACCAAATATTCCCAAACCCAATATTTCCACACTTAATTCATGTATACTCTCACTAGTCTAAGGTAACCAAGGATTCATATTAAGGACATTTATTATTTTCCACTTAGAGTTAGTGATGTTCTAAAATAAAGAACAAATGGGGTAAAATAGGCTCAACATTGGTTTACAAATGATGATGAAAGGTTAAGTCCATATGGGTATGTGAGCTTTAGTGAAACAAAGGCCTCAATCACATAAGTGCATGCATACATCAAACAATGGAAATATAGAATCAAGCAATACAAAGATCACAATCTCAGAGAGAACAATACACACCGAAACAAAATATTGGTTGATAAGATGCAACCAATCAATAGGCTCAAAATCTCACTAGGCTTGTGTGTTCTAGCTCTAAAACCATGTTCCGAAATAAATTTCTTCAACCAAGTTTAAACATTTTAATTCAAAAGTTTTTATTCAAATTAGTGAAATGCCCTAAAATAGTTTCTTGGAATGGAAATCATCACTTCAATCAAGTAGTGGTAAAATATGCACAAATTCTAACTAACATGCAATCTATCATGTAATGCAACAATTAACTAACAAAGAAGATTAAGAATTGGTGTTGGAAAAAGAAATTATTACCCACGGAAGTCGGTCTCGACCTCTCCACACTTAAAAAGATTGCACCATCCTCGGTGCATGCAAAGATGAGCAAGGTTGGTTCGGGTGGATTGCTACAACTGATGAGCTTCTTCAAAAGAATGTTCAGAGGGACTTATTTGTTACCCAATTTCAAAGTTTTTCCTTTCCTTTCTTGGTAGCCAGCCTGAAAGGAGAGAAAAAAAGAAGAAAATCAAGCCTAAAAACAAAGATATCAAAACAAATAAAATATAGGTGAGGCTCATGCCAAATAAGAGTGGGATTCTCAACTACGTGGTAGCTACAACATGTAAGTGAGAAGGGAATATAAGCGAATGGCATATCAATTAACACTTGATGCAAGAGTAAAATCAAAGCATAAGTAAATGGCATGAAGCGCATTTAGAGCATCAAGGTCATACAATAATTTACACAAACAAGATTAGTGTAAGCATGAGAGCATTTGGTCCCATCCTAACTCAATGATAATGAAGCACAAAAAACAAAGAATAATGAGTTAGGAAGGACTAAGGCACTAATCTAATGTGTGGGGCGAAATTTTCTTTCATAAGGAAGAAAAAGGTGGGTCATGAAAGACAATGTAAGTTCATATCAATGCAAAAAGAATGCAAGTGTCAATATAGATTAAGCATTGAGCTAAAAATTTAATCACCCAACAATACCAAACAAGTCATAAAGCACCAAAATGATCCAAGAAATTCTCAACAGTTAAGTACAAAAATTTAACACCAATGTTAAAACAACAAATTTAGAAAATAAGGAAAAAGAACTAACTACAAATAAAAGAACTAAATGCAATTAAAAATAAAGAAAAGTAATCACATGTAATAAGCAAAAGAGAAATAGAAAGAGAGAGAAGTGGAGAAGTAAAAGTTTAAGAGAAGAGGGGAAGAGAAGGAGAGGAGAAAAGAAGGAAGGAGAAAGAGGGGAAAAGGAAAGAAGAAAGAAATGGGGGAAGGGAAGCGATGCGGATGCGTCACCCACGCACACGCGTGGAAAGCACAAGGAGGAGTCGACACGGATGCGTCAATCACGCGTACGCGTGGGATGGAGAAAATAGTGGATGACGCATACACGTGGGTCACGCGTACGTGTGGGAGGAATTTGTGCTGGACGCACAATTCTTGCACCCTATACACACAACTCTCTATTTTGACTGTTGGATGCAGCATAGTGCTCGCACGATTCTAGCATAAAAAATTTGGGCGTCAACGCGCATGCGTGGGTCACGTGTACGCATAACAGCCCTCCCCCCTTTTTTCAAAGAAGTACAAAAACAGAATTAAACACTCTCCTAACCTATATACACTCTAAACCAACAAAAACTTAAACTAAATAAAAAATCTTTAAGTTTTTGAAAAAATTTTCCTAAAGATTATTCAAACAAAACTTGCGATTCAACAAGAATGCAATTCAAGACAACTATTCTAAATCAAAACATGAATCTAACAAGCAACCTAGTAATCAAAGAAATATATACAAAAGTATGAAAAGAAGAAAACTACCTAACAGTAGCAACTCAATTCATTCATTGATTATATCATCAAGAGAAATAGAAAGAGTTTACCATGTTGGGGTGTCTCCCACATAGCACTTTTATTTATTGTCCTTAAGTTGGACAACTGGGAGGCTCTTTGTCAAGGTGGTTTATGCTTGTACTCATCCTTGAACTTCCAAGGATGCTTGCTCCTTAAACGGTTGTCAGAATTTCCAACCGACTTCACCAAGCTTGGGTGAAGTTCTTCATAAGATATGAGCTCCCAAAATTGGCATTCATGCTGTGATCCGGGATCCCATATCTTATTTTCACACCTGTCTTCAAATTGATCTTTGTGGTTCCACTCGGGTGGTATGCAAGATGAACTCTCAATGAGGTACCATACTCTTCTTCTAAATCCATCCAATTGAGCAATAAACCAATCCTTGCATTTAATTCTTGAAATCTTAACCTTGATGAGCCTTGATTTGCAAAGCCAACTACTAAACATCCTTCTCTTACGCTTCATTCCACAAAGCCTCTTAAGTTGACCATCTATTTCAAGCAAACTAAATTCAAGTGGGATAATAAAGCTAAGAGAGATAAGTTTTACCTACTCAAATGAATGATTAGATGGCAACCTAGGTAGAGAAGTCTCCAACGATCTTGACAAAGCATATTCAAATCCCATCCATCCTTTTCGAAGGACTTTCACCTTTTGAAAAGATTCTTCACCTTCAAGCTCTTCCTCACCAAATTCATCCAACTCTTTTCTGTCACTCAAATCATAAATAGGAGGTTTAGAGAAGGTTCTTCAAATTCAAAGGAATCATTCACAAAAGCGAATTCTTCATTAATAGGGCTTGATGCATGATTTCCATCACCAAGAGAATTCAATTCTCGCTCCATTCCTTCCAATTCATCATTCAAAACATGCTTTGGAGGTTGTGCACTCTCCTCCTCAACATCAAATTCAATATTCTTGGAGGAATATTCTTTGATCCTAGATTCCCATGGAGGTTCTGCATCTCCAAAATCTTCAACCACTTCCTCTTCTTCAATAATTTTGGCTTTCTCCACTTGATCTAGCACAAATTCCCACTCCTTGCTTTCCACCGGAGTCTCTAATCTCTCTTTCATGCTCTGTTCTTTATTAAATTCTCCACATGAGGCCATAGGAGTTCCTTAAGTGTCTAAACGTTGGAAAGCTAATCGACTTACCACCTCAGTCAAGGTGGCCATGAACTCTAGTTGCACCCTCTGAGCTTCACGTTGCTCTTGAAGGATGTTTTGTAGCTCCTATGCTCTTGAAGAATGGAGATGAGAGTGTCATCCCTTGAGGATTGAGGTAGATAAGAGGGTTCATCATATGGGAGAAAATGTTCACAATAATAATATGGTTTATTTTGGTGGGGGTATTGAGGTGGTATATGTGAAAATGGTGGTTCTTGGGAGTAATTGTGTTGGAATGTGAGTGGTTCTATAGGTTTTCTTTCATAGTGGTCACAAGGATGAGGTAAAGGTGATTGGTTGTATGAGGGATATGGATCATAGGATGGTGTTTGGTAAAATGTGACGTGTGAGGTAGGTTGAAAACTATGTTGTGGAGTTGGTTCATATTGGTTTGCATCATGAGGTGGATTGAAACCATAAGTGACCGGAGGAGGTTGTTGCCATGAAGGTTGACCATAAGCAAGTGGCTCTTCCCCAACTTGATATCCATTCCCATAATGTGATCCCTCATTGAAGCTTTCATTTTCTACAACATAGTTTTATCCAAACTCATAGTCAAAGGGATAAGAATTCATAGTAAAAAGAGAAAATAAAAACAAGAACTAATAAGAGGTAATGAAAATAAACTCCTAAAACTAGCTGATGCATGGGAATTTGTCTCTCAAAAAATTTCCTTCGGCAAGTATACCGAATTGTCGTCAAGTAAAAACTCACGATAGAGTGAGGTCGAATCCCACAGGGATTGATTGGTCAAGAAATTTTAATTGGAAGAATGCTCTAGTTGAGCTAAGTAGAAAGTGGATATAGAATTGCAGAAAATTAAATGGCGGGAAAGTAAATGACAGAAAATAAAGTGCAGAATCTTAAATAGGGAATTAGGGTGATTAGCATGAAAGTAAATGACAGAAAGTAAAGAGAATGGGTAAGATCAGAAATGGGGAAATCATTGGGTTCAGGAGGTGTTGCATTCTCCGGATCAAGTTCATTCTCATCTCTTCCGCAATCAATGCATTCATTGATCTCCTTGGCAATCTTAAGTGATTGAATCCCAATTCCTTGGCAATCCAATCTCTCTAAACTTGAACAATTGTCCAATTCCTTGATTTAATTGCTCATGAGAAGAGATGAGGTATGGTCACTGATTATACCACATGTATTTCCAAATCAAAGTGTTGGTAGGGTTACATGTCACTATACCCATCCAAACCCCAATTTGGTCCAACATGAGAAAGCATTTCTAGCATGATCTCCTCATACCTTTTCCAAGGCTCAGAGGAGATCCAATTATGGAGAGTTTCTTTTCCAAGATAACAATCCAATTAGATGAAGATTGAAAGCTTTCTAGAAAGATCAAGAGAAAAGAAATAAGAAGAATAATGAAAACTATGATTGATCCATCAAATTACAATAGAGCTCCCTAACCCAATGAAAGGGGTTTAGTTCATAGCTCTGGAAAAAGGAAATGAAGAAGAAGAAAGATACATTCTAACTCTAGAAGTTACAGAAAAGTAAAATATATAGAGTGTAGTTTTCTCCAATGTGCCAATCTCTCTTCTAGTTCAAAACTACTCCTATATATACTACTCTTCTTGGTCTTCTAGTCAATTCTGCAAGTCTTGGATATGGGCCTTTGATCTTAAGTTGAAGCAGTTGGGAATCTTCATTGGGCTCAGCTTTAGTTGTAGAGAGAAAGTGATGTAAGCATGGACTTTGGCTTGGGGCGTTAGTGGCGTTAACGCTGAGTGACATTATGGGTTCGAGAACGTTAGTGGCAATCACTTTTCTCACTAACGTTCCCACCACATGGCCCACATTAACTCCAATGTTAGTGGTACTAAGGTGACCACTAACGTTGCCTTACAAACCTTCGCAAGCGTTATTGGAACTTACATTTCCCAATAACGTTGCCTTGTGACCCTAGTCCCCACTTTAGAGCTCACGTTAACTAAGTTAACGTGGCTCTTAACGTGGTTATGTCTCATCTTCGCAAGCGTTATTGGGACTCACCTTTCCCAATAACGTTGCCTTGTGCCCCTAGTCCTCACGTTAGAGCTCACGTTAACTAAGTTAACGTGGCTCTTAAAGTGGTTATGAATGCCATCCCAACGTTAGTAACAAAGTTGAGTGTCACTAACGTTGGCTCATCAACTTCAACTCCACGTTAACTTTCACGTTAGTGGTCTTAACGTGACCACTAATGTGGGCAATGCAAGCTTGATCCAACGTTAGTGACAAAGGTGAGTGTCACTAACGTTGGCATTGTTCCTCTCTTCCACGTTAGAGTCCACGTTAACTTAGTTAACGTTGCTCTTAACGTGGTTCATTGCCACATCTTGGAGCGTTAGTGGTGATCACAATTACCACTAACGTTGGAGTCTTTTTTGTCTCCACGTTAACTACCACGTTAATGTAGTTAACGTGGCAATTAACGTGGCTCATGATGGCTTCAAGGGCGTTACTGGTGTCCACTTTTCTCATTAACGCTGCAGGCTTATCCCTATTCCATGTTAGTACCTACGTTAACTAGGTTAACGTGGATGCTAACGTGGCTCTTCCTTGCTTCCTTTGTCCTTAAATTACACAAATAAAGTGCATCAAAGCTCTAATCCAAGTCATGAAATCATGCATTATCCAATCTAACATTCATTCCTTGCATAATTATCATGAAATAATGTAAAATTTACAATATATGTCTAAATCAAGATGTAAGTGTTCTTTTATCTAAAACTTGCTTATTTCCTAAGAAAATGCATGAAACTACACTAAAACAGTAAAGAATAGGTCAGTGAAACTGGCCTAGATGCCCTGGCATCACAACACCAAACTTAAAGCTTGCTTGTCCCTAAGCAAGTACTGAAACATGAATGATAACTGAAAAGGCAAGAGGAATGAATCATTATTGTGGAAGTCAAATCCTTAGTTTTATGGAGTTTCATGCATAGCAACTTAGGTTCGTTCCTTTACCAGGTTTCAGACCTTTATCATGTCCTTGAACACTTGCTTGTTTACATCCCCGGAGACTTCCTAGTTATTGATCCTTCCTTCTTTTGTTTTCTTAAGATTTATTGCGTTCTTCCTTTGGCTAAGTGCTCTGTAAGAGGGCGACTCTTTATGATAAGCTTTCAGTCAACACTCCCGAACCAATTGGTTCAAGGTGCTAGGTGTTGAGACACCCCTAAGGACTTACTTCCTCAAGTCTCTTTCCCTCATACATACACGCCACAGGCACATGGTTTGTTATTTTTCTTTCTTGAGACCTTGGTGTCCAGCACCTCTTTGGGTTACTAAGTGTTCTGTAGCAAGGGTTACTCTTGATAGTGGACTTTCAGCTGATAATCCCGAGTTAGTTAACCCAAGTTATCAAGTGATAAGGCACTCATGAGAGCTTATTCATCCAAGTATATCCCCTATACATGAGCACCACAGACACATGCCTCCATCTTAAAACCCTTGGTGCCTAGCATTATTTCTTATTGTGTTCTCTTCCCTTTTTTATTGCTCTTTTTCTTTTCTTATTGGGATCTTATTATTTAGTTAGTCTCATAGGATGTGTTTCAAGCATAGGATTCAGGATAGATAGTTGTCTTCTTTCCTTGTTGGTGAACCAACTTAGCTAACTAATCTTCCTACCACAAACATATAGAATTTACTTCACAAAATAACTCCACTCTTGTTTTTCATATCATTTCTTTTCATTTGGCTTAAGGGACAAACATACAAGTAAGCAAGATGAAGTTGAAAACCAGGGACACTAAACTAGTAATCATAGACTTTAACAACAATGAAACTTAAATGCAGAATTAAAAATCCTAAACTACTATGGAAGCATGTTCTATTTCATACATGATTTTCCTTATTTAAAGCTTGAAAAGGTAGAGAACAAGGGAGAACTCCTACTTCCGCTCTAAACATTATAATGCAGCAGAGTTTAGTGCAATACAACCTCTTATTGATATCTTATTTCTTTTCCGTCAGCATCCTTCCTGCCTTTTGGATGTAGATGTTTTAAGAGATTGATTGAATTCTTGAGGGAAATTGAGTGGAAGTTGTTTGTCCTCCCAAACACTTGAGATCTCGTTAGCCTGCATATATGCTTAAAAGTTCTTGGAATTCAATTGGTGTGTGAACACCAAACTTAGTTTCCTGCCTACTGAAAATAGATTAAATTCATGCAAGGAACCTCATGTGCTTTTATTGAGCAATTGACTACAAAACAGACATTAAACTATTGTTAGGTAATTTCCTGATTGGTTGGAGCTAGTAACTAGTCAATCCAAGGGTTCAGATGTGTTCCTTAACACACTCCTTGATGGAGTACCAACTTAGAATCACACATTCACCTTTGGATTGCTATGGTGTGGAACACCAAACTTAGCTCCTTGCAATACAGAGAAGCCACTTCACCCTTTTATTAAACTATTAGGAAGAAAAAAATTACCTTTGGTTGGGTTGCCTCCCAACAAAGTGCTTTTTTAATGTCGCTAGCTCGACAGTTACTTCCTTAGTTGAGATGGTACTTCAGTTTGGGGCCCTCCCCTATGTTGCCTAGGTAGTGTTTAAGTCTTTATCCATTCACTGTGAACGTCCTCTTTGAATCTTCCTCCATGATCTCTATGTGTCCATAAGGTGAGACTTTTGTGACAAGAAAGGGTCCTGACCACCTTGATTTGAGTTTTCCAGGGAATAGCCTCAGTTTGGAGTTGTAGAGGAGTACTTGTTGCCCTTCTTCGAAGCTCCTTGGAGCCAGTTTAAGGTCATGCCTCCTCTTTGCTTTTTCCTTATAGATCTTGGTGTTTTCATAGGCTTGAGACCTAAATTCCTCCAGTTCTTGCAACTGCAGAATTCTTTTCTCACCAGTAGCAACGCTATCAAGGTTCAACAGTTTGAGAGCTGGTGCACGAAATTGCAATCACACTTTTGCAATCCCGCACAACTAACCAGCAAGTGTACTGGGTCGTCCAAGTAATACCTTGCGTGAGCAAGGGTCGATCCCACAGAGATTGTCGGCTTGAAGCAAGCTATGGTTATCTTGTAAATCTTAGTCAGGATATCAGAAATTTTCAGGATTGATTGTGAAAAGCAAAAGAACATGAAATGATTACTTGTTTTGCAGTAATGGAGAATAGGTTGAGGTTTGGAGATGCTCCATCTTCTGAATCTCTGCTTTCCTACTGTCTTCTTCTTCAGTCACGCAAGTCTCCTTCCGTGGCAAGCTGTATGTAGGGTTTCACCGTTGTCAATGGCTACCTCCCATCCTCTCATTGGAACGATTCCTAATGCCCTGTCACGGCACGGCATTCCATCTGTCGGTTCTCAATCAAGTCGGAATAGAATCCAGTGATTCTTTTGCGTCTGTCACTAAAGCCCCGCCTTCAGGAGATTGAAGCACGTCACAGTCATTCAATCATTGAATCCTACTCAGAATACCACAGACAAGGTTTAAACCTTCCGGATTCTCTTGAATGCCGCCATCAGTCTAGCTTATACCACGAAGATTCCGGTTAAAGAATCCAAGAGATAACTACTTAATCTAAGGTAGAACGGAGGTGGTTGTCAGTCACACGTTCATAGTTGAGAATGATGATGATTGTCACGGATCATCACATTCATCCGGGTTAAGAACAAGTATTATCTTAGAATGGAAGCAAGCATGATTGAATGAGAAACAGTAGTAATTGCATTAATCCATCAAGACACAGCAGAGCTCCTCACCCCTAACCATGGGGTTTAGAGACTCATGCTGTGGAAGAAAACGTGTAAAAATGTCATAAGGTCATCAAAAGTTGCATAAGGTACTGATACAATGTCAAAAGATCCTATAAATAGTAAACTAGTGTCCTAAGGTTTACAGAAATGAGTAAATGACAGAAAAATCCACTTCCGGGCCCACTTGGTGTGTGCTTGGGCTGAGCAATGAAGGAATTTCGTGTAGAGACCTTTTCTGGAGTTAAACGCCAGTTCTCATGCCAGTTTGGGCGTTTAACTCCAAATTTTATGCCAGTTCCGGCGTTTAACGCTGGAATTTCTGTAGGTGACTTTGAGCGCCGGTTTGGGCCATCAAATCTTGGGCAAAGTATGGACTATTATATATTGCTGGAAAGCCCAGGATGTCTACTTTCCAACGTTGTTGAGAGCGCGCCAATTGGGCTTCTGTAGCTCCAGAAAATCCGCTTCGAGTGCAGGGAGGTCAGAATCCAACAGCATCTGCAGTCCTTTTTGGTCTCGGAATCAGATTTTTGCTCAGGACCCTCAATTTCAGCCAGAAAATACCTGAAATCACAGAAAAACACACAAACTCATAGTAAAGTCCAGAAAAGTGAATTTTAACTAAAAACTAATAAAAATATACTAAAAACTAACTAAATCATACTAAAAACATACTTAAAACAATGCCAAAAAGCATACAAATTATCCGCTCATCACAACACCAAACTTAAATTGTTGCTTGTCCCCAAGCAACTGAAAATAAAAATAGGATAAAAAGAAGAGAATATACTATAGACTCCAAAATATCAAGGAAACATAGCTCCAATTAGATGAGCGGGACTAGTAGCTTTTTGCCTCCGAACAGTTTTGGCATCTCACTCTATCCCTTGAAGTTCAGAATGATTGGCATCTATAAGAACTCAGGACTCAGATAGTGTTATTGATTCTCCTAGTTAAGCATAATGATTCTTGAACATAGCCAGTGTATGAGTCTTGGCTGTGGCCCAAAGCACTCTGTCTTCCAGTATTACCACCGGATATATACATGCCACAGACACATAATTGGGTGAACCTTTTCAGATTGTGACTTAGCTTTGCTAAAGTCCCCAATTAGAGGTGTCCAGGGTTCTTAAGCACACTCTTGTTGCCTTGGATCACAACTTTATTTCTTTCTTTTTCTTTTTCTTTTCTTCTTCTCTTTTTTTTTTTTCGAAATCTCTTTTTTTTTTTGTATCCACTGCTTTTTCTTGCTTCAAGAATCAATCTAATGATTTTTAGATCCTCAATAACAGTTCTCTTTTTCCTCATTCTTTCAAGAGCCAACAATTTTAACACTCTCAAAACAACAAATTCAAGAGACATATGCACTGTTCAAGCATTCATTCAGAAAACAAAAAGTATTGTCACCACATCAAACTAATTCAACTAGTTTCAATGATAAATTTTGAAATCCTGTACTTCTTGTTCTTTTGTGATTAAAGCATTTTTCATTTAAGAGAGGTGATGGATTCATAGGACATTCATATCTTTAAGGCATAAAATTTCAATTTTATTAATTATGAATTAAAACAAGACTCAAAAATAGATATAGAATGAGACTAGAAAAACAAAAAATAAAAACAAAACTCAAGAAAATAAAAAAAACAAAAAAAAATAGAGGCTCCTAATGATAGAGGTTTTCACAGCGTTAGGACTCAACAACCTTGATTTTGAGAAGTGGATGCTCCCTCAGCTTGAGAGGAAAGCTTTTGGCGTTTCAACTCTTGGAGTTCACGCCCCTGCTTCTCTTGCTCCTTCAGCAATTTGCAGAGCATGCAGTTCTGATTCTGCTGTTCTTCCTTCAGTTGCTCCATAGTCTCTTGCAGCTTGTTAATAGATGCTTCTAGGCTGGACCAGTAGTCAATTCTTGGGAATTCAGGGAGGAATTCCTGCGCCCTCCTCTTGATGGAGTTGTCTTGCACTTGTCTTTCCATTGACTTCTTGGTGATTGGGTGTTCAATGGGTATGAACTCATCTACTCCCATCTTCACCCCAGCCTCTTTACAGAGCAAGGAAATCAAGCTTGGGTAGGCCAATTTGGCTTCAGTGGAATTCTTATTTGCAATTGTGTAAATCTCACAAGCAATCACATGATGAACCTCCACTTCTTTTCCAAGCATAATGCAATGAATCATCACTGCTCTCTTGATGGTGACCTCAGAACGGTTGCTAGTGGGCAATATGGAACGCCCAATAAAGTCTAGCCAACCTCTTGCAATTGGCTTGAGGTCTCCCCTCTTGAGTTGGTTTGGGACACCCTTTGAATTGGTTATCCACTTAGTCCCAGGGAGGCAAATGTCCTCTAGAACTTGATCCAACCCTTTATCTACTCTCACCATCCTCCTATTGAAGGAGTCAGGATCATCTTGTAGTTGAGGTAGTTTGAAGATTTCTCTTATTTTGTCCAGATGAAAGTACATAACTTTCCCTCTGACCATGGTTCTGTAGGTATGGTAAGCAGTTCCAATCATTCTCTGCTTATCTGTCAACCATAGATTAGAGTAGAATTCCTGAACCATGTTCCTTCCAACCTTTATTTCAGGATTGGTCAGAACTTCCCATCCTCTGTTTCGAATTTGCTCTTGGATCTCCGGATATTCATCTTCTTTCAGATCAAATTTAACTTCCGGGATCACTGACCTCAGACCCATTATTTTGTGATAATGGTCTTCATGTTCTTTGGTTAAGAACTTCTCTTGATTCCAAAGATTCTTTGGATTAGTCTCTTTCTTTCCTCTTGAGTTGGTTTGTTTTCCCTTAGGAGCCATGATCTTGATGAATCTTGGCTTAGTGATCACGGAAAAGCACACCAAACTTAGAGATTTTGCTTGTCCTCAAGCAAAAAGAAAAGAAAGAAGAGAAGAGAGAGAGAGAGGGAGAGGAAATTCGAATGGTGTGAGGAAGGAGGGGTGAGGAACGTTCATTTATAGAGTGGGGGGAGGAGAATTTCGAAAACTAAAAGAGAGATTTGAAAGGAAATTTGAAAAGATATGGAAAGAAATTGAGAAAAGGGTGAGTTTTTGAAGAAGATTTGAGATTATTTTGAAATAGATTTGAAGAATGGTTTTGATTTGTGAAGATTTGAAAGTGAATGATGAAAGGTTGGAGTGCAATTATGTAGAAGAGTATGGGTAAAAAGAGGAAAGTTTGAAAAAAATTGAGTTGAAAACAAAAGTGTGGTCCCCCCCACCTTTCTGGCGTTAAACGCCCAGAATGGCACCATTCCTGGCGTTAAACGCCCAGAATGGTACCCATTCTGGCGTTTAACGCCCAAAATGCACCTTACTGGCGTTTTTTCGCCAGTAAGCTCATTTTCTCTGCTTTTTGAGCTGAATCCTTCTGTAACTCTGTGAATTCCTTCATTTTTGATATTTGCCTCTGTAAGAACAAATCATACAACCTACTAATGACTGGGTTGCCTCCCAGTAAGCGCTTCTTTACTGTCTTTAGCTGGACTTTCACTGAGAATCACTCAAGTCTCAGTTTTGAGCATTCCTGCTCAAAGTTTCCTTCAAGATAATGTTTGATTCTCTGTCCATTAACAATGAACTTCTTGTCAGAATCAATATCCTGAAGCTCAACATATCCATATGGTGACACTCCTGTAATCACATACGGACCCCTCCAACGGGATTTGAGTTTTCCTGGAAACAGTTTGAGCCTAGAGTTGAAGAGCAGAACTTTTTGTCCTGGCTCAAAGACTCTGGTTGACAACTTCTTGTCATGCCATTTCTTTGCCTTTTCCTTATAAATTTTTGCATTTTCAAAGGCATTGAGTCTGAACTCCTCTAGCTCATTTAGCTGGAGCAGTCTTTTTTCACCAGCTAACTGTGCATCCATGTTTAGGAATCTGGTTGCCCAGTAGGCTTTATGTTCCAGTTCCACAGGCAAATGGCAGGCCTTCCCATACACCAGTTGGTATGGAGAGGTTCCTATAGGAGTCTTGAATGCTGTTCTGTATGCCCACAGAGCATCATCCAAGCTCTTTGCCCAATCCTTTCTTCGGGCCATCACAGTCCGTTCCAGGATTCTCTTTAGCTCTCTGTTAGAGACCTCAGCTTGCCCATTTGTCTGTGGATGATACGGAGTTGCCACTTTGTGGCTAATTCCATATCTAACCATAGCAAGGTGCAACTGTTTATTGCAGAAATGAGTGCCCCCATCACTGATTAGCACTCTGGGAACGCCAAATCTGTTGAAAATGTTTTTCTGGAGGAATTTCAGTACGGTCTTAGTATCATTGGTGGGTGTAGCAATCGCTTCTACCCACTTAGACACATAGTCCACTGCCACCAGAATGTAAGTGTTTGAGTATGATGGTGGGAATGGCCCCATGAAGTCAATTCCCCATACATCAAATAGTTCTATCTCTAATATCCCTTGTTGAGGCATGGCATATCCATGAGGCAGGTTACCAGCTCTTTGGCAACTGTCACAGTTACGCACAAACTCTCGGGAATCTTTATAGAGAGTAGGCCAGTAGAAGCCACATTGGAGGACTTTAGTGGCTGTTCGCTCACTTCCAAAATGTCCTCCATACTGTGATCCATGGCAGTGCCATAGGATCCTTTGTGCTTCTTCTCTGGGTACACACCTGCGGATCACTC
Source organism: Arachis hypogaea (assembly GCF_003086295.3). NCBI lineage: Eukaryota > Viridiplantae > Streptophyta > Magnoliopsida > Fabales > Fabaceae > Arachis > Arachis hypogaea. The sequence goes on from NC_092040.1 coordinate 22,039,378, forward strand.
CGTCAGCACATCTCTTAAAGAGATATGGTTCATCCCAGAGGTAGTACTTGGCATCTGAAATTAATTTCTTTCTCTGCATGTAACTGTACTCTTTGGGTATGAACCTCACGGCTTTAAAATTTGCAATATCTGCAAACCATGGAGCTTCCTGAATGGCAAATAGTTGCTCATCTGGGAAAGTCTCTGAGATCTCAGTAGAAGGGAGGGACGCCCCAGCTACTGGTTCTATTCGGGACAGATGATCTGCTACTTGGTTCTCTGTCCCTTTTCTGTCTCTTATTTCTATATCAAACTCTTGCAGAAGCAACACCCATCTAATGAGCCTGGGTTTTGAATCCTGCTTTGTGAGTAGATATTTAAGAGCAGCATGGTCAGTGTACACAGCCACTTTGGATCCCACTAAATAGGATCTAAACTTGTCAATGGCATAAACCACTGCAAGTAACTCTTTTTCTGTTGTTGTGTAGTTCTTCTGTGCGTCATTTAGAACACGGCTGGCATAGTAAATGACGTGCAGAAGCTTGTTATGCCTCTGTCCCAACACTGCACCAATGGCATGGTCACTGGCATCACACATTAGTTCAAATGGCAATGTCCAATCTGGTGCAGAGATAACTGGTGCTGTGACCAACTTAGCTTTTAGGGTCTCAAATGCCTGCAGACACTGTGTGTCAAACACAAATGGTGTGTCAGCAGCTAGCAGGTTACTCAGAGGTTTTGCAATTTTCAAAAAATCCTTTATAAACCTTCTGTAGAATCCTGCATGCCCAAGAAAGCTTCTGATTGCCTTAACATTGGCAGGTGGTGGTAATTTTTCAATTACCTCCACCTTTGCCTTATCCACCTCTATTCCCTTGCTTGAAATTTTGTGCCTAAGGACAATTCCTTCAGTCACCATAAAGTGACATTTCTCCCAGTTTAAAACCAGGTTAGTCTCTTGGCACCTTTTCAAGACAAGTGCTAGGTGATTAAGACAGGAGCTAAATGAGTCTCCATATACTGAAAAGTCATCCATGAAGACTTCCAGAAATTTCTCTACCATATCTGAGAAGATAGAGAGCATGCACCTCTGAAAGGTTGCAGGTGCATTGCACAGACCAAAAGGCATTCTCCTATAGGCAAACACGCCTGAAGGGCAGGTGAATGCTGTTTTCTCTTGGTCCTGGGGGTCTACTGCAATTTGGTTGTAGCCTGAATAGCCATCCAAAAAGCAGTAATAATCATGGCCAGCTAGTCTTTCTAGCATTTGGTCTATGAATGGTAAAGGAAAATGATCCTTTCTGGTGGCTGTATTGAGCCTTCTGTAGTCAATACACATGCGCCACCCTGTGACTGTCCTTGTAGGAACCAGTTCATTTTTTTCATTATGAACCACTGTCATGCCTCCCTTTTTGGGAACAACTTGGACAGGGCTCACCCAGGGGCTATCAGAAATAGGATAAATAATCCCAGCCTCTAGTAATTTAGTGACCTCTTTCTGCACCACCTCCTTCATGGCAGGATTTAGCCTCCTCTGTGGTTGGACCACTGGTTTGGCATTATCCTCCAACAGGATCTTGTGCATGCATCTAGTTGGGCTAATGCCCTTAAGATCACTTATGGACCACCCAAGAGCTGTCTTGTGTGTCCTTAGCACTTGAATCAGTGCTTCCTCTTCCTGTGGATTTAAAGCAGAGCTTATAATCACTGGAAAAGTGTCACCCTCTCCCAGAAATGCATATTTCAGGGATGATGGTAGTGGTTTGAGTTCAGGCTTGGGAGGCTTATCCTCCTCTTGAGGAATTTTCGAAAATTCCTTTGCCTCCTCTAGTTCCTCTTGATCAGGTTGAGCATCTCTGAAGATGTCCTCAAGCTCTGATTTTAGGCTCTCAGCCATATTGATCTCTTCTACCAGAGAGTCAATGATGTCAGCGCCCATGCAGTCATTTGGTGTGTCTGGATGCTGCATAGCTTTTACAGCATTCAACTTGAACTCATCCTCATTGACCCTCAAGGTTACTTCCCCTTTTTGTACATCAATGAGAGTTCGTCCAGTTGCTAGGAAGGGTCTTCCTAGAATGAGAGTTGCACTCTTGTGCTCCTCCATTTCCAGCACCACAAAGTCAGTTGGAAAGGCAAATGGCCCAACCTTGACAATCATGTCCTCAACTATACCTGATGGGTATTTAATAGAGCCATCAGCAAGTTGGAGGCATATCCGGGTTGGTTTGACTTCTCCAGTCAACCCAAGCTTTCTGATAGTGGATGCAGGTATTAGATTGATGCTTGCTCCAAGATCACATAGGGCTGTCTTAGTGCAAGCACCTTCTAATGTGCATGGTATCATAAAGCTTCCTGGATCTTGAAGCTTTTCTGGTAAGCTCTTTAATATGACTGCACTGCATTCTTCAGTGAGAAACACTTTTTCAGTTTCTCTCCAATCCTTCTTATGACTTAAGATCTCTTTCATGAACTTAGCATAAGAAGGTATTTGCTCAAGTGACTCTGCAAACGGAATCTTTATTTCAAGAGTCCTTAGATAGTTTGCAAAGCGGGCAAATTGCTTATCCTGTTCCGCTTGGCGAAGTTTTTGAGGATAAGGCATCTTGGCTTTATATTCTTCAACCTTAGATGCTGCAGGTTTATTCCTTACAGAAGTGGTTGAAGAAGCCTTGTTAGAGGGATTACTGTCAGCACTCTCAGGTGTCTGCTTCTCCTCAGGCGTCTGAACGCCAGGAATGGGTGAAGTTTGGGCGTTAAACGCCAACTTCTCTCCCTTTTCTGGCGTTTGAACGCCAGAACTGGGCAAGGAATGGGCGTTTAACGCCAGCTTTCCTTCCCTTTCTGGCGTTTGAACGCCAATAGCATTCCTCTCTGGGCTCTTACTGTCCTCAGAGGGATTTTGAACAGTGGTGTGGTTGTCCTCTGTCAATTGTTCCTTGTTTGGCTTTTTACTCTTTTGAGCAGTGTTACTCAGGGTCTTCCCACTCCTCAATTGAACTGCTTGACATTCCTCTGTTATCTGTTTAGATATTTGCTGTTTTGCTTGATTTAACTGCAGTTCTATGCTCTTGTTAGCAACTTTAGTTTCATTGAGCATCTCTTTAAAATCTGCTAACTGTTCTGTCATCAGGAGCAATTGTTGATTAAGCTCAATTATCTGTTCTTGAGGACTAGGGTCAGTGGCTACTGTCATGACTTCCTCTTTTGGAGAGAACTCATTGCTAGAGTACAAATATTGGTTTCTAGCAACAGTGTCTATAAGCTCTTGAGCTTCTTCAATTGTCTTCCTCATGTGTATAGATCCACCAGCTGAGTGGTCTAAAGACATCTGAGCTTTTTCTGTAAGCCCATAGTAGAAAATGTCTAACTGTACCCACTCTGAAAACATTTCAGAGGGACATTTTCTTAACATACCTCTATACCTCTCCCAGGCATTATAAAGGGATTCATTATCCTCTTGTTTAAAGCCTTGGATGTCCAGCCTTAGCTGTGTCATCCTCTTTGGAGGGTAAAAATGATTCAGAAATTTGTCTGACAACTGTTTCCATGTCTTTATGCTTGCTGTAGGTTGGTTATTCAACCACCTCTTAGCTTGATCTTTCACAGCAAATGGAAACAGTAATAGTCTGTAGACATCCTGATCCACCTCTTTATCATGTACTGTGTCAGCAATTTGTAAAAATTGTGCCAGAAACTCAGTAGGTTCTTCCTGTGGAAGACCGGAATACTGGCAATTTTGCTGCACTATGATAATGAGTTGAGGATTTAGTTCAAAGCTGCTTGCTTTGATGGGAGGTGTACAGATGCTACTCCCATATGCAGCTGTAATGGGGTTAGCATATGACCCCAGAGTCCTTTTGGACTGATTGATCCCACTTAAGTCCATGATGGACAAAAGGGAAATGATAATGATTGCAAAGAGATAAATTTTGTTTTTTTTTTTTTTTTGAATAAACGAAAAAATAAAATAAAACAAAGGAAAATTAAAGTAAAAATTCGAAAATCAAAAAGAAAATAAAATCAAAGCAAATTGAAAACTGAATCAATTAGTTAATTAAAAAGATTTTGAAAACAGCAATTAGAAAGATATGATTGAAAAATTTTTATGAAAAAGATTTGATTTTGAAAAAGAGGAAAGAGAAAAACACAAAAGACACCAAACTTAAAACTTTTAGAAAATCAAACACAAAATTTTCGAAAATTTTTAAGGAAAAAACACAAAGAGGACACCAAACTTAGAATTTTTATGAATCAAAAAGGGACTAAGAACATGCAAAAATCGAAAATTAAAAGAAAAATAAAAGCATGCAATTGACACCAAACTTAGAATATGAAACTAGACTCAACTAAAAGACTCTAAACCAACAAAAATAAAACAGTCCTAATCTAAGCAACAAGATAAGCCGTCAGTTGTCCAAACTCAACAATCCCCGGCAACGGCGCCAAAAACTTGGTGCACGAAATTGCAATCACACTTTTGCAATCCCGCACAACTAACCAGCAAGTGTACTGGGTCGTCCAAGTAATACCTTGCATGAGCAAGGGTCGATCCCACAGAGATTGTCGGCTTGAAGCAAGCTATGGTTATCTTGTAAATCTTAGTCAGGATATCAGAAATTTTCAGGATTGATTGTGAAAAGCAAAAGAACATGAAATGATTACTTGTTTTGCAGTAATGGAGAATAGGTTGAGGTTTGGAGATGCTCCATCTTCTGAATCTCTGCTTTCCTACTGTCTTCTTCTTCAGTCACGCAAGTCTCCTTCCATGGCAAGCTGTATGTAGGGTTTCACCGTTGTCAATGGCTACCTCCCATCCTCTCATTGGAACGATTCCTAATGCCCTGTCACGGCACGGCATTCCATCTGTCGGTTCTCAATCAGGCCGGAATAGAATCCAGTGATTCTTTTGCGTCTGTCACTAACGCCCCGCCTTCAGGAGATTGAAGCACGTCACAGTCATTCTATCATTGAATCCTACTCAGAATACCACAGACAAGGTTTAGACCTTCCGGATTCTCTTGAATGCCGCCATCAGTCTAGCTTATACCACGAAGATTCCGGTTAAAGAATCCAAGAGATAACTACTTAATCTAAGGTAGAACGGAGGTGGTTGTCAGTCACACGTTCATAGTTGAGAATGATGATGATTGTCACGGATCATCACATTCATCCGGGTTAAGAACAAGTATTATCTTAGAATGGAAGCAAGCATGATTGAATGAGAAACAGTAGTAATTGCATTAATCCATCAAGACACAGCAGAGCTCCTCACCCCCAACCATGGGGTTTAGAGACTCATGCTGTGGAAGAAAACGTGTAAAAATGTCATAAGGTCATCAAAAGTTGCATAAGGTACTGATACAATGTCAAAAGATCCTATAAATAGTAAACTAGTGTCCTAAGGTTTACAGAAATGAGTAAATGACAGAAAAATCCACTTCCGGGCCCACTTGGTGTGTGCTTGGGCTGAGCAATGAAGGAATTTCGTGTAGAGACCTTTTCTGGAGTTAAACGCCAGTTCTCATGCCAGTTTGGGCGTTTAACTCCAAATTTTATGCCAGTTCCGGCGTTTAACGCTGGAATTTCTGTAGGTGACTTTGAGCGCCGGTTTGGGCCATCAAATCTTGGGCAAAGTATGGACTATTATATATTGCTGGAAAGCCCAGGATGTCTACTTTCCAACGCCGTTGAGAGCGCACCAATTGGGCTTCTGTAGCTCCAGAAAATCCGCTTCGAGTGCAGGGAGGTCAGAATCCAACAGCATCTGCAGTCCTTTTTGGTCTCGGAATCAGATTTTTGCTCAGGACCCTCAATTTCAGCCAGAAAATACCTGAAATCACAGAAAAACACACAAACTCATAGTAAAGTCCAGAAAAGTGAATTTTAACTAAAAACTAATAAAATATACTAAAAACTAACTAAATCATACTAAAAACATACTTAAAACAATGCCAAAAAGCATACAAATTATCCGCTCATCAAGAGCCCAAAAGGCTTTGTGCTCCAACTCCAGAGGTAAATGACATGCTTTTCCATATACCAGTTGATATGGGGACATTCCTATTGGTGTTTTGAAGGCTGTCCTGTATGCCCAAAGAGCGTCATCCAGTTTTTTTGACCAGTCCTTTCTGGATGCTCCCACAGTCTTTTCTAAGATCCTCTTTAACTCTCTATTGGATATCTCAGTTTGCCCGTTTGTTTGGGGTGATAAGGTGTAGCAACCTTATGTTTCACCCCATATCTCATAAGGAGGGCTTCTAGGGGTCTGTTACAAAAATGGGTTCCTCCATCACTGATAAGGGCTCGTAGGACTCCAAACCGGCTGAAGATATTTTTCCTGAGAAAGTTCATGACAACCTTATTGTCATTTGTTGGGGTTGCAATAGCTTCCACCCACTTAGATATATAATCTACTGCTACTAGGATGTATTTGTTTGAATAGGAAGTTGGGAAGGGTCCCATGAAATCGATTCCCCACACATCAAACAATTTGAGCTCTAGGATGAAGTTTTGTGGCATTTCATTTTTCTTGGGTAGATTTCCAGTCCTTTGGCACTCATTGCAGCCCTTCACTAGCTCTTTTGCATCCTTGAAAAGAGTGGGCCAGAAGAACCCACACTGCAATACCTTGGCTGCAGTCCTTTCTCCTCCGAAGTAACCCCCCATAGCAAGAGCCATGGCAATTCCACAGGACTTCTCGTCATTCTTCTTCTGAAATGCACCTTCTAAGAATCCCATCTGAGCACTTCTTGAAAAGATATGGCTCATCTCACACGAAATACTTAGCATCATTAATGAGTTTTCTTCTTTGGTGTCTGTTGATTCCTGGGGGTAGATCTCCAGTTGCCTTGAAATTTGTAATGTCTGTAAACCAGGGTGCCTTGTGAACCAGCATTAATTGTTCATCTGGAAAGAACTCATTTACACTTGCTTTGTGTGTGCTGCTTTTCTCACAAGGGATTCTAGATAGATGATCTGCCACTTTGTTCTCCACTCCCTTCTTGTTTCTGATTTTAATATTAAATTCCTGCAACAACAAAATCTACCTTATCAATCTTGGTTTTGAATCCTGCTTAGCAAATAGATACTTAAGTGCTATGTGATCAGTGAAAATAATTACTTTAGATCCAATAAGGTATGATCTAAACTTGTCAAATGCAAAAACCACTGCCAACAATTCCTTTTCAGGGGTGGTGTAATTTTTTTGAGTGTCATTAAGGACTTTGCTGGCATAGTATATGACATGTACTAAATTATCTTTTCTCTGCCCTAACACTGCTCCTACTGTAAAGTCTGATGCGTCACACATCAGCTCAAATGGCAGGTTTCAATCAGGTGGGGCAATGATAGGGGCTGAGGATAGTTTCTTTTTCAAATTTTCAAATCCTAGCATGCATCCCTGGTCAAATACAAATGGGGTGTCTGACACAAGAAGATTACTCAGGGGCTTGGCTATTTTTGAAAAGTCTTTTATAAATCTTCTGTAAAAGCCAGCATGACCGAGAAAGCTTCTAATTGCCTTGATATCACTAGGTGGAGGTAGTTTTTCAATTAGTTCCACTTTAGCTCTGTCCACCTCAATGCCTTGTTTAGAAACCTTATGACCGAGAACTATTCCTTCTGTCACCATGAAGTGACATTTTTCCCAGTTCAGGACCAAGTTGGTTTCTTGGCATCATTTTAATACTAAGCCGAGGTTATTCAGGCAATCAGGGAATGAATCCCCAAACACTGAAAAGTCGTCCATGAAGACTTCTATGAACTTTTCTACCATATCTGAGAAAATAGAAAGCATGCAGCGCTGAAAGGTTGCAGGCGCATTGCATAGCCCAAATGGCATGTGCCTGTAAGAAAACACTCCATATGGACAAGTAAATGATGTTTTTTCCTGATCTCTTGGATCAACCACTATTTGGTTATATCCTGAATAACCATCTAAGAAGCAGCAGTAAGCATGTCCTGTAAGTCTTTCCAGCATCTGATCCATAAAGGGGAGTGGGAAGTGATCTTTTCTTGTGGATGCGTTGAGTTTTCTATAGTCAATGCACATTCTCCATCCCGTGATAGTTCTTGTAGGTATGAGCTCATTCCTTTCATTAGGCACCACTGTGATTCCTCCTTTCTTCGGAACTACTTAAACGGGACTCACCCATGGGCTGTCAGAGATTGGGTAAATTACCCCTGCTTGCCACAGCTTCATGACTTCCTTCTGCACTATCTCTTTCATGGCTGGATTTAATCTCCTTTGGGGTTGAATGAAAGGTTTAGAATCATCTTCCAGCATTATCTTGTGCATGTATATGGCTGAACTAGTCCCCTTCAAGTCAGCCAGAGTCCACCCAATGGCATCCTTATACTTTTGCAACACTTAGAGTAATTCCTCCTTTTGTTCTTGGCTTAGAGCTGACTTTATGATTACTGGAAAGCTTCTGTTTTCTCCCAGGTATGCATATTTGAGGGTCGGTGGCAATTCCTTCAGTTCAAGTTTGGGTGCTTCTTTCTCTTCATTCTTTTCTTCTAGTGTCCCCTGGTCATGAACCTCAGCTGTTGCTACCTCTTCGCTCAATGTTGATTCATCTTCTTCTGTTAGCTCCTCAATTTCTTCCTCCTCCAGAGTTTCTTGTAATATATCTTCCATTGAATCCAACCTCATACACTCTCCTAATGAGTCTTGTGGGTAACTCATGGCCTTGAACACATTGAATATCATCTTCTCATCATGCAATCTAAGAGTAAGTTCACCCTTTTGGACGTCAATAATGGCTCTGGCAGTGGCTAAGAATGGCCTTCCCAAAATGATGGATACTTTAGCTTCCTCCTCCATGTCTAGCACTACAAAGTCTGCTTGAAAAATAAAGTCTCCCACCTTTACCAACAAATCCTCCACTATTTCTTGGGGAAATTTGAATGATCGGTCTGCCAATTGTAGGGCCATCCTAGTCGGTTTGGCTTCCTTAATCTTCATTCTTTTCATCATTGCCGAAGACATCAGATTTATGCTGGCTTCTAGATTGCATAGAGCCTTCTCCACTGTGATCTCCCCTATGATACAAGGGATTTGGAAGCTCCCTGGATCCTTCAATTTTTGGGATAACTTGTGCTGAATAATGGCACTACATTCTTTGGTTAACACCACCGCCTCATTGTTTCTGCAAAGGGTATGTTAATTTGTAACCTTTTGAAGATTTCCAAGAATCTTGAAAATTGGCTATCATCTCCCTTCTTCTTCAATTGCTGAGGATATGGGGCTTTTGGAGGATATGACCTCAGCACCTCTTCTTCTCGATGTGTATTAGGAGGGATGACTTGATCTTCTTTTTGTTCTATTTCCCTTTTGTCTAAATTCTCCGCTGATGGTGTCTTGGAAGTCTCCTTCAATTCCTTCCCACTTCTGAGGGTGATGGCTTGGCATTCCTCCCTTGGGTTTGGATTAATGTTACGGCAATTGGTTTGGCTAGGGATTTTCTTGAACAGGTAGCCGATTTGTGCTTCGAGTTTCTTGATGGCCGCATCTTGATTTTGCATATTAGATCTCACTTCTTCTTGGAATGTCTTGCTATCTTTGACTTCCTTGCAAAGACCTTCAAGTAAGGTTTTAATTCTAGAGAGTCTATCCTTAGAGTATGATGGTGGGTTTGGGTTATAAGAGTGAGGGTGATCATGCTGGTTTTGATATGGGTGTTGAGAAGTGTGGTTAGGTGGTTGTTGATATGATCTTTGTGATGAATGTTGGTGGATAGCATGGTTGTTAGGATTGTGATTTTGACGTCTCTGATCTTGGCCTTGGTCTTGTTGGTTTTCCCACCCAAAGTTGGGGTGGTTCTTCCATCCTGGATTGTAAGTTTTGGAGTATGGATCATGATTTTGCCTTGGTGAATTACCAAGATAGTTGGCTTGCTCCCATTCACCTCCTTTCTCTGTGTTTACTCCTTCTTGGGTTGATGATTGTGTGGTGACTGCTGCAACTTGGTTCTTCTCCATTTGCTTTGTAAGGTCAGCTAGTTGCTTGGCAATCATCTTGTTCTGAGCTAGTAGTGCATCAACATGGTTCAGTTCCATTACACCTCGAGTGTTACTCCTCTCAGAAGCATAGAAGTAGTCATTCTCAGCTACAGTCTCAATGACATCTATGGCTTCTTCAATGGTCTTCTTCTTGTTCAAAGATCCTCCGGATGAGTGGTCTACTACCTTCTTTGATTCATACGAGAGTCCCTCATAGAAAATATGCAGTTGTACCCATTCATTGAACATGTCCGGTGGGCACCTTCTTGTCAAATCCTTAAACACCTCCCACGCTTCGTAGAGAGTCTCACCATCTTGTTGTCTGGAAGTTTGTACCTCAGCTCTCAGCCTGTTGATCCTTTGAGGAGGATAGAACCTTGCCAACAATTTATTCACTACATCTTCCCATGCTGTTAAACTCTCCTTTAGAAAAGACTCTAACCATTTAGACGCCTTGTCCCAGAGTGAAAAGGGGAACAAGAGCAATCTGTAAACATCTGGGTGGACGCCATTAGACTTCACGGTGTCACATATTCTTAGGAAGGTGGTTAAATGTTGATTTGGGTCTTCTTGGGCACTTCCTCCGAATGAACAGTTGTTCTGAACAAGGGTGATGAGCTGGGGTTTTAGCTCAAAGTTGTTAGCATGTATGGTTGTTTTTTGGATGTTGCTTCTACAGTTGCCTGGTGATGAGCGGATAATTTGTATACTTTTTGGCATTGTTTTTAGTATGTTTTTGTTATGATCTAGTTAGTTTTTAGTATATTTTTATTAGTTTTTAGTTAAAATTCACTTTTCTGGACTTTACTATGAGTTTGTGTGTTTTTCTGTGATTTCAGGTATTTTCTGGCTGAAATTGAGGGACCTGAGCAAAAATCTGATTCGGAGACCAAAAAGGACTGCAGATGCTGTTGGATTCTGACCTCCCTGCACTCGAAGTGGATTTTCTGGAGCTACAGAAGCCCAATTGGTGCGCTCTCAACGGCGTTGGAAAGTAGACATCCTGGGCTTTCCAGCAATATATGATAGTCCATACTTTGCCCAAGATTTGATGGCCCAAACCGGCGTTCAAAGTCACCTCAAGAAATCCCAGCGTTAAACGCTGGAACTGGCACCCAAATGGGAGTTAAACGCCCAAACTGGCACTAAAGCTGGCGTTTAACTCCAAGAGGAGTCTCTGCACGAAATTTGCTTCATTGCTCAGCCCAAGCACACACCAAGTGGGCCCGGAAGAGGATTTTTATGTCATTTACTCATTTCTGTACACCTTAGGCTACTAGTTTTCTATAAGTAGGACCTTTGACTATTGTATTAAAAATCTTTTGATCACTTTAGATCTTAAGAGGACTTTGGTAGCTATCTTCATTTTTATGCTATCTTAGATCATTGGGAGGCTGGCCATTCGGCCATGCCTAGACCTTATGCTTATGTATTTTCAACGGTGGAGTTTCTACACACCATAGATTAAGGTGTGGAGCTCTGCTGTACCTCGAGTATTAATGCAATTACTATTGTTCTTCCATTCAATTCCGCTTGTTCTTATTCCAAGATATCACTTGTTCTTCAACTTGATGAAGGTGATGATTGACGCCCATCACCATTCTCACTCATGAACAAAGTGACTGACAACCACTCTTGTTCTACAAGCATTTGAGGCTTGGTGAATATCTCTTGGATTCCTGATTGCACGATGCATGGTTGATCGCCTGACAACCGAGTGCTCGCCTGACAAATGAGCCAACCATTCCGTGAGATCAGAGTCTTCGTGGTATAGGCAGGACCTGATGGCGGCATTCAAGAGAATCCGGAAGGTCTAAACCTTGTCTGTGGTATTCTGAGTAGGATTCAATGATTGAATGACTGTGACATGCTTCAAACCTGTAACCTACTGGGCGTTAGTGACAGACGCAAAAGAGTGATTCTATTCCGGTAGGGGAGGGAACCAAACCGGTGATTAGCCGCACTGTGACAGAGTGTATGAGCATTAGTTTTCACTGCGAGGATGGGAGGTAGCTGCTGACAACAGTGAAACCCTACACGAGCTTGCCATGGAAAGGAGTAAGAAGAATTGGATGAAGGCAGTAGGAAAGCAGAGAGACGGAAGGGAAGGCATCTTCATACGCTTATCTGAAGTTCCTACCAATGAATTACATAAGTATCTCTATCTTTACCTTTGTGTTATTTTCGTTCATCACTATATCCATTTGAGTTTGCCTGACTAAGATTTACAAGATGACCATAGCTTGCTTCAATACTAACAATCTCCGTGGGATCGACCCTTACTCACGTAAGGTTTATTACTTGGACGACCCAGTGCACTTGCTGGTTAGTTGTGCGAAGTTGTGTAATGCCATGGTATTGAGCTACCACGTTTTTGGAGCCATTACCGGGGATTATGAGAGTTGTGAAAAAGTATTGTTCACAATTTCGCGCACCAAGTTTTTGGCGCCGTTGCCGGGGATTGTTCAAGTTTTGAGCAAGCTTTTGGTAACATCAGTGCCAAGATCCGGCAACAACATCAAGTTCTTGGTGTTATTGCCCGGGATTGTTTAGGCTGGACAACTGACGGTTCATCTTGTTGCTTAGATTAGGTATTTATTTTTTCGAAATTCTTGAAGTTGAATTCTAGAGTTTCATGGTGATTTGTTGAAATCTGGCTGGCTGAGAAGCCATGTCTAATTTCATTGGACCGAGGTTTCAACTCATCATCACAAGAGCTTGTTGGTTTCTTATCAATCTTGCTTTTGGAGTAGTGATCTGCTAAGGCTTGGCTGGCCTCTGGCCATGTCTAGTGTTTTGGACCGAAGCTTTCTTTGAGAGCTTGGCTGGCTGTGAAGCCATGTCTAGTTCCTGGACCGGAGTCTTAGACTAGCATTGCACTGATTCCTGGAATTCTCATTAAGAATTTTGATACTTTTTCTCCACTTAATTTTCGAAAAACACAAAAAAATTTTACAAAAAAATCATAAAATCCAAAAATATTTCTTGTTTGAGTCTAGTGTCTCATCCTAAGTTTGGTGTCAATTGCATGCATGTGTCTAAGTGATCTTCAAGATGTTCTTGATGATTTACTTGCTCTGATCTTTGAATTCTATTGACTTGAGTGTTTTGTGTGTCTCATATGCATTTTCATTTTGTTAGTGTCAGTAGTATACAAACTGCTAAGTTTGGTGTCTTGCATGCATTGTTATTTGATTCTTGTTGCATTTTGGTTTGTCCTTATTATTAAAAATCCAAAAATATTTTTAATTTGTGTCTTTTCAAGTCAATAATACAGAGAATTGAAGATTCAGAACATACTGCAGAGGAATCACACAGAAAAAGCTGGGCATTCAAAAATGCCCAGTGAAGAAGGACAGACTGGCGTTTAAACGCCAGCCAGGGTACCTGGTTGGGCGTTTAACGCCCAAAAGGGTAGCATTTTGGGCGTTAAACGCCAGAATGGATACCATTCTGGGCGTTTAACGCCAGGATGGCTAAAGGGGGAAGATTTTGTTTTCAAATCAATTTTTTTCTAAGTTTTCAAAATCTCTTCCAAATCAAATCTTTTTCAAATCAATTTTTCAATCAAATCTTTTTCAAAACCAATTTCTTTCCATTTTTAAAGATACTTGCTACCAATTAATGATTTGATTCAAAATTTCAAGTATGTTGCCTTTTCTGTTGAGAAAGGTTTAATGTTTGAATCATATCTTTTCTTGTTAAGTCAAGTTTTTAACTTTCAAATCAAATCTTTTTTTTAAAATGTTTTTCAAATCATATCTTCGCAATCACATCTTTTTTTAAAACCAATCATATCTTCTTAACCACATCTTTTCCAAAATAGTTTTCAATCAAATCTTTCTGATTTCTAATTTCAAAACCTTTTTCAAAAATCACTTGATTTCTTTTCCTTTTTCATTTTCGAAAATTAAGTAGTGTTTTTCAAAAATGTTTTAAATTTTTCACTTAATTTTCGAAAATAACTTCCCTCCTTCTCACATCCTTCTATTTATGGACTAACACTATCCCTTAATGCAAAATTCGAACTCCATTTTCTCTGTTAAGTTCGAATTTTCCACTTCTGTCTTCTACTCTTCTTTTCCTCTGACACCTAAAGGAATCTCTGTACTGTGACATAGAGGATTCCACACTTTCTTGTTCTCTTCTCTTTCTTATGAGCAGGAGCAAAGACAAAGGCATTCTTGTTGAGGCTGATCCTGAACCTGAAAGGACCTTGAAGAGAAAGCTAAGAGAAGCCAAAGCACAACTCTCTTTAGAGCACCTGGACGAACTCTTCAAGGAAGAAGAACAAATGGCAGCCGAAAACAACAACAATGCCAACAATGCAAGGAAGGTGCTGGGTGACTTTACTACACCTACTCCCGACTTCTATGGGAGAAGCATCTCTATCCCTGCCATTGGAGCAAACAACTTTGAGCTTAAGCCTCAATTAGTTTCTCTAATGCAACAGAATTGCAAGTTCCATGGACTTCCATTGGAAGATCCTCATCAGTTTTTAGCTGAGTTCTTGCAAATCTGTGACACAGTCAAGACTAATGGGGTTGACCCTGAGGTCTACAGACTGATGCTATTCCCTTTTGCTGTAAGAGACAGAGCTAGAACATGGTTGGATTCCCAACCTAAAGAAAGCCTGGACTCTTGGGAAAAGCTAGTCAATGCCTTCTTGGCAAAGTTCTTTCCACCTCAAAAATTGAGTAAGCTTAGAGTGGAAGTCCAAATCTTCAGACAGAAGGAAGGAGAATCCCTCTATGAAGCTTGGGAAAGATACAAACAATTGATCAGAAAGTGTCCCACTGATATGCTTTCTGAATGGAGCATCATAGGTATTTTCTATGATGGTCTCTCTGAACTGTCCAAGATGTCCTTGGATAGCTCTTCTGGAGGATCTCTTCATCTGAAGAAGACGCCTACTGAAGCTCAAGAACTGATTGAAATGGTTGCAAATAACCAATTCATGTACACTTCTGAAAGAAATCCTGTGAATAATGGGACTAGTCAGAAGAAAGGAGTTCTTGAGATTGACACTCTGAATGCCATATTGGCTCAGAATAAAATATTGACTCAACAAGTCAATATGATTTCTCAAAGTCTGTCTGGGATGCAAAATGCACCAAGCAGTACTAAGGAAGCTTCATCTGAGGAAGAAGCTTATGATCCTGAGAACCCTTCAATAGAAGAGGTGAATTACATGGGAGAACCCTATGGAAACACCTACAATCCTTCATGGAGGAATCATCCAAATCTTTCATGGAAGGATCAACAGAGACCTCAACAAGGTTTCAATAACAATAATGGTGGAAGAAACAGGTTTAGCAATAGCAAGCCCTTTCCATCATCTTCTCAGCAACAGACAGAGAGTTCTAAGCAGAATACCTCTGACTTGGCAACCATGGTCTCTGATCTAATCAAAACCACTCAAAGTTTCATGACTGAAACTAGATCTTCCATTAGGAATTTGGAAGGACAAGTGGGTCAGCTGAGCAAGAAAATTACTGAACTTCCTCCAAGCACTCTCCCAAGCAATACTGAAGAAAACCCAAAAGGAGAGTGCAAGGCCATCAACATGGCCGAATTCTGGGAGGAAGAAGAGGCAGTGAACGCCACTGAGGAAGACCTCAATGGACGCCCACTGACCTCCAATGAGTTCCCCAATGAGGAACCTTGGGAATCTGAGGCTCAAGATGAGACCATAGAGATTCCATTGGACTTACTTCTGCCATTCATGAGCTCTGATGAGTATTCTTCTTCTGAAGAGGATGAGTATGTCACTGAAGAGCAAGTTGCTAAATACCTTGGAGCAATCATGAAGCTAAATGACAAGTTATTTGGAAATGAGACTTGGGAGGATGGACCCCCTTTGCTCACCAAAGAACTGGATAACTTGTCTAGGCAGCAATTACCTCAAAAGAGGCAGGACCCTGGGAAGTTTTCTATACCTTGTACCATAGGCACCATGACCTTCAAGAAGGCCTTGTGTGACTTAGGATCAAGTGTAAACCTCATGCCCCTCTCTGTAATGGAGAAATTAGGGATCTATGAGGTACAAGCTGCAAAAATCTCACTAGAGATGGCAGACAACTCAAGAAAACAAGCCTATGGACTTGTAGAGGATGTTCTGGTCAAGGTTGAAGACCATTACATCCCTACTGATTTCATAGTCCTAGAGACTGGTAAATGCATGGATGAATCCATCATCCTTGGCAGACCCTTCCTAGCCACAGCAAAGGCTGTGATTGATGTTGATAGAGGAGAGCTGATCATTCAAGTGAATGAAGAGTCCTTGGTGTTTAAGGCCCAAGGATATCCCTCTGTCATCATGGAGAGGAAGCATGAAGAGCTTCTCTCAAAACAGAGCCAAACAGTGCCCCCACAGTCAAACTCTAAGTTTGGTGTTGGGAGGCCACAACCAAATTCTAAGTTTGGTGTTGAAACCCCACACTCAAACTCTAAGTTTGGTGTTGGGAAGTTCCAACACGGTTCTGAGCATTTCTGAGGCTCCATGAGAGTCCTCTGTCAAGCTAGTGACAATAAAGAAGCGCTTGTTGGGAGGCAACCCAATGTTTTATAATTAATTATTTTCTTTTGTTATTTTATCTTTTTTTTAGGTTGATAATCATAAGAAGTCACAAAAACAATGAAAAAAGCAAAAACAAAATGAAAAATAGGAAGAAAAACAGCACACCCTGGAGGAAGATGCTGCTGGCGTTCAAACGCCAGTCAGCCTAGCAGTTGGGCGTTTAACGCCCAGTCTGGCACCATTCTGGGCGTTTAACGCCAGAAAGGGGCACCAGACTGGCGTTAAACGCCAGTAAAGGGCAAGAACCTGGCGTTAAACGCCAGGAATGGGCACCAGCCCGGCGTTTAACGCCAGAATTGGCTCAAAACGTGGATTTTGATGCCATTTGGTGCAAGGATGCCTTTTCCTTGACACCACAGGATCTGTGGACCCCACAGGACCCTACCATCACTCTCTCTCTTCTTCCCCCATTCACCAATCACCTCAACACCTCTTCCCCAAAAAGCCTTCACCTATCAAATCCCATCTTTCTCTTCACCACTCACATCCATCCTTCATAAATCCCCACCAACCTCACCCTTCAAATTCAAACCACTTTCCCTCCCAAACCCACCCATAATGGCCGAACCTTTACCTCCCTCTCTCCTATATATACCCTTCTTCAACCCTTCATTTTCACACAACCTAAACACCACTTCTCCCTCTCTTTGGCCGAACACACCACCATCTCCCTCTTCCTCATTTCTTCTTCTTCTACTCTCTTCTTTCTTCCTTTGCTCGAGGACGAGCAAACATTTTAAGTTTGGTGTGGTAAAAGCGTTGCTTTTTCGTTTTTCCATAACCATTATGGCATCCAAGGCCGGAGAAACCTCTAAAAAGAGGAAAGGGAAGGCAAAAGCTTCCACCTCCGAGTCATGGGAGATGGATAGATTTCTCTCAAGGTTGCATCAAGACCACTTCTATGAAGTTGTGGCCCTGAAGAAGGTAATCCCCGAGGTCCCTTTTTCACTCAAAAAGGGTGAATATCCGGAGATCCGCCATGAGATCCGAAAAAGAGGTTGGGAAGTTCTTACCAACCCCATTCAACAAGTCGAAATCTTGATGGTTCAAGAGTTCTATGCCAATGCATGGATCACCAAGAACCATGACCAAAGTGTGAACCCGAATCCAAAGAATTGTCTTACTATGGTTCGGGGGAAATACTTGGATTTTAGTCCGGAGAGTGTGAGGGTGGCGTTCAACTTGCCTATGATGCAAGGAGATGAGCATCCTTACACTAGAAGGGTCAACTTTGATCAAAGGTTGGACCAAGTCCTCACAGTTATATGTGAAGAGGGCGCACAATGGAAGCAAGATTCAAGAGGAAAGCCGGTCCAATTGAGAAGGCATGACCTCAAGCCCGTGGCTAGAGGGTGGTTAGAGTTCATACAACGCTCAATCATCCCCACTAGCAACCGGTCCGAAGTTACCATAGACCGGGCCATCATGATCCACAGCATCATGATTGGAGAAGAAATAGAAGTTCATGAGGTTATAGCCCAAGAACTCTATAAAGTGGCGGACAAGACCTCCACCTTGGCAAGGTTAGCCTTTCCTCATCTCATTTGTCACCTCTGTTATTCAGTTGGAGTTGACATAGAGGGAGACATCCCCATTGACGAGGACAAGCCCATCACCAAGAAAAGGATGGAGTACACAAGAGATCCCACTCATCATGAAATCCCTGAAATTCCTCAAGGGATGAATTTTCCTCCACAAAACTATTGGGAGCAACTAAACACTTCCCTAGGAGAGTTGAGTTCCAACATGGGACAACTAAGGGTGGAGCACCAAGAACACTCCATCATCCTTCATGAAATTAGAGAAGATCAAAGAATCATGAGGGAGGAGCAACAAAGACAAGGAAGAGACATTGAGGAGCTCAAGCACTCCATAGGATCTTCAAGAGCAAGAAAGAGCCGCCATCACTAAGGTGGACCCGTTCTTTGATTTCCTTGTTATTTGTTCTTCTGTTTTTCGAATTTTATGCTTATGTTTATCCATGTTTGTGTCTTGTGATCATTAGTGTCTTAGTGTCTATGCCTTAAAGTTATGAATGTCCTATGAATCCATCACCTTTCTTAAATAAAAATGTGCTTAATTGAAAAAGGAAGAATTGCATGAATTTTGAATTTTATAATAGTTTAATTATTTTGATGTGGTGGTAATATTTTTATTCTCTAAATGTATGCTTAAACAGTGCATATGTATCTTGAATTTGTGGTTCATGAATGTTGGCTCTTGAAAGAATGATGAAAAAGGAGACATGTTACTGAGGATCTGAAAAATCATAAAAGTGATTCTTGAAGCAAGAAAAAGCTATTCAAAAAACGAAAAAAAAGAGAAAAATCAAAAATAAAAGAAAGAAAGAAAAAAAAGAGAAAGAAAACGGAAAAAAATAGAGAAATAAGAGTTGTGATCCAAGGCAAATAAGAGTGTGCTTAAGAACCCTGGACACCTCTAATTGGGGACTTTAGCAAAGCTGAGTCACAATCTGAAAAGGTTCACCCAATTATGTGTCTGTGGCATGTATGTATCCGGTGGTAATACTGGAAGACAGAGTGCTTTGGGCCACAGCCAAGACTCAATAAATAGCTATGTTCAAGAATCATCATACTTCACTAAGAGAATCATTAGCACTATCTGGACTCTGAGTTCCTAAAGAAGCCAACCATTCTGAATTTCAAAGGATAGAGTGAGATGCCAAAACTATTCAGAGGCAAAAAGTTAAAAGCCCCGCTCATCTAATTAATACTGATCTTCACAGATGTTTTTGGAATTCATTGCATATTCTCTTCTTTTTATCTTATTTGATTTTCAGTTGCTTGGGGACAAGCAACAATTTAAGTTTGGTGTTGTGATGAGCGGATAATTTGTATACTTTTTGGCATTGTTTTTAGTATGTTTTTGTTATGATCTAGTTCGTTTTTAGTATATTTTTATTAGTTTTTAGTTAAAATTCACTTTTCTGGACTTTACTATGAGTTTGTGTGTTTTTCTGTGATTTCAGGTATTTTCTGGCTGAAATTGAGGGACCTGAGCAAAAATCTGATTCGGAGACCAAAAAGGACTGCAGATGCTGTTGGATTCTGACCTCCCTGCACTCGAAGTGGATTTTCTGGAGCTACAGAAGCCCAATTGGCGCGCTCTCAACGGCGTTGGAAAGTAGACATCCTGGGCTTTCCAGCAATATATGATAGTCCATACTTTGCCCAAGAATTGATGGCCCAAACCGGCGTTCAAAGTCACCTCAAGAAATCCCAGCGTTAAACGCTGGAACTGGCACCCAAATGGGAGTTAAACGCCCAAACTGGCACTAAAGCTGGCATTTAACTCCAAGAGGAGTCTCTGCACGAAATTTGCTTCATTGCTCAGCCCAAGCACACACCAAGTGGGCCCGGAAGAGGATTTTTATGTCATTTACTCATTTCTGTACACCTTAGGCTACTAGTTTTCTATAAGTAGGACCTTTGACTATTGTATTAAAAATCTTTTGTTCACTTTAGATCTTAAGAGGACTTTGGTAGCTATCTTCATTTTTATGCTATCTTAGATCATTGGGAGGCTGGCCATTCGGCCATGCCTAGACCTTATGCTTATGTATTTTCAACGGTGGAGTTTCTACACACCATAGATTAAGGTGTGGAGCTCTGCTGTACCTCGAGTATTAATGCAATTACTATTGTTCTTCCATTCAATTCCGCTTGTTCTTATTCCAAGATATCACTTGTTCTTCAACTTGATGAAGGTGATGATTGACGCCCATCACCATTCTCACTCATGAACAAAGTGACTGACAACCACTCTTGTTCTACAAGCATTTGAGGCTTGGTGAATATCTCTTGGATTCCTGATTGCACGATGCATGGTTGATCGCCTGACAACCGAGTGCTCGCCTGACAAACGAGCCAACCATTCCGTGAGATCAGAGTCTTCGTGGTATAGGCAGGACCTGATGGCGGCATTCAAGAGAATCCGGAAGGTCTAAACCTTGTCTGTGGTATTCTGAGTAGGATTCAATGATTGAATGACTGTGACGTGCTTCAAACCTGTAACCTACTGGGCGTTAGTGACAGACGCAAAAGAGTGATTCTATTCCGGTAGGGGAGGGAACCAAACCGGTGATTAGCCGCACTGTGACAGAGTGTATGAGCATTAGTTTTCACTGCGAGGATGGGAGGTAGCTGCTGACAACAGTGAAACCCTACACGAGCTTGCCATGGAAAGGAGTAAGAAGAATTGGATGAAGGCAGTAGGAAAGCAGAGAGACGGAAGGGAAGGCATCTTCATACGCTTATCTGAAGTTCCTACCAATGAATTACATAAGTATCTCTATCTTTACCTTTGTGTTATTTTCGTTCATCACTATATCCATTTGAGTTTGCCTGACTAAGATTTACAAGATGACCATAGCTTGCTTCAATACTAACAATCTCCGTGGGATCGACCCTTACTCACGTAAGGTTTATTACTTGGACGACCCAGTGCACTTGCTGGTTAGTTGTGCGAAGTTGTGTAATGCCATGGTATTGAGCTACCACGTTTTTGGAGCCATTACCGGGGATTATGAGAGTTGTGAATAAGTATTGTTCACAATTTCGCGCACCACCTGGGTCTGGGTTGATGTAAGATCCTAGAACCCTTCTTCCTAGCTCAGCATGATTCACATGGCCATCTCTGGCATGGTTATGAGCTTCTCCTTCATGGTTATCCTCCATGATTGTTTCAAAGAATTCCTCCTCTTCCTCTACTCCAACAACTATTTTGCCTCTTGCTTCCCTCCTTTTTCTAAGGAGAGTCCTCTCAGGTTCAGAATCAAAGGGTGTTGAAGCTCCGCTTCTTCTACCTGTCATACAACCAATACAGCTCATAGCAAGAAAGAAATTGCAGAAATTATAATGGTTAAAGTGGTTGTTAGTGTGAGTGGTGCAAATTGTCAAACAGTTAGTGGGTTAGTGAACAAAATTGTAAATAATGCGAGAAAATAAAAGGGGAGATAAGGAAAGGGAAGAAGTAACTGTAACTGAAAGTAAACAGCTAAACAAAATGAACAAAAGAAAAAAAATGCTCAATATAGTGATCTTCCAACTTAATCATTGTTGATTCAAAATCAATCCCTGGCAACGACGCCATAAACTTGATGCATGAAAATTTGTCTCTCAACAAATTTCCTTTGACAAGTATACTGAATTGTCGTCAAGTAAAAACTCACAATAGAGTGAGGTCGAATCCCACAGGGATTGATTAGTCAAGCAATTTTAATTGGAAGAATGCTTTAGTTGAGCTAAGCAGAAAGTGGATATAGAATTGCAGAAAATTAAATGGCGGAAAAGTAAATGATAGAAAATAAAGTGCAGAATCTTAAATAGGGAATTAGGGTGATTAGCATGAAAGTAAATGACAGGAAGTAAAGAGAATGGGTAAGATCAGAAATGGGGAAATCATTGGGTTCAGGAGGTGTTGCATTCTCCGGATCAAGTTCATTCTCATCTCTTCTGCAATCAATGCATTCATTGATATCCTTGGCAATCTTAAGTGATTGAATCCTAATTCCTTGGCAATCCAATCTCTTTAAACTTGAACAATTGCCCAATTCCTTGATTTAATTGCTCATGAGAAGAGATGAGGTATAGTCACTGATTATACCACATGTATTTCCAAATCAAAGTGTTGGTAGGGTTACAAGTCACTATACCCATCCAAACCCCAATTTGGTCCAACATGAAAAAGCATTTCTAGCATGATCTCCTCATCCCTTTTCCAAGGCTCATAGGAGATCCAATTATGGAGAGTTTCTTTTCCAAGATAACAATCTAATTAGATGAAGATCGAAAGCTTTCTTGTAAGATCAAGAGAAAAGAAATAAGAAGAATAATGAAAACTATGATTGATCCATCAAATTACAACAGAGCTCCCTAACCCAATGAAAGGGGTTTAGTTTTTCATAGCTCTGGAAAATGGAAATGAAGAAGAGGAAAGATACATTCTAACTCTAGAAGTTGCAGAAAAGTAAAATATACAGAGTGTAGTTTTCTCCAATGTGCCAATCTCTCTTCTAGTTCAAATCTACTCCTATATATACTACTCTTCTTGGTCTTCTAGTCAATTCTGCAAGTCTTGGATATGGGTCTTTGATCTTAAGTTGAAGCAGTTGGGAATCTTCAGTGGGCTCAGCTTTAGTTGCAGAGAGAAAGTGATGTAAACATGGACTTTGGCTTGGGGCGTTAGTGGCAATCACTTTTCTCACTAACGTTCCCACCACATGGCCCACGTTAACTCCAATGTTAGTAGTACTAACGTGACCACTTACGTTGCCTTACAAACCTTCGCAAGGGTTATTGGGACTCACCTTTCTCAATAACGTTGCCTTGTGCCCCTAGTCCTCACATTAACTAAGTTAACGTGGCTCTTAACGTGGTTATGTCTCATCTTTGCAAGTGTTATTGGGACTCACCTTTCCCAATAACATTGCCTTGTGCCCCTAGTCCTCACGTTAAAGCACATTCGAGGCATGGAAGGTGGGCCGGATGAAGCTTTTAGGAGGTGGGCTGGGGTCTTTTCCTTCTAGCTTTGCCACTATGCACTCGAAAGGCTTTTGCTCCAAATGCTCCATGTGGTGGATATCGTGCAAGATGTCTTCGTATAATTCCGAAAGAGGACGGAAAAAGGGTAAAGCAGTTGATGAAGTTGGTAGACTTAATGGTGGTACCGTGGTTGTCTTCCTCTTGGAGGATGTTGTGGTTGTTGATCTTTCCAAATCTACCCTTAGAATGAACTTGTTGCCTCTAGAAACCCTGAACATTATGCCCTCAGACGCCACTCTAGGAATGTTAATGTTCTTTTTCTCTATCAGTTTCCATATCGATGTACGTATTAAAGGCACAATGGCTATATTCTTTCCTTCCATAATAGCCCAAAGTAGCAAAGCAGTCTTGAATCTGACATGGGTAGCATGGGTACTGGGAATGATATAGTCTGCCACAATTTGATGTCATATACGAGCTTCGGCATTCAAATCGGAGTAAGCTACAGTTGCGGGAACAGATTTTCTCCTCTTGCTAAACTCCCATGAAGCATCGGGACGGCTAATTCTCTCAAGTATAGGAGCCAAAGACATCCTCCCTTTAAACACATTTGCCTTTATCCTTGAATAATCATCCTTCTCGAGCGGAATGTGGGGGATCTTCAGAATGGCTTCAAGAGCTTGGTTGGAAGCATCCAATCTCTTTCCCCGGAGGAATACCGACTCTGTTTCCCAAGTTTGGTAATTGGTGCAAAATTTCCGCACCATAGATTCATTAACTTCAATTGGGTCTTGCTCAAGAAACTCCCAATGAAGTGAGGCAATCCGTTCATGGATGATCGGTTTGTACTTGCTTGGAACCTTAAGCGTCCGCTCCAAATGGATTGACCTTTTCTCAAATTTGTCATATTTGAACTCACCTCTCTGGTTGACCAAGATATTCGGGTTATCACTCAGGCGATCCATGAAATAAGGTCTGGATGTACGGGTTGTAGGTTGCACAACCAGTAAAGTGACCGGTTTCTTACCCTTCCTCCGCATCCTAAAAAAGAAAACAAAAGATTTCAAGATCATAGGGCAACAATAAATTAAGATCAATGAGGAAGCACTAATAAAGTCAAGAAAACTAAATTCTTAATTGAAATCTTGAAAATAATGTGATTCACAAGAAAGGCGGTGTGTATATTCCAATGGTGCGCGTGGTTGGAACACACACACCGGCCAGACACAACGATAATTACACTCTTAAAGCAACTCAAAGTTCAATGCTTCACAACTAAGTGCTCAAGTTGCAAATATAAAACATAGACATGAAAGCAACTTCAAGCAAGCACCAAAAAGGTCATTGAATGGAATGGTCATTGAAGTTGTCGGTGTAAAAGTTCATTGACCAAAAAGGTTGCACAAGAACAATAACCATTCACTCAAAGGGAAAATGTCAATTGTTCATCCTTAAAAAGTGGTGAGCATATATACAATGTTTGTATTTTAAAGCCAAAAGATGTTTGATCAAGACATCATCAAAAATTGAATATTTATAAAGTGGTTACACAATTAAAATTCCAAGATGAACAATAAAACTTAGATTCCACCAACACAATGTATTTGCAACTAAAATCACCCACTAACAAAGTACACAAGTCTTGGAAAATGTGGGTGGTTGAGCTCAAAGCATAAAAGCAAAGAAATGCATTGGTAAAACAATTTGATTGACATTAAAATTCACAATTTAAGTTGCACAATTCATACAATATGCCTAACAAAAAGGTAAATTGAAAGCATATGATGGCCAAGTCATATGAATCAAACAAAATGTTTATTGAGGCATTTCATCGAACATGTGGTATGCAATGTGCAAGTTCATCACAATTAAGCTCAAATTTCTTCATAATCAACCCAACAATCAAGCATCAACACTTTGCAAAACAAAGAAAGAGCAAAGAAAGAAATAAATTTAATCTAAAGAACAAAGAAGAGAATGAAAACAAATTGCAAAAAAAATATTAACATAAAAAAGAAAAAAAACAAGCACATGAGATATAGAGGTTGCAGATAACAAGAACTAGCGAGGGACAGTGGCACTTCTTATAGCCGCTGTGAACTCATAGCGGTTGGGTTCGCCGAAAAAAAGGCACCAGAGGAGAGAACTCACCGGTGGTGAAGAAAGAAAAGAGAAGGAAAAGAAAGAAAGGAAGAAAAGAGAAGTAAGAGAAAGAGAGAGAGAGAGAGAGAGAAAGAGAGAGAGAGAGAGAGAGAGAGGTCGCCGGTGGTGGGCTGACGGCGGCGGTGGCCAGCGACAGGGTCGTCGAGCTGGGCAAAGAGAAGAAAGAGAGAGTAGCGATGAAAAGAAGAAGAAAAGAAGAGTGTTGCCTCTCAACAGGGCAGGTTGCCCTGTTAACGCCCAAAAGGAGTCCTGTACGGCAAACAGGGGCCTATGCAGACGCACAGAAAGAAAAACTTAGAAGGGTATGAATGCACACAGCATTCGATCACTGCGACCAGAGAGGTTGCATTAAGGCGTGCGAACGTATAGAAGGGAGCGCGCACAGAGTTTGCAAATCAGAAGGGTGTGTGCGTATGCATAAGCTGGTGCGTACGCACAAGACACGAGAAGGAGAGAGATGCGAGTGCACAGAGCATTCCCTCATTCCCACCAGAAGGGTTGTATTAAGGCGTGCGGGCGCACAAAAGCGTGCGCGCCCACTCAAAAGGGTCTCTCTTTTCTTTAGAAAGGTTGCTTGAGGATAGAATCATATGTGTGTGTGCACGCACATAAGCAAAAATGGGAGAGGTTGTTCACGCGCACAGGTCGTTCCCTCGCTCCCACCAGAGGGAGTGACAATTGGTATGCGGATGCACACGTCTGTGTGACCGCACAGATAACATAACAAGGGGAATGTGTGCGTACGCACAAAGCGGTGTGCACACACAGATTATAGATAACATAGCAGAGCGCATGCACAGACTGTGCTGGCGCTGCGACCAAAGGGCATGTCAAGGAGTGTGCAGACGCACATGCTTGTGCGGCCGCACAGGTGGCGAAAAACCCAGATTTGTGTGCACGCACAGCATGGTGCTCATGCACAGATGCCCTGCTTTACAAAAAATTTTCTTTTCAATACTAAGGCTCCTACCCTTAGCATATCAACATACCAACCCCAAATCATGCAAACAAGCATAAGTTCATAATCCACAAGCAATTCAACTTATTTAACTCAAAATCATCAAACCAAACCTAAGCTAATCATCATTTCACAAGAAAATAAATAATTCAAAAAAGCTATAAACAAAAGATAAAGTTGGAACAATGTTACCATGGTGGGGTGTCTCCCACCAAGCACGTTAGTGTAGAGTCCTAAGTTGGACTTGTATGGCTTCATTGGTCACTTAAAAACTTCTCCAAGGAAGAAAATCTCTAACTCCTTGGCATTCTTGGGTTGAGTGTGATCCTTTGAACTTGACTTCTTGGCAATAACCTCTTCTTCTTGCCCCTTGCCATCCTCAATCACTTGATCTTCAACCATGTCGCACCTATATATAGAATAGGCTTCATGAACGGGCTTGTTGGACTCTTCCAAAATGAACTTGACTAGCTTGCCATCGGACTCAAAAGAATAGACTCTCGAGTGTGCATCTAGCTTGAAACGGGCCGTCTTCAAGAATTGTGTGAAGGTGTGAATTGTGTCATTCATGTGAGGTTAATTGGGAGGAAGGGCTTGGTTGACTTGAGGAGGGTTAGACCTACTATTTGGGTATTGATACCTCACTTGAGGTTGATATTGTGGTGGTTGTTGGTAGGATTGTTGGTAGGGTTGTTGGTTGATAATGAGCGAATTGTCGTGTCGGTATAGAATTTCACACAATTGAATTCTCGTCGCAAGTATTGTTCTACACCAACAAACAATCCTCCCAATCAAAAATTTGGTTGTCACAAGTAACAAACCCCAAATAAGAATTAACCGAAGTATTTAGACTCCGGGTCGTCTCACAAGGAATTGCAATGAAGTGCTCAATTATTGGCTATGAAGAACAAGGGGTTTGATTTTTATATTTTGGTAAGAAAATAAATGGCAAGAAAAGTAAATGAACAATTAACTAATAAAAGAAGAAAAATACTCTTGGATAGACATAGGTAATTGAGATCACCATCCTTGTCTACAAACCATATATTGATAATTATAAGGAACCAACCTATTAAGTCTACTCCCAAAAGCCTTAAGTACATAATATCTACTCCTAGGCTTGAAGTACGTCAAATAGGCTTGATCACATCAACCCATAAGGTCTAACCTCACTACTACTTAACCTAGTAGTAGGCTAGTGTCAATGGCTATCAAATTGATCACCAAGGGTTCTCAAATCACCAATTCATTGAGACCCAATGACTCAAGGTCACTCAATTCCCTTAGCCTAGGCCAAGAGTGGAGGGAACTACTCAAAAACTAGTGAAAGAATTTTAACAAACACCTAGAGTGCAAGAAAAGTAAACATCACAAAATGCTAGAATTAGTGAAACCCATAACTATCATAAGCAAGAAATCAACAATAACAATGAAGATAAACATAGAAGAGCATGGAAACATAAAATTGCATTAAAGAAAAATAAGATCCAACAATTGTTCATAAACATAAAAGAGAGCAAAACAAGAAATTAACAAGAGAATGAAAGTGTAGAAACAAGAAATTATGGAAGAAACAAGATGAGAACAATAATCAAAACCTAGATCTCAGATGGAATTAAACTAACCTAACCTAATTCTAGAGAAAAAATAGAGCTTCTCTTTCTAGAAACTAACCTACATGATGCTATACTACCAAACAATTGCTCTTCCCTTATCCAAGCTTGAATTCTGCATGAAACAGCATTGAAAATGAGTTGGGTTAGGCCCAAAGTGCTTCAGAAATTGCTGGGGGCGATTTCACTTTAGTGGGCCACAAGCAGCATCGGTGCGCACGCGTACATGGCGCGTGCGCGCCCCTATATGTGAAGTAACATATGGAAAATTTTATATCATTTTGAAGCCCCAGATATTAGCTTTCCAACGCAACTGAAATCGCTTCATTTAGATCTCTGTAACTCAGGTTATGGTCGTTTGAGTGCGAAGAGGTCAGGCTTGACAGCTTTACGGTTCCTTCATTTCTTCATGAGTTCTCCCACTTTGCATGCTTTTCTCCTCACTTCTTCCATCCAATACTTGCCTTATGAACCTGAGATCACTCAACAAACATATCAAGGTATCGAATGGAATTAAAGTGAATTAAATTTAGCTATTTTAGGGCCTAAAAGCATGTTTTCACATTTAAGCACAAATCAAGGGAGAATTGTAAAACCATGCTATTTCATTGAATAAATGTGAGAAAAGGTGATAAAATCCCCCAAAATAAGCACAAGATAAACCACAAAATTGGGGTTTATCAAATCTCCTCACACTTAAACCAAGCATGTCCTCATGCTAAGAATAAAGAAGGACAAGAAGAGGGTATGAACATTTATTCAATGCAAAGAAACTATATAAACTTATCTACATGCATGCAACTAAATGCAAGATGCTTCTACCTACTTGGTCAAAAGCAAATCAATCTCCAAGAGCATGTATGAACAAGTAGGGCTAAGATCATATGATAATTCATGAATCCTACCAATTCAAACATTAAAATGAAGTGCAAATAGACTTGCAAAAGGAAAGCTTATGAAAGCCGGGAACAAGAAATTGAGCATCGAACCCTCATCGGATGTGTATCCGCTCTAGTCACTCTAGGGTATAGGGTCGATCCACTCAATTCTCTTCTAATCATGCTTTCCATGATTTGTTTTTCATCTAACAGTCAACAATTGTTCAATGCATGCATACATTCATCATGAGGACTTCTTTATAGGTTGTAATGGGGCTAGGGTTAAGGTAGGATGCATATGGTCAAGTGAGTTTGGAATTTGAATCTTTGATTAGCCTAAGCTTTCACCAAACACATATAATAACCTATACAATTCTAATACACAACCTAGCTACCCACGATTCCCACTTTTTCACATACTCATACATTCTCTTTAAATCACATTCCATATGCATTGATTTTTATTGAACTTTACTTTAGGGCATTTTCGTCCCCTTTTTATTTCTTTTTCTCTTTTTTTTTTCTTTATATATATATATATATATATATT
The DNA here is from genome assembly GCF_003086295.3 of Arachis hypogaea. NCBI lineage: Eukaryota > Viridiplantae > Streptophyta > Magnoliopsida > Fabales > Fabaceae > Arachis > Arachis hypogaea. The sequence continues at coordinate 22,068,607 of NC_092040.1, forward strand.
ATTTTCTTTATCATTTTTTTCACATTTTTTTGTTTTTGTTTTTCAAAAGTATATACAAACTTATCAATGCATATGGTTTTACATATAGTGCATGAATATGTACCCAATTCCCAATAATTTCAACAAAAATACAAAAATTACACTTTTACCTCAACCAATGTCCCAAGTTTTCCATACCTAAATGATACACACCCTCACTAGCCTAAGCTAATCAAAGATTCAAATTAAGGACATTTATTGTTTTTCACTTAGGAGTAGTGATGTGCTAAAATTAAGAACAAAAAGGATTAAATAGGCTCAAATTTGGCTAACAATGGTTGATGAAAGGTAGGCTATTTGGGTAAGTGGGCTAAATGAAATGATGGCCTCAATCATATAAATGCATAATTACATGGAATAATGGACATAAAGAATCAAACAAATCAAAGATTACAATCATAGAAAGATAACAATGCACACAAGAATGAAAATAAGTGGCTATAAGATGTAACCACACAATTAGGCTCAAAACTCACATACTTGTGTTCTTAGCTCAAAAACCATGTTCCAAAATAAATTCTTCAAGCAAGTTCAACAGAAAAAATTTTCAAATTGGTAGGGTGCCCTAAAACAATTTTTCTTGGAAAAGAAATCATCGCCCTAACCAAGTAGTCCTAACATAAAAAGAAGTGGTAAAATATGTATAAATTCTAACTAGCATGCAACCTATCATGCAATGCAACAACTAACTAACAAAGACAAAAATTAAGAATTGGTGTTGAAAGAAAGAAATTGTTACCCATGGAGATCGGTCGGACGACTTCCCCACACTTAGAAATTTGCACCATCTTCGGTGTATGCAAAGAAGGGCAATATGGCTGGGTTGCTACAATTGATGAGCTCCTTCAAAAGGTTGTGTAGACGAACTTGTTTGTTGCCCCATTTTAGAAACTTTTCATTTCCTTCTTGGTGGCCAACCTAAAAGGAGGGAAAAAGAAAGACATGTAAGCCCATAACAAAGATATCAAACCAAATAGAACATGGGTGGGGGCTAATGCCAACTAAGAGTAAGGTTCTCACTACATGGTAGCTATAACATGTGAGTGAGAAGACAATATAAGCTAAGGCATATCAACTAATACTTGATGCAAGAGTAAAGTCAAAGCATAGGTACATGACATGAAGAGCATGTTACATCAAGTTTAATCAACAATTGACACAAACAAGATTAATGATAAACATGAGAGTATTTGGTCCTATCCTAACTCAATGATGATGAGGTATAAAAACAAGGGATCATGAGTCAGGAAGGACTAAAGCACTAATCTTGTGTGTAGAGCAAATATTACAATTAATGCCAAACAAGTCACGAAGCACCAAGATTAACCAAGAAATTCTCAACAATTGAGTAAGAGCATTCAAAACTATTATTAAAATAAGAAACTCGAAAAAAAATAAAGTAAAAAAGGGCTATAAAAACAAAATGAAAATGCAAAGAATAAAAGTGTGCAAATACAATGGACAAAAGAAAATGGAAGATGAGAAAAAAACTCTTTTTCTTTTCTTTTTTTTTTTACCGGCGTGGACGCGTCATGCACGCTTACGCGCCGATGTGTAGTTTGGCCAAAGGACGCGTACGCGCCAGATGCGCGCACGCGTGGCTTGCAGGCACAGAATAGGCACAAACTATGCATAACTCTCTGGAACATGTACTAGGAGGGCAGGTGGTGCAATCGGCGCGTGCGCGCACAGCGTGAGGGCGCATGCATTGGCACTTAGCATCAAGGACGCGTACAAGCCAGGTGCGCGTATGTGCGGGTTGGTTTGTGCCTCAGGCATGGAGCTGGCGTAGTGTAGGCACAACTCTCGGGTCAATGTATGGAGGGGTGAGATTTTTCAATCCACGCGTCCACGCATATGGCGTGCTTGCGTGGATGGTCAAAAATGCTTGAGGCGCGCGTACGCGCCAGGTGCGCACACGCGCGGGTCTGTGCTCTATTTTTCAAAATTTTTCCAAGTTCTTACACCAAACCAAGCCTTCCGAACCTCCAAACAGCTACCAAAACACCATAAAACCTTATTTAACCTACTAAACTACCAATTATACTCAACAAACTCAATAAAACATGAAACTAAACTAATTACCAATATGTACAAAAGGGAAAAATGAAAAGAATTTACCATGGTGGGGTGTCTCCCACCTAGCACTTTTGTTTATTGTCCTTAAGTTGGACTTATGGGGAGCTCCTCTCAAGGTGGCTTATGTTTGAATCTATCTTTGAACATCCACCAATGCTTGAATCTCCAATGAGCTTTAGTCTTCAAAGATGATAACTCCAAGCCTTGATGGACTTCCACACAAGCCATGGGCTCCCAAATTTGATTCTCCGTGTGCGATCTGGGATCCCACACTTTGTTTTGACACCCATCTTCAAATTGATCATCATGATTTCAATGGGGTGGCAAGGCTTGTGAATTCTCAATTAGGCTTCTAAACATTCCCCTAGATCCATGCAATTTGGTTCTACACCACCAATTGCCATTCAACTTTGAGCATGCAACCATCATGAACTTAGAGTGATGTTTCCAACCACTACATAATTCTTTCCTACTCTTAATTCCACAAAGAGCTCTAAGTTGCCCATCATTTTCAATTAAACCATATTCAAGTGGGAAAGTGAAGCTTAGGGATAGAAATTTTACCCACTTGAATGTTGTGTTGGATGATGGTGACTTAGGAAGGGGAACCTCTCCACACTTAGACAATGCGAGGTCTACTCCCTTGTGCTCTTCTTTTGCATCTTCCACCTCCTTGCAAGCTTCTTCTTTGACCTCAATTTCAAGCCCAATGGAAGAGGATTCAATTGTAGGTAGGAACTCCTCAATGATTGAATCCATCTCTTGATCAACCTCTTCAATGTCTTCAATCAAGATATGCTTTGGAGGTTGTATACCCTCCTCAACATAAACATCAAGTATCTCGGAAGAGGGATCTCTAATGCTACATTCCCATGGAATTCCAACATCTCCTAGGTCTTCAACCACTCCTTCCGGCTCAATTGTTTCATCTTCCTCCCCTTGTGAAAATTCTTTCTTCAACTCCTCTTCTTCACCTTGAAGCTCTAAACTCACTCCCTCACTATGCTCCTTAGTTACTTTTCCACATTCGTCAATGGGAGTGCCTTGGTTGCTTAGGCTTAGTCGGGAGGAGGCCATATTGCTAACGGCTTCCACCAGGATAGCCATCTTGGCTCCTAGCTCCTTAAACTCTTTTTCCATCCCCTCTTGTTGCCTTTGGATATGAGAGTCAAGATCTCTTAGTTCTAGCGTGAGGGCTTCATCGGGGGATGGTGGTGGAAGAGAGGGTTCATTGTTTGAGGAGACGGAATTATAGTTGGAAGGTGGTTCATTTTGGTAAGGGTATGGAGATGGTGTATATAGAGGTGGTTCTTGGGAGTAGTTGTGTTGGAATTATGGTGGTTCTATGTATGGTTCATATATCTCATAAGGTGGTTGTTATGGTGGATAAGGATTAGGGTCATAATGAGGTGTTTGGTGGTAGGGGGATTGTGAGTAAGGTGGTTCAAAATCATGTTGAAGGGGTGGTTCATAGGCATGTGGTGGTGGTTGTTGACAATAACAATAAGGGTCACCACATCCATTAGATTGATATACATTAGGATGAGAGTTATACCCATAAGAATCCGGAGGTTATTGTTGCCAAGAAGGGTGATCAATCCTTTGAAGCTCCTCCCACCTTTGATTATTCCATCCTTAATGCATATTGTCATTGTAGCTCCCATTTCCTACAACATAATTTCAGCCAAACTGATGCACGAAAACTTGTCTCTCAACAAATTTCCCTTCGGCAAGTATACCAAATTGTCGTCAAGTAAAAACTCACAATAGAGTGAGGTCGAATCCCACAGGGATTGATTGGTCAAGCAACTTTAGTTGGAAAGATGTGCTAGTTAAGCTAAACAAAAATTGAGTTGAGAATTGCAGAAAATTAAATAGCGGGAAAGTAAAGTGCAGAAAGTAAATTGCAGAATCTTAAATGGGAATTTGGGGAAACGAGCATGAAGATAAATGGTAGAAAGTAAAGAGAATGGGTAAGATCAGAAATGGGGGATTCATTGGGTTTAGGAGATGTTGCATTCTCCGGATCAAGTTCATTTTCATCTCTTCCTCAATCAATGCATTCATTGGTCTCATTGGCAATCTTAGGTGATTGGATCCCAATTCCTTGGCAACCCAATCTCTATAAGATTGAACAATTACCCAATTCCTTGATTTAATTGCTCATGGGAATAGATGAAGTATGGTCACTGATTATACCACATGTATTTTCAAATCAAAGTGTTGGGAGGATTACATGTCACTATATCCGTCCAAACCCCAATTTGGTCCAACATGAGAAAGCATTTCTAGCATGATCTCCTAATCCCTTTTCCAAGGCTCAGAGGAGATCCAATTATGGAGAGTTTCTTTTCCAAGACAACTAACCAATTGAATTAAGATCGAAAGCTTTCTAGTAAATCAAGAGAAAAGAAAGAGGAAGAAGAATGAAAACTATAATTGATCCATCAAATTACAACAGAGCTCTCTAACCCAATGAAAGGAAGTTTAGTTGTTCATAGCTCTGGAAATCAAAGTGGAAAATAGTAGAAAAGAGTACATTCTCCAGTAACTAGAAAAGTGCAGAAAAGTAAATATACAAGGTGTAGTTCTCCAAATTGCCAATCTCCTCTCTAGTTCAAAACTACTCCTATATATACTACTCTTCTTGATCTTCTAGTTAGTTCTTCAAGTCTTGGATATGGGCCTTTGATCTTGAGTTGAAGCAGTTACAATCTTCAGTGGGCTCAGCTTTGCTTGCAGAAAAGTGTGAGTTAGGCATGGATGTTAGTTAGGATGTTAGTGGTGTTAACGTTAAGTGAAAAAGTTGGTTCGAGAACGTTAGTGACGATCACCTTTTCCACTAACGTTCCAACCCACTAATGATCCACGTTAACCTCAACGTTAGTGGCACTAACGTGACCACTAACGTTGCATCTTGGTCCTTCGCAAACATTATTGGCGTTCACCTTTTTCAATAACGTTGGCTCTTGGGTCTTCTCTCCACGTTAGAGTTCACGATAGTGTAACTAACGTGACCCTTAACGTGGGCATGCCTAAGCTTCGAGAGCGTTAATGACACTTACCTTTGTCACTAACGCTCCAAACGCCCCTCCTTCCCACGTTAGAGTTCACGTTAATTGGATTAATGTGACCACTAACGTGGTGGTGATTGCCATCTCCAACGTTAGTGGTGCACGAAATTGTGATCAATACTTTTCACAACTCAAATAATCCCCGGTAATGAATCCAAAAACTTGGTGTTCAATACCATGGCATAAACACAACTTCGCACAACTAACCAGCAAGTGTACTGGGTCGTCCAAGTAATAAACCTTACGCGAGTAAGGGTCGATCCCACAGAGATTGTTGGTATGAAGCAAGCTATGGTCACCTTGTAAATCTTAGTCAGGCAAACTCAAATGGATATGGTGATGAACGCATAAAAACATAAAGATAAAGATAGAGGTACTTATGTAATTCATTGGTAGGAACTTCAGATAAGCGCATGAAGATGCCTTCCCTTCCGTCTCTCTGCTTTCCTACTGTCTTCATCCAATCCTTCTTACTCCTTTCCATGGCAAGCTTATGCAAGGGTTTCACCGTTGTCAGTGGCTACCTCCCATCCTCTCAGTGAAAATGTTCCTATGCTCTGTCACAGCATGGCTAATCATCTGTCGGTTCTCGGTCAGGCCGGAATAGAATCCAGCGATTCTTTTGCGTCTGTCACTAACGCCCCGCCTGCTAGGAGTTTGAAGCACGTCACAGTCATTCAATCATTGAATCCTACTCAGAATACCACAGACAAGGTTAGACCTTCCGGATTCTCTTGAATGCCGCCATCAGTTCTAGCCTATACCACGAAGACTCTGATCTCACGGAATGGTTGGCTCGGTTGTCAGGCGAGCACTCGGTTGTCAGGCGATCAACCATGCATCGTGCAATCAGGAATCCAAGAGATATTCACCCAATCGAAGGTAGAACGGAGGTGGTTGTCAGTCACACGTTCATAGGTGAGAATGATGATGAGTGTCACGGATCATCACATTCATCAAGTTGAAGAACAAGTGATATCTTAGAACAAGAACAAGCGGAATTGAATGGAAGAACAATAGTAATTGCATTAATACTCGAGGTACAACAGAGCTCCACACCTTAATCTATGGTGTGTAGAAACTCCACCGTTGAAAATACATAAGAACAAGGTCTAGGCATGGCCATGAGGCCAGCCTCCCAATGATCTAAGATAGCATAACAATGAAGATAGCTACCCCTCGATGTCTCAATACAATAGTAAAAGGTCCTACTTATAGAAAACTAGTAGCCTAAGGTTTACAGAAATGAGTAAATGACATAAAAATCCACTTCCGGGCCCACTTGGTGTGTGCTTGGGCTGAGCAATGAAGCATTTTCGTGCAGAGACCTCTCTTGGAGTTAAACGCCAGCTTTTATGCCAGTTTGGGCGTTTAACTCCCATTTTGGTGCCAGTTCCAGCGTTTAACGCTGGGATTTCTGAGGGTGACTTTGAATGCCGGTTTGGGCCATCAAATCTTGGACAAAGTATGGACTATCATATATTGCTGGAAAGCCCAGGATGTCTACTTTCCAACGCCGTTGAGAGCGCGCCAATTGGGCTTCTGTAGCTCCAGAAAATCCGCTTCGAGTGCAGGGAGGTCAGAATCCAACAGCATCTGCAGTCCTTTTCAGTCTCTGAATCAGATTTTTGCTCAGGTCCCTCAATTTCAGCCAGAAAATACCTGAAATCACAGAAAAACACACAAACTCATAGTAAAGTCCATAAAAGTGAATTTTAACTAAAAACTAATAAAAATATACTAAAAACTAACTAGATCATACTAAAAACATACTAAAAACAATGCCAAAAAGCGTACAAATTATCCGCTCGTCACAACACCAAACTTAAATTGTTGCTTGTCCTCAAGCAACTGAAAATCAACTAAGATAAAAAGAAGAGAATATGCAATGAATTCCAAAAACATCTATGAAGATCAGTATTAATTAGATGAGCGGGGCTTTTAGCTTTTTGCCTCTGAATAGTTTTGGCATCTCACTCTATCCTTTGAAATTCAGAATGATTGGCTTCTTTAGGAACTTAGAATCCAGATAGTGTTATTGATTCTCCTGGTAGAGTATGATGATTCTTGAACAAAGCTACTTATTGAGTCTTGGCTGTGGCCCAAAGCACTCTGTCTTCCAGTATTACCACCGGATACATACATGCCACAGACACATAATTGGGTGAACCTTTTCAGATTGTGACTCAGCTTTGCTAGAGTCCCCAATTAGAGGTGTCCAGGGTTCTTAAGCACACTCTTTTTGCCTTGGATCACAACTTTATTTCTTTTTCTTTCTTTTTCTCCCCTTTTCTCTATTTTTTTCGATTTTTTTTTCATTGCTTTTTCTTGCTTCAAGAATCATTTTTATGATTTTTCAGATCCTCAGTAACATGTCTCCTTTTTCATCATTCTTTCAAGAGCCAACATTCATGAACCACAAATTCAAGATACATATGCACTGTTTAAGCATGCATTCAGAAGACAAAAGTAATGCCACCACATCAAAATGATTAAACTGTTATAAAATTTAAAATTCATGCAATTCTTTTTATTTTTCAATTAAGCACGTTTTTATTTAAGAGAGGTGATGGATTCATAGGACATTCATAACTTTAAGGCATAGACACTAAGACACTAATGATCACAAGACACAAACATAGATAAACATAAGCATGAAATTCGAAAAACAGAAGAATAAAGAACAAGGAAATCAAGGAACGGGTCCACCTTAGTGATGGCGGCTCTTTCTTCCTCTTGAAGACCATATGGAGTGCTTGAGCTCCTCAATGTCTCTTCCTTGTCTTTTTTGCTCCTCTTTCATGATTCTTTGATCTTCTCTAATTTCATGGAGGATGATGGAGTGTTCTTGGTGCTCCACCCTTAGTTGTCCCATGTTGGAACTCAATTCTCCTAGGGAGGTGTTTAGTTGCTCCCAATAGTTTTGTGGAGGAAAGTGCATCCCTTGAGGTATCTCAGGGATCTCATGATGAGTGGGGTCTCTTGTGTGCTCCATCCTCTTCTTAGTGATGGGCTTGTCCTCATCAATAGGGATGTATCCCTCTATGTCAACTCCAACTGAATAACAGAGGTGACAAATGAGATGAGGAAAGGCTAACCTTGCCAAGGTAGAGGACTTGTCCGCCACCTTATAGAGCTCTTGAGCTATAACCTCATGAACTTCTATTCCTTCTCCAATCATGATGCTATGAATCATGATAGCCCGGTCTATGGTAACTTTGGACCGGTTGCTAGTGGGAATGATTGAGCGTTGGATAAACTCCAACCATCCTCTAGCCACGGGTTTGAGGTCATGCCTTCTCAATTGAACCGGCTTCCCTCTTGAATCTCTCTTCCATTGGGTGCCCTCTTCACATATGATTGTGAGGACTTGGTCCAACCTTTGATCAAAGTTGACCCTTCTAGTGTAAGGGTGTTCATCTCCTTGCATCATGGGCAAATTGAATGCCAACCTTACACTTTCCGGACTAAAATCCAAGTATTTCCCCCGAACCATAGTAAGATAATTCTTTGGATCCGGGTTCACACTTTGATCATGGTTCTTGGTGATCCATGCATTGGCATAGAACTCTTGAACCATCAAGATTCTGACTTGTTGAATGGGGTTGGTAACTTCCCAACCTCTTCTTCGGATCTCATGTTGGATCTCCGGATGTTCACCTTTTTGAGTGAAAAAGGGACCTCGGGGATCACCTTCTTCAAGGCCACAACTTCATAGAAGTGGTCTTGATGCACCCTTGAGATGAATCTCTCCATCTCCCATGACTCGGAGGTGGAAGCTTTTGCCTTCCCTTTCCTCTTTCTAGAGGTTTCTCCGGCCTTGGATGCCATAAATGGTTATGGAAAAACAAAAAGCAATGCTTTTACCACACCAAACTTAAAATGTTTGCTCGTCCTCGAGCAAAAGAAGAAAGAAGAGAGGAGAAGAAGAAGAAATGAGGAGAAAGGGAATGGCTTTGTGTTTGGCCAAAGGGGGGAGAAATGGTGTTTAGGTTGTGTGGAAAGGAAGGAATGAAGGAGGGTTTATATAGGAGAGGGGGAAGGGTAGGGTTCGGTCATTTGAGGGTGGGTTTGGGTGGGAAAGTGGTTTGAATTTGAATGGTGAGGTAGGTGGGGTTTTATGAAGGATGGATGTGAGTGGTGAAGAGAAAGATGGGATTTGATAGGTGAAGGGTTTTTGGGGAAGAGGTGTTGAGGTGATTGGTGAATGGGTGAAGAAGAGAGAGAGTGGTGGGGTAGGTGGGGGTCCTGTGGGGTCCACAGATCTTGAGGTGTCAAGGAAAAGTCATCCCTGCACCAAATGGCAAGCAAAATCTCGATTTGTGCCAATTCTGGCGTTAAACGCCGGGCTGGTGCCAATTTCTGGCGTTTAACGCCAGCTTCTTGCCCTTTTCTGGCGTTTAACGCCAGTCTAGCGCCCCTTTCTGGCGTTAAACGCCCAGAATGGTGCCAGACTGGGCGTTAAACGCCCAACAGCTAGCCTCACTGGCGTTTAAACGCCAGTAGGTGCGTCCTCCAGGGTGTGCTATTTTTCTTTCTGTTTTTCATTCTGTTTTTGCTTTTTTCATTGATTTTGTGACTTCTTATGATCATCAACCTACAAAAAATATAAAATAACAAAAGAAAATAGTTAATTATAAAACATTGGGTTGCCTCCCAACAAGCGCTTCTTTAATGTCATTAGCTTGACAGAGGACTCTTATGGAGCCTCAGAAATGCTCAGAGCTATGTTGGAACCTCCCAACACCAAACTTAGAGTTTGAATGTGGGGGTTCAACACCAAACTTAGAGTTTGGTTGTGGCCTCCCAACACCAAACTTAGAGTTTGACTGTGGGGGCTCTGTTTGGCTCTGTTTTGAGAGAAGCTCTTCATGCTTCTTCTCCATGGTGACAGAGGGATATCCTTGAGCCTTAAACACCAAGGATTCTTCATTCACTTGAATGATCGACTCTCCTCTATCAACATCAATCACAGCCCTTGCTGTGGCTAGGAAAGGTCTGCCAAGGATGATGGATTCATCCATGCACTTCCCAGTCTCTAGGACTATGAAATCAGTAGGGATGTAATGGTCTTCAACTTTAACCAGAACATCCTCTACAAGTCCATGGACTTGTTTTCTTGAGTTGTCTGCCATCTCTAGTGAGATTTTTACAGCTTGTACCTCAGAGATCCCTAACTTCTCCTTTACAGAGAGAGGCATGAGGTTTACACTTGACCCTAAGTCACACAAGGCCTTCTTGAAGGTCATGGTGCCTATGGTACAAGGTATTGAAAACTTCCCAGGATCCTGTCTCTTTTGAGGCAGTTTCTGCCTAGACAAGTCTTCCAGTTCTTTGGTGAGCAAAGGGGATTCATCCTCCCAAGTCTCATTTCCAAATAACTTGTCATTTAGCTTCATGATTGCTCCAAGGTATTTAGCAACTTGCTCTTCAGTGACATACTCATCATCTTCAGAGGAAGAATACTCATCAGAGCTCATGAATGGCAGAAGTAAGTCCAATGGAATCTCTATGGTCTCAGTTTGAGCCTCAGATTCCTATGGTTCCTCATTGGGGAACTTATTGGAGGCCAGTGGACGCCCAGTGAGGCCTTCCTCAGTGGCGTTCACTGCCTCTCCTTCCTCCCAAAATTCGGCCATGTTGATGGCCTTGCACTCTCCTTTTGGATTTTCTTCTGTATTGCTTGGGAGAGTACTAGGAGGGAGTTCAGTAATTTTCTTGCTCAGCTGACCCACTTGTGCCTCCAAATTTCTAATGGAGGATCTTGTTTCAGTCATGAAACTTTGAGTGGTTTTGATCAGATCAGAGACCATGGTTGCTAAGTCAGAGTTATTCTGCTTAGAACTCTCTGTCTGTTGCTGAGAAGATGATGGAAAAGGCTTGCTATTGCTAAACCTGTTTCTTCCACCATTATTGTTGTTGAAACCTTGTTGGGGTCTCTGTTGATCCTTCCATGAAAAATTTGGATGATTCTTCCATGAAGGATTATAGGTGTTTCCATAGGGTTCTCCCATGTAATTCACCTCTTCCATTGAAGGGTTCTCAGGATCATAAGCTTCTTCCTCAGATGAAGCCTCCTTAGTACTGCTTGGTGCATTTTGCATTCCAGACAGACTTTGAGAAATCATATTGACTTGTTGAGTCAATATTTTATTCTGAGCCAATATGGCATTCAGAGTGTCAATCTCAAGAATTCCTTTCTTCTGACTAGTCCCATTGTTCACAGGATTTCTTTCAGAGGTGTACATGAATTGGTTATTTGCAACCATTTCAATCAGTTCTTGAGCTTCAGTAGGTGTCTTCTTCAGATGAAGAGATCCTCCTGCAGAGCTATCCAAAGACATCTTGGATAGTTCAGAGAGACCATCATAGAAAATACCTATGATGCTCCATTCAGAAAGCATATCAGAAGGACACTTTCTGATTAATTGTTTGTATCTTTCCCAAGCTTCATAGAGGGATTCTCCTTGCTTCTGTCTGAAGGTTTAGACTTCCACTCTAAGCTTACTCAATTTTTGAGGTGGAAAGAACTTTGCCAAGAAGGCATTGACTAGCTTTTTCCAAGAGTCCAGGCTTTCTTTAGGTTGAGAGTCCAACCATGTTCTAGCTCTGTCTCTTACAGCAAAAGGGAATAGCATAAGTCTGTAGACCTCAGGGTCAACCCCATTAGTCTTGACAGTGTCACAGATTTGCAAGAACTCAGCTAAGAACTGATGAGGATCTTCCAATGGAAGTCCATGGAACTTGCAATTCTGTTGCATTAGAGAAACTAATTGAGGCTTAAGCTCAAAGTTGTTTGCTCCAATTGGCAGGGATAGAGATTCTTCTCCCATAGAAATCGGGAGTAGGTGCAGTAAAGTCACCCAGCACCTTCCTTGCATTGTTGGCATTGTTGTTTTCGGCTGCCATGTGTCCTTCTTCTTTGAAGAATTCGGTCAGGTCCTCTAAAGAGAGTTGTGCTTTGGCTTCTCTTAGCTTTCTCTTCAAGGTCCTTTCAGGTTCAGGATCAGCCTCAACAAGAATGCCTTTGTCTTTGCTCCTGCTCATATGAAAGAGAAGAGAACAAGAAAATGTGGAATCCTCTATGTCACAGTATAGAGATTCCTTAAAGTGTCAGAGGAAAAGAAGAGTAGAAGACAGAAGTAGAAAATTCGAACTTATCAAAGAAGATGGAGTTCGAATTTTGCATTAAGGGATAGTGTTAGTCCATAAATAGAAGGATGTGAGAAGGAGGGAAGTAATTTTCGAAAATTAAGTAAAAGATTTTGAAAACATTTTTGAAAACACTACTTGATTTTTGAAAATGAAAGTGGAAAAGAAATCAAGTGATTTTTGAAAAAAGATTTTAAAATTAGAAATCAAAAAGATTTGATTGAAAACTATTTTGAAAAAGATGTGGTTAAGAAAATATGATTAGTTTTAAAAAGATGTGATTGAGAAGATATGATTTGAAAAACATTTTTTTAAAAAAAGATTTGATTTTGAAAATTAAAAACCTGACTTACAAGAAAAGATATGATTCAAACATTAAACCTTCCTCAACAGAAAAGGCAACATGCTTGAAGTGTTGAATCAAATCATTAATTGATAGTAAGTATCTTTGAAAATGGAAAGAAATTGATTTTGAAAACACATGATTGAAAAGATATGATTTGAAAAAGATTTGATTTTGAAAAACTTTGAAAACCTGAAAAAAAATTGCATTGAAAAACAGAATCTTCCCTCTTGTGCCATCCTGGCGTTAAACGCCCAGAATGGTGCACATTCTGGCGTTTAACGCCCAAAACTATACCCTTTTGGGCGTTAAACGCCCAACCAGGTACCCTGGCTGGCGTTTAAACGCCAGTCTGTCCTTCTTCACTGGGCGTTTTGAACGCCCAGCTTTTCTGTGTAATTCCTCTGCTGTATGTTCTGAATCTTTAAATTCTCTGTAGTATTGACTTGAGAAGACACAAATAAAAAATATTTTTGGATTTTTAATAATAAGGAAAAATCAAAATGCAACAAGAATCAAATAACTATGCATGCAAGACACCAAACTTAGCAGTTTGTATACTACTGACACTAATGAGAATGCATATGAGACACATAAAACACTCAAGTCAAGAGAATTCAAAGATCAGAGTAAGAAATCATCAAGAATTATTTAAAGATCCTTAAGAACACATGAATGGATGCATGCAATTGACACCAAACTTAACATGAGACACTAGACTCAAACAAGAAATTTTTGGATTTTATGATTTTTTTGATTTTTTTGTGTTTTTCGAAAATTAAGTGGAAAAAGATATCAAAATTCTTAATGAGAATCCCAGGAATCATGCAATGTTAGTCTAAAGCTTCAGTCTAAAGGAATTAGACATGGTCAGCCAAGCTTCAGCAGAACACTGCATTCAAGAGCTAAATTGATGAAGATCAATCAGCTTTGGTGATGATAAGAACATCACCTTGAAACACTAGAATTCATTCTTAAGAACTCTGAAGAAAAAATACCTAATCTAAGCAACAAGATGAACCGTCAGTTGTCCAAACTCAACAATCCCCGGCAACGGCGCCATAAACCTGGTGCACGAAATTGTGATCAATACTTTTCACAACTCAAATAATCCCCGGTAATGAATCCAAAAACTTGGTGTTCAATACCATGGCATAAACACAACTTCGCACAACTAACCAGCAAGTGTACTGGGTCGTCCAAGTAATAAACCTTACGCGAGTAAGGGTCGATCCCACAGAGATTGTTGGTATGAAGCAAGCTATGGTCACCTTGTAAATCTTAGTCAGGCAAACTCAAATGGATATGGTGATGAACGCATAAAAACATAAAGATAAAGATAGAGGTACTTATGTAATTCATTGGTAGGAACTTCAGATAAGCGCATGAAGATGCCTTCCCTTCCGTCTCTCTGCTTTCCTACTGTCTTCATCCAATCCTTCTTACTCCTTTCCATGGCAAGCTTATGCAAGGGTTTCACCGTTGTCAGTGGCTACCTCCCATCCTCTCAGTGAAAATGTTCCTATGCTCTGTCACAGCATGGCTAATCATCTGTCGGTTCTCGGTCAGGCCGGAATAGAATCCAGCGATTCTTTTGCGTCTGTCACTCACGGAATGGTTGGCTCGGTTGTCAGGCGAGCACTCGGTTGTCAGGCGATCAACCATGCATCGTGCAATCAGGAATCCAAGAGATATTCACCCAATCGAAGGTAGAACGGAGGTGGTTGTCAGTCACACGTTCATAGGTGAGAATGATGATGAGTGTCACGGATCATCACATTCATCAAGTTGAAGAACAAGTGCTATCTTAGAACAAGAACAAGCGGAATTGAATGGAAGAACAATAGTAATTGCATTAATACTCGAGGTACAACAGAGCTCCACACCTTAATCTATGGTGTGTAGAAACTCCACCGTTGAAAATACATAAGAACAAGGTCTAGGCATGGCCATGAGGCCAGCCTCCCAATGATCTAAGATAGCATAATAATGAAGATAGCTACCCCTCGATGTCTCAATACAATAGTAAAAGGTCCTACTTATAGAAAACTAGTAGCCTAAGGTTTACAGAAATGAGTAAATGACATAAAAATCCACTTCCGGGCCCACTTGGTGTGTGCTTGGGCTGAGCAATGAAGCATTTTCGTGCAGAGACCTCTCTTGGAGTTAAACGCCAGCTTTTATGCCAGTTTGGGCGTTTAACTCCCATTTTGGTGCCAGTTCCAGCGTTTAACGCTGGGATTTCTGAGGGTGACTTTGAACGCCGGTTTGGGCCATCAAATCTTGGGCAAAGTATGGACTATCATATATTGCTGGAAAGCCCAGAATGTCTACTTTCCAACGCCATTAAGAGCGCGCCAATTGGGTTTCTGTAGCTCCAGAAAATCTGCTTCGAGTGCAGGGAGGTCAGAATCCAACAGCATCTGCAGTCCTTTTCAGTCTCTGAATCAGATTTTTGCTCAGGTCCCTCAATTTCAGCCAGAAAATACCTGAAATCACAGAAAAACACACAAACCCATAGTAAAGTCCAGAAAAGTGAATTTTAACTAAAAACTAATAAAAATATACTAAAAACTAACTAGATCATACTAAAAACATACTAAAAACAATGCCAAAAAGCGTACAAATTATCCGCTCATCAGTTAGTGAGAAAGGTGAGTGTCATTAACGTTGGCCCATCATGCTTAGCTCCACGTTACTCTTCACGTTAGTGGTCTTAACGTGACCACTAACGTGGGCACTCTTGGCTTAGTCCAACGTTAGTGACAAAAGTGAGTGTCACTAACGTTGGTGATTGCATCCTCCCCCCATGTTAGAGTTCACGTTAATTGGATTTACGTGGCTCTTAACGTGGCTAAGTGTGCCTTTGTGGAACGTTAGTGGCATTCACTTTTACCACTAACGTTAGAGCTTCTCTTTTCCTCCACGTTAGCTACCATGTTAATGTACTTAACGTGGCAACTAACATGGGCTATGATGGCGTCGAAGGCGTTATTGGCGATCACTTTTTCCATTAACGCTACAAGCTTGTCCCTATTCCACGTTAGTGGTCATGTTAATTAGCTTAACATGACAACTAACGTAGCTCCTTCTTGCTTTCTTTGTCCTGAAATCAAGCAGTTAAAGTGCATCAAAGCTCTGTTCCATGTCATGAGGTTATGCATCATCAATTATATCATTCAATTCCTGCTTAATTCTCATGAAATCATGTAAAGTTCACAATGTTTGCTTGAATCAAGGTGTAAGTGTATTTTTGTCCAAAACTTACTTATTTACTAAGAAATGCATGAAACTACCCTAAAACAGTAAAGAAAAGGTCAGTGAAACTGGCCAAGATGCCCTAGCATCACAACACCAAACTTAAAGCTTGCTTGTCCCTAAGCAAGTACTAAAACATAGGAAAAATGAATGAAAGAACAAGATAAACAATCCATTGTTATAGAAGTCAAATTCCTGGTTTATGGGGTTTCATGCATAGCAACTTAGGTTCATTCATTCAATGGTGTTCAGGTCCCTATCATGCCTTTGAACACTTGCTTGATTGCATCCCTTGAGACTTCTTATTTATTGATCCTCATTTCTCTTCCAGGGTTTATTGCAATCTTTTTAGGCTAAATGCTCTGTGAGAGGGCGACTCTTTAAGATAAGCTTTCAGCCAACACTCCTGAACCAGTTGGTTCAAGGTGCTAGGTGTTGAGACACCCTTGAGGACTTACTCCCTTAAGTCTCTTTCCCTCATACATGCACACCACAGGCACATGGTTTGTTATTTTTCTTCCTTGAGACCTTGGTGTCCAGCACCTCTTTGGGTTACTAAGTGCTATGTAGCAAAGGTTGCTCTTGATAGTGGACTTTCAGCTGATAATCCTGGGTTAGGTAACCCAAGTTACCAAGTGATAAGGCACCCCTAAGAGATTATTCATCCAAGCATATCCTTTGCACAGGAACACCACCGACACATGCCTCAATATTCAAACCCTTGGTGCCTAGCCTTATTTCTTATTATTTTTCTTTCCTTTTCAAACTCTTGTTGTTCTTTCTCTTTTTCTTATTAGGATCTTGTTATTTGGTTAGTCTCAATAGGATGTGTTCCAAGCATGTGATTTAGAGCATATATTTGCCTATATACCTTGTTGGTGAACTAAGTTAGCTAATTAATTACCATACCACAAACTTAAGAACTCACTTCACAAGATAAACCCACTCTTGTTTTTCATAACATTTTCTTTTTAATTGACTTAAAAGGACAAGCATACATATAAGCAAGATAAAAATGAAAGCTAGGGACTTAGACCAAACATTTAGACCTGAACATTAAAATTTTAAAGGCAGAATTGAATGTTCCAATGCTACTATGGAAGCATGTTCTATTTCATACATGATTTTCCTTATTTAAAACTTGAAAAAGATAGAACGAAGAGGGAACTCCACCACCTTTTACTTATTGGAATGCTTATGTCCCTTTGTTTCCTTTGTCTTGGGATCCTTCTTGATTGCTCGAATCCCTATTTCCCTTGCGCTTTCTGATTAGCTTTTTCTAGAAACTAACATCCTCCATCTTCTTCTTCAATGCTTTCTTCTGTTGTTTTACCTTCCCCTCCTCTTGTTCTATTAGGTATTTGCAAACTGCATCATATCTTGGGATGGCAATGTGCAAATTATGCATATGCCCAGCCACATAAGTCAACTTGGCCTGAGTATTTGTTCCGGGGGTTACCTGAAACGTGTAGCTCGGTCGTCTGGAGAGGCCCGAGGTGGGGGTTCAGGGACCCGAGCTTGATATGCGGAGTGGTTGGTGGTTGTACCTGCAATGACACTCCGATGCTTAAGTTAGCATGGGTCCAAGCAGATATGTGTAGAATGTGGAATGAATGTCATACCTGGGTGCTCCAGTGTATTTATAGTAGTTGGCCGTGATCTTCCCTGGATAAGATATTCTTATCTTATCTTATCTTTGGGAGTTTTATCTCTATCTTTGTGGAACCGCCTTTTCTAGGCCTTTTCGGCCTTTAGGTTTTGGGCTGCGTTCCTTTTGATGGGCCTTCCTTACTTTATTGTCCGAGGTCCGACCTTTAGGCGTGAGCCTTAGGACGAGGTCGGACCTTTTATGAATTGACCGAGTTGGAGGAGCCCGGTCAGGGTATGAACAGTGCCCCTGCCCGAGTTCGTCCTTTTTGGGAGGTCGAGCTCGGGCATGGTAGTTTTTTCAAAATTCAAAAATGGACGTTCCTGCATTTATTGCATTTTACCATTTTTCCTCGATTTCCGTTTGGGCTCTGTGAAGGCTTTATTTACTTGCCCCTTTCCTCCTTTTTCTGCGTTTTTGTTTTTCTTTATCCTTTCCGAGCACTGCTTCTTCTTTCTCTTTGCTCTGCTTCCCCGAATCTCTCTGTGTGTCTTTCTGGGGTTCCCTCTGCGCCGTCGTTTCGTTCTCCTTGCTTCGGAGCTCGTCGTCTTTGTTTCTTTCTTCCAGGTTTGTTCCCATGTTTCTCTTTTCTTGTGCACATATGCTTCTGTTCTTTGTGTGGCTCTTGTTTGTTTCTTCTTCTTTATGCCTGGGTTGCCCCGAAAAGAGGCGCCGCCATTGCTTGTTGTTTGTATATGGGGGGGGCTCTTTTTTGTTCTCCGGTATTTTGTTCCGGGTTGCCGCGTTTTCTTCGTGGGGTTTTGTTTCTTGCTTTGCTGAATGGGTTTTTGCTGTCTTCTTTATGTGATTTTTGCTTTGCTGCTGTATTCTTCTTTGTAGGTAAAAATTTTATGTCTCGAAAGGTTCTTCAAGCGATGTCGACTAAGATTCCATGTGGTCTTGGTTGGGTAGACCCTCTTCCTCTAAGAGTCCCTTCTGTGGTAGATTCTGAGTATTTAGCTAGGTTCCGTAGGCACTGTAGCATATGTGAGAATAGGGAGTCTGAGAGGGATTACGAACTAGTGGCCCCGGAATCTGAGGAGAGAGTGTGCTTCCCGCCTTTAGATAGTTCCGAGAAGCTCTTCTTTTATGCTTATGATTGTTTTTTCTCTAAGCTGAGTGTCCGACTTCCCTTTACCGATCTGGAGTCCGAGGTGTTATGGTCTTGTAACCTTGCCCCTACGCAGCTCCATCCAAATTCTTGGGCGTTTTTAAAGCTGTTTCAACTTTTGTGTCAGTTTTTGGGCGTCTCTCCCTCTATTTCTCTTTTTTCCTATTTGTTTGTGTTGACGAAGCCGGGGTCGCGTGGAGGGAAGGTATCTTGGGTCTCTTTTAGAGCTAACCAGGGGAGGAAGTTTTGTACCTTGTATGATGAGTCCTTTCATGATTTTAAGAACTTTTATTTCAAGGTCCGGGCTACTGGAGACGTCCGACCTTTCTTTCTAGACGAGAGTGGGGAGCCTTCTTTTCCTCTTTGTTGGCAGGAGAATGTAGTGTCTGTTAAGTATACCTTTGACAGTCTAGATGAGGTGGAGCAGGCTTTTGTGGGTGTGGTGAGCAGTTTATGGGGTCGGGCACCTCACTTGGACACGAAGAAAATGTTGGGAGATCCAAGCCTTCTCCGTTCCGAGTTAGGTAGTTCCCGACCTCTCAGAGATTCATCTTTTTTTAGTATTTTGGTTTTCCTTGTTTTGGTGGAATTTCTGTTGTGGTAATCCTTTTTCTTTTATTTCTGCAGAGATGTCTTCTCAGGCGGATTCCATGAAGTTCCTTCGTCGGACGAAGAAGTCTGTGGCTGCTCGGAATATCGAGGCTGGGGAGGCTTCTGCCCGATCTTCTCCGAAGAAGACTACTGTGGGTGTCACTACTCAGTCGAAGACTATTCCGACTCCCCAGTTCCGAGCTATAAATCAAGATCCCCCGACCTCCGGGCCTGCTACCTCTTCTCCGCCTTCGTCCTCGGGTCCTCCTCCCAAGAAACAGAAGACCTCTCAAGAGCTTGCGGGTTTTAATGACAAGGATTTTGATGCTCTTGGTTGGATTGAACAGCATATTCTCCCTCAGACCTTTATTTCTACTGATGATGTA
The DNA here is from genome assembly GCF_003086295.3 of Arachis hypogaea. NCBI lineage: Eukaryota > Viridiplantae > Streptophyta > Magnoliopsida > Fabales > Fabaceae > Arachis > Arachis hypogaea. Next base: position 22,088,288 of record NC_092040.1, read on the forward strand.
TCTATGGAGCATCATTTTCAGTATATGGCGCGGAGTTGTGTCCGGATGGCTAGTCTTCATGCCGCTATTGCCCGGGAGTTCAAGAAATCCCCCATTGGTGCGACCAGCTCCCGACTTGAGAAGGCTCAGTCTGAGTTTGAGAGGATTAGTGAACTGAAGGCTGCTAGGATTACTGAGCTGGAGGCGTCTCTGGAGAAGGAGAAAGCCAAAGCTACCGCGGCTGTGGCGGCAGCGAAAGCATCTGAGGAGATGGCGAAGGCGGCGACGGAGAATTATACTCGGATATATGCCGAGCTTGTGGAGACAAAGGAGAGATTGCAATCTGCTCAGGATGATTTTTACGAGCTAGAAGGTCATGTGGCTAAGGGTATGGATGCTATGTTTGAAAATTTGAAGGCTCAGGTCCGGGTTCTTGCTCCTGACCTGGATCTGAGCTTATTTAGTACGGATAACGTTGTTGTGGAGGGAAAGATTGTTCCTGCTCCCAACGAGGATGAGGTTCCGGTGTCCGACCCCAAAGTTCCGGTTGCGAACCCGACTTCACTTTTGGCCGAGGAGGGATCTGGTGTGGAGGTTTTGAACCGAGATGACGGTGCCGTTAATGCTGTCCCGATTTCTATGTTTCCTCCGCAGCCTTCTGTTGATGTGGAGTCCGGAAAGGACCTTGAATCTCTGTAATCCTTTTATCTTTGGTTTTTTGCCCGGCCTGTGGGCTCTTTTGTTTTTGGATGGTTTCTGTGGACTCTTTGAACACCTTTTTGCTTTTAGCTACTTGTAGTAACTTTTTAGCTTATTATGCGGTGTTTTGCTCGCGTTTTGACTTTTTGCTCCGCTTTTATGCTTTTTAGTTGTTTTTGGATAACAACCTTTTAGCTAGCGCTTTTTGAACTTTCCTTTGATTTCGTTTTTTCGCTTGTACTTTTTAGTTGTTTTTGTATAGCAACTTTTTAGTAAGCGTTTTCGAAATCTTTGCTTTCGCCGTTTTAAGGCTTCTTTCTTGGATCCGGACTTTTTCTCGGACCTCGGGTGTTTGAGTACTTCCCTTTGTTGGGCCTAACCTTGTCGTTGGTCGGCCTTTTAAGTTATTTTTGTAATCTCTTTTTATTTGGCTTTTTGAGCCTTTTCAGAGTTGCTTTATAACTTCTCACATTAATTTGAACCTCGTCGCTTTATCTTTGCCGACCTTGTGTGGTCTCTTGGCAAATGATTTTTTGCGTTTTGTCGAGCATAAATTAATGCGCCTTGGGGGGGTACTTTTCAGGATTTGTTTCAACACGAGGAAAATAGAAAAATTTGATTAGTATTAAAAAAGAAAGAATATTTACAGAGTGTTTACCCTTGACTAGGTCGGGTGTCTTTTTGACCGGGTGTCTCATTAAAAAACCCTTGTAGGGAAAAAGAGTACACCTCGGGTTATCTTTTTCTAGCTTTAGTATCGTCTTAGATTGCAGGCGTGCCAGGCCCTGGGCAACTCGTTGCCTTCTAGGTCGGATACTTTGTAGTAGCCTGTTCCTAAGACTTCTGTTACCTTGTAGGGCCCTTTCCAATTTGCAGCTAGCTTTCCTTCTCCCGACTTTTGTGTTCCAATGTCGTTTCGGATTAGAATCAGGTCGTGAATGGAGAAGCTTCGTTTTATTACTTTCTGATTGTATCTGAGGGCCGTTCGCCGTTTTAAGGCTTCTTCTCGGATCCGAGCTCTTTCTCGGTCCTCGGGGAGGAGGTCGAGTTCTTCCCTTTGTGCCTGCGGGTTACCTTTTTCGTTGTAGAAGATGGTTCTAGGTGACCCTTCATCTATTTCAATAGGAATCATTGCCTCCATCCCGTAAGCTAGTCGGAATGGCGATTCTCCTGTTGTAGAGTGCGGAGTTGTCCGATATGCCCATAGCACCTGGGGGAGCTCCTCGGCCCATCCCCCTTTGGCCTCTTGGAGTCTTCGTTTTAACCCGGCCAAGATGACTTTATTTGCAGCCTCTGCTTGTCCATTGGCTTGTGGGTGCTCGACCGAGGTGAATTGCTGTTTGATTTTTAGTTCGGCCACCAAGTTCTGAAAACTTGTGTCCGTGAACTGTGTTCCATTGTCCGTTGTGATGGAGTAGGGGACTCCGAACCTTGTGACAATGTTTTTGTATAGGAATTTGCGACTTTTCTGAGCCGTAATGGTGGCTAAGGGTTCAGCTTCGATCCACTTTGTGAAGTAATCAACCCCTACTATGAGGTATTTGACTTGCCCCGGTCCTTGGGGGAACGGGCCGAGTAGGTCAAGTCCCTATTTGGCGAAGGGCCATGGTGCGGTGATGCTGATAAGGTCTTCGGGTAGTGCCTTGTGAAAATTGGCGTGTTTTTGGCAGGGGGGCATATTTTCACAAATTCCGTTGCGTCTCTTTGCAAGGTCGGCCAGTAGAACCCGGCTCGGACTACTTTCTTGGATAATGCCCGAGCTCCGAGATGGTTTCCACACATGCCTCCGTGGACTTCTTCGAGGACGCTCTTTGTTTCTGAGGTCGGGACGCACCTAAGGAGGGGGTTTGAGAATCCTCTTCTGTATAATACGTCGTGAATTAGTGTATAATTCTGGGCGTCTTTCGTGAGTCTTTTAGCTTCCTTTCTTTCGGCGGGGAGAGTTCCCGACTTCAGGTAGTTGAGTATGGGGGTCATCCATCCCTGCTGTTGGTTGGATATATTTAGCGTTTCTTCCTCTCTTAGCACGGAGGGAGATTGTAAGGTTTCCTGGAGGAGACTTCTGTTGTTGCCTCCGGGCTTGGTGCTGGCGAGTTTTGAGAGGGCGTCTGCCCGGGCGTTTTGTTCTCGAGGTATGTGCTGGATCTGTATTTCTGAAAAGTGGCGTAATTGTGCCTGTGTTTGGTCCAGGTATTTTTTCATAGTTGGGTCTTTGGCCTGGTAGCTTCCATTTACTTGTGATGTGACGACCTGGGAGTCGCTGAAGATCGTGATTCTCTGGGCTCCGACCTCTTCGGCTAGCTTTAGACCTGCTAGTAGGGCCTCGTATTCGGCTTGGTTGTTCGAAGCCTGGAACTCGAATTTTAGGGATAGTTCTATCCGCGTTCCTTGGTCGCTTTCGAGTATAACCCCGGCTCCGCTTCCTGTTTTGTTTGAGGACCCGTCGACATACAGGTTCCATGAGAGTGGGGTTCCAGGGGTCTCAGTGTATTCTGCGATGAAGTCGGCTAGATACTGAGATTTTATGGCAGTTCGGGCTTCATAGTGGAGGTCGAACTCGGACAGTTCCACCGCCCATTGTAGTATTCGTCCTGCCAGGTCTGTTTTTTGCAGGATGTGTCTCATGGGTTGGTTTGTCCGGACTTTGATGGTGTGGGCTTGAAAGTAGGGACGGAGCCTCCGAGCTGTGAACACTAGGGCGTAGGCGAATTTTTCTATCTTCTGATAGTTTAATTCGGCCCCTTGTAGTGCCTTGCTTACAAAGTATATGGGGTGTTGTCCTTGGTTATTTTCTCGTATTAACGCTGAAGCGACTGCTCGATTTCCAACCGAGAGGTATAGTACGAGTTTTTCTCCTTTTAAAGGTCGGGTTAGGATTGGTGGCTGCCCGAGGAATTCCTTGAATTCTTGAAAGGCTTTTTCGCACTCCGGGGTCCATGAGAAGGGTTTCCCTTTCTTTAGGAGTGAGTAGAGAGGTAGTGATTTTATCGCTGATCCTGCCAAGAATCTTGATAGGGCGGCTAGCCTTCCATTCAGTTGTTGTACTTCTTTGACACACGTCGGGCTCTTCATATTGAGTATCGCTTGGCATTTGTCCGGGTTCGCTTCGATGCCCCTTTGAGTCAGCATGAAGCCTAAGAACTTTCCGGCTTCTGCGGCGAAGGTACACTTTGTCGGGTTAAGTCTCATGTTGTGTCTTCTGAGGGTGCCGAAGACACTGGTGAGGTCGGTCAGCAAGTTTCTGTCTTTTTGTGTTTTTACCAGCATGTCGTCGACGTACACCTCCAGCTGTAGTCCGATGTGCTCTGAGAACACTTTGTTCGTTAGCCTCTGGTAGGTTGCCCCTGCGTTCTTCAGCCCGAAGGGCATTACTACGTAGCAGTAGTTTGCCTTTGGGGTTATGAACGAGGTCTTTTCTTGGTCGGGTCCGTACATCGGGATTTGATTGTATCCCGAGTATGCGTCCATGAAGGAGAGATATCTGTAGCCTGAGGCTGCGTCTACTAAGGCGTCGATGTTTGGTAGTGGATATGGGTCTTTGGGGCAGGCTTTGTTGAGATCCGTGTAATCGACGCACATCCTCCATTTTCCGTTGGGCTTTTTTACCAGGACCACGTTTGCGAGCCATAGGGGGTATTTTACTTCCCTAATGAACCCTGCATCTAGTAGTGCTTGTACTTGTTCTTCTATTGCTTGCATGCGCTCGGGTCCGAGCTTCCGGCGTCTTTGTTGGACAGGTCTGGATCCCGGGTATACTGATAGCTTATGGCACATCAGGTCGGGGCTTATGCCTGGCATGTCAGAGGCTCTCCAGGCGAAGAGGTCGGAATTCTCCCTTAAGAGGGTTATGAGTTCCTCTTTTAGGTCTGCTTCGAGGTTTGCTCCTATGTTTGTTATTTTTTCAGGTGTGTTCCCAATCTGGACTTTTTCGGTTTCTCCCTCTGGTTGTGGCCGAAGATCTTCTCGGGCTTGAACTCGTCCGAGTTCTATTGTGTTGACCTCTTTCCCTTTTAGGCTCAAGCTTTCGTTGTAGCATCGCCGTGCTAATTTTTGGTTGCCTTTTAGGGTAGCGATTCCTTTTGCGGTAGGGAACTTCATACAGAGGTGTGGGGTCGAGACTATAGCTGCCAGTCTGTTTAGGGTTGGTCGCCCAATGAGGGCATTGTATGCTGAAGTGACGTCGACTATAATGTAGTCGATGCTTAATGTTTTAGATTGCTCGCCTTTTCCAAAGGTAGTGTGTAGCGAGATGTATCCTAAGGGATGGATTGGGGTATCCCCTAGCCCAAATAGGTCGGTGGGATAGGCCTTTAGTTCTTTTTCTTCAAGTCCGAGCTTGTCGAAGGCCGTTTTGAACAGGATATCTGCTGAGCTTCCCTGGTCAATCAGGGTTCGATGTAAGTTGGCGTTTGCTAGGATAATGGTGATTACCATTGGATCGTCGTGCCCGGGTATTATCCCTCGAGCATCTTCTCGGGTAAATGAGATAGTGGGTAATTCGGGCTGGGGACTGTCTTCTCGGACGTGATAGACTTCTTTGAGGTGTCTTTTTCGCGAGGATCTGGATGTTCCTCCGCCTGCAAAACCTCCATTTATCATGTGAACGTGCCTTTCAGGGGTTCGCGGGATTTGTTCGGCCCGATCTTCGTTATCTCCCCGCCTTCTCTTCCTGGCCTCTTCTCCTTTCTCTGCTATGTATCTGTCGAGTTTTCCTTCTCTGGCTAGCTTTTCTATAACATTCTTTAGGTCGTAGCAGTCGTTAGTAGAATGGCCGTAGAGCTTGTGATATTCACAGTATTCGGACCGATCTCTCCCCGCTCTCTTGTGTTTTAGCGGTCGGGGCGGTGGGATCTTTTCGGTGTGGCATACTTCTCTGTAGACATCTACCAGGGAGACTCGGAGGGGGGTGTAGTTGTGGTACTTCCGTGGCTTGTCCGAGTTGGGTTCTTCTTTCTTCTTCTGTTCCCGATCTCGATCTCGGAGGGGGTAGGTTGATTCCTTCCTAGAAGAGTCTCTTAGCTGGGAGGTTTCCTCCATGTTGATATATTTTTCCGCCCGCTCCTGCACCTCGTATAGGGAGGTCGGGTATCGTTTGGATAGGGATTGGCTAAACGGTCCCTCTTTTAGGCCGTTTGCTAGTCCCATGATAGCTGCTTCAGTGGGCAAGTGTTGTATGTCCAGGCAGGCTTTGTTGAATCGCTCCATGTATTCTCGAAGAGTTTCTTGGTTTCCTTGTTTGATCCCGAGTAGACTGGGGGCATGTTTTGTCTTGTCCTTTTGAATAGAGAACCTTGTTAGGAATTTTTTGGTTAGGTCTTCGAAGCTGGTGATTGATCTTGGTGGCAGGTTGTCGAACCACTTCATGGCTGACTTGGTGAGAGTGGTGGGGAAGGCTTTGCACCGAATTGCGTCGGAGGCATCGACTAGGTACATTCTGCTCCTGAAGTTGCTGAGGTGGTGACTTGGATCGGTGGTGCCGTCGTAGAGATCCATATCGGGTGGTTTGAAGTTTCGCGGTACCTTCTCCTTCATGATCTCTTGCGTGAAGGGATCATGGTTGCCTTCGGGGGTGGTGCCGCGTTCTGTCCGGTCTTTTCAGGTTGGCCTCTATTTTCCGTAGTTTTTCTTCTAATTCTCTGCGCTTTCGAGCCTCCCTTCTCAGATCTTGTTCAGTTTCTTTCTGCTTCTTTATGTCCTCTTCGAGTTGTTTCAGTCGGTTTTGTTGTGCCCGGACTGCTTCTAAAATTTCCGAGCTCTTTTCTTTTTCGGAATTTTGTGGATCTTTGTTTGGGAGTGACGCCTTTGGGCGTTTCTGTTTGTTTCCTCCTGGAGTGCGTGGTGATAGAGGGCTGTCCGGTCGTTCTCCGGTGTCAACTTCATCCTCTTGTTCGGATGCAGCGTGGAGAGGGTCGTCCGCCATGGTAAAGGAATGACTTCCAGTTCCCCGGCAACGGCGCCAATGTTCCGGGGGTTACCTGAAACGTGTAGCTCGGTCGTCTGGAGAGGCCCGAGGTGGGGGTTCAGGGACCCGAGCTTGATATGCGGAGTGGTTGGTGGTTGTACCTGCAATGACACTCCGATGCTTAAGTTAGCATGGGTCCAAGCAGATATGTGTAGAATGTGGAATGAATGTCATACCTGGGTGCTCCAGTGTATTTATAGTAGTTGGCCGTGATCTTCCCTGGATAAGATATTCTTATCTTATCTTATCTTTGGGAGTTTTATCTTTATCTTTGTGGAACCGCCTTTTCTAGGCCTTTTCGGCCTTTAGGTTTTGGGCTGCGTTCCTTTTGATGGGCCTTCCTTACTTTATTGTCCGAGGTCCGACCTTTAGGCGTGAGCCTTAGGACGAGGTCGGACCTTTTATGAATTGACCGAGTTGGAGGAGCCCGGTCAGGGTATGAACAGTATTTATGATAAACTTTTCTCGATGTAGTTGCCATCTTTCATTGAGCACGCTGAACTCGTTGAATGCTTTCATCTGAGAAAACTGACGTTGGTTGAGTTCTTGAAGACGCTTGTCCGACGCTCTTGCCTTTCAGTTACTTGATTGATGGCTTGGTGAGCTGGGAGTAATGCTCCTGTTGCTGCTCTATTTGTTGTTTCTGCCACTTCCTTTGTTGATTCATCTAATTAGAGAGCAGTTCTTCTTGACGATCCATCCTTTGGGATTGAATGTGTAGTTGTTGTTCTTGTCCCTTCATATAACTCCTTGCTAGATCCTCAATGGCTCCTTGAATGTGATTCAAGTTTATGTTAGTTGGATCATAGTACTCTTCTTGCTGGTATTCTTCTTGATGAGGTTCTTCTTGGTGAGGTTCTGGTGCACGAAATCACAATCACACTTTTGTAATTCCGCACAACTAACCAGCAAGTGCACTGGGTCGTCCAAGTAATACCTTACGTGAGTAAGGGTCGATCCCACGGAGATTGTCGGCTTGAAGCAAGCTATGGTTATCTTGTAACTCTTAGTCAGGATATCAATAATTCTCAGATTTAATTGTAAAAAGTAAAAGAACATGAAATAAATACTTGTTTTGCAGTAATAGAAAACAGGTTGAGGTTTTGGAGATGCTCTATCTTCTGAATATCTACTTTCCTACTGTCTTCTTCTTCAAGCACGCAAGGCTCCTTCCATGGCAAAGTATGGACTATTATATATTTCTGGAAAGCCCAGGATGTCTAATTTCTAACGCAGATGAGAGCGCGCCAATTGGGCTTTTGTAGCTCCAGAAAATCCACTTCGAGTGCAGGGAGGTCAAAATCCAACAGCATCTGCAGTCCTTTTCAGCCTCTGAATTAGATTTTTGCTCAAGTCCCTCAATTTCAGCCAAAAAATACCTGAAATCACAGAAAAACACACAAACTCATAGTAAAGCCCAGAAAAGTGAATTTTAAATAAAAACTAATAAAACTATAATAAAAACTAATTAAAACGTACTAAAAACATACTAAAAAAATGCCAAAAAGTGTATAAATTATCCGCTCATCACAACACCAAACTTAAATTGTTGATTGTCCCCAAGCAACTGAAAATCAAATAGGATAAAAGAAGAGAATATACTATAGACTCCAAAATATCAATGAAACTTAGCTCCAATTAGATGAGCGGGACTAGTAGCTTTTTGCCTCTGAACAGTTTTGGCATCTCACTTTATTCTTTGGAGTTCTGAATGATTGGCTTCTATAGGAACTCAAAATCTAGATAGTGTTATTGATTCTCCTAGTTAAGTATGTTGATTCTTGAACATAGCTACTTCATGAGTCTTGGCTGTGGCCCAAAGCACTCTGTTTTCCAGTATTTTCACCGGATACATATATGCCACAGACACATAAATGGGTGAACCTTTTCTGATTGTGACTCAGCTTTGCTAGAGGCCCCAATTAGAGGTGTCTAGGGTTCTTAAGCACACTCTTTTTGCCTTGGATCATGACTTTAACCGCTCAGTCTCAAGTTTTCACTTGACACCTGCATGCCACAAGCACATGGTTAGGGACAGCTTGGTTTAGCCGCTTAGGCCAGGATGTTATTCCTGTAGGCCCTCCTATCCATTGATGCTCAAAGCTTTGGATCCCTTTTATTTTTACCCTTGCCTTTTGGTTTAAAGGGCTATTGGCTTTTCCTGCTGATGACAAGTCATCATATACCCATTTTTCAAGCTAATTTCACTTGTTTTATTAGTCTTTATGCACTTTCTTGCATCCTAAGTAAGTGATTTGGAGTGAAAATGCATAACTTCTTTAAATCAAACAACCACCATGAAATTGATGTTAACTCATGAGTTTAAGCTAATTTTAATTGAATTTTAATTGATTTATAAGCCTTGTGAATTTAGTGATACTTGGAGTGGTTGTTTTGGTTTAATGTAGGTGAAGAAAAGAATAAAAGAGAAAAGCGTGGCCTAAGAAAGCGTGACCAAAGGAGAAGAAAACGTGGTCAAAGGAAGGAGAAGTGTGCCGCATGTAAAGAGGGGAAGCAAGCATTGCCCTCCACAAGGGCACACTGCCCTCTAGGAGGGCAACATAAGGGAACAAAGCATGAAAGGCAACTCTGTCCTGCCCACTACAAGGACAGAGCACAAATCTGTGCCTTGGAATCAAAAAGAACAAAACCTTGCCCTGTCCTCCACAAGGGCAGTATTGGGCTCACCAAGAGAAGAAAATCAAAGGAAAATGCCTACAATGCTTGCCACAAGAGTTGAACACGGGACCATGAGGAAGCAAGGAATTAAGCCTCAAGGGCAGGGCAGACGCACCAAGCTGCACCACGCCCGCACCACAGACGCACCAAGCACCAAATCCTGCCCTGCCCTCCACAAGGGCAGGGCAGCCTCCTGGAAGCTATTGTTTTTGGGCCAAAAATTGAATTAAAAATCCAATTTAATTCATTTCTTCACCAAATCAAAAGCGCATCCAAATCCCAAAATCCAAGAATAGAAAGTGTATAAATAGGAGCTAGTTTGATGTAATGAGGACCTTTTACTTGACTTTTGAATTTTGCACTTTCTTTGAGCTTTGAATTTTTGCAACCTTTCTTTGAGAGACTGGACCGAGATTTCAGAGAATTGGGAAGGAGAATTGATCTCCCTTCTTCCTCGTTCTTGCTTGGGCACTTTTAATTTTCTTGTTTTGAGTTTTGGGTGTGAAGAATTGAGGAAATTCTGTCTCAATCTCCATTCAAAATCTCTTTAATTCCTCTTCTGCATAATTGAGTTTAATTACAATTCCTTTACTGCTTCTTCTTCAATTTCTTGTTAATTGCTTTGAGAACTTGGATCTAGGAAGGCACTTGAGATCTAGGCTCTGCTACCTAGTCTCTGGAGTCCTGAGATCCCGATTTCCTTTTGGTTCTTCTGTGAACCTTTGCTGCATTTAATTTCTTTACTGTTTGAGTTCTAATTGCTTCTAATTCAATTTCTGCTCTATTAACTGTGGCAATTCAATTTCTCTCTGTTTAGATTCTGCAATCCCAGTCCTCAAATCCCTTTTATATTCAAGCAATTTACATTTCTTGCCATTTAAGTTACTGCAATTTACATTTCTTGCACTTTAAGTTTCAGTCATTTAATTTCTTGTCCTTTAAGATTCAGCCTATTTTACTTTCCTGTCTTTTAATTTACTGCAATTCTCCCCTCTCCCTTTACATTCCAAGCAATTTAGCTTCTGCTAAATACAACCCACTCAACCAAAACTTAATTCGCTTGACTAAATCAACCACTAAACTAAAATTGCTCAATCCTTCAATCCCTGTGGGATCGACCTCACTCATGTGAGTTATTAGTACTTGATGCGACCCAGTACACTTGCCGGTGAGTTTTGTGTTGGATCGTTTTCCACACATCAAGTTTTTGGCGCCGTTGCCGGGGATTGAAAAAGATTGACAATGATTAAGTGAAGTGGAGATCTAGATCAAGCAATTTTTCTTTTCTGTTATTTTAATTGTGACTAACACACTAACTGTTTGAATTTTTGCTTAAACTAACTAAAACTTCATTCTAACTATAGATTGAAGTTTCATTGGTTTTCTGGATCTGTGTGTTTATTGTTGTGTGTTTGTCTGTCAAGTATAGAAAGATCTTCCCCAGTCCTCTCTGAAATTGACCAAAGAACTCTTCGGAGAATAAGAAGAGCCGAAAGAGGGAAGAACGTTATTGGAGAGGAAGACTCTGAGGAGGAATTCCAAGAAATGGAAGGAGATCTAAATCAACCAGGAGAAGGGGCCAACAATAACCAACAACAACGAAGAGTCCTGGCTTCATATACATTTGCAAATGCTAGACACTGTGGAAGTAGCATTCTCACGCCTAATGTCAATGCAAACAATTTTGAATTAAAGCCACAACTCATCACTTTGGTTCAAAACAACTGTTCTTTTGGAGGAGGACCTTTGGAGGACCCAAATCAACATTTATCTACCTTCTTGAGAATCTGTGATACTGTGAAAACCAATGGTGTGCCTCCTGATAGCTACAAGTTGTTGCTCTTTCCATTTTCTCTCAGAGATAAAGCCACTCAATGGCTAGAGACCTTTCCAAAAGAAAGCATCAACACTTGGGATGACTTGGTAAGCAAGTTTCTTGCCAAATTTTATCCCCCTTAAAGAATCCTAAGATTGAAGACTGAGGTGCAGACATTCACTCAAATGGAGGCTGAAAACTTATATGAAGCATGGGAAAGATATAAGGCTCTATTGAGGAAATGTCCACCAGAGATGTTCACTGAGTGGGACAAGTTGCAGAACTTCTATGAGGGACTCACTCTTAAGGCTCAAGAAGCACTTGATCATTCAGCTGGAGGGTCTTTGCAACTCATGAAAACTACAGAGGAAGCTCAAAACCTCATTGATATGGTGGCCAATAACCAATATTTCTTTGCTCATCAAAGACAACGCCAACCATCACAAAGAAGAGGAGTAACGGAGTTGGAAGGAGTGGATTCAATTCTAGCTCAGAACAAGATAATGCAGCAGCAGATTCAACAACAGTTTGAGCAAATGGCCAAAAGGATTGATGGCTTGCAAGTTGCATCAGTGAGTGCCACAAGCCAACCACCAACTACTTGGGTGCAAAGTGAAGAAACTCAAGAGGAGCAACAGCAAGAGCAAGTCCAGTACATGCACAACCAAAATCCTGGAACAAATGAAGTCTATAGTGATACTTACAATCCATCTTGGAAGAACCATCCCAACCTCAGATGGGGAGACAACCATAATCAAAACCAACAACCATGGCAAAGAAACTCAAGTCAGAACAATTGGAAAAGCACAAACCACAACCCCCAGCCAAACACTAACCAAAATACATACAGAAAACCACAAAATAATTACCCCAACTCTAATCATTATCCACCTAATAACCACCCAACAAACCAAAACACCTATCACCATCCATCAACAACCCAAACCTCACCAATTTCACAAGAATCCCAGAGGATCACTAATCTAGAGCTACTCATGGAGAAAATGATGAAGAACCAAGAATTGACAACAAAGAACCAAGAAGCTTCCATGAAGAACTTAGAAAGGCAAATTGGGCAAATCTCCAAACAGATTTCTGTTGAAAAACCATCAAGCTCACTACCAAGTGACACCATCCCCAACCCAAAGGAAGAATGCAAGGTCGTGCAACTACGAAGTGGAAAAATGTTAGTGGATGGTAACCAAGGAGCAACCAAGAATAATGACAATGAGCCAACAAAGAATGATGAAGCCATCAACAAGGACATGTTAAGCAAGAATGTCCCATAAAAACTCATAGAGGAAAACAACGAACCACAGAATCTAAAGAAAGGAAAGCAGATCAGGGAAGAACCAAATCCAAAACAACATCAAGTGGAGAAGAGCTCAACATCACCATTGCCTTATCCACAGAGATTTCACAAAGAGACAAAGGATCAGCATTTCCACAAATTTCTTGAGACTTTCAAGAAGCTGGAAATCAACATACCTTTAGCTGAGGCATTGGAGCAAATGCCTCTTTATGCCAAGTTCTTGAAAGAGCTCATCAACAAGAAGAGAAGTTGGAATGAAAAGGACACTGTAATGCTTAGTGAAGAATGCAGTGCACTCATTAAAAAGGGACTCCCTCCCAAGCTTGAATATCCTGGAGGTTTCTTCCTACCCTGCACTATTAGAAACCTATTCATCAACAAGGGGATGTGTGATTTAGGAGCAAGCATAAATCTAATCCCATCTTCTTTAGTGAAAAAGCTTGGCATAGAGGAGGTGAAACCAATACAGATGTCCTTGGAGTTGGTGGACCAATCAGTAGTATATCCTAAAGGGCTGATTGAGAACCTTTTAGTTAAGGTTGACAAGTTCATTTATCCTGCAGATTTTGTGATCCTGGATTCTTCAGAAAATGGAAATGACTCCATAATACTTGGTCGACCATTTTTGGCCACTGCTAGAGCCATTGTGGATATAGAGCAGGGAGAGTTAACCCTCAGGATGCATGAGGAGAGCATCATCTTGAAAGTCTTTCCAGAATTACAAAGGAATGAAGAAACAAGCAAAACAAGTGGTGACTTCCTTCCAAAGCAAGCAACCGACAAGGCAGTAGAACAGAAAAATAAGCAGATACAAGAAGAAAAAGGAATTCAAAAGGAAGCAGGGGTGATAAACAAGAAGGAAGGTATCACAACCCAAGTCACTGTCAAGAAAGAAAGATCAACAAGAAAGAAAAAGATGAAAAGCAAGAATAAGGCTCACAAAGGGTGGAAGAACAAGAAAATTCCAACTGAGGGATTTTCCAAAGGTGACAAAGTACAATTAGTATATCAACAGCTAGGAACAGAAGATTATTACACTGTCAACCAAGTACTTTCTCTTGAGCATATGGAAATTGAGCATCAAGGCACACAGAGAAAGCTTACAGTGAGAGGTGACAAGTTGAGACATCACCAACATCAACCACCCTAAAGGGAGTTCAATGTCAAGCTAGTGACAATAAAAGAGCGCTTCATGGGAGGCAACCCATGATTTAAGATTTCTGTCTTCTCTTTCATTTAATAAGCTATGATTCCTCTGAAGTATGATTTTAAACTTTCATGCCTGATAAATGCATACAGTGTCTTAGAGCATAAGTCAAACTTTTAAGTTTGGTGTTCCTTAAGGCACACTCAACTTTTGCTTTTCAAAAAGGAAAGCGGGCTATTCTTAGAACATATGAAATGTCATCTTGCTAAAGCATACGACCAAACACTAAGTTTGGTGTCTACATATGTAATATTGTTCTACAGATTAGTTCCCTATTTACGGAATCAAAACCATACAGAAAGGGATCATGCATCAAGTTTTTATCATAAAATACATCAATTGTGAAGAATGGTTTGCATTGATAAGCCGTCCCCTCAACAAGAGATAAGTTTGGTGTTCACCAACCTTTAGCATTTTTATTTAGGGACACATTTAATCAAAAAAAAAATCAAATAACAATTAAACAAAACAGAACAATTTTTTTTTTTTACAAGTCAATGGCTAAGGTTTATATTAATATCTAAGGCTAGCTGTTTTGGTTTGTGTAGATCTCGACAAAAGCGAGGAGGGGCCACGGCTAGGACAAGCTAAGAGAGGAATGGTCACATGTGCCTAGGGAGATGTGCCCCTTGGGAAGCAGAACATGCATGCATGTATCATTGAACGCCTAAATGCATGCAGCCAATGGGAGGAGGATCCTCGTCAAAGCCTCAACACTGCATGCAGACCGTCCATTCCATGAACCTCTTAGATGAACAACTCAATCTCAACCCTTCATGAGCACCAACGAGCTCCTTCTTCATTCATTGTGGTTTTGTTGAAAAACTTGAAGAATCTGCCTATTAATAGCCGTAGCACTAAACGGTTCACACACTCATTCAAGCTACCTTCACATGAAAACCATAACCCCCTCTACTACCAAAACCAACATAATTCCCTTATCTCACACAACAGAACCGAATCAAAACTCATCCCAAACACAACACATACTTCTTCTATTCTCACTTTTCCTTTTTTCTCACCTCAAATCCAATGGCCTCCTCAAGTTCAAAAAGAAGGCCGGGTGATACGTAAAAATTAGATTTCACGTACAACCGGCAAGTATACCGGGTCGTATCAAGTAATAAAACTCACAAAGAGTGAGGTCGATCCCACGGAGATTGGTAGATTAAGCAACTTTAGTTAAATGGTAGATTTAGTCAAGCAAACATAGTTTTGATTTCATGAGCATTTTGATTTTTGAACATAATTGCAAGAATTTAAATGGCAAAGAATGTAAAGAACTAAAAGAGAGAAATAAAGTGAAAGTAAATAACGGAAACTTAAATTGCAAGAAACTTAAATGACATCAAAGGTAAATTGCAAGGAATTAAAGGTTGCAGAAATTTAAAGAACATAAGAGTAAATGGCAAGGAATAAAGAAACAGAATGTAAATGACAAGAATAATAAATTGCAAGAATGTAGAAGGGAATTGGGCAATGGGTATTCAAACACTAAGAGCAAAAGAAATGAGAATTAATGATAGAAAGGATCATTAGGGATCAGAGATGCAAGTTTTCATGAATTGATGTTAGTCAAATCCTTCTCAATCATGGGTATAGATCCATGGCAAGTGGGTAATTGAATCCCAATCTCTTGGTGATTCAATTTCTCTCAACATAACCAATTGCCACTCTCGTGATCTAATTGTTCATGAGAAGAGATGAGCTCAAATCTAATCCAGCCACACAACTCCCATAATCTCAACCAAGGAGAGTTACATCTCACATACTAACCAAGGTGTATTGATTAAAGAAATCATGAAAGGATGAACTCTAAACTGAATTATGTGGCTCATTCCTCAAATTCACCACATAATTCATATAGATTAACCCCTCTCTCGATGGTGGTTGAATCTTTGAAGATCAAGAGTTCCCTCTTTAGATCAACCACTAGAATTGAGGAGGAAAAGATGAGTTCACCAATTCATTCCAACAAGCAGAGCTCTTCCCCTAATGAAAGTGGGGTTTAGTGAGTCATTGCTCCAATTTCAACAACAATTGCCATAAACCAAAATTAAACTAAATGCAAAGAAAGATGAAGAAGAATAAGGAAATGCTTAAAGCTTAAGAAATGAAGAAGAGAAGTTCCCAGAAGAACCAAAAATTAGCTCTCCGGGTATCCTCCCGGAAGTGCTCAAGAGTTCAAAATAAAAGTGCTAAGAGTCTAAAAAGTCTAAGTGTAAAAAAAGTCCCCTTCAAGTACAAACTCAATCTCTATTTATATTAGTCCTAAAACTCCTTAAAAGATCTTCAATTGGGCTAGCAATGTGGGCTTTCTCTTTGTTGAGTTTCTGGTTCAATTCAAGAAGTTGCTTGCCTTTGTGAGGAATAGAGGAAGCAGAGCAAGTTGGCAACAATTCTGGCCCATTGAGGGGCGTTATTGGCAACAACTCTAGGCTTAATGCACGTTGGCAACGTGCATGGTGTTTTCCTGGAAGTGAGGTTGGAGACTTGGGCGTTGCTGGCCCAAGTTGTTGCTAACAACTTGCTTTTCCTCTTCTTGGCTCTACTTTCATGCTAAATGTAGCCCAGAATTTGAGTGTCAACCTTCTGCTTCAATATGGACTATTATACATCATTGGAAAGCTCTTGATGTCTATTTTCCAATGCCACTGGAATCACCTCAATTGGACTTTCCTAGCTCAAGTTATGCTTCTTCAAAGAAGGTAAGGTCAAGCTGCCAAGTTGTTGCCAAAAACGCACCCATTTTGCCAAGTTGGCAACGTGCCCGTGCCTAGCCTCCCAAAGCAGGGAAATGAGGCTGGCGTTGTTGCCAAAAACGCACCCTTGCTAGCACGTTGGCAACGTGCTCGTGCCCCCTCCAGGGCTCATCTCTAGCCTTCTTGAATTTCAACTTCATATTCTTGTTTTTAGGGCCTAAAGATGACTCTGGTTTGGCTTTAATTTTGTGCTCCACCATAGACTATTATATATGGTTGGAAAGCTCTGAATGTTAGCTTTCCAACGCAACTGAAAGCATTCAATTTGGATCTCTGTAGCTCAGGATATCTTCCATTGAAGAAGGTAAGGTCAGGCTGCCTTGTTGGAGTTGTTGTGGATAACGCCCCTATATTCCAAGTTGGCAACGTGCTACCTCCATTCTTCACCATCCAAAGCTTCCTGGCGTTGTTGCCAAACACGCCAATGTTTTCTTGAGTTGGCAACGTGCATGATGCTTCTTCAAGGCTCTAAACATTGCTTCCCACGTTGCCATTGAACACGCCTATAGAAGCTGGCGTTGGCAACGTGGTTGGCAGCTCTTCCTGGCGTTGGCAACGTGGTTGGCAAGGCTTCCTGGCGTTGGCAACTTGATTGGCAAGGCTTCCTGGCGTTGGCAACTTGATTGGCAAGGCTTCCTGGCGTTGGCAACGTGGTTGGCAAGGCTTCCTGGCGTTGGCAACGTGGTTGGCAAGGCTTCCTGGCGTTGGCAACGCCCTCGATCTCCTCTTCAAGGCTTCATTCTTGTTGCTTGGCGTTGCCTTGAATAACGCTTATGGTTCTTGGCGTTGGCAACGCCAGCTTCTTCTCCTCTTGGGCCAAGCTCACTCATGTGCGTTACCTTGAGACACGCCAATGAAGTAGCACGTTGGCAACGTGCTCGAGCTTCTTGGCTGGGCAAATTCTTCTAGCTTAGCGTTGCCTTGAACAACGCCCATACTCCCCACGTTGGCAACGCCCTCGAAGCTCCTTCATGGCCCAAGTTCCTTGCTTGTGTGGCGTTGCCTAGGGACACGCCTATGGTTCCTGGCGTTGGCAACGCCCTCGAAGCTTCTTCATGGCCCAAGTTCCTTGCTTGTGTGCGTTGCCCATAAAAACTCACTCCTTTCTCCAAGTTGGCAACGCCAACATTTGCTCTCCAGGGCTGCCTGGCGTTGCCTTCAACAACGCACCTTATTCTTCAAGTTGGCAACGCCAACTTTGCTTCTCCAGGGCTGCCTGGCGTTGCCTTCAACAACACCCTCCATTCTCCAAGTTGGCAACGCCAACTTTGCTTCTCTAGGGCTGCCTGGCGTTGCCTTCAACAACGCCCCCTTTTCCCAAGTTGGCAACGCCAACAACTTTTCTTCTTCTTGCCCAACTTGCATCATTCTTGCTTCCATGCTTCCTTGTTTCATCACCTATCATCAACAAAGGAAATAGCTTCAAAGTCTTACCAATTCATGCAATAAATTTCATGAGATTCATTCATACTCATTCATGTATGTATTCTTTAAATCATTTGCATGAATTTGGCTAGAATCAACATGTTCCTTGGTGTTCTCATGCATGAAGATAAAACTCATAAAAGGACTTGTTTATTTAGAGAAAATGAGTGAAATTAAGCTAAAACCAACTAAACTAACTAGCTAATATAACAAATATGCAATTGCATCACCGGGAAAGGAACATATGGTAGCCGAACCTCCATCATTTGATGCAAACAAATTTAGATCCCAATTCCATGAAGGGAGATATCATAGGTTCATGAAGACAAAGAATGTAATCTATGAAAAAGGCCTTGAGTTGAGAGACGGGGAATACCCCATCATGAGGCAAATCACTAAAGAAAGAAGGTGGGAACTTTTATGTGCTCCTTTTGTTGACATCAGTGCAGTCATGATCAGGGAGTTCTATGCAAATGCTGTAAAAGAAAACAAAGATAGTGCCCCTTACACAAGCTATGTCAGAGGAGTTGAAGTGAGTTTTAGCCCAGCTGCCATCACAAGGACCCTCAAGTTGAGAACCATAACTTATGTAGAGCCCAGTTATGAAACCAGATTACAGATGGAAAACAATCCTGATGAGATCTTGCAAGGGTTATGTGTGGAGAATACAGATTGGGAAAGAGATTCAAAGGGAGCTCCAAGTCACTTGAGAAGGATAAATCTTACTCCCGTAGCCAAGGGATGGTATGAAATAGTGAGGAGATCTATCCTTCCTACTGGAAACGCCTCTTGGGTCACAATCAAACGAGCACTCTTGACATACTGCATCTTACATGGAGGTGAAATCAACCTCGCACAACTCATAGCCGACAGTATTCAAGAGATGGCCAATAGCACAAGCAAATCAAGTAGTCTTGGACATCCAAGTACCATCCTCAGGCTATATGACAAAGCTAGAGTAATCTTTGAAGATGAGGACACAAAAAAAGTGAAAAAGGAAAAAGGAATCACCAAGAAGAGTATGGAGGGAATGAATGAAGAAGAAGATCAAGAAGGGGTGGTAGCTCCTAGACAAAGGAGATCACAAAGAGAGGAAGGACGAAATCAAGCTCATGATGCCATAAACATGAGCCAATTACAAAGATCAATTAAAGAACTATCTCAGCAACTCATGCAGGCTCAACAAGGTCAAAATCAGGGGGGCCAAGAGAAATATCTAGAGCCCTATTCAGAATTTAGAGAGCAATTTTTGAAAGATAAAGAGGAACGAGAAGCTTGGCAGCATCAAATGGAGGAGAAACAAGAGAGATGGCAACAACAAATGATGACTCAGCAACAAGAATTTCAAGCACAGATTCTTGAAGGACAAAAAGAGCAATATAAAGAATTCAAAGAATCATATGATAAGCTGTATTTTAGTCAAGCTAAAGCAGGGGAATATAGTCACAACCTATATCAATGGAAGAATATTCATCACACCATGGGAGAAGTTAGATATGCACAAAGAATGGAGAATGATGAAAACATGCAAGCAAGGTTGGAGTACTTGACCCATAATTTTCCAATACTCAATCTTCAGATCAAGCCATTTGAGCAATGCCCTGAATTTGTAGCCAAGCAACAGGCAAGGTCTCATCACTATACTGAGGCAACTTTTAAAAGATTGGAAAAAGTTGGGCTCTCGGGACTCTTAGATTCTGTTTGGGGTAGAAGATGTCCTGGTGAAGAAATCCGAGATTATTCCAAGCTAGGGAAGAGAAAGAAGAAAAAGGGAGAATCAAGCAGCAGTCACGATCATTAGAAGGTGGCAAAGTTCTTTCATAATTCCTCTTTCATGTCCCTAATAAGGAGATGCATGTCTGAAACATGATATGCCTCCATCGTTTATGTCTTTTTACTTCATGCAATTTTTGTTATTTGTTTTTATTTTAGTTATTTAATAAATAGCTAGAGAAATGCTAAATCTGCATAATGCTTGTTATCCATCACTTAGCTTGAAATTTTGTTTTGTTTCCCACATGCTTAAATAAAAGAGATTTGTTTGAATTGAAAAGTGAAATATTCAATGTTGCATAAGTAAGAATGGAAGTTAATGGTGGTATATGTGTTTGATTAAATGCATGACTCATGAAATAATTCTTGCATAATATCATTCTCATTCAAGTGTGAGTTAGCTTGCTGTTGTAAAGACTCTCATCAATAAAGAAAAAAAACCCTTGAGAACAAAAACAGAAAGAAAAGGAAGAAGAAAAAGCCAAAGTGGCAAGAAAAACAAAGAATAAAGGTTGGACACCAATAGCTTGGACCCTAGGACATATGCCTGTGGTGTTCTTGTACTAAGATATGCTTGGATGAGTAAATTCTAAGGGGTATTTTAAAACCCGGTCACTTAGATCAACTGATTTGGGATGGCCAATTGAAAGTCCACAATAAAGAGCAACTTAGATACAGAACATTTAGTTATCCAAAGAGAGGCTGGGCATCAATGATCCTAGGAAGAATTAGTGAGCCATGTGTCTGTGGTGGAAAGATGTTGAGTAAAAGAAAAAAAAATAAAGCCAAAGGCTATTACTGCAACATTAGACACCAAACCTCTAAAAGAATAATAAGCTTGTTAAGCATTATAAGCCAAGAAAAGTTAGCAAGGGAATAATTAAAAAGTGAGTCTTATAACAGCAAGTTTAGCAAGCCTTTGAAGAAAGATGTATATTATGTAACAGCAACAATAATTGAGTTATCATTGTCTGCATAAAGATCCCATAAATCAAGTTCTGCTATATGCCTAATAAGGATATGTGTTCTTTTCTTAATTCATTTCAATTGCTCTTAATTTTGATGCTTGCTTGGGGACAAGCAAGATTTAAGTTTGGTGTTGTGATGACAAGTCATCATATACCCATTTTTCAAGCTAATTTCACTTGTTTTATTAGTCTTTATGCACTTTCTTGCATCTTAAGTAAGTGATTTGGAGTGAAAATGCATAACTTCTTTAAATCAAACAACCACCATGAAATTGATGTTAACTCATGAGTTTAAGCTAATTTTAATTGAATTTTAATTGATTTATAAGCCTTGTGAATTTAGTGATACTTGGAGTGGTTGTTTTGGTTTAATGTAGGTGAAGAAAAGAATAAAAGAGAAAAGCGTGGCCTAAGAAAGCATGACCAAAGGAGAAGAAAACGTGGTCAAAGGAAGGAGAAGTGTGCTGCATGTAAAGAGGGGAGGCAAGCATTGCCCTCCACAAGGGCACACTGCCCTCTAGGAGGGCAACATAAGGGAACAAAGCATGAAATGCAACTCTGCCCTGCCCACTACAAAGGCAGAGCACAAATCTGTGCCTTGGAATCAAGAAGAACAAAACCTTGCCCTGCCCTCCACAAGGGCAGTATCGGGCTCACCAAGGGAAAAAAATCAAAGGAAAATGCCTACAATGCTTGCCACAAGAGTTGAACACGGGACCATGAGGAAGCAAGGAATTAAGCCTCACTTTGGTACCAAGAAAGCCAAGGAAAATGGGTAGCGTGTGTAGCATCCAAGTTTCGAACTTGGGACGTCAAAGTGGAAACACTGCCCTGCCCTCCGCGAGGGTAGGGCAGCATTTTGTTGTGGCATAATTCTGGCACACCAAGGCACCATTCTGGCGCACCGCAGCACCATTCTGGCACACCGCAGCATCATCTGGCAGCACCAGCAGCGCACCACAGCACAATTCTGGCACACCAACTTTTTCTGCCCTGCCCTCCGCGAGGGCAGGGCAGCATCCTGCACACCAAGCCGTAGCACGCCCGCACCACGGACGCACCAAGCACCAAATCCTGCCCTGCCCTCCACAAGGGCAGGGCAGCCTCCTGGAAGCTATTGTTTTTGGGCCAAAAATTGAATTAAAAATCCAATTTAATTCATTTCTTCACCAAATCAAAAGCCCATCCAAATCCCAAAATCCAAGAATAGAAAGTGTATAAATAGGAGCTAGTTTGATGTAATGAGGACCTTTTACTTGACTTTTGAATTTTGCACTTTCTTTGAGCTTTGAATTTTTGCAACCTTTCTTTGAGAGACTGGACCGAGATTTCAGAGAATTGGGAAGGAGAATTGATCTCTCTTCTTCCTCGTTCTTGCTTGGGCACTTTTAATTTTCTTGTTTTGAGTTTTGGGTGTGAAGAATTGAGGAAATTCTGTCTCAATCTCCATTCAAAATCTCTTTAATTCCTCTTCTGCATAATTGAGTTTAATTACAATTCCTTTACTGCTTCTTCTTCAATTTCTTGTTAATTGCTTTGAGAACTTGGATCTAGGAAGGCACTTGATATCTAGGCTCTGCTACCTAGTCTCTGGAGTCCTGAGATCCCGATTTCCTTTTGGTTCTTCTGTGAACCTTTGCTGCATTTAATTTCTTTACTGTTTGAGTTCTAATTGCTTCTAATTCAATTTCTGCTCTATTAACTGTGGCAATTCAATTTCTCTCTGTTTAGATTCTGCAATCCCAGTCCTCAAATCCCTTTTATATTCAAGCAATTTACATTTCTTGCCATTTAAGTTACTGCAATTTACATTTCTTGCACTTTAAGTTTCAGTCATTTAATTTCTTGTCCTTTAAGATTCAGCCTATTTTACTTTCCTGTCTTTTAATTTACTGCAATTCTCCCCTCTCCCTTTACATTCCAAGCAATTTAGCTTCTGCTAAATACAACCCACTCAACCAAAACTTAATTCGCTTGACTAAATCAACCACTAAACTAAAATTGCTCAATCCTTCAATCCCTGTGGGATCGACCTCACTCATGTGAGTTATTATTACTTGATGCGACCCGGTACACTTGCCGGTGAGTTTTGTGTTGGATCGTTTTCCACACATCACCTGCTTGCTTTTTTTTTGTATTCACTGCTTTTTCTTGCTTCAAGAATCAATTTGATGATTTTTCAGATCCTCAATAACAGTTTTCCTTTTCCATCATTCTTTCAAGAGCCAACAATTTTAGCATTCTTAAAACAATAAATTCAAAAGACATATGCCTTGTTCAAGCATTCATTCAGAAAACAAAATGTATTGTCACTACATCAAACTAATTCAACTAGTTTCAAAGATGAATTTGAAATACTGTACTTCTTGTTCTTTTGTGATTAAAGAATTTTTCATTTTAAGAGAGGTGATGGATTCATAGGACATTTATAGCTTTAAGTCATGAACTTTAAATTTTATTAATCGAGGAATAAGAACAAGACTCAAAGATAATTATAAGAGAAGGCTAATAATAGTAGAAAAATAGAAAATTGAAAACAGAAATTTAAATGACTCTAAAATTGATTCCTAATGATAGAGGTTATCACAGAGTTAGGACTCAACAACCTTGATTTTGAGAAATGGATGCTCCCTCAACTTGTGGGGTGTTTGACCCTTCAAGGGAGAGCTTCTGGCGCTTCAGCTCCTGTAGCTCACGCCCCTGCTTCTCTTGTTCCTTCAGCAGTTTACAGAGCATACAATTTTGATTCTGCTGTTCTTCCTTAAGTTGTTCCATAGCTTTTTGTAGCTTGGCAACAGATGCTTCTAGGCGGGTTCAGTAGTCAATTTCAGGAAGTTCAGGGAGGAACTCCTGCGCCCTCCTTTTGATAGAGTTATCTTGCATTTGTCCTTCCATTGACTTCTTGGTGATTGGATGTTCAATTGGGATGAATTCATCTACTCCCATCCTCACCCCAGCATCTTTACATAGTAAAGAGATTAAGCTTGGGTAAGACAGTTTGGCTTCATTGGAGTTCTTGTTTGCAATTGTGTAAATCTCACAAGCAATCAGATGATGAATCTCCACTTCTTTTCCCAGCATAATGCAATGAATCATCACTGCTCTCTTGATAGTAACCTCAGAACGGTTACTAGTGGGCAAAATAGAACGCCCAATGAAGTCTAACCAACCTCTTGCAACTGGTTTGAGATCTCTCCTCTTGAGTTGGTTTGGGACATCTTTTGAATTGGTCATCCACTTAGTTCCAAGGAGGCATATGTCCTCTAGAACTTAATCCAACCCCTTATCTACCCTCACCATTCTCCTATTAAAGGATTCAGGATCATCTTGTAGTTGAGGCAAATTGAAGACCTCTCTTATTTTGTCCAGATAGAAGTAAATAATTCTCCCTCTGACCATGGTTCTGTATGTATGAAAAGCAGTTCCATTCATTATCTGCTTATCTGTCAGCCACAGATTTGAGTAGAATTCCTGAACCATGTTTCTTCCAACCTTTGTCTCAGGATTGGTTAGAATTTCCCATCCTCTATTTCAAATTTGCTCTTGGATCTCCGGATATTCGTCTTCTTTCAGATCGAATTTAACTTCCGGGATCACTGACCTTAGACCCATTATTTTGTGGTAATGGTCTGCATGTTCTTTAGTTAAGAACCTCTCTTGACTCCAAGGATTCTTTGGAATATTCTATTTCTTGCCTTTTGAATTGGTTTGTTTTCCTTTGGGAGCCATGGTCTTGATGAGCTTTAGCTTAGTGATCACGGAAAAGCACACCAAACTTAGAGGTTTGCTTGTCCTCAAGAAAAAGAAAGGAAAGAGGAGAGAGAGGAGGAGAAGCAAATTTGAATGGTGAAGAAAAGGGGGTGGCCGAATGTGTATTTATAAGGGAGAGGGAGGGATTTAGAAAGTTTTGAAAGAGATTTGAGAAGATATGGAAAGAATTTGAGAAAATACTTGAGTTTTTTGAAGAAGATTTGGAAAGGATTTGAAAGAGATTTGAGAAATAATTTAGAAAATTGTTGGATTTTTGAAATTTGAGGGTGAATGATGAAAATTTGTAACATGTTTATGTAGAAAATTATGGGTTAAAACATGAAAGTGTGAAAAAATTTGAAGTGGAAAGCAAAATCTCCTTCCCCTGCCTTTCTGGCGTTAAACGCCCAGAATGGTATCCATTCTGGCGTTTAACACCCAATTGGTGGCCATTATGGGCGTTTAACGCCCAGCCAGGTTTGGAAAGGATTTGAAAGAGATTTGAGAAATAATTTAGAAAATTGTTGGATTTTTGAAATTTGAGGGTGAATGATGAAAATTTGTAACATGTTTATGTAGAAAATTATCGGTCAAAACATGAAAGTGTGAAAAAATTTGAAGTGGAAAGCAAAATCTCCTTCTCCTGCCTTTCTGGCGTTAAACGCCCAGAATGGTATCCATTCTGGCGTTTAACGCCCAATTGGTGGCCATTATGGGCATTTAAAAGATGTCACAATCAAATGTTTAAATTCAAAAGATGTCACAATTCAAAACCGGGAGTGTTTAATTCCCGGGTCGTCTCCCAAGGACACTTGAGATCAATGAGTGTACAATTTCGGTTGTAGTGATCAAGGGATTTCAATGAAAAAATGAACATATAAAGCAATAAAAGAACATGCAAAATTGTAATGATTGAACTAATGAAGAAATTAATGAACCGACTATGCACTATAAACAAGTAAAGTATAAAAGAGATTAACATAAGTGTGTATAAAAGATTGAAAGAATAAAAGAGTCTTGGTTTGGAGTGAGCTAAGGGTCCTTTCCTTGTTGGAACCACAACTATGACAATCATAATGGATTAGTCTCACTTGATCAACCCTCATATCAGAAGGTAAGTTAAATGAGCATAGGTGTCCTTAACCCACACATCCTAAATTTCTTGCTAATTGCCTTAGCAACAAATTAGCGTTAGTGGGAACAAGAACAATTAACAATCCAAGAATTGACATTAAATGTTGGACATTCCAACTCTAAGAACCCAATTGCTCACTTTTCTCAAGCTAAGAGTAAAAAATTTAGCCTAAAACCATGGTTGACATTTTGTCAAACACTTGGTGGGCAAAAACATTAAACATGGGAAAATAGAGAAAAGGCATGAAACTTAAAGTGACAAATAGTCTCAATCAACAAGAATAACACAAGAAAACATGAAACAAATATTAAACATTAAATTCATCAACAAGAAATTGAAATTGCAAAAGTGAAGTAAAATTGAACTATAACTTGAATTATAGGAAAGAGTAAGCACAATGTAACTATAAAGAGTAATAACAAATAGATACTTACAGTGGAAGCTAGCAAAATCCAAGATCAAAAATGGAAATGGCACTTGAATGAAAAACCCTAATATAAACCCTAATAGAAAAGATGAAAAAACTTAGAGAAAAACTAACCTAAAAGCTTCCTACTACTACTCCTAAACTATACTAATGATATGCTATGTTGTTTCCTTCATTTCCCCTTTAATATGAGCTAAATGGCTTCAGAAATGGGCCTCCAAAACCCCCCCCCCCCAAAATCGTGAGTCACGTTCCATTTTAATGAAGGCATGTGTGGACACCTGTGCGTACACACAGACTTGTGCGTCCGCACATTTTGCGAAAATCTCTTCTTGTGCGTATGCACAAGTAGCTGTGCGCATGCACACTAGGCGATACTCTAAATGACCGCATGAAACGCTCGAAGCAATCCACACGCTCTGATTGGGTGGCTGTGCGTACGCACGCAGGTTTGTGCGTACGCACACGTCTCTGTGCTCATCTCCTTTGATTCTTCATGCTTCCTCCACTTTACAGCTCTTCTTCCATTTTCTCCAATCCATTCCTACCTTATACACCTGAAATCACTCACAAACAACATCAAGGCATCGAATGGAAGGCAAATGAAATAAAATAGATTAAATTAGGCACAAAAGAGCATATTTTTCTAATCAAGCACAAATTTGGAGGAAAGTTCAAAAGCATGCTATTCTAAGGAATAAGTGCAAGTTTATATGATGAAATCCATTCAATTCTAACTAAAAATCATCATCAAATATGGATTCATCAGTCAACATTCCCAAGAATTTAGAATGCCCGGTCACATCTTACATCGTAGGGTCAACAGAGTATCAGGCTTAACCTGGAACACGTGGTGGCAAGTCACAGTACTTTACCCAAAGACACCCGTATCTCAGATAATTTAAATGTGTATGCCTTATACGTTTCATAGTAATTACAGAAATCAATTATCCAAGCCTTAGTATCATAAATCTTTCAAACATACTTCTCCTTCATATATGTTTCATCATTTTAACCTTTACTTCACCCTCAAGTTACTCTAATTTCCTAACTTCACATCAGTACTAAGCTTCTTAATCAAGCTTAGAACTAATCAATATGAGAATAGAGATTTATAAGTTTGAAATTCAATTTAAAACTAAAAATCTATTTTTTTTGCAGAAAACAGGGCCATGCGTACGCGTGGGTATGCGTTTAGCCCAAGATGCATACACATCCCCTAGTTACTCATATGCATAAGTCTCTATTCCACGCATACGCGTCAGCCATGCGTACGCATGGATGCACGATTTTCCAAAAATTTTCACTAAGTCTGAAACTGCAGCTTTGCCATTTTAAACCCCGAACTTCCGGCACGCATAACTCTTCCGTCTTGAAACATTTTTTCTCCATTCTTTGAACAGTGTAAACTTCATGGACCCAATTTTCATATAAAATAGTTTTGAAGTCATTTGGGGGTCCGGAAGCCGAGTTATGAGCTACTGAAGTTCGGCCAAAAACAAAATTCCACAAAACTTCAAACCTTATTCTCATTAAAGAAAACTATTCCCATCTCTATATCAAACCTGCAAATTATTGACAAGCACAACCCCCTCAACACTACAATAATAATCATAATACACCATATCTCAACCAATATTTTCATACATACACTTCCCAATACACCAACAAACCATAATTCACCCATTATATATATATATATATATATATATATATATATATATATATATATATATATATATATATATATATATATATATATATACTCTAATCTTTAATTCATCAGTTGTCATTCAATTAACAAGCAGCAAACCAAAACATTCCTCTTATCAAGGGGACCAAACAATAAATATACACATACGTTCCAAATTATCCTAGGATTATCTAGCCTAAGTTTTCACAAAACATTACATATTAAATACACAAAATCTAAACCATACCTTGACCGATTTCCACGTTTGGTCCAAGGCAACACTTATGCCACACATACACAGCTCCACAATTCACAAAATCACCAAGAATTGACACCAATCCAAGGCCTCCAATGTCCACAATTTCAAGTTCCAATTACATACACACCACCTAATACAAATATACAACACATATAAACCCAAACTCAATATCTATTGCACAAATTCAGAAATTAAATAGGTTATAGTTTCCTCACCTTATCCCAGCTTTGTATAAGCAAGAGTGAACATTTTCCTCAAACTAATTCGATCATAATACATCAAAAAGTAAAGAAATTCAACACCACTACATAATTTTTTGAAAATTTGGGGGAAGGAGAGGCTGGAGTGTTAGAGTAACTTACCAAAGAAATTTTTCTGATAGAATTGTAGAGCTCGACGCACTGGACACGTAGTCGCAAACTGTGTGGCGATCAGAGCTCGGATGGAGGAGTTATGGCAAAGGGAGTGTTTGAATGAATGTTTGGAAGCTTTGGGTGTTCTTCCTCCTCTGTGAGTGTTTCCCAATGTGAATGAGGAAGAGAATGGAAAGAGGAATCTGTGTCCTCACTTAATGGATGGGCTCGATTGGACCTTGGGACCATTTTGGGTCTAGTTCAACCGGTTCGGCCCGTCTGGCCCGATCTTAGGCTAAATTCTTCGAAATTAATGTTGAGTTTCTCATTTTAAAGAGCTCTATCCTATTTTAACATAAGATTTTCATTTCTAATTTTCCTTAAAATTTGATTTATTGGCTAATTATTTATTAATTTTAGCGGGATTTACACATAAAGGTTATATTTTTCTGACGGTAAACTAATATATGAAAAAAGTCAGTAAATAAGACAAATTTATAAAAATAAACTTGTTATGTGTAGTCTACATTATACATATGAAATAAAGTTAAAAAATTAAATTTCACAAATATTTTGAGAAAGAATTATATTATACATTAATTAGTTAATAAGTTTTGAAGTTAATAATCTAATTATTTGTCAAGTAATATAAAATAAAATTTAATTATTTTATATTTTTATATTGGGGTTTAAAATATTATTTTAATATAATTATTTAATATTATAAAAGTTTTATTGCATGCCACTGCTACCTAGGATGAATAGAATGATGTCACTTTGTTCCTTGGCGCGAAATAAAAAAGAGACGATGTCATTTTGTTACGCAGGGAATTGAAAAGGTTTCTTGAAAGAGAGTATTGATCATTCACCACTTTTTCTTCTTCTTTTCTCAAGCGTCTTGTCTCCTTTTTCTTTAGTGAGAATGTCGTTACACTAGAGCAGTTTTCATTCGGTTATTTCTTGGATTTATTGTCACGAGAAGGAAGGACGCCGATGGCAAGAAGTTGCCGAAGCCAAACATGGCCATCATCATTTGTATGAGTGAGGATAGTAATTTGTTTTTTTTTTTTGAAAAAAAATTTGATGTTCATTAATGGTTCTTAGTTAGAGTTAACTTTTTAGGTGTTTTCATTTGCATTTCTGATTTTATGCTAATGTTATCTTGTTTGAATTTTTCTGGTTATTATGTTAAGGTGGAATTTTGAATGCACTATTTTTTTTATGTATGGAACCAGGGCATTTTTCTGTTAGTGTTATTCATGTGAAGTTGTGATTCAATGTTGTTGTATTATGTATTTAATTTGTTTATTTGTTTACGATATAGTTGGATGTAGTTCTAGATATAATGTTTTATCATGGAGGATCTTTTGAAAAAGGTATGAATGGAGAGTTGGGTTATTATCCTAATAAAAGAAATAACTTGGGTGATTAGATGTACTTTATTTGATAAACGACTATAAAGAGTTAGGTTATGATAGAATGAAGGAAATTTGGTAGCTTGTACCTAGGAAGAGCCTCAAAGTAGGTTTGAGGAGTTTAAACAGTGATGCAGATTAAGAGAGATGTGTCATATGGCTTCACAAAAAAGGGTCTTATTGATGTATATATTGAATATGGGGTTTCATCACCTGAGCTACTACAAGGAAAGGAGGTTATGATCTATCTTGATGATGAAATAAAAGTTCACAATTCAATCACAGGCCAAAGTTAGATTCTATTTGTAATAATGCTTATGAAGTGTTCAATTTGAAAATAAAGGTAACAAGAGGAAAGCCAATAATCACATTACTTGAAGAAGTGTTTAATTTTGGAATATTCTAACTTGTTCATCTAGTTCTTTTCTCATTTGCATTCATTGTAGGTTTCTGAGGCTAACAAGACACCAACAAGACCTGTAAAGCTGACACCTAGAAGAAGGTTACCTCCTCCAATAGCCTCTGTAGCCTTAGACCCAATGCAGGGAGCTAGTTCAGCCACTGCAGCATGGTTGGCAAGCTTCATGAAGTTCGTTCCTATATCAGGATTTAAACACCCAAGAAAAAAGTGACATTTAAGCTTAGTGTCCATAGAATTAGGGTGTCAACTTGAAAGCTAAGGATATTTTGTGAAGCAACTATGATAATGCTAAGTTTCTTTTTTCTTGGTGCTGATTTCTAGACTCATGCAACTATGTTATGGTACTTGGGTATTGGGAAACAATTCAGACAATGCTAAGCTTTTTTTGTCATTTTTGCATTATGCAATACTTTAGATGAACCTGTGTTATTTTAGATTAGTTAATGATGATGTTTATGTTAGTTGTTCTTGTTATTGTTTATCCATATGAAAATTGTGTATTGAATTAAATTTACGTCAATAATACCAATAAAACAAGCTATCACAGTGCACAATCAATCCATACTAAAAAAACCAAGTTATTCCAATTACAATGCTTGTAACATGAATTGCAACCATCTTCTATTCAAATATTCACCAACAACATTAATATAAACACAACAACTACCAAAACCTTACCCCAGCACTTGAATAATCACTTTCACATTTCTGACATCTGCTTCCATTTTTCAACCATTCATGTAAAGTTCATCTTCATTTCATCCTTCACATTTTCTTCATCAGCTTTTATAGGCACCTCATCATGTACAGAATTTGTCCAAATAAATAACTCGCACTATTTCTTTCCAACTTACTAAACATCTGAAATCAAATCAACAAAACTTAAAGATACAGGAGTTAGGGCACTCGCATTATAATTTGAACATCCAAAAACGGACTTATTAGGATGCGTCTTTGTCTTTGACCACTTAAGAACTGGTCGACTTCCACAATCGCACCACTCCAGAACCCACCATGCATGCTTCGCACAGTATTCTTTGTCCAATTTTTCTTCACAGATGAGCACTTCAAGTTTCCTAAAATGTGACTAACACTTCCTATCATATGTGCAATAGCAAGAGGAGGAAGAAGAAGAAGAACATGAAAAAGTAGAGGAACAAAATCAAAATGAAAGGAAGAATAATTTCCTGTAGGGTTTATAATTAGGGACAAAGACTGAATTGAGAAATTTTGGAGAGGATGCCACATTAGCTAGCCGTTATAACATTTTAGCTGGAAGTGGCAGTACCATATCAGTAATTCGCTTGCTGACTCATGCCGAAAATGACCCTGAAGGACTCGTATGCAACCTAGAGCTCAATCTGAGAGGTTCATTTAGTGTAATTAGAAACTGAGAAGTAAAATTGGTGTACGGACCTAATCTGGATGACCACTTAAAAAATTTAGTTGATGAAGAGTATTGGAGATTAGGGATAAGATAAAAATAAAGGAATAATTTAGGAATTTTTTATAAGTTTTTAAGATTTGATTAGTTTTATTTATTAAAATCTATCTTTTATGATTACAAATTAATTTTTATTTTTTTATGATCAAATTTTTTAGCATTATAATCATATTTATTAGAATCGGACTAGATCGATATGGCTAGTTCGATTAGTGACCGAACTTGTAGTTGAACCGGTCAACGGTGGTCAAATTCGTCGAAAATTGGCCATTGAAAACCGTTGAATTTAGGAAAGTATGTCGCATTAGCTAGCGGTTATAACATCCTAAGTGGCAGTGGCAGTGCCAAATCAGCGATTTACTTGCTGACTCACGCCGAAAATAGTCTGAAGGACTTGTATGCAGCGCGGAGATCAATATGAGGAGTTCATTTAGTACAATTAGAAACTGAGAGGTAAAATTGGTATACAGACCTAATCTGGATGACCACGTTAAAAATTTAGTCGATGAAAAATATTGGAGATTGGGATAAGATATGAATAAAAGAGTAATTTAAGAATTTTTGGTAATTTTATAAGATTTGTGTAGTTTTATCTAATAAAAGCTATCTTTTGTGATTACAAATTAATTTTTATTCTTTTATGATAAAATTTGTGAGAATTATAATCATAGTTATCAAAATCGAACCAAACTAATCTGGTTAGTTTGGTTAGTAAATTGGACCGGATTTGTAATTGAACTGGTCAACAGTGGTCAAACTCATTAAAAATTGGTCGGTTTGCGTTTCATACCTCTCTTGATCCGCGTGGGTCCACAATACACCCGTAAACTGCTGAACCACTAGAGAAGCTTCCGCAAGTCTACTACTACAATATTTTAAAAAGGGACATTGTGAATGAAATGCTTCCCCATTGCCACTCTGCCGTCATGCTTTTTAATATTATATGTGACGAAAGATTATTGTATAATAAACTATGAACTAATTTTTAGGGATAAGTACTTTTTTCGTCCCCAAGGTCTGGGGTCGAAATCAAAATCGTCCCTGATCTTTTTTTATTATTAAAATCATCCTCAACGTTTAAAAATGCTTTAAAATCATCCTTTCTCGAATTTTTGGACCAAAATACCCTCATCATCATCATTCTCCTACCAGCACCACCACCACCCTCCTCACCGTAACCCCCTCCCACCCCTCACCCCACTCCCTCTCCACTGTAACCCCTCCTCCCACTCCTCACTGGTCTACCCTTCCCCCTCCTCCTCCACTTCCCGCCCTTCCCTCCCCTCCCCTCGCCCACCCCACCCCTCCCCCAACCCCGGTCTCCCCTCCTCTCCTCCTCCCCCTCCCCCTCCCTTCTCTCCTCCCCTTCCCGCCTCCCCCACCCCCACCCCACCCCCGGTCTCCCCTTCCCCCTCCTCATCCACTTCCCGCCCTCCCCTCCCCTCCCTCCCCCCACCCCCACCCCCACCCCCACCCCTACCCCCGGTCTCCCCTCCCCGACTACCCTTCCCTCCTCCCCTTTTCTGTCTCCCATTCCCTCCTATCGTAACCCCCCTCCCACCCCTTCATCCCTCACCCCACTCCCTCTCACCGTAACCCCCTCCCACCCCTCACCCCTTACCCCTCACCCCACTCCCTCACCGTAACCCCCAACCCCCTTCCTCATGCCCTCTCTTCATGGTCATCATCATCATCATCATCAGATTTCATCAGCAACAACAATAAATTTTATAAAAAATTCAGAAATTCAAATTTCATCAACAACAACAAATTTCATCAAAAATTCAGTTCATAGAAAAAGAAGAAAAAGAATAAGAAGAAGCAGAAGGCAGAAAGCAAAATCAGGGGCGACGACGGGCTGGACGCGGGGCGGCGTGGGCTGGACGCGGGGCGGCTGCGGGCTGGACGCGGGGCGGCGGCGGGCTGGGGGTGATGGAGAGAGAGACGAAGAAATTGGGGGGGGAGGAGAGAGACGAAGAAATGGGGTGGGGGTGGTTTTTTTTAATATTATTTTTAATTTTTATTAATAGTTAAGGGTATTTTGGTCCAAAAATTTGGGAAAGGATGATTTTAAATCGTTTTTAAAAGTTGAGGATGATTCTAATAACAAAAATAGGTCGGGGACGATTTTGATTTTGACCCCAGACCTTGGGGACGAAAAAAGTACTTATCCCTAATTTTTATTTCTACTTATATTCTTTAAAGTGTAAATTGACATGAATATCAAATTTGATATCAAACAAGTAATAACACATAATATAAAAACATATTGATATACTAATTGTGTTCTTTTTTGTGCTCTCTTTTTTGTTTATTTAAATTAATTTTTTTATATTAGTGACTAATTTATTTTTTTTTTCACATCATAAATTATATTTAAGAATTGATATTGATTGTTATTAATATAGTTAGTGAAATTATGCATTTTAAATTTTAACTTTTAATTATAATTTTATTTTTATAATTTTATATTTTTATTTAATTATGATTAGATCAACTGAATAAATCAGTGATTTATCAATTGAACTAATAATTCAATAACCCAATGACAGAATCAATTACTTCTGATAACTATGGTTATAATTTTTTATACCAAAATGTTATTTGTACACCAAAATCAGTCACTAATGTATTTGTATTTAATACATGTGTAGTTTAATTTACTTTTAATATGTATTTATATTTTAACATGTATTTTATATTAATGACTGATTTTAGTAGCTAATTTTAGTACTCACGTAACATAACTCAATTTTTTATCAATTCCGCTACATTACTAACAGTATTTCTGCCAACTTCTGCAAACTCTTATTTATAACTGTATTTAATGAAAATATTTTTATAAATGTGTTTAATAAATTATCTTTTTTTATAACTGTGTCTAATAAAAATATCTTTATATATGTATTTTTTAGATGTATCTCTTTATATATATATATTTAAAATATAATAATTAATTATTATTAACAATAAATTATCATATAGTATATTAATACCTATAATTTTTTATTTTTTTATTGTTCAGTTTGGTACTTTACATAATAACACTGCGTTGCGTTTCTAAGTTCTAACTACCCGCGTTTGGCGCTGCATTCTTCTTTCAATAATGAGTCGCAAGAGAGAGAAACCCTCTTACACTTCTTCCCGCCACGCCCCCTACCCGAAGCGCCGCCGCCCACCGCCGGAGACCGTGCTTCAGGAGCCGGAGGACCGACCATCCTCGAGGCCTGCGCCCCCGTCCGCGGTGGTCATTATGGGCCTTCCCAACGACTGCTCCGTCCTTGACCTCAAGTCCCGCTTCGAGATCTACGGCCCCATTGCTCGCATTCGCATCGACGGCGACGCGGTCGGATATGTCACCTACCGGACCAAGGACTCCGCCGACGCCGCTATCGCCGCCGGCGCCGACCCGTCCTTTGGAATTACTCTTCACTCCAAAAAGGTCCCCTTTTTTTCGCCTTTTGTTTTCTATCTTCGAAATTTAGGGTTTAGTGTTTTCGGATCTTACAATTTTGAAGTTTCCATGTTGTGGAGGAGTTGTTTCCAGCTTAATTGAGAAAGTATAACATGATTGTGTCCGGAATCGTGATATATTTTGAGAAATTTCCAGATTAATTGTTCGAGAGTTGGTGAAAGTTTGAAACGTTGAAGTTCCAATGTGAAGTTGAGCTCTTCTTAAGTGTGCAAGAGTGGTTTTATCCGTTAAAATTGAACAAAATTGAAGTGAACTAGTTTGAAATTTTGAATCTTGAAGCTGAAAACTGAAAACTAAAACTGAAATCTCTATGTTGTACCATTATGGTTTCTTTGTTAAAAATTGGATGGTTTTCACCTAAGTGTTTGGAATTTTGATGAAACAATCTTGAAAGGTTGGACCTTTGATGAAAGTTGTGCAAGAGTGATTAGTTCTTTCCGTTGAGATAGTAGCAGAATTTCAGCTTAATTGTTTGGGATTTGACTCACTTTAAAACTGAACAGTTTCATTTAATTTGTTTAATGTGTAATTTGGGGAATGGTTTAATTGCATTGTTAATAATGTTGGAGAAATTAGTGCATGCTCGCTTTGTGTTCCATGATCAAGCACAACCACTCATTCTTGATTTATACATTTAACTTCTGAACATTATAATAGCAAATGAATTACTATGAATTTGAAAACAGGTTCAGGTGTTGTGGGCAACTGACCCTCTAGCCATGTGGAGGGAAGGAATTGGTAATAACAACAAGGACAAAGGATCAATGTCGAAGCTTGTGCGTGCTGAGGTACCTTTGAGAAGACATGGAAGGGGTAATAGACTTGCTTCAGCTATAGGCAATACCAGAACCAGTGTCGATAACGCAGGTAGCTCGGTTCTTGAAGTACCTTTCAAGGGAAGAGAAATTGTTGCTTATGATGATATCCTCTGATCAGTGAAAATCATCATAATCAAAAGGATTATCTTTGTTTCTGTAATATCGGTCTCAGTTTTAGGGTTAGGTATTTATAATGTTTCTGTTTAGGAAGAAGTTGCTCAATTATGAGCTACTAAGGTGTAACTTTGTGCAAGCTATTTATGGAATTCTAGTTTTCGACAATCATGGATTTAATGGGGTAAATATTGATTACTATGTAGCATCTTTTTCAGTTATTTAGAATGCAAATGTGTAAATTCATGATTCTTTTCATATGAACCTTGTTGAGTTTCATGATGTTACACTGCTGCTTACTCTAATTTAATTGTTGGAGTGCTTTTATAGTGAAGGAGGGGAATATTTGTAACTTTTCTTGTAAGCAATGGACCCAATTCAATGATTCAATTTGTGCATGGAATTAAAGTTTCTCCTCTGCTAGGATCATTCAGCATTCGGCTTTACTCGGGGGAACTTTACAACATGGTTTAATTGTTACATTAGGCAATAAATTGTATAGTTAGTGTAGTCCATTGTAAAATTATGCTTAATGCACACCTTCTCCATTTGACTTATGTATTTGTTTCGTTGGCAAAGAGATATTGTCATTTTTAAATTCGATATATTACCTTTTTTTTGTTATTCTTTTAAACTATTCTCTATCCTTATTATTTGGGCAAAAAACCATTATAAGCTAATGCTATGTAGAATTAACGTATATAAGCCAAACAGAAAATGGTTTCAGTAATGTGCCAGGTCATATATTAATATAATTCGAACCAATATGGTTCGAACTGCATGTGGTAGTAATTCGAACCGGATCAGTTCGAATTACAAGTTGGTTGTTGTTAATAAATCGAACCAAGTTGGTTCGAACCATGAATGCACGTAATTTGAACCTACCTGGTTCGAATTATAGAGAGAGCTTACGGCCTTAGTAATTCGAACCAGGCTGGTTCAAATTAGACAAACCATAATTCGAACCAGGCCGGTTCGAATTAGTGGGAGAGAGAGCTATATATATATATATAACCGGTCTAAACGTGAGTTGGTCTCATTAGAGTGAGTAAGATGGCTAGTGAGGAGAGTTTTGTTATTTTGGTTCACCACAGAGGATCCATTAAGAGGAAAACTCGTTCCGGAGTGAAGTTCACAGATAAAGATCCTCTCTGTATTGTTGTTACTCCTAGGACGAGTTATGATGACCTTGTTAGATCTGTACTGATGAAGCTCGGGCTGGAAGATTCGAAGAGGGTTAAGAAGTTTTTCTATCGCATTCCAATCACGGTGCTCCAGGATACCGTGAAGTATGATTGTTTCACGATTAGTAGTGATGAGGACTTGCAAGTAATGTTTCTTTGTCGGCGGCAGTTTCCGGAGGTCAGGACCCCAGAGTTGTTGGCAAAGCTGGTTGATGTGGTATCCAGCTCAGGGGGTTCGAACCGGAATACCACCACTTTAGCCACGCCAGCCGGTTCTAGTTCCCGGCCTGCTGTTGCTTCTTCCTCCGTCCCTGTTTACCAGCCAGTGGTCCAAGCTGTCGCCTCCCCGTCTTTTGCTGTTGGTCTCAATGGCAGCGTAGGTGACGACGTAGGTTCAAGGGAAAATCTACCGGATGATTTACTCGGCGTTGCACCGCTTGGCGTTGGAGATGGAGTGTTGGGTGATGCAGATGAGGATGACGTCGAGCCGGATATGATTGACGATGACAGCGGCGATGATATTGGAGCGAGTGAGCCTGCATTGGCGGTAGGTGGTTCTAGCACTGGCACACAGCAGTATCCACCACATTTTTCCTCCTTGGACTTGGATGCCATGAGGCAGGACGGGGTTTCTGGGCACTCTGTTGGATTCGGAGCTAGAGATGCGGAAGGGACTGCTGGTCTGACAGAGTTCCAGGTTGGTCAGCAATTTCAGGATAAAGATGAGGCCCTTTTAAGTGTGAAGACTTACAGCATCCGGTGAGGGGTACAATACAAGGTAGTGGAGTCTGATTATCGCAGGTATGTGGGCAAGTGTTCAGAGTTTGGGAATGGGTGCACATGGTTGATTTGACTGAGTCTCTGGCAGCGCAAGGGCATTTGGGAGGTCAAACGGTACAATGGACCTCACACCTGTCTTGCCACCTCCATCTCTAGTGACCACAGGAGTTTGGATTATCATGTGATATCGGCGTTCATTATGCCAATGGTTAGGGCTGATGCATCCGTAAGCATAAAGGTGCTCCTGAACGCCACGTCAGCACACTTTGGGTTTAGGCCGACTTACAGGAGAACCACATGCTAAACAACTACCATAGATCACGCAACTAAACAACTACAATAAAACAGCTTAACTAGAACCGCTAACATAAAACAGCATAAGTAAAACCATTAACATAAAACAGCATAAGTGAAACCATTAACATAAAACAACTAACACAAAACAACTAACACAAACCACTAACATAAAACAGCTAACATAAACCACCAACATAAAACAACTAACATAAAACAACTAACACAAAACAAGTAACACAAAACAACTAACACAAACCACTAACATAAAACAGCTAACATAAACCACCAACTTAAAAACAGCTAACATTAAACAACTAACACAAAACAACTAACACAAACCAGCAACATCAAACAGCTAACATAAACCACCATCTTAAAAACAGCTAACATAAAACAACTAACACAAAACAACTAACACAAACCACTAACATAAAACAGCTAACATAAACCACCAACTTAAAAACAGCTAACATAAAACAACTAACACAAACCACTAACATAAAACAACTAACATTAAACCACCAACTAAACCTCCAACTAAACCACCAACATAAAACAACCAACATAAAACCACCAACATAAAACAACCAACATAAAGAACCAACATAAACCGCTACCATAAACCACTAATAGAAACCACATACATAAACCACCAACTAAAGCACCGTCTAACATGAACCGCCACCAAAATCACATGCAAAACCACTAACTCACAAATACCACTACCACGAAGTTATATCTGTACTAACCTCCTCGTTAATGACCCCGGCTATATGAGTGACTCCGTCCAACCGATATAACCATGCCGGATTGTCCCCCATTCAGCAGAGTATTCCATTCAGGTCTTCCTCGGAGAGAATCTGGGTCGTTTTCTCTGGGATTTGGTGGGGTAGGGGAAGGGAAGAATGGTTTGAATGAGGTTGATTCGAACCCCTTATATAGTCGATTCAAGAGTAATTCGAACTAGGTTGGTTCGAATTACCTCTCCTTAAATCGAACAGGGTTGGTTCGAATTACATGCAACGCATTCCAAGGTGTAGTTCGAACTAGCTTGGTTCGAATTATGTGCATTATGAGTTCGAACCACCTTGGTTCGAATTATGCTCAAGCAATTCTGTCCCTATTTCGAACTAAGTTGGTTCGATTTATTGGGTTATGTAGTTCGAACCACCCTGGTTCGAATTATATATAAATATCCCTTGGCTTATTGCTGAAACGATTTTCGTTTTGGCTTACTTACGTAGCTTGGTTCTGGTGCTGGCTTATTATAGTATTTTGCCCTTATTATTTTGTTTTTTTTATGGTAATAGAAGAAATCTTTAATTATAAAGATAATTTAGAAATAACAGAATCACATTATCCATTATGGCCACAGATTTGTTACTCCCACTTCTATATGGGAGTAATATTAATCAACAAAAAAATATTTACAAATTGAATCTTTTTTTTTTTTGAAAAAAATTAATAATTAAAAATTTGTCTCTATTTTTTATGCCTTTTCCCTTTTCTTTTAATCACAATTTTAGAGATAAAACAGTTGTTTCTGTTAAAATTTTTTTCATTAATATTCCTGTTTTTGTTCCATCCTCATAGGCCATAGCTATTATTGCTACGACTGCTACCTACACTCAATACCGTCATCACTTCATCTACTTTCGTTGCATCACACTTTTGGGTTTCTCTGTGTTGTTGTACTTTATATCTGATCCTGCGAATTATGCAGGTTCTATTTTACTTTATTTTATTTTATTAATTTTTTTATAGAAATTTTTGTGAATTTAGATGAAGTTTAATTTCAATTTGTGCTTGATATATATTAGAGGAAACTTTGTTTCAATAATCAGAAACCAAACTATATAAATCTAGTTATGTCAATATAATGTTGGAAGATAACATCTCTCTTTTAATTAAAAAAATGAAGAATATTTGTGTTTACTATGAATTTCAGGCACTAGTACAACAAGAAAGTGACCACCATTTTTATCAAGCGCCAAAGCATAAAAGATAAACTTTAGAAATACAATGTTATGCTTGAAAGATGCAACATTATTCTGTTCGTCGGCCCCTTCTGGATCCTCTCCACTTGCTAACAAAAATTGACACTGTCCAAATCATATATACTTTATCTTATTGATTGATAATTCTAAATGTAAACCAGTTGAAGCCATATATAGAAACAATAGAGTACATAAGTGATAGTAGATTAGTAGCTTATAACAAACTGCGCTACCTTAGCTAAAATATATGAGAATTGCTTAACCAACTGTGTTATTACTCTATACATCTCTTCTCAAACATAGTCTTAGCTACCTTAGCTAAAATATATGAGAATTGCTTAACCAACTGGGTTATTACTCTATACATCTCTTCTCAAACATAGTCTTAGATATATCTTTTTGCTAATTAAAATTGATTTTTGCTTTGGCTTTGAAACTCTAATCTCAAAAGTTGGTGTTGAGAGTGATTTTGTTAGGATATCAACCACTCAATATAAAATCCAGAACTTTTAGAAAACTTTTAGAAAATCTCATTATAAGTGAATTTTAATTTATTTATTTATTAAAAATTTTAATTTTAAAAATTATTTTAGTAAGACTAATTAAATCAAGTTTGATAATTAAATTTAGATTTTTATCTAATTTCATAATTATTAAATAATTTCTATATTTATATTATAAAATTTAGTAATGGTAAAATAATAAAAATTTTATGATTTATTTTAAATAATTAAAATTTTAAAATTTAATACTTAATTTTTATGAATGAAAAAAATTAATTATATTATCTCTTATTATTGAATTAGAGCATTTTCTTAGAATTAATTTATAATTTATAATTAAATAATATTTTTTAAAAAAACAATTTTATTGAATTAAAATTTATTTTCAATTACTCTATTACCCCCTAATTTTATAAAAATTACTTAAATTAGTCCTAACTCAACAATCACACACACTCACCTCCCCAAACCCTAGTCACCCCCAAACCCAAACGAAACAAAGAAAGAAAGAAAGGGAAAAGAGGAAATGGGGAGAGCAGAGGGGAAGGGAGATCGTTGAGGGAAAATAGAAGAGGGAGCTGGCGCGGTGGGTGTCACTGCCACCGTCGCCGCCGCTGTTGACAGGAAAAGAGAAGGAGATCTGAGAGAGCTAAATAGGAAAAGAGGGAAGGAGACCTCGCCGCCGCGCCTAGCCTGCTGCGTGCCCTATCGCGTCACCTCCCAGCCGCGTCCAACCCACCACCCGTCGACGTCGTCGTGTTTCCGTTGAAGGAGGAGGAGCGCGAACCAGAGCCATGAAAAGGAGAAGCAGGGGGCGCGCAGTGGAGGAGAAGCCGCCACTGCCGTCGCGTCTTGCTGCCGCTGCCACTGCTGAGGTCACCGTCTTCGCCATTGAGGCTGAAGAGAGAGAGAGGCGGACAGGAGATTGACGCGTGTGAGAGGAGGTGAGCCAACGCTGTCACCGTCGCGTGTGGAGTCGCCGCTGTGAACAGCCGTCGTCGCGTGCTCCATCGCTGTTGCTGGAAGTGGGTGGCCGCGCCTCTGGCACCGGAGAACACCACTGCCGCCGTTGAGATCCACTACCGGTCGCCACTGCCGCTTAGGGTGGATGCCGCCAAATCGGTTTAGATACCGATGCTGTCTCACTTTTCTTATTACACTATTTTTGTTCCAAAAATCTCGCGATAGTATTCTGTTACGAGTATTAAAGCATTTGTGATATTAGTGCTTGTTTGGGCGCCTGATAAAAAAAATCTTTTTTAGTAAATTTTTTTTTTATTTTTTGGTGTGTTTGGCAAATTTTTAGTAGTAAAAATAAAAGTACTAGAAAAATAAAATAAAAACATCTTTTTTGAGAAACTGTAATTTACATATGTTTTTAAAAGATCTTTTTTCTTAAAAAAAAGGTTTTTCATGTATAAATAAATACTTTTTGTAACACCCTACCATACAGAGACTTATGCTTAAGTCATAATTCAGAGATGGCAAGGTATTACGACCTCTAAAAATAAAAATTTAGTACGTATAGTAGTATGAATGATTGATTATAACTAGGAGCCTTTGTAGAAAAAGGGGTAAACAAAAATCGCAACTCGAAAGCGCAACACTCCGATCGATAACGTAACGAACAAGGATAAACCAATGCGAGATTATGTATATATACAAAGGAGTGTCAAAAACAGGAATATCAAGACTCAAGATCCGGCTGCGAAGATAACCGGTCCGAGCATAACAATATATACATATGATAAAAATAAGGAAAACCCCAAGGAAACCCAAAGGGACACCAATACATAAACCTATTCTCCAAAATTCTC
This sequence comes from Arachis hypogaea, assembly GCF_003086295.3. Classification (NCBI taxonomy): domain Eukaryota; kingdom Viridiplantae; phylum Streptophyta; class Magnoliopsida; order Fabales; family Fabaceae; genus Arachis; species Arachis hypogaea. The sequence goes on from NC_092040.1 coordinate 22,130,752, forward strand.
CTATAAGAGGAGTCATCACAGTTTGTATTATTTAATGGAGATAAAAGTATCTAAGCAAAACATATATAAACCAAAACATAAACCCCAAGAACAAGGAATCCTCGCAAATCTAGAAGTCTCCAGCGTGCCTCAGCGGGAAACCGTACGTCCTACATCTGAAAACCATAAAATCCGCATGGGTGAGAACCAGAGGTCCCCAGCATGGTAACAGCTTCCACATATATAATACATAATAATGGAGGAAAGCCAAAGGCAATCCTAGAACTTCCTCCAGATAATATCAAAGCTTATAAACATGCTAAACCATAAAGGGCATCTGACTAAAGATACTTCAGTCTAACTAATACTTTCCTTTCCAATTCCTTCAGACCTCCCAACCACCAGCAGGAGTATAATATAGCAAACACAGTTATATCAAGCAAGAAATATACAATTAGGGACAAGTAAGGCATTTAGACAATTAGCAAGTAATATGCAGTCAAATAGGCATATGATGAATGCCTGTCCCTAGTGGCTGATGATATCATCTGTCGGTTATAGAGCCAACCCGACAAGTCCTGGTAGCTAACCATTGGACTGTCCCTCTGTCACGCATCCCCAACTCGAGTTATACTCATCATAAACTTGATCATAATCATGATCTATATCCATCACCTTCACTGGTGAATATTTACGGGGGCGAGCTCATCCGGGTCTTTCACAGTGCCCGGCCACACTTTTGACATAGGGTCAAAAGAGTATCAAGTCTCAACCTGGAGCACGTGGTGGCTAGCCACTGCTACTACCCAGGGAAACTCGTATCTCCGATAGTGGAAGTGCAAATCACAATTTTCAATAATTCAGCATAAACATGCATGAATTCTCATCCATGGATCAACATCCATATCAGCCATCCGGCTCACGGTTAAATCCATAACCAGCCAATATCCATAGCATACACAGCTATCCCGGCTCACGGTTCAATCCAGAACCTGCCAATATCCATAGCATACACAGCTATCCCGGCTTACGGTTCAATCCAGAACTAGCCAATTCATAAACAATTACGGCCCTTCGGCCAATGGCATAACAAGCACTTCCACCACCATCCTCCACATCTCACATAATCATCAATGATCCTCATTGATTATTCATCTTCCCCTTGCTTCACTCGCAAGTTACCTCATTCACTAGCCCTTTTCTAATAGCTAGGCATATCATAATGATTTAAGACATAAGTGGTGAGATCGGAGGCTTAGAAGTATGAGATTTGGCTTTTAAAACTCAAAAATCAACTTTGGGATGAAAACAGGTCCACGCGTACGCGCACTCCACGCGCACGCGTGGATGGCCTCAAGAACTCATCGACGCGCAAGCGTCATGCACGCTAACGCGTGGACTAAAAATTTGCCAATCGGCGCGTACGCGTCAACCACGCGTATGCGTGGGTGTTCTCGTGCCCCAGGCACAACACTGGCACAGTTATGGCATAACTCTCTGGAAAATGGCTGGGCATTGGGTGCAGCACAATCGGCGCGCCCGCGCACATCACGTGCACGCGTGGATGGCGCTCTCTGGAAGATCGGCGCATACGCGCCAAGTGCGCCTACGCGCAAGGGGTTATTCTGCTAAATATTTTCTAAGTTAAAAGCTGCAGAATTCACAGATTTAAACCCCAATCTTCCAACGGACATAACTTCCTCATTTTAAATCGTTTTTCACCCGTTCTTCGAACGGCATGGATTTCCCGGATTCAATTTCATTTCTAAACAGGTTTGACACAAAACAGAGATCCGTAGTCCAAGTTATGTCCCACCAAAGTATGCCCAAAAACCATATTTTCATACAAAACCACAATATGCCATTTTCAAAACAAGCCATTTTCAACTATTTTCAAAAATCAATCAAAACATGCCAATTTCATCCCTTTTCTTTGAAATCAATCAAAATATATCAAATTCAACATCAAGCCTCCTCAACTCACACATTGACACTTTACCACAAATTACAGAATTACTATCTCATCATTTTAACCCACTTCACCCAAATGTTTCAAACTCAAACATATTGACATATCATTTACTCTTACTCATGCCAATTCTCAACAACACCAATTCCAATAAATCATTATTGTACACAATCAACATCATACTCACCATAAACATGGTTCAACCCACAATTCAACCATAACTAATCATCAAGCATATATCACAACATGCATATTTCTCATACCTCATACCACCAAGGCATCATTAATCATCATTACATATATGACCACATCATATATATCAATAATTCAACAACATCAACCATTCAATGCCTATCTTAGGGCCTCTAGCCTAAGTATTTCCTACCACATTACATATTAGATACGGGAAACCGAAACCATACCTTAGCCGATTTTCCCAAGCTCCACCGGAGCACTTCCAAATCACTTATCCACAAGCTCTCAAGGCCTCAACACCTCCAAGAACAGATTTTTCACCATCAAATCCCTTATTCAAGCTTTTCAAAATCACCAATCAAGCTCCAACATCCACACATACACAACCTAAGCCACAACCATCATACCCATACACAACATCTCAAAACCCAAGCATCATAAAACAACAAAATACACTAGGGTTGAGAATTTTACCACACCCAAGGTCCAAGGAGACAAGATTAACCTTCTCCTTCAAGAGAGTTGGGTCCTATAACATCAAAGAACCCAAAATCTCAACATTTCACCCATGAAACTCGAAAATAAGGGCTGGAATTTCGAACAGAAACTTGTGGCTTACCTCAAGATTGATTGTATGGGTTTTGTAGAGCTCTCCGCGGTGAACGCGTGGCCGCAAACGGAGCGGCAATCGGAGCTCTAGATCAAAAGTTATGGTGGTTTGAAGATCAAGTGAGAGATAGAGGTTTGAGAGAGTGTTCTTCCCCCATTTCCTCTCTTTTTCAGCGTGTTTGATGTTGTGTGAGGAGAGAGAGTGCTGAAAACTAGGGTTTTGGTTTAGTTATGTTGGGCCAAGGGCCCACTTTGGGTCCGGTTGGCCCGGTTTGGCCCGTTCGGTCCAATCTTGGTCCGATTTCTATAAAATTGGTACCGAAATTCTCGTCTCAATCTCCTCTATCATATTTAGCCACAAAAATCACATTTTGGGCTTTCTAGAATAAATTCTCATTTATGGGTTAATTAGCCGTTAATTAACCGGGTTTTACACTTTTATATTGTTATACTCAACCATAATTGATAAATAAAAAGTTCTTTTTATATGAGATATCTAAACATAAAATCACTTTTACTTTTACATAAGATCTTTTTAAAAAAAATAACTCGAATAAAAGATTTTTTTTTAAAGTTCAGCCAAACAAGCCCTTAATGTTTTAGGAGTTTGGAACTTGGAAAAGGATGATGGACTTATTGAAAGTGTACTAGGCATTATATCTTTGGAACAATAGTGTGCAGGGCACTATATCCTTGGGTTGGATTATGATGGATAATCTTTTCTGCTAGGCATTATATCTTTGGAACGATAGTGTGCAGGGCACTATATCCTTGGGTTGGATTATGATGGATAATCTTTTCTGCTACAAGAGTATGCCAGACACTATATCCTTGAAGCATGCAAGTGTGTCAGGCATTATATCCTTGGAACGATACAAACGACTGACAGGTGCTATATTCTCGAACGTGGCAGAAAAGCAACATCCGAAAGGATGTATCGGTTTGGCATTTATGGACTGCCAAGTGATATCACGAGCCAATAGGATAGACATTCATCATATGCATCTATGTGACATTGTTTGGATCTGCAACCTGTAATTGGTTTGTCTATGTGAATAATTATGTTTAACTGCTAATTGCTATACTTGATGTAATTGATTTGTTTGTGTTTGAATCTCTTTACTTGTGTTTGTAACTGAAATTGGTTGAATTGTGGTGATTTAGATGTTGACTGAGTTGTTTGGGCCTGATGCCGTGATTGATTATGTGATGGCTCGGAGGCCGTGATTGATTATGTGATGGGCCAGAGGCTGTGATTGGTTTGAGTTTTTGGTTTAGTAAAGTATGAATGATCAAACTGGTTCAGTATAGACTTAATAAACATATACTCGGAACAGCTTGGTCATTCATACTGTCTAGAAAAAACTTTTAATATTTGATACAAAAGGTTTTGGGTTTTGAAGAATAAACAGATTTCTCTTTTAAAAAGGTTTACAGATTTATGAATGTAAATCTTTGGTTTTTGAAACGATACATAAGGCGAACAATGGTCATTGTATTCTGAAAACAGTTTTATTTTATATATCTTATTATAACAATTCTCTAACCCTATAGTGAGAACCAGCGAGGACGATGTTCTCACTCCGCTACAGGTGTTTCCTTTTCAGGATACAGATGAACGAGTCTCAAAGAGTTTATTTTCTTTTCCATTTATATGATGTATTGTTTTATTTTAGATTTTATATTTTTTCTCGCCTTTATCTTTACACATATTGTAAGAGGGATAGGATTTGTATTATGTAATGCTTATAAGTCAATATTATATATATATATATTCTTTGTAGGTGTTATATGTGGTTTGTAAGTACGTATTTATGTTTTCAACTAAAAGTCTTTTAGAAGGTTATACGGTTTTAAGTTTTAGCCAGACTCCTATCTCAGTATTAAATATATTTAGAGTCGTCGTACTATCCAAGCTATTAGAGTGGCACAGCCGAAAGCGTGACATTCTGATAGTGAAGATGTTACACTCAAGGGAGTGGAGTTAAGTGCACTGATTTTTTTTTCTATATCATAAAATGAAGATCAAGCACAAAGCGCTTGGTTTATTGTAGTGAAAGGATTTGCAACTAAAAACACTAAGCTTAAAATGCTTAATGCTTGTTTGGGCACTATTAAATCGATAAAAAAAAGATATTTTTTCAATAAAAAGGATATTTTTTTTAGTGTGCTTGATAAATTTCTAATAGTAAAAGTAAAAGTATTAAAAAAAATCGTTTTTGATAAGCTACCATTTACATCTTTTTTTTAAAGATTTTTTTTTCTAAAAAAAAGCTGTTTTTCACATAATAAATGAACAAAAAAGTATTTTTATCTTATTTTACTTAAACATAATTGATAGATAAAAAGATCTTTTTACATGAGATATCCAAAGATAAAATTAGTTTTACTTTTGTAAAAAATCTTTTAAAAAAATATTATTAAAAAAAATCTTTTTCAAGAATGGCACCCAAACGAGCCCTTAACTTTACTATAGAAGAATTAATGAGCCTGTTGATTTTCAATTGCTACCCCATTATCATTTTCTTCCAACATAATTGTGTCAGGTTTTTAACTTTGTATACTTTGTAAGTTTTAAGTCCCCAATGCTTAATTAAGCAATTACCTTTTTTAATTTATCTATATTTCTTTGTCCACTTGATTTTGGTCTTATCCAATTTAAGGTGTATATGCTGTTTCTTGACAATATCCAACAAAACATTGACATTCTATGACAACTGACGTGTTTTGAAGGCTCCATAGATATTTTGAAGAATTATGAAAGTCATGGTAAAGTATCTTTATTTTTTACTTCTTAGTTTTGTTATTTTAGTCCTTGGGACATCAAAGCTTACTCGGCATTATGCTGTAGATTTGGGAATTAAAATGGCTGGATCAGGTACTTATCACCAAAAATGGCATGCAATAAATACAATTTTAGCAGACAACATATAGAATGGTCGAAACAGTAAAATGTGCCATTCTATAAACTTGGAGGACATGGTAATTCGAAAGGAAAAATGGTTGATTTGTAATGTTAGTTTAGAGTATTATGATTTTTGCATATACTGTTGTAAAGAACCGTGTTTATATACATATAATAAGGTTGTTCAATGAGAATCTAAACTCTACCCCGATATTTTAGTTAAAATCTTGAAAATGAACCTATATTTTGTTTTAATTTATTTATCTTTTTTGTGTCCTAAGATTTTGTAAAGGGTAAATAGTCACTTTGGCACCCGAAAGATTCAGTTTTTAATAAAATGGACCTCAATATTTATTTTTAACAAAATGACTCCTGAAAAATATATCTATTTGACAAAGTAATGCAAATGTTTGGTCAATAGTTAATTTATTTAATCAACTATTAACTTATTATAAAATTACTAATCTACCCTCTATTCTCTCTCTCCACTTATCAGTCTATTACTACCATATCACCATTGCAACAGTTTTCATCAACAACCATACTGATACCAATCTTCCCAAAGTGGAAAAGCTCCACTTCCAATCCCATTTCCTTTGTTTCTCCCATCACGGCTACCATGACCTCTCCCCCCATCTCTCTCTCTCTCTCTCTCTCTCTCTCTCTCTCTCTCTCCCTCTCTCTCTCTCTCTCTCTCTCCTATGGCCAACCACAACTATTGCAAGAGGACCTCCAATTCATCTGTCGTTGCCATGAACGGTCCTGCAAGAGGACCTCCATTTCATCGGCAGGCTCGCCTCGTGACTTATCATTGCCTCTCTCTAATCATCAGTTGCTATCATCGTGCTTCATTATCACCTTGTGTTTCATCATCTCCCACTTTCGTTTTAAGAAAGTTACAGAGTGAACTTAATTGAAACCAATTTTTCAAAACCCACATTTTTTGCCATTTTCTATTCCACCCACAAAACAACCTTGTTTTCTTTCTTATCAGGTATTTCTCCCTCTGTTTTCTTGTTTTTCGTCTTCATCTTCTTCATCTTCAAATTGTTCGTTGTTCTTTATTGAAATTCTTGGTCAAGATCTGTTATTGGTTTCTCCATGGCCTGCGATTATGGATATCTAATTTTACATGTTGTTGGGGTTTATTTTGTTTTGTCCCTATTTTATTATTGAATTAGATTTGATCAACCATTATTTGATTATGATGAAATTAATTTTTGAGACTTTGTTTTGTTCCTTTGTTTATTACTATTTGGGAGTTTTCTAGTTGATTTAGGTGTGGTTATTATGTTAATGTTTTACTCATTTTGGTTAATGCAATGGAGAATTGGAGATTGGTTATGGTGGTGGTGGAAGCAGAGATAGGGGTAGGGGAAGGGTGTGCGGTAATGTAGGTGAAGGATGAAGAAATGGTGGTAGGTAATGGTGAAAGAGAGTGTGGGTAAATTTGTAATTTTATAAGAGAGGACAAAGATAAATTAGTACCTTCATAAAAAAATTTAACAGCTGACTAGGTAAATTAACCATTGACCAAATATTTGGGTCACTTTGTCAAACGAAATATTTGAAGGGGGGAAGGGGGTAAAAACCAAATGTTGATGTCCGTTTTGTCAAAAACTGAATTTTTTGGGTGCCAAAATTACTATTTACTTTTTTATAAAATATAAGATTCCACTGTAACTAAATGTTGGATCTCTTTTTAAATTTTGTAAGGATAGTTTATTTAGTGGATCCAATCGAAAGTAATTTGATTTGTTTGGTCTTCTAGTTCACAATGCTCAAGCTGTGATATTTTGTTCCAAAATAGCAATCATCTCATGTTCCAAATATAGCAAAATTAGTTTAAGATGTGGTTAATGTAAAAATATGAAAAATAAGAAAGTGTATTTGTTTCAGTTAAAGGATGAGAGAATAGCTCTGTTTGGATTATTCAAGCTTTGGAGTGCTATAAAATCATTTGAAAAACTTTAAACAAACGAACCAACATAAATAACACTCCATATATCTATTTCCCCCCAAATAACCTCAATTCTTGACTTCAATTACTTCAAGAATCATCAAAACTCATTTTGGGAGTCTTTCATTCTTGTTCTAGCTGAATACAAATTTCAAAAAAAAAAACCTTACAAACATAGCGATGGTTCTAATGCATCAGCTTAACAACATATATAACCATTTTTGGCCTTCACATTGACATTTTATAAGCTACATTCTGGCAATGTCCTCCCCACCAATACCATGTAGCATGTAGTCTTTCTTCATTTCCTTTAAAACTGTATCATTAGTGCTATGAAAAAATAGAACACAGAAAAAGAGGTCCATTACTATATTTCTAATACTAGAATCCTGATTGAGTGTATATATAAAAGTAAACCGATCATAATGCCCCATGATCAATTGATAGTGGATATAGTTGGATAGGTTACATGATCAAATGAGCTTGATGGAGGATATTTATAGAAAATTAAAGTCCAAAACCAGCCTCAGTCATTGAAGCAATCTAGCAGAAAATTCAAAAATCACCATCTTTTATTGTGAAGACTCTAAATTGGAGGTGTTATTTTCTTATGACTTATTCTTTGTATCTTCTATAGATTTTCTCCAAGACCACAAAACCTACATTAGGCCACCATTCCAAACATGCAAGAGAAATACATGTGGTTGCATCGTGAACTTAGTCTATATAAACTTGATAAACAAAAGAAAAAAGTATAGACTTAAAAGATGCCATTTCAAATCCTTTTCTTATCACATACAAACATTAATGGATTGTAATTAAAAAATGTACCAAAGAAATGGGGATGAAACATTGGAATTGCAGTTGCATGACTAACAAAATTCAAAGTATACATTGGATATAAGCAATTCCAACAAAGTAGTCAATTTAAATAACAAAATAGTGGATTAAGAATACATAGGCTAAGCAATGCCTGTTTCTCAAGCTCAGAACTACAGCCTGTTTTCTTTCTTACTAACAGTGAATACTGAATACAACTCTACCATATTAGAATGATAGGAAATATATTTATTGTGTATAACTAATAGAAAATACTACAAAAAGAATCCAAAATTGATTAAGATAGTTTTTTGCTAGAAGATATTAAGATTTTTAATTCTCATAGAACATGTTTGATCAATTAATTTTTATGCAAACACATGACAAAATAATAATTAATCAATTATTAGGTCTAACAATTCTATAGACAACAAGATTTAACTTCCAACTGATAAAGAAAGACTAATTTTGCATAATATATCTCTTAGGCTCCTGTCTCACATAATATATTAAAATTGCTTCAATGACTTACAGCAATTTCTTTTTGAAAAAGAAAAAAAGCGAAGCAGAGAGATAAAATAAAATGAAAATTGTGGTGTCGAGACAGCAGAAAAATATTCAAAATTTATAAAAGTTTTCATAGGAAAAATAATAAAATAAAATAAAGTAATTTTTTTAAACCTGAATAGTTGATAGGGACAAAGACAAAGTACAAAACAACACAGAAGGACCCGAAAGTGTGGTGCAACAGTGGTAGAACAACCGGTGACAATGCAGAGCGCATGCGGCAATTGCGAAGGTAGTAGCTATAGGGATGGGATGAGAGCATGAATATTAGTAGGAAACCTCTAGAATTGCGATTAAATAAGGAAAAAGGGGTAAAAAGAATAGAGTGGCAAAATTTTAATTATTAATTTTTTAAAAATAAAAAATTCAATTTATAAATATTTTTTTTGTTAATGTTACTCTATATAAAAGTGGGAGTAACTAATCTATGGCTATCAGTTATTATATCTCCTTCTTAGTATGAGATATAAATGTAATTTTATTTACCAATATCGTTGTCAATTGGATCTTCAATTTTTGGGGCATATTTTCTCAGTGTGCATTGGTATTATTTTAAATTTTCAATTTAACAAGTTAGAAATAGTTAAATAATTTCTACCCAATCATCTCTCAAATAAAGAGTTAGGTACTCTCTATAAATGTCTAATAACTATTTAATGAAATAAATTATATCATCATAGTTAATATACACTAACTCTTAATTTATATCTTAAATTTTGAATATTTAAATAATTAACTATAATAATTTTTTTTATATTACAAGAGTTACCAAAAACATCTTATTTTATATTTTTTTATAGCATCCGTTTCTTAATCAATTCAAAAAAAAGAAAGCAAAAAATCAAATGCTAAGAGGAACGAAAAAACAAAACACAAAAGACAATATTGATTCTTCCATTGAAACTAAATTGATGCAAAGTTTTTCTTTCGAAAAAATATTTTTTTATTGAAGAAAAATTGCAATGGTATATAACATTATATTATACCTTTGAATAGTATTCCAATTTCTAAGTAGGTTTACTATAGCCAAATTAGGTGACTTCCTTTTAGTTTTTAAATTCCTTATAGTAAAATTATATAATTTGCATATGATACAAAATATTTGATCAGTACGTAACTACTAGGTATATATGCTCTTTCATTTTACTTTAGATTATTCCAAAATATTTATCATTTGAAATTCTCTTAAGAAAGTGGGTAGACTAGACGCACGACTATTACAGTTTTGCTTCCATAGAAAAATAATATTTTTTGAAAGCAAAATTATGCAGCATTTGATTTTTTTTCTTTTTTGTGTGTGTTAGAAATGATCATTAAATAAGTGATTTGAAAAAAAAAAAAACAATGATAAAATATGAGTTCTCTAATAATTCTGTTATTTTTCCACAAAAAATTATTGCTTAATTGGTTAAGTTATTAAAACTCAAGTCAAAATAAGAATTAATATTAATCATAATGATACAATCTATTTTGTTTAATAGTTATTAAATATGTTATAAGGGGTAATAATTTACCTTTTTATTTATGAGAGAATTGGATAGAATTCACTATAAAAATATTATAGATTGCAAATTTAATTTGTTGAGAAATGATAGGGAGAGAAAAGTTAACTTACATTTGCAGATATTTTTTAGAGTAAATTTTCACTTCTTGTTTTTATCCGTTTTAGGAAAGAATCATCCATTCTTTCACTATTAAAAAAAATGATAACCTAATCTTTAATCATCATTTTTATTGGACAAAAAGACTTCTCTATTAATTTTGTCATGATCTATTAATTTTATCACGATCTATTAACTGCATAATTTTATGTAGTATATTAGATGCCACAAGTCATTTAACTATTTGAATAAGACAAATCATTTCCTATCCAAATCAAATAGACCCTTGTTCATTATTAATGAGACAATCAAATCTCAATCAAATTCAAACTTAGACAACTAAGTCCAAAAAAGTGGTAAGATAATTATTAGAGCATTGAAGCTAGCTATAGAAGAGGTAATGGGAATGAAAAAGAGAAATATGGCAAGGTGCAACCTACAGAAGAGGTAACGGGAAATGAAAAAAAGAAATTTGGCAAGATCCATCGATGACTACATGCTAAACTCATGAGAAGCAATTCAGACCTTTTTTTTTGGACAAATCTAGACAAACTTTACACATTGAATGCATGCAGATGTAGAATTTTGTTTTTTTTATTTTCATGTCGTGATACAAGCATATACTTAAGCTTGGATATTGTCTTTTTGTTGGGCTAGATGGATGTTTTCTTAAGGAGAAAAAGATAAATAGGTCCCTAATAACTTTTTAATTTGAAGACACATAAGTTTCTTACTAATTGAAAATACAAAACATTCATGTTTTTCTAAAATACGAGACATTTAAGTCTCACTGTCCAAAATATATAAGGACAAATTAGTCCCTTAGAAGGACTTAAATGTCTCGTATTTTAGAAATTGAGGGACGTTTTCTGTATTTTTAATTAGTTGATGACTTATTTGTCTTTGAGATGAAAAAATCAAGGACTTATTTGTCATTTACTCTCCTTAAGGGGTATTTTGGTGTCCAACTTCTATTAGTAGTTTTCCAATTTCGATAAATGAGATAACAATAAAAAATTGTTTCAAGTTGATAATCAAAATGATCCACTAATTTTTAAACTAATCAAAATGTTCCTTCCGACAATCATCAAACTAACGATGTTAATAAAAATCATATGTGACACATTAACTTCCAGCCTAGCATCGGATTAGAAGACATCATTTTATAGATTGGGCAGGAGAGAATTAAAAAGAATGTTATTGAAAAGTTATAAAATTTAAAAACACTCAACAAATAAAAGCCCATCTTCGTGTCATTCTATTTATCCTCCCTTCTAAAATGGAAAGAATCATTTCTTCTTTTCTTCTACTTTTGACACTCAAAAACAATACTTCTCTGGTAACTCTCGTTAAACACCAAAGTGATGCTAATAAATTGTGTATAACTCTATAACTCACTTGAATGTGTTAGTGTGGTTGTTAGAAGTTTTAGAATACTCTTTTTTGAAAAATTACTTTTTTACTTTTTAATGATTTTGTTGATCATTAGAAGGGACGGTTCAAATTTTTGTTTGTAAAACATTATTGTTGGGTTTTGTAGTTTCATGCATTAGTCAATAATTAGGGTTTCTATTCTTTGTTTATCAATGGAAGAGGGCCAGTAGTTCTTTAGTAGAAATTGAACAATTTTAGACAAGATATTGTATTTTATAATATTTTGATCTGGTGATTTAGTAATGTCAGTTTAATCATTTTTGTTGTTAAAACGTAGATGAATTATCTTCCATCAAAGCTTCCATCCACCAAAATTGTCCACTCTAAATTTGCCATTGCTAATGATGAGGATGAATCTTCTAATGACTACAACAGTGAAGATAGCTTGAACAAATCACCAGTACTCTTTGATGAAGAAGCTATCATTAACAGTGAATTAAATGAAAAATTTTATAAACTAAAGAGAAGGAAGTTGAGGAATAAAAATGCACCTGCTAGTAGCTTAGGTAAAAGCAAAATAATTGAAACTGATGATTCGGATTATGATGAGTTCATGTCAGAAGAAGATGATTCTATCATTGATGAAGGTAATGGTTTTTTTAGTTGAATAGTTATGGTATGTTTGTACTTTAAATTAAATATTGGAGTATTTAAAATTATATTATTATTGTTAGTATTGTTGCTGGAGTACTTAAATTATGGTAAAAACTCACATGCAATTGCCTTCATATGAAGTTGATAGTCAAGAACCATTAGTTGTATTGTTGTTGTTTTAATTGGTGTACTTAATGTTGAATTATTATTGTTGTGTTATTGTTGTTGTTGTTGTTAGGGTAAAGTATAATTTTTTAAAAAATACTTTTAACATTTAATTTGTTTTAATGTTATCCTTAACGTTTTCAATAAGTTTCAATTTTACTCATATCGTTAATTTTTTTATAGTCAACATTTCTTTGTAATTTTACCTCTTCCTTGTAACTAGCACCGTCAACATCATCAATGTCATTATACATACATCTTTCCACCACCCACCATTACCCTCCACCCTCACCACTAACTTTCCACCACCTATCACCTACTGCACCAATAGCACTGCATCATCCTACCCTATCCCTTTCACTTCACACTACACCCACTATATCCCTAACCACCAAAGTCACACCATTGCCACTACCATTAAACCATACCACTCCATCATCAATATCATCAATAATAGCCACCACCCCTTTCTATTGAACTCATAGTTGTAAGAACTGAACCGATAATCAAACCGGTCAAGTTACTAGTTTACTGATTTACTAGTTTAACCGATAACTCATTGTTGCCGGTAAAACCGGTTTCACTTAACTAAAAAATATAATAGCAAAGGTATAAAACAACAACTATTACAAAATACAAATTCACATCAATTGTTCAATATTGGGAGCATAACCTATTTCCAACAGTTCAATTCGACCTGTTAGGCAAGACAAAAGCAACCATATATGCATTCACTAAAATCTGTTTTGGATATAAAACTAGTTTTGTTGACATGTTTTCAAGCCTAAATTTGCTGAATGATTTAAATTATGAGCATGATTGGTACCTAACTAAGACAAACAACCATGAGAAATTGATGAATGGATAACAAGCACTTAACTCACAAGTAAAATAGTTACCTTTAACTTGAAAATAACCATTTAATTCAACACATATTTAAAAGCAACACCACAGCAAATAATTCGACAAAAAGATTCAGAGTCACTACACTAAACAAATGCACAATGGAATAATAGTTCAACAACAAATAACTCAACGAAAATTGATAGAAAATCCATCAATCCTTCCCCTAAAGCAAACAGGCATAATGGCATAATAAAAAATTAATAAAAAATCCAGCAATCCGAGAGAGGAGGTAGTGGATGAAAAGGACGCGCCAACGGAGCAAGGAGCCACGAAGGATGGTGTTTCTGATGGTGTATTGGCTGAAGACATTCTAAAACAATATAGAATAGCAATAGTATAAAACAACAGCTATTACAAAAACAATGTTACATATTCCATATTTTCATATTTTCATATCCAGCAACATAAATTCACAGCAATGTTAAATCAACAAAAATAACCATAACCACTATGAATCTAGAAAAAAATCAATAATCTGCCATCAACTAGTTCAACAATATAACAAGTTATAACTCAACAATATATACATAATCAATAATCTGCCATTAACCAATCAGTTATTCACTGCCTTAGTCAAATTAAAATCCAACAATCTGTCATCGTCTCTCTCTCTCTCTCTCCCCTTCATCGAAGCCTTTGCCCATTTCTCACTCATCCTCACATTTCACAACCTTGTGCCGCCACCATCACAAATCCAACCCTAGCTAACTCCACTCAAAATCATAATTAACAATAACAAAAATAACAAGTAACAAAGAATATTAAGAAATCAATAGAAAAAAAAATTGAAATAAAAAAAGGTGAGATCTGGAAGAGGAGGAAGGAGCGTAAAGGTGGTGCGGCAGCACAGCAGTGTCAATGAAGGGTCATGGTAAGGTGAAGAGATGTGATTTTGCTAATGTTGTTAATGTTGATTATGATAATGATAGGATGATGAATTGGGAGAGGCAATGAAGTGGTGAGATGTGGTGGTGCAAAGGTAAAGGGATCAGGTAGTAGTATTGAGAGTGATGGTGGTGTAGTAAGGTGGCACGGTGGTGTAACACTAGAGCGAGTTGAGCAATAGGGTGGATCGGTGGTGGTAGGTTTGAGCTCTAGATTAGAAAGGTGCAGAGAAAGGGTGGAGTATGATGATAAAAAAAACATGGGAAGAAAGTGATACATGAAAGAGGGTAAAATTGGAACTTATCGAAAATGTTAAGGATAACACTGAAACAAATTAAACGTTAGAGGTATATTTGAAAATTTTTAAAATTTTAAGGATAAAAGTATATTTTACCTTTATTATTATTGTTATTGTTATTGAAGTACTTGATGCTAAATTCTTTTTTATCACTTTTAATAGGTGAGATTGAAAAGGATATTGAACCTGTTTTTTTTTAAATCTACGGAGAGTATGTATGTGATGAAAATAAGTCTTAAGAGTTTAGACACTTGCAAACTCAAGATGACGATACACTTGCAAAAAATGTTGCTTACCCACTTTCAATGAAAAGACAGTTTGGACAAATCAGATTAAAAAAAAGGTATAGTTTTTCCCTCTAAGCATGCATTCAAAAAGATGGTAAGAATGTACACTATTCAAGAGGAGAGACCAATTGTGTAGAAGAAGAATGATAAAATGAAGGTAAAGACAATTTGCTGGTCTAACTATTGTAATTGGTTTGTGTATGCATCTATTAACTAAAATGCAATAATCTTGACATATGAAAACATTCAATGACAATCATAAGTGTGAGAGGATTCTTGCAAATAAAAATACACATACAAATTGACTACACAAAAACTTGTGAAAAAATTGCAAAAAAAAAATCCAACACGTAGGTATCCACCCAAAAAACTAGTTTATTATTGTTTAGGAACTGGTTCATTTAGTATCAAAGGATTATTTTGATTATCAACTTAAAACTGAGACACCATCTAAAACCTAAAGACTTTGTACATGACTAGCTGACAATAGTTGTATTTAGGGCCGTTTATGAAATTACATCCAATATGTGAACAAAGAAGCTCAAAAGAGGAATCTAGTCGGCAACCCAAGAGAATAAAACCTAGAAAAGCCACACCTTCCAACCAAAGAGAACAACAATCCGAAAGCCCCAAGAGCAAGGTATCATGCATTGAAATTAATAAGATTTTTGTTGTCTTAGTTTGTATTTGATAAGAGTTTAATTATTTTATTTAATAATGACTAAGAGCCTAGATGTTCCAAAAAGTTTTGATTTGGATAGTGGACAATCCATGTTATTTGAATGATTAAACGATTAATTTTGCTAGGTAAACAACAGGAGGCGCAAAACAACATAAACAATGGGCTACACCCTAGACCCACTAAACATGAAAAGGAAAAAATTCCACCCCAATTACCCGCCACAATTCTATTTGCACTTTGTACATTTACGATTTCACTTTCCACCTTCCAAAACCTTTATTGTAAAAAAATCCATTTAATAAAAAGAAATATCCATCAAACTTAAAAGAAACATCCGCAAAACGAAAGTCACATCCAGAGAAATGGAAGAAGAGGAGAAGGAGGAGGAGGAGGAAAAGAAGGGAGACGAGGACGAGGATGTAGAGATAGGTGCAGCGCCACCTAGGGATCACGAGGCGACGGCAGCAGCACCTGTGGAATGCGAGACAACAGCAGTGGCGCATGGGGAACACGTGTGATGGCATCACTCGCGTAGTAGCATCCGGCAGTGGCACCCTGGAGGACGGAATGAACAGACGCGTACTAGCAGCGATAGCGCACTGCGAAGACGGGTTATGTCGATATTCGCAGTGGAGGGTTGACGAGATTAGAGAGAATGGAAACGCGGTGTGAGAGGTGTGTTTAGAAGAGGTTACGTTACTTAATCCTAATTATTTAAATTCAAAATCTGATTTGTAAAATTAATTTTTTAAGTGATTATTTATGTTATTTAGTAGGTGTGTTATCCCTCTATATTTTCTCTTAAATGATATATGACATTTAATACCTACATAGAATTGCCTTGTTGATATAAAAGAGCTTATGATTTTTTAATAAAATAGATATGAATCAAGGAGAGTTCTAACATGGTAAAAGTATTTTCTAGTCCTTTAAGAATTAGGATAATTTTTTAATTTTTTATCAATTGTGAAACTATTTTGTAATTATACTTCTTTTCAAAAAGTTTTTCATTAAGTCTATATTTTATTTTATGTATTTATTTGTGTTAATTGCAAATGGACAAAGAGGTTATATAAGCAGAAAAGAGTGGAACAACCATTGAAGTCATTGAAGCAACGTAGTCATCATCAATATTTCTTCTACTATGTTGTCAAGTTCTTCCCTTTCTAAAGAGTTCTAAACTTTCTAACTTTCTTACAACATAAAACCAAATATAAGTGCTAACAATGACACACATATCCTTTCTTTTGGGTGACTATACTACTATAACCTTCTAATAATTGGTGAACTAAGTATTTAAATTTATTATAATACTATATACTCTAATTGAATTACAGAAGACCATAACTCTCACTTAAAAATCACCTACAAACTTATTGTCATGAATAAAACACTTTAAAAATAATAAGAAAACGTATCTTTCTCTCTCCCACTCCCACTTGTATACACAGATATACACACATTTACTATTACCACTATTCAAAATTAAATTGCCACCTAATTTTTTACCAATCAACAAAAGATGCAACTTTTAATAGGTTAAAGTAACAAACAGCCAGAAGAGTTGGGATGCTCAAGAGTTAGAAAGCTGCATCAGATCAGAAATGTATAGTTCTTGAGTCTGAGTGAATTTTGATCGGAAGTTCTCAGTCGCTAATTACACGCATTAAGAAAAATCAAAAGAAACATATCACTCTCTTGTCATTAGTGGTCTTCTCCTTCTTCGAGTTGTTGACCTTGTCCAAGGAAATGGTTACCGTTGATGGAGCTGCTGACGGTGCTAATAACAGTGCAGCTGATGATGCAATTTCTGCCATTTTTCACCATGCCATCTGCCATAATTCTACAGAAGATTTTTAACATACCCTCATGAGAATTCATCTGCAATAAAAAAGTACTTATGAGATCTGATTTGAGAGTCTTCAATTATAGGTACGCTCGATTTTTAATAATCGTAGGTGTACCTTTTTCTCGGAGATTACCAAATTATATTATTTTTGTTTATAATTTTTTAAATTCGGTTTCTATTGAATAAGTTTAGTTTTACTCATGTTGGTTTCGACTAACATAGTTTATCTAATGTAGAGACATTGTAAATTTATAGATGACACTAGTGAATTTGATGGGGTTGATTATGGGATTTCCGTCCATCTACTTCTTCACCAGATTATTATAAGTAAGTTAGTGAGATTCTTAGAATATGTCTGCATAACTTGATCTATTATTATTATTATTTCGGTAAATTAATAGATTATGCCTCCATCTTGGAATTTAACAAATTAAATTAAATATATTGCTAATGTTTCTGTAAATTTTATATAGAATAATTTTTTGACTTTTATTATGTGTTTTCTTTTGTATTTATGCAAAAAATATTGCTCCTAACAATCGTAGATAGAATGATATTTAAATGAAAATTAGCAAGGTTGTGGATAAAATTTTGTTAACAAAGTGGTGACCACTCATGACAGAAGCTTCATACTATGAGGTAATTAAAAAGTAAACAATATAAGAACACTATGTTTTATTTTGACTATAGTTGATGGTTTTTATTACAATTGTATCATTATATGTTTATTGATGTGCCTTTTTAGCTATTATACATGATAATGACAGTTGGATTGATTGTTTTGCATATTTTTATCCATTTAAGGTAATTTATGTTTGCCAACACTTTTATTTATTTAAGGTAATTTATGTTTAGCAATTTTTATATCAAAATAGATTATAATAAAATAAATATTGTTTGGATTACACTACTCAAAATTACTTTTAGATAAAAAATTATTAAAATAGACATCAACTTAAATAATTTTTGTATATTATCTTATCATTTTAATTTAGATATTTGAATAGATCTTATTAATTAATTTATAATAAAATTAATATTTACTTACTAAAATAAAAATAACATAAAGATTGGCAAAATATATTTTTAATTAAAACTAAAAAAATATAAATATTAGAGAGTACTCAAAATAATAAAAAAATTAAATATTTACCTTAGTAGTGATTGAAATAAATTAAAAATTTTTTATGATATTTTTTATATAGTATATTTTTAGTACTCTTAGTACTCTTTTTGTAACACCCTACTACTCAGAGTTTTTCGCTTAAGTCGTAGAACAGAGGTAGTGTGGTGTTATGTCATATAATATATACATATAATAGTAAAAAAAGATAATATATTAGGAGCCTTGAAAAACGGGTAAACAAATTATCGCAAAATAAAAGCGCAACACCTAGGGAATCAAATTACTTACGTGCTAAGTGGTGCACGAAATTGTGATCATCAATGGCGCCATCAACATGGTACGCTCAATTGCAATCTCAACTCTTTATCACAACTTCGCACAACTAACCAGCAAGTGCACTGGGTCGTCCAAGTAATAAACCTTACGCGAGTAAGGGTCGATTCCACGGATATTGTTGGTATGAAGCAAGCTATGGTCACCTTATAAATCTCAGTCAGGCAAACTCAAATGGTTATGGAGGATAACATAAAACACAAAATAAGGATAGAGATACATATGCAATTCATTGGTGAGAATTTCAGATAAGTGTATGGAGATGCTTTGTCCCTTCCGTCTCTCTGCTTTCCTACTGTCTTCATCCAATCCTTCTTACTCCTTTCCATGGCAAGCTGTATGTTGGGTATCACCGTTGTCAATGGCTACAGTCTCATCCTCTCAGTGAAAATGTTCAACGCGCTCTGTCACAGCACGGCTATTCAGCTATCGGTTCTCGATCATGTCGGAATAGAATCCAGTGATTCTTTTGCGTCTGTCACTAACGCCCCACAATTGCGAGTTTGAAGCTCGTCACAGTCATTCAATTCTTGAATCCTACTCAGAATACCACAGACAAGGTTTAGACCGGATTCTCAAGAATGCCGCCATCAATTCTAGCTTATACCACGAAGATTCTGATTAAGGAATCCAAGAGATATCCACTCAATCTAAGATAGAACGGAGGTGGTTGTCAAGCACACGTTCATAGGTGAGAATGATGATTAGTGTCACGGATCATCACATTCATCAAGTTGAGGAACAAGTGATATCTTAGAACAAGAATAAGCCGAATTGAATAGAAGAACAATAGTAATTGCATTAATACTCGAGGTACAGCAGAGCTCCACACCTTAATCTATGGTGTGTAGAAACTCCACCGTTGAAAATACATAAGAACAAGGTCTAAGCATGGCCGATAGGCCAGCCTCCCAAAGAGGGTTCAATCATAAAAACATGATCAAAAATGAAAATACAATAGTAAAAAGTCCTATTTGTAGAGAACTAGTAGCCTAGGGTTTACAAAGATGAGTAAATGACATAAAAATCCATTTTCGGGCCCACTTGGTGTGTGCTTGGGCTGAGCATTGAAGCATTTTCGTGTAGAGACTTTTCTTAGAGTTAAACGCCAGCTTTTGTGCCAGTTTGGGTGTTTAACTCCCATTCTTGTGCCAGTTCCGGCATTTTACGCCAGAATTCTTGAGCTGATTTAGAATGCCTGTTTGGGCCATCAAATCTCGGGCAAAGTATGAACTATTAAACATTTCTAGAAAGCCCAGGATGTCTACTTTCCAACGCAGTTGAGGGCGCACCAATTGGGCTTCTGTAGCTCCAGAAAATTCACTTCGAGTGCAGGGAGGTCAGAATCTAACAGCATCTGCAGTCCTTTCCAGTCTCTGAATTAGATTTTTGCTCAGGTCCCTCAATTTCAGCCAGAAAATACCTGAAATCACAAAAAAACACACAAACTCATAGTGATGTCTAGAAAAGTGAATTTTAACTAAAAACTAATAAAAATATAATAAAAACTAACTAAAACATACTAAAAACATATTAAAAACAATGCCAAAAAGCGTATAAATTATCCGCTCATCACAACACCAAACTTAAATTGTTGCTTGTCCCCAAGCAACTGAAAATAAAATAAGATAAAAAGAAGAGAATATGCAATGAATTCCAAAAACATCTATGAAGATCAGTATTAATTAGATGAGCGGGGCTTTTAGCTTTTTGCCTCTGAACAGTTTTGGCATCTCACTTTATCCTTTGAAATTCAGAATGATGGGCTTCTATAGGAACTCAGAATCCAGATAGTGTTATTGATTCTCCTAGTTAAGTATGATGATTCTTGAACATAGCTACTTTTATGAGTCTTGGCTGTGGCCCAAAGCACTCTGTCTTCCAGTATTACCACCGGATACATACATGCCATAGATACATAACGGGGTGAACCTTTTCAGATTGTGACTCAGCTTTGCTAGAGTCCCCAATTAGAAGTGTCCAGGGTTCTTAAGCACACTCTTTTTGCCTTGGACAACTTTATTATTTCTTTTTCTTTTTTCTTTCTCTTTTTTTTTTGAATCACTGCTTTTTCTTGCTTCAAGAATCATTTTTATGATTTTTCAGATCCTCAGTAACATGTCTCCTTTTTCATCATTCTTTCAAGAGCCCACATTCATGAACAACAAATTCAAAAGACATATGCACTGTTCAAGCATACATTCAGAAGTCAAAGTATTACCACCACATCAAAATAATTAATCTGTTATAAAATTCAAAATTCATGCAATTCTTCTCTTTTTCAATTAAGAACATTTTTCATTTAAGAAAGGTGATGGATTCATAGGACATTCATAACTTTAAGGCATAGACACTAAGACACTAATGATCATAAGACACAAACATAGATGATGAACATAAGCATAAAAATTCGAAAAACAAGAAAATAAAGAACAAGGAGATTAAAGAACGGGTCCACCTTAGTGATGGCGGCTTGTTCTTCCTCTTGAAGATCTTATGGAGTGCTTGAGCTCCTCAATGTCTCTTCCTTGCCTTTGTTGCTCCTCTCTCATGACTCTTTGATCTTCTCTAATTTCATGGAGGAGAATGGAATGTTCTTGGTGCTCCACCCTTAGTTGTCCCATGTTGGAACTCAATTCTCCTAGGGAGGTGTTGATTTACTCCCAATAGTTTTGTGGAGGAAAGTGCATCCCTTGAGGCATCTCAGGGATTTCATGATGAGTGGGATCTCTTGTTTGCTCCATCCTTTTCTTAGTGATGGGCTTGTCCTCATCCATGAGGGTGTCTCCCTCTATGTCAATTCCGACTGAATAACAGAGGTGACAAATGAGATGAAGGAAGGCTAACCTTGCCAAGGTAGAGGACTTGTCCGCCACCTTATAAAGTTTTTGGGATATAACCTCATGAACTTCTATTTCCTCTCCAATCATGATGCTATGAATCATGATAGCTCGATCTATAGTAACTTCGGCCCGGTTGCTAGTGGGAATGATTGAGCGTTGGATAAACTCCAACCATCCCCTAGCTACGGGCTTGAGGTCATGCCTTCTCAGTTGAACCGGCTTCCCTCTTGAATCTCTCTTCCATTGAGCACCCTCTTCACAAATGTCTATGAGGACTTGGTCCAACCTTTGATCAAAGTTGACCCTTCTAGTGTAGGGGTGTTCATCTCCTTGCATCATGAGCAAGTTGAATGCCAACCTTACATTTTTCGGACTAAAATCTAAGCATTTCCCCCGAACCATTGTAAGCCAATTCTTTGGGTCCGGGTTCACACTTTGATCATGGTTCTTGGTGATCCATGCATTGGCATAGAACTCTTGAACCATTAAGATTCTGACTTGTTGAATGGGGTTGGTAAGAACTTCCCAACCTCTTCTTCAGATCTCATGTCGGATCTCCGGATATTCACTCTTTTTGAGTTTGAAAGGGACCTCGGGGATCACCTTCTTCATGGCCACAACTTCATAGAAGTGGTCTTGATGCACCCTTGTGATGAATCTCTCCATCTCCCATGATTCGGAGGTGGAAGCTTTTGCCTTCCCTTTCCTCTTTCTAGAGGTTTCTCCGGCCTTAGATGCCATAAATGGTTATGGACAAACAAAAAACAATGCTTTTACCACACCAAACTTAGAAGGTTTGCTCGTCCTCGAGCAAAAGAAGGAAGAAGAGAGTAGAAGAAGAAGAAATAGAGGAGATGGAGGTTGCTTTGTGGTTCGGCCAAGGGGGAGAAGTAGTGTTTAGGTTGTGTGAAAATGAAGGAGTGAAGATGGGTTTATATAGGAGTGGAGAGGGGGTGTAGGGATCGGCCATTATGGGTGGGTGGGTTTGGGAGGGAAAGTGGTTTGAATTTGAATGGTGAGGTAGTGGGGTTTTATGAAGGATGGATGTGAGTGGTGAAGATAATGGTAGGATTTGATAGGTGTTGAGGTGATTGGTGAATGGGTGAAGAAGAGAGAGAGTGGTGGGGTAGGTGGGGATCATGTGGGGTCCACAGATCCTGAGGTGTCAAGGAAAATTCATCCCTGCACCAAGTGGCAAGCAAAAATGCTCCCTTATGCCAATTCTGGCGTTAAACGCCGGGCTGGTGCCCATTTCTGACGTTTAACGCCAGCTTCTTGCCCTTTCCTGGCGTTTAACGCCAGTTTGGTGCCCCTTTCTGGCGTTAAACGCCCATTTGCTGCTCTTACTGGCGTTTAAATGCCAGCAAGCTTTCCTCCAGGGTGTGCTATTTTTCTTTCTGTTTTTCATTCTGTTTTGCTTTTTTAATTGATTTTGTGACTTCCCATGATCATCAACCTACAGAAAACATAAAATAACAATGGAAAATAGATAAATATAACATTGCGTTGCCTCCCAACAAGCGCTTCTTTAATGTCATTAGCTTGACAGTGGGCTCTCATGGAGCCTCACAGGTACTCAGAGCAATGTTGGAACCTCCCAACACCAAACTTAGAGTTTGACTATAGGGGTTCAACACCAAACTTAGAAGTTGGTTGAGGCCTCCCAACACCAAACTTAGAGTTTGACTGTGGGGGCTCTGTTTGACTCTGTTTTGAGAGAAGCTCTTCATGCTTCCTCTCCATGGTTACAGAGGGATATCCTTGAGCCTTAAACACAAAGGATTCTTCATTCACTTGAATGATCAATTCTCTTCTGTCAACATCAATCACAGCCTTTGCTGTGGCTAGGAAGGGTCTGCCAAGGATGATGGATTCATCCATGCACTTCCTAGTCTCTAGGACTATGAAATCAGCAGGGATGTAATGGTCTTCAACTTTTACCAGAACATCCTCTATAAGTCCATAAGCTTGTTTTCTTGAATTGTCTGCCATTTCTAGTGAGATTTTTGCAGCTTTCACCTCAAAGATCCCTAGCTTCTCCATTACAGAGAGAGGCATGAGGTTTATGCTTGACCCTAGGTCACACAGAGCTTTCTTGAAGGTCATGGTGCCTATGGTACAAGGTATTGAGAACTTTCCAGGGTCCTGTCTCTTTTGAGGTAATCTCTGCCTAGTCAAGTCATCCAGTTCTTTGGTGAGCAAAGGGG
Source organism: Arachis hypogaea (assembly GCF_003086295.3). NCBI lineage: Eukaryota > Viridiplantae > Streptophyta > Magnoliopsida > Fabales > Fabaceae > Arachis > Arachis hypogaea. The sequence continues at coordinate 22,154,965 of NC_092040.1, forward strand.
GTTCATCCTCCCAAGTCTCATTACCAAATAACTTGTCATTTAGCTTCATGATTGCTCCAAGGTATTTAGCAACTTGATCTTCAGTGACATCTTCATCCTCTTCAGAGGAAGAATACTCATCAAAGCTCACGAATGGCAGAAGTAAGTCCAATGGAATCTCTATGGTCTCAGTGTGGGCCTCAGATTCCCATAATTCCTCATTAGGGAACTCATTGGAGGCCAGTGGACGTCCATTGAGGCCTTCCTCAGTGGCGCTCACTGCCTCTTCCTCCTCTCCAAATTCGGCCATGTTGATGGCCTTGCACTCTGCTTTTGGATTCTCTTCTGTATTGCTTGGAAGAGTACTAGGAGGGAGTTCAGTAATTTTCTTGCTCAGCTGACCCACTTGTGCCTCCAAGTTTCTAATGGAGGATCTTGTTTCAGTCATGAAACTTTGAGTGGTTTTGATTAGATCAGAGACCATGGTTGCTAAGTCAGAGTGACTTTGCTTAGAATTCTCTGTCTGTTGCTGAGAAGATAATGGAAAAGGCTTGCCATTGCTAAATGGTGCACGAAATTGCAATCACACTTTTGCAACTCCGCACAACTAACCAGCAAGTGTACTGGGTCGTCCAAGTAATACCTTGCGTGAGCAAGGGTCGATCCCACAGAGATTGTCGGCTTGAAGCAAGCTATGGTTATCTTGTAAATCTTAGTCAGGATATCAGAAGTTATCAGGATTGATTGTGAAAAGCAAAAGAACATGAATTGGTTACTTGTTTTGCAGTAATGGAGAATAGGTTGAGGTTTGGAGATGCTCCATCTTCTGAATCTCTGCTTTCCTACTGTCTTCTTCTTCAAACACGCAAGTCTCCTTCCATGGCAAGCTGTATGTAGGGTTTCACCGTTGTCAATGGCTACCTCCCATCCTCTCAGTGAAAACGATTGCATATGCTCTGTCACAGCACGCGGAATTCATCTGTCGGTTCTCAATCAGGCCGGAATAGAATCCAGTGATTCTTTTGCGTCTGTCACTAACGCCCCACCTTCAGGAGTTTGAAGCTCGTCACAGTCATTCAATCATTGAATCCTACTCAGAATACCACAGACAAGGTTTAGACCTTCCGGATTCTCTTGAATGCCGCCATCAGTTCTAGCTTATACCACGAAGATTCCGATTAAAGAATCCAAGAGATAACTACTTAATCTAAAGTAGAACGGAGGTGGTTGTCAGGCACATGTTCATAGTTGAGAATGATGATGATTGTCACGGATCATCACATTCATCCGGGTTAAGAACAAGTATTATCTTAGAATGGAAGCAAGCATGATTGAATGAGAAACAGTAGTAATTGCATTAATCCATCAAGACACAGCAGAGCTCCTCACCCCAACCATGGGGTTTAGAGACTCATGCTGTGGAAAATACAATGAGAAACGTGTAAAGTGTCATGAGGTCCAGATACAATGTCAAATGATCCTATTAATAGTAAACTAGTAGCCTAGGGTATACAGAGATGAGTAAATGACTTAAAAATCCACTTCCGGGCCCACTTGGTGTGTGCTTGGGTTGAGCAATGAAGCATTTTCGTGTAGAGACCTTTTCTGGAGTTAAACGCCAGCTTTCATGCCAGTTTGGGCGTTTAACTCCAAGTTTCATGCCAGTTCCAGCGTTAAACGCTGGAATTTCTGAGGCCGAATTGCTACGCCGGTTTGGGCCATCAAATCTTGGGCAAAGTATAGACTATCATATATTGCTGGAAAGCCCAGGATGTCTACTTTCCAACGCCGTTGAGAGAGCGCCAATTGGGCTTCTGTAGCTCCAGAAAATCCACTTCGAGTGCAGGGAGGTCAGAATCCAACAGCATCTGCAGTCCTTTTTGGTCTCGGAATCAGATTTTTGCTCAGGACCCTCAATTTCAGCCAGAAAATACCTGAAATCACAAAAAAACACACAAACTCATAGTAAAGTCCAGAAAAGTGAATTTTAGCTAAAAACTAATAAAAATATACTAAAAACTAACTAGATTACACTAAAAACATACTAAAAACAATGCCAAAAAGCATACAAATTATCCGCTCATCACAACACCAAACTTAAATTGTTGCTTGTCCCCAAGCAACTGAAAATCAAAATAGGATAAAAAGAAGAGAATATACTATAGACTCCAAAATATCAAGGAAACTTAGCTCCAATTAGATGAGCGGGACTAGTAGCTTTTTGCCTCCGAACAGTTTTGGCATCTCACTCTATCCTTTGAAGTTCAGAATGATTGGCATCTATAAGAACTCAGAACTCAGATAGTGTTATTGATTCTCCTAGTTAAGTACAATGATTCTTGAACATAGCCAGTGTATGAGTCTTGGCTGTGGCCCAAAGCACTCTGTCTTCCAGTATTACCACCGGATACATACATGCCACAGACACATAATTGGGTGAACCTTTTCAGATTGTGACTCAGCTTTGCTAAAGTCCCCAATTAGAGGTGTCCAGGGTTCTTAAGCACACTCTTGTTGCCTTGGATCACAACTTTATTTCTTTCCCTTTTTTTTTCTTTTTCTTTCTTTCTTTTTTTTTTCGAAATTTTTTTTTTCACTGCTTTTTCTTGCTTCAAGAATCAATCTGATGATTTTTTCAGATCCTCAATAACAGTTCTCTTTTTCCTCATTCTTTCAAGAGCCAACAATTTTAACATTCTTAAAACAACAAATTCAAGAGACATATGCACTGTTCAAGCATTCATTCAGAAAACAAAAAGTATTGTCACCACATCAAGCTAATTCAACTAGTTTCAAGGATAAATTTCGAAATCCTGTACTTCTTGTTCTTTTGTGATTAAAGCATTTTTCATTTAAGAGAGGTGATGGATTCATAGGACATTCATAGCTTTAAGGCATAAAATTTCAATTTTATTAACTATGAATTAAGAAAAAGACTCAAAAATAGATGTAAGACTAAAAAATAAAAAAAAGAAAACAAAACAAAAGAAAAAGAAAACGCAAAAACATAGGCTCCTAATGATAGAGATTTTCACAGAGTTAGGACTCAACAACCTTGATTTTGAGAAGTGGATGCTCCCTCAGCTTGAGAGGAGAGCTTTTGGCGTTTCAACTCTTGGAGTTCACGCCCTTGCTTCTCTTGTTCCTTCAGCAATTTGCAGAGCATGTAGTTCTGATTCTGCTGTTCTTCCTTCAGTTGCTCCATAGTCTCTTGCAACTTGGTGATAGATGCTTCTAGGCTGGTCCAGTAGTCAATTCTTGGGAATTCAGGGAGGAATTCCTGCGCCCTCCTCTTGATAGAGTTGTCTTGCATTTGTCCTTCCATTGACTTCTTGGTGATTGGGTGTTCAATGGGTATGAACTCATCTACTCCCATCTTCACCCCAGCCTCTTTACAGAGCAAGGAGATCAGGCTTGGATAAGCTAATTTGGCTTCAGTGGAATTCTTATTTGCAATTGTGTAGATCTCACAAGCAATCACATGATGGACCTCCACTTCTTTTCCAAGCATAATGCAATGAATCATCACTGCTCTCTTGATGGTGACCTCAGAACGGTTGCTAGTGGGCAATATGGAACGCCCAATAAAGTCTAGCCAACCTCTTGCGATTGGTTTGAGGTCTCCCCTCTTGAGTTGGTTTGGGACACCTTTTGAATTGGTTATCCACTTAGTCCCAGGGAGGCATATGTCCTCTAGAACTTGATCCAACCCTTTATCTACTCTCACCATCCTCCTATTGAAGGAATCAGGATCATCTTGCAGTTGAGGTAGTTTGAAGATTTCTCTTATTTTGTCCAGATGGAAGTACATAACATTCCCTCTGACCATGGTTCTGTAGGTATGGTAAGCAGGTCCAGTCATTCTTTGCTTATCTGTTAGCCACAGATTAGAGTAGAATTCCTGAACCATGTTCCTTCCAACCTTTATTTCAGGATTAGTCAGAACTTCCCATCCTCTGTTTCGAATTTGCTCTTGGATCCCCGGATATTCATCTTCTTTCAGATCAAATTTAACTTCCAGGATCACTGACCTCAGACCCATTATTTTGTGATAATGGTCTTCATGTTCTTTGGTTAAGAACTTCTCTTGATTCCAAAGATTCTTTGGATTAGTCTCTTTCTTTCCTCTTAAATTGGTTTGTTTTCCCTTGGGAGCCATGATCTTGATGAATCTTGGCTTAGTGATCACGGAAAAGCACACCAAACTTAGAGGTTTGCTTGTCCTCAAGCAAAAAGAAAAGAAAGAAGAGAAGAGAGAGAGAGAGGAAGAGGAAATTCGAATGGTGTGGGGAATGAGGGGTGGCAAACGTTTATTTATAGAGTGGGGGAGAGATTTTCGAAAAAAAAAAATTTGAAAGGAGATTTGAGGAGATATGGAAAGAAATTGAAAGAAGGGTGAGTTTTTGAACAAAATTTGGGAATGATTTGAAGAATGATTTTAAATTTTTGAAAATTTGAAAGGGAATAATGAGAGATTGAAATGTATTTTTGTAGAAAAATATGGGTGAGAAAAGGAAAGTTTGAAAAAATCTGATTTGAAAACAAAATTGTGGTCCCCCCACCTTTCTGGCGTTAAACGCCCAGAATGGTACCCATTCTGGCGTTTAACGCCCAATTGGCACCCCTTTTGGGCGTTTAACGCCCAGCCAGGTGCCCTGGCTGGCGTTAAACGCCAGAAATCCTTTAGCACTGGGCGTTTTTCTGAACGCCCAGGATGTTGCACACCTGGCGTTAAACGCCCAGAATGGTGCCCATTCTGGCGTTTAACGCCCAAAATGGCACCATTCCTGGCGTTAAACGCCCAGAATGGTACCCATTCTGGCGTTTAACGCCCAAAATGCCCCTTACTGGCATTTTTTCGCCAGTAAGCTCATTTTCTCTGCTTTTTGAGCTGAATCCTTCTGTAACTCTGTGAATTCCTTCATTTTTGATACTTCCCTCTGTAAGAACAATTCATACAACCTCCTAATGACTGGGTTGCCTCCCAGCAAGTGCTTCTTTACTGTCTTTAGCTGGACCTTCACTGAGAATCACTCAAGTCTCAGTTTTGAGCATTCCTGCTCAAAATTTCCTTCAAGATAATGCTTGATTCTCTGTCCATTGACAATGAACCTTTTGTCAGAATCAGTATCCTGAAGCTCAACATATCCATATGGTGACACTCCTGTAATCACATACGGACCCCTCCACCGTGATTTGAGTTTTCCTGGAAACAGTCTGAGCCTAGAGTTGAAGAGCAGGACTTTTTGTCCTGGCTTAAAGACTCTGGTTGACAACTTCTTGTCATACCATTTCTTTGCCTTTTCCTTATAGATTTTTGCATTTTCAAAGGCATTGAGTCTGAACTCCTCTAGCTCATTTAACTGGAGCAATCTTTTTTTACCAGCTAACTGTGCATCCATGTTTAGGAATCTGGTTGCCCAGTAGGCTTTATGTTCCAGTTCCACAGGCAAATGACAGGCCTTCCCATACACCAGTTGGTATGGAGAGGTTCCTATAGGAGTCTTGAATGCTGTTCTGTATGCCCACAGAGCATCATCCAAGCTCTTTGCCCAATCCTTTCTTCGGGCTATCACAGTCCGTTCCAGGATTCTTTTTAGCTCTCTGTTAGAGACTTCAGCTTGCCCATTTGTCTGTGGATGATACGGAGTTGCCACTTTGTGGCTAATTCCATACCTAACCATAGCAAGGTGTAGCTGTTTATTGCAGAAATGAGTTCCCCCGTCACTGATTAGCACTCTGGGAACGCCAAACCTGCTGAAAATGTTTTTCTGGAGGAATTTCAGTACGGTCTTGGTATCATTAGTGGGTGTAGCAATCGCTTCTACCCACTTAGATACATAGTCCACTGCCACCAGAATGTAAGTGTTTGAGTATGATGGTGGGAATGGCCCCATGAAGTCAATTCCCCATACATCAAACAATTCTATCTCTAATATCCCTTGTTGAGGCATGGCATATCCATGAGGCAGGTTGCCAGCTCTTTGGCAACTGTCACAGTTACGCACAAACTCTCGGGAATCTTTATAAAGAGTAGGCCAGTAGAAGCCACATTGGAGGACTTTAGTGGCTGTTCGCTCACTTCCAAAATGTCCTCCATACTGTGATCCATGGCAGTGCCATAGGATCCTTTGTGCTTCCTCTCTGGGTACACATCTGCGGATCACTCCGTCAGCACATCTCTTAAAGAGATATGGTTCATCCCAGAGGTAGTACTTGGCATCTGAAATTAATTTCTTTCTCTGCACGTAGCTGTACTCCTTGGGTATGAACCTCACAGCTTTAAAATTTGCAATATCTGCAAACCATGGAGCTTCCTGAATGGCAAATAGTTGCTCATCTGGGAAAGTCTCAGAGATCTCAGTAGAAGGGAGGGACGCCCCAGCTACTGGTTCTATTCGGGACAGATGATCAGTTACTTGGTTCTCTGTCCCTTTTCTGTCTCTTATTTCTATATCAAACTCTTGCAGAAGCAATACCCATCTTATAAGCCTGGGTTTTGAATCCTGCTTTGTGAGTAAGTATTTAAGAGCAGCATGGTCAGTGTACACAACCACTTTGGATCCCATTAGGTAGGACCTAAACTTGTCAATGGCATAGACCACTGCAAGTAACTCTTTTTCTGTGGTTGTGTAGTTCTTCTGTGCGTCATTTAGAACACGGCTGGCATAGTAAATGACGTGCAGAAGCTTGTTATGCCTCTGTCCCAACACTGCACCAATGGCATGGTCACTGGCATCACACATTAGTTCAAATGGCAATGTCCAATCTGGTGCAGAGATAACTGGTGCTGTGACCAGCTTAGCTTTCAGGGTCTCAAATGCCTGCAGACACTGTGTGTCAAACACAAACGGTGTGTCTGTAGCTAACAGGTTACTCAGAGGTTTTGCAATTTTTGAAAAATCCTTTATAAACCTTCTGTAGAATCCTGCATGCCCCAGAAAACTTCTGATTGCCTTAGCATTGGCAGGTGGTGGTAATTTTTCAATTACCTCTACCTTTGCCTTATCCACCTCTATTCCCTTGCTTGAAATTTTGTGCCCAAGGACAATTCCTTCAGTCACCATAAAGTGATATTTCTCCCAGTTTAAAACCAGGTGAGTCTTTTGGCACCTTTTCAAGACAAGTGCTAGGTGATTAAGACAGGAGCTGAATGAGTCTCCATATACTGAAAAGTCATCCATGAAGACTTCCAGAAATTTCTCTACCATATCTGAGAAGATAGAGAGCATGCACCTCTGAAAGGTTGCAGGTGCATTGCACAGACCAAAAGGCATCCTCCTGTAGGCAAACACGCCAGAAGGGCAAGTGAATGCTGTTTTCTCTTGGTCCTGAGGATCTACTGCAATTTGGTTGTAGCCTGAATAGCCATCCAAAAAGCAGTAATAATCATGGCCAGCTAGTCTTTCTAGCATTTGGTCTATGAATGGTAAAGGAAAATGATCCTTTCTGGTGGCTGTATTGAGCCTTCTGTAGTCAATACACATGCGCCACCCTGTGACTGTCCTTGTAGGAACCAGTTCATTTTTTTCATTATGAACCACTGTCATGCCTCCCTTTTTGGGAACAACTTGGACAGGGCTCACCCAGGGGCTATCAGAAATAGGATAAATAATCCCAGCCTCTAGTAATTTAGTGACCTCTTTCTGCACCACCTCCTTCATGGCAGGATTTAGCCTCCTCTGTGGTTGGACCACTGGTTTGGCATTATCCTCCAATAGGATCTTGTGCATGCATCTAGCTGGGCTAATGCCCTTAAGATCACTTATGGACCACCCAAGAGCTGTCTTGTGTGTCCTTAGCACTTGAATCAGTGCTTCCTCTTCCTGTGAATTTAAAGCAGAGCTTATAATCATTGGAAAAGTGTCACCCTTTCCCAGAAATGCATATTTCAGGGATGGTGGTAGTGGTTTGAGTTCAGGCTTGGGAGGCTTATCCTCCTCCTGAGGAATTTTCGAAAATTCCTTTGCCTCCTCTAATTCTTCTTGATCAGGTTGAGCATCTTTGAAGATGTCCTCAAGCTCTGATTCTAGGCTTTCAGCCATATTGATCTCTTCTACCAAGGAGTCAATAATGTCAGCGCCCATGCAGTCATTTGGTGTATCTGGATGCTGCATAGCTTTTACAGCATTCAACTTTTTGTACATCAATGAGAGTTCGTCCAGTTGCTAGGAAGGGTCTTCCTAGAATGAGAGTTGCACTCTTGTGCTCCTCCATTTCCAGCACCACAAAGTCAGTTGGAAAGGCAAATGGCCCAACCTTGACAATCATGTCCTCAATTATGCCTGATGGGTATTTAATGGAGCCATCAGCAAGTTGGAGGCATATCCGGGTTGGTTTGACTTCTCCAGTCAACCCAAGCTTTCTGATAGTGGATGCAGGTATTAAATTGATGCTTGCTCCAAGATCACATAGGGCTGTCTTGGTGCAGGCACCTTCTAATGTGCATGGTATCATAAAGCTTCCTGGATCTTGAAGCTTTTCTGGTAAGCTCTTTAAAATGACTGCACTGCATTCTTCAGTGAGAAACACTTTCTCAGTTTCTCTCCAATCCTTCTTATGACTTAAGATCTCTTTCATGAACTTAGCATAAGAAGGTATTTGCTCAAGTGCCTCTGCAAACGGAATCTTTATTTCAAGAGTCCTTAGATAGTCTGCAAAGCGGGCAAATTGCTTATCCTGTTCCGCTTGGCGGAGTTTTTGAGGATAAGGCATTTTGGCTTTATATTCTTCAACCTTAGATGCTGCAGGTTTATTCCTTACAGAAGTGGTTGAAGAAGCCTTGTTAGAGGGATTACTGTCAGCACTTTCAGGTGTCTGATCCCCCTTAGGCGTCTGAACGCCAGGATTGGGTGGAAAATGGGCGTTTAACGCCAACTTTTCCCCCTTTTCTGGCGTTTGAACGCCAGAACTGGGCAAGGAATGGGCGTTTAACGCCAGGTTTCCTTCCCCTTCTGGCGTTTGAACGCCAATAATATTCCTCTTTGGGCTCTTACTGTCCTCAGAGGGATTTTGCACAGTGGTTTGGTTGTCCTCTGTCAATTGTTCCTTGTTTGACTTTTTACTCTTTTGAGCAGAGTTATTCAGGGTCTTCCCACTCCTCAATTGAACTGCTTGACATTCCTCTGTTATCTGTCTAGATATCTGCTGTTTTGCTTGATTCAACTGCAGTTCTATGCTCTTGTTAGCAACTTTAGTTTCATAGAGCATCTCTTTAAAGTCTGCTAACTGTTCTGTCATCAGGAGCAATTGTTGATTAAGCTCAATTATCTGTTCTTGAGGACTAGGGTCAGTGACTACTGTCATGACTTCCTCTTTTGGAGAGAACTCATTGCTAGAATACAAATATTGGTTTCTAGCAACAGTGTCTATAAGCTCTTGAGCTTCTTCAATTGTCTTCCTCATGTGTATAGATCCACCAGCTGAGTGGTCTAAAGACATCTGAGCTTTTTCTGTAAGCCCATAGTAGAAAATGTCTAACTGTACCCACTCTGAAAACATTTCAGACGGACATTTCCTTAGCATACCTCTATACCTCTCCCAGGCATTATAAAGGGATTCATTATCCTCTTGTTTAAAGCCTTGGATGTCCAGTCTTAACTGTGTCATCCTTTTTGGAGGGTAAAAGTGATTCAGGAATTTGTCTGACAACTGTTTCCATGTCTTTATGCTTGCTGTAGGTTGGTTATTCAACCACCTTTTAGCTTGATCTTTTACAGCAAATGGAAACAATAATAGTCTGTAGACATCCTGATCTACCTCTTTATCATGTACTATGTCAGCAATTTGTAAAAACTGGGCCAGAAACTCAGTAGGTTCTTCTTGTGGAATACCGGAAAACTGGCAGTTTTGCTGCACTATGATAATGAGTTGAGGATTTAGTTCAAAGCTGCTTGCTTTGATGGGAGGTGTACAGATGCTACTCCCATATGCAGCTGTAATGGGGTTAACATATGACCCCAGAGTCCTTTTGGACTGATTAATCCCACTTGAGTCCATAATGGACAAAAGGGAAATGATAATGATTGCAAGGAGATAAATTTTGTTGTTTTTTTTTTAACGAAAAAAATAAAATAATAAAAAAGAAAATTAAAATAAAAATTCGAAAATCAAAAAGAAAATAAGATCAAAGCAAATTGAAAACTGAATCAATTAGTTAATCAAAAAGATTTTGAAAACAGCAATTAAAAAGATCTGATTGAAAAAATTTTTATGAAAAAGATTTGATTTTGAAAAGAGGAAAGAGAAAAACACAAAAAGACACCAAACTTAAAATTTTTAGAAAATCAAACACACAGTTTTCGAAAATTTTTAAGGGAAAAACACAAAGAGGACACCAAACTTAGAATTTTTATAAATCAAAAAGGGACTAAGAACATGCAAAATTCGAAAATTAAAAGAAAAATAAAAGCATGCAATTGACACCAAACTTAGAATATGAAACTAGACTCAACTAAAAGACTCTAAACCAACAAAAATAAAACAGTCCTAATCTAAGCAACAAGATAAGTCGTCAGTTGTCCAAACTCAACAATCCCTGGCAACGGCGCCAAAAACTTGGTGCACGAAATTGCAATCACACTTTTGCAACTCCGCACAACTAACCAGCAAGTGTACTGGGTCGTCCAAGTAATACCTTGCGTGAGCAAGGGTCGATCCCACAGAGATTGTCGGCTTGAAGCAAGCTATGGTTATCTTGTAAATCTTAGTCAGGATATCAGAAGTTATCAGGATTGATTGTGAAAAGCAAAAGAACATGAATTGGTTACTTGTTTTGCAGTAATGGAGAATAGGTTGAGGTTTGGAGATGCTCCATCTTCTGAATCTCTGCTTTCCTACTGTCTTCTTCTTCAAACACGCAAGTCTCCTTCCATGGCAAGCTGTATGTAGGGTTTCACCGTTGTCAATGGCTACCTCCCATCCTCTCAGTGAAAACGATTGCATATGCTCTGTCACAGCACGCGGAATTCATTTGTCGGTTCTCAATCAGGCCGGAATAGAATCCAGTGATTCTTTTACGTCTGTCACTAACGCCCCGCCTTCAGGAGTTTGAAGCTCGTCACAGTCATTCAATCATTGAATCCTACTCAGAATACCACAGACAAGGTTTAGACCTTCCGGATTCTCTTGAATGCCGCCATCAGTTCTAGCTTATACCACGAAGATTCCGATTAAAGAATCCAAGAGATAACTACTTAATCTAAGGTAGAACGGAGGTGGTTGTCAGGCACACGTTCATAGTTGAGAATGATGATGATTGTCAAGGATCATCACATTCATCCGGGTTAAGAACAAGTATTATCTTAGAATGGAAGCAAGCATGATTGAATGAGAAACAGTAGTAATTGCATTAATCCATCAAGACACAGCAGAGCTCCTCACCCCCAACCATGGGGTTTAGAGACTCATGCTGTGGAAAATACAATGAGAAACGTGTAAAGTGTCATGAGGTCCAGATACAATGTCAAATGATCCTATTAATAGTAAACTAGTAGCCTAGGGTATACAGAGATGAGTAAATGACTTAAAAATCCACTTCCGGGCCCACTTGGTGTGTGCTTGGGTTGAGCAATGAAGCATTTTCGTGTAGAGACCTTTTCTGGAGTTAAACGCCAGCTTTCATGCCAGTTTGGGCGTTTAACTCCAAGTTTCATGCCAGTTCCAGCGTTAAACGCTGGAATTTCTGAGGCCGAATTGCTACGCCGGTTTGGGCCATCAAATCTTGGGCAAAGTATGGACTATCATATATTGCTGGAAAGTCCAGGATGTCTACTTTCCAACGCCGTTGAGAGCACGCCAATTGGGCTTCTGTAGCTCCAGAAAATCCACTTCGAGTGCAGGGAGGTCAGAATCCAACAGCATCTGCAGTCCTTTTTGGTCTCGGAATCAGATTTTTGCTCAGGACCCTCAATTTCAGCCAAAAAATATCTGAAATCACAGAAAAACACACAAACTCATAGTAAAGTCCAGAAAAGTGAATTTTAGCTAAAAACTAATAAAAATATACTAAAAACTAACTAGATTACACTAAAAACATACTAAAAACAATGCCAAAAAGCATACAAATTATCCGCTCATCACTAAACCTGTTTCTTCCACCATTATTGTTGTTGAAACCTTGTTAAGGTCTCTGTTGATCCTTCCATGAGAGATTTGGATGATTTCTCCATAAAGGATTATAGGTGTTTCCATAGGGTTCTCCCATGTAATTCACCTCTTCGATTGATGGGTTCTCAGGATCATAAGCTTCTTCTTCAGATGAAGCATCCTTAGTACTGCCTGGTGCAGCTTGCATTCCAGACAGACTTTGAGAAATCATATTGACTTGCTGAGTCAATATATTGTTTTGAGCCAGTATGGCATTCAGAGTATCAATCTCAAGAACTCCTTTCTTCTGATTCGCCCCATTGTTCACAGGATTCCTTTTAGAAGTGTACATGAATTGGTTATTTGCAACCATTTCAATGAGTTCTTGAGCTTCTATAGGCGTCTTCTTCAGCAAGTCAATATCTGCAAACTCTTTATCACAACTTCGCACAACTAACCAGCAAGTGCACTGGGTCGTCCAAGTAATAAACCTTACGCGAGTAAGGGTTGATCCCACGGAGATTGTTGGTATGAAGCAAGCTATGGTCATCTTGTAAATCTCAGTCAGGCGAACTCAAATGGTTATGGAGGATAACATAAAACACAAAATAAGGATAGAGATACTTATGCAATTCATTGGTGAGAATTTCAGATAAGCGTATGGAGATGCTTTGTCCCTTCCATCTCTCTGCTTTCCTACTGTCTTCATCCAATCTTTCTTACTCCTTTCCATGGCAAGCTGTATGTTGGGCATCACCGTTGTCAATGGCTACAGTCCCGTCCTCTCAGTGAAAATGTTCAACGCGCTCTGTCACAGCACGGCTATTCAGCTGTCGGTTCTCGATCATGTCGGAATAGAATCCAGTGATTCTGTTGTGTCTGTCACTAACACCCCACAATCACGCGTTTGAAGCTCGTCACAGTCATTCAATCCTTGAATCCTACTCAGAATACCACAGACAAGGTTTAGACCGGATTCTCAAGAATGCCGCCATCAATTCTAGCTTATACCACGAAGATTCTGATTAAGGAATCCAAGAGATATCCACTCAATCTAAGGTAGAACGAAGGTGGTTGTCAGGCACACGTTCATAGGTGAGAATGATGATGAGTGTCACGGATCATCACATTCATCAAGTTGAGGAACAAGTGATATCTTAGAATAAGAATAAGCCGAATTGAATAGAAGAACAATAGTAATTGCATTAATACTCGAGGTACAGCAGAGCTCCACACCTTAATCTATGGTGTGTAGAAACTCTACCGTTGAAAATACATAAGAACAAGGTCTAGGCATGGCCGAGAGGCCAGCCTCCCAAAGAGGGTTCAATCATAAAAACATGATCAAAAGATGAAAATACAATAGCAAAATGTCCTATTTGTAGAGAACTAGTAGCCTAGGGTTTACAAATATGAGTAAATGACATAAAAATCCACTTTCGGGCCCACTTGGTGTGTGCTTGGGCTGAGCATTGAAGCATTTTCGTGTAGAGACTTTCTTGGAGTTAAACGCCAGCTTTTGTGCCAGTTTGGGTGTTTAACTCCCATTCTTGTGCCAGTTCCGGCGTTTTATGCCAGAATTCTTGAGCTGACTTGGAACGCCTGTTTGGGCCATCAAATCTCAGGCAAAGTATGGACTATTATATTGCTGGAAAGCCCAAGATGTCTACTTTTCAACGCAGTTAAGAGCGCGCCAATTGGGCTTTTGTAGCTCCAGAAAATCCACTTCGAGTGTAGGGAGGTCAGAATCCAACAGCATCTACAGTCCTTTCCAGTCTCTGAATCAGATTTTTGCTCAGGTCCCTCAATTTCAGCCAGAAAATACCTGAAATCACAGAAAAACACAAACTCTTAGTAAAGTCCAGAAAAGTGAATTTTAACTAAAAACTAATAAAAATATAATAAAAACTAATTAAAACATACTAAAAACATACTAAAAACAATGCCAAAAAGTGTATAAATTATCCGCTCATCACTAAGAATCCTAAAAATTAAGGATAGGAATAAGCGAAAGAGTAAAGAAAGCCAACAATACAGCATAACTAGCTCCTGACTCAGCCTGCGAAGCCAAGGCTGGCCCAAAAATATATATACATACATATACAAGTGTCCCAAAATATTGAAAATACAAATAAGACCTTAGCTCTTCCTCAACGTATATAAGGAAAAAAAATAAACAAGTTTCTTGGAGAGCAAGTTAAGTACATTGGTACATATATATACAAACAGAAAACCCAAAATAACCCAAGGACTACTCCACTTCAAAGATCCAAAACGCTTGGCAAGGAGTCTCTTGACCTGCATCTGAAAACAACAATACAGTATGGGATGAGAATTGCAGGTTCTCAGCATGGTAAAGGTGCCACGCGTATAATAAATAAGGTCCTGGGAATGCCAGAGGCAATCTTAAAACTCCGTCATACAATTGTAAAACTTAATTTCTAAGCAGAAGCGATAATTAGGGCAAGGTAATCTAAACATTCCTAAACTTACTCACTTTTAAACCTAACATAAACACCAACCCATTTCACCCTTCCTCCGTTCCTCCGTCATTCATAAACCAGCAGAGACAAGCAACCAAACAAGTTCACGCACAAGTAAGAAACAGATAGTGCAAGTAGCAAGTATAACAGGAAGCAGGATGTATATGTTCAGTTAGGCAATCCCATGTAATGCATAGCAATAAAACCAAACAAATGCACATGATGTATGCCTATCCTATGGCTGATGAGGCTCATCTATCGGTTATCCAGCCAACCCGACAAGTCCGAAAACCTTAGACTGTCTCCTGTCGCGCATCCCCATGAGTCTATGCATAGATTTCACATTCATTCATCATTTAATCACTCAATGGGGGATATCCATACACGGGAATTCATAGGTGCCCGGTCACCCTTACAACGTACGGTCAACAGAGTATCGAGTTCAACTTGGAACACGTGGTGGCAAGCCACGGTTCTGTTACCTAGGAAAAACTCGTATCTCAGATGACCTCATTCATAAGCCATTTCATATTCATAATCATTATTTAGTCATTCATCAAAGCCATGGCATCATAACTTCATTTCATATTTACATCTCTTCTTTATAACTCATCATGTTTACCTCTTTCTTCATCCCCAAGTTACCTTATTTTTCTAGCTTCAATTAGCTACTGGACTTAGTACTATACCTTAAGTCTAAAAGGAAGAAAATGGAGGTTTAAAAGTGAAAATCTGGTTTAAAACACAAAATTCCAGTTTTGCAGCAAGCAGGGGCCATGTGTGCGCGTGGGCCACGCGTGCGCGTGGTAGTGTGAAAAGATAGCACGCGTGCGCATTCCCTTACCATGCGTATGCGTAGGTGAGAATAGCATATGACGCGTATGCGTGGGTCATGCGTGCGCGTGGTCTTGCATGTTGGCTCATCACGCGCACGCATGGGCTATTCGCGCGTGCATAGTCTAAAATGCCATGCCACTCATGTGCGTGGGCCACATGTACGCATCGATGTACGTTTTTCCAAAAAATTTACAGATTGCCCAGAACGCTACAAAACTAGAGTTTTAGTTACCTGCATATACATTTTCCACACCAAACTTCTGTCGTCCATAACTTTCTCTGCAAAATTCCATTTTTCAGAAAATTTGTATCGTTCAAAAGCTTGCAAAACCATCTTTCGTTTGAAACAAACTGCAATTCCATTCAATATTTGAGGAAGCAAGTTATAGACTATCAAAGTTCATCAAATACCACTTTTTACCAAATTTCACCAAACCTCATTTTTTTACCAAAACCACATTTTTTTTCCTTTCAAAGCTCATTGCCATTCAACTCAACATACAACAACCATCAATCTAACTAGCCTTTTAACCATAGCACAACAATTCTTACAACTTAGCTCAATAACACCACATTTCACCCAACTTTACAAGTTTATCCACAAACCACATATCACTATACATACTCATATTATCTTCATCATGAAATCCTTCAACCCTTATTACAATATTATTCAGCAAGTCAATATCAACAAGTCCAAATAAATACCACTCAATCACAACCATATCTTTACATTTCCATATTCATAAATTCTTCATTTATCATCATCATACTAATACTAATATATATATATATATATGTACACATTCAATAATAACCAAATCTCAAGAAACATCATAAACTAACCATATTTCTCAACACAAGCTCAACATCCACTTATCCATCAACATGTAAAAACTAATCATTTAATGCATGTAACCATTTCAACTTATCCTATAGTACTCTAACCTAAGTTTTCACAAAACCTTAAATGATAAATGCGTGAAGCCTAAACCATACTCTGACCGATCACTTTATTTGTTCTAAGGCAGTCACACTAGCTACAACACAGCCCCTCAAGCATTGAGAAACCAACCAAAATCTCAGCTCCAATCACTACCAAGCTTCCAAATGCCCACAATTCAATTCCAACGCTCATATATATATACTTAATTCACACCTAATACACATATATATTCCAAATTCAGCTTTTACATAATAAAATCTAAATTAGCTAGGGTTTAGGTTGTTCGTATCGTACCCACACGCATAATAACTCAAGCCCAATAGGCTCCGCAAGCTAAATTGAACCTAAAATATCAAATTGGGAAAGATTTCATCACAAGGGTTCAATTTTAAAATAAGAAAGGGAGTAGAGATTTTGAAATGAAATTGGGGCTTACCAGTGAAATTGATCCAACAGAAATGTAGAGCTCGACGCGCTGGACGCATGGCCGCGAACGGTACGGTGATCGGAGCTCAAATGGGGGAAGTTATGGCAGAAAGATTTGATGAGGGTTTTGGAAGTTCTCTTCCTCCCCAATGCTGTTCAGCATTTTTGATGCTAAATGGGGATGAAGATGATTCTGTCCTTTTTAAGTTATGGGTCCGTTTGGACCCACGGGTCTAGTTCAATCGGTTCGGTCCATCCGGTCTAATTTTGGGACAAATTTTTCTAAATTGATATCAAAATTCTCGTTTTGAAGAACTCTATCCTATTTTGATATTAGTTTTGCATTTTTAATTTTCTTAATTAAAATTCAATTTATTGACTAATTATTTACTGATTTTATCACAGTTTACATTCTACCCATCTAATTAGGAATTTTGTCCTCAAAATTCAGAGTGAGTTACCTGGAAAGAAGTGTGGGTAGTCCTTCCGCATCTCTAACTTAGACGCCCAGGTATGCTCTTCAATTCCAACCCGACTCCAAGCTACTTTCACCAAAGAAACTTTTTTTCCGCGTAAACACTTATTGCTAGTGCCATCAATCCTAACCGGAGTTACTGGAAGCGTCAGATCTTCTCTCACTTGAACTGATTCCGGTTCTAGGACATGACTAGGATCAAAAGTGTATTTACGAAGCTGCGATATGTGAAACATGTCATGCAGGTTCGAAAGATGTGGTGTTAAAGCGATTCTATACGCAACTAGTCCAATTCTCTTCAGGATTTCAAATGGCCCAATGTAACGGGGATTTAACTTCTTAGTTTTGACGGACCTCCCTATTTTGGTGGTCGGAGTAATCTTCAGGAAGACATGTTCTCCTTCCTCAAACTCTAAAGACTTCTGCCTTTGGTCAACATAGCTCTTCTGGTGGCTTTGAGCCAAAAGCATTCGACTACGGATTTTCTTTATTTGCTCAATGATTTCCCTTATCATTTCAGGCCCTAACATGATCTTTTCTCCAGCTTCATACCAATATAATGGAGATTGACATTTCCTTCCATATAAAGCTTCATACGGAGCCATTCCAATGCTTGCTTGATAATTGTTATTGTAGGCAAACTCTACTAAAGGCATATATCGATCCCAGTTTGCCGGTTGGTCCAAAACACAAGCTCTTAATATATCTTCCAAGGTCTAAATTGTTCTATCTGATTGGACATCCGTCTGAGGATGATATGCAGTACTTAGGCTTAATTGAGTGGCAAAAGGTCGTTGAAAAGCTCCCCAAAACCGCGAGATAAAGCAAGGATCCCTGTCGGATACAATGGTGGAAGGTACGCCATGTAACCTCATAATCTTCTTAATGTATAGCTGATGAGCGGATAATTTATACGCTTTTTGGCATTGTTTTTAGTATGTTTTTAGTATGATCCAGTTAGTTTTTAGTATATTTTTATTAGTTTTTAGTTAAAATTCACTTTTCTGGACTTTACTATGAGTTTGTGTGTTTTTCTGTGATTTCAGGTATTTTCTGGCTGAAATTGAGGGTTCTGAGCAAAAATCTGATTCAGAGACTGAAAAGGACTGCAGATGCTGTTGGATTCTGACCTCCCTGCACTCGAAGTGGATTTTCTGGGGCTACAGAAGCCCAATTGGCGCGCTCTCAACGGCATTGGAAAGTAGACATCCTGGGCTTTCCAGCAATGTATAATAGTCCATACTTTGCCCGAGATTTGATGGCCTAAACTGGCGTGGCAAAACAGCCTCAGAAATTCCAGCGTTTAACGCTGGAACTGGCATAAAACTTGGAGTTAAACGCCCAAACTGGCATAAAAGCTGGCGTTTAACTCCAGAAAAGGTCTCTACACGAAAATGCTTCAATGCTCAGCCCAAGCACACACCAAGTGGACCCAGAAGTGGATTTTTACGTCATTTACTCATTTCTGTACACCCTAAGTTACTAGTTTACTATTAATAGGATATTTTGACATTGTATCAGTACCTCATGACACTTTACACGTTTCTCATTGTATCTTCTACATCATGAGTCTCTAAACCCCATGGTTGGGGGTGAGGAGCTCTGCTGTGTCTTGATGGATTAATGCAATTACTACTGTTTTTCATTCAATCATGCTTGCTTCCATTCTAAGATATTACTTGTTCTTAAACCGGATGAATGTGATGATCCGTGACAATCATCATCATTCTCAACTATGAACGTGTGCCTGACAACCACCTCCGTTCTACCTTAGATTAAGTAGATATCTCTTGGATTCTTTAATCAGAATTTTCGTGGTATAAGCTAGAACTGATGGCGGCATTCAAGAGAATCCGGAAGGTCTAAACCTTGTCTGTGGTATTCTGAGTAGGATTCAATGATTGAATGACTGTGACGAGCTTCAAACTCCTGAAGGCGGGGTGTTAGTGACAGACGCAAAAGAATCATTGGATTCTATTCCGGCCTGATTGAGAACCGACAGATGGATAGCCGTGCCGTGACAGGGTGCGTTGAACATTTCCACTGAGAGGATGGGAGGTAGCCATTGACAACAGTGAAACCCTACATACAGCTTGCCATGGAAGGAGCCTTGCGTGTTTGAAGAAGAAGACAGTAGGAAAGCAGAGATTCAGAAGATGTAGCATCTCCAAAACCTCAACCTATTCTCTATCACTGCAAAACAAGTACTTATTTCATGTTCTTTTACTTTTCACAATCAATCCTGATAATTTCTGATATCCTGACTAAGATTTACAAGATAACCATAGCTTGCTTCAAGCCGACAATCTCCGTGGGATCGACCCTTACTCACGTAAGGTATTACTTGGACGACCCAGTGCACTTGCTGGTTAGTTGTGCGGGGTTGCAAAAGTGTGATTGCAATTTCGTGCACCAAGTTTTTGGCGCCGTTGCCGGGGATTGTTCGAGTTTGGACAACTGACGGCTTATCTTGTTGCTTAGATTAGGACTGTTTTATTTTTTGTTGGTTTAGAGTCTTTTAGTTGAGTCTAGTTTCATATTTTAAGTTTGGTATCAATTGCATGCTTTTGTTTTCTTTTAGTTTTTCGAATTTGCATGTCCTTAGTCTCTTTTTGATCTTTAAAAATTCTAAGTTTGGTGTCCTCTTGTGTTTTTCCCTTAAAATTTTCGAAAATTAGTGTTTGATTTTCTAAAAATTTTAAGTTTGGTGTCATTTTGTTGTTTTTCTCTTTCCTCATTTCAAAAATCAAATCTTTTTCATAAAAAATTTTCAATCATATCTTTTAATTGCTATTTTTAAAATCTTTTTAATTGACTAATTGATTCAGTTCTCAGTTTGCTTTGATCTTATTTTCTTTTTTATTTTCGAATTTTTATTTTATTTTTTATTATATTTTATTTTTTTCGTTTAATTCAAAAAAAATAATAAAAAGATATTTTTATCTATTTGCAATCCATATCATTTCCCTTTATCCATTATGGACCTAAGTGGGATTGATCAGTCCAGAAGGACTCTGGGGTCATATGCTAACCCCATTACAGCTGCATATGGGAGCAGCATTTGTACACCTCCCATCAAAGCAAGCAGCTTTGAGCTAAATCCTCAACTCATTATCATAGTGCAGCAAAATTGCCAGTATTCCGGTCTTCCACAGGAAGAGCCTACTGAGTTTCTGGCACAATTCTTACAAATTGCTGACACAGTACATGATAAAAAGGTGGATCAGGATGTCTACAGACTATTACTGTTTCTATTTGTTGTAAAAGATCAAGCTAAGAGGTGGTTGAATAACCAACCTACAGCAAGCATAAAAACATGGAAACAGTTATCAGACAAATTCCTGAATCACTTTTACCCTCCAAAGAGGATGACACAGTTAAGGCTGGACATCCAAGGCTTTAAACAAGAGGATAATGAATCCCTTTATAATGCCTGGGAGAGGTATAGAGGTATGCTAAGAAAATGCCCCTCTGAAATGTTTTCAGAGTGGGTACAGTTAGACATCTTCTACTATGGGCTCACAGAAAAAGCTCAGATGTCTTTAGACCACTCAGCTGGTGGATCTATCCACATGAGGAAGACAATTGAAGAGGCTCAAGAGCTTATAGACACTGTTGCTAGAAATCAATATTTGTACTCTAGCAATGAGCTCTCTCCAAAAGAGGAAGTCATGACAGTAGTCACTGATCCTAATCCTCAAGAATAGATGATTGAGCTTAATCAACAATTGCTTCGGATGACAGAACAGATAGCAGAATTTAAAGAGATGCTCCATGAAACTTGTTCCGAGGGTTACCTGAAACGTGTAGCTCGGTCGTCTGGAGAGACCCGAGGTGGGGGTTCAGGGATCCGAGCTTGATATGTAGAGTGGTTGGTGGTTGTACCTGCAATGACACTCCGATGCTTAAGTTAGCATGGGTCCAAGCAGATATGTGTAGAATGTGGAATGAGTGCCATACCTGGGTGCTCCAGTGTATTTATAGTAGTTGGCCGTGATCTTCCCTGGATAAGATATTCTTATCTTATCTTATCTTTGGGAGTTTTATCTCTATCTTTGTGGAACCGCCTTTTCTAGGCCTTTTCGGCCTTTAGGTTTTGGGCTGCGTTCCTTTTGATGGGCCTTCCTGGCTTTATTTGCCCGAGGTCCGACCTGTAGGTGTGAGCCTTAGGGCGAGGTCGGACCTTTTATGAATTTGCCGAGTTGGAGGAGCTCGGTCAGGGTATGAACAGTGCCCCTGCCCGAGTTCGTCCTTTTGGGAGGTCGAGCTCGGGCATAGTAGTTTTTCAAAATTCAAAAATGGCCGTTCCTGCATTTATTGCATTTTACCGTTTTTCCTCGATTTCCGTTCGGGCTCTGTGAAGGCTTTATTTATTTGGCCCTTTTCTCCTTTTTCTGCGTTTTTGTTTTTCTTTATCCTTTCCGAGTACTGCTTCTTCTTTCTCTTTGCTCTGCTTCCCCGAATCTCTCCGTGTGTCTTTCTGGGGTTCCTTCTGCGCCGTCGTTTCGCTCTCTTTGCTTCGGAGTTCGTCGTCTTTGTTTCTTTCTTCCAGGTTTGTTCCCATGTTTCTCTTTTCTTGTGCGCATATGCTTCTGTTCTTCGTGTGGCTCTTGTTTGTTTTCTTTTTTCTTTATGCCTGGGTTGCCCCGAAAAGAGGCGCCGCCATTGCTTGTTTGTTTGTATATGGGGGGGGGCTCTTTTTTTTTTTTTGTTCTCCGGTATTTTTGTTCCGGGTTGCCGCGTTCTTGCTTTGCTGAATGGGTTTTTGCTGTCTTCTTTATGTGATTTTTGCTTGCTGCTGTATTCTTCTTTGTAGGTAAAAAATTTTATGTCTCGAAAGGTTCTTCAAGCGATGTCGACTAAGATTCCATGTGGTCTTGGTTGGGTAGACCCTCTTCCTCTAAGAGTCCCTTCTGTGGTAGATTCTGAGTATTTAGCTAGGTTCCGTAGGCACTGTAGCATATGTGAGAATAGGGAGTCTGAGAGGGATTACGAACTAGTGGCCCCGGAATCCGAGGAGAGAGTGTGCTTCCCGCCCTTAGATAGTTCCGAGAAGCTCTTCTTTTATGCTTATGATTGTTTTTTCTCTAAGCTGAGTGTCCGACTTCCCTTTACCGATCTGGAGTCCGAGGTGTTATGGTCTTGTAACCTTGCCCCTACGCAGCTCCATCCAAATTCTTGGGCGTTTTTAAAGCTGTTTCAACTTTTGTGTCAGTTTTTGGGCGTCTCTCCCTCTATTTCTCTTTTTTCCTATTTGTTTGTGTTGACGAAGCCGGGGTTGGGTGGAGGGAAGGTATCTTGGGTCTCTTTTAGAGCTAACCAGGGGAGGAAGTTTTGTACCTTGTATGATGAGTCCTTTCATGATTTTAAGAACTTTTATTTCAAGGTCCGGGCTACTGGAGACGTCCGACCTTTCTTTCTAGACGAGAGTGGGGAGCCTTCTTTTCCTCTTTATTGGCAGGAGAATGTAGTGTCTGTTAAGTATACCTTTGAGAGTCTAGATGAGGTGGAGCAGGCTTTTGTGGGTGTGGTAAGCAGTTTATGGGGTCGGGCACCTCACTTGGACACGAAGAAAATGTTGGGAGATCCAAGCCTTCTCCGTTCCGAGTTAGGTAGTTCCCGACCTCTCAGAGATTCATCTTTTTTAGTATTTTGGTTTTCCTTGTTTTGGTGGAATTTCTGTTGTGGTAATCCTTTTTCTTTTATTTCTGCAGAGATGTCTTCTCAGGCGGATTCCATGAAGTTCCTTCGTCGGACGAAGAAGTCTGTGGCTGCTCGGAATATCGAGGCTGGGGAGGCTTCTGCCCGATCTTCTCCGAAGAAGACTACTGTGGGTGTCACTACTCGGTCGAAGACTATTCCGACTCCCCAGTTCCGAGCTATAAATCAAGATCCCCGGACCTCCGGGCCTGCTACCTCTTCTCCGCCTTCGTCCTCGGGTCCTCCTCCCAAGAAACAGAAGACCTCTCAAGAGCTTGCGGGTTTTAATGACAAGGATTTTGATGCTCTTGGTTGGATTGAGCAGCATATTCTCCCTCAGACCTTTATTTCTACTGATGATGTGTCTATGGAGCATCATTTTCAGTATATGGCGCGGAGTTGTGTCCGGATGGCTAGTCTTCATGCCGCTATTGCCCGGGAGTTCAAGAAATCCCCCATTGGTACGACCAGCTCCCGACTTGAGAAGGCTCAGTCTGAGTTTGAGAAGATTAGTGAGCTGAAGGCTGCTAGGATTGCTGAGCTGGAGGCATCTTTGGAAAAAGAGAAAGCTAAAGCTACTGCGGCTGTGGCGGCAGCGAAAGCATCTGAGGAGATGGCGAAGGCGGCGACGGAGAATTATACTCGGATATATGCCGAGCTTGTGGAGACAAAGGAGAAGTTGCAATCCGCTCAGGATGATTTTTACGAGCTAGAAGGTCATGTGGCTAAGGGTATGGATGCTATGTTTAAAAATTTGAAGGCTCAGGTCCGGGTTCTTGCTCCTGACCTGGATCTGAGCTTATTTAGTACGGATAACGTTGTTGTGGAGGGAAAGATTGTTCCTGCTCCCAACGAGGATGAGGTTCCGGTGTCCGACCCCAAAGTTCCGGTTGCGAACCCGACTTCACTTTTGGCCGAGGAGGGGTCTGGTGTGGAGGTTTTGAACCGAGATGATGGTGCCGTCAATGCTGTTCCGATTTCAATGTTTCCTCCGCAGCTTTCTGTTGATGTGGAGTCCGGAAAGGACCTTGAATCTCTGTAATCCTTTTATCTTTGGTTTTTGCCCGGCCTGTGGGCTCTTTTGTTTTTGGATGGTTTCTGTGGACGCTTTGGACACCTTTTTGCTTTTAGCTACTTGTAGTAACTTTTTATGCGGTGTTTTTGCTCGCGTTTTGCCTTTTTGTTCCGCTTTTATGCTTTTTAGTTGTTTTTGGATAACAACCTTTTAGCTAGCGCTTTTTGAACTTTCCTTTGATTTCGTTTTTTCGCTTGTACTTTTTAGTTGTTTTTGTATAGCAACTTTTTAGTAAGCGTTTTCGAAATCTTTGCTTTCGCCGTTTTAAGGCTTCTTTCTTGGATCCGGGCTTTTTTCTCGGACCTCGGGGAGGAGGTCGAGTTCTTCCCTTTGTGCCTGCGGGTTACCTTTTTCGTTGTAGAAGATGGTTCTAGGTGACCCTTCATCTATTTCAATAGGAATCATTGCCTCCATCCCGTAAGCTAGTCGGAATGGCGATTCCCCTGTTGTAGAGTGCGGAGTTGTCCGATATGCCCATAGCACCTGGGGGAGCTCCTCGGCCCATGCCCCTTTGGCCTCTTGGAGTCTTCGTTTTAACCCGGCCAGGATGACTTTATTTGCAGCCTCTGCTTGTCCATTGGCTTGTGGGTGCTCGACCGAGGTGAATTGCTGTTTGATTTTTAGCTCGGCCACCAAGTTCTGAAAACTTGTGTCCGTGAACTGTGTTCCATTGTCCGTTGTGATGGAGTAGGGGATTCCGAACCTTGTGACAATGTTTTTGTATAGGAATTTGCGGCTTTTCTGAGCCGTAATGGTGGCTAAGGGTTCAGCTTCGATCCACTTTGTGAAGTAGTCGACCCCTACTATGAGGTATTTGACTTGCCCCGGTCCTTGGGGGAACGGGCCGAGTAGGTCAAGTCCCCATTTGGCGAAGGGCCATGGTGCGGTGATGCTGATAAGGTCTTCGGGTGGTGCTTTGTGAAAATTGGCGTGTTTTTGGCAGGGGGGGCATATTTTCACAAATTCCGTTGCGTCTCTTTGCAAGGTCGGCCAGTAGAACCCGGCTCGGACTACTTTCTTGGATAATGCCCGAGCTCCGAGATGGTTTCCACACATGCCTCCATGGACTTCTTCGAGGACGCTCTTTGTTTCTGAGGTCGGGACGCACCTAAGGAGGGGGTTCGAGAATCCTCTTCTGTATAATACGTCGTGAATTAGTGTATAATTCTGAGCGTCTTTCGTGAGTCTTTTAGCTTCCTTTCTTTCGGCGGGGAGAGTTCCCGATTTCAGGTAGTTGAGTATAGGGGTCATCCATCCCTGCTGTTGGTTGGATATATTTAGCGTTTCTTCCTCTCTTAGCACGGAGGGAGATTGTAAGGTTTCCTGGAGGAGACTTCTGTTGTTGCCTCCGGGCTTGGTGCTGGCGAGCTTTGAGAGGGTGTCTGCCCGGACGTTTTGTTCCCGAGGTATGTGCTGAATCTGTATCTCTGAAAAGTGGCGTAGTTGTGCCTGTGTTTGGTCCAGGTATTTTTTCATGGTGGGGTCTTTGGCCTGGTAGCTTCCATTTACTTGTGATGTGACGACCTGGGAGTCGCTGAAGATCATGATTTTCCGGGCTCCGACCTCTTCGGCTAGCTTTAGACCTGCTAGTAGGGCCTCGTATTCGGCTTGGTTGTTCGAAGCTTGGAACTCGAATTTTAGGGATAGTTCTATCCGCGTTCCTTGGTCGCTTTCGAGTATAACCCCGGCTCCGCTTCCAGTTTTGTTTGAGGACCCGTCGACATACAGGTTCCATGAGAGTGGGGTTCCAGGGGTCTCAGTGTATTCTGCGATGAAGTCGGCTAGACACTGAGATTTTATGGCAGTTCGAGCTTCATAGTGGAGGTCGAACTCGGACAGTTCCACCGCCCATTGTAGTATTCGTCCTGCCAGGTCTGTTTTTTGCAGGATGTGTCTCATGGGTTGGTTTGTCCGGACTTTGATGGTGTGGGCTTGAAAGTAGGGACGGAGCCTCCGAGCTGTGAACACTAGGGCGTAGGCGAATTTTTCTATCTTCTGATAATTTAATTCGGCCCCTTGTAGTGCCTTGCTTACAAAGTATATGGGGTGTTGTCCTTGGTCATTTTCTCGTATTAACGCTGAAGCGACTGCTCGATGTCCAACCGAGAGGTATAGTACGAGTTCTTCTCCCTTTAAAGGTCGGGTCAGGATTGGCGGCTGCCCGAGGAATTCCTTGAATTCTTGAAAGGCTTTTTCGCACTCCGGGGTCCATGAGAAAGGGTTTTCCTTTCTTTAGGAGTGAGTAGAGAGGTAGTGATTTTATTGCTGATCCTGCCAAGAATCTTGATAGGGCGGCTAGCCTTCCATTCAGTTGTTGTACTTCTTTGACACACGTCGGGCTCTTCATATTGAGTATCGCTTGGCATTTGTCCGGGTTTGCTTCGATGCCCCTTTGGGTCAGCATGAAGCCTAAGAACTTTCCGGCTTCTGCGGCGAAGGTGCACTTTGTCGGGTTAAGTCTCATGTTGTGTTTTCTGAGGGTGCCGAAGACGCTGGTGAGGTCGGTCAGCAAGTTTCTGTCTTCTTGTGTCTTTACCAGCATGTCGTCGACGTACACCTCCAGCTGTAGTCCGATGTGTTCTGAGAACACTTTGTTCATTAGCCTCTGGTAGGTTGCCCCTGCGTTCTTCAGCCCGAAGGGCATTACTACGTAGCAGTAGTTTGCCCTTGGGGTTATGAACGAGGTTTTTTCTTGGTCGGGTCCATACATCGGGATTTGATTGTATCCCGAGTATGCGTCCATGAAGGAGAGATATCTATAGCCTGAGGCTGCGTCTACTAAGGCGTCGATGTTTGGTAGAGGGTATGGGTCTTTGGGGCAGGCTTTGTTGAGATCCGTGTAATCGACGCACATCCTCCATTTTCCGTTGGGCTATTTTACCAGGACCACGTTTGCGAGCCATAGGGGGTATTTTACTTCCCTAATGAACCCTGCATCTAGCAGTGCTTGTACTTGTTCTTCTATTGCTTGCATGCGCTCGGGTCCGAGCTTTCGGCGTCTTTGTTGGATAGGTCGGGATCCCGGGTAGACTGATAGCTTATGGCACATCAGGTCGGGGCTTATGCCTGGCATGTCGGAGGCTTTCCAGGCGAAGAGGTCGGAATTCTTCCTTAAGAGGTTTGTGAGTTCCTCTTTTAGGCCCGTTTCGAGGTTTGCTCCTATGTTTGTTATTTTTTCGGGTGTGTTCCCGATCTGGATTTTTTCGGTTTCTCCCTCTGGTTGTGGCCGAAGATCTTCTCGGGATTGAACTCGTCCGAGTTCTATTGTGTTGACCTCTTTCCCTTTTAGGCTTAGGCTTTCGTTGTAGCATCGCCGCGCTAGCTTTTGGTCGCCTTTTAGGGTAGCGATTCCTTTTGTGGTAGGGAACTTCATACAGAGGTGTGGGGTCGAGACTATAGCTGCCAGTCTGTTTAGGGTTGGTCGCCCAATGAGGGCGTTGTATGCTGAAGTGACGTCGACTATAATGTAGTCGATGCTCAATGTTTTAGATTGCTCGCCTCTTCCAAAGGTAGTGTGTAGCGAGATGTATCCTAAGGGACGGATCGGGGTATCCCCTAGCCCAAATAGGTCGGTGGGATAGGCCTTTAGTTCTTTTTCCTCAAGTCCGAGCTTGTCGAAGGCCGTTTTGAACAGGATATCTGCTGAGCTTCCCTGGTCAATCAGGGTTCGGTGTAGGTTGGCGTTTGCTAGGATAATGGTGATTACCATTGGATCGTCGTGCCCGGGTATTATCCCTTGAGCATATTCTCGGGTAAATGAGATGGTAGGTAATTCGGGCAGGGGACTGTCTTCTCGGACGTGATAGACTTCTTTGAGGTGTCTTTTTCGCGAGGATCTGGATGTTCCTCCGCCTGCAAAACCTCCATTTATCATGTGAACGTGTCTTTCAGGGGTTCGCGGGGTTTGTTCGGCCCGATTTTCGTTATCTCCCCGCCTTCTCTTCCTGGTCTCTTCTCCTTTCTCTGCTATATATCTGTCGAGTTTTCCTTCTCTGGCTAATTTTTCTATAACATTTTTTAGGTCGTAGCAGTCGTTAGTAGGATGACCGTAGAGCTTGTGATATTCACAGTATTCGGACCGATCTCTCCCTGCCCTCTTGTGTTTTAGCGGTCGGGGCGGTGGGATCTTTTCGGTGTGGCATACTTCTCTGTAGATGTCTACCAGGGAGACTCGGAGGGGGGTGTAGCTGTGGTACTTCCGCGGCTTGTCCGAGTTGGGTTCTTCTTTCTTCCTCTGTTCCCGATCTCGATCTCGGGGTGGGTAGGTTGATTCCTTCCTAGAAGAGTCTCTTAGCTGGGAGGTTTCCTCCATGTTGATATATTTTTCTGCCCGCTCCTGCACCTCGTATAGGGAGGTCGGGTATCGTTTGGATAGAGATTGGCTAAACGGTCCCTCTTTTAGGCCGTTTGCTAGTCCCATGATGGCTGCTTCAGTGGGCAAGTGTTGTATGTCCAGGCAGGCTTTGTTGAATCGCTCCATGTATTCTCGGAGAGTTTCTTGGTTACCTTGTTTGATCCCGAGTAGACTGGGGGCATGTTTTGTCTTGTCTTTTTGAATAGAGAACCTTGTCAGAAATTTTTTGGTTAGGTCTTCGAAGCTGGTGATTGATCTTGGTGGCAGGTTGTCGAACCACTTCATGGCTGACTTGGTGAGAGTGGTGGGGAAGGCTTTGCACCGAATCGCGTCGGAGGCGTCGACTAGGTACATTCTGCTTCTGAAGTTGCTGAGATGGTGACTTGGATCGGTGGTGCCGTCGTAGAGATCCATATCGGGTGGTTTGAAGTTCCGCGGTACCTTCTCCTTCATGATCTCTTGCGTGAAGGGATCATGGTTATCTTCGGGGGTGGTGCCGCGTCCTGTCCGGTCTTTCAGGTTGGCCTCTATTTTCCGCAGCTTTTATTCTCTGCGCTTTCGAGTCTCCCTTCTCAGATCTTGTTCAGTTTCTTTCTGCTTTTTTACGTCCTCTTCTAGTTGTTTCAGCCGGTTTTGTTGTGCCCGGACTGCTTCTAGAATTTCCGAGCTCTTCTCTTTTTCGGAAATTTGTGGATCTTTGTTTGGGAGTGATGTCTTTGGGCGATTCTGTTTGTTTCCTCCTGGAGTGCGTGGTGATAGAGGGATGTCCGGTCGTTCTCCGGTGTCAATTTCATCCTCTTGTTCAGATGCAGCGCGATCATCGTTGTGAGGATTGTCCGCCATGGTAGTGGGATGACTTTCAGGTCCCCGGCAACGGCGCCAATGTTCCGAGGGTTACCTGAAACGTGTAGCTCGGTCGTCTGGAGAGACCCGAGGTGGGGGTTCAGGGATCCGAGCTTGATATGTAGAGTGGTTGGTGGTTGTACCTGCAATGACACTCCGATGCTTAAGTTAGCATGGGTCCAAGCAGATATGTGTAGAATGTGGAATGAGTGCCATACCTGGGTGCTCCAGTGTATTTATAGTAGTTGGCCGTGATCTTCCCTGGATAAGATATTCTTATCTTATCTTATCTTTGGGAGTTTTATCTCTATCTTTGTGGAACCGCCTTTTCTAGGCCTTTTCGGCCTTTAGGTTTTGGGCTGCGTTCCTTTTGATGGGCCTTCCTGGCTTTATTTGCCCGAGGTCCGACCTGTAGGTGTGAGCCTTAGGGCGAGGTCGGACCTTTTATGAATTTGCCGAGTTGGAGGAGCTCGGTCAGGGTATGAACAAAACTAAAGTTGCTAACAAGAACATAGAACTGCAGTTGAATCAAGCAAAACAGCAAATATCTAAACAGATAACAGAGGAATGTCAAGCAGTTCAACTGAGGAGTGGGAAGACACTGAATAACACTGCTCAAAGTAGCAAAAAGCCAAACAATAAACAAGTGACAGGGGATAACCAAACCACTGTTCAAAATCCCTCTGAGGTCAGTAAGAGCCCAGAGAGGAATGTTATTGGTGTTCAAACGCCAGAGAGGGAAGGAAAACTGGCGTTAAACGCCCATTCCTTGCCCAGTTCTGGCGTTCAAACGCCAGAAAAGGGGGAAAAGTTGGCATTAAACGCCCATTTTTCACCCAATCCTGGCGTTCAGACGCCAAAGGAGGATCAGACACCTGAAAGTGCTGACAGTAATCCCTCTAAAAAGGCTTCTTCAACCACTTCTGTAAGGAATAAACCTGCAGCATCTAAGGTTGAAGAATATAAAGCCAAGATGCCTTATCCTCAAAAACTCCGCCAAGCGGAACAGGATAAGCAATTTGCCCGCTTTGCAGACTATCTAAGGACTCTTGAAATAAAGATTCTGTTTGCAGAGGCACTTGAGCAAATACCTTCTTATGCTAAGTTCATGAAAGAAATCTTAAGTCATAAGAAGGATTGGAGAGAAACTGAAAAAGTGTTTCTCACTGAAGAATGCAGTACAGTCATTCTAAAAAGCTTACCAGAAAAGCTTCAAGATCCAGGAAGCTTTATGATACCATGCACATTAGAAGGTGCTTGCACCAAGATAGCCCTATGTGATCTTGGAGCAAGCATCAATCTAATACCTGCATCCACTATCAGAAAGCTTGGGTTGACTGGAGAAGTCAAACCAACCCGGATATGCCTCCAACTTGCTGATGGCTCCATTAAATATCCATCAGGCATAATAGAGGATATGATTGTCAAGGTTGGGCCATTCGCCTTTCCAACTGACTTTGTGGTGCTGGAAATGGAGGAGCACAAGAGTGCAACTCTCATTCTAGGAAGACCTTTCCTAGCAACTGGACGGACTCTCATTGATGTACAGAAAGGGGAAGTAACCTTGAGAGTCAATGAGGATGAGTTCAAGTTGAATGCTGTAAAAGCTATGCAGCATCTAGACACACCAAATGACTGCATGGGCGCTGACATTATTGACTCTCTGGTAGAAGAGATCAATATGACTGAAAGCCTAGAATCAGAGCTTGAGGACATCTTCAAAGTGCTCAACCTGATCAAGAAGAATCAGTGGAAACAAAGGAATTTTCAAAAATTCCTCAGGAGGAGGATAAGCCTCCCAAACCTGAACTCAAACCACTACCACCATCCCTGAAGTATGCATTTCTGGGAGAGGGTGACACTTTTCCAGTGATTATGAGCTCTGCTTTAAATCCACAGGAAGAGGAAGCACTGATTCAAGTGCTAAGGACACACAAGACAGCTCTTGGGTGGTCCATAAGTGATCTTAAGGGCCTTAGCCCAGCTAGATGCATGCACAAGATCCTGTTGGAGGATAATGCCAAACCAGTGGTTCAACCACAAAGGAGGCTAAATCCAGCCATGAAGGAGGTGGTGCAGAAAGAGGTCACTAAATTACTAGAGGCTGGGATTATTTATCCTATTTCTGATAGCCCCTGGGTGAGTCCTGTCCAAGTTGTCCCCAAAAAGGGAGGCATGACAGTGGTTCATAATGAAAAAATGAACTGGTTCCTACAAGAACAGTCACAGGATGGCGTATGTGTATTGACTACAGAAGGCTTAATACAGCCACCAGAAAGGATCATTTTCCTTTACCATTCATAGACCAAATGCTAGAAAGACTAGCTGGTCATGACTATTACTTCTTTTTGGATGGCTATTCAGGCTACAACCAAATTGCAGTAGATCCTCAGGACCAGGAGAAAATAGCATTTACTTGTCCTTCTGGCGTTTTTGCCTACAGGAGGATGCCTTTTGGTCTGTGTAATGCTCCTGCAACCTTTCAGAGATGCATGTTATCCATCTTCTCTAATATGGTGGAGAAATTCCTGGAAGTCTTCATGGATGACTTCTCAGTATATGGAGACTCATTCAGCTCCTGTCTTAATCACCTAGCACTTGTCCTGAAAAGGTGCCAAGAGACTAACCTGGTTTTAAACTGGGAGAAATGTCACTTTATGGTGACTGAAGGAATTGTCCTTGGGCACAAAATTTCAAGCAAGGGAATAGAGGTGGATAAGGCAAAGGTAGAGGTAATTGAAAAATTACCACCACCTGCCAATGTTAAGGCAATCAGAAGCTTTCTGGGGCATGCAGGATTCTACAGAAGGTTTATAAAGGATTTTTCGAAAATTGCAAAACCTTTGAGTAACCTGCTAGCTGCTGACACTCCATTTGTGTTTGACACACAGTGTCTGCAGGCATCTGAGACCCTGAAAGCTAAGCTGGTCACAGCACCAGTCATCTCTGCACCAGATTGGACATCGCCATTTGAACTAATGTGTGATGCCAGTGACCATGCCATTGGTGCAGTGTTGGGACAGAGGCATAACAAGCTTCTGCATGTCATTTATTATGCCAGCCGTGTTCTAAATGACGCACAGAAGAATTACACAACCACAGAAAAAGAGTTACTTGCAGTGGTCTATGCCATTGACAAGTTTAGATCCTATCTAGTGGGATCCAAAGTGGTTGTGTACACTGACCATGCTGCTCTTAAATACTTACTCACAAAGCAGGATTCAAAACCCAGACTTATAAGATGGGTGTTGCTTCTGCAAGAGTTTGATATAGAAATAAGAGACAGAAAAGGGACAGAGAACCAAGTAGCTGATCATCTATCCTGAATAGAACCAGTAGCTGGGGCGTCCCTCCCTTCTACTGAGATCTCTGAGACCTTCCCAGATGAGCAACTCTTTGCCATTCAGGAAGCTCCATGGTTTGCAGATATTGCAAACTATAAAGCTGTAAGGTTCATACCCCAGGAGTACAGTGATGCAATTGCATATTTGTTATATTAGCTAGTTAGTTTAGTTGGTTTTAGCTTAATCTCACTCATTTTCTCTAAATAAACAAGTCCTTTTATGAGTTTTATCTTCATGCATGAGAACACCAAGGAACATGTTGATTCTAGCCAAATTCATGCAAATGATTTAAGGAATGCATATATGAATGAGTATGAATGAATCTCATGAAATTTATTGCATGAATTGGTAAGACTTTGAAGCTATTTCCCTTGTTGATGATAGGTGATGAAACAAGAAAGCATGGAAGCAAGAATGATGCAAGCTGGGAAAGAAGAAGTTGGCGTTGCCAACTTGGAGATAGTGGGCGTTGTTCATGGCAACGCCAGGCAGCCCTGGAGAAGCAAATTTGGGCGTTGCCAACTCTAGAAGGGCGTTGCCAACGCCAATTTGTGAAGCAAGCTTGGCAGCCTTGGAAGAGCATAAGTTGGCGTTGCCAACTTGGAGAAGAGGGTGCGTTGTTGAAGGCAACGCCAAGGCAGCCCTGGAGAGCAAATGTTGGCGTTGCCAACTTGGAGGAAGGAGTGAAGTTGTTATGGGAAACGCACACAAGCAAGGAACTTGGGCCATGAAGGAGTTTCGAGGGCGTTGCCAACGCCAAGAACTATTG
Organism: Arachis hypogaea; assembly: GCF_003086295.3. Classification (NCBI taxonomy): domain Eukaryota; kingdom Viridiplantae; phylum Streptophyta; class Magnoliopsida; order Fabales; family Fabaceae; genus Arachis; species Arachis hypogaea. The sequence goes on from NC_092040.1 coordinate 22,188,283, forward strand.
GCGTGTCTCAAGGCAACGCACATGAGTGAGCTTGGCCCAAGAGGGGAAGAAGCTGGCGTTGCCAACGCCAGGAACCATAGGCGTTATTCAAGGCAACGCCAAGCAACAAATGGAGCCTTGAAGAGGAGCTCGAGGGCGTTGCCAACGCCAGGAACTATAGGCGTGTCCCTAGGCAACGCCACACAAGCAAACTTGGCCCAGGAAAATGAGATGCACGTTGCCAACTCCAAGTTATGAAGGCGTGTTTCTTGGCAACGTAGCAAGCAATTTTGGCACCAAAGGGGAGCTCGAGCACGTTGTTGAGCTAGGAAGCATTGGTGTGTTTGGCAACAACGCCAGGAATGGTTGCTTGGCTAGGCACCAAGTCTTGGTGCCAACCAAGTTGCCAACGCCCACAAGCCGTGCCATGCACGTTGCCAACGCTAGGAAGGGCACCAACCAAGTTGCCAACGCCCACAAGCCGTGCCATGCAAGTTGCCAACGCCAGGAAGGGCACCAATCAAGTTGCCAACGCCCACAAGCCGTGCCATGCACGTTGCCAACGCCAGGAAGGGCACCAATCAAGTTGCCAACGCCCATAGGCCTTGCCATGCACGTTGCCAACGCCAGGAAGCAAACATGGAGCCTTAAGAAAGGCTCGAGCACGTTGCCAACGTGTTGAAGAGAAGGAGTGTTCATCAACAACGCCAGGAAAATTGTGATGCACGTTGCTAACTTGGAATATAGGGGCGTTATCCACAACAACTCCAACAAGACAGCCTGACCATGTCCCCTTCAATGGAAGATATCTTGAGCTACAGAGATCCAAATTGAGTGCTTCTAGTTGTGTTGGAAAGCTAACATTCAGAGCTTTCCAACCATATATGAGAGTCTATGGTGGAGCACAAAATTGAAGCCAAACCAGAGTCATCTTTAGGCCCTAAAAACAAGAACATGAAGTGAAATTCAAGAAGGCTAGAGATGAGCCCTGGAGGGGGGCACGAGCACGTTGCCAACGTGCTAGAAAGGGGGCGTGTTTTGCAACAACGCCAGCCCCAAGCCCCTGCCTTGGGAGGCTAGGCACGAGCACGTTGCCAACTTGGGAGTGAAGGTGCGTTTTTGGCAACAACTTGGCAGCTTGACCTTACCTTCTTTGAGGAAGCATAACTTGAGCTAGGAAAGTCCAAATGAGGTGATTCTAGTGGCATTGAAAAATAGACATCAAGAGCTTTCCAATGATGTATAATAGTCCATATTGAGGCAGAAGGTTGACACTCAAATTCTGGGCTACATTTAGCATGAAAGTAGAGCCAAGAAGAGGAAAAGCAAGTTGTTAGCAACAACTTGGGCTAGCAACGCCCAAGTCTCATACTTCACTTCCAGGAAAATGTCATGCACGTTGCCAACGTGCATTAGGCCTGGAGTTATTGCCAATAACGCCCCTCAATGGGCCAGAATGGTTGCCAACTTGCTCTGCTTCCCCTATTCATCACAAAGGCCAACAACTTCTTCAATTGAACCAAGAATGCAACAATGAGAAAGCCCACATTGCTAACCCAAATTGAAGATCTCTGAAGAAGTTTTGGGAGTAGTATAAATAGAAGAGATTGATGTACTTGTAGGGGACTTTTACACTTTTTGACACTTAGAACTTTTTCATACTTTGAGCACTTTTACTTGTTAGCACTTCCGGGAGGATACCCGGGGAGCATTTCTGGGTTCTTCTTGGAACTTCTCTTCTTCATTTCTTAAGCTTTAAGCATTTCATTATTCTTCTTCATCTTTCTTGGCAATTTAGTTTAATTTTGATTTATGGCAATTGTTGTTGAAATTGGAGCAATGACTCACTAAACCCCACTTTCATTAGGGGGAGGAGCTCTGTTTGTTGGAATGAATTGGTGAACCCATCTTCTCCTCCTCAATTCTAGTGGTCGATCTAAAGAGGGAACTCTTGCTCTTCAAAGATTCAACCACCATCGAGAGAGGGGTTAATCTATATGAATTATGTGGTGAATTTGAGGAATGAGCCACATAATTCAGTTTAGAGTTCATCCTTTCATGATTTCTTTAATCAATATACCTTGGTTAGTATGTGAGATGTAACTCTCCTTGGTTGAGATTATAGGAATTGTGTGGCTGGATTAGATTTGAGCTTCATCTCTTCTCATGAACAATTAGATCACGAGAGTGGCAATTGGTTATGTTGAGAGAGATTGAATCACCAAGAGATTGGGATTCAATCACCCACTTGCCATGGATCTATACCCATGATTGAGGAAGATTTGACTAACATCAATTCATGAAAACTAGCATCTCTGATCCCTAATGATCCTCTCTATCATTAATTCTCATTTCTCTTGTTCTTAGTGTTTGAAAACCCATTGCCCAACTCCCTTCTACATTCTTGCAATTTATTATTCTTGCCATTTACATTCTGTTTCTTTATTTCTTACTCTCTTGCTCTTTAGAATTCAGCACTTTATTTTATTGCAATTTACTTTTGATGTCATTTAAGTTTCTTGCAATTTAAGTTTCCGTTATTTACTTTCACTTTATTTCTATCTTCTAGTTCTTTACATTCTGTGTCATTTACATTCTTGCAATTATGTTCAAAAAATCAAAATGCTCATGAAATCAAAACTATGTTTGCTTGACTAAATCTACCATTTAACTAAAGTTGCTTAATCTACCAATCTCCGTGGGATCGACCTCACTCTTTGTGAGTTTTATTACTTGATACGACCCGGTATACTTGCCGGTTGTACATGAAATCTAATTTTTACGTATCAAGTTTTTGGTGCCGTTGCCGGGGATTGGAAAGATTGACAATGATTAAGTGAAAGGTGGTTTAGATTAAGCATTTTCTTTGTGTTTTTGTTAAGCCCACTAACTGTTTGATACTTTGTTTCACTAACCCCAATTTCACTCTAGTTCTAGAATGTCTCACTTGTGATTTTGGTTTTGTTTGTGTATGTCAGGAGCTAGTAGACGTAATATTGAGGACGAGAGAACCCTCCGAAGGATAAGGAGAGCAGAAAGAGGAAAGTTCATAGTTGGTGAAGAAGGGTCAGAGGAATCAGAGGGAGAAGATCAAGTCATGGAGGATGAGATGCAAAATCCTCCTGGAGGGGTCAACAATAATGGTGGACAAGCTAGAAGGGTGTTATCCTCGTATACTATCCCTGACCCAAGACATTGTGGGAGCAGTATTGCTACACCAAATGTTCAGGCCAATAACTTTGAGTTAAAACCTCAGCTCATCACTTTGGTACAGAACAATTGCTCCTATGGAGGGGGACCTCTTGAGGACCCAAATCAACATCTCTCTGTTTTTCTGAGGATATGCAATACAGTGAAGACAAATGGAGTGCATCCAGATGTCTACAAGTTGTTGCTATTTCCATTCTCTTTGAGGGATAAAGCCACTCAATGGCTAGAATCATTCCCCAAGGAAAGCCTCAATGATTGGAATGAAGTGATGAGCAAATTTCTAGCAAAGTTCTACCCACCTCAAAAGATCATCAAGTTGAAGACAGAGGTTCAGACTTTTAGGCAAATGGAAGGGGAGTCATTGTATGAAGCCTGGGAAAGATATAAAGCACTAATGAGAAGATGTCCCCCTGACATGTTTAGTGATTGGGTTAAGCTCCAAAACTTCTATGAAGGCTTAAGCTTCGAAGCAAGGAAGGGACTAGATTACTCATCAGGAGGATCACTCAACATGATGAAAACTGCCGAGGAGGCCCAAGACCTCATTGAGATTGTGGCAAACAATCAATATTATTACTCATCAGAGAGGCAGCATAATCCGACCCCAAAGAAAGGTGTAATGGAGCTTGAAGGTGTTGATGCTATTTTGGCACAAAATAAGTTAATGCACCAACAAATCCAACAACAAATGGAGATGATAACAAAGAGAATGGATGGTTTGCAACTTGCAGCAGTGAACACAACAAATCAACCATTGCTTGAATGGAACCAAGGTGAAGGGACCAATGTTGAACAACCACAAGAACAAGTTCAATACATGCAGAATACTCCAAATTCTCAAGATGAATTTCATGGTGATACATACAACCCATCTTGGAAAAATCATCCCAATCTAAAGTGGGGTGAAAACCATTGGCAAAAGAATAGCAACCACAATCAAACCCGTAACCCAAACAACCAAAATCACCATGCCAACAACACTAACCAATATAGAAAAACACAAAACATATATCAACCACCCCATCATAACTCACAAACTCACCAAAATAACTTCTCTGCACCATCATCCAACTCACAAAATTACCACACTAATCCACCCAACAACTTCCAACAACAATCAACTCCCATCATACCCCCAATTGACCATCATGAAACTAGAATCTCAAGTCTTGAAGCAACCTTGCAAGCACTTGCTCAAACCACTCAAGCCTTAGCCAAGGGACACAAGGAACATGAGGTCATCATGAAGAATATTGAGAGACAAGTGGGACAATTAGCCAAACAAGCTGAACGACCAACCAATGTTCTTCCAAGTGACACAATACCCAACCCAAGAGAAGAATGTAAGGCTCTGCAGTTAAGGAGTGGCAAGGTAGTTGGTGAAAGTTCGAATAAAGAAGCAATAACAACCAAAGAGCAAGACACAGTGGAAGTACATGTGGAAAGGCAAGATGAAGAAAAGGCTTCAACATCTAGCAAAGGCAAAGAAGTTGTCAAGCCACAAGGCAATCCATCCAGACAAAGGAGCAACCATGATAGCAATGGGAGTGTGAATCCACAACAAGAAAACAAAAATGAAGGGGTAAAAGCCTATGTACCCAAGCTTCCATACCCAACCAGGATACACAAAGGAGCAAAGGACCAACAATTCCCAAGGTTCTTAGAAATCTTCAAGAAACTTCAAATCAACATCCCATTGGCAGAAGCTCTGGAACAGATGCCATTATATGCAAAGTTTCTTAAGGAATTGATCACCAAGAAGAGAAGTTGGCAAGAAAAAGAAACGGTGATTCTCAATCAAGAGTGCAGTGCCATCATTCAAAAAGGGTTACCTCCAAAACTCAAAGACCCTGGCAGCTTTCTCATACCTTGCACGATTGGGAGCATGGCTGTTGACAAGTCACTTTGTGATCTGGGAGCAAGCATTAACTTAATGCCCCTTACCATGATGAAGAAAATGATGATTGAAGAGCTTAAACCCACAAGGATGTCACTCCAACTTGCTGACAGATCCATCAAAATACCAAATGGAGTAGTTGAGAACCTCTTGGTGAAGGTGGGAAACTTCATATTCCCAGCTGATTTTGTGGTCCTAGACATGGATGAAGAGGGAAACAATTCAGTCATTCTTGGTAGACCCTTTTTGGCTACAGCTAGAACAATCATTGATGTGGAAAAGGGAGAGATGATTTTCAGAGTGCATGATGAGCAAATGACCATAAATGTCTTCAAAGCAATGCAACACCCTGACGAGAAAGAAAATTGCATGAGGATTGATGTATTAGATTCTTTGGTTGAAGAAGTGCTTGACACAAACCATCAAATGAAACAAGAGGAAGTCCATAACATCAAGGGACAAGAAGAGAACAAATTGGAAGCATCAGAGGAACCAAGTGAAGCTACCAAAGAAGAAGCACCACAACAAGAGTTGAAACCACTACCCCCTCATCTTAAATATGCATTTCTTGGTGAGAAGGATAGCTTCCCAGTGATCATCAATTCCACATTGAATGCAGAGGAAGAAGAAAAGCTCCTTATAGTGTTGAAAGCTCACAAAGAGGCGTTGGGATGGACCATTGATGACTTGAAAGGCATAAGCCCTGCTGTATGCATGCACAAGATACTTCTAGAGGAGAATTCCAAACCAGTGGTACAACCTCAAAGAAGATTGAATCTCCCCAACACCAAACTTGATGAATACCCTGAAATACAAAAAATAATCAGAAAAAGGGGATGGGAGCTTCTCTGTGACCAACCTCAAGAAGTGAGCATGCTTCTCATCCATGAGTTCTACACTAATGTGATAAGAGAATATGATGATGAAGAACCATACATGAGTTATGTAAGAGGTGTGACTGTTGATTTTAGCCCGGACACCATCAACAGGGTGCTAAAAGTCAAGGCAAAACAGTTCAAACGAGCTAGCTATGAAGAAAGGGTTGAAAATGACCCAAGATACATGGATGTGGTAAGTGACTTATGCAGAGTAGGCACGGATTGGGTGCTGGATTCACATGGACAACCACTCAAACTTCGGAGAGGTGATCTCATACCTCAAGCAAAAGGATGGCATGACATAGTGAGGAGATCATTGATGTCCACTTCAAATAATTCTGAGGTAACGGTGAATAGAGCAATAATGATCCATTGTATAATGAAAGGAGGGGAAATCAATGTTGGAGACATTATAGCCAAGAACATCATTGACATAGCTCAAAAAGTCAAACAGGACAGCTGGCTAGGATATCCTAGTACCATTCTGCGCCTATGTGAAGAAGCTGGAGTGCCTTTGGAAGAATTTGGAGAAACTGATTTGGTCTCTGTTGGAAAACCTCTTACTCGAGAAAGGTTGGAATTCATCACCACAACCCAATTGGAAAGGCAACCTTTAGCAAGAAGGAAGAAAAGGAAAGAAGCAAGACAAGAGGAGGAGCCTCAAGAAATGGAAGAACCTCATACCTTGAACATGAACCAACTCCAAGCCGCCTTGGAAGGAATTTCTGGGCAATATTCACAAATTCAAAGAAGCCAAGAGGAACAAGCTCAACAACAAAGGGACCTTTGGCAATTGATGGATCAACAAAGAGGGATTCAAGTTCAATGGATGAACCAACAAAATGAATACCAAACACACATGATGGAATTACAACAAGAACAATATGCCAAGATGCAGGAAGCCATCAACAATTCAACTGTGGAACATGAAAAAGCCATGGAGAAAGTAATACAAGAACAAGCTCAACTAAGGATAGAGCAAGCTCAGCAAAGAGAACTTCTCCATAGGTTGGATGCTAGACATAATGCATTTCACAAAGATTTCAATGAAAGCAGAATGTTCAGGGAAGCCAGGCACAAGGACAGACTTGACTATGATATATGCACCCAAGAAAAGCTCAGTTACCTCTGCTCCACACCCCCATTACTCAACCCACAAATTAAAACCTTTAATGAAGCTCGCAAGATATTTGAAGAGCAGGAACTTGCAAGGGTGAGATTTAATCAACAAAGGCTAAATGAGACAATGATAAGCTCAGGAGTGTGGCAAAGAGAAGAGGGGGATGCAACGACAAAACAACAAGGAGAACGGAGAAGCAAAAAGAAAGAAGATCCAAAGGGGGATGCAACAACAAAACAACAAGGAGAACTAAGAAAGAAAAAGAAAGAAGATCCAAAGGGCAAAGGAAAGCAAGGAGAATCAAGCAAGGGAAAAGGATGAAGACTAAAGGTGGTGAAGTTCCTTTGTTTTTCTTTATGTTTTATTAAATAAAGAAGATGTATGTCTGAAATATGGTATACCTTCTAAGATGCATATTTTTTTTCTTTGAAGCATTATCTTTTGTGTTGCCCATTCCATGCATCACTACTCACAAGTTTGGAATGGTTGCTTGTCTTAAGTACCTTTACTTGTCAATGGAATAAAAGATGTAGTTTGAGCAAGAACAGAGAGAAATCTAGCTTAAAAAGGATCATGTTGTCCCATAAGAAAAGTGCTAGTATGTTTTATTGTGAAAGAAGCAATGTTCAAGAAATTCAAAAGAATGCTTGCTAATACAAGACTAGTTCGGTTAAGGATCACAAGGACTTTATCAGTAAAAGCACAAATAATCTTGACAATAAAGAAAATAGAGTACAAAGAATGAAAGGCTAGGCATCAATGACAAAATTTGGATATGTGTCTGTGGTGATTGATGTTAAGAGACATACTTGGGCCAGTAAATCCGAGGGGTGCTTCATCACCCGATAACTTGAGTTAACTAACTCGGGATTATCGATTGAAAACCCACAATCAAGAGTAGCTCTATAACAGAACATTTAGCAACCCAAAGAGGTGCTGGACACCACTATCCAAACAAAATTTCAATGTTATATGCCTGTGATTGAATGTGTTAAGGAGAGAGGCTTGAGTTAGTAAATCTTTAAGAGTGTCTCAACACTTAACAACTTGAACCAACTGGTTTGGGATTGTTGATTGAAAGCTTATGCTAAAGAGCCGCCTTAAGACAAGATTTCAAGCTCATTTGAAATGAAAAAAAAAGGGGAATATAAAAAAAAAGAAGAGAAGCATCAAGGAAAGAATGGTTCAAGGGTCATGTGCTAAGGTATAAAAGAAGTCTAGTGAAGTTAACCAATTTAGTAGTGAAGCAAGCATTTTAATTGAAAAAGTTGAATAGTTGTGTTCAATTACAATAAATTAATAACCACACAAGTGAGGATGACATGCTCAATGAAAAATTACTCTCTGGAAGAACATTCAAGTCTTACATCTTAAATTCTTGTGACAAAGTTTTTATATTTTGCTTGAGGACAAGCAATACTTTAAGTTTGGTGTTGTGATGCAATTGCATATTTGTTATATTAGCTAGTTAGTTTAGTTGGTTTTAGCTTAATCTCACTCATTTTCTCTAAATAAACAAGTCCTTTTATGAGTTTTATCTTCATGCATGAGAACACCAAGGAACATGTTGATTCTAGCCAAATTCATGCAAATGATTTAAGGAATGCATATATGAATGAGTATGAATGAATCTCATGAAATTTATTGCATGAATTGGTAAGACTTTGAAGCTATTTCCCTTGTTGATGATAGGTGATGAAACAAGAAAGCATGGAAGCAAGAATGATGCAAGCTGGGAAAGAAGAAGTTGGCGTTGCCAACTTGGAGATAGTGGGCGTTGTTCATGGCAACGCCAGGCAGCCCTGGAGAAGCAAATTTGGGCGTTGCCAACTCTAGAAGGGCGTTGCCAACGCCAATTTGTGAAGCAAGCTTGGCAGCCTTGGAAGAGCATAAGTTGGCGTTGCCAACTTGGAGAAGAGGGTGCGTTGTTGAAGGCAACGCCAAGGCAGCCCTGGAGAGCAAATGTTGGCGTTGCCAACTTGGAGGAAGGAGTGAGTTGTTATGGGAAACGCACACAAGCAAGGAACTTGGGCCATGAAGGAGTTTCGAGGGCGTTGCCAATGCCAAGAACTATTGGCGTGTCTCAAGGCAACGCACATGAGTGAGCTTGGCCCAAGAGGGGAAGAAGCTGGCGTTGCCAACGCCAGGAACCATAGGCGTTATTCAAGGCAACGCCAAGCAACAAATGGAGCCTTGAAGAGGAGCTCGAGGGCGTTGCCAACGCCAGGAACCATAGGCGTGTCCCTAGGCAACGCCACACAAGCAAACTTGGCCCAGGAAAATGAGATGCACGTTGCCAACTCCAAGTTATGAAGGCGTGTTTCTTGGCAACGTAGCAAGCAATTTTGGCACCAAAGGGGAGCTCGAGCACGTTGTTGAGCTAGGAAGCATTGGTGTGTTTGGCAACAACGCCAGGAATGGTTGCTTGGCTAGGCACCAAGTCTTGGTGCCAACCAAGTTGCCAACGCCCACAAGCCGTGCCATGCACGTTGCCAACGCCAGGAAGGGCACAAACCAAGTTGCCAACGCCCACAAGCCGTGCCATGCAAGTTGCCAACGCCAGGAAGGGCACCAATCAAGTTGCCAACGCCCACAAGCCGTGCCATGCACGTTGCCAACGCCAGGAAGGGCACCAATCAAGTTGCCAACGCCTATAGGCCTTGCCATGCACGTTGCCAACGCCAGGAAGCAAACATGGAGCCTTGAGAAAGGCTCGAGCACGTTGCCAACGTGTTGAAGAGAAGGAGTGTTCATCAACAACGCCAGGAAAATTGTGATGCACGTTGCTAACTTGGAATATAGGGGCGTTATCCACAACAACTCCAACAAGACAGCCTGACCATGTCCCCTTCAATGGAAGATATCTTGAGCTACAGAGATCCAAATTGAGTGCTTCTAGTTGTGTTGGAAAGCTAACATTCAGAGCTTTCCAACCATATATGAGAGTCTATGGTGGAGCACAAAATTGAAGCCAAACCAGAGTCATCTTTAGGCCCTAAAAACAAGAACATGAAGTGAAATTCAAGAAGGCTAGAGATGAGCCCTGGAGGGGGGCACGAGCACGTTGCCAACGTGCTAGAAAGGGGGCGTGTTTTGCAACAACGCCAGCCCCAAGCCCCTGCCTTGGGAGGCTAGGCACGAGCACGTTGCCAACTTGGGAGTGAAGGTGCGTTTTTGGCAACAACTTGGCAGCTTGACCTTACCTTCTTTGAGGAAGCATAACTTGAGCTAGGAAAGTCCAAATGAGGTGATTCTAGTGGCATTGAAAAATAGACATCAAGAGCTTTCCAATGATGTATAATAGTCCATATTGAGGCAGAAGGTTGACACTCAAATTCTGGGCTACATTTAGCATGAAAGTAGAGCCAAGAAGAGGAAAAGCAAGTTGTTAGCAACAACTTGGGCTAGCAACGCCCAAGTCTCATACTTCACTTCCAGGAAAATGTCATGCACGTTGCCAACGTGCATTAGGCCTGGAGTTATTGCCAATAACGCCCCTCAATGGGCCAGAATGGTTGCCAACTTGCTCTGCTTCCCCTATTCATCACAAAGGCCAACAACTTCTTCAATTGAACCAAGAATGCAACAATGAGAAAGCCCACATTGCTAACCCAAATTGAAGATCTCTGAAGAAGTTTTGGGAGTAGTATAAATAGAAGAGATTGATGTACTTGTAGGGGACTTTTACACTTTTTGACACTTAGAACTTTTTCATACTTTGAGCACTTTTACTTGTTAGCACTTCCGGGAGGATACCCGGGGAGCATTTCTGGGTTCTTCTTGGAACTTCTCTTCTTCATTTCTTAAGCTTTAAGCATTTCATTATTCTTCTTCATCTTTCTTGGCAATTTAGTTTAATTTTGATTTATGGCAATTGTTGTTGAAATTGGAGCAATGACTCACTAAACCCCACTTTCATTAGGGGGAGGAGCTCTGTTTGTTGGAATGAATTGGTGAACCCATCTTCTCCTCCTCAATTCTAGTGGTCGATCTAAAGAGGGAACTCTTGCTCTTCAAAGATTCAACCACCATCGAGAGAGGGGTTAATCTATATGAATTATGTGGTGAATTTGAGGAATGAGCCACATAATTCAGTTTAGAGTTCATCCTTTCATGATTTCTTTAATCAATATACCTTGGTTAGTATGTGAGATGTAACTCTCCTTGGTTGAGATTATAGGAATTGTGTGGCTGGATTAGATTTGAGCTTCATCTCTTCTCATGAACAATTAGATCACGAGAGTGGCAATTGGTTATGTTGAGAGAGATTGAATCACCAAGAGATTGGGATTCAATCACCCACTTGCCATGGATCTATACCCATGATTGAGGAAGATTTGACTAACATCAATTCATGAAAACTAGCATCTCTGATCCCTAATGATCCTCTCTATCATTAATTCTCATTTCTCTTGTTCTTAGTGTTTGAAAACCCATTGCCCAACTCCCTTCTACATTCTTGCAATTTATTATTCTTGCCATTTACATTCTGTTTCTTTATTTCTTACTCTCTTGCTCTTTAGAATTCAGCACTTTATTTTATTGCAATTTACTTTTGATGTCATTTAAGTTTCTTGCAATTTAAGTTTCCGTTATTTACTTTCACTTTATTTCTATCTTCTAGTTCTTTACATTCTGTGTCATTACATTCTTGCGATTATGTTCAAAAAATCAAAATGCTCATGAAATCAAAACTATGTTTGCTTGACTAAATCTACCATTTAACTAAAGTTGCTTAATCTACCAGTCTCCGTGGGATCGACCTCACTCTTTGTGAGTTTTATTACTTGATACGACCCGGTATACTTGCCGGTTGTACGTGAAATCTAATTTTTACGTATCATACAGCAGAGTGCAAAGAAAGAAATTAATTTCAGATGCCAAGTACTACCTATGGGATGAACCATATCTCTTTAAGAGATGTGCAGACGGAATGATCCGCAGATGTGTACCCAGAGAAGAAGCACAAAGGATCCTATGGTATTGCCATGGATCACAGTATGGAGGACATTTTGGAAGTGAGCGAACAGCCACTAAAGTCCTCCAATGTGGCTTCTACTGGCCTACTCTTTATAAAGATTCCCGAGAGTTTGTGCGTAACTGTGACAGTTGCCAAAGAGCTGGTAACTTGCCTCACGGATATGCCATGCCTCAACAAGGGATATTAGAGATAGAATTGTTTGATGTATGGGGAATTGACTTCATGGGTCCATTCCCACCATCATACTCAAACACTTACATCCTGGTGGCAGTGGACTATGTATCTAAGTGGGTAGAAGCTATTGCTACACCCACTAATAATACTAAGACCGTGCTGAAATTCCTCCAGAAACACATCTTCAGCAGGTTTGGTGTTCCCAGAGTACTAATCAATGATGGGGGCACTCATTTCTGCAATAGACAGCTATACTCTGCTATGGTTAGATATGAAATTAGCCACAAAGTGGCAATTCCATATCATCCACAGACAAATGGGCAAGCTGAAGTCTCTAACAGAGAGCTAAAAAGAATCCTGGAACGGACTGTAATAGCCCAGAGAAAGGATTGGGCAAAGAGCTTGGATGATGCTCTGTGGGCATACAGAACAGCATTCAAGACTCCTATAGGAACCTCTCCATACCAACTAGTGTATGGGAAGGCCTGTCATCTGCCCGTGGAACTGGAACATAAAGCCTACTGGGCAACCAGATTCCTAAACATGGATGCTCAGTTAGCTGGTGAAAAAAGATTGCTCCAGCTAAATGAGCTAGAAGAGTTCAGACTCAATGCCTTTGAAAATGCAAAAATTTATAAGGAAAAGGCAAAGAAGTGGCATGACAAGAAGTTGTCAACCAGAGTCTTTGAGCCAGGACAAAAAGTTCTGCTCTTCAACTCTAGGCTCAAATTGTTTCCAGGAAAACTCAAATCCCGGTGGAGGGGTCCGTATGTGATTACAGGAGTGTCACCATATGGATATGTTGAGCTTCAGGATATTGATTCTGACAAAAAGTTCATTGTTAATGGACAGAGAATCAAGCATTATCTTGAAGACAATTTTGAGCAGGAATGCTCAAAACTGAGACTTGAGTGATTCTCAGTAAAGGTCCAGCTAAAGACAGTAAAGAAGCGCTTGCTGGGAGGCAACCCAGTCATTAGGAGGTTATATGATTTGTTCTTACAGAGGCAAGTATCAAAAATGAAGGAATTCACAGAGTTACAGAAGGATTCAGCTCAAAAAGCAGAGAAAAAGAGCTTACTGGTGAAAAAACGCCAGTAAGGGGCATTTTGGGCGTTAAACGCCAGAATGGGTACCATTCTGGGCGTTTAACGCCAGGAATGGTGCCATTTTGGGCGTTAAACGCCAGAATGGGCACTATTCTGGGCGTTTAATGCCAGGTGTGCAGCATCCTGGGCGTTTAGCAAAATGCCCAGTGATAAAGGAATTCTGGCGTTTAACGCCAGCCAGGGCACCTGGCTGGGCGTTAAACGCCCACAATGGGCAATCAATGGGCGTTAAACGCCAGAATGGGTGCCATTCTGGGCGTTTAACGACAGAAAGGTGGGGGGAGCAAGATTTTGTTTTCAAATAAAATTTTTTCAAACTTTCCTTTTCTTACCCATACTTTTCTACAAAAACACATTTCAATCTCTCATCATTCACTTTCAAATTTTCAAAAATCTAAAATCATTCTTCAAATCTCTCAAATCAATCCCAAATTTTGTTCAAAAACTCACCCTTCTCTCAATTTCTTTCCATATCTTCTCAAATCTCCTTTCAAATTTTTCTTTTTTTTCGAAATCTCTCCTTTCCTCCCTTTATAAATACACGTTCAGCCCCCTCATTCCCCCACACCATTCGAATTTGCTCTTCCTCTCTCTCTCTTCTTTCCTTTCTTTTGCTTGAGGACAAGCAAACCTCTAAGTTTGGTGTGCTTTTCCGTGATCACTAAGTCAAGATTCATCAAGATCATGGGTCCTAAGGGAAAACAAACCAATTTAAGAGAAAAGAAAGAGAATAATCCAAAGAATCTTTGGAATCAAGAGAAGTTCTTAACCAAAGAACATGAAGACCATTATCACAAAATAATGGGTCTGAGGTCAGTGATCCCGGAAGTTAAATTTGATCTGAAAGAAGATGAATATCTGGGGATCCAAGAGCAAATTTGAAACAGAGGATGGGAAGTTCTAACCAACCCTGAGATAAAGGTTGGAAGGAATATGGCTCAGGAATTCTACTCAAATCTGTGGTTAATAGATAAGCAGAGAATGACTGGAACTGCTTACCATACCTACAGAACCATGGTCAGAGGGAAAGTTATGTACTTCCATCTGGACAAAATAAGAGAAATCTTCAAATTACCTCAACTGCAAGATGATCCTGAATCCTTTAATAGGAGAATGGTGAGAGCAGATAAAGGGTTGGATCAAGTTCTAGAGGACATATGCCTCCCTGGAACTAAGTGGATAACCAATTCAAAGGGTGTCCCAAACCAACTCAAGAGGGGAGACCTCAAACCAATTGCAAGAGGTTGGCTAGACTTTATTGGGCGTTCCATGCTGCCCACTAGCAACCGTTCTGAGGTCACTATCAAGAGAGCAGTGATGATTCATTGCATTATGCTTGGAAAAGAAGTGGAGGTTCATCATGTGATTGCTTGTGAGATCTACACAATTGCAAATAAAAATTCCACTGAAGCCAAATTGGCATACCCAAGCTTGATCTCCTTGCTCTGTAAAGAGGCTGGGGTAAAGATGGGAGTAGATGAATTCATACCCATTGAACATCCAATCACCAAGAAGTCAATGGAAGGACAAATGCAAGACAACTCTATCAAAAGGAGGGCGCAGGAGTTCCTCCCTGAATTCCCTGAAATTGGCTACTGGGCCAGCCTAGAAGCATCTATCAACAAGTTGCAAGAGACTATGGAGCAACTGAAGGAACAAGAGAAGCAGGGGCGTGAACTCCAAGAGTTGAAACGCCAAAAGCTCTCATCTCAAGTTGAGGGAGCATCTACTTCTCAAAATCAAGGTTGTTGAGTCCTAACTCTGTGAAAACCTCTATCATTAGGAGCCTATTTAAATTTTTGTTTTCTATTTTTATTTTCTAGTCTCATCTTATATTTATTTTTGAGTCTTGTTTTTAATTCATAATTAATAAAATTTAAAATTCATGTCTTAAAGCTATGAATGTCCTATGAATCCATCACCTCTCTTAAATGAAAAATGCTTTAATCACAAAAGAACAAGAAGTACAAGATTTCGAAATTTATCCTTGAAACTAGTTGAATTAGTTTGATGTGGTGACAATAATTTTTGTTTTCCGAATGAATGCTTGAACAATGCATATGTCTCTTGAATTTGTTGTTTTGAGAATGTTAAAATTGTTGGCTCTTGAAAGAATGAGGAAAAAGATAACTGTTATTGAGGATCTGAAAAATCATCAAATTGATTCTTGAAGCAAGAAAAAGCAATGATTCAAAAAAAAAATTTCGAAAAAAAAGGAAGAGAGAAAGAAAAAGAAAAAGAAAGAAATAAAGTTGTGATCCAAGGCAAAAAGAGTGTGCTTAAGAACCCTGGACACCTCTAATTGGAGACTCTAGCAAAGCTGAGTCACAATCTGAAAAAGTTCACCCAATTATGTGTCTGTGGCATGTATGTATCCGGTGGTAATACTGGAAGACAGAGTGCTTTGGGCCACAGCCAAGACTCATACACTAGCTATGTTCAAGAATCATTATACTTAACTAGGAGAATCAATAACATTATCTGAGCTCTGAGTTCTTATAGATGCCAATCATTCTGAACTTCAAAGGATAGAGTGAGATGCCAAAACTGTTCGGAGGCAAAAGGCTACTAGTCCCGCTCATCTAATTGGAGCTAAGTTTCCTTGATATTTTGGAATCTATAGTATATTCTCTTCTTTTTATCCTATTTTGATCTTCAGTTGCTTGGGGACAAGCAACAATTTAAGTTTGGTGTTGTGATGAGCGGATAATTTATACGCTTGTTGGCATTGTTTTTAGTATGTTTTTAGTATGATCCAGTTAGTTTTTAGTATATTTTTATTAGTTTTTAGTTAAAATTCACTTTTCTGGACTTTACCATGAGTTTGTGTGTTTTTCTGTGATTTCAGGTATTTTCTGGCTGAAATTGAGGGTTCTGAGCAAAAATCTGATTCAGAGACTGAAAAGGACTGCAGATGCTGTTGGATTCTGACCTCCCTGCACTCGAAGTGGATTTTCTGGAGCTACAAAAGCCCAATTGGCACGCTCTCAACGGAATTGGAAAGTAGACATCCTGGGCTTTCCAGCAATGTATAATAGTCCATACTTTTCTCGAGATTTGATGGCCCAAACCGGCGTGGCAAAACAGCCTCAGAAATTCCAGCGTTTAACGCTGGAACTGGCATAAAACTTGGAGTTAAACGCCCAAACTGGCATAAAAGCTGGCGTTTAACTCCAGAAAAGGTCTCTACACGAAAATGCTTCAATGCTCAGCCCAAGCACACACCAAGTGGACCCAGAAGTGGATTTTTACGTCATTTACTCATTTCTGTACACCCTAGGTTACTAGTTTACTATTAATAGGATATTTTGACATTGTATCAGTACCTCATGACACTTTACACGTTTCTCATTGTATCTTCTACAGCATGAGTCTCTAAACCCCATGGTTGGGGGTGAGGAGCTCTGCTGTGTCTTGATGGATTAATGCAATTACTACTGTTTTTCATTCAATCATGCTTGCTTCCATTTTAAGATATTACTTGTTCTTAAACCAGATGAATGTGATGATCCGTGACAATCATCATCATTCTCAACTATGAACGTGTGCCTGACAACCACCTCCGTTCTACCTTAGATTAAGTAGATATCTCTTGGATTCTTTAATCAGAATCTTCGTGGTATAAGCTAGAACTGATGGCGGCATTCAAGAGAATCCGGAAGGTCTAAACCTTGTCTGTGGTATTCTGAGTAGGATTCAATGATTGAATGACTGTGACGAGCTTTAAACTCCTGAAGGCGGGGTGTTAGTGACAGACGCAAAAGAATCATTGGATTCTATTCCGGCCTGATTGAGAACCGACAGATGGATAGCCGTGCCGTGACAGGGTGCGTTGAACATTTCCACTGAGAGGATGAGAGGTAGCCATTGACAATGGTGAAACCCTACATACAGCTTGCCATGGAAGGAGCCTTGCGTGTTTGAAGAAGAAGACAGTAGGAAAGCAGAGATTCAGAAGATGTAGCATCTCCAAAACCTCAACCTATTCTCTATCACTGCAAAACAAGTACTTATTTCATGTTCTTTTACTTTTCACAATCAATCCTGATAATTTCTGATATCCTGACTAAGATTTACAAGATAACCATAGCTTGCTTCAAGCCGACAATCTCCGTGGGATCGACCCTTACTCACGTAAGGTATTACTTGGACGACCCAGTGCACTTGCTGGTTAGTTGTGCGGGGTTGCAAAAGTGTGATTGCAATTTCGTGCACCAATAGCCGTGCTAACTCTTCCATAGTGCAACTTGTAGCGACCCTCAATTTTAAAAATATAAATATAAATAAGTTATAATTTGTTTTATAAAATTAGAATTCCTTATTTTTAGAAAATTATTTTTATTATTAGTAATTGAACTAATTTTATAATAATTTGAATTTAATCAAATTTATATTATTATTATTATTATTATTATTATTATTATTATTATTATTATTATTATTATTATAAACATTGGATATAATTTTTATGAGTATTATATGTATTATAAGTGTATATGATTTTACTCTCTAGTATTATAAATTTATTGTTGTTATTATATTTACTACGTTACTATTATTATTACTATTATTACATTTATTATTATTATTATTATTATTATTATTATTACTACATGATTATCACTACTATTACTAGTATTATTATTACTATTATTAATTATAAAGCATGAAAGTAAAAGGCGGTTTATATTTTGCATTTAAGTTACATATATATTATTATTATTGTTATATATTGGACTGTGTGCATATATATATATATCATAAGGCTTATATAATAATAAAGAAAGCCAAGGCGGTGGCTTATAGGCTTCCTTAAGCCACACACACATACATACATATATATACATATATATATATATATATATATATATATTGTGTGAATATCGTAAGAGAACGATGAAAAGAAAAAAAAGGAAGAGCATAGCCGAGAGAGAAAAAAAAGGAACTTAAACCCCACCAAACTTCTGTCTTCGATTTTTTGCAATCCGTAACTCCAATCAAAAATCTAATCCGGTGAAAGTATTCGTAACCTCCTCCTCTACACGTTAGCACCATTTTTGATTAGTGAAAGTTGACAATGATGTAGCTCCTCTTTGCTTTGGATTTGGCCAACGGGAATTTTAGGAGGCAAAGACAATTCTGGACGTTTTCTTCTTCGATAGCTCAGTTAGAAAGCTTCTCCAGAGCTTTGAATATTTTGATTCCGCACGAGGGTATGGTTTTGGTTTCTCATAATTAATGTTTAATGTCACGTGAAAGCATAGGCTAGAAGACCTTAAGATAGGAGTGAAATGAATGAATAATTGATGGATTGTGTATATGGTATAAAATGTGAGGTTTAACTGTTGTCAATAATTTGCTGTTGAAGTTGGTCGGTTTGGAAAAAGATTTAATATTGGTATTTATTTGATTATGAAATAATTTGTTACTGGAAATGATTTGAGTGACTGAGAGGTGTTTGGTTTGATAGTTGGGACCCTTGAAGGGTGGCAGAAATTTGAGTCTTAAAGGAGATATTGCCAAAGTTTCTTTAAGAATTGGAGTTTTGATTGGAGGCAATATTTTAAAAGGGAAAGAGATTATTATGTGGCTTGTGTATTTGAGACTATTTGTTGACCCTCTGTCGCAAGATGTGACCGGGCACTTTAACTCCCCGGATTCCCCCATGGGTATGCATATAAATATGAATATTGAATATTATTGAGCTGGGAGTTTAACTCCATGGAATACTATACTATTGAGCTTGGAGTGTGACTCCATGGAATATTATATTTGAGCTTGGAGTTTGACTCCATGGAATATTATTGAGCTTGGGGATGCGCGCACAGAGGGACGGTCCAGTGGTTAACTACCAGGACTTGTCGGGTTGGCCGTAGAACTGACAGATGAGACTCATTAGGCATAGGACAGGCATACATCATATGCATTTGTTTGTTTGCTTGAGTGTGCATTGTTTTGGTTTGCTTAGCTGTTTAATTCAGCTTATCCGCTACTTGTTCTACTTGCTGTAAATGCTTCTCTATCTGTGTTTTCCTTGTTTGAACTGTATGTGTATGTTTTCTTAGAAATTTCTCTTGACGAAGGTGTGAGGAGAGAAGGTTGTTCCACCAATGTCTCGGAGGATTGGAGGAGTCAGAAAGTGAAGTATTAAGTTAAAGTTAGATTCAGAACTAGAATACCTTAGATAGCTTACCTAACTTTTGGTTTAGTTTATTTTCCTTAAGAATGATTCTGAGTGTCGGAGTTATAGGAATGCCTCTGGCTTTCCCGAGATTTTTTATATTAACTATGCGGGCACCTTTACCATACTGAGAACCTCCAGTTCTCATTTCATACTATGTTGTTGTTTTTCAGATGCAGGTCAAAAGGTATCTCATTAGGCGTCTGGACACCTGAAGCGAAGTGGTTACTGGATTATTTTGGTGTGTAGTGATGTATATACACGTACTTAGCTTTCTCTCTGCATAACTTATTCTTTTTTATCCTCCTAGAGGTTTATGGAGAGGCAGGGTTTTGTTTATGTACATTTTGGGTTTTGGATATATATATATATATATATATATATATATATATATATATATATATGTAAATATTCTCCAACCAGCCTTGACTTTGCAAACTGAGTGAGGAGCTTGTTATTTTGTACCTTTGGCTTTCTATTCATACGTTTATTATCTTACGTTTGATAGTTATAGTTTGACTCACACGCAAGTTATTCCGCTTCCGGAGCGTGGCGCTTTTCATTTTGCGGTTTTGTTTTACCCATTTTTCAAGGCTCCTAGTCTATTATCTTCTTTCTACTACTATAAGTATGTATTTTATTTTTTTAGAAGTCGTAATACCTCACCACCTCTGCTTTACGACTTAAGCGTGAGGTTCTGTGTGGTAGGGTGTTACATTATGGTATCAGAGCAGTTCGTTCCTATAGAGCCTGAGGGATGGACTGATTATGCTTCTGGGCATACTCTAGGTGTGTGTGTGTGCTATTAGGATATCTGATTGATATATGTGGCATAAATGTTCATGAGCATGCATTTGGAACTTGAAGCATTAAACTTGCAATATTGAGACTGATCAATTTAATATCACTTGTTTGGTGTGAAAAGGGACCAAATGTCGTCTCGTAGATCCGAACGAGGTATACGGAGAGGAAATCCCATGGTTGAACCAAAGCAAGAACGTCGAGGTGGAAACTCTAGTGCTAGTACGAGTAACGTAAGTCGATACTATAGGTCAATGACCCTTACTGATTTCCTCAAGAATGGTCCACTTCGGTTTAACAGAAATGCCAATGCCCTGGAGGCTGATTAGTGGTTTTGAGAAGTAGAGAGGTTTTTGTACACTCAGCACATTCCTGAAGTACAGTCAGTAGAGATAGTGACTCATATATTGGAGGGAGATGCTCAGAATTGGTGGCAAGAATTGTGTCATACCTTGCAGGTGGAGTTAACGGATGTCCCTTGGCATAGATTCAAGATAGATTTTTATGGGAGATATTTCTTGCATGCGTTTCACATTGCAAAGGAACTGGAGTTAATGCAGCTGAAGCAAAAGGATATGTCCGTCGCTGACTATACCCATGAATTCGACAACCTGTGCCGTTTCTCAAAAACTTGTCAAGGAAATCTAGCCGATTATGAGGAATGGAAGTGTGCTCAGTATGAGAAAGGACTAAGGAGAGATATCTTTAATTACGTGTATCCACAAAAGCTAACAAATTTCACTGAGTTAGCTAAGAAGAGCCAGCTCGCAGAGGATCGCTGCTTGAAGTGGACACTGCTACAGGAAGGCTTTGGTGAGACTGCTCCAGAGGAGCCGCACAGGGCTGGACTGAGAATGTGCTTTCGATATAGAGCACCAGGACACATGTCTAGGGATTGTCCGCGTGGAAGAGCCGCAAATGCGGGTTGGCCATGACAGGATTGAGGTAAGTATGATACAGAATGCGTAGGACATATTTGTTCTATGTAGAACTAGGACCTTGTTTCCGATTAGGTTACATAGCCGGATATGGAAGTTTAGGACTGGAAAGACTGGATGTAGTTTTGGACTTGGATACGGACTAGGAATTTAGGCCGATAGAAATATCTATTTGATAACCATTTAGGTGTCGAGAGAAAAAGTAAGTTGTGATAGATTTAGTGTCAGAGGCGGAACCAGTTTTGATTGTATTACGTAAGGTGACACCATTAGAATCGGCAGAACTTAAGAGCTAGATGAAGTGAGTATTAGTAGCGATAAACCCGTTATTCTATTACCAACCTGCCTTATAACCTTTCTGCATTGAGTTTATCTTGTACCTTCTGTTTTGCGTAGACTTTTAAGCCGTAAGAATATTCTGGATTTACAAACAAAGCATGTCAAATTTTTCTATTTTTCTTTGACATGTTTAAGAAAGGAAGTTACATTAGTATGAATATTTTCTATTTTATATCAATTTTCGAGGACGAAAATTTTTGTAAGGTGGATAGAATATAGCGATCCTCAATTTTAAAAATATAAATATAAATAAGTTATAATTTATTTTATAAAATTAGAATTCCTTATTTTTAGAAAATTATTTTTATTATTAGTAATTGAACTAATTTTATAATAATTTGAATTTAATCAAATCTATATTATTATTATTATTATTATTATTATTATTATTATTATTATTATTATTATTATTATTATTATTATTATTATTATAAACATTGGATATAATTTTTATGAGTATTATATGTATTATAAGTTTATAAGATTTTACTCCCTAGTATTATAAATTTACTGTTGTTATTATATTTACTACGTTACTATTATTATTACTATTATTACGTTTATTATTATTATTATTATTATTATTATTATTATTATTATTATTATTATTATTACATGATTATCACTACTATTACTAGTATTATTTTTACTATTATTAATTATAAAGCATGAAAGTAAAATGCGGTTTATATTTTGCATTAAGTTACATATATATTATTATTATCGTTAAATATTGGACTGTGTGCATATATATATATATATATATATATATATATATATATTGTAAAAAAGGAAGAGCATAGCCGAGAGAGAGAAGAAAAAGGAACTTAAACCCCACCAAACTTCTGGCTTCGATTTCTTGCAATCCGTAACTCCAATAAAAAATCTAATCCGGTAAAAGTATTCGTAACCTCCTCCTCTACACGTTGGCACCATTTTTTATTAGTGGAAGTTGACAATGACGTAGCTCATCTTTCCTTCGGATTTGGCCAACGGGAATTTTAGGAGGCAAAGACGATTCTGGACGTTTTCTTCTTCGATAGCTCGGTCAGAAAACTTCTCCAGAGCTTTGAATATTTTGATTCCATACGAAGGTATGGTTTTGGTTTCTCGTAGTTAATGTTTAATGTCACGTGAAAACATAGGCTAGAAGACCTTAAGATAGGAGTGAAATGAATGAATAATTGATGGATTGTGTATATGGTATAAAATGTGAGGTTTAGCTGTTGTCAATAATTTGCTGTTAAAGTTGGTCGGTTTGGAAAAAGATTTAATATTGGTATTTGTTTGATTACGAAATAATTTGTTATTGGAAATGATTTGAGTGACTGAGAGGTGTTTGGTTTGATAGTTGGGACCCTTGAAGGGTGGCAGAAATTTGAGTCTTAAAGGAGATATTGCCAAAGTTTCTTTAAGAATTGGAGTTTTAATTGGATGTAATAGTTTAAAAGGGAAAGAGATTATTATGTGGCTTGTGTATTTGAGATGTGACCGGGCACTTTAACTCCCTGGATTCCCCCATGGGCATGCATATAAATATGAATATTGAATATTATTGAGCTTGGAGTTTAACTCCATGGAATACTATACTATTGAGCTTGGAGTGTGACTCCATGGAATATTATATTTGAGCTTGGAGTTTGACTCCATGGAATATTATTGAGTTTGGGGATGCGCGTACAGAGGGACGGTCCAATGGTTAACTACCAGGACTTGTCGGGTTGGCTGTATAACCGACAGACGAGACTCATCAGCCATAGGACAGGCATACATCATATGCATTTGTTTGTTTGCTTGAGTGTGCATTGTTTTGGTTTGCTTAGCTGTTTAATTCAGCTTATCCGCTACTTGTTCTACTTGCTGTAAATGCTTCTCTATCTGTGTTTTCCTTATTTGAACTGTATGTGTATGTTTTCTTAGAAATTCCTCTTGACGAAGGTGTGAGGAGAGAGGGTTGTTCCACCAATGTCTCGGAGGATTGGAGGAGTCAGAAAGTGAAGTATTAAGTTAAAGTTAGATTCAGAACTAGAATACCTTAGATAGCTTACCTAACTTTTGGTTTAGTTTATTTTCCTTAAGAATGATTCTGAGTGTCGGAGTTATAGGAATGCCTCTGGCTTTCCCGAGACCTTTTATATTAATTATGCGGGCACCTTTACCATACTGAGAACCTCCGGTTCTCATTCCATACTATGTTGTTGTTTTTCAGATGCAGGTCAAAAGGTATCTCATTAGGCATTTGGACACTTGAAGCGAAGTGGTTACTGGATTATTTTGGTGTGTAGTGATGTATATACACGTACTTAGCTTTCTCTCCGCATAACTTATTCTTTTTGATCCTCCTAGAGGTTTATGGAGAGGAAGGGTTTTGTTTATGTACATTTTGGGTTTTGGATATGTATGTATGTATATATATATATATATATATATATATATATATATATATATGTGTGTGTAAATATTCTCCAGCCAGCCTTGACTTCGCGGACTGAGTGAGGAGCTTGTTATTTTGTACCTTTGGCTTTCTATTCATACTTTTATTATCTTACGTTTGATAGTTATAGTTTGACTCACACGCAAGTTATTCCGCTTTCGGAGCGTGGCGCTTTTCATTTTGCGGTTTTGTTTTACCCATTTTTCAAGGCTCCTAGTCTATTATCTTCTTTCTACTACTATAAGTATGTATTTTATTTTTTTTAGAAGTCATAATACCTCGCCACCCTTGCTTTACGACTTAAGCGTAAGGCTTTGTGTGGTAGGGTGTTACACAACTTATCCAAATAGGAAGGAAGTGGGCCGACTTGGTCAGTCGATCCACAACTACCCAAATGGCATCACAACCCATTTGAGTCCTCGGTAAACCCAACACAAAATCTATGGCAATGATTTCCCATTTCCATTGTGGAATTTTCAAAGGTTGAAGGGTTCCTGAGGGTCTCTGGTGTTCAATTTTAACTTTCTGGCAAGTTAGGCACTTAGAAACGTGCAACGCCACATCATTTTTCATTTCCTGTCACCAGAACATTATTTTTAGATGTTGATACATCTTGGCACTTTTCGGATGGATTGAGAACCTGCTCTTATGAGCTTCCTCCAATATGCTCTGTTGCAAATCCTCGACATCTACACAATGATTTGATCCTTGAACTTCCACAATCCATCCTTATCTTCTGACACTCTCCACCATTTTCCTTTCTCAATTGCCGACAAAATCTTATACAATTCTTGGACATTCTGATGAGCCTTTAATAGTTTAGCCTTGAATTCGCTTGAAATTTGTAACTGTTAGGCATAAAGTCCCGAACTCTTCTCTAATCCCCAATTTCAACCCTTGGAATGCTTTCAGCAATTCTTCCTCTCTTAGTATCATCCAAGCAGCACATAGAGATTTCTTACTTAAGGCATCTACCACCACATTCGCCTTTCTTGGATGATAGTTCAACTCGAAGTCATAATCCTTTAGAAGTTCCATCCACCTCCTCTGACGCATATTCAACTCTTTTTGTTCAAAGAGGTTCTTTAAGCTCTTATGGTCCGAGAAAACATGAAACTTGACACCATAAAGATAATGCCTCCAAATCCTCAAAGCAAAAACCACGGCAGCAAGCTCCAAATCGTGAGTTAGGTAGTTTCTTTCATGCGGCCTTAACTGATGTGAGGCATAGGCTACAACTTTATGATGCTGCATCAACACGCATCCTAAATCCTTCAGTGATGCATCACAGTATACTTCGAATGGTTCTCTTGGTTCAGGCAACACCAACACGGGTGCAATAGTCAATCTCTGCTTTAATGTTAGGAAACTCTCCTCGCACTCAAGAGTCCACACAAAAGGAACATCCTTCCTAGTTAGAATGGTCAAAGGCAAAGTGAGTTGTCAAAACCCTTTAATGAACCTCCGATAATAACCCGCCAAACCTAAGAAACTCCTGATCTCTGTCACTGAAGTTGGTCGCTCCCAATTCATCACTGCCTCAACCTTAGCAGGATCCACTGCTATTCCTTACTTACTCACCATGTGACCAAGAAATTTCACTCCAGACTTCCAGAACTCACACTTGGATAGGTTGGCATACAACTTCCTATCCTTCAGGATTTGCAGAACTGTTTACAAGTGCTCTGCATGCTCATCCTCTATCTTAGAGTAGATAAGGATGTCATCGATAAACATAACAACAAACTTATCCAGATATGGATGGAAAATCCTGTTCATGTAATCCATGAATATTGCTGGAGCATTAGTCAGTCTGAAGGATATCACTGTGTATTCACAGTGACCATAGCACGTTCTGAAGGAAGTTTTAGGAATATCCTCATCTTTGACCCTTATCTGATGGTATCCAGATTATCGATCAATCTTAGAGAACATATCGGCTCCCTATAACTGGTCCATCAGGTTGTCAATTGGTGGACGAAATTGTGATCACTATTCTTTTATATACTCTGATGACATTGTTTATTTTCACAACTCCGTTCAACTAACCAGCAAGTGTACTGGGTCGTCCAAGTAATAAACCTTACGTGAGTAAGGGTCGAATCCACAGAGATTGTTGGTATGAAGCAAGCTATGGTCACCTTGCAAATCTCAGTCAGGCAGATTAAAATAGTTTATGGGTTTTCGAAAAATGTAAGTTAAGGAAATAAACAATAAAAGGGATAGAACACTTATGCAGATTCATTGGTGGGAATTTCAGATAAGCGGATGGAGATGCTGTAGAGCTCTCGGACGCCTGCCCTCCTACTGCTTCTACTCAATCCTTCTTACTCCTTTCCATGGCAAGCCTTGTATAGGGGTTCACCATCAACTGTGGCTACTTTCTTCCTCTCGGGGAAATACCCTGTGCGGCTGTCACTCGCACAGCTAACCAGTCTGGAGGCATCACCCATGGCTAATGGCTACATCCCATCCTCGCAGTGAAAACTAATGCACGCACTCTGTCACAGTACTGCTAATCACCGGTTGGTTCCCGCTCCTACTGGAATAGAATCCCTCTTTTGCGTCTGTCACTGACGCCCAGCAGGTTAAAGTTTGAAGCACGTCACAGTCATTCATTACCGGAATCCTACTCGGAATACCACAGACAAGGTGAGACTTTCCGGATTCCCAGGATCCTGCTCGGAATACCACAGACAAGGTGAGACTTTCTGGATCCTCATAAATGCCGCCATCTATCTAGCTTATACCACGAAGATTCTGTTGGGGAATCTAAGAGATACGCATTCAAGCTCTGTTGCATGTAGAACGGAAGTGGTTGTCAATCACGCGCGTTCATAAGTGAGAATGATAATGAGGGTAATCTGACTCATAACATTCATCATGTTCTTGGGTACGAATGAATATCTTGGAATAAGAATAAGAGAGATTTGAATAAAAGATAATAGAATTTCATTAATACTAGAGGTACAGCAGAGCTCCACACCCTTAATCTATGGTGTGCAGAAACTCCACTGTTGAAAATACATAAGCAAAGAGTTCAGGCATGGCCGAATGGCCAGCCTTCTCTAACGTGATCAATGATCCCCTAAGATGAAGAATAAAACAAAACTGAGATCAAAGATGTCT
This sequence comes from Arachis hypogaea, assembly GCF_003086295.3. Lineage (NCBI taxonomy): Eukaryota > Viridiplantae > Streptophyta > Magnoliopsida > Fabales > Fabaceae > Arachis > Arachis hypogaea. Next base: position 22,215,453 of record NC_092040.1, read on the forward strand.
AATACAATAGATAAATGTCCTATATATACTAGACTAGCTACTAGGGTTTACATGAGTAAGTAATTGATGTATAAATCCACTTCCGGGGCCCACTTGGTGTATGCTTGGGCTGAGCTTAATCATTCCACGAGCTAAGGCATTTCTTGGCGTCAAACTCCAGGTTATGACGTGTTTTGGGCGTTCAACTCCGGATCATGACGTTTTTCTGGCGTTTAACTCCAGACAGCAGCGTGTACTTGGCGTTCAACGCCAAGTTACGTCGTCATTATTCGAATAAAGTATGGACTATTATATATTGCTGGAAAGCCCTGGATGTCTACTTTCCAACGCCGTTGAGAGCGTGCCAATTGGAGTTCTGTAGCTCCAGAAAATCCATTTCGAGTGCAGGGAGGTCAGAATCTAACAGCATCAGCAGTCCTTTTGTCAGCCTTCTTCAGAGTTTTGCTCAAATCCCTCAATTTCAGTCAGAATTTACCTGAAATCACAGAAAAACACACAAACTGATAGTAAAGTCCAGAAATGTGAATTTAACATAAAAACTAATGAAAACATCCCTAAAAGTAGCTCAAACTTACTAAAAACTATATGAAAACAATGCCAAAAAGCGTATAAATTATCCGCTCATCACAACACCAAACTTAAATTGTTGCTTTTCCCCAAGCAACTGAAAATCAAATAGGATAAAAAGAAGAGAATATACTATAAAGTCCAAAATATCAATGAATATTAATTTAATTAGATGAGCGGGACTTGTAGCTTTTTGCTTCTGAACAGTTTTGGCATCTCACTTTTTCCTTTGAAGTTTAGAGTGATTGGCTTCTCTAGGAACTTAGAATTTCAGATAGTGTTATTGACTTTCCTAGTTAGGCATGTTGATTCTTGAACACAGCTATTTTATGAGTCTTGGCTGTGGCCCTAAGCACTTTGTCTTCCAGTATTACCACCGGATACACAAATGCCACAGACACATAACTGGGTGAACCTTTTCAGATTGTGACTTAGCTTTGCTAAAGTCCCCAGTTAGTGGTGTCCAAAGCTCTTAAGCACACTCTTTAGCTTTGGATCACGACTTTAACCATTCAGTCTCAAGCTTTTCACTTGGACCTTCATGACACAAGCACATGAATAGGGACAGCTTGGTTTAGCCGCTTAGGCCTGGATTTAATTTCCTTGGGCCCTCCTATCCATTAATGCTCAAAGCCTTGGATCCCTGCTTTAAAATTTTCGCCACTTTTTTTTTTCACTGCTTTTTCTTGCTTCAAGAATCAATTTCATGATGTTTTTCAGATCATCAATAACATTTCTCTTTGTTCATCATTCTTTCAAGCACCAACAATTTTAACACTCATAAACAACAAGATCAAAAATATGCACTATTCATTCATTCATTCGGAAAACAAAAATTATTGCCACCACATCAATATAATTAAATTAAATTCACTAATAATTTCGAAAATTTATGTACTTCTTATTCTTTTGAATTAAAACATTTTTCATTTAAGAGAGGTGAAGGACTAATGGAATTATTCATAATCTTTAAGGCATGGTTACATACTAATGATCATGAAGTAAAGACACAAAACATAGATAAACACAATATTAAAAACGAAAACAGAAAGAAATAAAGAACAAGGAATGAATCCACCTGAGTGAGGGTGGCGCCTTCTTGAAGGTCCAATGGTGCTTTTTGAGCTCCTCTATGTCTTTTCCTTGCTTCTGTTGCATGATCCCTAGTGATTTTGGTGTTTTTAACATTATTTGCTCCCAATAGTTGTGTGGAGGACAACTTATCCCCTGAGGTATCTCAGGGATCTCTTGATTTGCAGCCACATGTTATATCACTGAGCTATGACGGCTTATATTTTCCATCTCCCAAGACTCAGAGGTGGAAGCTTTTGTCTTCCCTTTGAGGTTTCTCTGGCCTTGGGTGCCATTAATGGTAATGGAAAAGCAAAAAAGCTATGCTTTTACCACACCAAACTTAAAATATTGCTCGCCCTCGAGCAAGAAAAGAAAGAAGAGAAGAAGAAGAAGAAGATAATGGAGGTGAGTGAGGGGAGATGGATTCGGCTATATGGGTGGGATTGGGTGGGGAAGAGAAGTTAAATTGTAAAGGTAGGTGGGGTGTATGGGGTAGAATGGGTAGCAGCAGGTGGTGAATGAAAAACAGAAGGGATGATCATGAATGGAAAGAGAGAGGGCGAGGTAGGTGGGGATCCTGTGAGGTCCACAGATCCTGAGGTGAAAAGAAATACCATTCCTTCACCATATAGGCATGTAAAATGCCTTGGCACACCATTCTGGCGTTCAAACGCCCATTGGTGCATGTTCTGGGCGTTAAACGCCCATGTGATGCTTGTTTCTGGCGTTGAACGCCAGTTTCAAGCTTGTTTCTGGCGTTCAGCGCCAGATTGCCCTCTGTGTGCACATCCTGGCGTTAAACGCCAGGATGTAGCTTGTTTTGGGTGTTCAGCGCCAGGAAGATGCTCTGTTCTGGCGTTGAACGCCAGCCAGATGCATCTTCTGGGCGTTGAACGCCAGCCCGTGCGTCCTCCAGGGTGAAAAATTTTTTTCTTCTGTTTTTGACTCTGTTTTTAATTCTTTTGATTTTTTCGTGACTCCTCATGATCATGTACCTAATTCAACACAAAAATAATCACCAAAACAAAATAAAATAAAATTAGATAAATAAAATTGGGTTGCCTCCCAACAAGCGCTTCTTTAATGTCATTAGCTTGACAGTGGCTCTCATGGAACCACAAGATGATCAGGTCAATTTAGTGTGTTGTCTCCACACCAAACTTAGAGTTTGGGTATGGAATTTGAACACCAAACTTAGAGTTTGGTTGTGGCCTCACAACACCAAACTTAGAGTTTGACTGTGTGGGCCCTTCTTGACCTTGAACTGAGAGAAGCTCTTCATGCTTACTCTCTTTTGTCACAGAGGGATGGCCATGTGCCTGAAACACAAGGTATTCCCCATTCAATTGAAGGACTAACTCTCCTCTGTGAACATCTATCACAGCTTCTGCTGTGGCTAGGAAAGGTCTTCCTAGGATGATGCATTCATCATCTTCCTTCCTAGTATCTAGGATTATGAAATCAGCAGGGATGTAAAGGCCTTCAACCTTCACTAGCACGTCCTCTACCATTCCATAAGCTTGTCTCATGGACTTGTCTGCCAATTGTAATGAGAACAAGGCAGGTTGTACCTCAATGATCCCTAGCTCCTCCATTACAGAGAGTGGCATCAGATTTATCCCTGATCCCAGATCACATAGAGCTTTTTCAAAGCTCATGGTGCCAATGGTGCAAGGTATTAAGAACTTGCCAGGATCTTGTTTCTTTTGAGGTAGAGTTTCCTGAATCCAAGTATCTAAGTCACTAATGAGCAAGGGAGGTTCACTTTCCCAAGTCTCATTACCAAATAGCTTGGCATTCAGCTTCATGATAGCTCCTAAATATTGAGCAACTTGCTCTCCAGTTACATCTTCATCCTCTTCAGAGGATGAATAGTTTTCAGAGCTCATGAATGGCAGAGGGAGATTTAATGGAATCTCTATGGTCTCTGTATGAGCCTCAGATTCCTCAGGATCTTTAATAGGAAACTCCTTCTTGCTTGAGGAACGTCCCAGGAGGTCTTTCTCACTAGGATTTTCGTCCTCCTCCTCCTTGATGCATTCGGCCATGTTGACTAAGTCAATGGCTTTGCACTCTCCTTTTGGATTCTCTTCTGTATTACTTGGGAGAATACTGGGAGGAGTTTCAATAACTTTCTTACTCAGCTGGCCTACTTGTGCCTCCAAATTTCTAATGGAGGATCTTGTTTCATTCATGAAACTGAAAGTGGCTTTTGACAGATTAGAGACTATATTAGCTAAATTAGAATTATTTTCAGAGTTCTCTGTCTGTTGCTGAGAAGATGATGGATATGGCTTGCTATTGTTCAGCCTATTGCGTCCACCATTGTTAAAGCCTTGTTGAGGCTTTTGTTGATCCTTCCAGGAGAAATTTGGATGATTTCTCCATGATGGGTTATAAGTGTTTCCATAAGGTTCACCCAGATAATTAACCTCTGCCATGGCAGGGTTCTCAGGATCATAAGCTTCTTCAGAAGCTGCCTCTCTAGTACTGTTGGCTGCATGTTGCAATCCATTCAGATTTTGAGAGATTATGTTGACCTGTTGAGTCAACATTTTGTTCTGAGCCAATATGGCATTCAGAGCATCAATTTCAAGAACTCCTTTCTTCTGAGGTACCCTATTATTCACGGAATTCCTCTCAGAGGTATACATGAACTGGTTGTTTGCAACCATGTCAATGAGTTCTTGTGCCTCTTCAGGCGTTTTCTTCAGGTGAATAGATCCACCTGCAGAATGGTCCAATGACATTTTCGAAAATTCAGAGAGACCATAATAGAATATATCTAATAGGGTCCATTCTGAAAACATGTCAGATGGACATCTCTTGGTCAGCTGCTTGTATCTTTCCCAAGCTTCATAGAGGGATTCACCATCTTTTTGTTTGAAGGTTTGAACATCCACTCTCAGCTTGCTCAGCTTTTGAGGAGGAAAGAATTTATCCAAGAAGGCAGTGACCAGCTTATCCCAGGAGTCCAGACTATCCTTAGGTTGTGAATCCAACCATATTCTAGCTCTGTCTCTTACAGCAAAAGGGAAAAGCATGAGTCTGTAGACTTCAGGATTAACTCCATTTGTCTTTACAGTATCACAGACCTGCAAGAACTCAGTTAAGAACTGATAAGGATCTTCAGATGGAAGTCCATAAAACTTGCAGTTTTGTTGCATTAAAGCAACTAGTTGAGGCTTAAGCTCAAAGTTATTGGCTCCAATGGCAGGAATGGAGATGCTTCTTCCATCAAACTTGGATGTTGGCTTTGTGAAGTCACCAAGCATTCTCCTTGCATTATTATCATTATTTTCGGCTGCCATGTCCTTCTCTTGTTCAAAAATTTCTGAAAGGTTGTTTCTGGATTGTTGTAATTTAGCTTCTCTTAATTTTCTCTTCAGAGTCCTTTCAGGTTCTGGATCAGCTTCAACAAGAGTGCCTTTATCCTTGTTCCTGCTCATAAGAAAGAGAAAAGAAAACAAGAAAAGAAAGAGGAATCCTCTATGTCACAGTATAGAGATTCCCTTATGTTAGTAGAAGAAGAAAGGGGTAGAAGAATGAAGAGGGAGATTCGGATTTGTGGATGAAGAGAGGTGAAGAGAAGTGTTAGTAATTAATTAATTAAATAGAAGAAGAGAAGAGAGGGAGAGGATTTTTCGAAAATAATTTTGAAAAAGGGGTTAGTAATTTTCGAAAATCAAAGACAAAGTATAATTAAAATCAAAATTTAAAACAAAAAGAATTTTTGAAAAAGGGAGGGAGAATTTTCGAAAATTAGAGAGGGAAAAGTAGTTAGATGGTTTTGAAAAAGATAAGAAACAAACAAAGAGTTAGTTAGTTGATTGAAAAAGATTTGAAATCAAATTTTGAAAAAGATAAGAAGATAAGAAAAAGATAAGATATTCTGAAATCAAATTTTGAAAAAGATAAAATTTTTGAAAAAGATAAGATAAAAGATAAAAAGATATATTTGAAAAAGGATATTTTGAAAAAGATTTAATTTTTAAAAAGACTCAACTAACAAGAAACTACAAGATAAGATTCTAGAACATAAAGATTGAACCTTTTTTAACAAGAAAGTATCAAACTTCAAATTTTTGAACCAATCACATTAATTGTTAGCTAATTTTCGAAAATTTGATATAAAGATAAGAAAAAGATTTTGAAAATATTTTGAAAAAGATTTTTGAAATTTTCGAAAATAAAAAAAAATGAAAAAGATATGATTTTTGAAAAAGATTTTAAAAAGATAAGATTTTTAAAATTGAAATTTTGATTTGACTTGTAAGAAACAACTAATTTTAAAAAATTTTTGACCAAGTCAATCCCAAAATTTCGAAATTTTGGAGGGAAATAAGGAAAAGATATTTTTGAAATCAAATTTTGAATGAAAAACACAAAAATGACCCAGAACATGAAAATTTTGGATCAAGACACAAGATGCATGCAAGAATGCTATGAATGTCAAGATGAACACCAAGAACACTTTGAAGATCATGATGAACATCAAGAACATAATTTTGAAAAATTTTTGATGCATAGAAAACATGCAAGACACCAAACTTAAAAATCTTTAATGCATGAAAAATATGAATGCAAAAATGCATATGAAAAACAACAAAAGACACAAAACAAGAAATCATCAAGATCAAACAAGAAGACTTATCAAGAACAACTTGAAGATCATGAAGAACACTATGAATGCATGGGATTTTCGAAAAATGCAAGAAAAATTTTAAAAGCATGCAATTGACACCAAACTTAAAAATCAACACAAGACTCAAACAAGAAACACAAAATATTTTTTATTTTTATGATTTTCTAATTTTTTTTTTGTATTTTTATTAATTTTTTTTCGAAAAACATTTTTGGAAAAACGAAAAATAAAAGAAAAATTTTTGAAAAAGATTTTTGAAAAGAAAATTACCTAATCTGAGCAACAAGATGAACCGTCAGTTGTCCATACTCGAATAATCCCCGGCAACGGCGCCAAAAACTTGGTGGACGAAATTGTGATCACTATTCTTTTATATACTCTGATGACATTGTTTATTTTCACAACTCCGTTCAACTAACCAGCAAGTGTACTGGGTCGTCCAAGTAATAAACCTTACGTGAGTAAGGGTCGAATCCACAGAGATTGTTGGTATGAAGCAAGCTATGGTCACCTTGCAAATCTCAGTCAGGCAGATTAAAATAGTTTATGGGTTTTCGAAAAATGTAAGTTAAGGAAATAAACAATAAAAGGGATAGAACACTTATGCAGATTCATTGGTGGGAATTTCAGATAAGCGGATGGAGATGCTGTAGAGCTCTCGGACGCCTGCCCTCCTACTGCTTCTACTCAATCCTTCTTACTCCTTTCCATGGCAAGCCTTGTATAGGGGTTCACCATCAACTGTGGCTACTTTCTTCCTCTCGGGGAAATACCCTGTGCGGCTGTCACTCGCACAGCTAACCAGTCTGGAGGCATCACCCATGGCTAATGGCTACATCCCATCCTCGCAGTGAAAACTAATGCACGCACTCTGTCACAGTACTGCTAATCACCGGTTGGTTCCCGCTCCTACTGGAATAGAATCCCTCTTTTGCGTCTGTCACTGACGCCCAGCAGGTTAAAGTTTGAAGCACGTCACAGTCATTCATTACCGGAATCCTACTCGGAATACCACAGACAAGGTGAGACTTTCCGGATTCCCAGGATCCTACTCGGAATACCACAGACAAGGTGAGACTTTTCGGATCCTCATAAATGCCGCCATCTATCTAGCTTATACCACGAAGATTCTGTTGGGGAATCTAAGAGATACGCATTCAAGCTCTGTTGCATGTAGAACGGAAGTGGTTGTCAATCACGCGCGTTCATAAGTGAGAATGATAATGAGGGTAATCTGACTCATAACATTCATCATGTTCTTGGGTACGAATGAATATCTTGGAATAAGAATAAGAGAGATTTGAATAAAAGATAATAGAATTTCATTAATACTAGAGGTACAGCAGAGCTCCACACCCTTAATCTATGGTGTGCAGAAACTCCACTGTTGAAAATACATAAGCAAAGAGTTCAGGCATGGCCGAATGGCCAGCCTTCTCTAATGTGATCAATGATCCCCTAAGATGAAGAATAAAACAAAACTGAGATCAAAGATGTCTAATACAATAGATAAATGTCCTATATATACTAGACTAGCTACTAGGGTTTACATGAGTAAGTAATTGATGCATAAATCCACTTCCGGGGCCCACTTGGTGTATGCTTGGGCTGAGCTTAATCATTCCACGAGCTAAGGCATTTCTTGGCGTCAAACTCCAGGTTATGACGTGTTTTGGGCGTTCAACTCCGGATCATGACGTTTTTCTGGCGTTTAACTCCAGACAGCAGCGTGTACTTGGCGTTCAACGCCAAGTTACGTCGTCATTATTCGAATAAAGTATGGACTATTATATATTGCTGGAAAGCCCTGGATGTCTACTTTCCAACGCCGTTGAGAGCGCGCCAATTGGAGTTCTGTAGCTCTAGAAAATCCATTTCGAGTGCAGGGAGGTCAGAATCCAATAGCATCAGCAGTCCTTTTGTCAGCCTTCTTCAGAGTTTTGCTCAAATCCCTCAATTTCAGTCAGAATTTACCTGAAATCACAGAAAAACACACAAACTCATAGTAAAGTCCAGAAATGTGAATTTAACATAAAAACTAATGAAAACATCCCTAAAAGTAGCTCAAACTTACTAAAAACTATATGAAAACAATGCCAAAAAGCGTATAAATTATCCGCTCATCATCAATCCTTGGCAACGGGTATTTATTCTTCACAGTAATCTTTTTCAGCTGCCGATAGTCAATGCATAAGCGCATAATCCCATCTTTCTTCTTCACCAGTAACAGTGGCGCGCCCCACGAAGAAACACTCGGTAGGATAAAGTTCTTACCCAACAGATCTTCTAGCTGAGACTTCAATTCATCCATTTCTAGAGGTGACATCCTATAAGGAGCACTCGAGATTGGTCCGGCCCCAGGCACCAACTCAATAGCAAACTCAACTTCTCAGTTAGGTGAAAATTCATCAATATCATCAAAAAACACCTCAGGAAACTCACATACAACCGGAATTTGCTCCAAGCTTTGATCATCACCCAAAATACCTATAGCTAACAACAATATTCCCTGTCATTCGGCTCCAGAACAGTTCACTATCACAGAATTCAGGTAGTAGTTATTTACCACAACCGGCCTTTCTGTGTCTTCTGGCATAAAATACACTATTTTTGCAGAACAATCGAGTAGGACATGATTCTTGGATAACCAGTCCAATCCCATAATGAGATCAAGACCAGTCCTCGGCAAACAAATTAGATTATACACGAAGTCACGCTGTTGTATTCGGAAGGAAACTTGGGGGCACCTTAACCTAGTCACCACAGCCTCATAAGTAGCATTATACACCTTTAAATCATACCCCAGGACTACTATTTTCAATCCTAACTCATCAGCCTTCTCAAATGCAATAAATAAATGTGTAGCTCTAGAATCAAATAATGTATTCAAAGTTTTACCGGCCATCTCACAATTACCTCTAATCAGTGTCTCTGACACCTCAATGCGTACTGAAGAAATAATGTATACTCTCCCCGGCTATTGTACTCTGCTAGACTCATACCTCTTCTTCTTTGGGCAACTATTAGCCAAGTGTCCAGGCTGTCCATATGAGTAACATACTCCAGTCCCAAAACCTGCATGGTCCTGAATGGTACTTCCCGCATCTGTGACAATTCAAATCCTGTTGTAGCTGCTTCCCATGACTTCTTCCCTGATTAGCATTGGCATTTGGCCTCCTGAAGTTACTTTACCCCTGATTATTCTGAGGGACAAAGCCACCACGCTTGAATTGTCTGCCTCTAGGTTCAAAGTTCCTTCCCGAAGTCCTCTAGAAAGGCATCTTCATACTTCTCTTTTCTGCTGCAGCCTTTCTATCACACTCCTCAGCCACCCTACTCTTATTCACAAGTTCTGAGAACACCCGAATCTCCATAGGTGCTACAAAGCTCTGAATGTCACTCCGAAGACCTCCTTCATACATAATGCATTTTCACTCAGCAAAGTCCTCAGAAGCTCCCTGACAAATGCGTGAAAAATAGCAGAGTTCCTCAAATCTGCTAGTATACTCAGTAATGGTCATCTAGTCCTATTTCAGCTGAAGAAGTTCAAGTTTCTTGGCATTTCTAACTGAGCTGGGAAAGTATTTCTTATAGAATTCTTCTCAGAAAAACTCCCAAGAGATCACAACCCCATCAGGCTGCAGAATGTGCCTCATACCCTGCCACCAATGCTGAGCTTCACCTTATAGCTGGTAGGTTCCAAACTCAACCCACAGTTCATTAGGAACCTACTGAGCCTGTAGTGCTCGCTCAATGGCTTGTATCCAGTTATCTGCATCAGTAGGGTTTGAGGTTCCTCTGAAGGCCAGAGGATGAACCTTCAGGAAGGAGGAAAGCGTCATAGGACCATTATCACCGTTGTTGCCATTGTTACCATTATTTATTTGGTTTCAAACGGCTTCAGCTGTCACTTGCATCATTGCGGCCATATTCCCCAAGGTAGCCATGAAGTCTACATGGTTAGGATTATTCCCTGATGCTTCAGGCATAACATTTCCTATTCTGCCTCTACCTCGCTCGCGTCCGCATCTGCGAGTCGGCATCTGGTCCTTATACACACCAAACAAGTGATATCAAGTTGGTCAGTCTCAATATCGCAAGTCCTAAATGCATGCTCATGAACGTTTTTGCCACATATATCAGTTAGATATCCTACTAGCATAAGGACACATACACAAAGAATGCACAGAAGCACAATCAGTCCGTCCTCTGGCTCTATAGGAACGAACTACCCTGATACCATAATGTAACACCCTACTACTCAGAGTTTTACACTTAAGTCGTAGAACAGAGGTAGTGTGGTGTTACTGCCCTCTAATCATATAATATATACATATAATAGTGAAAAGACATAATATACTAGGAGCCTTTAAAAACAGGTAAAAAAATATCACAAATAGAAGCGTAATGCTCAGGGAATCGAATTACTTGGGTGCTACGAGACCTAGAAATTAAAGATAGGAATAAGCAAAAAAGTAAAGAAAGCCAAGAATATAACATAACTAGCTCCCGACTCAGCCTACGAAGTCAAGGCTAGCCGGAGAATATATATACATACATATACATGTGACCCAAAATATTCAAAATACAAAATAAGACCCTAGCTCTCCCTCAACCTCTATGAGGAACAAAATAAACAAGTTTCTTGGAGAGCAAGCTAAGTACATAGGTACATATATATACAAACAGAAAACCCAAAATAACTAAGGGACTACTCCGCTTCAAAGATCTAGACGCCTAGTGTTCCGAGGGTTACCTGAAACTGAAGGTCGATCTCGGATGAGATCTTTTACTGTGGTGGCCGGAGGTGTCGTGTTTGACTTATTGGATCTGGTGGCCAGAGCTATCGTCTCCGACTTGTTGGACTTGGCAGTGCTGCTGATCCTTCGTCACCGGAGGGTGGTGGTACCTGCAAGAGACTCCGATGCTTAAGTTAGCACGTGCTTTAGGCAGATTTTTTGTAGAATCAGAGTATCAGTTATACCTGGGTGCTCCAATGTATTTATAATGGTGTGGAGTGACCTTTCTGGAGATAAGATAGTTATCTTATCTTATCTTTGAGTGAAGTCATCTTATCTTTAAGGGGAACCGCCTTATCTTTCTCTAGGCTTTGCCGCCTTTAGATTTGGGCTATGTGCATTCGTTTGGGCCTGCTTGGGCCTCTTATGGCGATTTGGCCAACCTTCCAATAGGTCGGTCATGGGCCAACCTTCTAAGAGGTCAGTCATGGGCCAACCTTTAAAGAGGTCGGTCAACCTGGTCCTTTATAGCTCGAACCGATGTATAAATAGTGCCCCTGCTTGAGTTCAGACCTTTCCGTGAGATCGTGCTTTTAGAGCTTCGATCTCTTTGGGGAAGTCATGCTCAATCATCCTGACTTTGATCTTGAGTAGTTTCTCCTTGTGCGAGTCTGGTATTGCCCTTTTTAGCTTGTTGAGATGACTTTTCATGCTTCTTCCGACTTGTTTGCTTTCACTACTCGGGCTTTTTAGTTATAATCCAACAACTTTTTAGGTAGTGTTCCGATGGGGAACCTTTTTATAGTTTGTTTGGATGACATTTTAGCGCCATTTTGATTTGTTCTTTTTCCTTTTAAGTAGTGTCGTTTTTCAGGACTTCGTACTTTTCAGCAAAGCATTCCTAGCCTTCCTCTAGCCATTGCGAGATGTCTTTGTCCCTTTTGTGGATCTTTGTAGAGTGTTGGTACTTTGTTGTCCGACATAGGAGGCATCATAAGATTTGTAATGATAGGCACCAAGAGAGAAATTATGAGCTAGTGCCTCCCGACCCAGAGGAGAGGGTTAGTTTTCTGGTACGCGAAATTGTGAACAATACTTTTTCACAACTCTCATAATCCCCGGTCATGAACCCCAAAAAATTGGTAGTTCAGTACCATGGCATTACACAACTTCGCACAACTAACCAGCAAGTGCACTGGGTCGTCCAAGTAATAAACCTTACGTGAGTAAGGGTCGATCCCACGGAGATTGTTAGTATTGAAGCAAGCTATGGTCATCTTGTAAATCTTAGTCAGGCAAACTCAAATGGTAATGGTGATGAACGAAAATAACACAAAGGTAAAGATAGTGATACTTATGTAATTCATTGGTAGGAACTTCAGATAAGCGCATGAAGATGCCTTCCCTTCCGTCTCTCTGCTTTCCTACTGTCTTCATCCAATCCTTCTTACTCCTTTCCATGGCAAGCTTAAGCAAGGGTTTCACCGTTGTCAGTGGCTACCTCCCATCCTCTCAGTGAAAGCGATTTGCATATGCTCTGTCACAGCATAGCGGAATTCATCTGTCGGTTCTCAATCAGGCTGGAATAGAATCCAGTGATTCTTTTGCGTCTGTCACTAACGCCCCGCCCTCAGGAGTTTGAAGCACGTCACAGTCATTCAGTCATTGAATCCTACTCAGAATACCACAGACAAGGTTAGACCTTCCGGATTCTCTTGAATGCTGCCATCAGTTCTCGCCTATACCACGAAGACTCTGATCTCACGGAATGGTTGGCTCGTTTGTCAGGCGAGCACTCGGTTGTCAGGCGATCAACCATGCATCGTGCAATTAGGAATCCAAGAGATATTCACTAGAGCCTTGATTGCTTGTAGAACAAGAGTGGTTGTCAGTCACTTTGTTCATGGGTGAGAATGGTGATGGGCGTCAATCATCACCTTCATCAAGTTGAAGAACAAGTGATATCTTGGATAAAGAACAAGCGGAATTGAATGGAAGAACAATAGTAATTGCATTAATACTCGAGGTACAGCAGAGCTCCACACCTTAATCTATGGTGTGTAGAAACTCCACCGTTGAAAATACATAAGCATAAGGTCTAGGCATGGCCGAATGGCCAGCCTCCCAATGATCTAAGATAGCATACAAAATGAAGATAGCTACCAAAATCTTCTAATACAATGGTAAAAGGTCCTACTTATAAGAACTAGTAGCCTAAGGTGTACAGAAATGAGTAAATGACATAAAAATCCACTTCCGGGCCCACTTGGTGTGTGCTTGGGCTGAGCAATGAAGCAAATTTCGTGCAGAGACTCCTCTTGGAGTTAAACGCCAGCTTTAGTGCCAGTTTGGGCGTTTAACTCCCATTTGGATGCCAGTTCCAGCGTTTAACGCTGGGATTTCTTGAGGTGACTTTGAACGCCGGTTTGGGCCATCAAATCTTGGGCAAAGTATGGACTATCATATATTGCTGGAAAGCCCAGGATGTCTACTTTCCAACGCCGTTGAGAGCGCGCCAATTGGGCTTCTGTAGCTCCAGAAAATCCACTTCGAGTGCAGGGAGGTCAGAATCCAACAGCATCTGCAGTCCTTTTTGGTCTCTGAATCAGATTTTTGCTCAGGTCCCTCAATTTCAGCCAGAAAATACCTGAAATCACAGAAAAACACACAAACTCATAGTAAAGTCCAGAAAAGTGAATTTTAACTAAAAACTAATAAAAATATACTAAAAACTAACTATATCATAACAAAAACATACTAAAAACAATGCCAAAAAGTATACAAATTATCCGCTCATCATTTTCCTTCTTTGGTTCGAGGAGAACGACCCTTCTTCTACGCGTAGGACTACTTTTTTAGCCAGATGAATATCACCTTTCCTTTTACTTCTTTTGAGACCGACTTGTTGTGGTCCTACAACGTAGCTCCTTCTCAGCTTCATCCGAACTCGTGGGGCTTCATAAAAATCTTCCAGTTATTGTGTCAGGAACTGGATGTCCGACCTTCTCAAGCTCTCTTTCTTTATCTTTTTGTTTTGATGAAGCCCGGGATAGCAAAGAAGAAGGCCTCCTAGATCTCTTTCCGCGCTTCCCAAGGGAAGACAATTTTCTCCATGTATCATAATCCTTTAGGGATTTTAAAAACTTTTATTTCAAGGTCCGAGCTGTTGAACGAGCTCAGCCTTATTTGTTGGACGAAAATAACGATCCCGCCTTCCCCCTATGTTGGCAAAAGAATGTGGTAATGGCTAGGTATTCTTGGGAGATGTTAGATGAGGTCGAGCAGGCCTTTGTCCATGTGTTAGAGGAAAATTGGGGACAACCTCCCCATCTCGACACGAAAAGGTTTTTAGGGGATCCCCCACTACTCTGAGATGAATTGGGTAGTTGCTGATTTCTTTGTTAGCTTTTTCTTCTTGTTTTGTTTGTTTTGTCAATTCATCTCTTTCTTATTCACAACTCGGGCTTTGCTGATTTTTTTTTAGAGATGGTGAAGACCTCGAACTCCATGAAGGCTTTTAAGAGGGCCAGGAAGGCGACTGCGGCTTAGAACATCTCGGCTAAAGGTCTTGGGGAGGGATCTTCCAAGGTCACTCTGAAGAGGTCGACCTCGAATATTTCTGGGCTGAAGAAGATCATTCCAACTCCTAAGGTTCGCTTGGCCTCTTCTGATCCTCCCCAGCTAACCTCTAGTGCTACCTCTCCCTCTGCTGCTGATCCTTCCCCCAAGAAGCAGAAGACTGTCGAGCCCTATGATCTGGATGCCTTTAACTTTGATGTTATAGGATTTGCGGATAATCAAATTGCTCCTTATGGCCAACTTTCTATGGACAATGTGTCCATCCTTCATCACCTAGATTTCATTACCAGGAATAGTGTTCGGATGGCTCATATGGGTGCAGCTTTATTTCGCTCAATCCAAGACTCCCTTGTCCATGCAACGAAGGCCTTTATGTAGGAGGCTAAGTCAGAATTTGATAGGATTAAGGGGCTGAAGGATGAGCTTGATGCAAGGGTCATCAAATTGGAGTTGGATGTGGAAAATAAAAAAGCCCGACCTACTACTACTGAGGCCACTGCAAGTCTGGCTGAGGAGATGGCGATAAAGCACAAAGAGAGTTATGTGCGAACTTATGGCGAGTTGCTGGAGACTAAGGAGAGGCTGGAGTCTGCTCGTGCTGATTATGCTGAGCTTCAGGGCCATCTTGTGGGCAGTGTGACTGATGCTTATGAAAACTTGAAGGCTCAAGTCCGAGTTTTTGCTCCGGAGCTCGACCTGAGTCTTTTTAGTTTGGACAATATTATTGAAAATGGTGAGATTGTCCCTGCCCCAGATGAGGATGAAGAGGAAGGTCCTCCCCCTAAGCCGCCAGTCAAGTCTGCTGCCCCGACTTCTTCAACTCCTGCTGCTGAGGTCAGTCACCCTGAGTCTGACCCCGATGTCCAGATCTTGAATCGGGATGATGGAACTGTGGATGCGACTCCTTTGAAGACCATTCGTCCTTCTACAACTCAGGGTGTTACTGTTGGGGAGACTTTGGACCCTTGATACCTTATCTTTGATGTATTTTGTATTGCCCGGTCTGTGGGTTTTTAAACTCTGATTTTTGGGTGTGGCTTTAACACTTTAGTTGCTTTTCTTAGCAACTTTATTTAGGAAAAACAAATGCTTTCAAACTCTTGAGGTCAACTTTTAGGTGGCCTTTCTGAGCTTTTATCATTACAGCTTTGTTTCGCTTGATATATTTGTTTGCAGTTTATTGCCACTTCTAAAAATCTTTAGAGTGTTAGAATTGTGCTATCCGTCCTCTTTTTGATTGCCTTTGTGTTTGTTTATTCACTGCTTTAGTCGAAGTGACCTTTGAGGTTAGCTTTGTTTGTTTATTATCATAGAATACTTTTTAAACCAATTTTGGTGAGGTCGTGGCTTTTTGGGTCAAGCTGTGTCGCTTCTAGTGCACGCCTTCTGTTGGTCGAGCTCCTTTCCAAGTTATTTTTAGTAATCCATTTTTAATCAGGGCTGACTAGGTCTCTTTCTATGAATTACTTTTTATAACTTTGTCGCTTTGATTGGTCTGGTCCGATGATAAGAGGAATTTATTGTATAGTTTGGAATCGATCAAAACAAGAATAAATTTGTTGGTAGCATAGTCCAAACCAACAATGAATTCTCTTAATCAAATGTTTACAAATTCTAATTAACCGAGAGTAATTCAACCTCGGGTCGTCTTCCCTAGGAGTTGTAATGAAATGTACATTTATTGGCTATGAGAGAGAGCATGGAAAATTGGGAAAGCAAGAAAGCAAGAAATGTAAATAGCAAGGAAGAAAATAAACATGTAAGGAATGTAAATGGCAACTCTTGGTGAGAATTGGGGAGTTTAGATTTCCTATCCTAGTTGTGGACCACAAATATGGCAATTGTGTGGAATCAATCCAAACTAGTCAATCCTCCTTGAGAATTAGTCAAAAGAGTGTAATTGATCTCAATCCATAAGTCCTAGTCAATTCACTAATTAACTTAGTGAAAGACTAGTGTAAATGGAAACCAAACCAATTAACTATTTTCACACAATACGGAATGGACATTCACAACTCAATTCCACCCAAACATCCAATTTCCATCCAAGAGTGTGAAAACTTAACATGCAAGAAATTAAACATCAAAGCAATAAAAGTTAAAAGCAATTTAAAGTCAAAGCAAGGAAGATTAAAATGCAAGAAATCTCTTGGCAAGTAATTGAGAGCTAAGGCTACCTATCCTAGTCATTAACCGCAAACATATGATGATTATGAAGAGTTAATCCTACTTAGTCAACCTTACATCGAAGATAAGTCAAATAGGCATGGTTAATTTCAATCCCTAAGTCCTATGTCAACACTAAGGGGTCACATAGAGTTAAGGGAAACCAAATCAACTAACTACTCCAATGTATCAAACAAGAATGGACATAAATGACTCAAGGATCACCAAAGTCAACAATTTCAAGCCAAGAGTATAGAAAAACTATGTAAAAACTAAGCCAAGTATTTTATCAAACACTTGGTGTGTATGAAAATAAAATAATATTAAATGACAAGAAATAATAAATGCTACAACTACCAAACAAGGAAAGTAAAGATAGCAACTCAATAAAGCAATAAATGATATGAAACATAAATTTGCATTAATTGAAATTAAAATAACAAGAGTGTTCATAAAAATGGAAAATGACATAAAAGAGAAAATGACAAAAGAAATGAAGAAGATAAGGACAAGAGAGCATAGAAACATAAATGAAACAAGATGAAAGCAACAATTAAAACTAGAAATTATAAAGAAAATAAACTAAGAACCCTAATTTCTAGAGAGAAAGAGGAGCTTCTCTCTCTAGGAAACAACCTACATAATGCTAAACTAACCCTAATTGCTCCCCCCTTCATTCCTCTTCACTTTGGCCTTAAATAGCTTCATAAAATAAGTTGGATTGGGTTTTGGGGGCCCAAAAATCGCTGCCAGCAACTTGGATTAATGACCTCACGTGCATGCAGACGTGCGTATGCATGACCTACGGTGCGTAGGCATCTTTGTGCAAAAATTCCATCGTGCGTACGCACGATACTTGGTGTGTACGTATCGTTGCATGAAGTCACCATTGTGCGTACGCATGCATCACTGTGCGTATGCATCTTTGCAGCAGCTTACAAACTTCATTTTCTTCATGATTTCTCCCTTTTGCATGCTTTTCTCTTCACTTCTTCCATCCCATACTTGCCTTGGAAACCTGAAATCGCTCAACAAATACATCAAGGCACCAAATGGGATTAAAGTGAATTAATTTTAGCTATTTTGTGGCCTAAAAAGCATATTTTCACAATTAAGCACAATTTAGGAAGAAATCTCAAAAGCATGATATTTAGATTAATAAATGTGGGTTTATGTGATGGAATCCACTCAAATCAAATCAAAATATATCGTAAAATATAGACTCATCATCCGACTTCTTCTTAATCGGTTGTTTCTAAGTTATTTCTAGTAATCCATTTTTACTCAGACCTCGTCAGGCCTCTTTCTATGGATTACTTTTTATAACTTTTGTCGCTTTGGTCGATTGGTCCGACTTCTTCATGTCGGTCCGTTCTAAGTTATTTCTAGTAATCCAGTTTTACTCAGACCTCGTCAGGCCTCTTTTTATGGATTACTTTTTATAACTTTGTAGCTTTGATTGATTTGGTCCGACTTCTTCTTGTCAGTCCTTCTTAAGTTATTTTTAGTAATCCATTTTTAATCAGACCTCGTCAGGTCTCTTTCTATGGATTACTTTTTATAACTTTTGTTGCTTTGGTGGTTTGGTCCAACTTCTGCTTGTCGGTCCTTCTTAAGTTATTTTTAGTAATCCATTTTTATTCAGACCTCGTCAGGCCTCTTTCTATGGATTACTTTTTATAACTTTGTCGTTGATCGGGCGATGAATTTGGTTTTCATCTTGCCGACCTTATCGGGATCGGGTGATGAGTTTGGTTCTCATCTTCCCGACCTTGTCGTGATCGGGCAATGAGTTTGGTTCTCATCTTGCCGACCTTGTCATGATGAGTTTGGTTCTCATCTTTGCCGACCTTGTCACGATTGGGCGGTGAATTTGGTTTTCACCTTGCCAACTTGTAGCTTTGTAATCGGATGGTGAATTTGGTTTTCATCTTGCCGACTTTGTCGCGATCGGGTGGTGAATTTGGTTTTCACCTGTCCAACATGTAGCTTTGTAATCGGACGATGAATTTGGTTTTCATCTTGCCGACTTTGTCGTGATCGGGTGGTGAATTTGGTTTTCACCTTGCCGACCTGTAGCTTTGTAATCTGACGATGAATTGCACTCAGATTAATGCATCTTGGTTGGAAACTTTTTAGGGAATCTGAAAACCTTCTAGGTCGGGCAATCTTTTAGATCTCGGCCTGGCGCCCTTTGATGCATGAAAACTTGTCTCTCAACAAATTTCCCTTCGGCAAGTATACCAAATTGTCGTCAAGTAAAACTCACAATAGAGTGAGGTCGAATCCCACAAGGATTGATTGGTCAAGCAACTTTAGTTAGAAGAATATGCTAGTTGAGCTAAACAGAATTTAGATTGGGGACTAACAGAAATTTAAATGACTGGAAAGTAAATAACAGAAATTAAAGTGCAGAATCTTAAATGGGGGTTTGGGGTAATGAGCATGAAAATAAATGACAGAAAGTAAAGAGAATGGGTAAGATCAAAAATGGGGTAATCATTGGGTTCAGGAGATGTTGCATTCTCCGGATTAAAATCATTCTCATCTCTTCCTCAATCAATGCATTCATTGATCTCCTTGGCAATCTTAAGTGACTGGATCCCAATTCTTTGGCAATCCAATCTCTCTAAGCTTGAACAATTGTCCAATTCCTTGATTTAATTGCTCATGAGAAGAGATGAAGTGTGGTCACTGATTATACCACATGTATTTCCAAATCAAAGTGTTGGGAGGATTACATGTCACTATATCCGCCCAAACCCCAATTTGGTCCAACATGAGAAAGCATTTTTAGCATGATCTCCTCATCCCTTTTCCAAGGCTCAAAGGTGATCCAATTATGGAGAGTTTCTTTTCCAAGACAACTAACCAATTGAATTAAGATCGAAAGCTTTCTAGTAAGATCAAGAGAAAAGAAAGAAGAAGAAGAATGAAAACTATAATTGATCCATCAAATTACAACAGAGCTCCCTAACCCAATGAAAGGGGTTTAGTTGTTCATAGCTCTAGAAATGAAAAATGGCAGAAAAGAAGAATCCATGCTAAAAGTGCAGAAAAGTAAATCTACAGAGAGTAGTTCCCAAAAGTACCAAGCTTCTCTATAGTTCAAAACTACTCCTATATATACTACTCCTCTTGATCTTCTAGTGAGTTCTTCAAGTCTTGGATGTGGGCTCTGGATCTTGAGTTGAAGCAGTTCTCATCTTTAGTGGGACCAACTTGCAGAGAAATATGAATTAGGCTTGGGTATTTAGTGAGATTAACGTTGAGTGCAATTGTGGGTTCGAGAATGTTAGTGGCATTCACTTTTTCCACTAACGTTCCACCCTTATGTACCCACGTTAACTCCAACGTTAGTGGTCTTAACGTGACCACTAACGTTGCCTTCTCAATTTTTGGCCAACGTTATTGGGACTCACTTTTCCCAATAACGTTGGCTTATACCCCTTCGCGCCCATTAACGTTGCTTGGTGCCTTTTGTTCCTACGTTAGAGTTCACGTTAGTGTAGCTAACGTGACTCTTAACCTGGGTGTGTCTCACCTTCGAGAGCGTTAGTGACACTCACCTTTGTCACTAACGCTCCAAATGCCCAAATTCTCTACGTTAGAACTCACGTTAACTAAGTTAACGTGGCTCTTAACGTAGTAGTGATGCCATCTTCCAACGTTAGTGACAAAATTGAGTGTCACTAACGTTGGCTCTTTGATCTCAACTCCACGTTAACTTTCACGTTAATAGTCTTAACGTGAAAGTTAACGTAGCCAATGCTAGTTGGTCCAACGTTAGTGACAAAAGTGAGTGTCACTAACGTTGGCTTTTGTTTTCCTCTTCCACGTTAGAGTTCACGTTAACTAAGTTAACGCGACTCTTAACGTGGATCATTGCCAAGTTTTCCAATGTTAGTGGTGTTCACTTTTACCACTAACATTGGAGAAAAATGTTATTGGTGTTCACATTTTCTCTTAACGTTGGAGTTCTCTTTTGCTTCTATGTTAACTACCACATTAACTTAGTTAACGTGGCAAGTAACGTGAGCTATGGATGGCTTCGCAGGCGTTATTGGTGATCACTTTTCTCATTAATGTTGCAAGCTTTTTACCATTCTACGATAGTGTTCACGTTAATTAGGTTAACGTGAATACTAACGTGGTTCTTCCTTGCTTCCTTTGCCCTGAAATCAAGCAATTAAAGTGCATCAAAGCTCTAGCCAAAGTCATGAGATTATGCATCATCAATTTATCATGCAATTCTAGCAAAATTCTCATGAAATCATGCAAAGTTCACAATAGTTGCTTGAATCAAGGTGTGAGTGTATTTTCATCCAAAACTTGCCTTATTCACTAAGAAAATGCATGAAACTATCCTAAAACAGTAAAGAAAAGGTCAGTGAAACTAGCCTAGATGCCCTGGCATCACAACACCAAACTTAAAGCTTGCTTGTCCCTAAGCAAGTACTGAAGCATAAGAAGAATGAAATGAAAGAACAAGAAGATAAAATAGAAGTAGAATTCCTGGTTTATGGGGTTTCATGCATAGCAACTTAGGTTCCTCCCCTTTAGGTTTCAAGCCTTTATCAACTCCTTGGTCACTTTCTTGATTGCATCCTTTGAGACTTCTTTCTTATTGATCCTTCCTTCTTTTTCAAAGTTTATTTTTCTTTTTGCTAAGTGCTTTGTAAGAGGGCAACTCTTTATGATAAGCTTTCAGCCAACACTCCCAAACCAATTGGTTTAAGGTGCTAGGTGTTAAGACACCCCTAAGGACTTACTTCCTCAAGTCTCTTTCCCTCATACATACACACCACAGGCACATAGTTTGTTATTTTTCCTTTCTTAAGACCTTAGTGTCCAGCACCTCTTTGGGTTACTAAGTGTTCTGTAGTAAATGTTACTCTTGATAGTGGACTTTCAGCTGATAATCCCGGATTAGTTAATCCAAGTTACCAAGTGATAAGGCACCCCTAAGAGTTTATTCATCCAAGTATATCCCTTGTACATAAACACCACAGACACATGCCTCAATTTTGAAACCCTTGGTGCCTAGCATTGTTTCTTATTGTGTTTCTTTCTTTTTCACTTTTATTGCTCTTCTCTTTTCTTATTGGGATCTTATTGTTTAGTTAGTCTCAAAGGGTGTGTCTCAAACATAGGACTCATGATAGATAGTTGCTTTCTTTCCTTATTTGGTGAACCAACTTATCTTACTAATCATCCTACCACAAACATTCAGAATGCACTTCATAAAATAACTCCACTCTTGTTCTTTTCATAACATTTTCTTTTTAATTAACTTAAAGAGACAAGCATACAAGTAAGAAAGATGAAAGTGAACACTCAAGACATTAAGCTAGCACATTTAACCTAAGCAACGAAACTTAATTGCAAAATTGAAAGTCCTAAACTACTCATGGAAGCATGTTCTATTTCATACATGATTTTTCTTATTTAAAGCTTTGAAAAAGGTAAACTAAGAGGGAACTTCACCACCTTTCACTTGTTGGCATGCTCATGTTCTTCTGCTTCCTTGCCCTCTTTAAGTTTACTTTGTCCACTTGTGCTTCCTCTCATCCGATTCATTTTGGCTATCTTCCAATCCTCTAGTGCCTTCCTTACTGATTCATGACTTTGTTCTACCCTTTCGCGTTCCACTCGTGCTAACTCATCCTTTACATCTTCATATTTTGTTATCCCAGGATGCAAAACAGGTAGTTGTCCGACTAGGTACCCAAGCCTGGCTTGGGTATTCACATGATACCTAGTCTCACTCATGTAGACACCTTCTAAAAATGCTCTGTATTCATCGAAAAGATCTGCTTGTTCTCTCTGTTTCTGATGCATCTCATGGATGTGTGCACCTTGATGTGCTTGGATGTTGGTTAGCCTTTGGATGGCTTCTTGTTGTTGGTCTTGCTTCTGATTCAGGTTATGGAAGGATTTACTCCATTGTCTCCCTTGTTCCATTTACTGGTCCATTAATTGTTTTTGCCATTCCCCTTGCTGATTCATCCATCTAGAGAGTGATCCTTCTTGGCGGTCTATTAATTGCTTTTGAAACTCCCTTTATGCCCCTTGATTTTCCATGCATTGCCTAGATAAGGTATCAATAGCCTCTTGCAATTGGTGCATGCTTAAGGTGGCTGGGGTTTGCTCCTGTGGATGTTGTTCTTTTTCAGCTTGATGGGCTGGCCTCTTTCGTACCCTTCGTGGAGGTAGTGGAGCTGCAGTAGCATGCATCCGACGATAAGTGATTGGAACACCAACCTTTATCCACTCGAGGTTTTCATCCTCAAATATCACCCTAGCCAGTTTGCAAAGACGCAAAATAGTGCTGGGATAACCCAACTTTCCTCCAGAATCGCTCTTCTCAGCAAGCTTCCGAATGCCTTGGGCTATGAGTTCATGAGCCTTGATCTCTCCTTCCTTCATTAGACATGGCACCATCGTTGCTCTCTTAAGGTTTACCTCTGAGTTATTTCCAGCTGGGAGGATGGATCTCCTTACAATTTCGAACCAACCTTTAGCCTCAGGGAGGAGATCTCCTCTTTTTATAAATTTGGGCTTCCTCTTGGGGCCTCTTTCCCAATCTGCTCCTTGCACACATATATCATGTATAATCTGGTCATAATTGGGATTTTTGTCCATTCTCGAGTGATAGCTCTCCTCTTCAAAGGGTATGCTTCTCAATTTTAGCACTCTCATGATAGTCATGGAACTAAAATCCACCATGACCCCTCTCACAAAACTTGTGTATGAGTCATCCGCCTTGTCTTGTCTAACTGCATTTGCATAGAACTCTCTTACTAGAGTTGCATTCACCCTTGTGATCGGATCGGTGAGGAGCTCCCATCGGCGTTGTTCCACCTTCTTTGTGATTTATGGACACTCAACTTTTGTGACTTGAAAGCCTAGTTCATAAATGATTTCTTTCTCAGCCATCCACCCATACTGGAGTGCATGATGGAAGGTTCTAAATCGCCCTTCATCAAAAGGAGGATGCTCTATGGGTTCCTTCCCCTTTTGTCTCTTGGAGCTTGATGATGCCATGCAAGATTGTTGATGTGTTGGCTATTCTCAAGATGGCTAGGAGGGTGTATGTAAAGCCTTTGGTGGAGGATGATGTGTGTATGCTCGAAAGAAGGGAATGGGAAGGGTGCGAATTTGAAGTGTGTATGGAGAGGTTGTGTGAAGGGGTTTATATAGGAAGATGGCAATTGATTGAAGGGTGTGGATTGATGGGGTTGTTTGAGAGTGGATGGTTGGGGTTTTGGGATTGAATGAGCACAAGGATCACCCCCTTTATGGGGGTCTTGGTTCGGTCTTCAAAATTTTCCACTCCCAATGTTGCATGGCAATACTTCCAAAGACATTCCCCATGAAGACAAGTGTGAAATTTCCTTGGTGTAGTGGCCGAATCTCCCTCCCTCAATTGTCCTATCAAGTACCATCAATGTCCTTTTTGATTCCCTATACACGAAGAAAAAGTGCAATCGGTTATTTGAAATTTTTGGTGGGAAAAAGTGTGAACTAAAAAAAATTTCTTTTTCTTTTGTTTTTACATGACTAAATGATTTCCATGAATGCAAATCAATCAACCATTAAGCTTCCCATGCATGCACGTTGGAACACCAAACTTGTTTGTGATCACATGGTGCAACAAGTTTGGGGAATAAATTCTCCTCACAAGGTGTGTCCAAACCTCACTTGGTGTGCTTTGAACACCAAACTTATCATGTACTATACGTTGCATGTAGAGGGCTTTATGTTAGTTGTCAAAATTGATTTAAAATTCCATGGAAATTGCCTTATTACTATTATTAGAGATTTAAGAGCGAGGGTATAGAACATGGGTTGCCTCCCATGAAGTACTTCTTTAGCGTCATTAGCTTGACGTTTGGTCCTTGTCAAGGTGGCTGATTGGTGCACGAAATTGTGATCAATACTTTTCACAAATCAAATAATCCCCGGTAATGAATCCAAAAACTTGGTGTTCAATACCATGGCATAAACACAACTTCGCACAACTAACCAGCAAGTGTACTGGGTCGTCCAAGTAATAAACCTTACGCGAGTAAGGGTCGATCCCACAGAGATTGTTGGTATGAAGCAAGCTATGGTCACCTTGTAAATCTTAGTCAGGCAAACTCAAATGGGTATGGTGATAAACGCATAAAACATAAAGATAAAGATAGAGATACTTATGTAATTCATTGGTAGGAACTTCAGATAAGCGTATGAAGATGCCTTCCCTTCCGTCTCTCTGCTTTCCTACTGTCTTCATCCAATCCTTCTTCCTCCTTTCCATGGCAAGCTTAAGCAAGGGTTTCACCGTTGTCAGTGGCTACCTCCCATCCTCTCAGTGGAAATGTTCAACGCACCCTGTCACGGCACGGCTATCCATCTGTCGGTTCTCAATCAGGCCGGAATAGAATCCAGTGATTCTTTTGCGTCTGTCACTAACGCCCCGCCCTCAGGAGTTTGAAGCACGTCACAGTCATTCAATCATTGAATCCTACTCAGAATACCACAGACAATGTTAGACCTTCCGGATTCTCTTGAATGCCGCCATCAGTTCTAGCCTATACCACGAAGACTCTGATCTCACGGAATGGCTGGCTCGTTTGTCAGGCGAGCACTCGGTTGTCAGGCGATCAACCATGCATCGTGTATCAGGAATCCAAGAGATATTCACCCAATCGAAGGTAGAACGGAGGTGGTTGTCAGTCACATGTTCATAGGTGAGAATGATGATGAGTGTCACGAATCATCACATTCATCAAGTTGAAGAACAAGTGATATCTTAGAACAAGAGCAAGCGGAATTGAATAGAAGAACAATAGTAATTGCATTAATACTCGAGGTACAGCAGAGCTCCACACCTTAATCTATGGTGTGTAGAAACTCCACCGTTGAAAATACATAAGTACAGGGTCTAGGCATGGCCGAATGGCCAGCCTCCCAATGATCTAAGAACTAGATGTCCAAAGATGATCTAGAGATCTAAAGTGATCAAAAGATGTAAAATACAATAGTAAAAGGTCCTACTTATAGAAAACTAGTAGCCTAGGGTGTACAGAGATGAGTAAAAAACATAAAAATCCACTTCCGGGCCCACTTGGTGTGTGCTTGGGCTGATCAATGAAGCATTTTCGTGTAGAGACTCTTCTTGGAGTTAAACGCCAGCTTTTATGTCAGTTTGGGCGTTTAACTCCCATTTTGGTGCCAGTTCCGGCGTTTAACGCTGGAATTCCTGAGGGTGACTTTGAACGCCGGTTTGGGCCATCAAAACTTGGGCAAAGTATAGACTATCATATATTGCTGGAAAGCCCAGGATGTCTACTTTCCAACGCCGTTGGGAGCGAGCCAATTGGGCTTCTGTAGCTCCAGAAAATCCACTTCGAGTGCAGGGAGGTCAGAATCCAACAGCATCTGCAGTCCTTTTCAGTCTCTGAATCAGATTTTTGCTCAGGACCCTCAATTTCAGCCAAAAAATACCTGAAATCACAGAAAAACACACAAACTCATATTAAAGTCCAGAAAAGTGAATTTTAACTAAAAACTAATAAAAATATACTAAAAACTAACTAGATCATACTAAAAACATACTAAAAACAATGCCAAAAAGTGTATAAATTATCCGCTCATCACAACACCAAACTTAAATTGTTGCTTGTCCTCAAGCAACTGAAAATCAAATAAGATAAAAAGAAGAGAATATACTATAGACGCCAAATTATCAATGAAACTTGGCTCCAATTAGATGAGCGGGACTTTTAGCTTTTTGCCTCTGAATAGTTTTGGCATCTCACTTTATCCTTTGAAATTCAGAATGATTGGCTTCTTTAGGAACTCAGAATCCAGATAGTGTTATTGATTCTCCTAGTTAAGTATGATGATTCTTGAACATAGCTACTTATTGAGTCTTGGCCGTGGCCCAAAGCACTCTGTCTTCCAGTATTACCACCGGATACATACATGCCATAGACACATAATTGGGTGAACCTTTTCAGATTGTGACTCAGCTTTGCTAGAGTCCCCAACTAGAGGTGTCCAGGGTTCTTAAGCACACTCTTTTTGCCTTGGATCACAAATTTATTTCTCTTTTTTCTTTTTTTTTTCTTTTTTCATTTTTTTCTCCTTCTCTTTTCTCTTTTTTTCTCTTTTTTTTTGTATTCACTGCTTTTTCTTGCTTCAAGAATCATTTTTGATTTTTCAGATCCTCAGTAACATGTCTCCTTTTTCATCATTCTTTCAAGAGCCAACAATTTTAACATTCATGAACAACAAATTCAAAAGGCATATGCACTGTTCAAGCATACATTCAGAGAACAAAAAGTATTGTCACCACATCAAAATAATTAAGCTAGTTTTAAAGATGAATTCGAAATCCTGTACTTCTTGATCTTTTGTAATAAAAACATTTTTCATTTAAGAGAGGTGATGGATTCATAGGACATTCATAACTTTAAGGCATAGACACTAAGACACTAATGATCACAAGACACAAACATGGATAAACATAAGCATAAAATTCGAAAAACAGAAAATTAAAGAACAAGGAGATTAAAGAACGGGTCCACCTTAGTGATGGCGGCTCCTTCTTCCTCTTGAAGATCCTATGGAGTGCTTGAGCTCCTCAATGTCTCTTCCTTGTCTTTGTTGCTCCTCTCTCATGATTCTTTGATCTTCTCTAATTTCATGGAGGATGATGGAGTGTTCTTGATGCTCCACCCTTAGTTGTCCCATGTTGGAACTCAATTCTCCTAGGGAGGTGTTTAGTTGCTCCCAATAGTTTTGTGGAGGAAAGTTCATCCCTTGAGGAATCTCATGGATCTCATGATGAGTGGGGTCTCTTGTGTGCTCCATCCTATTCTTAGTGATGGGCTTGTCCTCATCAATAGGGGTGTCTCCCTCTATGTCAACTCCAACTGAATAACAGAGGTGACAAATGAGATGAGGGAAGGCTAACCTTGCCAAGGTGGAGGACTTGTCCGCCACCTTATAAAGCTCTTGAGCTATAACCTCATGAACTTCTATTCCTTCTCCAATCATGATAGCTCGGTCTATGGTAACTTCGGACCGGTTGCTAGTGGGAATGATTGAGCGTTGGATAAACTCCAACCATCCTCTAGCCACGGGTTTGAGGTCATGCCTTCTCAATTGAACCGGCTTCCCTCTTGAATCTCTCTTCCATTGGGCGCCCTCTTCATATATGACTGTGAGGACTTGGTCCAACCTTTGATCAAAGTTGACCCTTCTTGTGTAAGGATGTTCATCTCCTTGCATCATGGGCAAATTGAATGCCACCCTTACACTTTCCGGACTAAAATCCAAGTATTTCCCCCGAACCATAGTAAGATAATTCTTTGGATCCGGGTTCATACTTTGGTCATGGTTCTTGGTGATCCATGCATTGGCATAGAACTCTTGAACCATTAAGATTCCGACTTGTTGAATGGGGTTGGTAAGAACTTCCCAACCTCTTCTTCGGATCTCATGTCGGATCTCCGGATATTCACTCTTTTTGAGTGAAAAAGGGACCTCGGGGATCACCTTCTTCAAGGCCACAACTTCATAGAAGTGGTCTTGATGCACCCTTGAGATGAATCTCTCCATCTTCCATGACTCGGAGGTGGAAGCTTTTGCCTTCCCTTTCCTCTTTCTAGAGGTTTCTCCGGCCTTGGATGCCATAAATGGTTATGGAAAAACAAAAAGCAATGCTTTTACCACACCAAACTTAAAATTTTTGCTCGTCCTCGAGCAAAAGAAGAAAGAAGAGAGTAGAAGAAGAAGAAATGAAGGAGATGGGAATGGCTTTTGTTTTCGGCCAAGAAGGGGAAGAAGTGGTGTTTAGGTTATGTGAAAATGAAGGAGTGAAGGAGGGTTTATATAGGAGTGGGGGAAGGGTAGGGTTCGGTCAATTGAGGGTGGGTTTGGGTAGGAAAGTGGTTTGAATTTGAATGGTGAGGTGGGTGGGGTTTTATGAAGGATGGATGTGAGTGGTGAAGAGAAAGATGGGATTTGATAGGAGAAGGGTTTTTGGGGAAGAGGTGTTGAGGTGATTGGTGAATGGGTGAAGAAGAGAGAGAGTGGTGGGGTAGGTAGGGATCCTGTGGGGTCCACAGATCCTGAGGTGTCAAGGAAAAGTCATCCCTGCACCAAATGGCAAGCAAAATCTCGTTTTGTGCCAATTCTGGCGTTAAACGCCGGGCTGGTGCCCATTTCTGGCGTTTAACGCCAGCTTCTTGCCCTTTTCTGGCGTTTAACGCCAGTCTGGTGCCCCTTTCTGGCGTTAAACGCCCAGAATGGTGCCAGACTGGGCGTTAAACGCCCAACAGCTAGCCTCACTAGCGTTTAAACGCCAGTGGGTTCTTCCTCCAGGGTGTGCTATTTTTCTTTCTATTTTTCATTCTGTTTTTGCTTTTTTCATTGATTTTGTGACTTCTCATGATCATCAACCTACAAAAAACATAAAATAACAAAAGAAAATAGTCAAAATATAATATTGGGTTGCCTCCCAACAAGCGCTTCTTTAATGTCAGTAGCTTGACAGAGGGCTCTCATGGAGCCTCACAGATGCTCAGAGCCATGTTGGAACCTCCCAACACCAAACTTAGAGTTTGAATGTGGGGGTTCAACACCAAACTTAGAGTTTGGTTGTGGCCTCCCAACACCAAACTTAGAGTTTGACTGTGGGGGCTCTGTTTGGCTCTGTTTTGAGAGGAGCTCTTCATGCTTCCTCTCCATGGTGACAGAGGGATATCCTTGAGCCTTAAACACCAAGGATTCTTCATTCACTTGAATGATCAACTCTCCTCTATCAACATCAATCACAGTCCTTGCTGTGGCTAGGAAGGGTCTGCCAAGGATGATGGATTCATCCATGCACTTCCCAGTCTCTAGGACTATGAAATCAGTAGGGATGTAATGGTCTTCACCTTTTACCAGAACATCCTCTACAAGTTCATAGGCTTGTTTTCTTGAATTGTCTGCCATCTCTAGTGAGATTTTTGCAGATTGCACCTCAAAGATCCTTAACTTCTCCATTACAGAGAGAGGCATGAGGTTTACGCTTGACCCTAAGTCACACAAGGCCTTCTTGAAGGTCATGGTGCCTATGGTACAAGGTATTGAAAACTTCCCAGGATCCTGTCTCTTTTGAGGCAGTTTCTGCCTAGACAATTTATCCAGTTCTTTGGTGAGCAAAGGGGCTTCATCCTCCCAAGTCTCATTTCTAAATAACTTGTCATTTAACTTCATGATTGCTCCAAGGTATTTAGCAACTTGCTCTTCAGTGACATACTCATCCTCTTCAGAGGAAGAATACTCATCAGAGCTCATGAATGGCAGAAGTAAGTCCAATGGAATCTCTATGGTCTCATTTTGAGCCTCAGATTCCCATGGTTCCTCATTGAGGAACTCATTGGAGGCCAGTGGACGTCCATTGAGGTCTTCCTCAGTGGCGTTCACTGCCTCTCCTTCCTCCCAAAATTCGGCCATGTTGATGGCTTTGCACTCTCCTTTTGGATTTTCTTCTGTATTGCTTGGAAGAGTACTAGGAGGGAGTTCAGTAATTTTCTTACTCAGCTGACCCACTTGTGCCTCCAAGTTTCTAATGGAGGACCTTGTTTCAGTCATGAAACTTTGAGTGGTTTTGATCAGATCAGAGACCATGGTTGCTAAGTCAGAGTTATTCTGCTTAGAACTCTCTGTCTGTTGCTGAGAAGATGATGGAAAAGGTTTGCTATTGCTAAACCTGTTTCTTCCACCATTATTGTTGTTGAAACCTTGTTGAGGTCTCTGTTGATCCTTCCATGAAAAATTTGGATGATTTCTCCATGAAGGATTATAGGTGTTTCCATAGGGTTCTCCCATGTAATTCACCTCTTCCATTGAAGGGTTCTCAGGATCATAAGCTTCTTCCTCAGATGAAGCTTCCTTAGTACTGCTTGGTGCATTTTGCATTCCAGACAGACTTTGAGAAATCATATTGACTTGTTGAGTCAATATTTTGTTCTGAGCCAATATGGCATTCAGAGTGTCAATCTCAAGAACTCCTTTCTTCTGATTGGTCCCATTGTTCACAGGATTTCTTTCAGAAGTGTACATGAATTGGTTATTTGCAACCATTTCAATCAGCTCTTGAGCTTCTGTAGGCGTCTTCTTTAGATGAAGAGATCCTCCAGCAGAGCTATCCAAAGACATTTTGGATAGTTCAGAGAGACCATCATAGAAAATACCTATGATGCTCCATTCAGAAAGCATATCAGAAGGACACTTTCTGATTAATTGTTTGTTTCTTTCCCAAGCTTCATAGAGGGATTCTCCTTCCTTCTGTCTGAAGGTTTGGACTTCCACTCTAAGCTTACTCAATTTTTGAGGTGGAAAGAACTTTGCCAAGAAGGCATTGACTAGCTTTTCCCAAGAGTCCAGGCTTTCTTTAGGTTGAGAGTCCAACCATGTTCTAGCTCTGTCTCTTACAGCAAAAGGGAATAGCATGAGTCTGTAGACCTCAGGGTCAACCCCATTAGTCTTGACAGTGTCACAGATTTGCAAGAACTTCTAATGGAAGTCCATGGAACTTGCAATTCTGTTGCATTAGAGAAACTAATTGAGGCTTAAGCTCAAAGTTGTTTGCTCCAATGGCAGGGATAGAGATGCTTCTCCCATAGAAGTTGGGAGTAGGTGCAGTAAAGTCACCCAGCACCTTCCTTGCATTGTTGGCATTGTTGTTGTTTTCGGCTGCCATAGGTTCTTCTTCTTTGAAGATTTCTGTTAGGTCCTCTACAGAGAATTGTGCCTTAGCTTCTCTTAGCTTTCTCTTCAAGGTCCTTTCAGGTTCAGGATCAGCCTCAACAAGAATGCCTTTGTCTCTGCTCCTGCTCATAAGAAAGAGAAGAGAACAAGAAATGTGGAATCCTCTATGTCACAGTATAGAGATTCCTTGAGGTGTCAGAGGAAAAGAAAAATGAAAGGCAGAAGTAGAAAATTCGAACTTTATCAAAGAAGATGGAGTTCGAATTTTGCATTAAGGGATAGTGTTAGTCCATAAATAGAAGAATGTGAGAAGAAGGGAAGTGATTTTCGAAAATTAAGTAAGAAATTTTGAAAACATTTTGAAAAACACTAATTAACTTTCGAAAACCAAGAGTGGGAAAGAGATCAAGTGATTTTTGAAAAAGATTTTGAAATTAGAAATTAAAAAGGTTTGATTGAAAACTATTTTGAAAAAGATGTGGTTAAGAAGATATGATTAGTTTTAAAAAGATGTGATTGAGGAGATATGATTTGAAAAAAATTTTTTTTTAAAAAAAGATTTGATTTTGAAAATTAAAAACTTGGCTAACAAGAAAAGATATGATTCAAACATTAAACCTTTCTCAACAGAAAAGGCAACATACTTGAAATGTTGAATCAAATCATTAATTGATAGCAAGTATCTTTGAAAATAGAAAGAAATCAATTTTGAAAACATATGATTGAAAAGATATGATTTGAAAAAGATTTGATTTTGAAAACTTGAAAAAAAATTGCATTGAAAACAGAATCTTCCCTCTTGTGCCATCCTGGCGTTAAACGCCCAGAATGGTGCACATTCTGGCGTTTAACGCCCAAAACTATACCCTTTTGGGCGTTAAACGCCCAACCAGGTACCCTGGCTGGCGTTTAAACGCCAGTCTGTCCTTCTTCACTGGGCGTTTTGAACACCCAGCTTTTTCTGTGTAATTCCTCTACTGTATGTTCTGAATCTTCAATTCTCTGTATTATTGACTTGAGAAGACATAAATTAAAAATATTTTTGGATTTTTAATAATAAGGAAAAATCAAATTCAACAAGAATCAAATATCAATGCATGAAGGACACCAAACTTAGTAGTTTGTATACTACTGACACTAACAAAATGAGAATGCATATGAGACACACAAAACACTC
The DNA here is from genome assembly GCF_003086295.3 of Arachis hypogaea. Lineage (NCBI taxonomy): Eukaryota > Viridiplantae > Streptophyta > Magnoliopsida > Fabales > Fabaceae > Arachis > Arachis hypogaea. The sequence continues at coordinate 22,248,157 of NC_092040.1, forward strand.
AAGTCAATAGAATTCAAAGATCAGAGTAAGAAATCATCAAGAATTATTTGAAGATCCTTAAGACACATGAATGAATGCATGCAATTGACACCAAACTTAAAATGAAACACTAGACTCAAACAAGAAATATTTTTGGATTTTATGATTTTGTAATTTTTTTGTGTGATTTTCTAAAATTAAGTGGAAAAAGGTATCAAAATTCTTAATGAGAATTCCAAGAATCATGCAATGTTTAGTCTAAGACTCCGGTCCAGGAATTAGACATGGCTTCACAGCCAGCCAAGCTTTCAAAGAAAGCTTCGGTCCAAAACACTAGACATGGCCAGAGGCCAGCCGAGCCTTAGCAGATCACTGCTCCAACAGCAAGATTGATAGAAATCAACATGCTCTTGTGATGATAAGTTGAAACCTCGGTCCAATGAAATTAGACATGGCTTCACAGCCAGCCAGACTTCAACAGATCATCTTGAAACTCTAGAATTCATCTTCAAGAATTCTGAAGAAAAAAAATACCTAATCTAAGCAACAAGATGAACCGTCAGTTGTCCAAACTCAACAATCCCCGGCAACGGCGCCAAAAACTTGGTGCACGAAATTGTGATCAATACTTTTCACAAATCAAATAATCCCCGGTAATGAATCCAAAAACTTGGTGTTCAATACCATGGCATAAACACAACTTCGCACAACTAACCAGCAAGTGTACTGGGTTGTCCAAGTAATAAACCTTACGCGAGTAAGGGTCGATCCCACAGAGATTGTTGGTATGAAGCAAGCTATGGTCACCTTGTAAATCTTAGTCAGGCAAACTCAAATGGGTATGGTGATAAACGCATAAAACATAAAGATAAAGATAGAGATACTTATGTAATTCATTGGTAGGAACCTCAGATAAGCGTATGAAGATGCCTTCCCTTCTGTCTCTCTGCTTTCCTACTGTCTTCATCCAATCCTTCTTCCTCCTTTCCATGGCAAGCTTAAGCAAGGGTTTCACCGTTGTCAGTGGCTACCTCCCATCCTCTCAGTGGAAATGTTCAACGCACCCTGTCACGGCACGGCTATCCATCTGTCGGTTCTCAATCAGGCCGGAATAGAATCCAGTGATTCTTTTGCATCTGTCACTAACGCCCCGCCCTCAGGAGTTTGAAGCACGTCACAGTCATTCAATCATTGAATCCTACTCAGAATATCACAGACAAGGTTAGACCTTCCGGATTCTCTTGAATGCTGCCATCAGTTCTAGCCTATACCACGAAGACTCTGATCTCACGGAATGGCTGGCTTGTTTGTCAGGCGAGCACTCGGTTGTCAGGCGATCAACCATGCATCGTGTATCAGGAATCCAAGAGATATTCACCCAATCAAAGGTAGAACGGAGGTGGTTGTCAGTCACACGTTCATAGGTGAGAATGATGATGAGTGTCACGGATCATCACATTCATCAAGTTGAAGAACAAGTGATATCTTAGAACAAGAGCAAGCGGAATTGAATAGAAGAACAATAGTAATTGCATTAATACTCGAGGTACAGCAAAGCTCCACACCTTAATCTATGGTGTGTAGAAACTCCACCGTTGAAAATACATAAGTACATGGTCTAGGCATGGCCAAATGGCCAGCCTCCCAATGATCTAAGAACTAGATGTCCAAAGATGATCTAGAGATCTAAAGTGATCAAAAGATGTAAAATACAATAGTAAAAGGTCCTACTTATAGAAAACTAGTAGCCTAGGGTGTACAGAGATGAGTAAAAAACATAAAAATCTACTTCTGGGCCCACTTGGTGTGTGCTTGGGCTGAGCAATGAAGCATTTTCGTGTAGAGACTCTTCTTGGAGTTAAATGCCAGCTTTTATGTCAGTTTGGGCGTTTAACTCCCATTTTGGTGCCAGTTCCGGCGTTTAACGCTGGAATTCCTGAGGGTGACTTTGAACGCCGGTTTGGGCCATCAAATCTTGGGCAAAGTATAGACTATCATATATTGCTGGAAAGCCCAGGATGTCTACTTTCCAAAGCCGTTGAGAGCGCGCCAATTGGGCTTCTGTAGCTCCAGAAAATCTACTTCGAGTTCAGGGAGGTCAGAATCCAACAGCATCTGCAGTCCTTTTCAGTCTCTGAATCAGATTTTTGCTCAGGACCCTCAATTTCAGCCAGAAAATACCTGAAATCACAGAAAAACACACAAACTCATAGTAAAGTCCAGAAAAGTGAATTTTAACTAAAAACTAATAAAAATATACTAAAAACTAACTAGATCATACTAAAAACATACTAAAAACAATGCCAAAAAGTGTATAAATTATCCGCTCATCACTGATAGTGCTTGAAGTCTTCTCCTCTTGCAATGAACCTATGTCCATTGGCTTTGTTGATAAGTTCCATATGCTCTAAGGAAAAGATTTTGTTGATAGTGTACACAAGAGGCAGCTGAGATAGAATAGTGGGGAGGTGAGGTGGTATAGATGGAAAGTATGTAGAGATCACTTCATCACCTGGTGAGAAATTTTTTGTAGGAATTTTCTTATTTCTCCATCCCCTTGGCACTTTCTTCTTTGTATCTCTTGATGCTCTGTTGCTTTCTATAGATTCTTTCTCTAAGGGATCCTTGTTGTTGACTCTGCATGACTCTGGTGGTTCTGGTTCTCTATGGATCACCTTTGAATGTGGTTCTTCCTGAATATGTGGCTTTCTAACCCATGGGATTTCCAGTTGTGTTGTTTGTGCTTCACTGCTTGTTTCTTGCATCAGTGCTTCATTCTGCTCTTCTCTTGATTCTTTGTTTTCTTGACTTACTTCTTGTGAGAGGTTGAAAACATTGAAAGTGAGCTGCTCATCATGTATTCTCAATACTAGCTCTCCTCGCTCTACATCTATGAGTGCTTTGGCTGTGGCTATGAAGGGTCTTCCCAGAATGATGGGGTAAATAGGATTCTCATCCATTTCCAGAATAACAAAGTCTGTGGGAACATTGTAGCTCCCAACCTTCACCAGCACATTTTCAACCACTCCTTTTGCTTGTTTTTGAGTTTTGTCAGCCAATCTGATAATTACATCAGTAGGAGTTAGTTCATTGATTTGGAGCTTCTTCATGAGGGAGAGAGGCATTAAGTTGATGCTTGCTCCCAAGTCACAAAGCCCTTTGTCAATCATTGTTTCTCCTATGGCACAAGGAATATGGAAACTCCCTGGATCCTCCTTCTTTGTGGGTGGCCCTGGTTGAATGAGAGCACTGCAATCCCTGTTCATCTTTATTGTTCGTCCACCCTTCAATGGAATTTTTCTGGCTAGTAGCTCCTTTATATACTTGATGTAGAAAGGCATTTGCTGGAGGGCTTTAATGAATGGTATATTTACATCAAGAGATGCAAACATATCAAGGAACCTTGAATACATTCTCTCTACTACACCACCTTTAAGCCTGTGGGGAAAAGGTGCATATGGGTTCAATACCTCATTCTTCTTTAGCTCTTCCTTGGATATAGGTTGGGTTGTATAGCTTCCTTCCTCCTGGCTTTCCTTTTGATTATTTTGGAGGTATTCTACTCCATTCATACTCTTCTCATCACTTGTGGTTATCATTTTGCATTCTTCCCATCTCACTTTCTTTGTTTATCCTCTTGGATTCTTTTCTGTATCACTGGGGAATCCATCAGTGGGTTTGAGAATTTGTTGAGATAGATACCCTACTTGGGACTCCAATCTCTTGATGTTTTCTCTTTGGTTCTTGATATTGGCTCGCACTTCTTCCTTAAACACTTTGTTGTCTTGGACTTCTCTGCATAAGCTTTCAAGTAGAGCCTCAATCTTTGAGAGCCTATCATCTGTTAATGATGGTGGATTGAGATTAGGTGGTTGAGAAGATTGGTTAAATGGAAGTTGGTAAGATCTTTGTGAGGTGGGTTAATGAGTTGCATTGTTGTTGGAGTTGAGATTGTGGTGTCTCTGATCTTACCCTTGGTCCTGTTGGTTTCCTCATCCAAAGTTGGGGTGATTTCTCCATCCAGAGTTGTAGGTTTTGGAGTATGGATCATGGACTTGTCTAGGTGAGTTTCCAACATAGTTGGCTTGCTCCCAGTCACCTTCTTCTCCTATGTTCGCTCCTTCTTGAGCTGATGATGAAGTGATGGCTGCTGCAACTTGGTTTTCCTCCACCTTCTTGGTAAGATCTGCTAGCTGCTTGGTGATTGATGAGCGGATAATTTGTACGCTTTTTGGCATTGTTTTTAGTATGTTTTTAGTATGATCTAGTTAGTTTTTAGTATATTTTTATTCGTTTTTAGTTAAAATTCACTTTTCTGGACTTTACTATGAGTTTGTGTGTTTTTCTATGATTTCAGGTATTTTTTGGCTTAAATTGAGGGACCTGAGCAAAAATCTGATTCAGAGACTAAAAAGGACTGCAGATGCTATTGGATTCTGACCTCCCTGCACTCGAAGTGGATTTTCTGGAGTTACGGAAGCCCAATTGGCGCGCTCTCAATGGCGTTGGAAAGTAGACATCCTGGGCTTTCCAGCAATATATGATAGTCCATACTTTGCCCAAGATTTGATGGCCCAAACCGGCGTTCAAAGTCACCCTCAGAATTCCCAGCGTTAAACGCCGGAACTGGCACAAGGATGGGAGTTAAACGCCCAAACTGGCACCAAAGCTGGCGTTTAACTCCAAGAAGAGTCTCTACACAAAAATACTTCAATGCTCAGCCCAAGCACACACCAAGTGGGCCCGGAAGTGGATTTTTATGTCATTTACTCATCTCTGTAAACCCTAGGCTACTAGTTCTCTATATATAGGACCTTTTTACTATTGTATTTTCATCTTTGGACATCTAGTTCTTAGATCATTGGGAGGCTGGCCTCACAGCCATGCCTAGACCTTGTTCTTATGTATTTTTCAACGATGGAGTTTCTACACACCATAGATTAAGGTGTGGAGCTCTGCTGTACCTCGAGTATTAATGCAATTACTATTGTTCTTCTATTCAATTCCGCTTGTTCTTGTTCTAAGATATCACTTGTTCTTCAACTTGATGAATATGATGATCCGTGACACTCATCATCATTCTCACCTATGAACGTGTGCCTGACAACCACCTCCGTTTTACCTTAGATTGGGTGGATATCTCTTGGATTCCTGATACACGATGCATGGTTGATCGCCTGACAACCGAGCGCTCGCCTGACAACCGAGCCAGCCATTCCGTGAGATCAGAGTCTTCATGGTATAGGCCAGAACTGATGGCGGCATTCAAGAGAATCCGGAAGGTCTAACCTTGTCTATGGTATTCTGAGTAGGATTCAATGATTGAATGACTGTGACGAGCTTCAAACTCCTGAGGGCGGGGCGTTAGTGACAGACGCAAAAGAATCACTGGATTCTATTCCGGCCTGATTGAGAACCGACAGATGGATAGCCGTGCCGTGACAGGGTGCGTTGAACATTTCCACTGAGAGGATGGGAGGTAGCCACTGACAACGGTGAAACCCTTGCATAAGCTTGCCATGGAAAGGAGTAAGAAGGATTGGATGAAGACAGTAGGAAAGCAGAGAGACGGAAGGGACCAAGCATCTCCATTCGCTTATCTGAAATTCCCACCAATGAATTGCATAAGTATCTCTATCTTTATCTTTATGTTTTATTCGTATATCACCCATATCCATTTGAGTTTGCCTGACTAAGATTTACAAGGTGACCATAGCTTGCTTCATACCAACAATCTCTGTGGGATCGACCCTTACTCGCGTAAGGTTTATTACTTGGACGACCCAGTACACTTGCTGGTTAGTTGTGCGAAGTTGTGTCTATGCCATGGTGTTGAGCACCAAGTTTATGGATTAATTGAGTTGTAGTGATCACAATTTCGTCCACCAAGTTTTTGGCGCCGTTGCCGGGGATTGTTGAGTTTGGACAACTGACGGTTCATCTTGTTGCTTAGATTAGGTATTTTTTTTTTTCAGAGTTCTTAAGAATGAATTCTAGTGTTTCATGATGATCTGTTGAAGTCTGGCTGGCTGTGAAGCCATGTCTAATTCTATTGGACCGAGGTTTCAACTTATCATCACAAGAGCTTGTTGATTTCCATCAATCTTGCTATTGGAGCAGTGATCTGCTAAGGCTTGGCTGGCCATTGGCCATGTCTAGTGTTTTGGACCGGAGCTTTCTTTGAAAGCTTGGCTGGCTATGAAGCCATGTCTAATTCCTGGACCGGAGTCTTAGACTAAACATTGCATGATTCCTGGAATTCTCACTAAGAATTTTGATATCTTTATTTTCTTTCTTTTTCCACTTAATTTTCGAAAAAAAAAGCACAAAAAAATTTACAAAATCATAAAAACCAAAAATATTGTATGTTTCTTGTTTGAGTCTAGTGTCTCATTTTAAGTTTGGTGTCAATTGCTTGCATTCATTCATGTGTCTTAAGGATCTTCAAGTAATTCTTGATGATTTTCTTGCTCTGACCTTTGAATTCTCTTGACTTGAGTGTTTTGTTATGTTTCATATGCATTCTCATTTTGTTAGTGTCAGTAGAATACAAACTGCTAAGTTTGGTGTCTTGCATGCATTGTTATTTGATTTTTGTTGCATTTTGATTATTCTTCATTATTAAAAATCCAAAAAAAATATTTTTAATTTGTGTCTTCTCAAGTCAATAATATAGAGAATTGAAGATTCAGAACATTCAGAGTGTAACCAGGATAAGGGAAAGTCGTAAGGAGCATCGGGGTCAAAAAGCGGGCTATACAAAGGATGTTGGAAGGGACGATTTCATAACGCGTAACATCTCATACAAGGCTCCGCACTCAAAATGTAGAAACCATAGTACACTGGATCCTCGTAAATGTATAGGTCTCGACTTCATAGAATATCACGCCTGTTTCCATCTGAAGGGGAAGAGAGAGAAGGGGTAAGAACTGGGGAGTTCTTAGTAGGGTCGGGGTTATTAGTTATGTTCATTAATTTGATGTTGTTTAGCAGACAGATAGGAGAATACAGTGAAGCAGTAAACAGGAGATAAAGATAAATAGAGAAAATAGAGGAAAAAGATAACGGAACACGAACAGAAGCATACAAGAAAATAAAACACAGATATAGCATACACGCAGACAAACATAAAGAAATAGATCACACACATAAAAGGAATGCAACAGAGAATGATGCGCATACAAGAATGATGCATGTCTAGTCTTAATGCAGGTAATGAGCTTATTTGTCGGTTTCTACCCGCTCCTGACATAACCCGAAGCAGCTAAAATGGGTATATTTTTCTAGTCAGCATAGGTACAGTTCTCACTAACTGTCGTATGCGTAATATCCTCTGTTAGCAGACTCTGCCTTACAGGTGGCGGCATTCCAGCTGTGTATGAAATCATATCCTCTGTAAATAATCCTTGCCTTACAGGTGCGGTATTTAGCCGTGTATGAATTAATATCCTCCACAAGTGATCCCAGGTTATCAGTTGCAGGTATAGCTCCCAATAGCTGTGTAGCACTGGAAAACGTTCTGTGGTCGTACCACTATTTATCTGACTGCCTGAATGCAGCAGATGAACATATAAATAACTCTGGAGTTGCCTTAATGCAACAAATGAACAAACAAACATCTCTTGGGTTGCCTCAAGAAACAAATGACCTTTCAACAGGTCTTCTGTTCTTTATCATATTACTCTTTCTTTGTGTCTCTTTATTCTGCTTTGATTTCTCTGTTTAACGTATGTATTTAAGGCTTATGTAAATTTCGGTATGAATAGTTAGCCTGTCCCAAGTATATGTTCATTAAGTCTATACTGAAATAGTTTAACTTTTTATATAATACCTAACCTAGCCACAACTCAAGGACTAACTATGTTGCCCTAGTTCGTTCATTAATCTCTGTCTGTTTTTTAGTCATTAAAACTTTACAGACTTTTTTCTTCGACTTTTATCTCTTCTTTAACTTTTTATCTTTCCTTTGTCTTTGCCTCACTAATATGTTATTACCACTCCCTAGGTGTTTTATGAAGGTAATTATGAGATTCTGCACTTAAATTTGTCTTTCTAAAACTTTTTACAAAAAACTGCCTTTTGTATTATTTATTATTTTATTATGAAATTTAAGAAAATTAACTTACCTTTTATTTTTAACTTTAAAATTCACTTTTTACCACCTGTAACTTTTAATATTCTACTTTAACCACCCTAACTTTTGGAAATTACAAAATAACCCGTCAAACACCAAAATAATTACAAACTTGCCCATTTTAAGATCTAAAAGGTGTTCTTCAATGTTATTCACCACACTCAAAGTGTTCTTCGTGTTCTTCGTAAATTTTTTAGATTCTTTCTTTGTTTTCACCCGTTTTTAATCTTTTCAGCAACCGATTTTTACCATAATTTAAAACAAAATTGCAGCCACCAAAGCCCTATATTTTCCAGTTGATTACAACACAAATTGAACCCTAAATTAAGGTTTAGGGTTCATTTTTCCAGAAGCCACAAGAACACAAGTTCATAGCTTGAATTTCATCAAATTTCATCAAATTTTCACCAAAACTTCAACAAGAATCACTCATATAAACAATCAATTTCAAGCATAAACAAATCATATCATAATCACACAACTCAAACCTAATTAATCAAGATTAATTTACCAAATCCTACCTTGATTTGTTGCTCCAAATCCGGTTACTCTTTGAAGTGTTCTTAAAGAACTTTTTCCTCCTAAAACACATCAAGAACAACTTTGAATCCATAAAACCTCAACTGACCAATCCTTAATCAACATGTTAGGAAGGGATTCCTCACCTTAAACGTGCTAGGAATTGAAGATTCTTCTCTTACAAGTTAAAAGCAAGAGATCTAAGGAAGAACATCAAGAAAACACATATTTTAAGCATGCTTCCTTGAAAACCAAATTCAAAGGGGAAGGGACAGCCATATAACCTTATTTATAGCCTTGATAAGTCATATGGTTATATAGAGAAAGAAGAGGGGATCATTTTGGTCGGATTGGAATTTTGATTTGAGTTTCAGTTCAGAAGAAATCAAGCTTTGAAGATTTGGAACTAAGAACTTTTCCCTCTTTTTATCTCTTGGAAATTTCGGCCACAAGGAGTAAATGAACCAGCCTTGTGGGTTTTGGGGGTGTAGGGTGAGTTGTGATTGGTTAGCTTGGAGGTGGGTTAAAATAATATTAAAATATCTCAGGTGTATAACTACTAAAACTAGATGTATCGGAACACTTGTAAAAATATCTCTAAAAATTCCTTTCTGAGCTACTAGCATAAATAACACTAGTAACATATTTAATATGAGAATAAAACATGTATAATGAGGCCTTAGCATTGCTAAATTCATCAGAGACTGCTGGTGCTAAGCTGCACCAGTAAACTATGAACCCAATTAAACCGATTTCCTGTTTTTAACTAAAACAGACTAGGTAACCTTATAATATCATTCAAGTAGCTTTGAATACTAATATAATGATAATATTACAGTATTATCTCTCTTCTCTCATGAATCGAGTCCGGTTCATCAAACTGAGACTATTTACGAAAACCATATCAAAACTCCTAACCGATACGGTTCAAAATTAGGTTTTTCGCGATTGCGTTATCGAGCTTGCCAAAAAGAGGTTCTAGCTTAAAGATGACATAATGAAAATGAGGATTGAGATGCTTGATGATTATCAGAGGTGTTCCCTTTACTGATCTTCCAGAGAAATTCGTACCTTCAGAAAAGATCTCGCGTACTCGAAAATCAGGGTTGTTACATTCTACCCTCCTAAAAAAAATTTTGCCCTCAAAATTTTAGTTACCTAAGAACAGATATGGGTAATCAGCTTTCATCTTGTCTCCCAGTTTCCAAGTATGCTCTTCTTCTCCTCTTTGTCCCCAAGCCACTTTGACCAAGTGAATAGTTTTACCCCTCTATTCCTTATCATTTCTGTTCCGAGGATTACATGAAACTGTAGGTCGATCTCGGACGAGATCTTCTATACTGCTCGGAGCTATTGTGTCTGACTTGATGATGGTGGCTGGAGCCGCCATGTCCGACTTGTTGGACTTTGGTGGTGGTGCTGATCCTTCGTTACTGGAGGGTGGTGGTACCTACAAGGGACCCCGATGCTTAAGTTAGCAAGGGTATTAAGCAGGTTTTCAGTAAAATCAGAGTATGAGTTATACCTGGGTGCTCCAGTGTATTTATAATGGTGTGGAATGATCTTCCCTTGAGGTAAGATCGTTATCTTATCTTATCTTTGAGTGAAGTCATCTTATCTTTAAGGGAACCACCTTCATCATTCTAGGCTTTGGGCTGGCTTTAGATTTGGGTCGTGTTCCTCTGTTTGGGCCTTCTTAGGCCTCTGTAACGGTTTGGCCGACCTCTTTCATAAAGAGGTCGGGTAGTCCTGGTTTGAACAGGTTGGTCAATTTATCGTCAATCAGCCCGAGTCGTACAGCTCGACCGGGGCATGAAAAGTGCCCCTACTTGAGTTCGATCTTTCCTTTGAGGTCGTGTCCTTTTAGACTTTTGACCCCTTTTAGGTAAAGTCGAGTTCGAGCATTGTCGATCTCACTTTGCAGAGCGTTTTTGAATGCGGGGTGTTTTTTCTCTCTCCTCCTTAATGACAGCACGCATTTTGTTTTTTGTGTTTCTTTGTTCTTGGAAACGTGCAAGGGTTTTAAAGGCTCATTAAACCCTCCCCTTTTGCCATTTCTTTTGCTTTCCTCTTTATTTCATTTTGAATTTTCTCAATAGTTCCCTTAGTCTTCTATATTCACTGTAATTTCTTTGTCTTCGCTTTGCTCGTGATTCTTACGTTCCCTTGACTCCCAGTTTTTCACATCCTCGCACTTTTCTTGGAGGTGATTGTTCAGCGCGGTTTCAACCTCTTTTATTGTCTTTCTCTTCGCTTACAGGTTAGTTCCCCTTTTTTATCTTTGCGACGTTCCTTTGTGATTGCCTAGCTGAGAAAGTTTCTCCTTTGGCTTGATTTTGTTTGGAAATTTTGGATATTTCTTGGTTTGCTACGTTTGATTGCTTCTGCCATGTGTGTTGCTTTCTTTAATTTGTAGGACCTTTCCTTATTTCCTGGTAGTCAATGCATTTTAGGGTTTTGTTACTGTTTCTGATTGTGCCTTCTGTTTAGAGATGAGCTTGCGTGATTCTAAATGAAAAAGTTGCACTTTTGATGTTTGATGCGTGATAGTTCCCTTTGCTAAAAAATGGCTATGATTTTGATAGCTTCTTGATTTGTAACTTTTCCTTCGGAGTGTTATTTTGACTAAAAGAGGGTTATTTCTTTGTTTGGGGGATGTTGAGACGTAGATTTTCCTTGAGTCCTCATTCTGTTATTGCCTGCAAAGGATACCTCTGGACCTTTGGTGAGGGTCCTGGGGTTTCCTTTTGTTGCAATGTCTGACTTCTTGACACTTATATGCTTTAGTTCAAGTTGTATCCATTTATGCCTGAGTTGCCCTCTTTGATTTGCCCAAGCTTTTTCATTAGTGTTCATACCCAGGGTCGAGCTATCCGACCCGGGATGTTCTACTAACAACTCGACAGACCTCTTCAGGACAGGACAATCTGACCTCTTCTCGAAGAGCTCGGCCAAATCACCAGGAAGAGCCCAGAAAGGGCTCAACAGAGGAACACGACCCAAATCCTAAGGTAGTCCAAGCCTATAGAGATAAGGGCAGTTCCCTTGAAGATAAGATAAGATAAGATAAGATAACTATCTTATCTCCAGAAAGGTCACTCCACACCATTATAAATACACTGGAGCACCCAAGTATAACTAATACTCTTATTCTACTAAAAAGCTGCTTAATACCTTTGCTAACTTAAGCATCGAAGTCTCTTGCAGGTACCTCCACCCTCCAGTGACGAAGGATCAGCACGACCCTCCAGTCCAACGAGTCAAACACAGCGGCTCCGGCCACCACCATCAAGTCGGACACACAGCGCCGACCAGTACAGAAAATCTCATCCGAGATTGACCTACAGTTTCAGGTAACCCTCGGAACATTGGCGCTGTTACCGGGGAACCTGGAAGTCATCCCACCATCATGGCGGGCAACCTGGACAGTGACCACAACTCTGATGTGGAGAACAGAACACCACATAAGAACGTGGAGGTTACACTAAATGGTACTTCTCAACCTAACAAAGGGAAGGACTCCCCAAGCACGGGACCCATGGAAGCACTTCAAAATCACCTAAAACAACTCAAAAAAGAGGTCGAATATCAGCGGGAAGCGAAGAAAGATCTACGAAGGGAAGTAAGACGACGCCACGAATTAGAAGTCAAGCTCCAAATGCTCGAAGCTGATCTCAAAACTAAAATTACTCGATCCAGTCACGAGGATAACTCCCGCAAGGATCAAGACCCATTCACCAAAGAGATCATGAAGGCCAAAATCCTAAAAAACTTCAAACCTCCTGATATGACTTTATATGATGGCACATCAGATCCCAGCCATCATCTCAGCAACTTCCGAAGCAGAATGTATCTCACTGATGTCTCAGACGCAACTCGGTGCAAAGCTTTCTCGACTACCTTAACGAAGGCAGCAATTAAATGGTTTGACAATCTGCCCCCTAAGTCCATCTCAAGCTTTGACGACTTAGCCAAAAAGTTTTTAGGTAGATTCTCCATCTAGAAAGACAAAACTAAACACACCCCAAGCCTACTAGGAATCAAGCAAGGAGATCGAAAAAGTCTTCGTAGCTACATGGAAAAGTTCAACAAAGCATGTCTGGACATTCAGAGTTTGCTAACCGAAGCAGCCATTATGGGTCTTATCAATGGCCTACGAGGGGGATCGTTTAGTCAATCCATATCAAAGAAACACCCCACATATCTGAATGAAGTACAAGAACGAGCCAAAAAATACATCAACATGGAGGAAAATTCTCGACTAGGAGAAACCCCAAAATCCGTATTCTCCAACTCCTCCCGAGATAAAGACAAAGATTCCAAGAAAAAAGATGATCCACCTGGAGAGAAAATTATGAAATACCACAATTACACCCCTCTCCGGGTGTCTCTTATGGAAGTGTACAGAGAAGCATGCCACACGGAGAAGATTCCACCATCCCTTCCACTTAAAAGCAAAAAGGGAGGAAGAAATCAGACGGAATATTGCGAATACCATCGAATCTATGGACATCCCACCAACGAGTGCTTCGACTTGAAGAATGTCATAGAAAAATTGGTAAGAGAAGGAAGACTAGATCGGTACTTAGCTAGTAAGACAGATGAGCCTAGAAAGAGAAGAAGAGACGAAGAGGTTGGTCGAACAGAATGACCACCTCGTACCTTGGAGAGGCATGTTCACATGATACATGGGGATTCGCAGGAGGAGGAATCTCCAAATCATCTCACAAAAGACACCTCAAAGAAGTATACCACGTCGATGGAGGAGAAGAGGCACCCGACCTCCCTACTATCACCTTTACTAAAGAGGATGCAGCTGGCGTCATATCAGGACATGACGATCCCATGGTCATTACTATCGTATTGGCCAACGCTAACCTTCACCGAACACTGGTGGACCAAGGAAGCTCGGCTGACATCTTGTTCAAAATAGCCTTCGACAAGCTCGGCCTAGAAGAAAAAGCGCTCAGAGCATATCCAAATAGCTTATTTGGACTAGGAGACACATCAATCCAACCACTTGGATACATCTCGCTACACACAACCTTTAGAAAAGGAAACCGGTCAAAGACCCTCAATATAGACTACATCGTGGTCAACGTAAGCTCAGCTTACAATGCCTTAATAGGTCAGACAACGCTAAATCAGCTCGGGGCAGTAGTGTCAACTCCGCATCTATGCATGATGTTCTCAACTACAGAAGGGATCGCTACGGTAAAAAGAGACCAGAAGATGACCCACCGCTGTTACAACGAAAGTTTGAACCTCAGAGGCAAAGGAGAAGAAATCCACACCATCGAACTCGGAGGAGTTCGAGGTCAAGAAGAACTCCGTCCACAACCAGAAGGCGAGATAGAAAAGGTCTAGATTGGAGATATCCCAGACAAAACAACCAATATTGGTACAACCCTTAAAGGACATAAAGAAATCCCTCATACAGTTCCTAAAAGATAATGTCGAGCTCTTCGCATGGATAGCCGCGGACATGCCAGGCATAGACCCCAAGCTAATGTGCCACAAGCTAGCAGTATATCCAGGGCCTTGGCCAGTACAGCAGAGACGTAGAAAGCTCGGACCAGAAAGATCCCAAGCTGTCGAAGAACAGGTACAAGCTCTACTGGAGGCAAGATTCATAAAAGAGGTTAAATACCCGTTATGGCTAGCCAACGTAGTCTTAGTTAAAAAATCAAATGAAAAGTGGCAGATGTGCACCGACTACACTGACCTCAACAAAGTTTGCCCAAAAGATCCCTATCCACTCCCAAGTATCGACACTCTGGTGGATGCCTCCTCCGGATACAAGTACCTCTCATTTATGGACGCCTATTTAGGATACAATCAAATCCCAATGTATCCGCCTGATCAAGAAAAAACCTCATTCTTAACTGCAAAGGCAAACTACTGCTATATTGTCATGCCGTTCGGACTCAAAAATGCAAGAGCTACCTACCAAAGGTTAATGAACAAAGTCTTCATAGACCACATCGGAAAACTAATGGAGGTATACATAGACAACATGTTAGTAAAAACACAAAGCGAGGAATCACTACTGTCTGATCTCGCCCAAGTGTTCGACACCATGAGAAAGCATGGCATGCGACTTAACCCTACAAAATGCACCTTCACAGTAGAAGCCGACAAATTCTTGGGTTTCAATCTCACACAAAGAGGAATACAAGCAAACCTGGACAAGTGTTGGGCCATACTCGACATGAAAAGTCCAACTTGTGTCAAAGAAGTGCAACAGCTCATCGGGCGACTGGCCGCCTTATCCAGATTTCTAGTCGGAGCAGCCATAAGATCTCTCCCCTTCTATGCCACACTGAGAAAAGGGAAGAAGTTCGAATGGATACCAGTGTGCGAGCAAGCTTTCCAATATTTCAAAAGATTCTTGGGGCAACCACCCATTCTTACCCGACCACAGGAAGGAGAAGCGCTCATTTTATACCTTGTAGTGGGAAGTCAAGCAGTAGCCTCAACACTAGTCAAAGAGGACAAAAGTGGACAAAAACCCATATACTTCATCAGCAAAGCACTATAAGGGTCTGAGCTGAACTATCAAAATATAGAAAAATTCGCATACGCTCTCATATTAACGTCGCGAAGACTCCGTCCGTACTTCCAAGCTCATACCATCAAAGTTCGGACCAATCAGCCCATAAAAGGCATTCTACAAAAAACAGACTTGGCGGGAAGAATCCTACATTGGGCAGTCGAGTTGTGTGAATTTGACCTTCAGTATGAAGCACGGACTGCCATCAAATCACAGTATCTGGCCGACTTCATTGCGGAATACACCGACACCCTGGAAATCCCCATAAATTAAAATCTCTATATGGATGGCTCATCAAATAAAGCCGGGAGTGGAGCAGGTGTGATAATAGAAAGCAATTAGGGAACTTAAATTGAACTTTCTTTCAAATTCGGGTTCTCTACCTCGAATAACCAAGCCGAATATGAGGCACTACTAGCTGGATTGAAGCTGGCTAAGGACGTAGGAGCTCAAAAGCTTGTCATCTTCAGTGACTCACAGGTAATCAACTCACAAATAACTAGGAGCTATCAAGCCAATGATCCCACTATGAAAAAGTACTTGTACAAAACCAAGGAACAACTCGGAGAATATGAGGTCCGCCATATACCCCGGGAACAGAATGCTCGAGCTGATGCATTTTCAAAACTAGCCAGCACCAAACCAGGGGGCAACAATAGAAGCCTCATCCAGGAAATACTGTAGAGCCCATCAATCTCAGATAAGGTCCTAGCCATAACAGGGCAGGATCAAGGATGAATGGCTCCCATAGTCAGTTACTTCAAGACAAAAATACTGCCTACAGATACAAAAGAAGCAAATAGTTTAAAACGGGAGGCACAATACTACACCATCATAAACAATACTCTATACAAGAGAGGGATTTCAACACCACTGTTAAAATGTGTGCCGACTTCTAACACAAAGGAAGTTTTACAAGAAGTACATAGTGGCATCTGTGGCAACCATCTCGGAGCACAGGCTCTTATAAAAAAAGTACTCCAGGCCGGATTCTATTGGCCGACTCTACAAAAAGAAGCAACAGAATTCGTAAAGACATGTTCACCGTGTCAAAAATATGCCAACTTTCATATCACCCCACCAGAGGAGCTTATCAGCGTAACCTCACCCTGGCCATTCGCAAAATGGGGACTCGACCTTCTCGGTCCTTTCCCTCAAGGATCTAGACAAGTCAAATTCCTCATCGTGGGGGTAGACTATTTCACAAAATAGATTGAGGCGGAACCCCTAGCTAACACCACCGCTCAAAGAAATCAAAAATTTCTATATAGAAACATTGTCACAAGGTTTGGGGTTCTATACTCCATCACCACAGAAAACGGCACTCAATTTACAGATGCAGGCTTCAAAAATTTGGTGACCAATCTGAACATAAACACCAAGTCACATCCGTAGAACACCCTCAGGCCAACGGACAAGCAGAAGCTGCTAACAAAGTCATATTAGCCGGGTTAATACGGAGACTACAGGATGCAAAAAGAGCCTGGGCGGAAGAGCTCCCGCAAGTCCTATGGGCATATCGGTCACCTCCACACTCCACCACAAAGGAATCACCTTTCCAATTAGCTTACGGAATGGAGGCAATGATCCCAGTGGAGGTCGAAGAAGGATCACCTAGAGTGATCAACTACAATGAAGAGGCCAACTCCCAACTTTAAAGGAAGAACTTGACCTACTCCCAAAAATCCGAGAAAGAGCTCGGATTAGGGAAGAGGCGTTAAAACGTCGAATGGCTTCAAGATACAATCAAAAGGTAGTGCAGCGAGGTTTTACCGAGAACGACCTCGTCCTAATCCGAAATGACATCGGAACAACTCGACCTGGAGAAGGAAAATTGGCAGCAAACTGGAAGGGACCCTACCGAGTCATAGAAGTACTCGGAAGAGGCTACTATAAGCTATCCGAACTCAAGGGGCGAGAACTCCCAAGGTCATGGCACACCTGCAAATTAAGAAGGTACTATAGTTAGGAGGTAGTAAAGGATCTTAGGACGAGGTGCACTCTTTTTCCTTAAAAGGGTTTTTTAACGAGGCACTAAACCAAGATCCACGAAAACCTAACTTAGAGGGGTCAAACTCCCATATGTATATATTTGCACGTTTTCTTTTTCGAATAAAGTTTTTTCAGATTTTCTACAAATCCTTTATCAAGACACATTAATTTGAAAACGCAAAATTTCATCGCCCGATTATAAAGCTACAGATCAGCAAAAGTGAAAACTAAATTCACTGCCCGATCACGATAAAGACCAACAAAGATGAAAACCAATTTCATCAGAGGTTGACCAGGCGGGGGGGATCAAACCCAATATCTACAAAATCGGCAAAGATGAAAAGCGACAAAATAGATTAAATGCAAGAAGTTATCGAAAGTGACCCATAGGAAAGGACCTGACGAGGTCTTAATAAAAAATGGGTTGCTAAAAAATAACTTAAAAGACGGACCGACATAAAGAAGTCAGACCAGTCGATCGCAAATAAACCAAAGTTATAAAAAGTAAATCCCTGGAAAGAGGCCTGGCCAGCCCTAAGAAAGAGAATTACTAGAAATAATTTAGAAGGGATCGACGTAAAGAAGTTGGCCCAAAACCAAAAGGTTATAAAAGGTAATCCCTAAAAGAGACCTGACAAAGGTCCAAGAAAGAGGATTACTAGAAATAACTTAGAAGGGATCAACGTAAAGAAGTCGGCCTAAAACCAAAAAGTTATAAAACGTAATCCCTAAAAGAGACCTAACAAAGGTCCAAGAAAGAGGATTACTAGAAATAACTTAGAAGGGACCCACGTAAAGAAGTCGGCCCCAAAACCAAAAAGATATAAAAGGTAATCCCTAAAAGAAACCTGACAAAGGTCCGAAAAGAGGATTCCCAGAAGATAACCGACACGATAAAGTCGGTCGACACGAGTTGGACCCAAAAATCCACGACCTCAAGAAAAACAAACAGAAAATACAAAAGCAATCAAAGGAGGTCGAACGACAAGGCTCCAACACTCCCAAGAACCAAAGATATAATAACAGGACTCAAGAGGCCACCTGAAGTCAACCTCAAAGAGCCTGAAAAGCTACCTTTTCTTTTTCCAAAAATAAAGTTGCTAACAGAGAAGCAACTAAAAAGTATCCAACAGTTACCATAAACTACAAAATATAAATTTCAAAGCCCACAAGCCAGGCTATACACAAAAACACTAAAGAAATAATCATTGAGGATCCAAAGATTTCTCAGCCACATCAGCATGGGGTGAAGGAGGGCGAGTCTGAAGAGGCACCGCATCTACCGTCCCATCATCCCGGTTCAAGATATGATAATTAGGATTTGACTTGGGATGAATAACTGTAGGGGTTGAAGAAGTCGGCGCAACAGAGACCTTGGCAGAAGGCACTGGAGGAGGATCGACATCATCACCATCATCAGGGACAATTTTACCATTCTTCACAATGTTGTCCAAGCTGAAGAGAGAGAGGTCAAGCTCAGGCGCAAGAACTTGAACTTGATCCTTCAAATTCTCATAAGTAACACTGACACTGCCCACAAGATGACCCTGGAGCTCGGCATAATTAGCTCGGGCAGACTCCAAATCCTCCCTGAGGCACATCATCTCCCTATAGGTCGTGACATAGCTCTCTTTATGCTTCAATGCCGTATCTTCAGCCAACTTTGCAGAAGCCGCCAAGGCAATAGCTCTAGTTTTTTCATCTTTCAGCTCTTTCTCCATCTTGGTCACGTTCACCTCGAGCGCCTCCTTTAAAGCCTTCATCCGGTCAAATTCCAACTTATTCTCCTCGATAAAGGCCTTCAAAGCATGAATGGGAAGATTATGGGCAGTCCGATATAAAGCCACCCCCATGTGTGCTATCTTTATGCTGCTTTGAGTAATAAAATCCAGATGGCGAAGAAGATAAACATCGTCAGTAGGCATGGTACCATAAAGACTAATTTGCTGGTCCACAAACTCGATAGCATCAAAATCAGGGGCATCAAGGTTAAAGGGCTCAGCTATTTTCTATTTTTTCGGAGGAAGAGTGCCGGTAGGAGAAGAGGTAGCAGCAGAAGGCTGTGAAAGATCGATCAAATGAAACCGAGGGGTAGGAATCATTTCCCTCGGTCCAGGAGAGCTTGGTACCGATGGTTTGGGCAAAGCATGAGAAGATCCTTCCCCAGCCACCTTGGCCAAGATGTTTAGGGCCGCAGTTGCCTTCCTCGCCTTTTTAAAGGCCTTTATAGAGTCATTGTTTTTAACCATCTCTGAAAGAACACAACAAAAACCCAGTCACAAATTGGAAGAAAAAAGAACAAGCTCGATAAAAATAAAACAAAACAAAACAAAGTCAACCACTACCCAGCTCATCTCGGAGAAACAAGGGATCCCCTAAAAACCTTTTAGTGTCGAGATAAGGAGGTTGTCCCCAGTTCTCCTCCAACACATTAACAAAGGCCTATTCGACCTCGTCCAACATCTCCCACGAATACCTCGACACCACAACATTCTTTTGCCGCTCTAAAGGAAAGGCGGGCTCATCATTCTCATCCAGAAAAAATGGGTGAGCTCCTTCAACAGCTCGAACCATAAAGAAATAGTTCTTGAAGTCTCTAAAATACTCATCATACATCGAAAAAACTTTCTTTCCTTGGGCAGACCGAAAAGAAACCCAGGAAGCTTTCTTTTTGGCAGAAATCCCAGGTTTAGTCAAAACAAAAAGGTAAAGAAAGAGAGTTTGAGAAGCCTTAACATCTAGCTCCTGACATAGCAACTGGAAAATCTTCACAAAACTCCATGATTCAGATGAAGTTAGGATAGAGACACATTGCACGAGCACAATAAATTGGTCTCAAAAGGAGTAAAAGGAAAGGTAATGTTCATTTGGCTAAAAAAACAGTCATACACATAAAAGAAGGGACGTTCCCCCTGGACTGAAGTAGGGAAACAGACCCTCTCGTCAGAATCAACTGCTACTAGATCATAATTTTTCTCCTGCTCCCGATCACTACAAATCCTGTGATGTTTTCTCAGCTCCATACAAGACTCATAATTTGCCACGGAAACACACATCAACACGAGGGAGTCCAACCAGTCTGACATGCCCTCGGGGACTCTCGAAGAGGTCTCGACAATATTTTTGCGAGACGACATGGGTTAACTAAAATCCTACAGTGAGAAAAAGAAAAGGGGTTACTAATCAAACAACTCGGGCATAAATGGATACAACTTGAACTAAAGCATATAAGTGTCAAGAAGTCAGACAAAGCAACAAAAGGAGACCCCCAGACCCACACTAAAGATCCAGGGGCATCCTTTGGAGGCAATTATAGAACAAGGACTCAGGAAAATCTACAGGTCTACATATCTACACTGCAGGAAGATAATAACTCTATTTCAACAAAAGTGACACTCTGAGGAAAAAGTCACAAGGCACAAACCAAATAAAGTCATCAAAATAGCCACCCTCCAAACTACAGTTTTAGTTTATTAGCAAACGGAACTACTAAAGCAACAAAATGTGCCAAGTGGAAATCATCAAAACACAATGTTTCTCCAGAAGCAAACAAGCCATTGTCCCAAAAGCTACAATACAAAAATAGGCAACAAACATGAAAAAGCCCTAAAATAGCCTCAACCATCAGTAGAAATGTCAAGCATACATAAGGTCGGAAAAAAGCTGGAAAAGCACATCACAATGACGGGCAAGAAAATATGAAAACGTTTAAGCTCTTCAATATGCACTTAAAGATCAAAACTTTACCAAAAGAAACAAGAACAATACAAAGAAAGAATGGTGAAAGAAGAACCAATCTGGAAAAAGGAGAAAGCTTTGAAGAAATTGAAGATAGAAAGACAGAAACCTGAATCGCCTTCCAAAGCAACGAAAGCACCAACAATCACTAAACGGCGTCGTAGAGAGAAACGCGAAAAATACAAAGTCTCAGGCAAAAAGAAGGGTAGAAAGAAAAGGGGGAAGTTACAGTGAAGAAACGAGAGAAGAGAAACCGTTTTTGTGAAAAAGTTCAAAAAAACGTGGGTGGAAAAGAAACAGAGCATTAAAAGAATTAATGAGGTTAATCAAACCATCGCGCATTCCCAAAGCAAGGAGACGCGTGTTTTCAAAAGAATGAAAATTCAAAGAAAAACGTTCTGCATTTGAATGAGAACTCTACAAAGAAGAAGTCGACAAAATGCTCAAGTTCAGCTTCACCATAAAGGGATAGAAGTCCTAAAAACTAAAGACTCGACCTCAAAAAGGAAGACCAAGCTCGAGCAAGGACACTGTTCATACTCGGGGTCGAGCTATCTGACCCGGGATGTTCTACTGACAAATTGACCAACCTCTTCAAGACAGGACAATCCGACCTCTTCTCGAAGAGCTCGGCCAAATCACCAAGAAGAGCCCAAAAAGGGCCCAACAGAGGAACACGACCCAAATCCTAAGGCAGTCCAAGCCTATAAAGATAAGGGCGGTTCCCTTGAAGATAAGATAAGATAAGATAACTATCTTATCTCTAGAAAGGTCACTCCACACCATTATAAATACACTGGAGCACCCAGGTATAACTCATACTCTGATTCTACTAAAAATCTGCTTAATACCCTTGTTAACTTAAGCATCGAAGTCCCTTGCAGGTACCCTCACCCTCTGGTGACAAAGGATCAGCACGACCCTCCAATCCAACATGTCAGACACAGCGGCTCCGGCCACCACCATCAAGTCGGACACACAGCGCCGACCAGTACAGAAGATGTCATCCGAGATCGACCTACAGTTTCAAGTAACCCTCGAAACAATTAGTAACCCCTTTTCCTTTTTCTTACTGTAGGATTTTAGTTGACCCATGTCGTCTCGCAAAAATATTGTCGAGACCTCTTCCAGAGTCCCCGAGGGCATGTCGGACTGGCTGGACTCCCTCGTGTTGATGTGTGTTTCTGTGGTAAATTCTGAGTAATGTGTGGAGCTGAGAAAACATCACCGGATTTGTAGTAATCAGATGCAGGAAAAAAATTATGAGCTAGTAGCACCTGATTCTGATGAGAGGGTATGTTTCCCTACTTCGGTCCAGGGGGAGCGTCCCTTCTTTTATGCCTATGACTATTTTTCAGCCAAATGAACGTTACTTTTCCTTTTACTTCTTTTTGAGACCAATTTGTTGTGTTCGTGCAATGTGTCTCCATCCTAGCTTCATCCGAATTCATGGGGTTTTGTTAATATTTTCCAGTTGTGTCAGGAACTAGATGTTAAGCCTTCTCAAACTCTCTTTCTTTACCTTTTTGTCTTGACCAAACCTAGGATTTCTGCCAAAAAGAAAGCTTCCTGGGTTTCTTTTCGGTCTGCCCATGGAAAGAAGGTATTTTCGATGTATGATGAGTCTTTTAGAGACTTTAAGAATTATTTCTTTAAGGTCTGAGCTGTTGAAGGAGCTCGGCTCTTTTTTCTGGATGAGAATGACGAGCCAACCTTTCCTTCAGAGTGGCAAAAGGATGTTTTGGTGTCGAGGTATTCGTGGGAGATGTTGGACGAGGTCGAACATGCCTTTGTTAATGTGTTGGAGGAGAACTGGGGACAACCTCCTTATCTCGATACTAAAAAATTTTTAGGGGATCCCTCACTTCTCTGAGCTGAGCTTGGTAGTGACCAATTTCCTTTCTGTGCTGCTTTGTTTGTTTCTTGTTTGATTTTTTTCTTTCCCATTTATAACTTGGTTTCTTGCTGTGTATTTCCAGAGATGATTAAAAACAATGACTCCATAAAGGCCTTCATGAAGGCGAGGAAGGCTACAGCTGCCCAGAACATCTCGGCCAAGGTTACTCAGGAAGGATCCTCACAGATCCCCGCTAAGAAGCCGATCTTGAGTACTTTTGGGCCGAGAAGGGTGATTCCAACTCCGCCGGTTCATTTGGTTAATCCTCCCCGAACTTCTGGTGCGACCTATTCTCCCACTGCTAGTCCTCCACTGAAGAAGCAAAAAATTGTTGAGCCCTTTAACCTTGATGCCCCCGACTTTGATACTGTGGGGTTTGTTGATCATCAGATTGCTCCTTATGGTGTCGTGCCTACAGATGATGTTTCCATTTTTCGTCATTTGGATTTTATTACCCGAAGTAGCATTAAGATGGCGCATATGGGGGCGGCCTTGTTCCAAACTACTTAGGATGTTCCGGTTCATGCTACAAAGGCTTTCATGGAGGAGGCCAAGTCGGAGTATGATAGGATTAAGGGGATGAAGGAGGAATTCGAGAAGAAAGTGGCAAATTTGGAGAAAGAATTAGAGGATGAGAAGACTCGAGCTACTGCTGCGGTGGCTTCTGTGAACTTGGCTGAGGAGATGGCACAGAAGCATAAAGATAGCTATATCTTAACTTATGGTGAGATGGTAGAGCTCAGGGGGAGGTTGGACTCTATTCAGGCTGACTCACTGAGCTCCAGGGCCATCTTGTAGGCAGCGTGAATGCTACTTATGAGAATTTGAAGGCTCAGGTTCGAGTTCTTGCGCCCGACCTTGACCTCACCCTATTTAGCTTGGACAACATTGTAGTAGATGGTAAGATTGTCCCTAATGGCTTGGATGATGATGATGTAGATGTAGACCCTCTTCCTGTGCCATCTGCCAAAGCCTCTGCTGCCCCGGCTACTTCAACTCCTACTACTGAGGTTGGCCGTCCCAAGTTGGACCCTGATGTTCAGATCCTGAACTGGCCGGATGGAATCGTTGATGCTGTTCCACTTGCGACCCATCCTCCTTTGCCCCGAGATGCTGCCACTAAAGAATCTTTACATCCTTTGTAGTTTCTGTTTTGTTTTTGTATCCTTTAATGGCCCGACTTGTGGGTCTTTAAACTTCAATTTTGTAACTATTCCCTGATGTGGCTTTCACACTACTAGTTGCTTCTGTTAGCAACTTTTATTTAGGAAAAACAAAAACACTTTTTGACTCTTAAGGCCGATTCTTCGGTTGGCCTTCTGAGACTTGATTTATAGTAGCT
This sequence comes from Arachis hypogaea, assembly GCF_003086295.3. Lineage (NCBI taxonomy): Eukaryota > Viridiplantae > Streptophyta > Magnoliopsida > Fabales > Fabaceae > Arachis > Arachis hypogaea. The sequence continues at coordinate 22,272,311 of NC_092040.1, forward strand.
TTGTTTTCTCATGATATGTTTGCTTGAAGTTTTCTGGCACTTCTGAGAATCTTTAGAGTGTTGGAGCCTTATTTGTCCTACCTCTTTAGATTGCCTTTGTGTTTGTCTATTTGCTGCTTTAACCGAAGCAACCTTTGGGGCTAGCTTCATTTGACTTGTTCTTTTTAGTATTCTTCATAGAATACTTGTAAATTGAATTCAGCATGGTCGTGGCCTTTCGGGTTGAGTTGTATCTCTCATAGCACACGCCTTTTGTTGGTTGATTTCCCTCGTCAAACCTTTTTTGAGTTAGCAATCCATTTTTGACTGGACCTCACCAGATCTCTTTTCAAGGATTCATCTTTATAACTCTGTCGCTTTAACTGGCTTTGGCCGACTTCTTCATGTCGGTCCCTTCTAAGTTATTTCTAGTAATCCATTTTTAGATGGACCTTGCCATGTCTCTTTTTATGGATTTCTTTTTATAACTTTGTAGCTTTAATCGGTTTGGGCCGACTTCTTCATGTCGCTCCCTTCTAAGTTATTTCTAGTAATCCATTTTATTTGGACCTTGTTAGGTCTCTTTTTATGGATTACTTTTATAACTTTTTGTAGCTTTGTCGGGCGGACTTCGTCATGTCAGTCCCTTTTAAGTTATTTCTAGTAATCTATTTTATTTGGACCTTGTCAGGTCTCCTTTTATGGATTACTTTTTATAACTTTTTGTAGCTTTGTTGGGCCGACTTCATCATGTCGGTCCCTTCTAATTTATTTCTAGTACTCCACTTTCAGGGCTGGCCAGGCCTCTTTTCTATGGGTTACTTTTTATAACCTTTCGTCGCTTTGATTTGGTCTGACTTTTTTATGTCGGTCCATTCTAAGTTATTTCTAGCAATCCATTTTTTGTTTTAGACATCGTCATGTCTCTATTCATGTATTACTTTTTATAACTTCTTGCATTATTCTATTTATGTCACTTTTCATCTTGCCAATTTTGATCCTTGCTTGGCCTAACCTTTGATGAATTTGGTTTTCATCTTTGTCGACCTTATCGTGATCGAGCAGCGAATTTGGTTTTTCACTTTTGCCGATCTGTAGCTTTATAATCGGGCGATGAATTTTTGCGTTTCAGATTAATGCGTCTTGATAAAGAGAATTTGTAGAAAATCTGAAAAAACTTCATTCAAAAATAGAAAATATGAAAATATATACATGTGGGTGCTCACCCTTTTTAGGTCATGTAATTTTGCAGATCTTGGCTTGGCGCCTCATTAAAAAACCTTTTTCAGGAAAAAGAGTGCACCTTTGTCCTAAGATCTTTTTATTACCTTTTAACTATAGTACCTTCTTAGGTTGCAGAAGTGCCATGGTTTTGGTAGCTCTCGCCCCTCGAGTTCGGACACTTTGTAGTAGCCTTTTCCCAGTACCTTTGTGACTCGATAGGGTCCTTTCCAAATAGCCGCTAGCTTTCCTTCTCCGGGATGATTTGTCCCGATATCATTTCAGATTAGGATGAGGTCATTGTTGGTGAAGTTTCACTGCACTACCTTTCGATTGTATCTTAAGGCCATGCGGTGTTTTAGTGCTTCTTCTCTGATCTGAGCTCTTTCTCGGACTTCTAAGAGTAGGTCGAGCTCTTCCCTTTGAAGTTGGGAGTTAGCTTCTTCACTGTAGTGGATCGTTCTGGGAGATCCTTCTTCAACTTCTACCGGTATCATTGCCTCCATTCCATAAGCCAATCGGAAAGGTAATTCTTTTGTGGTAGAGTGTGGAGTTGTCCGATATGCCCATAGGACTTGTGGGAGCTCTTCAGCCCAGGCCCCTTTTGCATCCTGTAGCCTCCGTTTAAACCCTGCTAGTATAACTTTATTGGCAGCTTCCATTTGTCCATTAGCTTGCGGGTGCTCTACGGATGTGAATTGGTGCTTTATCTTCAGGTCGACTACCAACTTTCTAAAGCCTGCGTCTGTGAATTGAGTGCCATTGTCTGTGGTGATAGAGTAAGGAACCCCAAACCTTGTGACAATGTTCCTATATAGGAATTTCCAACTTCTTTGGGCAGTGGCATTGGCTAGGGGCTCTGCCTCAATCTATTATGTGAAATAATCTACCTCTACAATGAGGAACTTGACCTGTCCCAATCCTTGGGGGAAGGGCCCGAGGAGGTCGAGTCCCCACTTTGCAAATGGCCAAGGTGATGCTACGCTGATGAGTTCTTCTGGGGGATGATGTGGAAGTTAGCATGCTTCTGACATGGTGGACATGTCTTAACGAACTCATTGGCTTCTTTTTGTAAAGTTGGCCAAAAGAATCAAGCTCGGAGTACTTTCTTGGAAAGAGCTCGTACTCTGAGATGATTGCCACATGTGCCACTGTGTATTTCTTCTAAGACCTCTTTTGTGTTAGAGGTCGGCACACACTTTAGTAGAGGTGTCAAAATCCCTCTCTTGTATAGGATGTTGTTTATGATGGTGTAATACTATGCCTCCCGCTTTAACCTCTTTGCCTCTATTTTATCTGTAGGGAGTATCTCTGATTTGAGGTAGCTGATTATGGGAGTCATCCACCCTTGATCCTGACCTGATATAGCTAGGACCTTTTCTTCCTCCGAGATTGATGGGCTTTGCAGTATTTTCTGGATAAGGCTCCTATTATTGCCCCCTGGTTTGGTGCTGGCTAATTTTGAGAGTGCGTCAGCTTGGGCATTTTGTTCCCGAGGTATATGCCAAATCTCGTATTCTTTGAATTGTCTGAGTTGTTCCCTGGTTTTGTCCAAGTACTTTTTCATGGCAGGGTCTTTGGCTTGGTAGGTCCCTGCTTTTTGTGAGGTGATGACCTGTGAGTCGCTGAAGATGATAAGTTTTTGGGCTCCCACCTCTTTAGCAAGCTTCAAACCAGCCAATAGCGCCTCATACTCAGCCTTGTTATTGGAAGCAGGGAACTCAAACTTCAGGTAGAGTTCGATTTGGGTTCCCCGATTACTTTCTATTATCACGCCTGCTTCGTTCCCAATTTTATTGGAAGAGTCGTCCACGTAAAGATTCCAATTTATAGGGATTTTTGGGGTGTCAGTGTATTCTGCAATGAAGTCGGCCAGATACTGTCATTTGATGGCTGTCCAAGCTTCATATTAGAGGTCAAATTTAGACAACTCGATTGCCCACTGTAGGATTCTTCCCGCTAAATATGTTTTCTGCAAAATGCCTTTTATGAGCTGGTTGGTCCGAACTTTAATGGTGTGAGCCTGGAAGTATGGGCAAAGTTGTCGAGAGGTTAATATGAGAGCGTAGGCGAACTTCTCTATCTTTTGATAGTTCAGCTCGGACCCTTGTAGCGCTTTGTTGATGAAGTATATAGGTTGCTGTCCACTTTCGTCCTCTCTAACTAGTGCTGAAGCTATTGCCCGACTTCCTATTGCAAGGTATAATATGAGTTCTTCTCCTTCCCATGGTCGGGTAAAGATGGGTGGTTGTCCCAGGAATCTTTTGAAATCCTGGAAGGCTTGCTCGTACTCTAGTGCCCATTCGAACTTCTTTCCCTTCCTTAGTGTGGTGTAGAAGGGGAGAGACCTTATGGCTGATCCGGCTAGAAATTTGGACAAGGCTGCCAATCGCCCATTGAGCTATTGTACTTCCATGACACAGGTCGGGCTTTTCGTATTGAGGATGGCCCGACACTTGTCCGGGTTTGCTTTGATTCCTCTTTGTGTGAGTATGAAACCCAAGAATGTGTAAGCTTCTACTGCGAAGGTGCATTTTTGTAGGGTTAAGTCGCATGCCATGCTTTCTTATGGTGTTGAATACTTGGGTGAGATCGGACAGTAATGATTCCTCGCTTTGTGTTTTTATTAACATGTCATCCACATATACCTCCATGAGTTTCTCGACATGAGTTTCCCGACATAGCAGTAGTTTGCTTTTGGAGTCAAGTATGAGGTTTTTTCTTGATCAGGTGGGTACAATGGGATTTGATTGTATCCCAAATAAGCATCCATGAACGAGAGGTATTTGTATCCGGAGGAGGCATCCACCAGAGCGCCGATACTTGGGAGTGGATAAGGATCTTTTGGGCAAGTTTTGTTGAGATCGGTGTAATCCATGCGCATCCGCCACTTCCCATTTGATTTTTTCACCAAGAAGATGTTGGCTAGCCATAGTGGATACTTGACTTCTCTTATGAATCCTGCCTCTGGTAGAGTTTGTACCTGTTCCTCCACAACTTGGAATTTTTTTGGTCCGAGCTTTCTACGCCTTTGATGCACTGGCCGAGATCTTGGATACACTTCCAGCTTGTGGCACATTAGCTTTGGGTCTATGCCCGGCATGTCTGTAGTTTTCCATGTGAAGAGGTCGACATTATCGTTTAGGAACTGTATGAGGGACTCCCTTACATTTCCTTTTAGGATTGCGCTAATATTGGTTGTTTTATCTGGGACATCTCTGATCTGGACTTTTTCTATCTCGCCTTCAGGTTGTGGACGAAGTTCATTCCAACCTTGAACTCCCCCGAGTTTGATGGTGTGGATTTATTCTCCTTTGCCTCTGAGGTTCAGACTTTCATTGTAACAGCGGTGTGCTGTTTTCTGGTCTCCTTTTATCATAGTGATCACTTTTGTAGTTGGGAACTTCATGCATAGATGTGGAGTCGAGACTACTGCGGCTAGCTGATTTAGCGTTGTCCGACCTATCAGGGCATTGAAGGCTGAACTTACGTTGACCATGATGTAGTCTATGTTGAGGGTCTTTGGCCGGTTTCCATTTCCGAAGGTTGTGTGTAGTGAGATGTATCCAAGTGGTTGGATTGGGGTGTCTCCTAATCCGAATAAGCTGTTCGGATATGCTCTGAGCTCTTTTTCCTCCAAGCCGAGTTTGTCAAAGGCAGTTTTGAACAAGATATCAGCCGAGCTTCCTTGGTCCACCAGTGTGCGGTGGAGATTAGCGTTGGCCAATATGATAGTGATGACCATGGGATCGTCATGTCCCGAGATGACGCCAGGTGCGTCCTCTTTAGTGAAAGTAATAGTAGGGAGGTCGGGTGCTCCTTCTCCTCCCTCGATGTGATATACCTCTTTGAGGTGTCTTTTGCAAGATGATTTGGAGATTCCTCCTCCCGCAAATCCTCTATGTATTATGTGAACATGTCTCTCCGGGGTACGAGGTGGTCGTTCAGTTCATCCGACCTCTTCGTCTCTTCTTCTCTTTCTGGGCTCATCTGTCTTACTGGCTAGGTACTGATCTAGTCTCCCCTCTCTTACCAATTTTTCTATGACATTTTTCAAGTCGAAGAACTCGTTAGTAGGATGTCCATAAATTCGGTGGTATTTGCAGTATTCTGTCCGATTTTCACCTTCTTTTTTGCTTTTAAGTGGGCATGGTGGTGGGATCTTTTTAGTGTGGTATACTTCTCGGTATACTTCCACAAGAGCCACCCAGAGAGGGGTGTAGTTGTGGTATTTTTTAATCTTCTTTTCATGCTGATCTTCTTTTTTCTTGGATTCTTTATCCTTATCTCGGGAGGAGTAAAAGGATATGAATTTTGAGGTATCCCCTAGTCGAGAGTTTTCCTCCATGTTGATGTCCTTTTCTGCTCGTTCTTGCACTTCATTCAGAGATATGGGATGTTTCTTTGATATGGAGTGACTAAAAGGTCCCTCTCGTATGCCTTTGATGAGACCCATAATGGCTCCTTCAGATGGCAGACTTTGTATGTCCAAACATGCTTTGTTAAATCTTTCCATGTAGTGATGTCAGGGCATTTTAGCCAGTTTTACTGACCTTTCTTTACTGTTTTTAGGGTAGTTTCATGCATTTTCTTAAGAAATAAACTAGTTATGGGTGGATATTCACTTACATCTTGATTCAAGCTTACATTGTGCACTTTACATGATTTCATGAGAATTTTTCATGAATTATATGACAAATTGGATGATGCATGACTCATGACTTGGACTAGAACTTTGATGCACTTTGTTGCTTGATTTCAGGACAAAGGAAGCAAAGAAGAACCACGTTAGCAGCCACGTTAGTCTAACTAACGTGACCTCTAACGTGGAATGGGAGCTAGCTTGCAACGTTAATGAGAAACGTAATCGCCAATAACGCCCTCGAAGCCATCATAGCCCACGTTGAGAGTTACATTAACTAAGTTAACGTGAACTCTAACGTGGAAGAAGAAATAAAGCCAACGTTAGTGACACTCTCTTTTGTCACTAAAGTTGGACCAAGCTCATGAGTGGCCACGTTAGTTGCCACGTTAACTTAGTTAACATGGACTCAACGTTGGAAAGCAAAAGAGATGCCAACGTTAGTGACACTAACCTTTGTCACTAACGTTGGCCGAGCCACAATGAGCCACGTTAACTCCCATGTTAACTTAGTTAACGTGGAAGCTAACGTGGAGAAAGCAAGTGATCGCCAGCGTTAGTGACACTTACCTTTGTCACTAACGTTGGGGTAAACCACCAAGAGCCACCATGAGCAACGTTAACCCTCACGTTAACTTAGTTAATGTGGAAGCTAACGTGGATAAAGAGATAATGAGCCAACGTTAGTGACACTCACCTTTGTCACTAACGTTGGAGATGGCTAGCATTACTACGTTAGATGCCATGTTAACCTAGTTAACGTGGACTCTAACGTGGGAAGTAGGGGCACATTGGAACGTTAGTGACAAAGGTAAGTGTCACTAACGTTCTCGAAGGATTGGCATTACTACGTTAGAAGCCACGTTAACCTAGTTAACGTGGACTCTAACGTAAGGAGAAGGGGTGACTCACCACGTTATTGGGAAAGGTAAGTCCCAATAACGTATGCGAAGGACCAAGAGGCAACATTAGTGGTCACGTTAGTGCCACTAACGTTGAAGTCAACGTGATCATATTTGGGTTAGGAACGTTAGTGAAAAAGGTGATTGTCACTAACGTTCTCGAACCCACACTTTCACTTAACGTTGACGCCACTAACGTCCTAAGCCAAAGTCCCTGCCTACTTCACATTTTCTCTCTGCAAGCAAAGCTAAGCCCAATAAAAAGGATAACTACTTCAAACTCAAGATCCAGAGGCCCACACCCAAGATTTGAAGAGCCAATTAGAAGATCAGAAGAGTAGTATATATAGGAGTAGCTTTGAATTAGATGAGGGTTTTTTTGGGAAAACTTTAGGGAGCCTTGGGCATAGAACTACTCTCTGTATTTTACTTTCTCTGCAACTTCTAGTTTTACTTTGAGGATGTATTCTCCATCTTTGTTTTCATTTTCCAGAGCTATGAACAACTAAACCCCTTTTATTGGGTTAGGGAGCTCTGCTGAAAATTGATGAATCAATATTAGTTTTCATTCTTCTTCTTCTATCTTTTCTCTTGATTTTACTAGAAAGCTTTCAATCTTCTTCCAATTGGGTAGTTATCTTGGAAAAGAAGCTATTCATACTTGGATCTCTTCGGAACCTTGGAAGAGGAATGAAGAGATCATGCTAGAAATGCTTTCTCATGCTGGACCAAATTGGGTTTGGATGGATATGTGACTATAATCCTACCAATACTTGATTTCGGAATGCATGTGGTATAATCAGTGACCATACTTCATCTTTTCTCATGAGCAATTGACCAAGGAATTGACTATTGATCAAGATTTGAGAGATTGGATTACCAAGGAATTGGAATTCGATCACTTAAGATTGCCACGGAGATCAATGAATGCATTGATTGAGGAAGAGATGAAAATGAATTTGATCCAGAGAATGCAACATCTCCTAAGCCCAATGAACTCCCCATTTCTGATCTTACCCATTCTCTTTAATTTCTGCCATTTACTTTTATGAGCATTTCCCCCATTCCCATTTAAGATTCCGCAATTTACTTTATGCCATTTACATTCAGCTCTTTATTTCTGGCATTTACTTTTTCTGCTATTTACTTTTTCGCTATTTAATTTTCTGCAAATCTCAAATCAAATTCTGATTCGCTCAACTAGAATATTCCTCTAATTAAAGTTGCTTGATCAATCAATCTCTATAGGATTCGACCTCACTCTATAGTGAGTTTTTACTTGACGATAACTCGGTACACTTGCCGAAGGAAATTTGTTACGAGACGAATTTTTCGTGCATCATGTAGTTGTAAAGACTTTTCCGATCTCCTTGCTTGATCCCTAATAGGCTTGGGGCGTGCTTGGTTTTGTCCTTCTGGATGGAGAATCTGGCATGAAACTTGCTGGCCAAGTTGTCAAAGCTTGTGATGAACCTAGGGGGTATATTGTCGAACCACTTGATTGCTGTCTTTGTTAAAGTAGTCGGGAAGGCTTTGCACCGAATTGCATCTGAGGCATCAGTGAGATAAATTCTGCTTCTGAAATTACTGAGATGATGGCTTGGATCTGATGTGCCGTCGTATGGAGTCATGTCGGGAGCTTTGAAGTCCTTTGGGATTTTGGCTTTCATAATCTCTTTGGTGAATGGGTCTTGATCTTTGTGGGGGTTATTTTCATGACTGGGTTGGGTAGTCTTGGCTTTTAGATCGGCTTCCAGTTTTAAGAGTTTGTCCTCTAACTCTTTACGCCACCTAGTTTCCCTTCGAAGGTCCTTCTCAGCTTCTCGTTGGTGCTCGGCCTCTTTTTTGAGTTGTTTGAGACGATCTTGTTGAGCTTGAAGTGCCTCCAGGATTTGTGTGTTTGGTGTGTTCTTGTCTCCGTTTGGTTGAGACGTTTCCTTTGGTGTAGTGTCTGTATTCTTCTGCGGCGTTCTATTTTCTAGATCTGAGTTATGGTCGTTGTCAAGGTTATCCGCCATGATGATGGGATGACTTCCAGGTCCCTGGCAATGGCGCTAATGTTCCGAGGATTACTTGAAACTGTAGGTCAATCTCGGACGAGATCTTCTATACTGGTCGGAGCTGTTGTGCCCGACTTCATGATAGTGGCTGGAACCACCGTGTCTGACTTGTTGGACTTTGGTGGTGGTGCTGATCCTTCATCACCGGAGGGTGGTGGTACCTGTAAGGGACTCCGAAGCTTAAGTTAGCAAGGGTATTAAGCAGGTTTTTAGTAAAATCAGAGTATGAGTTATACCTGGGTTCTCCAGTGTATTTATAATGGTGTGGAATGATCTTCCCTTGAGGTAAGATAGTTATCTTATCTTATCTTTGAGTGAAGTCATCTTATCTTTAAGGGAACCGCCTTCATCATTCTAGGCTTTGGACTGCCTTTAGATTTAGTTCGTGTTCCTCTGTTTGGGCCTTCTTGGGCCTCTGTAGCAGTTTGGCCGACCTCTTTCATAAAGAGGTTGGGTAGTCCTGGTCTGAACAACTCAGTCGACTTATCGTCAATCAGCTCGGGTCGTACAGCTCGACCCGGGGCATGAACAATTTCTTTCCACGATCTGAACCGATGATGCTTGATATGTCAAATTGTTTCGTAACTGTACTATCTGTTGTTGTAAAATGTGACTCTCATCGGGAATATATTTCTTAACTTGTGAGACATAAAAAAAATATCATGAAGTTTTAATAGATATGGAGGAAGGGATACTTGATAAGCTAGTAGACCAACCTTTTTGAGTATTTGGAAAGGTCCTATCTATCGAGGATTAAGCTTTTTAGTCTTAAGGGCTCTACCTATTCTAGTAGTTAGGGTTACTTTTAGAAAGACATGGTTTTCCTCACTAAACTCTAAGGGTCTACGTCTATCATCGGCATAGCTCTTTTGACGGCTTTGTGCTATCTGGATCTTCTGACGAATCCCCTTTTTCTTCTCAATAGTTTCTTGTACTAAGTCTAGACCCAAAACACTAGCTTATCCGTCGTCATTCCAACATAATGTGTCTGATATCTTCTTCCGTAGAGAGCTTCATATGGTGCCTTTCTAATACTTTGCTGGTAACTATTGTTGTAAACATACTCGACTAACGGTAAGTACTTATCCCAACTGCCTTGATTGTCAATCACACAAGATCTTAACGTGTCTTCTAATGTCTAGATTATCTGCTATGATTTTTCGTTTGTTTGAGAATGGTATGCTATACTCACGTGCAGTTCTATCCCAAATGCTTTTTGAAAACCTCTCCAAAGTCTAGAAGTAAACCTTGGATCTCGATCTATGACAATTGACGAAGGTATTCCGTGCAGTCATACGATTTCTTGAATATATATCCGTGCCAGCCTTTCTAAAGTGTAGTAAACTCGAACTGGAAGGAAATGTGCCAATTTTGTCAACCTGTCCACAATCACCCAAATAGCATCATGTCCTGTTGAGGTTCTTGGCAATCCCGTGATAAAATTCATAGTGATTTGCTCCCATTTCCATTGTGGTATTTCCAAGGGTTGCAGGGTTGCTGACAGCTTCTGATGTTCCACCTTCACCTTCTGGCAAGTTAAACTTTTTGAGACACAATCAGCTACCTCTTTCTTTAAGCCCGGCCACCAGAACATTCATTTCAAATCTTGATATATCTTTGTCACTCCAGGATGCATAGATAATCTACTTTGGTGAGCTTCTGCAAGAATCTTTTGTCGCAATTCTTCAAAGTTAGGCACACAAATTCTGTTCTTGTACCTGCATAGACCACTACGATCCTTTCTCACAGTTTCTGGTTCTTCTGCTCCCATACGTCTCAGCATCATCATCATTTTTGAGTCCTGAACACATTCTTTGGTATATCTGGCTCGCTTACTCGAATTTAGTGATTACCCGATCATAAGTCAATCTTCGAGAACACAGTTGCACCATTCAGTTGATCCATCAAATTATCAATTCGTGGAAGTGGATACTTATTCCTGATAGTAACTTTTTTTAGCTGTCGATAATCTACGCAAAGCCTCATTCCACCGTCTTTCTTCTTTACCAGTAATACCAGAGCTCCCCTAGGTGATACAATGGGACGAATAAACTTCTTTCTAAGTAGCTCATCCAACTGCTTCTTCAACTCTGCAAGTTCTAGTGGTGACATCCGGTACGGTGCTATAGAAATTAGTCCAGTTCCGGGTACTAGATCAATGCTGAATTCTATCTCTCGCTGAGGAGAAAACTCAGTATGTCATCTGGGAAAACATCAGGAAATTCCTCCACCACTCAGATCCGTTCCAGGCTTAATTCACTGTCATTTGAGCTAGCCGCTAAGAAAACGTATCCCTCACAATTACTCCCGTCTAAGGTAACTCTTACAGATTTCATATATAATGTATGGGATAGGAATGGTTTAGTATATAGACTATTAGATGGAATTACAATAGTCCTTTCAAAGTAATCAAGGAAAACATGATACTTAGATAACCAATCTAATCTTAAAATACCTTCTAAACCACATAAAAGTCCTTTTCCTATAGCAAATGGTACTTGTAGGCACATAAACTGGTCAAAGCATTTTGGGATGCAGGTGTATGGACAATTAGATCAAAGTTTAACTCAGAGAAATCTAGTCCCAACTCATGAGCAACAATTGAAGAAATAAAGGAATGCAATGCACCCGAATCATACAGTACAGTTAGAAATCGATTTTTGACATAACACTGTCCTTGGATCAGGGTGTCTGATTGCATAGCATCGTTAGCAGTCATAGCAAACACTCAACCTTGTTGCTGGGTTCGTACTGGATTTTGAGCAAATCCTTTTAGGTAATTCCTCGCCAAGTGTCCAGGTTCCCCACAAGTGAAATAAGCGTTCATTCCTTACAACATTCAAATCTCTCAAAGTCGTAGCCATGGAGATCTTAACAGCTATGAAGATAGCTGTGCCTCGCATTGCTTCGTCATTCAGAGCTCGGTTAAACTATGCCTATTTGTAGTCATTGAGGTCTTATCCGCACCAAACAATCAACATTAAGGTGATCGGTCTTAATATCTCAAGTAAGGCACGAACATTTCCGAAATGAGCCCTCATAGACATTCATGCCAAATGTATCTAAAAGATACCTTAACAGCATGAGACACACAACAAAGTAAGCAGTGAAGCATAGTCAGTCCCTCCCAGGCTCTACAGGGAACGAACTGCTCTGATACCAAATTGTAACGACCCAACTCCCAATATGCCATGGTCATACAAGAAGCCAAGTATTACCAACTTGTTCTTCCTAAGCATTAACTATTACTTAATGAATGAGCCTGTTCCTTGTTAGAACGTTGCCAATTTTACGAGTAACTTTTTTTTTCTATTTAACTTATATCGTTGCGAGCAAGGGAGTAAAATAAATAAGCACACACTGATAGAAATAATAAGGACGCATAAAGAAACATGTAACACAGCTGATGAAATACATTATGTACACTATAATAAAACATATAGCGTTCACAAAAGATCAAGTTAGTTTACATCCTCGTCGAACCTACTTAGCTAATATATACATGACACTCCCAAGGCCTGCCCATATAAAATGCCGCTAAGCTGGCGCTCAGGCTAGCCTAACTACTCTACAGCTCCTAGCTCTCGGGTGTACTAACACAAGTGAGAGACTAACTAACAGACAATTTTAGACTAGAGTGTCATCAAAAGAATGCCCCTACTGCTACTAGACTATTGATGAGCGGATAATTTATACGCTTTTTGGCATTGTTTTTAGGTAGTTTTTAGTATGTTTTAGTTACTTTTTAGTATATTTGTATTAGTTTTTATACAAAAATCACATTTTTGGACTTTACTATGAGTTTGTGTATGTTTCTATGATTTCAAGTATTTTTGGCTGAAATTGAGGGACTTGAGAAAATATCTGATTCAGAGGCTGAGAAAGGACTGCAGATGTTGTTGGATTTTGACCTCCCTGCACTCGAAGTGGATTTTCTGGAGCTACAGTAGCCCAATTGGTGTCCTCTCAATTGCGTTGGAAAGTAGACATCTTGGGCTTTCCAGCAATGTATAATAATTCATACTTTGCCCGAGGTTTGATGGCCCAAACTCGCATCCAAACGCCTACCAGAGACCCTTTTCTGGCGTAAAACGCCAGAACTGGCACCAAAGCTGGAGTTAAATGCCCAAACTGGCACCAAAATTGGCGTTTAAACTCCAAGAAGAGCCTATGTACGTGAAAGCTTCAATGCTTAGCCCAAACACACACCAAGTGGGTCCCAGAATTGGATTTCTGCACTATCCACTCATTTTCTATAAACCTAGTTTACTAGTTTAGTATAAATAAAACTTTTTACTAGTGTATTCACATCTTTGGACCATTCTTTGATCCTTAGATCAGGTCTTTAAACCCTATTTCGATTGTATTATGCCATTTGGGAGGCTGGCCATTCGGCCATGCCTAGACCTTGTTCTTATGTATTTTCCAACGGTGGAGTTTCTACACCTCACAGATTAAGGTGAGGAGCTTTGCTGTTCCTCGAGTATTAATGCAAGTATTATTATTTTTCTATTCAATTCACGCCTACTTCTCCTGCAAGATATACTCTCGTACTTAATTCAGTTAAGTCAGAATGAAGGTGTTATCCGTGACAATCACCCAATCTTTGTTACTCGCTTAGCCAAGATCCGCGTGCCTGACAACCACAAAGCGGTCTACATGATGTTCAACGTAGTCATTGGACGACAGCTGGAGTATATTCTCATTGGTCTTTGACCCACGGATCTGAAGCACCTCTCCTGACAACAGAGCATTCGAATCCGTGACATTAGAACTTTCGTGGTATAAGCTAGAATCAATTGGCAGCATTCTTGAGATCCGAAAAGTCTAAACCTTGTCTGTGGTATTTCGAGTAGGATCTGGGATGGGATGACTGTGACGAGCTTCAAACTCGTGATTGTTGGGCATAGTGACAGTGTGCAAAAGAATAAATGTATTCTATTCTGACACGATCGAGAACCGACAGCTGATTAGCCATGCGGGAAACCGTAGAGAACATGTTTTCACTGAGAGGACAGATGGTAGCCATTGACAACGATGATCCACCAACATACAGCCTGCCATGGAAGGGAGTACGCATGATTGGATGAGGACAATAGGAAAGCAGAGGTTCAGAGGCAACAAAGCATCTCCAAACGCTTATCTAAAATTCCCACCAAGGAACTACATAAGTAACTGTATTTTATTTTCTGTTTTATTTATCTTTTAATTACCAACACCTCATAACCATTTGAATACGTCAGACTGAGATTTACAAGATGACCATACCTTGCTTCAAGCCGACAATCTCTGTGGGATCGACCCTTACTCACGTAAGGTATTACATGGACGACCCAATGCACTTGCTGGTCAGCTATGCGGAGTTGTGAAAAGTGTGAAAAGTGCAGATTGTTCGAGTTTGGACAACTGACGGTTCATCTTATTGCTTAGATTAGGTAATTTTCTTCTTGTTCTATTTTCAAAAATTTTTCAAAAATCTTTCAAAATTTTTTTCTAATTTTCGAAAATTGTTCAAAAAATTTTTAATAAAATCATAAAAACCAAAAAAAAATTTGTGTTTCTTGTTTGAGTCTTATGTCAAGTTCTAAGTTTGGTGTCAATTGCATTTTTATTTTCCTTAAAACTTTTGAAAATTCATGCATTATGTTCTTCATGATCTTCAAATTGTTCTTGATGATTTTCATTGTTTAATCTTGTGATTTTCTTGTTTTGTGTCTTTTCTTATTTTTCATATGCATTTTCGAATTTTTAGAGTCAAAAGTTTAAAAATTTTTAATTTTGGTGTCTTGCATGTCTTTCTTTTCTTAAAATTTTTTTCAAAAATAAGTTCTTGATGTTCATCATGCTCTTCAAAGTGTTCTTGGTGTTCATCTTGACATTCAAAGTGTTCTTGCATGCATCATTGGTTTTGATCCAAAATTTTTATGTTTTGAGTCAATTTTTTTTGTTTTCTCTTTCCTCATTAAAATTCAAAAATATAAAAAATATCTTTTCCTTATTTCACTCAAAAATTTCGAAATTTTGGGTTGACTTAGTCAAAGATTTTTAAAGTTTAGTTGTTTCTTGTTAGTCAAGTCAAAATTTCAATTTAAAAATTCTATCTTTTCAAATCTTTTTCAAAAATAAAATCTTTCTCATTTTTCTTCTTAATATTTTCAAAAATTTTAAAAATTGATTTTTAAAATATTTTTCTTATTTTTATTTCATATTTTCGAAAACCTTGCTAATAATTAAGGATTTGATTCAAAAAATTTCAAGTTTGTTACTTTCTTGTTAAGAAAGGTTCAATCCTTAAATTCTAGAATCATATCTTTTAGTTTCTTGTTAGTCAAGTCATCAACTTCAATTTTCAAAATCAAATCTTTTTAAATTCCTTTTTAAATCTTTTTCAAAATATATTTCAACCATATCTTTTTCAAAACTTAATTTCAAAATCTTTTTCTAACTTCTTATCTTTTCAAAATTTATTTTCAAATCTTTTTCAATTAACTACTTTTCTCTCTCTAAATTTCGAAAACCACTAACAACGTTTTCAAAAACCTTTTTAATTAACTAATTGTTTTAAATTCTAATTTTATTTCTTCTAATATTTTTGAATTTCTCTTCTCTCTAATCTCTTTCTATTTATTTATCTAATTACTAACACTTCTCTCCTTCTTAAAATTCGAACACTCTCTCCCTCTCTGTGTTCGAATTCTCTTTATTTTTTTCTCTACCTCATTCTTCTCTTCTTCTACTCACACAAAGGAATATCTATACTGTGACATAGAGGATTCCTTTTCTTTTATGTTCTCTTCTTTTTCATATGAGCAGGAACAAGGATAAAAATATTCTTGTTGAAGCCGATCCTGAACCTGAAAGGACTCTGAAGAGGAAGCTAAGAGAAGCCAAAGCACATCTCTCTGAAGAGGACCTGATAGAAATTTCGAAAAAAAAGAAGACATGGCAGCTGAAAATAACAACAAAGCCAAAGATGCAAGGAAGATGCTTGGTGACTATACTGCACTAACTACCAACTTCTATGAAAGAAGCATCTCAATTCCTGCCATTGGAGCAAACAAATTTGAGCTTAAACCTCAATTAGTTTCTCTAATGCAGTAGAACTGCAAATTTCATGGACTTCCATCAGAAGATCCTGATGCCAGGGCATCTAGGCCAGTTTCACTGACCTTTTCTTTACTGTTTTAGTGTAGTTTCATGCATTTTCTTAGGAAATAAGCAAGTTTTAGATAAAAGAACACTTACATCTTGATTTAGACAAATATTGTGAATTTTACATTATTTCATGAGAATTATGCAAGGAATGAATGTTAGATTGGATAATGCATGATTTCATGACTTGGATTAGAGCTTTGATGCACTTTATTTGTGTAATTTCAGGACAAAGGAAGCAAGGAAGAGCCACGTTAGCATCCATGCTAACCTAGTTAATGTAGGTACTAACGAGGAATAGGGATAAGCCTGCAGCGTTAATGAGAAAAGTGGACACCAGTAACGCCCTCGAAGCCATCATGAGCCACGTTAATTGCCACGTTAACTACATTAACGTGTAGTTAACGTGGAGACAAAAAAGACTCCAATGTTAGTGGTAATTGTGATCACCACTAACGCTCCAAGATGTGGCAATGAACCACGTTAAGAGCCACGTTAACTAACTTAACATGGACTCTAACGTGGAAGAGAGGAACAATGCCAACGTTAATGACATTCACCTTTGTCACTAACGTTGGATCAAGCTTGCATTGCCCACGTTAGTGGTCACGTTAGTACCACTAACGTGAAAGTTAACGTGGAGTTGAAGTTGATGAGCCAACGTTAGTGACACTCACCTTTGTCACTAACGTTAGGATGGCATTCATAACCACGTTAAGAGCCACGTTAACTTAGTTAACATGAGCTCTAACGTGAGGACTAGGGGCACAAGGCAACGTTATTGGGGAAGGTGAGTCCCAATAACGCTTGCGAAGATGAGACATAACCACGTTAAGAGCCACGTTAACTTAGTTAACGTGAGCTCTAATGTGGGGACTAGGGGCACAAGGCAACGTTATTGGGGAAGGTGAGTCCCAATAACGCTTGCGAAGGTTTGTAAGGCAACGTTAGTGGTCACGTTAGTACCACTAATGTTGGAGTTAACGTGGGCCATGTGGTGGGAACGTTAGTGAGAAAAGTGATTGCCACTAACGTTCTCGAACCCATAATGTCACTCAGCGTTAACCCCACTAACGCCCCAAACCAAAGTCCATGCTTACATCACTTTCTCTCTGCAACTAAAGCTGAGCCCACTGAAAATTCCCAACTGCTTCAACTTAAGATCAAAGGCCTATATCCAAGACTTGCAGAATTGACTAGAAGACCAAGAAGAGTAGTATATATAGGAGTAGTTTTGAACTAGAAGAGAGATTGGCACATTGGAGAAAACTACACTCAGTATATTTTACTTTTCTGCAACTTCTAGAGTTAGAATGTATCTTTCTTCTTCTTCATTTCCATTTTCCAGAGCTATGAACAACTAAACCCCATTCATTGGGTTCGGGAGCTCTGTTGTAATTTGATGGATCAATCATAGTTTTCATTATTCTTCTTCTTTCTTTTCTCTTGATCTTACTAGAAAGCTTTCGATCTTTATCTAATTGGATTGTTATCTTGGGAAAGAAACTCTCCATAATTGGATCTCCTCTGAGCCTTGGAAAAAAGGATGAGGAGATCATGCTAGAAATGCTTTCTCATCTTTTACCAAATTGGGATTTGGATGGGTATAGTGACATGTAACCCTACCAACACTTTGATTTGGAAATACATGTGGTATAATCAGTGACCATACCTCATCTCTTCTCATGAGCAATTAAATCAATGAATTGGGCAATTGTTCAAGTTTAGAGAGATTGGATTGCCAAGGAATTGGGATTCAATCACTTAATATTGCCAAGGAGATCAATGAATGCATTGATTGCGGAAGAGATGAGAATGAACTTGATCCGGAGAATGCAACACCTCCTGAACCCAATGATTTCCCCATTTCTGATCTTACCCATTCTCTTTACTTTCTGTCATTTACTTTCATGCTAATCACCTTAATTCCCCATTTAAGATTATGCACTTTATTTTCTGTCATTTACTTTCCCGCCATTTAATTTTCTGCAATTCTATATCCACTTTCTGCTTAGCTCAACTAGAGCATTCTTCCAATTAAAATTGCTTGACCAATCAATCCCTGTGGGATTCGACCTCACTCTATTGTGAGTTTTTACTTGACGACAATTCGGTATACTTGGCGAAGGAAATTTATTGAGAGACAAATTCCCATGCATCAAGTTTATGGCGCCGTTGCCGGGGATTGATTTTGAATCAACAATGATTAAGTTGGAAAATCACTAGATTGATCATTTTTTTTATTTTGTTCATTTTGTTTAGCTGTTTACTTTCAGTTACAGTTACTTCTTCCCTTTCCTTATCTCCCCTTTTATTTTCTCGCATTATTTACAATTCTGTTCACTAACCCACTAACTGTTTGACAATTTGCACCACTCACACTAATAACCACTTTAACCATTATAATTTCTGCAATTTCTTTCTTGCTGTGAGCTGTGCTGGTTGTATGACAGGTTGAAGAAGCGGAGCTTCAACACCCTTTGATTCTGAACCTAAGAGGATTGGTGCACGAAATTGCAATCACACTTTTTGCAACTCCGCACAACTAACCAGCAAGTGCACTGGGTCGTCCAAGTAATACCTTGCGTGAGCAAGGGTCGATCCCACGGAGATTGTCGGCTTGAAGCAAGCTATGGTTATCTTGTAAATCTTAGTCAGGATATCAGAAATTATCAGGATTGATTGTGAAAAGCAAAAGAACATGAAATGGTTACTTGTTTTGCAGTAATGGAGAATCGGTTGAGGTTTTGGAGATGCTCCATCTTCTGAATCTCTGCTTTCCTACTGTCTTCTTCTTCAAACACGCAAGGCTCCTTCCTTGGCAAGCTGTATGTAGGGTTTCACCGTTGTCAATGGCTACCTCCCATCCTCTCAGTGAAAATGTTCCTATGCTCTGTCACAGCATGGCTAATCATCTGTCGGTTCTCGGTCAGGCCGGAATAGAATCCAATGATTCTTTTGCGTCTGTCACTAACGCCCTGCCTGCTAGGAGTTTGAAGCACGTCACAGTCATTCAATCATTGAATCCTACTCAGAATACCACAGACAAGGTTTAGACCTTCCGGATTCTCTTGAATGCCGCCATCAGTTCTAGCTTATACCACGAAGATTCCGGTTAAAGAATCCAAGAGATAACGACTTAGTCTAAGGTAGAACGGAGGTGGTTGTCAGGCACACGTTCATAGTTGAGAATGATGATGATTGTCACGGATCATCACATTCATCCGGGTTAAGAACAAGTATTATCTTAGAATGGAAGCAAGCATGATTGAATGAGAAACAGTAGTAATTGCATTAATCCATCAAGACACAGCAGAGCTCCTCACCCCCAACCATGGGGTTTAGAGACTCATGCTGTGGAAGATACACAAAGAAAACGTGTAAAGTGTCATGAGGTACAGATACAATGTCAAATGATCCTATTAATAGTAAACTAGTAGCCTAGGGTATACAGAGATGAGTAAATGACTTAAAAATCCACTTTCGGGCCCACTTGGTGTGTGCTTGGGTTGAGCAATGAAGCATTTTCGTGTAGAGACCTTTCCTGGAGTTAAACGCCAGCTTTCATGCCAGTTTGGGCGTTTAACTCCAAGTTTTATGCCAGTTCCAACGTTAAACGCTGGAATTTCTGAGGCTGATTTGCCACGCCGGTTTGGGCCATCAAATCTTGGGCAAAGTATAGACTATCATATATTACTGGAAAGCCCAGGATGTCTACTTTCCAACGCCGTTGAGAGCGCGCCAATTGGGCTTCTGTAGCTCCAGAAAATCCACTTTGAGTGTAGGGAGGTCAGAATCCAACAGCATCTGCAGTCCTTTTTGGTCTCGGAATCAGATTTTTGCTCAGGACCCTCAATTTCAGCCAGAAAATACCTGAAATCACAGAAAAACACACAAACTCATAGTAAAGTCCAGAAAAGTGAATTTTAGCTAAAAACTAATAAAAATATACTAAAAACTAACTAGATTATACTAAAAACATACTAAAAACAATGCCAAAAAGCGTACAAATTATCCGCTCATCACAACACCAAACTTAAATTGTTGCTTGTCCCCAAGCAACTGAAAATCAAAATAGGATAAAAAGAAGAGAATATACTATAGACTCCAAAATATCAAGGAAACATAGCTCCAATTAGATGAGTGGGACTAGTAGCTTTTTGCCTCCGAACAGTTTTGGCATCTCACTCTATCCCTTGAAGTTCAGAATGATTGGCATCTATAAGAACTCAGAACTCAGATAGTGTTATTGATTCTCTTAGTTAAGTACAATGATTCTTGAACATAGCCAGTGTATGAGTCTTGGCTGTGGCCCAAAGCACTCTGTTTTCCAGTATTACCACCGGATACATACATGCCACAGACACATAATTGGGTGAACCTTTTCAGATTGTGACTCAGCTTTGCTAGAGTCCCCAATTAGAGGTGTCCAGGGTTCTTAAGCACAATCTTTTTGCCTTGGATCACAACTTTATTTCTTTCTTTTTCTTCTCTCTTTTTTTTTCGAATCACTGCTTTTTCTTGCTTCAAGAATCAATTTGATGATTTTTCAGATCCTCAATAACAGTTCTCTTTTTCCTCATTCTTTCAAGAGCCAACAATTTTAACATTCTCAAAACAGCAAATTCAAGAGACATATGCACTGTTCAAGCATTCATTCGGAAAACAAAAAGTATTGTCACCACATCAAACTAATTCAACTAGTTTCAAGGATAAATTTCAAAATCCTGTACTTCTTGTTCTTTTGTGATTAAAGCATTTTTCATTTAAGAGAGGTGATGGATTCATAGGACATTCATATCTTTAAGGCATAAAATTTCAATTTCATTAACTATGAATTAAGAACAAGACTCAAAGATAAATATAGAAAACAAAACAAAAGAAAAAGAAAACGCATAAACATAGGCTCCTAATGATAGAGGTTTTCACAGAGTTAGGACTCAACAACCTTGATTTTGAGAAGTGGATGCTCCCTCAGCTTGAGAGGAGAGCTTTTGGCGTTTCAACTCTTGGAGTTCACGCCCCTGCTTCTCTTGTTCCTTCAGCAATTTGCAGAGCATGCAGTTCTGATTCTGCTGTTCTTTCTTCAGTTGCTCCATAGTCTCTTGCAACTTGGTGATAGATGCTTCTAGGCTGGTCCAGTAGTCAATTCTTGGGAATTCAGGGAGGAATTCCTGCGCCCTCCTCTTGATAGAGTTGTCTTGCATTTGTCCTTCCATTGACTTCTTGGTGATTGGGTGTTCAATGGGTATGAACTCATCTACTCCCATTTTCACCCCAGCCTCTTTACAGAGCAAGGAGATCAAGCTTGGGTAAGCCAATTTGGCTTCAGTGGAATTCTTATTTGCAATTGTGTAGATCTCACAAGCAATCACATGATGAACCTCCACTTCTTTTCCAAGCATAATGCAATGAATCATCACTGCTCTCTTGATGGTGAACTCAGAACGGTTGCTAGTGGGCAATATGGAACGCCCAATAAAGTCTAGCCAACCTCTTGCAATTGGTTTGAGGTCTCCCCTCTTGAGTTGGTTTGGGACACCCTTTGAATTGGTTATCCACTTAGTTCCAGGGAGGCATATGTCCTCTAGAACTTGATCCAACCCTTTATCTGCTCTCACCATCCTCCTATTGAAGGAATCAGGATCATCTTGCAGTTGAGGTAGTTTGAAGATTTCTCTTATTTTGTCCAGATGGAAGTACATAACTTTCCCTCTGACCATGGTTCTGTAGGTATGGTAAGCAGTTCCAGTCATTCTTTGCTTATTTGTTAGCCACAGATTAGAGTAGAATTCCTGAACCATGTTCCTTCCAACCTTTATTTCAGGATTGGTCAGAACTTCCCATCCTCTGTTTCGAATTTGCTCTTGGATCCCCGGATATTCATCTTCTTTCAGATCAAAATTAACTTCCGGGATCACTGACTTCAGACCCATTATTTTGTGATAATGGTCTTCATGTTCTTTGGTTAAGAACTTCTCTTGATTCCAAAGATTCTTTGGATTATTCTCTTTCTTTCCTCTTAAATTGGTTTGTTTTCCCTTAGGAGCCATGATCTTGATGAATCTTGGCTTAGTGATCACGGAAAAGCACACCAAACTTAGAGGTTTGCTTGTCCTCAAGCAAAAGAAAGGAAAGAAGAAGAGAGAGAGGAAGATGAAATTCGAATGGTGTGGGGAATGAGGGGTGTCAAACGTTTATTTATAAAGTGGGGGGAAGGAGATTTTCGAAAAAAAAAAGAAAATTTTGAAAGGAGATTTGAGGAGATATGGAAAGAAATTGAAAGAAGGGTGAGTTTTTAAACAAAATTTGGGAATGATTTGGAAGATTTGAAGAATGATTTTAAATTTTTGAAAATTTGAAAGTGAATGATGAGAGATTGAGATGTGTTTTTGTAGAAAAATATGGGAAAGAAAAGGAAAGTTTGAAAAAATCTGAGTTGAAAACAAAATTGTGGTCCCCCCCACCTTTCTGGCGTTAAACGCCCAGAATGGCACTCATTCTGGCGTTTAACGCCCATTTGGTGCCCATTTTGGGTGTTTAACGCCCAGCCAAGTGCCCTGGCTGGCGTTAAACGCCAGAAATCCTTTATCACTGGGCATTTTTCTGAACGCCCAGGATGCTGCACACCTGGCGTTAAACGCCCAGAATGGTGCCCATTGATGAGCGGATAATTTATACGCTTTTTGGCATTGTTTTTATGTAGTTTTTAGTAAGTTCAAGCTACTTTTAGGGATGTTTTCACTAGTTTTTATGTTAAATTCACATTTCTGGACTTTACTATGAGTTTGTGTGTTTTTCTGTGATTTCAGGTAAATTCTGGCTGAAATTGAGGGACTTGAGCAAAACTCTGAAAAAGGCTGACAAAAGGACTGCTGATGCTGTTGGAATCTGACCTCCCTGCACTCGAAATGGATTTTCTGGAGCTACAGAACTCCAATTGGCGCGCTCTCAACGGCGTTGGAAAGTAGACATCCAGAGCTTTCCAGCAATATATAATAGTCCATACTTTATTCGAAGAATGACGACGTAACTTGGCGTTGAACGCCAAGTTCATGCTGCTGTCTGGAGTTAAACGCCAGAAAAACGTCATGATCCGGAGTTGAACGCCCAAAACACGTCATAACTTGGAGTTCAACTCCAGGAAATGCCTCAGCTCGTGGATTAATCAAGCTCAGCCCAAGCATACACCAAGTGGGCCCCGGAAGTGGATTTATGCATCAATTACTTACTCATGTAAACCCTAGGAGCTAGTCTAAGTATATATAGAACATTTATCTATTGTTTTAGATGTCTTTGACCACGTTTCATCTTTGGTCTCAGTTTTGTTTTATTCTTCATCTTAGGAGATCATTGATCACGTTAGGGAGGCTGGCCATTCGGCCATGCCTGAACCTCTTTTGCTTATGTATTTTCAACGGTGGAGTTTCTGCACACCATAGATTAAGGGTGTGGAGCTCTGCTGTACCTCAAGTATTAATGAAATTCTACTTTCTTTTATTCAAATCTCTCTTATTCTTATTCCAAGATATTCATTCGTACCCAAGAACATGATGAATGTGATGAGTTAGATAACCCTCATTATTATTCTCACTTATGAACGCGCGTGATTGACAACCACTTCCGTTCTACATGCAACAGAGCTTGAATGCGTATCTCTTAGATTCCCCAACAGAATCTTCGTGGTATAAGCTAGATGGATGGCGGCATTTATGAGGATCCGGAAAGTCTAACCTTGTCTGTGGTATTCCGAGTAGGATCCTGGGAATCCGGAAAGTCTAACCTTGTCTGTGGTATTCCGAGTAGGATTCCGGTAATGAATGACTGTGACGTGCTTCAAACTTGCAACCTGCTGGGCGTTAGTGACAGACGCAAAAGAATCAAGGGGTTCTATTCCAGTAGGAGCGGGAACCAACCAGTGATTAGCCGTACTGTGACAGAGTGCGTGAGCATTAGTTTTCACTGCGAGGATGGGATGTAGCCATCAGCCATGGGTGATGCCTCCAGACGATTAGCCGTGCGACTGACAACCGCATAGGATCATTTTCCCGAGAGGATGAAAGTAGCCACAGTTGATGGTGAACCCCTATACAAAGCTTGTCATGGAAAGGAGTAAGAAGGATTGAGTAGAAGCAGTAGGAGAGCAGGCGTCCTTGGGCTCTACAGCATCTCCATCCGCTTATCTGAAATTCCCACCAATGAATCTGCATAAGTCTTCTACCCTTTTTATAATCTATTTTCTTATCTTTATTTTCGAAAACCCATAAACCATTTTTATCTGCCTGACTGAGATTTACAAGGTGACCATAGCTTGCTTCATACCAACAATCTCTGTGGGATCGACCCTTACTCACGTAAGGTTTATTACTTGGACGACCCAGTACACTTGCTGGTTAGTTGAACGGAGTTGTGTCCACTCGTGCCAAAAATCCTAAGTTCCACAATTCTACAATAAATGCAAATCAAAGAATAGTGATCACAATTTCGTCCACCAAGTTTTTGGCGCCGTTGCCGGGGATTGTTCGAGTATGGACAACTGACGGTTCATTTTGTTGCTCAGATTAGGTAATTTTCTTTTCAAAAATCTTTTTCAAAAATTTTTCTTCTATTTTTCGTTTTTCCAAACTATATTTTCGAAAAAAAAAAATTAATAAAAGTACAAAAAAAATTAGAAAATCATAAAAATCAAAAATATTTTGTGTTTCTTGTTTGAGTCTTGTGTTAAATTTTAAGTTTGGTGTCAATTGCATGCTTTTAAAAATTTTTCTTGCATTTTTCGAAAATCTCATTCATTCATAGTGTTCTTCATGATCTTCAAGTTGTTCTTGACAAGTCTTCTTGTTTGATCTTGATGATTTCTTGTTTTGTGTCTTTTGTTGTTTTTCATGTGCATTTTTGCATTCATATTTTCCATGCATTAAAGATTTTTAAGTTTGGTGTCTTGCATGTTTTCTTTGCATCAAAAATTTTTCAAAATTATGTTCTTGATGTTCATCATGATCTTCAAAGTGTTCTTGGTGTTCATCTTGACATCTATAACATTCTTGCATGCATTCATTGTTTTGATCTAAAAATTTCATGCATTAAGTATTTTTGTTGTTTTTCTCTCTCTTAATTAAAAATTCAAAAATAAAAAAAAAAATATCTTTTCCTTATTTCCCTCCAAATTTTTGAAATTTTGGGTTGACTTGGTCAAAAATTTTCAAAATTAGTTGTTTCTTACAAGTCAAGTCAAAATTTCAATTTTAAAAATCTTATCTTTTCAAAATCTTTTTTCAAAAATCATATCTTTTTCATTTTTTATATAATTTTCGAAAATTTCAAAAATTATTTTTCAAAATATTTTTCAAAATCTTTTTCTTATCTTTTTATCAAATTTTCAAAAATTAAGCTAACAATTAAGGTGATTGGTTCAAAAATTTGAAGTTTGTTACTTTCTTGTTAAGAAAGGTTCAATCTTTAAATTCTAGAATCCTATCTTGTAGTTTCTTGTTAGTTAAGTAATATTTTAAAAATTAAATCTTTTTCAAATATCTTTTTCAAATATTTCTTTTTATCTTTTATCTTATCTTTTTCAAAAGTTTTATCTTTTTCAAAATTTGATTTCAAAATATCTTATCTAACTTCTTATCTTCTTATCTTTTTCAAATTTGATTTCAAATCTTTTTCAATCAACTAACTAACTTTTTGTTTGTTTCTTATCTTTTTCAAAACCACCTAACTACTTTTTCCTCTCTAATTTTCGAAAATTCTCCCTCTCTTTTTCAAAAATTCTTTTTGTTTTAAATTTTAATTTTAATTATATTTTGTCTTTGATTTTCGAAAATTACTAACCTCTTTTTCAAAAAATTATTTTTGAATTTCTCTTCTCTTCCCTTCTTCTATTTAATTATTTAATTACTAACACTTCTCTTCACCTCTCTTCATCCAAAAATCCAAATCCCCATCTCCATTCTTCTAACCCCTTTCTTCTTCTACTAACATAAAGGAATCTCTATACTGTGACATAGAGGATTCCTCTTTCTTTTCTTGTTTTCTTCTCTTTCATATGAGCAGGAACAGGGAAAAAGGCACTCTTGTTGAAGTTGATCCAGAACCTGAAAGGACTCTGAAGAGAAAATTAAGAGAAGCTAAATTACAACAATCCAGAAACAACCTTTTAGAAATTTTCGAACAAGAGAAGGACATGGCAGCCGAAAATAATAATAATAATAATAATGCAAGGAGAATGCTTGGTGACTTCACAAAGCCAACATCCAAGTTTGATGGAAGAAGCATCTCCATTCCTGCCATTGGAGCCAATAACTTTGAGCTTAAGCCTCAACTAGTTGCATTAATGCAACAAAACTGCAAGTTTTATGGACTTCCATCTGAAGATCCTTATCAGTTCTTAACTGAGTTCTTGCAGATCTGTGAGACTGTAAAGACGAATGGAGTTGATCCTGAAGTCTACAGACTCATGCTTTTCCCTTTTGCTGTAAGAGACAGAGCTAGAATATGGTTGGATTCACAACCTAAGGATAGCCTGGACTCCTGGGATAAGCTGGTCACTGCCTTCTTGGATAAATTCTTTCCTCCTCAAAAGCTGAGCAAGCTGAGAGTGGATGTTCAAACCTTCAAACAAAAAGATGGTGAATCCCTCTATGAAGCTTGGGAAAGATACAAGCAGCTGACCAAAAGATGTCCATCTGACATGTTTTCAGAATGGACCCTATTAGATATATTCTATTATGGTCTCTCTGAATTTTCGAAAATGTCATTGGACCATTCTGCAGGTGGATCTATTCACCTGAAGAAAACGCCTGAAGAGGCTCAAGAACTCATTGACATGGTTGCAAACAACCAATTCATGTATACCTCTGAGAGGAATTCCGTGAATAATGGGATACCCCAGAAGAAAGGAGTTCTTGAAATTGATGCTCTGAATGCCATATTGGCTCAGAACAAAATGTTGACTCAACAGGTCAACATAATCTCTCAAAATCTGAATGGATTGCAACATGCATCCAACAGTACTAGAGAGGCAGCTTCTGAAGAAGCTTATGATCCTGAGAACCCTGCCATGGCAGAGGTTAATTACATGGGTGAACCATATGGAAACACCTATAATCCATCATGGAGAAATCATCCAAATTTCTCCTGGAAGGATCAACAAAAGCCTCAACAAGGCTTTAACAATGGTGGACGCAATAGGCTGAACAATAGTAAGCCATATCCATCATCTTCTCAGCAACAGACAGAGAACTCTGAACAAAACAATTCTAATTTAGCCAATATAGTCTCTGATCTGTCAAAAGCCACTTTCAGTTTCGTGAATGAAACAAGATCCTCCATTAGAAATCTGGAGGCACAAGTGGGCCAGCTGAGTAAGAAAGTCATTGACACTCCTCCCAGTACTCTCCCAAGCAATACAGAAGAGAATCCAAAAGGAGAGTGCAAGGCCATTGATTTAATCAAAGTGGCCGAATGCACAAAGGAGGAGGAGGACGAAAATCCTAGTGAGGAAGACCTCCTGGGACGTCCCTCAAGCAAGAAGGAGTTTCCTATTAAGGATCCAAAGGAATCTGAGGCTCATATAGAGACCATAGAGATTCCATTAAATCTCCTTCTGCCATTCATGAGCTTTGAAGACTATTCTTCCTCTGAAGAGGATGAAAATGTGACTGGAGAGCAAGTTGCTCAATATTTAGGAGCTATCATGAAGCTGAATGCCAAGCTGTTTGGTAATGAGACTTGGGAAAGTGAACCTCCCTTGCTCATTAGTGAACTAGATACTTGGATTCAGAAAACTCTACCTCAAAAGAAACAAGATCCTGGCAAGTTCTTAATACCTTGCACCATAGGCACCATGAGCTTTGAAAAAGCTCTATGTGACTTGGGGTCAGGGATAAATCTTATGCCACTCTCTGTAATGGAGAAGCTGGGAATCATTGAGGTACAACCTGCCTTGTTCTCATTACAATTGGCAGATAAGTCCTTGAGACAAGCTTATGGAATAGTAGAGGACGTGCTAGTAAAGGTTGAAGGCCTTTACATCCTTGCTGATTTCATAATCCTATACACTAGGAAGGAAGATGATGAATGCATCATCCTAGGAAGACCTTTCCTAGCCACAGCAGGAGCTGTGATAGATGTCAATAGAGGTGAGTTAGTCCTTCAATTGAATGGGGACTACCTTGTGTTTAAGGCACATGGCCATCCCTCTGTGACAGAGGAGAGTAAGTGGTGCGCGAAATTGTGAACAATACTTTTTCACAACTCTCATAATCCCCGGTAATGGCTCCAAAAACGTGGTAGCTCAATACCATGGCATTACACAACTTCGCACAACTAACCAGCAAGTGCACTGGGTCGTCCAAGTAATAAACCTTACGTGAGTAAGGGTCGATCCCACGGAGATTGTTAGTATTGAAGCAAGCTATGGTCATCTTGTAAATCTTAGTCAGGCAAACTCAAATGTATATGGTGATGAACGAAAATAACATAAAAGTAAAGATAGAGATACTTATGTAATTCATTGGTAGGAACTTCAGATAAGCGTATGAAGATGCCTTCCCTTCCGTCTCTCTGCTTTCCTACTGCCTTCATCCAATTCTTCTTACTCCTTTCCATGGCAAGCTCGTGTAGGGTTTCACTGTTGTCAGCAGCTACTTCCCATCCTCGCAGTGAAAACTAATGCTCATACACTCTGTCACAGTGCGGCTAATCACCGGTTTGGTTCCCTCCCCTACCGGAATAGAATCACTCTTTTGCGTCTGTCACTAACGCCCAGTAGGTTACAGGTTTGAAGCACGTCACAGTCATTCAATCATTGAATCCTACTCAGAATACCACAGACAAGGTTTAGACCTTCCGGATTCTCTTGAATGCCGCCATCAGGTCCTGCCTATACCACGAAGACTCTGATCTCACGGAATGGTTGGCTCGTTTGTCAGGCGAGCACTCGGTTGTCAGGCGATCAACCATGCATCGTGCAATCAGGAATCCAAGAGATATTCACCAAGCCTCAAATGCTTGTAGAACAAGAGTGGTTGTCAGTCACTTTGTTCATGAGTGAGAATGGTGATGGGCGTCAATCATCACCTTCATCAAGTTGAAGAACAAGTGATATCTTGGAATAAGAACAAGCGGAATTGAATGGAAGAACAATAGTAATTGCATTAATACTTGAGGTACAGCAGAGCTCCACACCTTAATCTATGGTGTGTAGAAGCTCCACCGTTGAAAATACATAAGCATAAGGTCTAGGCATGGCCGAATGGCCAGCCTCCCAATGATCTAAGATAGCATAAAAATGAAGATAGCTACCAAAGTCCTCTTAAGATCTAAAGTGATCAAAAGATTTTAATACAATAGTCAAAGGTCCTACTTATAGAAAACTAGTAGCCTAAGGTGTACAGAAATGAGTAAATGACATAAAAATCCTCTTCCGGGCCCACTTGGTGTGTGCTTGGGCTGAGCAATGAAGCAAATTTCGTGCAGAGACTCCTCTTGGAGTTAAACGCCAGCTTTAGTGCTAGTTTGGGCGTTTAACTCCCATTTGGGTGCCAGTTCCGGCGTTTAACGCTGGGATTTCTTGAGGTGACTTTGAACGCCGGTTTGGGCCATCAAATCTTGGGCAAAGTATGGACTATCATATATTGCTGGAAAGCCCAGGATGTGTACTTTCCAACGCCGTTGAGAGCGCGCCAATTGGGCTTCTGTAGCTCCAGAAAATCCACTTCGAGTGCAGGGAGGTCAGAATCCAACAGCATCTGCAGTCCTTTTTGGTCTCTGAATCAGATTTTTGCTCAGGTCCCTCAATTTCAGCCAGAAAATACCTGAAATCACAGAAAAACACACAAACTCATAGTAAAGTCCAGAAAAGTGAATTTTAACTAAAAACTAATAAAAATATACTAAAAACTAACTATATCATACTAAAAACATACTAAAAACAATGCCAAAAAGTATACAAATTATCCGCTCATCACAACACCAAACTTAAATTGTTGCTTGTCCCCAAGCAACTGAAAATCAAATAAGATAAAAAGAAGAGAATATGCAATGAATTCCAAAAACATCTATGAAGATCAGTATTAATTAGATGAGCGGGGCTTTTAACTTTTTGCTTCTGAACAGTTTTGGCATCTCACTCTATCCTTTGAAATTCAGAATGATTGGCTTCTTTAGGAACTCAGAGTCCAGATAGTGCTAATGATTCTCTTAGTGAAGTATGATGATTCTTGAACATAGCTATTTATTGAGTCTTGGCTGTGGCCCAAAGCACTCTGTCTTCCAGTATTACCACCGGATACATACATGCCACAGACACATAATTGGGTGAACCATTTCAGATTGAGACTCAGCTTTGCTAAAGTCCCCAATTAGAGGTGTCCAGGGTTCTTAAGCACACTCTTATTTGCCTTGGATCACAACTCTTATTTCTCTATTTTTTTTTTCGTTTTCTTTTTCTCTTTTTTTTTTTCTTTTTTTTTCGGTTTTTTTTTTTTTTGAATAGCTTTTTCTTGCTTCAAGAATCATTTTAATGATTTTTCAGATCCTCAGTAACATGTCTCCTTTTTCATCATTCTTTCAAGAGCCAACATTCATGAACCACAAATTCGAGATACATATGCACTGTTTAAGCATACATTCAGAGAACAAAAATATTGCCACCACATCAAAATAATTAAACTGTTATAAAATTCAAAATTCATGCACTTCTTTTTCTTTTTCAATTAAGCACATTTTTATTCAAGAAGGGTGATGGATTCATAGGACATTCATAACTTTAAGGCATAGACACTAAGACACTAATGATCACAAGACACAAACATGGATAAACATAAGCATAAAATTCGAAAAACAGAAGAACAAAAATCAAGGAAATCAAAGAACGGGTCCACCTTAGTGATGGCGGCTCTTTCTTGCTCTTGAAGATCCTATGGAGTGCTTGAGCTCCTCAATGTCTCTTCCTTGTCTTTGTTGCTCCTCCCTCATGATTCTTTGATCTTCTCTAATTTCATGAAGGATGATGGAGTGTTCTTGGTGCTCCACCCTTAGTTGTCCCATGTTGGAACTCAACTCTCCTAGGGAGGTGTTTAGTTGCTCCCAATAGTTTTGTGGAGGAAAATTCATCCCTTGAGGAATCTCAGGGATTTCATGATGAGTGGGATCTCTTGTGTACTCCATCCTTTTCTTGGTGATGGGCTTGTCCTCATCAATGGGGATGTCTCCCTCTATGTCAACTCCAACTAAATAACAGAGGTAACAAATGAGATGAGGAAAGGCTAACCTTGCCAAGGTGGAGGTCTTGTCCGCCACTTTATAGAGTTCTTGGGCTATAACCTCATGAACTTCTATTTCTTCTCCAATCATGATGCTATGGATCATGATGGCCCGGTCTATGGTAACTTCGGACCGGTTGCTAGTGGGGATGATTGAGCGTTGTATGAACGCTAACCATCCTCTAGCCACGGGCTTGAGGTCATGCCTTCTCAATTGGACCGGCTTTCCCCTTGAATCTTGCTTCCATTGTGCGCCCTCTTCCTGTTTTTCATTTTGTTTTTGCTTTTTTCATTGTTTTTGTGACTTCTTATGATCATCAACCTACAAAAAAGATAAAATAACAAAAGAAAATAATTAATTATAAAACATTGGGTTGCCTCCCAACAAGCGCTTCTTTATTGTCACTAGCTTGACAGAGGACTCTCATGGAGCCTCAGAAATGCTCAGAACCGTGTTGGAACTTCCCAACACCAAACTTAAAGTTTGAGTGTGGGGTTTCAACACCAAACTTAGAATTTGGTTGTGGCCTCCCAACACCAAACTTAGAGTTTGACTGTGGGGGCACTGTTTGGCTCTATTTTGAGAGAAGCTCTTCATGCTTCCTCTCCATGATGACAGAGGGATATCCTTGGGCCTTAAACACCAAGGACTCTTCATTCACTTGAATGATCAGCTCTCCTCTATCAACATCAATCACAGCCTTTGCTGTGGCTAGGAAGGGTCTGCCAAGGATGATGGATTCATCCATGCATTTCCCAGTCTCTAGGACTATGAAATCAGTAGGGATGTAATGGTCTTCAACCTTGACCAGAACATCCTCTACAAGTCCATAGGCTTGTTTTCTTGAGTTGTCTGCCATCTCTAGTGAGATTTTTGCAGCTTGTACCTCATAGATCCCTAATTTCTCCATTACAGAGAGGGGCATGAGGTTTACACTTGATCCTAAGTCACACAAGGCCTTCTTGAAGGTCATGGTGCCTATGGTACAAGGTATAGAAAACTTCCCAGGGTCCTGCCTCTTTTGAGGTAATTGCTGCCTAGACAAGTTATCCAGTTCTTTGGTGAGCAAAGGGGGTTCATCCTCCCAAGTCTCATTTCCAAATAACTTGTCATTTAGCTTCATGATTGCTCCAAGGTATTTAGCAACTTGCTCTTCAGTGACATACTCATCCTCTTCAGAAGAAGAATACTCACCAGAGCTCATGAATGGCAGAAGTAAGTCCAATGGAATCTCTATGGTCTCATCTTGAGCCTCAGATTCCCAAGGTTCCTCATTGGGGAACTCATTGGAGGTCAGTGGGCGTCCATTGAGGTCTTCCTCAGTGGCGTTCACTGCCTCTTCTTCCTCCCAGAATTCGGCCATGTTGATGGCCTTGCACTCTCCTTTTGGGTTTTCTTCAGTATTGCTTGGAGGAAGTTCAGTAATTTTCTTGCTCAGCTGACCCACTTGTCCTTCCAAATTCCTAATGGAAGATCTAGTTTCAGTCATGAAACTTTGAGTGGTTTTGATTAGATCAGAGACCATGGTTGCCAAGTCAGAGGTATTCTGCTTAGAACTCTCTGTCTGTTGCTGAGAAGATGATGGAAAGGGCTTACTATTGCTAAACCTGTTCCTTCCACCATTATTGTTATTGAAACCTTGTTGAGGTCTCTGTTGATCCTTCCATGAAAGATTTGGATGATTCCTCCATGAAGGATTGTAGGTGTTTCCATAGGGTTCTCCCATGTAATTCACCTCTTCTATTGAAGGGTTCTCAGGATCATAAGCTTCTTCCTCAGATGAAGCTTCCTTAGTACTGCTTGGTGCATTTTGCATCCCAGACAGACTTTGAGAAATCATATTGACTTGTTGAGTCAATATTTTATTCTGAGCCAATATGGCATTCAGAGTGTCAATCTCAAGAACTCCTTTCTTCTGACTAGTCCCATTGTTCACAGGATTTCTTTCAGAAGTGTACATGAATTGGTTATTTGCAACCATTTCAATCAGTTCTTGAGCTTCAGTAGGCGTCTTCTTTAGATGAAGAGATCCTCCAGAAGAGCTATCCAAAGACATCTTGGATAGTTCAGAGAGACCATCATAGAAAATACCTATGATGCTCCATTCAGAAAGCATGTCAGTGGGACACTTTCTGATCAATTGTTTGTATCTTTTCCAAGCTTCATAGAGGGATTCTCCTTCCTTCTGTCTGAAGGTTTGGACTTCCACTCTAAGCTTACTCAATTTTTGAGGTGGAAAGAACTTTGCCAAGAAGGCATTGACTAGCTTTTCCCAAGAGTCCAGGCTTTCTTTAGGTTGAGAATCCAACCATGTTCTAGCTCTGTCTCTTACAGCAAAAGGGAATAGCATCAGTCTGTAGACCTCAGGGTCAACCCCATTAGTCTTGACTGTGTCACAGATTTGCAAGAACTCAGCTAAAAACTGATGAGGATCTTCCAATGGAAGTCCATGGAACTTGCAATTCTGTTGCATTAGAGAAAATAATTGAGGCTTAAGCTCAAAGTTGTTTGCTCCAATGGCAGGGATAGAGATGCTTCTTCCATAGAAATCGGGAGTAGGTGCAGTAAAGTCACCAAGCACCTTCCTTGCATTGTTGGCATTGTTGTTGTTTTCGGCTGCCATGAGTTCTTCTTCCTTGAAGAATTCGTTCAGGTTCTCTAAAGAGAGTTGTGCTTTGGCTTCTCTTAGCTTTCTCTTCAAGGTCCTTTCAGGTTCAGGATCAGCCTCAACAAGAATGCCTTTGTCTTTGCTCCTGCTCATAAGAAAGAGAAGGAAACAAGAAAATGTGGAATCCTCTATGTCACAGTATAGAGATTCCTTGAAGTGTCAGAGGAAAAGAAGAGTAGAAGACAGAAGTGGAAAATTCGAACTTAACAGAGAAAATGGAGTTCGAATTTTGAAAAGGGCATTTTCGAAAATTAAGTGAAAAATTTAAAGAATATTTTTGAAAAACATTACTTAATTTTCGAAAATGAAAAGGGAAAAGAAATCAAATGATTTTTGAAAAAGATTTTGAAATTAGAAATCAAAAAGATTTGATTGAAAACTATTTTGAAAAAGATGTGGTTAAGAAGATATGATTGATTTAAAAAAAAGTGATTGAGAAGATATGATTTGAAAAACATTTTAAAAAAAAGATTTGATTTGAAAATTAAAAACTTGACTAACAAGAAAAGATATGATTCAAACATTAAACCTTTCTCAACAGAAAAGGCAACATACTTGAAATGTTGAATCAAATCATTAATTGGTAGCAAGTATCTTTAAAAATGGAAAGAAATTGGTTTTGAAAAAGATTTGATTGGAAAATTGATTTGAAAAAGATTTGATTTTGAAAAACTTTGAAAACTTGAAAAAAAATTGATTTTGAAAACAAAATCTTCCCCCTTTGCCATCCTGGCGTTAAACGCCCAGAATGGTGCACATTCTGGCGTTTAACGCCCAAAACTACACCCTTTTGGGCGTTAAACGCCCAGCCAGGCACCCTGGCTGGCGTTTAAACGCCAGTCTGTCTTCTTCACTGGGCATTTTTGAATGCCCAGCTTTTTCTGTGTGATTCCTCTGCAGTATGTTCTGAATCTTCAATTCTCTGTATTATTGACTTGAAAAGACACAAATTAAAAATATTTTTGGATTTTTTGATAATAGGAGAAATCAAAATGCAACTAGAATCAATTAACAATGCATGCAGGACACCAAACTTAGCAGTTTGCATACTACTGACACTAACAAAATGAAAATGCAAATAATAAAACACTCAAGTCAATAGAATTCAAAGATCAAAACAAAGAAATCATCAAGAACAACTTGAAGATCACTTAGACATATGAATGCATGCAATTGACACCAAACTTATGATGAGACTCTAGACTCAAACAAGAAATATTTTTGGATTTTATGATTTTGTAAAATTTTTTTGTGTTTTTCGAAAATTAAGTGGAGAAAAAGTATCAAAATTCTTAATGAGAATTCCAGGAATCAGTGCAATGCTAGTCTAAGACTCCGGTCCAGGAATTAGACATGGCTTCACAGCCAGCCAAGCTCTCAAAGAAAGCTTCGGTCCAAAACACTAGACATGGCCAAAGGCCAGCCAAGCCTTAGCAGATCACTGCTCCAAAAGCAAGATTGATAAGAAACCAACAAGCTCTTGTGATGATGAGTTGAAACCTCGGTCCAATGAAATTAGACATGGCTTCTCAGCCAGCCAGATTTCAACAAATCACCATGAAACTCTAGAATTCAACTTCAAGAATTTCGAAAAAATAAATACCTAATCTAAGCAACAAGATGAACCGTCAGTTGTCCAGCCTAAACAATCCCGGGCAATAACACCAAAAACTTGATGTTGTTGCCGGATCTTGGCACTGATGTTACCAAAAGCTTGCTCAAAACTTGAACAATCCCCGGCAACGGCGCCAAAAACTTGATGCTGTTGCCGGCTTTTGGCACTAATGTTACCGGATCAAAAGCTTGCTCAAAACTTGAACAATCCCCGGCAACGGCGCCAAAAACTTGGTGCGCGAAATTGTGAACAATACTTTTTCACAACTCTCATAATCCCCGGTAACGGCTCCAAAAACGTGGTAGCTCAATACCATGGCATTACACAACTTCGCACAACTAACCAGCAAGTGCACTGGGTCGTCCAAGTAATAAACCTTACGTGAGTAAGGGTCGATCCCACGGAGATTGTTAGTATTGAAGCAAGCTATGGTCATCTTGTAAATCTTAGTCAGGCAAACTCAAATGTATATGGTGATGAACGAAAATAACATAAAAGTAAAGATAGAGATACTTATGTAATTCATTGGTAGGAACTTCAGATAAGCGTATGAAGATGCCTTCCCTTCCGTCTCTCTGCTTTCCTACTGCCTTCATCCAATTCTTCTTACTCCTTTCCATGGCAAGCTCGTGTAGGGTTTCACTGTTGTCAGCAGCTACCTCCCATCCTCGCAGTGAAAACTAATGCTCATACACTCTGTCATAGTGCGGCTAATCACCGGTTTGGTTCCCTCCCCTACCGGAATAGAATCACTCTTTTGCGTCTGTCACTAACGCCCAGTAGGTTACAGGTTTGAAGCACGTCACAGTCATTCAATCATTGAATCCTACTCAGAATACCACAGACAAGGTTTAGACCTTCCGGATTCTCTTGAATGCCGCCATCAGGTCCTGCCTATACCACGAAGACTCTGATCTCACGGAATGGTTGGCTCGTTTGTCAGGCGAGCACTCGGTTGTCAGGCGATCAACCATGCATCGTGCAATCAGGAATCCAAGAGATATTCACCAAGCCTCAAATGCTTGTAGAACAAGAGTGGTTGTCAGTCACTTTGTTCATGAGTGAGAATGGTGATGGGCGTCAATCATCACCTTCATCAAGTTAAAGAACAAGTGATATCTTGGAATAAGAACAAGCGGAATTGAATGGAAGAACAATAGTAATTGCATTAATACTTGAGGTACAGCAGAGCTCCACACCTTAATCTATGGTGTGTAGAAGCTCCACCGTTGAAAATACATAAGCATAAGGTCTAGGCATGGCCGAATGGCCAGCCTCCCAATGATCTAAGATAGCATAAAAATGAAGATAGCTACCAAAGTCCTCTTAAGATCTAAAGTGATCAAAAGATTTTAATACAATAGTCAAAGGTCCTACTTATAGAAAACTAGTAGCCTAAGGTGTACAGAAATGAGTAAATGACATAAAAATCCTCTTCCGGGCCCACTTGGTGTGTGCTTGGGCTGAGCAATGAAGCAAATTTCGTGCAGAGACTCCTCTTGGAGTTAAACGCCAGCTTTAGTGCCAGTTTGGGCGTTTAACTCCCATTTGGGTGCCAGTTCCGGCGTTTAACGCTGGGATTTCTTGAGGTGACTTTGAACGCCGGTTTGGGCCATCAAATCTTGGGCAAAGTATAGACTATCATATATTGCTGGAAAGCCCATGATGTATACTTTCCAACGCCGTTGAGAGCGCGCCAATTGGGCTTCTGTAGCTCCAGAAAATCCACTTCGAGTGCAGGGAGGTCAGAATCCAACAGCATCTGCAGTCCTTTTTGGTCTCTGAATCAGATTTTTGCTCAGGTCCCTCAATTTCAGCCAGAAAATACCTGAAATCACAGAAAAACACACAAACTCATAGTAAAGTCCAGAAAAGTGAATTTTAACTAAAAACTAATAAAAATATACTAAAATCTAACTATATCATACTAAAAACATACTAAAAACAATGCCAAAAAGTATACAAATTATCCGCTCATCAGTAAGCATGAAGAGCTTCTCTCAGTTCAGAGTCAAGAAGAACACACACAGTCAAACTCTAAGTTTGGTGTTGTGAGGCCACAACCAAACTCTAAGTTTGGTGTTCAAACTCCATATCCAAACTCTAAGTTTGGTGTTGAGACTACACACTAACATTGACCTGATCATCTTGTGGCTCCATGAGAGCCACTGTCAAGCTATTGACATTAAAGAAGCGCTTGTTGGGAGGCAACCCAATTTTATTTATCTAATTTTATTTTATTTTGTTTCTTTATTATTTTTGTGTTTAATTAGGTACATGATCATGAGGAGTCACGAAAAAATCAAAAAAAATTAAAAACAGAGTCAAAAACAGAAGAAAAAAATTTTTCACCCTGGAGGACGCACGGGCTGGCGTTCAACGCCAGTAAGGTGCATCTGGCCGGCGTTCAACGCCAGAACAGAGCACCATTCTGGCGCTGAACGCCAGAAACAAGCAACATCCTGGCGCTGAACGCCAGGAATGTGCCTGGAGGAGACAAGCTGGCGTTAAACGCCAGCAACAAGCATGAAACTGGCGTTCAACGCCAGAAACATGCATTACATGGGCGTTGAACGCCCAGAACGTGCACCAATGGGCGTTTAAA
Organism: Arachis hypogaea; assembly: GCF_003086295.3. Lineage (NCBI taxonomy): Eukaryota > Viridiplantae > Streptophyta > Magnoliopsida > Fabales > Fabaceae > Arachis > Arachis hypogaea. The sequence continues at coordinate 22,310,425 of NC_092040.1, forward strand.
CGCCAGAATGATGCATGAAGGCATTTTACATGCCTATATGGTGAAGGAATGGTATTTCTTTTCACCTCAGGATCTGTGGACCTCACAGGATCCCCACCTACCTCGCCCTCTCTCTTTCCATTCATGGTCATCCCTTCTATTTTTCATTCACCACCTACATCTATCCACTCTTCCCCATACACCCCACCTACCTTTACAATTCAACTTCTCTTTCCCACCCAATCCCACCCATATAGCCGAATCCATCTCCCCTCACTCACCTCCATTCTCTTCTTCTTCTTCTTCTTCTCTTCTTTTCTTTCTTGCTCGAGGGCGAGCAATATTTTAAGTTTGGTGTGGTAAAAGCATAGCTTTTTTTTTGCTTTTCCATTACCATTAATGGCACCTAAGGCCAGAGAAACCTCAAAGGGAAGACAAAAGCTTCCACCTCTGAGTCTTGGGAGATGGAAAAAAATATAAGCCGTCATAGCTCAGTGGTAGAACATATGGCTGCAAATCAAGAGATCCCTGAGATACCTCAGGGAATAAGTTATCCTCCACACAAATATTGGAAGCAACTAAGGGAAGAAACACCAAAATTACTAGGAATCATTCAACAGAAGCAAGGAAGAGACATAGAGGAGCTCAAAAAGCACCATTGGACCTTCAAGAAGGCGCCACCCTCACTCAGGTGGATTCATTCCTTGTTCTTTATTTCTTTCTGTTTTCGGTTTTTAATGTTGTGTTTATCTATGTTTTGTGTCTCTACTTCATGATCATTAGTATGTAACCATGCCTTAAAGCTATGAATAAAATCTATTAATCTTTCACCTCTCTTAAATGAAAAATGTTTTAATTCAAAAGAACAAGAAGTACATGAATTTCGAATTTATCCTTGAATTTAATTTAATTATATTGATGTGGTGACAATACTTTTTGTTTTCTGAATGAATGCTTGAACAGTGCATATTTTTGATCTTGTTGTTTATGAGTGTTAAAATTGTTGGTTCTTGAAAGAATGATGAACAAAGAGAAATGTTATTGATGATCTGAAAAATCATGAAATTGATTCTTGAAGCAAGAAAAAGCAGTGAAAAAAAAAGTGGCGAAAAAAAATGGAAAGAAAAAGAAAAAGCAAGCAGAAAAAGCCAATAGCCCTTAAAACCAAAAGGCAAGGGTAGCAAGGATCCAAGGCTTTGAGCATCAATGGATAGGAGGGCCCAAGGAAATTAAATCCAGGCCTAAGCGGCTAAATCAAGCTGTCCCTAACCATGTGCTTGTGTCATGAAGGTCCAAGTGAAAAGCTTGAGACTGAGTGGTTAAAGTCGTGATCCAAAGCAAAAAGAGTGTGCTTAAGAGCTCTGGACACCACTAACTGGGGACTCTAGCAAAGCTGAGTCACAATCTGAAAAGGTTCACCCAGCTATGTGTCTGTGGCATTTATGTATCCGGTGGTAATACTGGAAAACAAAGTGCTTAGGGCCACGGCCAAGACTCATAAGTAGCTGTGTTCAAGAATCAACATGCTTAACTAGGAAAGTCAAATAACACTATCCGAAATTCTAAGTTCCTAGAGAAGCCAATCATTCTGAACTTCAAAGGAAAAAGTGAGATGCCAAAACTGTTCAGAAGCAAAAAGCTACAAGTCCCGCTCATCTAATTATAATTAACATTCATTGATATTCTGGAATTTATAGTATATTCTCTTCTTTTTATCCTAATTGATTTTCAGTTGCTTGGGGACAAGCAACAATTTAAGTTTGGTGTTGTGATGAGCGGATAATTTATACGCTTTTTGGCATTGTTTTTATGTAGTTTTTAGTAAGTTCAAGCTACTTTTAGGGATGTTTTTACTAGTTTTTATGTTAAATTCACATTTCTGGACTTTACTATGAGTTTGTGTGTTTTTCTGTGATTTCAGGTAAATTCTGGCTGAAATTGAGGGACTTGAGCAAAACTCTGAAAAAGGCTGACAAAAGGACTGCTGATGCTGTTGGAATCTGACCTCCCTGCACTCGAAATGAATTTTCTGGAGCTACAGAACTCCAATTGGCGCGCTCTCAACGGCGTTGGAAAGTAGACATCCAGAGCTTTCCAGCAATATATAATAGTCCATACTTTATTCGAAGAATGACGACGTAACTTGGCGTTGAACGCCAAGTTCATGCTGCTGTCTGGAGTTAAACGCCAGAAAAACGTCATGATCCGGAGTTGAACGCCCAAAACACGTCATAACTCGGCGTTCAACTCCAGGAAATGCCTCAGCTCGTGGATTAATCAAGCTCAGCCCAAGCATACACCAAGTGGGCCCCGAAAGTGGATTTATGCATCAATTACTTACTCATGTAAACCCTAGGAGCTAGTCTAAGTATATATAGAACATTTATCTATTGTTTTAGATGTCTTTGACCACGTTTCATCTTTGGTCTCAGTTTTGTTTTATTCTTCATCTTAGGAGATCATTGATCACGTTAGGGAGGCTGGCCATTCGGCCATACCTGAACCTCTTTTGCTTATGTATTTTCAACGGTGGAGTTTCTGCACACCATAGATTAAGGGTGTGGAGCTCTGCTGTACCTCAAGTATTAATGAAATTCTACTTTCTTTTATTCAAATCTCTCTTATTCTTATTCCAAGATATTCATTCGTACCCAAGAACATGATGAATGTGATGAGTTAGATAACCCTCATTATTATTCTCACTTATGAACGCGCGTGATTGACAACCACTTCCGTTCTACATGCAACAGAGCTTGAATGCGTATCTCTTAGATTCCCCAACAGAATCTTCGTGGTATAAGCTAGATGGATGGCGGCATTTATGAGGATCCGGAAAGTCTAACCTTGTCTGTGGTATTCCGAGTAGGATCCTGGGAATCCGGAAAGTCTAACCTTGTCTGTGGTATTCCGAGTAGGATTCCGGTAATGAATGACTGTGACGTGCTTCAAACTTGCAACCTGCTGGGCGTTAGTGACAGACGCAAAAGAATCAAGGGGTTCTATTCCAGTAGGAGCGGGAACCAACCAGTGATTAGCCGTACTGTGACAGAGTGCGTGAGCATTAGTTTTCACTGCGAGGATGGGATGTAGCCATCAGCCATGGGTGATGCCTCCAGACGATTAGCCGTGCGACTGACAACCGCATAGGATCATTTTCCTGAGAGGATGAAAGTAGCCACAGTTGATGGTGAACCCCTATACAAAGCTTGCCATGGAAAGGAGTAAGAAGGATTGAGTAGAAGCAGTAGGAGAGCAGGCGTCCTTGGGCTCTACAGCATCTCCATCCGCTTATCTGAAATTCCCACCAATGAATCTGCATAAGTCTTCTACCCTTTTTATAATCTATTTTCTTATCTTTATTTTCGAAAACCCATAAACCATTTTTATCTGCCTGACTGAGATTTACAAGGTGACCATAGCTTGCTTCATACCAACAATCTCTGTGGGATCGACCCTTACTCACGTAAGGTTTATTACTTGGACGACCCAGTACACTTGCTGGTTAGTTGAACGGAGTTGTGTCCACTCGTGCCAAAAATCCTAAGTTCCACAATTCTACAATAAATGCAAATCAAAGAATAGTGATCACAATTTCGTCCACCACCCATTCTGGCGTTTAACGCCCAAAATGGCACCATTCCTGGCGTTAAACGCCCAGAATGGTACCCATTCTGGCGTTTAACGCCCAAAATGCCCCTTACTGGCGTTTTTTCGCCAGTAAGCTCTTTTTCTCTGCTTTTTGAGCTGAATCCTTCTGTAACTCTGTGAATTCCTTCATTTTTGATACTTGCCTCTGTAAAAACAAAACATATAACCTCCTAATGACTGGGTTGCCTCCCAGCAAGCGCTTCTTTATTGTCTTTAGCTGGACTTTCACTGAGAATCACTCAAGCCTCAGTTTTGAGCATTCCTGCTCAAAATTCCCTTCAAGATAATGCTTGATTCTCTGTCCATTAACAATGAACTTTTTGTCAGAATCAGTATCCTGAAGCTCAACATATCCATATGGTGACACTCCTGTAATCACATACGGACCCCTCCACCGGGATTTGAGTTTTCCTGGAAACAGTCTGAGCCTAGAGTTGAAGAGCAGGACTTTTTGTCCTGGCTCAAAGACTCTGGTTGACAACTTCTTGTCATGCCATTTCTTTGCCTTTTCCTTATAAATTTTTGCATTTTCAAAGGCATCGAGTCTGAACTCCTCTAGCTCATTTAGCTGGAGCAGTCTTTTTTCACCAGCTAACTGTGCATCCATGTTTAGGAATCTGGTTGCCCAGTAGGCTTTATGTTCCAGTTCCACGGGCAGATGACAGGCCTTCCCATATACCAGTTGGAATGGAGAAGTTCCTATAGGAGTCTTGAATGCTGTTCTGTATGCCCATAGAGCATCATCCAAGCTCTTTGCCCAGTCCTTTCTTCGGGCCATCACAGTCTGTTCTAGGATTCTTTTTAGCTCTCTGTTAGAGACCTCAGCTTGCCCATTTGTCTGTGGATGATACGGAGTTGCCACTTTGTGGCTAATTCCATATCTAACCATAGCAGAGTATAGCTGTCTATTGCAGAAATGAGTGCCTCCGTCACTGATTAGGACTCTGGGAACACCAAATCTGCTGAAGATGTGTTTCTGGAGGAATTTCAGCACGGTCTTGGTATCATTAGTGGGTGTAGCAATTGCTTCTACCCACTTAGATACATAGTCCACTGCCACCAGAATGTAAGTGTTTGAGTATGATGGCGGGAATGGTCCCATGAAGTCAATTCCCCATACATCAAACAATTCTATCTCTAATATCCCTTGTTGAGGCATGGCATATCCATGAGGCAAGTTACCAGCTCTTTGGCAACTGTCACAGTTACGCACAAACTCTCGGGAATCTTTATAGAGAGTAGGCCAGTAGAAGCCACATTGGAGGACTTTAGTGGCTGTTCGCTCACTTCCAAAATGTCCTCCATATTGTGATCCATGGCAGTGCCATAGGATCCTTTGTGCTTCTTCTCTGGGCACACATCTGCGGATCACTCCGTCAGCACATCTCTTAAAGAGATATGGTTCATCCCAAAGGTAGTACTTGGCATCTGAAATTAATTTCTTTCTCTGCACGTAGCTGTACTCCTTGGGTATGAACCTTACAGCTTTATAATTTGCAATATCTGTAAACCATAGAGCTTCCTGAATGGCAAAGAGTTGCTCATCTGGGAAAGTCTCAGAAATCTCAGTAGAAGGGAGGGACGCCCCAGCTACTGGTTCTATTCGGGACAGATGATCAGCTACTTGGTTCTCTGTCCCTTTTCTGTCTCTTATTTCTATATCAAACTCTTGCAGAAGCAACACCCATCTTATAAGCCTGGGTTTTGAATCCTGCTTTGTGAGTAAGTATTTAAGAGCAGCATGGTCAGTGTACACAACTACTTTGGATCCCACTAGATAGGATCTAAACTTGTCAATGGCATAGACCACTGCAAGTAACTCTTTTTCTGTGGTTGTGTAGTTCTTCTGTGCGTCATTTAGAACACGGCTGGCATAGTAAATGACGTGCAGAAGCTTTTTATGCCTCTGTCCCAACACTGCACCAATGGCATGGTCACTGGCATCACACATTAGTTCAAATGGCAATGTCCAATCTGGTGCAGAGATGACTGGTGCTGTGACCAGCTTAGCTTTCAGGGTCTCAAATGCCTGCAGACACTGTGTGTCAAACACAAATGGTGTGTCAGCAGCTAACAGGTTACTCAGAGGTTTTGCAATTTTCGAAAAATCCTTTATAAACCTTCTGTAGAATCCTGCATGCCCCAGAAAGCTTCTGATTGCCTTAATATTGGCAGGTGGTGGGAATTTTTCAATTACCTCTACCTTTGCCTTATCCACCTCTATTCCCTTGCTTGAAATTTTGTGCCCAAGGACAATTCCTTCAGTCACCATAAAGTGACATTTCTCCCAGGTTAGTCTCTTGGCATCTTTTCAGGACAAGTGCTAAGTGATTAAGACAGGAGCTAAATGAATCTCCATATACTGAGAAGTCATCCATGAAGACTTCCAGAAATTTCTCTACCATATCTGAGAAGATAGAGAGCATGCACCTCTGAAAGGTTGCAGGTGCATTACACAGACCAAAAGGCATCCTTCTATAAGCAAACACGCCAGAAGGGCAAGTAAATGCTGTTTTCTCTTGGTCCTGAGGATCTACTGCAATTTGGTTGTAACCTGAATAGCCATCCAAAAAGCAGTAGTAGTCATGCCCAGCTAGTCTTTCTAGCATTTGGTCTATGAATGGTAAAGGAAAATGATCCTTTCTGGTGGCTGTATTGAGCCTTCTGTAGTCAATACACATACGCCACCCTGTGACTGTTCTTGTAGGAACCAGTTCATTTTTTTCATTATGGACCACTGTCATGCCTCCCTTTTTGGGGACAACTTGGACAGGGCTCACCCAGGGGCTATCAGAAATAGGATAAATAATCCCAGCCTCTAGTAATTTAGTGACCTCTTTCTGCACCACTTCCTTCATGGCTGGATTTAGCCTCCTTTGTGGTTGGACCACTGGTTTGGCATTATCCTCCAACAGGATCTTGTGCATGCATCTAGCTGGGCTAATGCCCTTGAGATCACTTATGGACCACCCAAGAGCTGTCTTGTGTGTCCTTAGCACTTGAATCAGTGCTTCCTCTTCCTGTGGATTTAAAGCAGAGCTTATAATCACTGGAAAAGTTTTACCCCCTCCCAGAAATGCATATTTCAGGGATGGTGGTAGTGGTTTGAGTTCAGGTTTGGGAGGCTTATCCTCCTCCTGAGGAATTTTCGAAAATTCCTTTGCTTCCTCTAGTTCTTCTTGATCAGGTTGAGCATCTTTGAAGATGTCCTCAAGTTCTGATTCTAGGCTTTCAGTCATATTGATCTCTTCTACCAGAGAGTCAATAATGTCAGCGCCCATGCAGTCATATGGTGTGTCTGGATGCTGCATGGCTTTTACAGCATTCAACTTGAACTCATCCTCATTGACTCTCAAGGTTACTTCCCCTTTTTGTACATCAATGAGAGTTCGTCCAGTTGCTAGGAAAGGTCTTCCTAGAATGAGAGTTGCATTCTTGTGCTCCTCCATTTCCAGCACCACAAAGTCAGTTGGAAAGGCGAATGGCCCAACCTTGACAATCATATCCTTTATTATGCCTGATGGATATTTAATGGAGCCATCAGCAAGTTGGAGGCATATCCGGGTTGGTTTGACTTCTCCAGTCAATCCAAGCTTTCTGATAGTGGATGCAGGTATTAGATTGATGCTTGCTCCAAGATCACATAGGGCTGTCTTGGTGCAAGCACCTTCTAATGTGCATGGTATCATAAAGCTTCCTGGATCTTGAAGCTTTTCTGGTAAGCTTTTTAGAATGACTGCACTACATTCTTCAGTGAGAAACACTTTCTCAGTTTCTCTCCAATCCTTCTTATGACTTAAGATTTCTTTCATGAACTTAGCATAAGAAGGTATTTGCTCAAGTGCCTCTGCAAACGGAATCTTTATTTCAAGAGTCCTTAGATAGTCTGCAAAGCGGGCAAATTGCTTATCCTGTTCCGCTTGGCGGAGTTTTTGAGGATAAGGCATCTTGGCTTTATATTCTTCAACCTTAGATGCTGCAGGTTTATTCCTTACAGAAGTGGTTGAAGAAGCCTTGTTAGAGGGATTACTGTCAGCACTCTCAGGTGTCTGATCTTCCCTTGGCGTTTGAACGCCAGGATTGGGTGGAAAATGGGCGTTTAACGCCAACTTTTCCCCCTTTTCTGGCGTTTAAACGCCAGAACTGGGCAAGGAATGGGCGTTTAACGCCAGCTTTCCTTCCCTTTCTGGCGTTTGAACGCCAATAATATTCCTCTCTGGGCTCTTACTGTCCTCAGAGGGATTTTGAACAGTGGTTTGGTTATCCTCTGTCAATTGTTCCTTGTTTGGCTTTCTGCTCTTTTGAGCAGAGGTATTCAGTGTCTTCCCACTTCTCAGTTGAACTGCTTGACATTCCTCTGTTATCTGTTTAGATATTGCTGTTTTGCTTGATTCAACTGCAGTTCTATGCTCTTGTTAGCAACTTTAGTTTCATGAAGCATCTCTTTAAAGTCTGCTAACTGTTCTGTCATCAGGAGCAATTGTTGATTAAGCTCAATTATCTGTTCTTGAGGACTAGGGTCAGTGACTACTGCCATGACTTCCTCTTTTGGAGAGAACTCATTGCTGGAGTACGAATATTGGTTTCTAGCAACAGTGTCTATGAGTTCTTGAGCTTCTTCAATTGTCTTCCTCATGTGTATAGATCCACCAGCTGAGTGGTCTAAGGACATCTGAGCTTTTTCTGTAAGCCCATAGTAGAAAATGTCTAACTGTACCCACTCTGAAAACATTTCAGAGGGACATTTCCTTAGCATACCTCTATACCTCTCCCAGGCATTATAAAGGGATTCATTATCCTCTTGTTTAAAGCCTTGGATGTCCAGCCTTAGCTGTGTCATCCTCTTTAGAGGGTAAAAGTGATTCAAGAATTTGTCTGATAACTGTTTCCATGTCTTTATGCTTGCTGTAGGTTGGTTATTTAACCACCTTTTAGCTTGATCTTTTACTGCAAATGGAAACAGTAATAATCTGTAGACATCCTGATCTACCTCTTTATCATGTACTGTGTCAGCAATTTGTAAGAATTGTGCCAGAAACTCAGTAGGTTCTTCCTGTGGAAGACCGGAATACTGGCAATTTTGCTGCACTATGATAATGAGTTGAGGGTTTAGCTCAAAGCTGCTTGCTTTGATGGGAGGTGTACAGATGCTACTCCCATATGCAGCTGTAATGGGGTTAGCATATGACCCCAGAGTCCTTCTAGACTGATCAATTCCACTTAGGTCCATAATGGATAAAGGGAGATGATATGGATTGCAAATAGGTAAAATATATTTTTTTTTTGAATTAAACGAAAAAAATATAAAATAAAACAAAAGAAAATTGAAATAAAAATTCGAAAATCAAAAAGAAAATAAGATCAAAGCAAATTTGAGAACTGAATCAATTAGTTAATTAAAAAGATTTTGAAAATAGCAATTAAAAAGATATGATTGAGAAATTTTTATGAAAAAGATTTGATTTTTGAAAAGAGGAAAGAGAAAAACACAAAAAGACACCAAACTTAAAATTTTTAGAAAATCAAACACTAATTTTCGAAAATCTTTAAGGGAAAAACACAAAGAGGACACCAAACTTAGAATATGAAACTATACTCAACTAAAAGACTCTAAACCACCAAAAACAAAACAGTCCTAATCTAAGCAACAAGATAAACCGTCAGTTGTCCAAACTCGAACAATCCCAGGCAACGGCGCCAAAAACTTGGTGCACGAAATTGCAATCACACTTTTTGCAACTCCGCACAACTAACCAGCAAGTGCACTGGGTCGTCCAAGTAATACCTTGCGTGAGCAAGGGTCGATCCCACGGAGATTGTAGGCTTGAAGCAAGCTATGGTTATCTTGTAAATCTTAGTCAGGATATCCGAAATTATCAGGATTGATTGTGAAAAGCAAAAGAACATGAAATGGTTACTTGTTTTGCAGTAATGGAGAATAGGTTGAGGTTTTGGAGATGCTCCATCTTCTGAATCTCTGCTTTCTTCTTCAAACACGCAAGGCTCCTTCCTTGGCAAGCTGTATGTAGGGTTTCACCGTTGTCAATGGCTACCTCCCATCCTCTCAGTGAAAATGTTCCTATGCTCTGTCACAGCATGGCTAATCATCTGTCGGTTCTCGGTCAGGCCGGAATAGAATCCAATGATTCTTTTGCGTCTGTCACTAACGCCCCGCCTGCTAGGAGTTTGAAGCACGTCACAGTCATTCAATCATTGAATCCTACTCAGAATACCACAGACAAGGTTTAGACCTTCCGGATTCTCTTGAATGCCGCCATCAGTTCTAGCTTATACCACGAAGATTCCGGTTAAAGAATCCAAGAGATAACGACTTAGTCTAAGGTAGAACGGAGGTGGTTGTCAGGCACACGTTCATAGTTGAGAATGATGATGATTGTCACGGATCATCACATTCATCCGGGTTAAGAACAAGTATTATCTTAGAATGGAAGCAAGCATGATTGAATGAGAAACAGTAGTAATTGCAATAATCCATCAAGACACAGCAGAGCTCCTCACCCCCAACCATGGGGTTTAGAGACTCATGCTGTGGAAGATACACAAAGAAAACGTGTAAAGTGTCATGAGGTACAGATACAATGTCAAATGATCCTATTAATAGTAAACTAGTAGCCTAGGGTATACAGAGATGAGTAAATGACTTAAAAATCCACTTCCGGGCCCACTTGGTGTGTTCTTGGGTTGAGCAATGAAGCATTTTCGTGTAGAGACCTTTCCTGGAGTTAAACGCCAGCTTTCATGCCAGTTTGGGCGTTTAACTCCAAGTTTTATGCCAGTTCCAGCGTTAAACGCTGGAATTTCTGAGGCTGATTTGCCACGCCGGTTTGGGCCATCAAATCTTGGGCAAAGTATGGACTATCATATATTGTTGGAAAGCCCAGGATGTCTACTTTCCAACGCCGTTGAGAGCGCGCCAATTGGGCTTCTGTAGCTCCAGAAAATCCACTTCGAGTGCAGGGAGGTCAGAATCCAACAGCATCTGCAGTCCTTTTTGGTCTCGGAATCAGATTTTTGCTCAGGACCCTCAATTTCAGCCAGAAAATACCTGAAATCACAGAAAAACACACAAACTCATAGTAAAGTCCAGAAAAGTGAATTTTAGCTAAAAACTAATAAAAATATACTAAAAACTAACTAGATTATACTAAAAACATACTAAAAACAATGCCAAAAAGCGTACAAATTATCCGCTCATCAAGGACTCTCCTTAGAAAAAGGAGGGAAGCAAAAGGCAAAAGAGTTGTTGGAGCAGAGGAAGAGGAGGAATTCTTTGAAACAATCATGGAGGATAACCATGAAGGAGAAACTCATAACCATGCCAGAGATGGCCATGTGAATCATGCTGAGCTAGGAAAAAGGGTTCTAGGATCTTACATCAACCCAAACCCAGGCAACTGTGGAAGCAGCATCCAAAAGTCAATCATACATGCTAACAACTTTGAGCTAAAACCCCAGCTCATCACCCTTGTTCAGAACAACTGTTCATTCGGAGGAAGTGCCCAAGAAGACCCAAATCAACATTTAACCACCTTCCTAAGAATATGTGACACCGTGAATTCTAATGGCGTCCACCCAGATGTTTACAGATTGCTCTTGTTCCCCTTTTCACTCAGGGACAAGGCGTCTAAATGGTTGGAGTCTTTCCCAAAGGAGAGTTTAACAGCATGGGAAGATGTAGTGAACAAATTCTTGGCAAGGTTCTATCCTCCTCAAAGGATCAATAGGCTGAGAGCTGAGGTACAAACTTTCAGGCAACAAGATGGCGAGACTCTCTACGAAGCGTGGGAGAGGTTTAAGGATTTGACAAGAAGGTGCCCACCGGACATGTTCAATGAATGGGTACAGCTACATATTTTCTATGAGGGACTCTCGTATGAATCAAAGAAGGCAGTAGACCACTCATCTGGAGGATCTTTGAACAAGAAGAAGACCATTGAAGAAGCCATAGATGTCATTGAGACTGTAGCTGAGAATGACTACTTCTATGCTTCTGAGAGGAGCAATACTCGAGGTGTAATGGAACTGAACCATGTTGATGCACTACTAGCTCAAAATAAAATGATTGCCAAGCAACTAGCTAACCTTACAAAGCAAATGGAGAAGAACCAAGTTGCAGCAGTCACCACACAATCATCAACCCAAGAAGGAGTAAACACAGAAGAAGGAGGTGAATGGGAGCAAGCCAACTATTTTGGTAATTCACCAAGGCAAAATCATGATCCATACTCCAAAACTTACAATCCAGGATGGAAGAACCACCCCAACTTTGGTGGGGAAACCAACAAGACCAAAGCCAAGATCAGAGACGACAAAATCACAATCTTAACAACCATGCTATCCACCAACATTCATCACAAAGATCATATCAACAACCATCTAACCACACTCCTCAACACCCATATCAAAACCAGCATGATCACCCTCACTCTTATAACCTAAACCCACCATCATACTTTGAGGATAGACTCTCTAGAATTGAAACCTTACTTGAAGGTTTATGCAAGGAAGTCCATAACAACAAAGCATTCAAGGATGAGGTGCGAACCAACATCAAGAACCAAGGAGATACCATCAAAAGGTTGGAATCCTAAGTAGGGTATATATCCCAGTAAATTTCTAAGTCCACTGACAGCTTCCCAAGTGACACAGAGAAGAACCCCAGAGGAGAAGCTAAGAAAGTAAGATGGGAAGAGTGCAAGGTGATCACCACTAGTGATGAAGTGAGTGTGGGGGAAGCAGTCACACAAGCAAAACATCTTCAAGACAGTCCAGAAGATAAGCATGGGGAGAGAAATCAGGAACCCAACCCTCCACAGAAGGAGAAAGAAGAGGGTCTGAACCCATATGCACCCTTTCCCCAAAGACTAAAAGGTGGTGAAGCAAGAAGAATATACTCAAGGTTCCTTGATATGGTTGTATCTCTTCATGTAAACATACCATTCATTAAAGCTCTCCAACAGATGCCCTTATACATTAAGTACATAAAAGAGCTACTGACCAGGAAGAGTTCATTGAAAGGTGGGCAAACAATACTGATGAACAAGGAGTGTAGTGCTCTCATTCAACCACAGCTACCTATAAAAAGAAAAGACCTAGGGTGCTTTCACATCCCTTGTGCTATAGGCAAAACAAAAATTGACAAAGGGCTTTGTGACTTGGGAGCAAGCATCAACTTAATGCCCCTCTCCCTCATGAAGAAGCTCCAAATCAATGAACTAACTCCTACTGATGTAATTATCAGATTGGCTGACAAAACTCAAAAACAGGCAATAGGAATAGTTGAAAATGTGCTGGTGAAGGTTGGGAGCTACTATCTCCCCACAGACTTTGTTATCCTAGAAATGGAAGAAAGTCATCTCCATCCAATCATCTTAGGGAGGCCATTCCTAGCCACTGCTAGGGCACTTATAGATGTGGAACGGGGAGAGCTAATCTTAAGGAAACATGATGAACAACTCACCTTCAATGTCTTCAAATCATGGCAAGAAGCAAGTCAAGAAAACAAAGAATCAAGAGAAGAGCATAATGAAGCATTGAGGCAAGGAACAAGCAGTGAGGCACAAACAACACAATTGAAAACCCCATTGGTTGGAAAGCCATATATTCAGGAAGAACCACATTCAGAGGTAACTCAAAGGGAGCTGAGCCCACCAGAGTTATGCAAAGCTAGCAACAAGGATCCCTTAAAGAAAGAATCTATAGAAAGCAAGACAGCATCAAGAGAAACAAGGAGGAAAGTACCTAGAAGATAGAGAAACAAGAAGATCCCTATAGAGGATTTCTCCCCAGGAGATGAAGTGATCTCTGCTCACTATCCAACCATCCCACCTCATCTTCCTAACATCCTATCTCAGCTACCTCAAGTGTACATCATCAACAAAGTCTTATCCTTGGAACATATGGAGCTTCTCAACAAAGCTACTGGAGACAAACACACTGCAAGAGGGGAGGATTTGAAGCACCACCAACCACCCTGACAAGGGTCAACCGTCAAGCTAATGACGTTAAAGAAGTGCTTCATGGGAGGCAACCCATGATTCTTATCCCTTCTTTTAAATTCTTTAGTGTTAGTTAATAAAGTAAGATCATGAATTTCAAAACAACTTTGACAAACATTTAACAGAACCCTTGTATGCAACATATAGTGAACAACAAGTTTGGTGTTCAAGGCACATTAAGATGGCATGAACACAACTTATGTCATTTTGGGCTAAGAGTCTTGATTAAACCCTTAAACACCACATGATCACAAACTAAGTTTGGTGTCACCAATGTGCATATATGAGCATTAAAGAAGTCAGTTGTTTTGTCTTCTTGAAGATCATATCTATAGTAAAAAATAAAATTTTATAGTAGCTAGTTCATATTTTAAATCTTCCCACAAAAAAAAATTCAATTAACTTTTTGTACTCCTTTTGTCTTGTATAGGAAATGAAAAAAGGGGGATTGGAGTAGATTGATGGAACAACCAATGGAAGGAGGTTCGGCCACTTCAATTAGGGGGGTTATACACTTGTCTTCAAGGAGAACCCCTTGGAAAATGTTGCCATGCAAGGATGAGAAAGGGTCATCTTGGAAACCGATGCAATCAGTTCATAAATATGATGATCCTTGTGCTCACCTTGTGCCAAACCCCAACCGTCCATTATCAAAACCGTACCATTGATCTACACCCTTCAAGCACTCACTACTCTTCTATATAACCCTTTTCACCCAATAACTTTCCATTCCAATTTATCACCTTCAAAATACACACCATACACTCCCTCTTCCACTAAAGATTCATACACACTCTCATAAGCCTCATCTTGTGAACTGCAACCATCACCCATGGCATCATCGAGTTCAAAAAGGAGAAAAGGGAAGGAACCTATGGAACAACGTCCCTTTGACGAGAAGAAATTTAGAAGCTTCTACCATGCATTGCAATATGGATAGATGGCTGACAAAAAAGTTATATATGAACTAGGCTTCCAAATGAGGAAGACTGAGTGTCCTGGAATCATGGAGAAGGTGGAGAAGAGAAGATGGGAGCTCCTCACTGACCCAGTCACGAAAGTAAGCGCAACCATGGTAAGGGAGTTTTATGCTAATGCAATTAGGTATGATAAGCAGGATGACTCCTATACGAGTTTTGTGAGAGGAGTGACGATAAATTTTAGTCCCATGAGCATTATGAGGATATTAAAGTTGCAAGCCATACCCTTTGAAGAGGAGAGCTACCAATCGAGAATGGACAATAGTCCTAATCATGACCAGATTGTGAAGGATATTTGTGTGCCAGGGGCAGATTGGGACAGAGATTCCAATGAAAAACCCAAATTTATAAAGAGAAAAGATCTTCTTCCAGAGGCCAAGGGGTGGTTCGAAATTGTGATGAGAAGCATCCTCCCTGCTGGAAACAACTCAGAAGTGAACCTTAAGAAAGCAACAATGGTGCAATGTATAATGAAAGGTAGGGAAATCAAGGTTCATGAACTCATATCTCAAGGGATTCGAAAAGCTGATGAGAATAGTGACTCTAGAGGAAAGTTAGGCTATCCAATCACCATATTCCGTTTGTGTAAAAAGGCTGGGGTAGTGTTTGAAGAGGCAGACCCTGAATGGATAAAGGTGGGCATTCTAATTACAGTTCAACAGATGCATGCTGTTGCAACTCCTCAGGCAAAGAAAAAGAGCAGCTCATCAAGTTATAGAAGGACAAAACCAAGAGGAACAAGACTCAACCACTTTGAACATGCATCAACTACAAGAAGCCATAGATAACCTATCCAGGAAATACTTGGAAAACCAAGGGGCACAGAAAGAGCTTCAATTACAGATGATGAGTCACCAAGTGAAATCATTTTCCAATTGGAGAAGTCAGCAGAATGAGTAGTAGAAAAAATTGATGGAGCAACAACTAGAACAAGGGGGAAGTGGGGAGAAGCTTTCAATTTAATAAGCCAAAAACAAGATCAACAGTAAGAAGCCATCCAAAGGCTAATCCACATCCAAGCACACCAAGGTGCACACATTCATGATATGCATCGAAGACAAAAAGAGCAAGCAGATATATTCGATTAGTACAGAGCTTTTTCTGAAGGAGTGTATATGAGCGAGACAGGATATCACATAAACACTCAAGCTAGGCTCGGATACTTAGTTGGACAACTGCCTGTGCTGCATCCAGGAATCATAAAGTATGAGGATGTAAAAGATGAGCTAGCACGAGAGGAAAGAGAAAGGGCTGAAAAGAGCCATGAATCAGTAAGGAAGGCATTAGAAGATTGGAAGAAAGCCAGAATGACAAGAATGCAGGGAAGCACAAGTGAACACAAAGAAGACAAGGAAGCAAAAGAGCATGATCAACCTCATGAGTAAAAGGTGGTGGAGTTCCTTCTTGTTCTCTACCTTTTCAAGCTTTAAATAAGAAAAATCATGTATGAAATAGAACATGCTTCCATAGTAGTTTAGGATTTTCAATTCTGCATTTAAGTTTCATTGTTGTTAAAGTCTATGATTACTAGTCTAGTGTCCCTGGTTTTCAACTTCATCTTGCTTACTTGTATGTTTGTCCCTCAAGCCAAATGAAAAGAAATGATATGAAAAACAAGAGTGGAGTTATTTTGTCAAGTGAATTCTATATGTTTGTGGTAGGAAGATTAGTTAGCTAAGTTGGTTCACCAACAAGGAAAGAAGGCAACTATCTATCCTGAATCCTATGCTTGAAACACATCCTATGAGACTAACTAAATAATAAGATCCCAATAAGAAAAGAAAAAGAGCAATAAAAAAGGGACGTAAACAAGCAAGTGTTCAAGGACATGATAAATGTCTAAAACCTGGTAAAGGAACGAACCTATGTTGCTATGCATGAAACTCCATAAAACTAAGGATTTGACTTCCACAATAATGATTCATTCCTCTTGCCTTTTCATTCATCATTCATGTTTCAGTACTTGCTTAGGGACAAGCAAGCTTTAAGTTTGGTGTTGTGATGCCAGGGCATCTAGGCTAGTTTCATTGACCTTTTCTTTACTGTTTTAGTGTAGTTTCATGCATTTTCTTAGGAAATAAGCAAATTTTCGGTAAAAGAACACTTACATCTTGAGTTAGACAAATATTGTGAATTTTACATTATTTCATGAAAATTATGCAAGGAATGAATCTTAGATTGGATAATGCATGATTTCATGACTTGGATTAGAGCTTTGATGCACTTTATTTGTGTAATTTCAGGACAAAGGAAGCAAGAAAGATCCACGTTAGCATCCACGTCAACCTAGTTAATGTAGGTACTAACGTGGAATAGGGATAAGCCTACAGCGTTAATGAGAAAAGTGGACACCAGTAACGCCCTCGAAGCCATTAAGAGCCACATTAATTGCCACGTTAACTACATTAACGTGGTAGTTAACGTGGAGACAAAAAAGACTCCAACGTTAGTGGTAATTGTGATCACCACTAACGCTCCAAGATGTGGCAATGAACTACGTTAAGAGTCACATTAACTAAGTTAACATGGACTCTAACGTGGAAGAGATGAACAATCCCAACGTTAGTGACACTCACCTTTGTCACTAACATTGGATCAAGCTTGCATTGCCCACGTTAGTGGTCATGTTAAGACCACTAACGTGAAAGTTAATGTGGAGTTGAAGTTGATGAGCCAACGTTAGTGACACTCACCTTTGTCACTAACATTGGGATGGCATTCATAACCACGTTAAGAGCCACGTTAACTTAGTTAACATGAGCTCTAACACGAAGACTAGGGGAACAAGGCAACATTATTGGGAAAGGTGAGTCCCAATAACGCTTGCGAAGATGAGACATAACCATGTTAAGAGCCACGTTAACTTAGTTAACGTGAGCTCTAACATGGGGACTAGGGGCACAAGGCAACGTTATTGGGAAAGGTGAGTCCCAATAATGCTTGCGAAGGTTTGTAAGGCAACGTTAGTGGTCACGTTAGTACCACTAACGTTGGAGTTAACGTAGGCCATGTGGTGGGAACGTTAGTGAGAAAAGTGATTGCCACTAACGTTCTCGAACCCATAATGTCACTCAGCGTTAACGCCACTAACGCCCCAAACCAAAGTCCATGCTTACATCACTTTCTCTCTGCAACTAAAGCTGAGCCCACTGAAAATTCCCAACTTCTTCAACTTAAGATCAAAGGTCCATATCCAATTCTTGCAGAATTGACTAGAAGACCAAGAAGAGTAGTATATACAGGAGTAGTTTTGAACTAGAAGAGAGATTGGCACATTGGAGAAAACTACACTCAGTATATTTTACTTTTCTACAACTTCTAGAGTTAGAATGTATCTTTCTTCTTCCACATTTCTATTTTCCAGAGCTATGAACAACTAAACCCCTTTCATTGAGTTAGGGAGCTCTGTTGTAATTTGATGGATCAATCATAGTTTTCATTATTCTTCTTCTTTCTTTTCTCTTGATCTTACTAGAAAGCTTTCGATCTTCATCTAATTGGATTGTTATCTTGGGAAAGAAACTCTCCATAATTGGATCTCCTCTAAGCCTTAGAAAAGGGGATGAGGAGATCATGCTAGAAATTCTTTCTCATGTTGGACCAAATTGAGGTTTGGATGGGTATAGTGACATGTAACCCTACCAACACTTTGATTTGGAAATACATGTGGTATAATCAGTGACCATACCTCATCTATTCTCATGAGCAATTAAATCAAGGAATTGGGCAATTGTTCAAGTCTAGAGAGATTGGATTGCCAAGGAATTGGGATTTAATCACTTAAGATTGCCAAGGAGATCAATGAATGCATTGATTGTAGAAAAGATGAGAATGAACTTGATCCGGAGAATGCAACACCTCCTAAACCCAATGATTTCCCCATTTCTGATCTTACCCATTCTCTTTACTTTCTATCATTTACTTTCATGCTAATCACCCTAATTCCCCATTTAAGATTCTGTACTTTATTTTTTGTCATTTACTTTCCCGCCATTTAATTTTCTGCAATTCTATATCCACTTTCTGCTTAGCTCAACTAGAGCATTCTTCCAATTAAAATTGCTTGACCAATTAATCCCTGTGGGATTTAACCTCACTCTATTGTGAGTTTTTACTTGACGACAATTCGGTATACTTGTCAAAGGAAATTTGTTGAGAGATAAATTTCCATGCATCAGATCCTCATCAGTTCTTATCTGAATTCTTGCAAATCTGTGATACTGTTAAGACCAATGGGGTTGATCCCGAGGTCTACAGACTTATGCTTTTTCCCTTTGCTGTAAGAGACAGAGCTAGGACATGGTTGGACTCACAATCTAGAGAAAGCCTAAACCCTTGGGACAAGCTGGTCAATGCTTTCTTGACTAAATTCTTCCCACCTCAAAAGATGAGTAAGCTCAAAGTGGACGTCCAAACCTTCAGACAGAAAGAAGGTAAATCCATATATGAAGCTTGGGAAAGATACAAGTAATTAACCAAAAGGTGTCCTTCTGACATGTTTCCATAATGGAGTATCATATGTATATTCTATGATGGTCTGTCTGAAATGTCAAAGATGTCATTGGATCATTCTGCTGGTGGATCCCCTCATCTGAAAACACCTGTAGAAGCCCAGGAACTCATTGAGATGGTTGCAAATAACCAGTTCATGTACACTTCTGAAAGGAATCCTGTGAATAATGGGGTGACTCAGAAGAAAGGAGTTCTTAAGATTGATACGCTGAATGCCATATTGGCTCAGAACAAAATATTGACTCAGCAAGTCAATATGATTTCTCATAATCTGACTGGATTGCAAGCTGCATCCGGCAGTGTTAAAGAAGCCTCCTCTGAAGGAGAAGCTTATGACCTTGAGAATCCTGCAATGAAAGAGGTGAATTACATGAGAGAATCCTATGGAAACACCTATAATCCTTCATGGAGGAATCATCCCAATTTCTCATGGAAAGATCAACAGAAGCCTCAACAAGGCTTCAATAACAACAATGGTGGGAGAAATAGGTTTAGCAATAGCAAACTTTTTCCATTATCTTCTTAGCAACAGACAGAGAATTCTGAGCGGAGCCTCTCTGGCTTAGCAAACATAGTCTCTGATTTATCTAAGGCCACTCTCAGTTTCATGACTGAGGCACGATCCTCCATCAGAAATTTGGAGACACAAGTGGGTCAGTTGGGTAAAAGAGTTACTAAAACTCCTCCTAGTACTCTCCCAAGCAATACAGAAGAGAATCCAAAAAGAGAGTGCAAGGCCATCTACACGTCCAACATGGCCGAACCTGTAGAGGAGGGAAAGGCAGTGATTCACAGTGAGGAAGACCTCATGGGATGTCCACTGGCCAACAAGGAGTTCCCTATTGAGGAACCAAATGAGTCTGAGGCTCATCTAGAAACCATAGAGATTCCACTGAACTTCCTATTATCATTCATGAGAACTGATGAATATTCTTCTGAAGAAGAAGATGAAGTCATTACTGAAGAGTAAGTTACTCAATATTTAGGAGCAATCATGAAGCTGAATGCCAAGTTATTTGGTAATGAAACTTAGGAGGATGAACCTCCATTGCTCATTAATGAACTAAATGCCTTGGTTCAGCTAAAGATACCTAAAAAGAAACCGGATCCCGGAAGGTTTTTAATACCTTACAACATAGGCACCATGACCTTTGAGAAGGCTCTGTGTGACCTAGGGTCGAGTGTGAACCTCATGCCATTCTCTGTAATAAAGAAACTAGAGATATTTGAGGTATAAGCTGCAAGAATCTCACTAGAGATGGCAGACAAATCAAAGAAACAGGCTTATAGACTTATAGAGGACGTCTTGGTAAAGGTTGAAGGCTTTTACATCCCTGCTGACTTCATAATCCTAGACACTGGGAAGAATGAGGATGAATCCATCATCCTTAGAAGACCCTTCCTAGCCACAACAAAAGCTATGATTGATGTAGACAGAGGAGAGTTAGTCCTTTAAGTGAATGACGACTACCTTGTGTTTAAGGCTCAAGAATTTTCCTCTGTAAACATGGAGAAGAAGCATGAAAAGCTTCATCCAATTCTCTCCATGCAGAGTCAAGCAAAGCCCCCACATATAAACTTTAAGTTTGGTGTTGGGAGGCCACAATCATGCTCTGAGCATCTGTGAAGCTCTGTAAGAAGCTTCCTGTCAAGCTATTGACATTAAAGAAGCGCTTATTGGGAGGCAACCCAATTTTATTTATCTATATTAATTACTCTTTCATTTTGTTTTCCATTGTTATTTTATGTTTTCTTTAGGATGATGATCATGTGGAGTCACAAAAATAACTACAAAAATTAAAGCAAAATAAAAAACATCATCAAAAATAACATACCCTAGAGGACGAGCTTACTGGTGTTTAACACCCAACCTGGCACCATTCTGGATGTTAAACGCCAGAACTGGCAGGCAAACTGACGTTTAAACGCCAGTAAAGGTAGAAAAATGGGTGTTTAAATGCCCAGCCTGGCACCATTCTGGTCGTTAAACACCAAAACTGGCAAGCAGACTGGCATTTAATGCCAGTAAAGGTATCAGCCTAGCATTTAAACGCCAGGAATAGCACACAGAGGGCATTTAAACGCCAGGAAGGTGCAGGGATGAGAATTTCTTGACACTTCAGGATCTGTGGACCCCACAGGATCCCCACCTACCCCACCTCACTCTCTCTCTTCTTCACACATATCCAACACTTCATACCCCCCTTGGCCGAACCACTCCTTTCTATCTTCTTTTACTCGAGGACAAGCAAACCTTTTAAGTTTGGTGTGGAAAAAGTGTTGCTTTTCTATTTTCCATAACCATTAATGGTACCTAAGGCCGGAGAAACCGCTAGGAAGAGGAAAAGAGAAGGCAGTTACTTCCAACTCCGAGTCATGAGAGATAGAGAGATTCATCTCAAAAGCCCATTGATGAGCGGATAATTTATACGCTTTTTGGCACTATTTTTAGTATGTTTTTAGTACATTTTAGTTAGTTTTTAGTATGTTTTTATTAGTTTTTATTTAAAATTCACTTTTCTGGGCTTTACTATGAGTTTGTGTGTTTTTCTGTGATTTCAGGTGATTTCTGGCTGAAATTGAGGGATCTGAGCAAAAATCTGATTCAGAGGCTGAAAAAGGACTGCAGATGCTGTTGGATTCTGACCTCCCTGCACTCGAAGTGGATTTTCTGGAGCTACAGAAGCTCAATTAGCACGCTATCAATTTCCAGCAATGTATAATAGTCCATACTTTGCCCGAGATTTGATGGCCCAAACCGGCGTGGCAAATCAGCTTGAGAATTCCCGGCGTTTAACGCCGGAACTGGCACAAAAATTGGAGTTAAACACCCAAACTGGCACAAAAGCTGGCGTTTAACTCCAGAAAAAGTCTCTACACATGAAAGCTTTAATGCTCAGCCCAAGCACACACCAAGTGGACCCCGGAAGTGGATTTTTATGTCATTTACTCATTTCTGTATATCCTAGGTTACTAGTTCACTATAAATAGGATATTTTGACATTATATCTTGACCGAATGACACATTACACATTTCTTATTGTATCTTCTACGGCATGAGTCTCTAAACCCCATGGTTGGGGGTGAGGAGTTCTACTGTGTCTTGATGGATTAATGCAATTACTATTGTTTTTCAATCAATCACGCTTGCTTCTATTCTAAGATATCATTTGTTCTTCAACTTGATGAATGTGATGATCCGTGACACTCATCATCATTCTCACCTATGAACGTGTTCCTGACAACCACCTCCGTTCTACTTTAGATTGAGTGAATATCTCTTAGATTCCTTAACCAGAATCTTGGTGGTATAAGCTAGAATTGATGGCGGCATTCAAGAGAATCTGGAAGGTCTAAACCTTGTCTGTGGTATTCTGAGTAGGATTCAAAGATTGAATGACTGTGACGAGCTTCAAACTCCTGAGGGTTGGGCGTTAGTGACAGACGCAAAAGAATCACTGGATTCTATTCCAACCTGATTGAGAACTGATAAATGATTAGCCGTGCTTTGACAGAACGCGTTGAACATTTTCACTGAGAGGATGGGAGGTAGCCATTGACAACGGTGAAACCCTACATACAGCTTGCCATGGAAGGAGCCTTGCGTGCATGAAGAAGAAAACAGTGGAAAAGCAGAGGTTCAGAAGATAGAGCATCTCCAAAACCTCAACCTGTTCTCCATTACTGCAAAACAAGTATCTATTTCATGTTCTTTTACTTTTCACAATTAAACCTGAGAATTATTGATATCCTGACTAAGAGTTACAAGATAACCATAGCTTGCTTCAAGCCGACAATCTCCGTGGGATCGACCCTTACTCACGTAAGGTATTACTTGGATGACCCAGTGCACTTGCTGGTTAGTTGTGCGGAATTACAAAAGTGTGATTGTGATTTTGTGCACCACCCATCACTGGAAAGAGGATGGAGCAAACAAGAGAGCCCACTCACGGACCTCAACAAGAGCAACTAAGGATAGGAGCACCAAAAGCACTAAGGATGGAGCACCAAAAGCACTCCATTATCCTCCATGAAATCAGAGAGGACCAAAGAGCCATGAAGGAGGAGCAACAAAGGCAAGGAAGAGATATTGAGGAGCTCAAACACTCCATAAGATCTTCAAGAGGAAGAACTAGCCGCCATCACTAAGGTGGACCTGTTCTTTAATTTCCTTGCTCTTATTTTTCTGTTTTTCGGTTTATATGCTTTATGTTTTGTCTATGTTTGTGTCTTTATTACATGATCATTAGTGTCTAGTGTCTATGCCTTGAAGCTATGAATGTCCCATAAATCCTTCACCTTTCTTAAATGAAAAATGTTTCTAATTCCAAAAAAAACAAGAAGTACATG
The DNA here is from genome assembly GCF_003086295.3 of Arachis hypogaea. Lineage (NCBI taxonomy): Eukaryota > Viridiplantae > Streptophyta > Magnoliopsida > Fabales > Fabaceae > Arachis > Arachis hypogaea. Next base: position 22,333,913 of record NC_092040.1, read on the forward strand.
AATTTCGAATTCTATATTAAAATTAGTTTAATTATTTTGATGTGGTGGAAACATTTTTTGTTTTCTGAATGAATGCTTGAACAGTGCATATTTTTTATAAGGAAGTTTATGAATGTTAAAATTGTTGGCTCTTAAAAGAATGATGAACAAAGAGAAATATTATTGATAATCTGAAAAATCATAAAATTGATTCTTGAAGCAAGAAAAAGCAGTGAAAAGGAAAAAGCTTGCGAAAAAAATGGCGAAAAAAATAAAGAAAGAAAAAGAAACGGCAAGCAGAAAAAGCCAGTAGCCCTTTAAACCAAAAGGCAGGGGTAAAAAGGATCCAAGGCTTTGAGCATTAATGGATAGGAGGGCCCAAAGGAATAAAATCCTGGCCTAAGCGGCTAAATCAAGCTGTCCCTAACCATGTGCTTGTGTCATGAAGGTCCAAGGGAAAAGCTTAAGACTGAGTCGTTAAAGTCGTGATCCAAATCAAAAGAGTGTGCTTAAGAACTCTGGACACCTCTAACTGGGAACTCTAGCAAAGCTGAGTCACAATCTGAAAAGGTTCACCCAGTTATGTGTCTGTGACATTTATGTATCCAGTGGTAATATTGGAAAACAAGATGCTTAGGGTCACGACCAAGACTCATAAAGTAGCTGTGTTCAAGAATCAACATACTGAACTCGGAGAATCAATAACACTATCTGAATTCTGAGTTCCTATAGATGCCAATCATTCTGAACTTCAAAGGATAAAGTGAGATGCTAAAACTATCCAGAAGCAAAAAGCTACTAGTCCCGCTCATCTAATTGGAACTAAGCTTCATTGATATTTTGGAATTTATTGTATTTTATCTTCTTTTTATCCTAATTTGGTTTCAGTTGCTTGGGGACAAGCAACAATTTAAGTTTGGTGTTGTGATGAGCGGATAATTTATACGCTTTTTAACATTATTTTTAGGTAGTTTTTAGTATGTTTTAGTTACGTTTTAGTATATTTTTATTAGTTTTTATGCAAAATCACATTTCTAGACTTTACTATGAGTTTGTGTGTTTTTCTATGATTTTAGGTATTTTTTGGCTAAAATTGAGGGACCTGAGCAAAAATCTGATTCAGAGGCTGAGAAAAGACTGCAGATGCTGTTGGATTCTGACCTCCTTGTACTCAAAGTAGATTTTCTGGAGCTACAGAAGCCAAATTGGCGCGCTCTCAATTGCGTTGGAAAGTAGACATCTTGGGCTTTCCAGCAATGTTTAATATTCCATACTTTGCCCGAGATTTGATGGTCCAAACTGGCATCTAAACGCCCACCGAAAACCCTTTTCTGGCGTAAAATGCCAGAACTGGCACTAAAGCTGGGGTTAAACACCCAAACTGGCACCAAAACTGGTGTTTAAACTCCAAGAAGAGCCTATGCACGTGAAAGCTTCAATGCTCAGCCCAAACACACACTAAGTGGGCCCCGAAAGTGAATTTCTGCACTATCTACTCATTTTCTGTAAACCTAGTTTACTAGTTTAGTATAAATAGAACTTTTTACTAGTGTATTCACATCTTTGGACCATTCTTTGATCCTTAGATCAGGTCTTTGAACCCTATTTCGATTGTATTATGCCATTTGGGAGGCTAGCCATTCGGCCATGCCTAGACCTTGTTTTTATGTATTTTTCAACGGTGGAGTTTCTACACCTCACAGATTAAGGTGAGGAGCTCTACTGTTCCTTGAGTATTAATGCAAGTATTATTGTTTTTCTATTCAATTCACGCCTACTTCTCCTCCAAGATATACTCTCGTACTTAATTCAGTTAAGTTAGAATGAAGGGGTGACCCGTGACAATCACCCAATCTTCGTTACTCGCTTAGCCAAGATCCGCGTGCCTGACAACCACAAAGCGGTCTACATGATGTTCAACATAGTCATTGGACGACAGCTGGAGTATATTCTCTTTGGTCTCTGACCCACGGATCTGAAGCACCTCTCTTGACAATAGAGCATTCGAATCCGTGAGGTTAGAACCTTCGTGATATAAGCTAGAATCAATTGGCAGCATTTTTGAGATCTGGAAAGTCTAAACCTTGTCTGTGGTATTCCGAGTAGGATCTGGGATGGGATGACTGTGACGAGCTTCAAACTCATGACTGTTTGACACAGTGACAGTGTGCAAAAGAATAAATGTATTCTATTCTGACATGATCGAGAACCGGCAGCTGATTAGCCATGCGGGAAACTGTAGAGGACATGTTTTCACTGAGAGGACAGATGGTAGCCATTGACAACGGTGATCCACCAACATACAGCTTGCCATGAAAGGGAGTACGCATGATTGGATGAGGACAATAGGAAAGCAGAGGTTCAGAGGCAACAAAGCATCTCCAAATGCTTATCTAAAATTCCCAACAAGGAACTACATAAGTAACTGTATTTTATTTTTCATTTTATTTATCTTTTAATTATCAACACCTCATTATCATTTGAATCCGCCTGACTGAGATTTACAAGATGACCATAACTTGCTTCAAGCCGACAATCTCCGTGGGATCGACCCTTACTCACGTAAGGTATTACTTGGACGACCCAGTGCACTTGCTGGTCAGCTATGCGGAGTTGTGAAAAGTGTGAATCACAATTTCGCATACCAACTATATCTACACTTGGCCATTCAGAAGATCGTACGAGGCTAGCCCATCTCCTCATCCTGCTCTATCTCTATCTCAGGATCCTCCTCCTCCTCATTTTCTGTAGCTACAATTATACCCTCAGACATTCCAGAACCACTACTGTCACTATGTACACCATTCGTGAGCACAAGTCCGTTCGCATATATAGGAGTCACCCCGTCATCCAGTAGTGCCGGCTCATCAGGCTGTGAAAAGTTAGGAATCGGCTCAGGGGGAAAATCCCTCTCTAGTGGAATCATAGGTACGTACTCTCCAGCAATCTCAGGCTTATCAGGAATGATAGGCTCAAGTGCAACCGCATTCAAGGGTTGAGCTGGTATAGGGTGTCCGGGACCATCAGAAAAAGGATGCCCAGGTGCGTCAGGGTGAAAGCAGGATAAGAGAAAGTCGTAAAGAGCATCGAGGTCAAAAAGCGGGCTATACAAAGGATGTTGGAAGGGACGATTTCCTAACGCGTAACATCTCATACGAGGCTCCGCACTCAAAATGTAGTAACCATAGTACACTGGATCCTCGTAAATGTATAAGTCTTCGACTTCATAGAATATCATGACCGTTTCCATTTGAAGGGGGAAGAGAGAGAAGGGGGTAAGAACTGGGGAGTTCTTAGTAGGGCCGGGGTTATTAGTTACGTTCATTAATTATGTATTGTTTAGCAGACAGATAGCAGAATACAGCGAAGCAGTAAACAGGAGATGAAGATAAATAGAGAAAACAGAGAACAGAACACGAATAGAAGAATACAAGAAAATAAAACACAGATATAGCATACACATAGACAAACATAAAGAAATAGATCACACACATAAAAGGAATGCAACAAAGAATGATGCGCAAACAAGAATGATGCATGTCAAGTCCTAGTGCAGGTAATGAGCTCATTTGTCGGTTTCTACCCACTCCCGACGTAACCCGAAGCAGCTGAAATGGGTATGCTTTTCTAGTAAGCATAGGTATAGTTCTCACTAACTAACGTATGCGTCATATCCTCTATTAGCAGACTCTGCCTTACAGGTAGCGACATTCCAGCCGTGTATGAAATCATATCCTCTGTAAGCAATCCTTGCCTTACAGGTGCGGCATTTAGCCGTGTATGAATTAATATCCTCTGCAAGTGATACCAGGTTACCAGTTTCAGGTATAGCTCTCTATAGCTGTGTAGCACTGAAAAACGTCCTGTGGTCGTACCACTATTTATCTGACTGCCTAAATGCAGTAGATGAACATACAAATAACTCTGGAGTTGCCTTAATGCTACAAATGAACAAACAAACATCTCTTGAGTTGCCTCAAGCAACAAATAACCTTTCAATAGGTCCTCTGTTCTTTATTATATTATTCTTTCTCTGTGTCTCTTTATTCTGCTTTGATTTCTCTGTTTAACGTATGTATTTAAGGCTTATGTAAATTTCAGTATGAATAGTTAGCCTGTCCCAAGTATAAGTTCATTAAGTATATACTGAAATAGTTTAACTTTTCATATAATACCTAACCCTAGCCGCAACTCAAGGACTAACTATGTTGCCCTAGTTTGTTCACTAATCTCTGTCTGTTTTTCTGTCATTAAAACTTTACAGACTTTTTCTTTGACTTTTATCTCTTCTTTAAATTTTTATCCTTTCTTTGTCTTTGCCTCACTAATATGTTATTACCACTCCCTAGGTATTTTATGAAGGTAATTATGAGATTCTGTGATTAAAGTTGTCTTTCTAAAACTTTTACAAAAGATGCATTTTCCGTATTATTTTATTATTTTTATTAAAATATTATTTTTAATTAAATATTATTATTTAATATTTTTTATTTTTTATTTTATTATTAAATTTTCGAAAATAAACTTGTCTTTTACTTTTAACTTTAAAATTTACTTTTTACCACCTGTAACTTTTAATATTTCTACTTTAACCACCCTAACTTTTAGAAATTATAAAATAACCCCTTAAACACCAAAATAATTACAACCTTGCCCATTTTAAGATCTAAAAGGTGTTCTTAAAAGTTCTTCACCACACTCAAAGTGTTCTTCGGGTTCTTCATAAATTTTTCAGATTCTTTCTTTGTTTTCACCTGTTTTTTAATCTTTTCAGCAACCTCATAATTCAAAATAAAATTGCAGCCACCAAAGCCTTATATTTTCCACTTGATTTTAACACAAATTGAACCCCAAATTAAGGGTTAGGGTTCGTTTTTCCAGAAGCTACAAGAACACAAGTTCATCGCTTGAATTTTATCAAATTTTATCAAATTTTCACCAAAATTTCAACAAGAACACTCATATAAACAATCAATTTCAAGCATAAACAAATCATATCATAATCACAAAACTCAAACACAATTAATCAAGACTAATTTTACCAAACCCTACCTTGATTTGTTGCTCTAAATCTGGTTACTCTTTGAAGTGTTCTTAAAGTACTTTTTCCTCCTAAAACACATCAAGAACAACTTTGAATCCATAAAGCCTCAACTGACCAAACCTTAATCAACATGTTAGGAAGGGATTCATCAACTTAAATGTGCTAGGAATTGAAGATTCTTGGCTCACAAGTCAAGCTAAGCAAGAGATCTAAGGAAGAACATCAAGAAAACACATGTTTTAAGCATGCTTCCTTGAAAACCAAATTCAAAGGGGAAAGGGACAGCCATCTAACCTTATTTACAGCCTTGATAAGTCAAATGGTTATGTAGAGAAAGAAGAGAGGATCATTTTGATCGGATTGGAATTTTGATTTGAGTTTTAGTTCAGAAGAAATCAATCTTTGAAGATTTGGAACTAAGAACTTTCCTCTCTTTTTCTCTCTTGGAAATTTTGGCCACAAGGAGTAAATGAACCAGCCTTGGGGGTTTTGGGGGGTGTAGGGTGAGTTGTGATTGGTTGGCTTAGAGGTGGGTTAAAATAATATTAAAATATCTCAGGTGTATAAATATAAAACTAGATGTATTGGAACACTTGTTAAAACATCTCTAAAAATTCCTTTCAGAGCTACTAGCATAAATAACACAAGTAACATATTTAATATGAGAATCAAACATGTATGATAAGGCCTTTGCATTGCTAAAGTCATCAGAGAGTGCTGGTGCTAAGCTACACTAGTAAACTGTGAACCTGGTTAAACCGATTTCCTGTTTTTAACTAAAACAGACTAGGTAACCTTATAATATCATTCAAGTAGCTTCTAATACTAATATAATGATAATATTACACTATTATCTCTCTTCTCTCATGAATCAAGTCCGGTTCATCAAACTGAGACTATTTATGGAAACCATATCAAAACTCTTAATCGATACGGTTCAAAAACTAGGTTCTTCGCGATTGCGTTATCGAGCTTGCCAAAAAGAGGTTCTAGCTTAAATATGACATAATGACAATGAGGATTGAGATGCTTGATGATATATCAGAGGTATTCCCTTTACTGATCCTCTAGAGAAATCCATACCTTCAAAAAAGATCTCACGTACTCGAAAATCGGGGTTGTTACGTGACGCGTACGCTTGAGTCATCCGTACGCGTGGTTATGCATGTTGGCTCATCACGAGCATGCATGCGCTATTCACGCATGCACAGTATAAAATTCTATGCCACGTGTGCCCGTGGGCCACGCGTACGCGTGGATGTACGTTTTTCCAAAAAATTTATAGATTGCCCAAAAAGCTGCAAAACCAAAATTTTAGTTACCTACATATACATTTTCCACACCAAACTTCCGTCATCCATAACTTTCTCTACAAAATTCCGTTTTTCACAAAATTTATATCGTTCAAAAGCTTGCAAAACCATATTTCATTTGAAACAAACCGCAATTCCATTCAAAATTTGAGAAGCAAGTTATGGACTATCAAATTTCATCAAAAACCATTTTTTACCAAATTTTACCAAACCTCATTTTTTCACCAAAACCACATTTTTTTCCTTTCAAAGCTCATTTCCATTCAACTCAACATACCACAACCATCAATCTAACTATCCTTTTAATCATAGCACAACAATTCTTACAACTTAGCTCAATAACACCACATTTCACCCAACTTTACAAGATTAGCCACAAACCACATATTACTATACATACTTATATTATCTTCATCATGAAATCCTTCAACCCTCATTACAACATTATTCATCAAGTCAATATCAACAAGTCCAAATAAATACCACTCAACATCCACTTATCCATCAGCATTACAAAACTAATCATTTAATGCAAGTTACCATTTCAACTTATCCTATAATGCTCTAGCCTAAGTTTTCACAAAACCTTAAATGTTAAATGCGCGAAACCTTAATCATACCTTGGCCGATCATTTTATTTAGTCCAAGGCAGCCACACTAGCTATAACACAACCCCTCAAGCATTGAAAAACCAACCAAAATCTCAGCTCCAATCACCACCAAGCTTCCAAATGCCCACAATTCAATTCACATGCTCATATATATACTTAATTCACACCTAATACACATATATATTCCAAATTCAGCTTTTACATAATAAAATCAAAATTGGCTATAGTTTAGGTTGTTCTTACTGTACCCACACTCATAATAACTCAAGCCCAATAGGCTTCGTAAGCTAAATCGAACCTAAAACACCAAATTGGGCAAGATTTCATCACAATGGTTCAATTTCACAATAAGAAATGGGCTAGAGATTCTGAAATTAAATTGGGACTTACCGGTGAAATTGATCTGACAGAAATGTAGAGCTCGACGCGCTGGACCCTAGCCGCGAACGGTGCAGCGATCGGAGCTCAAATTGGGAAGTTATGCCGGAAAGAAGATTTGATGAGGGTTATCGAAGTTCTCTTCCTCCCCAATGCTGTTCAGCGTTTTTTATGCTGAATGGGGATGAAGATGATTCTGTCCCTTTTATGTTATGGGTCCGCTTGGACCCACGGGCCTGGTTTTGGACCCGGTTCAACCGGTTTGGTCCATCCGGTCTAATTTTGGGCCAAATTTTTCGAAATTGGTATCAAAATTTTTGTTTTGTAGAGCTCTATCCTATTTTGATATTATTTGTATATTTTTAATTTATCTAATTAAAATTTGATTTATTTACTAATTATTTACTAATTTTAGCGGGGTTTACACTTTTTTGTATGTTATAATTTTTTACTATTATTACTATTTACGATTAATTTTTTGTTTAATTTACTTTACCTAATGGGATCAATAAATCATATATAAAAAGATAATAAAAAAATAATACACAAAAATCACAATTATAAAAGTGTATAATGTTAAACAAATAGTTAACAAAAAAATAATAAATAATAGAAAAAGAGAGTTCATATAAATAAAAATAATAACAATTCCATAAATAATACAATAACATACCTCAAGAATAAAGTTGGTAAAAAGTAAATAAAGACTTCGTGAACAAAGACATATAATTGTGCAATACTACTAATTTTTTTAAATAATTATCTCAATAATATGTATAAGAATTCCTGATCAAAATACGTTGTTAGGACCAAACTCAATAACAAAAAACATAATTCTTATGAACATAGAGCTCCCATTCTTCTTTCTTTCTTTGCTTTCTCTTCCTGTTTATAACCAGGAACCGGGATATAGAACCTCTCTTAAATCCTGATGCTGAACCTGAGAGGACTCTAAGGAAGCGTTTACAACATGCTAAAGCACAACACTCCGGAAGAAACCTTATAGAGATTTTCGAATAAGAAGCTGAAAGCATGGCATCAGAGCTTAATAATGAAGAAGATGCAAGAAAGGTTCCTGGTGACTACACCATACCAACTTCTAATTTCTATGGAAGAAGTATCTCCATACCTACCATTAGAGAAAACAACGTTGAACTTGAACCTTAATTAGTCTCTCTTATGCAACAGAATTGCAAATTCTATGGACTTCCACTGGAAGATCCACATCAGTTTCTATCTGAATTCCTGCAAGTCTGTGATACTATTAAGACCAATGGAGTGGATCCTGAGGTCTACAGACTTATGCTCTTTACCTTTGCAGTTAGAGATATAGCTAGGATATGGTTGGACTCTCAACCTAAAGAAAGCCCAGACTCCTGGAAAAAATTGGTCAATGCTTTCTTGGCCAAGTTCTTTTCTCCTCCGAAGATGAGGAGAATCAAAGTGGAAGTTCAAACTTTCAGACAAAAAGAAAGTGAATCCCTCTATGAAGCCTGGGAAAGATACAAGCAACTGATCAGGAGATGTCCTCCTGACATACTCTCAGAATGGTCTATCCTAGCTATCTTCTATGATGGTTTGTTTGAGATATCCAAAATATCATTGGATAGCTTTGCTGGTAGATCACTCCACTTGAAGAAAACACCTATAGAAGCAAGAGAACTCATTGAGATGGTTGCGAACAACCAATTCATGTACACTTCTGAGAGAAACCCTATGAATAATGGGGTAGCTCAGAAGAAAGGAGTTCTTGAAGTAGACACTATGAATGCCATATTGGCTCAGAATAAGATCTTAACCCAATAGGTTAATATGATCTCTCAGCATTTGACTGGAATGCAAGTTGCAGCTGGCAACACCCAAGAAGCTTCCTCTGAAGTAGACGCATATGATCCTAACCAACCCATGATGGAGGAGGTGAATTACATGGGAGAACCTTATGGAAATACCTACAATCCATCATGGAGGAATTATCCTAACCTTTCATGGAAGGATCAACAGAAGCCTCAGCATGGCTTCCATAATAATCAAGGTGGAAGAACCCAGAATAGATTCAAGAACAGGCCACCATTCCCATATTCTCAAAAACATATGGAGACTCCTAAGCAGAGCCTTTCTGACTTAGTCACTATAGTCTCCAACCTCTCTGATGAGCGGATAATTTGTACGCTTTTTGGCATTGTTTTTAGTATGTTTTTAGTATGATCTAGTTAGTTTTTAGTATATTTTTATTAGTTTTTAGTTAAAATTCACTTTTCTGGACTTTACTATGAGTTTGTGTGTTTTTCTGTGATTTCAGGTATTTTCTGGCTGAAATTGAGGGTCCTGAGCAAAAATCTGATTCAGAGACTGAAAAGGACTGCAGATGCTGTTGGATTCTGACCTCCCTGCACTCGAAGTGGATTTTCTGGAGCTATAGAAGCCCAATTGGCGCGCTCTCAACGGCGTTGGAAAGTAGACATCCTGGGCTTTCCAGCAATATATGATAGTTCATACTTTCCCCAAGATTTGATGGTCCAAACCGGCGTTCAAAGTCACCCTTAGGAATTCCAGCGTTAAACGCCGGAACTGGCACCAAAATGGGAGTTAAACGCCCAAACTAGCATAAAAGCTGGCGTTTAACTCCAAGAAGAGTCTCTACACGAAAATGCTTCATTGCTCAGCCCAAGCACACACCAAGTGGGCCCAGAAGTGGATTTTTATGTCTTTTACTCATCTCTGTACACCCTAGGCTACTAGTTTTCTATAAATAGGACCTTTTACTATTGTATTTTACATCTTTTGATCACTTTAGATCTCTAGATCATCTTTGGACATCTAGTTCTTAGATCATTGGGAGGCTGGCCATTCGGCCATGCCTAGACCCTGTACTTATGTATTTTCAACGGTGGAGTTTCTACACACCATAGATTAAGGTGTGGAGCTCTGCTGTACCTCGAGTATTAATGCAATTACTATTGTTCTTCTATTCAATTCCGCTTGCTCTTGTTCTAAGATATCACTTGTTCTTCAACTTAATGAATGTGATGATCCGTGACACTCATCATCATTCTCACCTATGAACGTGTGACTGACAACCACCTCCGTTCTACCTTCGATTGGGTGAATATCTCTTGGATTCCTGATACACGATGCATGGTTGATCGCCTGACAACCGAGTGCTCGCCTGACAAACGAGCCAGCCATTCCGTGAGATCAGAGTCTTCGTGGTATAGGCTAGAACCGATGGCGGTATTCAAGAGAATCCGGAAGGTCTAACCTTGTCTGTGGTATTCTGAGTAGGATTCAATGATTGAATGACTGTGACGTGCTTCAAACTCCTGAGGGCGGGGTGTTAGTGACAGACGCAAAAGAATCACTGGATTCTATTCTGGCCTGATTGAGAACCGACAGAAGGATAGCCGTGCCGTGACAGGGTGCGTTGAACATTTCCACTGAGAGGATGGGAGGTAGCCACTGACAACGGTGAAACCCTTGCTTAAGCTTGCCATGGAAAGGAAGAAGAAGGATTGGATGAAGACAGTAGGAAAGCAGAGAGACGGAAGGGAAAGCATCTTCATACGCTTATCTGAAGTTCCTACCAATGAATTACATAAGTATCTCTATCTTTACCTTTATGTTTTATGCGTTTATCACCATACCCATTTGAGTTTGCCTGACTAAGATTTACAAGGTGACCATAGCTTGCTTCATACCAACAATCTCTGTGGGATCAACCCTTACTCGCGTAAGGTTTATTACTTGGATGACCCAGTACACTTGCTGGTTAGTTGTGCGAAGTTGTGTTTATGCCATGGTATTGAACATCAAGTTTTTGGATTCATTACCGGGGATTATTTGATTTGTGAAAAGTATTAATCACAATTTCGTGCACCAAGTTTTTGGTGCCGTTGCCGGGGATTGTTGAGTTTGGACAACTGACGGTTCATCCTGTGGCTTAGATTAGGTATTTTTCTTCAGAGTTCTTAAGAATGAATTCTAGTGTTTCAAGGTGATGTTCTTATCATCACCAAAGCTGATTGATTTTCATCAATTTAGCTCTTGAATGCAATGTCCTACTGAAGCTTGTTTAGCCATGTCTAATTTCTTTAGACTAAAGCTTTAGACTAACATTGCATGATTCTTGGAATTCTCATTAAGAATTTTGATACCTTTATTCTCTTTTTCCACTTAATTTTGAGTCTAGTGTCTCATGTTAAGTTTGGTGTCAATTGCATGCATTCATTCATGTGTCTTAGTGATCTTCAAGATGTTCTTGATGATTTCTGACTCTAATCTTTAAATTCTCTTGACTTGAGTGTTTTGTGTGTCTCATGTGCATTCTCATTAGTGTCAGTAGTATACAAACTGCTAAGTTTGGTGTCCTGCATGCATTGATATTTGATTCTTGTTGAATTTGATTTTTCCTTATTATTAAAAATCCAAAAATATTTTTGATTTATGTCTTCTCAAGTCAATAATACAGAGAATTGAAGATTCAGAACATACAGCAGAGGAATTACACAGAAAAAACTGGGCGTTCAAAATGCCCAGTGAAGAAGGACAGACTGGCGTTTAAACACCAGCCAGGGTACCTGGTTGGGCGTTTAACGCCCAAAAGGGTATAGTTTTGGGCGTTAAACGCCAGAATGTGCACCATTCTGGGCGTTTAACGCCAGGATGGCACAAGAGGGAAGATTTTGTTTTTAATGCAGATTTTTTTTCAGTTTTCAAACTTTTTCAAAATCAAATCTTTTTCAAATCATATCTTTTCAATCATATGTTTTCAAAATCAATTTCTTTCTATTTAAAAAAAAAAACTTGCTATCAATTAATGATTTGATTCAACATTTCAAGTATGTTGCCTTTTCTGTTGAGAAAGGTTTAATGTTTGAATCATATCTTTTCTTGTTAGCCAAGTTTTTAATTTTCAAAATCAAATCTTTTAAAAAAAAAATGTTTTTCAAATCATATCTCCTCAATCACATCTTTTTAAAACTAATCATATCTTCTTAACCACATCTTTTTCAAAATAGTTTTCAATCAAACCTTTTTATTTTCTAATTTCAAAATCTTTTTCAAAAATCACTTGATCTCTTTCCCACTCTTGGTTTTCGAAAATTAATTAGTGTTTTTCAAAATGTTTTCAAAATTTCTTACTTAATTTTCGAAAATCACTTCCCTTCTTCTCACATCCTTCTATTTATGGACTAACACTATCCCTTAATGCAAAATTCAAACTCCATCTTCTTTGATAAAGTTCGAATTTTCTACTTCTGCCTTTCATTTTTCTTTTCCTCTGACACCTCAAGGAATCTCTATACTGCGACATAGAGGATTCCACATTTCTTGTTCTCTTCTCTTTCTTATGAGCAGGAGCAGAGACAAAGGCATTCTTGTTGAGGCTGATCCTGAACCTGAAAGGACCTTGAAGAGAAAGCTAAGAGAAGCTAAGGCATAATTCTCTGTAGAGGACCTAACAGAAATCTTCAAAGAAGAAGAACTCATGGCAGCCGAAAACAACAACAATGCCAACAATGCAAGGAAGGTGCTGGGTGACTTTACTGCACCTACTCCCGACTTTTATGGGAGAAGCATCTCTATCCCTGCCATTGGAGCAAACAACTTTGAGCTTAAGCCTCAATTAGTTTCTCTAATGCAACAGAATTGCAAGTTCCATGGACTTCCATTGGAAGATCCTCATCAGTTTTTAGCTGAGTTCTTGCAAATCTGTGACACTGTCAAGACTAATGGGGTTGACCCTGAGGTCTACAGACTGATGCTATTCCCTTTTGCTGTAAGAGACAGAGCTAGGATATGGTTGGACTCACAACCTAAAGAAAGCCTGAACTCTTGGGAAAAGCTAGTCAATGCCTTCTTGGAAAAGTTCTTTCCACCTCAAAAATTGAGTAAGCTTAGAGTGGAAGTCCAAACCTTCAGACAGAAGGAAGGAGAATCCCTCTATGAAGCTTGGGAAAGATACAAACAATTAATCAGAAAGTGTCCTTCTGATATGCTTCCTGAATGGAGCATTATAGGTATTTTCTATGATGGTCTCTCTGAACTGTCCAAAATGTCTTTGGATAGCTCTGCTGGAGGATCTCTTCATCTGAAGAAGACGCCTACAGAAGCTCAAGAGCTAATTGAAATGGTTGCAAATAACCAATTCATGTACACTTCTGAAAGAAATCCTGTGAACAATGGGACTAGTCAGAAGAAAGGAGTTCTTGAGATTAACACTCTGAATGCCATATTGGCTCAGAACAAAATATTGACCCAACAAGTCAATATGATTTCTCAAAGTCTGTCTGGAATGCAAAATGCACCAAGCAGTACTAAGGAAGCTTCATCTGAGGAAGAAGCTTATGATCCTGAGAACCCTTCAATGGAAGAGGTGAATTACATGGGAGAACCCTATGGAAACACCTATAATCCTTCATGGAGAAATCATCCAAATTTTTCATGGAAGGATCAACAGAGACCTCAACAAGGTTTCAACAATAATAATGGTGGAAGAAACAGGTTTAGCAATAGCAAACCTTTTCCATCATCTTCTCAGCAACAGACAGAGAGTTCTAAGCAGAATAACTCTGACTTAGCAACCATGGTCTCTGATCTGATCAAAACCACTCAAAGTTTCATGACTGAAACAAGGTCCTCCATTAGAAATTTGGAGGGACAAGTGGGTCAGTGGTGCACGAAATTGCAATCACACTTTTGCAATCCCGCACAACTAACCAGCAAGTGCACTAGGTCGTCCAAGTAATACCTTACGCGAGTAAGGGTCGATCCCACGGAGATTGTCGGCTTGAAGCAAGCTATGGTTATCTTGTAAATCTTAGTCAGGATATCAGAAATTATCAGGATTGATTGTGAAAAGAAAAAGAACATGAAATAAGTACTTGTTTTGCAGTAATAGAGAATAGGTTGGAATTTTGGAGATGCTCCATCTTCTGAACCTCTGCTTTCCTACTGTCTTCTTCTTCAAGCACGCAAGGCTCCTTCCATGGCAAGCTGTATGCAAGGGTTTCACCGTTGTCAGTGGCTACCTCCCATCCTCTCAGTGAAAATGTTCAACGCACCCTGTCACGGCACGGCTATCCATCTGTCGGTTCTCAATCAGGCTGGAATAGAATCCAGTGATTCTTTTGCGTCTGTCACTAACGCCCCGCCTTCAGGAGTTTGAAGCTCGTCACAGTCATTCAATCATTGAATCCTACTCAGAATACCACAGACAAGGTTTAGACCTTCCGGATTCTCTTGAATGCCGCCATCAATTCTAGCTTATACCACGAAGATTCCGGTTAAAGAATCCAAGAGATACCTACTTAATCTAAGGTAGAACGGAGGTGGTTGTCAGGCACACGTTCATAGTTGAGAATGATGATGACTGTCATGGATCATCACATTCATCCGATTTAAGAACAAGTGATATCTTAGAATGGAAGCAAGCATGATTGAATGAAAAATAGTAGTAATTACATTAATCCATCAAGACACAGCAGAGCTCCTCACCCCCAACCATGGGGTTTAGAGACTCATGCTGTGGAAGGTACACAAAGAAACGTGTAAAGTGTCATGAGGTGCAGATACAATGTCAAAAGATCCTATTAATAGTAAACTAGTAACCTAGGGTATACAGAAATGAGTAAATGACGTAAAAATCCACTTCTGGGTCCACTTGGTGTGTGCTTGGGCTGAGCAATGAAGCATTTTCGTGTAGAGACCTTTTCTGGAGTTAAACGCCAGCTTTTATGCCAGTTTGAGCGTTTAACTCCAAGTTTTATGCCAGTTCCAGCGTTAAACGCTGGAATTTCTGAGGCTGATTTGCCACGCCGGTTTGGGCCATCAAATCTTGGGCAAAGTATGAATTATCATATATTGCTGGAAAGCCCAGGATGTCTACTTTCCAACGCCGTTGAGAGCGCGCCAATTGGGCTTCTGTAGCTCCAGAAAATCCACTTCGAGTGCAGGGAGGTCAGAATCCAACAGCATCTGCAGTCCTTTTCAGTCTCTGAATCAGATTTTTGCTCAGAACCCTCAATTTCAGCCAGAAAATACCTGAAATCACAGAAAAACACACAAACTCATAGTAAAGTCCAGAAAAGTGAATTTTAACTAAAAACTAATAAAAATATACTAAAAACTAACTAGATCATACTAAAAACATACTAAAAACAATGCCAAAAAGCGTATAAATTATCCGCTCATCACAATACCAAACTTAAATTGTTGCTTGTCCCCAAGCAACTGAAAATTAAAATAGGATAAAAAGAAGAGAATATACTATAGACTCTAAAATATCAAGGAAACATAGCTCCAATTAGATGAGCGGGACTAGTAGCTTTTTGCTTCCGAACAGTTTTGGCATCTCACTCTATCCCTTGAAGTTTAGAATGATTGGCATCCATAGGAACTCAGAACTCAGATAGTGTTATTGATTCTCCTAGTTAAGTATGATGATTCTTGAACATAGCTACTTTCTGAGTCTTGGCTGTGGCCCAAAGCACTCTGTCTTCCAGTATTACCACCGGATACATACATGCCACAGACACATACTTGGGTGAACCTTTTCAGATTGTGACTCAGCTTTGCTAGAGTCCCCAATTAGAGGTGTCCAGGGTTCTTAAGCACACTCTTTTTGCCTAGGATCACAACTTTATTTCTTTCTTTTTTCTTTTTCTCTTTCTTTTTTTTTCGTTTTTTTTTTGATTCACTGCTTTTTCTTGCTTCAAGAATCAATTTGATGATTTTTCAGATCCTCAATAACAGTTCTCCTTTTCCATCATTCTTTCAAGAGCCAACAATTTTAACATTCTTAAAACAACAAATTCAAAAGACATATGCACTGTTCAAGCATTCATTCAGAAAACAAAAAGTATTGTCACCACATCAAACTAATTCAACTAGTTTCAAAGATGAATTCAAAATCCTGTACTTCTTGTTCTTTTGTGATTAAAGCATTTTTCATTTAAGAGAGGTGATGGATTCATAGGACATTCATAGCTTTAAGGCATAGACACTAAGATACTAATGATCATGTAATAAGACACAAACATAGATAAACATAAGCATAAAAATTCGAAAAATAGAAAATAAAGAACAAGGAGATTAAAGAACGGGTCCACCTTAATGATGGCGGCTTGTTCTTCCTCTTGAAGATCTTATGGAGTGCTTGAGCTCCTCAATGTCTCTTCCTTGCCTTTGTTGCTCCTCTCTCATGATTCTATGATCTTCTTTAATTTCATGGAGGAGGATGGAATGTTCTTGGTGCTTTACCCTTAGTTGTCCCATGTTGGAACATAATTCTCCTAGAGGTTTCTCCGGCCTTAAGTGCCATAAATAATTATAGAGAAACAAAAAGTAACGCTTTTACCACACCAAACTTATAAGGTTTGCTCGTCCTCGAGCAAAAGAAGAAAGAAGAGAGAGAGTGGTGGGGTAGGTGGGGATCCTGTGGGGTCCACAGATCCTGAGGTGTCAAGGAAAAGTCATCCCTGCACCAAATGGCATGCAAAAATGCGTTTCTGGCCACTTCTGGCGTTAAACGCCGGGCTGGTGCCCATTTCTGGTGTTTAACGCCAAGTGTTTGCCCTTTTCTGGCGTTTAACGCCAGTCTGGTGCCCCTTTCTGGCATTAAACGCCCAGAATGGTGCCAGACTGGGCGTTAAACGCCCAACAGCTAGCCTTACTGGCGTTTAAACACCAGCACGCTCTCCTCCAGGGTGTGCTATTTTTCTTTCTGTTTTTCATTCTGTTTTTGCTTTTTTCATTGATTTTGTGACTTCTCATGATCATTAACCTACAAAAGAACATAAAATAACAAAAGAGAATAGATAAAATATAACATTGGGTTGCCTCCCAACAAGCGCTTCTTTAATGTCATTAGCTTGACAGTGGGCTCTCATGGAGCCTCACAGATACTCAGAGCCATGTTGGAACCTCCCAACACCAAACTTAGAGTTTGAATGTGGGGGTTCAACACCAAACTTAGAATTTGGTTGTGGCCTCTCAACACCAAACTTAGAGTTTGAATGTGGGGGCACTGTTTGACTCTGTTTTGGGAGAAGCTCTTTATGCTTCCTTTCCATGGTTACAGAAGGAGAACCTTGAGTCTTATAGTTTGCACTGTCTGTAAGCCATGGAGCTTCCTGAATAGCAAATAATTGCTCATCCGGAAAGGTTTTAGAGATCTCAGTAGAAGGGAGGGATGCTCCTGCTACTGGTTCTATCCGGGACAGGTGATCAGCTACTTGATTCTCAGTCCCTTTTCTGTCTCTTATTTCTATATTAAACTCTTGCAGAAGCAACACCCATCTTATGAGCCTGGATTTTGAATCCTGCTTTGTGAGTAGATATTTAAGAGCAGCATGGTCAGTGTACACAATCACTTTTGATCCTACTAAATAAGATCTGATCTTGTCAATGGCATAAACCACTGCAAGTAACTCTTTTTCTGTGGTTGTGTAGTTCTTCTGTGCATCATTTAGAATACGGCTGCCATAATGAATGACGTGCAGAAGCTTACCATGCCTTTGTCCCAACACTGCACCAATGGCATGGTCACTAGCATCACACATTAGTTCAAATGGTAATGTCCAGTCTGGTGCAGAGATGACTGGTGCTGTGACCAGCTTAGCTTTCAGGGTCTCAAACGCCTGCAGACACTCCTTATCAAAGATAAATGGCGTGTCAGCAGCTAGCGAATTACTCAGAGGTTTGGCAATTTTTGAAAAATCCTTTATAAACCTTCTGTAGAATCCTGCATGCCCCAGAAAGCTTCTGATTGCCTTAACATTGGTAGGTGGTGGTAATTTTTCAATTACTTCAACTTTAGCTTGATCCACCTCTATTCCCTTGTTTGAAATTTTATGCCCAAGGACAATCCCTTCAGTCACCATAAAGTGACATTTTTCCCAGTTTAAAACTAGGTTGGTCTCTTGGCATCTTTTCAGAACAAGTGCTAGATGGTTAAGGCAGGAGCTGAATGAGTCTCCAAATACTGAAAAGTCATCCATGAAGACTTCCAGAAATTTCTCTACCAAATCTGAAAAGATAGAGAGCATGCACCTCTGAAAGGTTGCAGGTGCATTGCACAGACCAAAAGGCATCCTTCTGTAGGAAAATACTCCAGAAGGACATGTAAATGCTGTTTTCTCTTGGTCCTGAGGATCTACTGCAATTTGGTTGTAACCTGAGTAGCCGTCCAAAAAGCAGTAGTATTCATGACCTGCTAGTCTCTCTAGCATCTGGTCTATGAATGGTAAAGGAAAATGATCCTTTCTGGTGACTGTATTGAGCCTTCTGTAGTCAATACACATGCGCCACCCTGTAACTGTTCTTGTAGGAACTAGTTCATTCTTTTCATTATGAACCACTGTCATGCCTCCCTTCTTGGGGACAATGTGGACAGGGCTCACCCAGGGGCTATCAGAAATAGGATAAATAATCCCAGCCTCTAGTAACTTAGTGACCTCTTTCTGCACCACCTCCTTCATGGCTGGATTCAGCCGCCTTTGTGGTTGAACCACTGGCTTAGCATCATCCTCCAATAGGATCTTGTGCATGCATCTTGCTGGGCTAATGCCCTTAAGATCACTTATGGACCACCCAAGAGCTGTCTTGTGTGTCCTTAGCACTTGAATTAGTGCTTCCTCTTCCTGTGGATTTAGAGCAGAGCTTATGATCACAGGAAAAGTGTCACCTTCTCCCAGAAATGCATATTTCAGGGATGGTGGTAGTGGCTTGAGCTCGGTTTTAGGAGGCTTATCTCCTTTCTGAGGAATTTTCAGAATTTCTTTTATTTCTTTTAGTTCCTCCAGATCAGGCTGAACATCTTTAAAGATGTCATCTAGCTCTAATTCAAGACTTTCAGTCATATTGACCTCCTCCACCAAAGAGTCAATAATATCAGTGCTCATGCAGTCATTTGATGTGTCTGGATGCTGCATAGCTTTGACAACATTCAACTTGAACTCATCCTCATTGACTCTCAGGGTTAATTCCCCTTTTTGGACATCAATGAGGGTCCGTCCAGTTGCTAGGAAAGGTCTTCCTAGAATGAGAGTTGCACTCTTGTGCTCCTCCATTTCCAGCACTACAAAGTCAGTGGGAAAGGCAAATGGCCCAACCTTGACAATCATGTCCTCAATTATGCCTGATGGGTATTTAATGGAGCCATCAGCGAGTTGGAGACATATCCTGGTTGGTTTGACTTCTTCAGTCAAGCCAAGCTTTCTGATAGTGGATGCAGGTATTAGGTTGATACTTGCCCCAAGATCACATAGAGCTTTCTTGGTACAATTACCCTCTAATGTGCATGGTATCATAAAGCTTCCAGGATCTTTAAGCTTCTCTGGTAAGCTCTTTAATATGACTGCACTGCATTCTTCAGTGAGAAACACTTTTTCAGTTTCTTTCCAATCCTTCTTATGACTTAAGATTTCTTTCATGAACTTAGCATAAGAAGGTATTTGCTCAAGTGCCTCTGCAAACGGAATCTTTATTTCAAGAATCCTTAGGTAGTCTGCAAAGCGGGCAAATTGCTTATCCTGTTCTGCATGGCGGAGTTTTTGAGGATAAGGCATATTGGCTTTATAGTCTTCAACCTTAGATGCTGCAGGTTTATTCCTTACAGAAGTGGTTGAAGAGGCCTTGTTAGAGGGATTACTGTCAGCACTCTTAGGTGTCTGATCTTCCCTTGGCGTCTGAACGCCAGGATTGGGTGGAAAATGGGCGTTTAACGCCAACTTTTCCCCCTTTTCTGGCGTTTGAACGCCAGAACTGGGCAAGGAATGGGCGTTTAACGCCAACTTTCCTTCCCTCTCTGGCGGTTGAACGCCAAAAGTATTCCTCTCTGGGCTCTTACTGTCCTCAGAGGGATTTTGAACAGTGGGTTGGTTATCCTCTGTCAATTGTTCCTTATTTGGCCTTTTGCTCTTTTGAGCAGTGTTATTCAGTGTCTTCCCACTCCTCAGTTGAACTGCTTGACATTCCTCTGTTATCTGTTTAGATATTTGCTGTTTTGTTTGATTCAACTGCAGTTCTATGTTCTTGTTAGCAACTTTAGTTTCATGGAGCATCTCTTTAAATTCTGCTAATTGTTCTGTCATCAGGAGCAATTGTTGATTAAGCTCAATCATCTGTTCTTGAGGATTAGGATCAGTGGCTACTGCCATGACTTCCCCTTTTGGAGAGAACTCATTGCTAGAGTACAAATATTGGTTTCTAGCAACAGTGTCTATGAGCTCTTGAGCCTCTTCAATTGTCTTCCTCATGTGTATAGATCCACCAGCTGAGTGGTCTAAAGACATCTGAGCTTTTTCTGTAAGCCCATAGTAGAAGATGTCTAATTGTACCCACTCTGAAAACATTTCAGAGGGGCTTTTTCTTAGCATACCTCTATACCTCTCCCAGGCATTATAAAGGGATTCATTATCCTCTTGTTTAAAGCCTTGGATGTCCAGCCTTAGCTGTGTCATCCTCTTTGGAGGGTAAAAGTGATTCAGGAATTTGTCTGATAACTGTTTCCATGTCCTTATGCTTGCTGTAGGTTGGTTATTCAACCACCTCTTAGCTTGATCTTTTACAGCAAATGGAAACAGTAATAGTCTGTAGACATCCTGATCCACCTCTTTATCACGTACTGTGTCAGCAATTTGTAAGAACTGTGCCAGAAACTCAGTAGGCTCTTCCTGTGGAAGACTGGTATGCAAAATTGTGATCAATACTTTTCACAACACAAATAATCCCCGGTGATGAATCCAAAAACTTGGTGTTCAATACCATGGCATAAACACAACTTCGCACAACTAACCAGCAAGTGTACTGGGTCGTCCAAGTAATAAACCTTACGCGAGTAAGGGTCGATCCTACAGAGATTGTTGGTATGAAGCAAGCTATGGTCACCTTGTAAATCTTAGTCAGGCAGACTCAAATGGATATGAATGATGATATAAGAATAAAACATAAAGATAAAGATAGAGATACTTATGTAATTCATTGGTAGAAATTTCAGATAAGCGTATGAAGATGCTTGTCCCTTCCGTCTCTCTGCTTTCCTACTGTCTTCATCCAATCCTTCTTACTCCTTTCCATGGCAAGCTTGTGTAGGGTTTCACCGTTGTCAATGGCTACCTCCCATCCTCTCAGTGAAAGCGATTGCATATGCTCTGTCACAGCATAGCGGAATTCAGCTGTCGGTTCTCGGTCAGGCCGGAATAGAATCCATCGATTCTTTTGCGTCTGTCACTAACGCCCCGCCTGCTAGGAGTTTGAAGCACGTCACAGCCATTCAATCATTGAATCCTACTCAGAATACCACAGACAAGGTTAGACCTTCCGGATTCTCTTGAATGCCGCCATCAGTTCTTGCCTATACCACGAAGACTCTGATCTCACGGAATGGTTGGCTCGTTTGTCAGGCGAGCACTCGGTTGTCAGGCGATCAACCATGCATCGTGCAATCAGGAATCCAAGAGATATTCACCCAATCGAAGGTAGAACGGAGGTGGGTGTCAGTCACACGTTCATAAGTGAGAATGATGATGAGTGTCACGGATCATCACATTCATCAAGTTGAAGAACAAGTGATATCTTAGAACAAGAACAAGCGGAATTGAATAGAAGAACAATAGTAATTGCATTAATACTCGAGGTACAGCAGAGCTCCACACCTTAATCTATGGTGTGTAGAAACTCCACCGTTGAAAATACATAAGAACAAAAGTGATCATTGGCTTCGGTCCCAGAGAGGGAACCAGAAGAACCAAGATGATAATACAATAGTATAATGTCCTACTTATAGAAAACTAGTAGCCTAGGGTGTACAGAGATGAGTAAAAGACATAAAAATCCACTTCCGGGCCCACTTGGTGTGTGCTTGGGCTGAGCAATGAAGCAATTTCGTGTAGAGACTCTTCTTGGAGTTAAACGCCAGCTTTTATGCCAGTTTGGGCGTTTAACTCCCATTTTGGTGCCAGTTCCGGCGTTTAACGCTGGAATTTCTGAGGGTGACTTTGTACGCCGGTTTGGGCCATCAAATCTTGGGCAAAGTATGGACTATTATATATTGCTGGAAAGCCCAGGATGTCTATTTCCAACGCCGTTGAGAGCGCGCCAATTGGGCTTCTGTAGCTCCAGAAAATCCACTTCGAGTGCAGGGAGGTCAGAATCCAACAGCATCTGCAGTCCTTTTTAGTCTCTGAATCAGACTTTTGCTCAGGTCCCTCAATTTCAGCCAGAAAATACCTGAAATCACAGAAAAACACACAATCCCATAGTGAAGTCCAGAAAAGTGAATTTTAGCTAAAAACTAATAAAAATATACTAAAAACTAACTAAATCATACTAAAAATATACTAAAAACAATGCCAAAAAGTGTACAAATTATCTGCTCATCACAACACCAAACTTAAATTGTTGCTTGTCCCCAAGCAACTGAAAATCAAATAAGATAAAAAGAAGAGAATATACTATAGACTCCAAATTATCAATGAAACTTAGCTCCAATTAGATGAGCGGGTAGCTTTTTGCCTCTGAACAGTTTTGGCATCTCACTTTATCCTTTGAAATTCAGAATGATTGGCTTCTTTAGGAACTCAGAATCCAGATAGTGTCATTGATTCTCCTAGTTAAGTGTGATAATTCTTGAACACAGCTACTTATTGAGTCTTGGCCGTGGCCCAAAGCACTCTGTCTTCCAGTATTACCACCGGATACATACATGCCACAGACACATAATTGGGTGAACCTTTTCAGATTGTGACTCAGCTTTGCTAGAGTCCCCAATTAGAGGTGTCCAGGGTTCTTAAGCACACTCTTTTTGCCTTGGATCACATCTTTATTTCCCTTTTTCTCTTTTTCTTTTTTTTTCCATTTTCTTTTCTCCCCTTTTTTTTCTTTTTTCTCTCTTTTTTTTGTATTCACTGCTTTTTCTTGCTTCAAGAATCATTTTTATGATTTTTCAGATCCTCAGTAACATGTCTCCTTTTTCATCATTCTTTCAAGAGCCAACAATTTTAACATTCATGAACAACAAATTCAAAAGACATATGCACTGTTTAAGCATACATTCAGAAAACAAAAAGTATTGTCACCACATCAAACTAATTAAGCTAGTTTTAAAGATGAATTCGAAATCCTGTACTTCTTGTTCTTTTGTGATAAAAACAGTTTTCATTTAAGAAAGGTGATGGATTCATAGGACATTCATAACTTTAAGGCATAGACACTAAGACACTAATGATCACAAGACACAAACATAGATAAACATAAGCACTAAAATTTGAAAAACAGAAGAATAAAGAACAAGGAAATCAAGGAACGGGTCCACCTTAGTGATGGCGGCTCTTTCTTGCTCTTGAAGATCCTATGGAGTGCTTGAGCTCATCAATGTCTCTTCCTTGTCTTTGTTGTTCCTCCCTCATGATTCTTTGATCTTCTCTAATTTCATGGAGGATGATGGAGTGTTCTTGATGCTCCACCCTTAGTTGTCCCATGTTGGAACTCAACTCTCCTAGGGAGGTGTTTAGTTGCTCCCTATAGTTTTGTGGAGGAAAGTGCATCCCTTGAGGTATCTCAGGGATCTCATGATGAGTGGGATCTCTTGTGTGCTCCATCCTCTTCTTAGTGATGGGCTTGTCCTCCTCAATGGGGGTGTCTCCCTCTATGTCAACTCCAACTGAATAACAGAGGTGACAATTGAGATGAGGAAAGGCTAACCTTGCCAAGGTAGAGGACTTGTCCGCCACCTTATAGAGTTCTTGGGCTATAACCTCATGAACCTCTATTTCTTCTCCAATCATGATGCTATGGATCATGATAGCCCGGTCTATGGTAACTTCGGACCGGTTGCTAGTGGGAATGATTGAGCGTTGTATAAACTCTAACCATCCTCTAGCCACGGGCTTGAGGTCATGCCTTCTTAATTGAACCGGCTTTCCTCTTGAATCTCTCTTCCATTGGGCGTCCTCTTCACATATGACTGTGAGGACTTGGTCCAACCTTTGATCAAAGTTGACCCTTCTTCATGGCCACAACTTCATAGAAGTGGTCTTGATGCACCCTTGAGATGAATCTCTCCATCTCCCATGACTCGGAGGTGAAAGCTTTTGCTTTCCCTTTCCTCTTTCTAGAGGTTTCTCCGGCCTTGGATGCCATAAATGGTTATGGAAAAACAAAAGGCAATGCTTTTACCACACCAAACTTAAAAGGTTTGCTCGTCCTCGAGCAAAAGAAGAAAGAAGAGAGTAGAAGAAGAAGAAATGGAGAAGATGGAGGTGGTTTTGTGGTTCGGCCTTTATGGGTGGGTTTGGGTGGTAGAGTGGTTTGAATTTTGAATGGTGAGGTAGATGGGGTTTTATGAAGGATGGATGTGAGTGGTGAAGAGGTATTGAGGTGATTGGTGAATGGGTGAAGAAGAAGAGAGAGTGGTGGGGTTGGTGAGGATCCTGTGGGGTCCACAGATCCTGAGGTGTCAAGGAAAAGTCATCCCTGCACCAAATGGCATTCAAAAACACGTTTTGAGCCAATTCTGGCGTTAAACACCGGGCTGGTGCCCATTTTTGGCGTTTAACGCCAGCATCTTGCCCCTTTCTGGCGTTTAACGCCAGTCTGGTGCCCCTTTCTGGCGTTAAACGCCCAGAATGGTGCCAGACTGGGCGTTAAACGCCCACCAGCTAACCTCACTGGCGTTTAAACGCCAGTGGGTGCGTCCTCCAAGGTGTGCTGTTTTTCTTCCTGTTTTTCATTCTGTTTTTGCTTTTTTCATTAATTTTGTGACTTCTCATGATCATCAACCTACAAAAGACATAAAATAACAAAAGAAAATAATTAATTATAAAACATTGGGTTGCCTCCCAACAAGCGCTTCTTTATTGTCATTAGCTTGACAGAGGACTCTCATGGAGCCTCACAGATTCTCAGAGCCATGTTGGAACCTCCCAACACCAAACTTAGAGTTTGAATGTGGGGGTTCAACACCAAACTTAGAGTTTGGTTGTGGCCTCCCAACACCAAACTTAGAGTTTGACTGTGGGGGCTCTGTTTGGCTCTGTTTTGAGAGAAGCTCTTCATGCTTCCTCTCCATGGTGACAGAGGGATTTCCTTGGGCTTTAAACACAAAGGATTCTTCATTCACTTGAATGATCAGTTCACCTCCATCAACATCAATCACAGCCTTTGCTGTGGCTAGGAAGGGTCTGCCAAGGATGATGGATTCATCCATGCACTTCCCAGTTTCTAGGACTATGAAATCAGTAGGGATGTAATGGTCTTCAACTTTGACCAGAACGTCCTCTACAAGTCCATGGGCTTGTTTTCTTGAATTGTCTGCCATCTCTAGTGAGATTTTTGCATCTTGCACCTCAAAGATCCCTAGCTTCTCCATTACAGAGAGAGGCATGAGGTTTACACTTGACCCTAAGTCACACAAGGCCTTCTTGAAGGTCATGTTGCCTATGGTACAAGGTATTGAAAACTTCCCAGGGTCCTGTCTCTTTTGAGGCAGTTTCTGCCTAGACAAGTCATTCAGTTCTTTGGTGAGCAAAGGGGTTCATCCTCCCAAGTCTCATTTCCAACTATCTTGTCATTCAGCTTCATGATTGCTCTAAGATATTTAGCAACTTGCTCTTCAGTGACATGTGATGACAAGTCATCATATACCCATTTTTCAAGCTAATCTCACTTGTTTTGTTAGCATTCATGCACTTTCTTGCATCCTAAGTAAGTGATTTGGAATAAAAATGCATAACTTCCTTAAATCAAGCAACCATCATAAATTTAATGTTAAATCATGAGGTTTAAGCTAATTTTGATTGCATTTTAATTGATTTATAAGCCTCTTGAATTTAGTGATACTTTGAGTGGTTGTTTGGTTTATTATAGGTGAAGAAAAGAAAAGAAAATGAAAAGCGTGGCCTAAGAAGCGTGACACAAGAAAAGGAAAGCGTGGCCAAAAAGGAGAGAAGCGTGCCGCATCACAATGGGGAAGCAATCTTGCCCTCCACAAGGGCAGAATGCCCTCTAGGAGGGCAGCATTAAGTGACCAAGCAAGCTTAGGCAACTCTGCCCTGCCCACTCCAAGGGCAGAGCACAAAGTGGTGCTTTGGAACCAAGAGAAGCAAACTCTGCCCTGCCCTTGTGGAGAGCAGAATCGGGCTCCATGAGGAAGAAAATCAAGAAGAAAATATCAACTATGCATGCTACAAGGCTCGAGCAAGGGACCATGAGGAAGCCAAAGACTAAGGGTGACTAGCGTGCCAAAAAGCCAAGAGAAAAAGAAGCGTGTTTGCATCGGCCCAGGTTCGAACACGGGCGTGCAATATGGCAACCCTGCCCTGCCCTTGGCGCGGGCAGGGCAGCATTTGAATTGGCGCATCACACACAAGATCTTGGCGCACCATTTCTCAACCTGGCGCACCAATTTCCTCGTCCTGGCAGCATTGGCGCGCGCGTTCCTTCCCTGGCGCACCAACCCATTCCTGCCCTGCCCTTGGCGCGGGCAGGGCAACGTCCAGCACCATCCGCACGCCCAAACGCCCCCTGGCAGCACCATCCGCACGCCCAAACGCCCCCTGGCGCACCACACTTTCCCGCCCTGCCCTTGGCGCGGGCAGGGCAGCCTCTGGCGCACCAGACGCGCACCAAGACGCGCACCACGCAGCACCAAGATGCAACATGGCCGCACCAACTCCAAGCACCAAGCATCAATTTTCTGCCCTGCCCTCCACAAGGGCAGGGCAGCCTCCTGGGAGTGGTTTTTGGGCCAAAATTCAAATTAAAAATTCATTTGAATTCAATTCTTCACCAATCCAAAAGCCCATCCAAATTCCTTTATCCAAGAATAGAAAGTGTATAAATAGGACTTAGTTTGATGTAATTAGGACCTTTTTTTAGCTATCTTTACTTTGAGCTTTGAATTTTGACTCTTATTTCTTGAGAGCTTTTAACTTTTGTCTTTGAGCTTTCTTGAGAGATTTGTCCGAGCACCAAGAGGATCAAGGGAGAATTGATTGATCTCCTTCCTCAATTCCCTTGGGCAATTCTACTCTTCTGTTTTCTGAGTATTGGGTGTGTGAAATTGGGGAAATTCTGTCCCAATTCCCATTCAAGCTCTTTGCACTTTATTCTCTGCTTAATTGAATTCCAAATCTGTTCTTCTACTGCTTCATCTTTAATTTTCTGTTAATTGCTTAGTTAATTCAGATCTGGGAAGGAAATTGGGTTTTAGGCTCTGCTACCTAAGCCCTTGGGATCCTGAGATCACAATTCATTTGGGTTCTTCTGTGAACCTCTGCTGCATTTTATTTCAATTCTGTTTGAATGCTTATTGCTTCTGATTTACTTCTGCTCAACCATTTACTGCAATTTACATCTTCTTTGATTAGATCTGCAATCCCATTCCTCAATTCCCTTTTACTTTCTAGCATTTATCTTTCTTGCCATTTAAGTTACTGCAATTTAAGTTTCTTGCACTTTAAGTTTCAGTCATTTACTTCTTGCTCTTTAAGATTCTGCACATTTACAATTCTGTTCTTCAATTTACTGCACTTCTCCCTTTCCCCTTTACATTTACTGTCATTTACTTTCTGTTAAACACAAATCACTCAACAAAACTTGATTCGCTTGACTAAATCACCACTAAACTAAAATTGCTCAATCCTTCAATCCCTGTGGGATCGACCTCACTCATGTGAGTTATTATTACTTGATGCGACCCGGTACACTTGCCGGTGAGTTTTGTGTTGGATCGTTTTCCACACATCACGCCCCACCCTGTGCTCAGAAATCATCCTCTCGACATAACTTCGAACCACCA